>NC_091799.1:52810000-54060000 GCF_041296235.1 Equus asinus | reverse complement strand
AACTGGACCCAGGAATACTCCCCATCTTGTTAAACTATAAATGAGCAACCAAGTGCTTAGTGTGTCATCAGTGCTCAATAAGCCAGTACGATCGCAAGTCCTGCCTGTGCCCTGTTTCACAGACACGATGTCTAAGGCTCAGAAAGAGAGAGACTTGCCCAGAGCCACACAGCAAATCGGTGCAGCTGGGATTTGCACTCAGCTCCACTGGACCCCACAGGCATTCCCACGCCTGCCTCCCTCCCTGCCAGGGCCCAGCTGTGGCCCCCACTGTGTGAAGGGGTTGAGGAGCTGGTGGGCGTCACCCAACAGCCAAGCCCCTGCTTGCAATGCTCCCATGCTACCTCTAGGTGGAGGGCAGCGCTCACCAGCAGGGCAGGCGTGTTGATGTCCACAGGCTCGATAACAGTAAAGACCTTCCGGGCGCGGCGGGCAGGGACCCAGGGCCGGTGCAGGGTGGCCTTAATGCAGTACCGGACACTGCCATGTTTGCCCTCAAACGACGTCACCAGGGTCCTGCGAGCGGAGGCAAGAAGCTTCAGGGGGCGAGATACAGAGACACACAGAGACACACAGTGACACTGTCCAGAGAGACAGTAGCCTTAGGGACTGCCCACAATCCTGCACCCTAAGGACTTACGGGGGCAGCTGGAAGCTGAATGGGAACTCGTGGCGCCCAGGAGGCAGCGTCGTGGTCTCTCCAGTGTCTGCAGGTAGGAGCAAGAGGAGGCGGCTCAGTGGCTGCGCGGGGTCCCCGGAACGCGCAGCACGTGCGCCTCGCGGGGGTCCTCGGCCCGTACCTGGCGCGAGTAGCGTGGCACGGTGGCTCACGACCTCCACGCGCTCGCTGTAGCTCTGCGTGTACGCGGTGCTCGAGCCTGCGCTGCGCGACTCGGTCCAGTGCACGTGGGCGCGGCCCCGCGCGAGCAGCTTCAGGGCGCCCACGCGCGCCGGGCCCGCCAGCTCCAGCAGCACCCGGCCGGCCACGGACTGGCCGCCGCTGAACACCGGCTCGGTGCCCGCGCTCGCGCCGTCCAGCTGCACCACAAACGCCTTCACCTTGTCGAACAGCATCACGCCCGGAGGCGAACCTACGACGCGCGGACCCCGGTCTCGAACCCGCGACTCGGCGGCGCGAGTGGCGGACACGGCAGCCTCGGGACGCGAACCCACCCGGCTCGCGCAGGCGCACTCGCTGACCCGGGCAGAGACTCCTCGCGGCCTGCGCCGGCGCCGCCTTTATACGGCAGGGCGGGGAGGGGCGGGGCGAGAGTCCTGCCCCGCCCCCGGGGAGGAATACACCAATGGTGCGGCGAGGGGCGTGGCTCCGCCCAGGCGTGGAGCAAAATAACAAACTTGCGGGCTCGGGGTTGGCTGCCCTCTGCCCTCGTGGACCCTGGGGTGAAACCGAAGCTCCCCAGGCCAGAGCCGGTCTCCCGCGGACCCCGGGATAAAGAAGGGGAACTGGGGCCCGGCGGCGGGCCAGGGCCTGAAGTCGCCCCGCAAGAGCTTTCTGCCCCTCGGCTTAATCACCAACCGGCCACCACTTGCAGACGTGACTCGTGCGAGGCGTGCTCACCCGAGCTGCAGGGGAACGGCCTGGCCCCCACCGCGGTCCTGAGAGCCTAGGACTCCCCCGGGCCTCAGTGTCCCCCTCTGTGCAATGGGGGAGGAGGAGGTGGGGGTCCTCCCTCCACTCGGGCGCCTGCTGCCCCCTCCTCTGATGCGAGCCCCGCTCAGCTGGGTGACCCCAGGCTAATGACTACCTCCTGGAGCCTGAGTCTCCACGTCTGTAGAGCCAGGAGGAAATCACTGCCGACCTCAGAGGGCTGTGCGTGGATCACCATGTAGCCCCAACTCGACCCACCCAGAGCCTCGCCCGGGGTCTTCACCCCGCTCCCGACACGCCGCCACCAGGCCGCGCCCCGGCGCTCTTGCCCAAGCTGTTCCTACCACCCGGCGCTCCTTTCCCGGCTTTCAGCTCCCTCGCTAACTCTTACTTGCCGCCTGGGCGTGGCCCTTGTGCCCGCTTCGGGCACCCCCAGCCCCAGTCCCCTCACAGACAGAGCCGAGTGCATGGGACGCTCCAGGCACCCCCGGGGCCAGGGCTGCGGTGCGAGGGGGCGATATGACCCCTCTCCGGGCCTCAGTTTCCCCAGAGAAGAACCGCACGGAGGGTTTCTAGGGCGGGAGTTGCCTCCTCGCAGTCTGAGGGGCGCTGGCGCCCTCTGGTGGCAGCAGGATGTACTGCTGCTCCAACCCACCCTCTTCCCTGGCGGTCCCTTTTGAGTCTGGCTCAGGCGAGCTGGGAACCCGCTCAGGCCTTGGCACCCCGAGTGGAGGACGCTCATAACCTGACACAATCACCCGCAGCCCGTGATCGGAGTCAGAGCAGGACCGAAGGGAGGGGCAGAGGCTGTCAACTAACTGATCAGCCTGGGGGGCTGCCTGGAGGCGGTGGCGCTGGGGCTGAAATGAGGGGCTGGGCCCTTCTCCCAGGGTCAAGTAGACCCTAGAGGGAGGACAGGAGGCCATAAGCCCAGGAGGAGGTGGGGAATGAGGTGACCCTGGGGGGCCAGCGTCTCCCTCAGTCCATTTCACGGATGGGTCCCCAGAGGTAGGGAGGCCATGTGCCAGAGGTCACACAGCAGCTCTGCAAGCTTCTCCCGCCGGTGTCTTAAGGAAGCCGCCAGTGAGTAGGACCAGGGGACCGCAGGCTGAGACCAGCCCCAATTTCCCTTGAGCCTCAGGGGACGGGAAGTGCCTCCCGGGCCCCTTCCTGCCGCGCCCTAAGGCCGCCCCGCCGCGGTTTCCACAGCTGGGCAGGCAAGAGTCCCTGCACCTGGCGCGGTGGGGACAAGGCCCCAAAGCTGGAAAGGAGGGGGCTGCGGGCGGGGGCGGGGGCTGAGCTGCCTCCTGCCTCTGCCCTCTTTGCACACGGGTATAGTGGAGTCCGGCTCAGCCGGAGAGGGCAGCCAGGGCAGCCCAGAGAGGCTGACATCCTCTTGAGCCACACAGCACGCTGCTGGGGCAGAGACTTGCTCTTTCTGTGGCCCCTGGTCTGTTCCTGACGGGCCTTGTGGCCTGAGGGTGGGGGACTGAGGTTCGGAGCAGAGTAGGGACACGCCCAAGACCTAAGACTCCCAGCCTGAGGTGACCACCCTGTCTCCTCCCCTCCGGGAGGTATTCTTACCCCTTCAGACCCCACAGAACCCTTACCCCGGGGAGAATGGCTCCTGCCAACACCGTGGGCTAAAACGAGGGAGGGGCGCTGGCTGGGCGTGAAACGGGGGTCTTCTTTGGGAATCAGGGCCCCCAGGCCTGGGGTTAGACGGGGATCCTGGGGTCCAAAGAACAGGATCCCCCGGCTCCACCCAGGGATTCCCCCAGACTCAGGACAGGGGCTCCCGACCGCATAGCTTCGAGGTCGAGGGCATCGCGACTCTGGAGCGGGGGCGCGCAGACCCTGGGAGGGGTTCCCGGGAAGGAGGGCTTTCGAGGGCTGTGGGGAGGGGGGCGGGGAGTGTTCCGGTGGGAGGGCCCAGACCCTGGGGAGGAGGTTCCCCTTTCTTAAGAAGGGTTACCCGACCTCACAGCCTCTAAGTCGAAAGGCTCCTGGCTCTGGAGAGGGGCGCCCGGACCTGGGAGAGGGTCCCGGGGATCCTGGTTGGGAGTGGGGGTGCTCGGCTCACCTCTGAGCAGCAGCTGCCGCCGCCGCAGGTACGTCTCGGCGGCCGCGAAGTCGCAGGAGACCGCGTTGACACCCACGCTCCGGCCCTCGAGCCAGTGCGTGGCCGCCCCGCCGCGCGCCGCCACCTCGAGCGCTCGCACCCGCAGCGGCGCCGCCGCCTCCAGCAGCACCCGGCCGCTCAGCCGCTCCCCGCCGCGGTACGCGCCGCCCGGGCCCCGCGCCAGCTCCAGCGCGAAGCTGCGCACGCCCCCCAGGCGCATGGCGCGGGGACCTTGCGGGTCTCACCCTCGTCCCCGAGCTTCCCCGGCCTCCGCGAACTCGTGCGGGCGCCGCCGGCCGGCAGCAGGCGCGTCTCGGCGAACTTCCTGGTCCTCCGCGCCCGCCCCGGTGACGCGCCCCGGCCCCCGCCCGCGCGCCCGCCCTATTGACTTTGCCGCCCCCGAGCGCCGGGCCCGCCCTGTTTTTGTAGGGTCGGTGCTGGTGAGTCAGAGGCGGGCGGGGGCGGATGTGGCTGGCGCGGGGCGGAGGGAGCCACGAGGCTCGGTCTTGCGGTCTCATTCGTTCTCCATCCGGCACCTTTGGCCCCGGCGCCGCCCCAGCCTCCCCACTGTCTCCCTGCCACCTCCTGACTGTTCCCCAAACACACGAAGCTCAGGTGTTGCCTCTTGGCCTTTGCTCCGGCTGTTCGGTTGCTAGGAACGCCCTTCCCCAGATTCCCTCTCCCATCCCATCCCACGCCCAAATGCCACCTCCTCAGAGTCCCCTGGTCATGCTCTGGCCTCATTTATTTCTTTACTGCTCTGGTTGCTGTGTTTACTGTGCCTCCTCCGTCACACTGGGTGCTCCCGAGGGTGGACACTGTGTCCTGTTCTCATGAGATCTTACAGATGAAGAAACTGAGGCCCCCAGAGCAGCAACCACTGCCCAGGGGCACCCAGTGGTGGCAGTCAGGACTTGAACCCATGTCTGACGGCAGCCCACCGCACCTCCCCAAACGCTTCTCTCTCTGCGCCCAACCTATCACCCTGAGCCAGGTGGCCGTGGCCGTGGCCGTGTCAGAGGGCCCAGACTAGCCTCCCCAGGAGCCCAGGGCCCAGCACCTGCCCAGTGGCCGCTGCTCCTGCTTGACCCTGGCACCCTAAGCCCAAGGCCTGGAGGGACCTTTCTGATTCTGCTTGTGCTGGGGACCTTCCCTCTAGACCACTCGGGAGGGGCCTCTCTGATGCAGGGTCACACCACACCCTCCCCTGCCCATGGCCCCCGTGGGCTGCCCTCCACCAAGTCCTGTGGGCCCTCGAGTCTGACTCCTGCCTCACCCCTCCTCGCTCTGTAGCCCCAGGCAGGTGGGTTCACTTCTCTGAGCCTCAGTTCCCCCATTCAACCGTGCCCAGGTGCTGGTGAATCATCAGTGAGGTAATTACATTACATTCCCTGTATACAGCAGGTGCTCAATGCATGTCCAGAAAAGACTGAATGACCCTCCTCACTCGCGTGGCCCCCCCACTGGACTGCACCCCAGCGAAGCCAACTGGTCCAAGGGGAGGACAGGCGCTCATCTGCCGCCTGGGCCGTGCTCGCTCCCCGCAGGCTCCCTCTACTGGTGCCAAGTGGCACTGGCACCGATGTCCTCAGGGAGGCGTCCCTGACTGCGCTCAGGCCAGGGAGACAGCCAGGCTAGGAGGGTGATGGGGACGGGCTCTCCTTGACCCCCGCATCCCTTCTGGGACCTCGGGCAGGGTGTCCACCTGCATGTGGTGACCACGAGTGTCCTCCCGCCACGCACGACAGGCAGCAACCGGGGGGCCTGCTTTATTCAGAACCGGCAAGGACCCCTCTCCCGGCTGCTCCATGCCTACGGGGGGCCTGGAGAGATTCGGGGGCCTGGGGCCCAGAGGGCGCTCCAGGGTCCCCAGCTGCAGTCAGAGGAAGCAGGTGGCAGCTGGCCCCTGCCCTCTGCCTCGACGGTGGGGTGGGGCGGGCCCCAGGCCGCTCAGCCCAACTCCGCTTCGGTTCCTTGAACTCCAAGAGGTGCCACTGTATAGAGCTTCCTTGAGGGGGTGGCCACACGATGGCCAAGACTGAAGGGTCTGGTGGTAGGCAGGACTGTCACCCGCAGTCCGAAGGGGCCATGGGTGGCTCCCTGCGTGGGGGGCTCTGGGCCACGTGGTCGGGGGTGCCGGGCCCGGGCCGGGGAGGCAGGGGTGGTGGAGGCGGGCGTATGGCTTGGGCGATGAGGCCGGGCAGGGCCTGCAGGGAGGTGCCCAGGGCGTCCAGGCGGCTCTCGAGGGCAGCCAGGCGGGCCTCGAGCTCCTCGTGCTGGGCATGCAGCTCGGACATGAGGTCGCACATGACATTCTGGGTCTGCCGGAGACAGAGAGGTTGGGAGAGAGGAGAGTGAGAGAGCGGGAGGGACAGACAGAGGGACGGTGGGCCAGCCCCTGTTGGGGGCAGCCACCAAGGGGACCCAAGTGAGGGGCGACTGTGAGGACACCCCGGCCCTGCAGGTCTCCTGGAGGCCCCAGAGAATGGCGGGAAAATAGGCGAGGGAGAGAAGGTCTCCCCAGCAGGCTGGGGGCGTGCTGAGGGAGGTCCTGGGGCGGGTGGACCAGGCCAGAGCGGCCCCAAGGGCATGGACTGGCCACACGGTACAGGAAGCCAAACGGTGGTCTTAGGCGCTGCCTTCGCCCGGAACGCCGGCCCGGGGCCTGAGGAGGCTCTGGCCGTGCTGCTCCAGGCTGGGGACGTGGCTGAGCAGGAGGCGGCTCAGGGGTGACCGCCCCCTGCACCCCACCTTAGACGGGGGAGGAAACAGGGATCCGCGGGGAGGTGACCACCCCGAGGATCCGACCCAGTCAGACAGGGGCACACGACAGCCACAACAGTTACTGCTACCGCAGGCAGCGGGATGTGCCCTCCACCCGGAGAGCAGGGGGCGGTTCCGCCACAGGCCAGACGCGCCCCGGGGGCGAGGGGGAGGCCGGCCGCGCACGGACAGCCCTGGGCGCAGACGCCTCTCGCCACCAGGTGGCGCCAGAACGCCGTCCCGCGTCTCTAACCCCAGCCGGGGCGGGGGGCGGGGGGCACAAGGCCTCGGCGCCGGGTGGACGGAGGACGCAGGGGGCAGCGCCGCGCCGCGGGAGGGAAGACCCGCAACCCTCGCTGCACCGCAGCGAGACGGGAGGCGGCGCCTCCGTGCAGTGCCTTCCAGCCTCCGCGCCTTCTCCTCTGCCGTGGGCCCCCGCCCCCGCGTTACTGGCAGGCCTACCCCCACCCCAGGGGACCTGGGGACCCCCTAGGGCCCCTGACCCTCGTCCCACCTGCCTATGGCGCCACAGTCCCCAGGGCCACATCTAGAGGCATCCAGCCCTCAGATGGTTCTTTTTGGCCTTCTCTGAGGTTTAAAAACACTTTTTATTAGAATATTTCATTTTATATTTATTAGAATATTTAATTTTTCTCAGAGAGGAATTAAATCAGCAAACTTGGAAGCATTAAACTTGGAAAGCCTTCAAATTTAATATTGGAAAATGTTTTAACCTTGTTTTATATATATATATATATATATTTTTTTTTTTTTGCTGAGGAAGACTGGTCCTGAGCTAGCATCTGTGCCCATCCTCCTCTACTTTATATGTGGGACACCTGCCACAGCATGGCTTGATGAGTAGTGCGTAGGTCGGTGAGTGGGATCCAAACCCGAGAACCCCAGGCCACTGAAGCAGAGTGTGCGAACTTAACCACTAACGCCACCAGGGCTGGCCCCAACCTTGTTAAATTTTAAAAATTAGAAACCCATATAATCCAACGCCATTAAAGACTTACTTCAAAGAAGCCTCCATTAAGCGCATTTTCAGAGGAGTGTACCACTGTGATTGCAAGGATTAAATAACTTCTAAAATTTCAAAAAATTCTGCTAAGAGGGGACTGACACGGATGACGGAGGGTAGGAGGCGGCGCGCTCCCAGAGACGCTTCGGCTGTGCTCCCGGCTGCCCCTGCAACGCCGAGCTCGGCAGCCAGGAGTCCTGTCTGCTCTCACAATTGTGCTCTCTCCAGGTTTCTTCAGGGTTCTAGAATATGTTTTTCTTCTGCAATATGCCCTTCCGAATTCCATTCACGTAGGTTAATACCAAATTAGATTGTATTCTCTTGATAGCGATGAAGAGGGTGGGTCCAAAATGCCCTGGGCACACACAGTGGAGCAGAGTAGGACTTATTCTCCAGAGAGAACAGTCAGTAAGGAGCCTCCAGGGGACGGGGCCCGGGGCAGGGCGCACAGCCGGAGGGCTCAGGAGAGCGGCCGATGTCCTGAGAGCTTGTCCACCTCAAGCTGGGCCAGCTGTCACATCTTCTACCGGACAAACACAAAGCAGAAAGAGGGCAGGACCTGAGCTCAGAACAACTAGACCCACTTAGAACACAGACTGAGCTTCTAGAACACCAAGCTCCACCGTAACATCCTACAAGACGTCTACCCGCCAAGCAAGCAAGTTCCACTGATGTTCTAACTGGAATTTATATCCATAGCAGAATTTTGTTTTTCTCAACTTTTAGAGCTTGTGTGTCATGATAAGCCTAAATACGAAAGTACCACTTCACTAATTTAGCTCCCTAATTATATATTCTTATTAAAGCTATTTTATTAGATGCTAATTTTTAAAAAATGAAATACCGCCGTTAGAGTAGATTTTACACACAGATGTGGATTCCCAGCATCTCTCGCAATCAGAGCCTCTGCCCCCAGCGGGCCCTCGCAGGTGTCCCTTCGTGGCTCAGCCTTGCATCCCTCGCCTGTCACCCGCCTGCCCAGCGGGCACCAGGCCAGCCCTCCCTGGCAGGGCCCCGCCCCGCCGCGCCCCGCTCACCTTGGCCAGGTCAGCCAGCGTGTTGGCCTGGGTGTTGAGCTTCCCCTGTTCAATCTTCACACTCCGGAGCCTGGGGGACGGGGCGGGGAGAGCGGGGTTGGGTGGAGGCCGCAGCGGGGCGGGGGTCCTTCATGCACCCACCCACCGGGGTCGCTCTGTGGGACATGCAGCTGGGGATGAGGCGGGAGTTGGGTCGGGCTCCCCACAGTCCCTTCCCTCCCGGCAGGTGCACAGGGGCAGCGAGGCGTGGGGGCTGGCTCAACCACTGCCCACAGCGCCCACGGGCTGGCCGTGTCCACAGGGCACAACTCAGGATGTCCCAGGACTTGAAACTCTAGGCCCAGACACCAGCCCTGGCCGCCTCCTGGGGCTGGGGCGGCGCTCCTGGAGCTTCCCGTGTGTGCTGCCCGCCCAGGACCACCATGCACCCTAAGCCCCAGGGAGACACTTACTTCTGAGCTCTGGCAGGACCCAGCGGAGCAGAGAGAAACCACAAGGCACCTGTCATCTCAGCACAGCCAAGCGGCGCGTGCCCAGCCCCGCCCCCTCCCACATGCGCCACCCCTGGGCCAGGCAGGGACCCCAGACAGCCGAGGGGCTGCTGCCTTCAGGGGATTGGTGCCAGACCCTCAGGGGCGTGTCCACCCTCTGCCCACCCCCCCGCCCCAGCGCCCACCCGGCACATGCGGCTGCCCTCAGCCCTGCGGTCCTGTGGTTCTGCTGTCAGCAAGCCAGTGCCGCACCTGGCCCCAGAGCTGGCACTTAGTCTGGAAAACTCTGCCCACGCCATTTCCCGAGGGGAAAACGCAGGCTGAGGAGCAAAGCCACTGCCTGCTAACACCGCAGCAGAATTTGAACCGCACCAGCTGCTCAGCCGAGACCTCAGGCCCCCGACAGCTGCCCACAGAGGGCGGGGGGGTTGGACAGTGTGTCTGCACCCTCCTCTCCATCCGCCCTGTGGCTACACCAGCCCAGGGAGACTGTTTCTAGCAGGACTCTCCTGCCTGCTTGTCCAAACCCTGAGCCTGTGTGCCCACGCAGAGGGATGCTCGGGGTCCACGCAGGCCAGCTGCTCCGGGACCTGAGAGGACCCAGCCGCGCTCTGGGGGAAAGGCGAGGGATGCGGACACCACCAGCCTGGAGGTGTGGGGTGCCTCGGGAGGAAGCGGAGGCCCCCATGGGCCTGACGCTCCTTTAACTGGAGGAGTCACTCTTGGCTTCCCTGGAACCTCCCTGTGAGTGGTGCTCCCCAAAAAGAGCTGTTGGAGTCCTAACCCCCAGGACCTCAGGACGTGGCCTTATTGGGAAGCAGGGTGTTTGCAGATGTGCCCAGGTTGAGACGAGGGCAGCAGGGAGCTCTGGTCCAGGATAGCCGGCGTCCCTGGACAAAGGCGGGAGCTTGGACACAGACGCCACCGAGGGAGGCCGAGGCGGAGACCCAGAGAGCTCTCCATGAAGATGGGGAGCTGAAGCCCGCGGCCACCGGCCAAGGAGCGCCTGGGCTCCAGGAGCTGGGAGAGGCCGTACAGACCCTCCGCCAGCCCTTCAGAGGGAGAGGGCCCGGCCGGCACTGCGGCTCTGGACTTCTGGCTGCCAGACCGCGAGACAATAAATGCCACTGTTTGAAAGCACCCAGCTGCAGGACTTCGTTAGAGCAACCCTAGGAAATGTGTACCCTCCCCCGGCCCCTGCTGTGCTCCTCCAGCTGTCCTCTCCCACACCAGTTCTTCCTTTTCACTGGCTGCTCACACAACATTCCCATCACAGGGACTCTCTCCAGCTCAAGAACATGCCATGGCTCCCACATCCCTGCAGTCTCCCTGGCACAATGCCCATTCCTACCTCCCCACCTTTTCCCAGGCTCTGCACACTCCTTAGTACATGTGCCCACCCCTCAGTTTCCTACGCAAATCCTCTCCACCCTTTAGGCCCTAGTTCAAACTTTCCTGATTCCACTAGGATCACTTTTTTGGGGTGGTGATGCCAGAGGACCTAAGGGTGAGATGGTCTTGCTCCAGATCAAGGGGATGAGCAACGCACAGAGCAGGTACATTCTCCCCAGACCTGGCCCTCCTTCAGTTCCCACCCTCCCACTTCCACAAAAGAACCTTCTGGAACATCCCTTGGAGCAAGGTCCAAGACAGGGCCATGCCTTCGTCCCCTATGCCTGGCACACAAGCTCATACAAGAAATGCTTGTGGAATGACTGAATATATTGAGAGTGGTAATGACAACAATGACGGCAGTTCCCGTTTTTAGAAAATACTGTGTGACAGGCTGGCACAAGTGAGTCATCTGGCCACTCAGTCATGTTTGATCCACCTCCTACTCTTAGAGAAGAGGCGTTACCGTTGTCCCCACTGTACAGAGGAGAAAATGAAGCTCAGACTAGCACAGTCACTTGCCCAGGCCCCATAGTTAGATGGCAGAGACCAAATGGGGACCTGGTGGTCAGTTAACAACTGTGGAAGGGTCAACAAGGAGGGGTCCCTGTCCTCAAGGGCCTTGGGGTCTTGTGAGGAGGTAGGACTAACAGCTGGGCACAGTGGCATCGAGTCAGTGGGGCACCAGCCTCTCTCCCTGCTTTGTAGGTGACGGTGAGGCAGAGGCGGGGAGCGGGGTGGGGGCACTTGCTCTGCGCCAGAGGCTATGCCAGGCACTTCTGCACTCATCCCATTTGGACCTCCCCACAGTCCTGTGAAGTAGGGACTGTTAGCATTAGAAATCAACCCAATTCTAACAGTTAACACGATAAACTGTTGTGTTTGTACCTTGTACAAACAAAAGGATGTTGTCTGTACAAACACAATAAATGTAAATGGACTAAACTTTAACTAAAAGACAAGGATGTAAGGGGCACAAGGAAGCTTGAGGTGATGACTCTGTTCGTTATCTTGACTGTGGTGATGGTTTCATGAGTATGTACAGATGCCAACACTGATTGATCTGCACACTTTAAATACGTGCAGCTGACTGCACCTATTGATTGACTGTGTGTCAATAAAACTGTTTTTTTTAAAAGACGCAAAAATGATTAAACAAGATGAAAAAACTAAAGTCCTGCTGGTTGAGCTTCCTCTCTCACGGCCTGGCCTCTCCATGGTCACACTCACTCACTCTCTGGTGCCCAAGGAACCTGGGCCCTCCTGCCAGCCAGCTGCCCCCCTCCACGCTCACACTGGGGGTCTCGCGCCGCCTCTCCTCTCTGTTCCCCATGGCTGCCTCACTGCCTTCCTGCTGGCTCAGACCTAACGCCATGTGCCTCGCTCTCCGGCATGTCGGCCTGAGTCTGGCCCGGGCGTTTGGGGCAGGGACTCGCCCAGGACAGGTCGGTTGTGGGTGGGTTGCCCAAGATGTGACACGGGAACCTATGGGCTCACTCTGAAAAGTGCCTAAAAACATGTTTTTACTATTTTAAGTCAAGCACCACATGACTCCACTGTAATTTATATTTGAGGGCCTCACCCCACAGAATTTGGAGCTATTTAAGTCCTAGACTGGGTGCTGTCCCAGACGTCCTATATGTGGCCACTGAGCACTTGACATGTGGCTGGTCTGAATAAAAACAGGTTGTAAGTGTAAAAGATACACAGGACTTTGAAGATTTAATACCAAAATTTTTCTAAAACACCTCATTGATGACTTTTATATTACTCACATATTAAAATTATAATTTGGGGGATATATTAGGTTAAATAAATATATTAAGATTTATTTCACTTGTTTCTTTTCACTCTTTTTTAAATGTGGCTACTAGAAAACTCAAAATTATGCATGTGGCTCACGTGACATTTCCAGTGGACAGCAGCTGGCAGATTATCATCTACAGGAAAAATCTGGGCAGCCGCCTGTTTTGGAGAATAAAGTGTTTTTGGAGCCTGGCCACACCCATTTATCTTCTCTGTCTTCTTGCCACAAGAGCAGAGTTGAGTGGTTGTGACAGAGACCTTCCGGCCCACAGAACCTGAAATATTTAATATCTGGCCGTTTACAGAAAAAGTTTGCCAACTCTGGCTGCCCATCGGACTCATCTGAGGAACTTAAACGTGAGCTTAGGCTGCATCTCAGACTCTACCGTAACTGCTGTTGGGTGCGGCCTGTGGGATTTTAAAAGCCCCCCAGGTGAATCTAATGAGGAACCAAGGATGAGAACCACTTGATTGATAATTCTCAGGATGAAGGGACAACAGAGGAAGTTGAGAAATTTCTAATTACCCCACATGATCACACAGATCAGGCCACAGATTTAATTCTGAGTTTCCTGGCAGCCAAAGCAAAAAGGGGAAACTACTTCAAAGTCCAAAGGGTAAAGTCATTTTGGCTATTCCAAAGAATAAAATATGCTTCCTGGACTCACGTTAGGTAGTTTGCATGACTTATCAGAACTGATTGTCCTGAGTGAGCGCCAGGCCCTTCACCTGCCTCCCTCTGACCATCCCACCATCCCAGCCTGCAGAGAAGCTGTAGGTCCCAACCAACGGACCAGCCAGCATGCGAGCGGCAGTGACAAGGCCACAGGGAGATGCCTGGCCCGGCCTGCGGCCTTCTCCTGGGGGCCACGGCTGCCTCCGAGCCAGGTGGACACGGAAATGTGAGTGGGAAAGGTGCTGGACTTACTGATGGATGGCTTGGAGGAACTTACGCTGGTGTTTCCGAACCCGGGCGTGGTCTGGCTTCTTCACCAACCTGGTGTGTTTGTAGATAAGCCACGTCTCCCTGAGAACGTTAGCAGCGGCGTTTTTTACCTGGGGCGAGGGAAAGACCAGTTCCTCAGGGTAGGTGCAAAACTACGGAAGGCTCCAGAAACTTCTGGAAACCTCCGGAAACACCCATCTGGGGTCCCAAGACTGTAGGGCAGGCCATGTTTGCACGTCCGCCTCTGTGCTGTGCGTGTGTGCATGCACGTGCATGGATGTGTGCCTAACACACTTACATCACTCACTATTAGCCAGGCCCCTTGTGCATACTTTGCAAATGTTAACTCAGTGGACCTACATATGCAAGTATCTTTCTCATTTTATATATGGGGAAACTGAGGTACAGAGAGGTCAACCTGCCGAGGTCAGACAGCTTGTAAGTTGCACCTGGCTGCCTGGCTGCAGAACCCTGGCCTCCCGCTGTGTGGCCCGCAGCAGGGCTGTGACTGGGCAGAGGTGGATGCCTCTGGCTGTTGCCACATCTCTGTGCACAGCTCATGGGCATTTGTGTGGGTGGCAGAGCCCAGCAGTGTCGGCACGCACAGGGCTGTCAGTGACCTGCAGGCACGTGGGCATGCCCAGCATGTGCAGAGGCAAGGCGGGGAGGGTCTGACCAGGAGGGCAGGTAGCCGTGCTGGGACTGGCGTCCTTACCCGCTTGGTGAGCTGAGTGTCCATCATGAAATTGTGCACGTGCTTCTCCGCCTTGGTGAGCTCCAGCTTCCGGGCCACCACGGCCACCACGAGTGCCGTGCAGCCGGCCCCCTGCATGGGGGGGCACATCAGCATCTCACCTCACAGGGGTCCCAGGCTACGGTCAGGACACCCTCCCTCCTCCAGGAAGCCTGCCCTGACTCCACTCCCACCTCTGCCCCCAAAGTCTGCAGTGTCAGCAGACATCGTCCCTTCAAGTCCACCGGCTCCTGAGCCCAGCGAGCATGTCCACAGATTAGCTTGTTCAACCCCACAGCCCCGGGAGGGAGGACGACTCTTCTCTCCACTGGGCAGACGGGGAAGCCGAGGCTCGGAGATAAGAAAGGTACAGGACATGGGCGGGAGCTGCAGGCACATGCAGGGCTCACGACCACGGAGGTGGGCGGGTTTGGGGTGCTGGAGACAGAGGCCCGGCTGACACATGGGGTCAGCTGGCAGCATCAGAAGAGTGGGGAGAGAAGGGTCAGGCGGTGGCCCACAGGGGCATTTGCAGGAGGGAAGAGGCAAAGGGAAGTTCCCAGGAGGCTGGGAGCAGAGGGAGGGACGCCTCCCGACAGTGGGCTCCCTGCTGGACACAAGTGCCCTCACCAAGATGCCCTAACTGCAGCGGACCCCGGCCAGTGGAGGAGGTCAGGGAGCACGTGTGTGTCCCCCAGGGAGCCGCTGGGAGACAGAGAGGGCAGCAGCGAGGATGAGTGGAGGGCTGAGGGTGGGGTGGGGAGCAGTGAGACGAGGCACAGGAGGAGGGAGCGGGCTGGCAGTACTGCACAAGGAACAGGCCAGGGAGCCCAGGACCCCAGACCAGTCCTCAGCCCCAGAAGCGGCGGGAGGCAGGCGGCAGGGGCAGGCAGGGGGTGCCAGAGGGTGGCTCCCTGCCTGCGATGGGGGCTCCCCGACCCCTTGCTGGCTGGCTGCTCCCCCTCCCATGGTGGCTGCGCACAGCATGGAAGGAGGCCCAGGATGGGCCCCTGGGGTGGGGCCTGGGCAGGACTTCCGTCTTCTTAGGGATGGGAGGAAACACTCATGGAGAAGGCTGGGCAAGGGCCAGGGCAACCATCGGACGGTCCTGTGGGGCTGGACGCCAACATGCTGAGCCTGGGTGGGGGGGGCACAAAATTGCTCCCCAAAGGAACTGTGTCACAGATTCCTGGCCAGGGCAAGGGTCTTGGGGAGACCTGGGAGCCCGTTCTCAGGATAAGCACTGTCAATCGGGGCAAAGAAACGTACTGGAACCCTGCCCATGGAATACTACACAGCAAGGAAAAGGAAAAGCTAATGGCTTCACACAGCAGCATGGATGCCATGTTGAGAAAAAGATGCGGGGCTGGGAGGCCCCGCCGGGACGCCCTCAAGTTCAAGAACAGGCAACTCGTGGTTGGTGAGATGCTGGAAGGGGGTGAGTCGGTGGCCTAGTGACCAGGAGGGAGCACATTTGGGCAAGGATGGAGGAGGAGAGCGCTAACAAAAAAGCTAGAAACGGACCCAAGCGTGACCACGCATGTGAGTGCAGGGGGCGCGGGCAAGGAGCGGCTCGACACGGAAGAATTTTCTGGAAGGAGCCGAGTCCCAGAGGAGGGAACATGGCTTTTCCAGGTCTGTGTGGGCTCTCCGGGTCTGAGCTCGTCCGGTCCGCGAGCTCTCCTTGTCCGTCTGTGAAGCCCCCTTGCCGCGGCGGGGGCTGCTGGGTTTGGCTGATCCTTAGCTTCTTCCCTTCCACCCTCGCAAACTAACGTAAGCAAGCATGAGCAATGCGCTCATCTAAGACAGGGGCCGTGTCCGCCTGGACCGCAGAAGGGAGGCCCCGCTGGGGGCAGAGGAGGACGTGGCCCCCCAGCTTGCGTCCAGACGGGAGGGGACGAGAGGTGAAGCGGGGACAGAGCCGCAGGCCTCCGGGGATGGTGACCGCCGGGGACGGTCCACACGCAGCCGAGGGGCCTGGCTGAGCGGGGGAGGAGTCGTGGGAACGGCGTCTCACTGTTCAAGAACAAACGCTTCTCTCTGTGCCGAGAAAAGGCTGCCCTCCAGGGAGCGGCCTGGCGTGGACCCTGGGCTGGGGCAGGCTGGCTCCTCTGCCTATCGGGCACTGATTTTCCACAGACGGACGTGTTACTAACTGCGGGTGGGGAGAGGTGTTCCCACCGCGCATCGGACCATTCGTAATCCAAAACACGGACAAGCATTTGTGGAGATGAAAGAAGCTTGGAGAGAAAGAAGGTTCTGGAAGGTGGGGATGGGCTGGGAACTTGATGATCGAATCAGTTGAAGAGAAGGTGCCAGATGTCAAAGGTTGCCCACACCCCGCACGGACTCGAGAAGTCTTTCGGGAGCTGGGGGTCTGCCTGGGCCCACCGCGTCACGCCACGGGGCTCAGGACCCCCTGACAGTCAGGCAAGGGCGGGAACCGTGTGTGATGGCACGGCTCAGAGGACAGTGACTGGGTGTCCGTGGCGCTCATGGTTGCAGGCATTTCACAGAAATGAACGGACTCAGGCCCACAACAAGCAGAGGACAGGGGCGTTGGGTACAGTCAGGGAACCAGCGGCCTAGAAGCATCGAGCCCTCGCCTTGGACCCAAGGGCTGTGAATTCAGTGGACTGAGGGGAACAGAGGACACTCCGTTCAGAGTGGACCACAACATCTGGCCTGGCAGGCACAGCCGGAGCTGCACATCTGGGGCTGCAGGAACCCCAGGAGGCAGCCCCAGGATGCCTGTGGGTGCGGCTTCCACACCATGCCAGAGCGAAGGAGCAGGGCGCTGGCGGGGTGGCCAACATAAGGACGAAGTCCGACCCTGGGCAGCTCGCGATGGGGTGAGCTCCCCATTGGTGGGAGTGTGCAAGGGCCCTCCCCTTACCATGATGCCGGTGAGCAGGCACACGCCCTTCCCGCAGTAGGTGTGGGGCACCATGTCGCCGTAGCCAATGGAGAGGAAGGTGATGGAAATGAGCCACATGGCCCCCAGGAAGTTGCTGGTCACTTCCTGCTTGTCGTGGTACCTGGAGGGAGCCAGGAAGGACCCGGTCAGCCCACGCTGGTCCCTCTGCCTGCATCGTGCTCCCTGGGGCAGCACCAGGACAGCGGGGCCCTGGGCCCACCTGGCTGTGTGGGGGCCTCGACCTCAGGCAGCTGATCATGCTGAGGGCTCAAAGTGACAAAGGCGCCACTGCAGGGCTGGGTGGGGGGTGGTTAGCGCCGGGCAGCCCCACAGTCCTCCTGAGGGCCCCACGCCCTCCTCCCCAGCACTCCTTCCAGACCCCTCCCTTCGCCCAGCCCCCAGGCTGCTGCCCCGGACATCAGCCCTCCCCGGGCCTGGTTACAGGGCAGAGAGGGACCTGGGTGAGGGCGTGTCCACACAATCCACCTCCCCAAGACAGACACACTGACAGACTCGGATACGGGCGGCCACGGATGCCAGAAGCAGCAGGGAGTGGGGCGAGGATTTAGGTGAGACACCAGGAAGAACTTCCCCAGCCAGCAAGGCCCAGGGAAGGGAGGACGACGATGTGGGGACACAGGAGGCTGGAGAATCACACCCCGGGACTCGGGAGAGGAAGGGAAGTCAACACACAGAGGGCAGCAGCAGCTGCCCCAAGCCGGGGCCTGAGGCTCTTCCGGCAGTGGGTGGGAGGGAGCTTGCCCAGTCCTGCGCAGAGGCCTGGGGCTCGAC
This sequence comes from Equus asinus, assembly GCF_041296235.1. Lineage (NCBI taxonomy): Eukaryota > Metazoa > Chordata > Mammalia > Perissodactyla > Equidae > Equus > Equus asinus. The sequence goes on along the minus strand of NC_091799.1, from coordinate 54,042,368 downwards.
TTCTGGTACCCAGGGGACAGAGCCCAAGGCCTCGTAAAGGACATGATTTTGTCCTGGTCACACAGGATATGAATGGGTTCTGCCTGTGCTCAGCCCAGCTGGGGGCTGAGGGGGCGGCCCTCTGGGTCTGGGGGTGGCTCGAGGTCTGCTCCAGCCCTTTCCCAGCCTGCAAAGCCCCTCCAGCTTGGGGGGGGGGGCGCAGGGGCAGAAGCCTTTACAGATGGCTCCCTCTGTGCCAGACCTCAAGCCATCTGATGCCCGTGGCATGGAGACCTCCCTGGGGCAGGCGTTCAAGGTTAGAGGTCAGCTGAGGCGGCACGGTGGAGGGGGCCCTGCCGGGGCAGGGCTGTTCCAGGCAGATGGGGCTGGAGTCGGGGGCTCGACAGGGGAAAGAGATGGAAACCCCAAAAGGCCTTCCCAGCAGGCCTGATGTTTGGGGTCCCCGTCTGCAGGGGGTGGATGCCATCCCAGGCCCCTCCAGCTGGGGCTTCTAGGCTACTTGCTGGGTGAGGGGGACCAGGGACAGAAGCTCCTCTTTTACCAAGGCACCTGAGCCCCAAGTTGCCCCAGCTTCCGGCTCTCGGGAGACCAGCACCCCGCCCCCAGGAGGCAGGAGGAGAGGGGTCTCTGGCAGCGGGTGGGCAGCCCCAGGCTGGCTGGAGTCCCAGCGGGTGCAGCAGGACCACCCGGGACCGGGTTGGGGGGCGTGCAGGAGACGGGGGAGCAGAGTGAGGCAGGCGAGGGGACGTCAAGCAGCGGCCCTGGGCTCAGAATGCGGCCCCTGGGACCCCTGCAACGACCCAGCCTGGACCTCAGGGATGCCTGAGGAGGAGCACCCTTCTCTCACTGCCCAGACCCCAATCCTGACCCTGCCTGATGGGGTGGGGATGGGCTGTTGGAACTGGCACGGGGCACTTCAGGGGTCCAAGGAGACCCCGTGTGACCCCTGGCTAGTAAGCCTTATGACAGGAAGAGCTGGGCCCACACCCCCGTGAGCCTCACGTCAGGCTGAGGCCGGGGCTGTGGACAGGGGGCTTGACGGGGTGAGACCTGGGGTTCAGGGTGGGGTGTCTAGCCCAGGGACCCCCAAGGAAGCCCGGTGCCAGTACCACCCACCACAGATCCCTCCAGGGCCTTCCCCAGCTAGGCACGAGCAGGAGAGACCTCCTCTGGGACAAGGCACCCCGTCGCCCTCAGAGGCCCAGTGGGACACCCCCCTCTCCGGGAGCCCCCAGGGTCTCTGGAAAGGAGCAGGAGTCAGGCCTTGGAAAAGTCCCTTTGTCCCCAAAGCCTCAGTTTTCCCATCTCTAAGCTGGGCTGACAGCCAGCCACCTTCCAGGGCTCTTCAGGGCAAAGCCTGACAGGGTCTTCACCCGGCAGGGGTCATTCAGCCCAGACCCACTGGACCCTTGGAGGAGACACCCAAGCCCGGGGTTAGCTGCTAGAGCGAGACACCACAGCTACGCCCCTTGTCCCCCACCCGGAGACAAGGACACTAAGGACGCCCAGCGGGCCACCCGCCTCCCTCCCCAGCCCCCCTGCAGTGGCTAATCTTAAACTCCGGCAGACTCACATGTTTTCCCTACAGTCCAGCGGGGCGGGCAGAGGCGGGAAGGAGAGCAGGTTAAATTGTGGGGGAGACAGGCAGAGGGGAGTACTCCTGTTCCTGCTGCCTCCACCACCCTGGGCCAGAGGTCAGAGGTGGAGGTCAGAGATCAGCTGCCCGCAGTAGAGCAGCGGGAGAAAGAGGAGCCTAAGACCCCCTGGGGCAGGGGGAGGGGAGAGGGCTGGGGTCCCAGAGGGTGTGAGTGGGCTAGGGGCCGGGGGAGGCTGGGGTCACAAAGCTGGAGCCCCAGGGACTTGGGGCTGCATGTGATGAGGCCAGGAATGGGGGGAGGTTCTCACAGGGGTCAGGGGGCTGGACGCGCTGGCCGGGGGGCCCTGGGGCATGGGGTCGCCGGGGTCGGGGGCAGGGGGAGGGGCCCGGGCGGGGGCTCCCGGGGGGCGCACCTCTCACAGACCCGCACAGTCCAGGCGGCGATGATCCAGGAGGAGATGCTGAAGACGAGCAGCACGGTGCCCGGGCAGATGGTCATGAGCGTCTTCATGACGAAGCGTGTGTTGAAGGTGATCTTGTTGAGGGCGCCGATGCTGCGGCTGGAGGCGTCCGTGAAGATCTTGCTGTGCAGGAGCATCACACGGCCCAGCAGGTAGAGGCGCAGGAACATGGGCACCGACAGCAGCACGTCCACGTCGGCCTCGGCCGCCGCCGGCGCGTACGTGAAGGCCAGCCGCGCCGTCCACGTGAAGCGGTAGTGGCCAGGCACCGGGTGGATGGCGCACACGGCCAGCTCCAGGGAGATGAGGAAGACGCGCTCGCACGTCATGGCGATGCGCCAGTCGTCCGCCCCGTTGTCCACCATGAACAGCTGCGGAGGACGGTGCGGGTCTGGGACACACACCCCGGCCCCCTGGCGAGACCCCACCCGAACCCCCACCGCTCGGCTTCTGGAGAAACACGGCCTCAGGGGGGACTCCCTACTTCTCGGGCCACCGTTCAACCCAACAGGCGACAGACGGGGCTTCCCCAGGACCGCGACAGAGCTACCAGTGGCCCCCCACCCGACTCCTGACTATATGCGCGGAGAAATGAGCGCAGAGCGGGGCAAACCCTCGTACACGACCGTCACGGCAGCACTGGTCACAGCTGCCAAGGCGGAGAGCCCGCGAGCGTCCCCCCGGCGGGGGAAAGGTGAACACAGTGCTGTCCGTCACACACAGGACTGCTACTCAGCCACGCAGGGTGGGAGCCCTGACATCGGCTGGGACACGCGGGAGCGTCGGTCATCGTGCAAGGGACCAAGGCAGGCACACGGCCGCCGCCCAGCACCCAGGGACCCGAGGCAGAGCCTCGAGCCCAGGAGGGCCATTCTGGAGACTTCAAATCCAACAGGATTTGCCTTGCTCGCTCTTGGACTCGCTGAGGACCCGTCACTCCTCTCTTCTCTTGGAGTTCTCCCTCCTGGAATGGGGACATCTACCCCACGCCTGTCCCATCGTGGTATTTTGGAAGAACGTGACCTGTTTGGCTTACAGCTGGAGAGGAACTTCCCCGTCCCCCTATATCGGACTAAAATGATACTGAAATCAGACTGTGGACTGGAGTTGACACTGGATGGGCGAAGGCTCTGGGGCCGCCAGGACGAGGCGACTGCATCTTGCATGGGAGAAGGATGTGAATTTGGGGATGGGCCAGAGGGTGCAGTGTTATGGACAGAACTGTGTGGCCTCAAAATTCCCATGTTGAAGCCCTAACCCCAATGTGACTGTATGTGGAGACAGGGCCTTTAAAAAGGTGATTAAGGGGGCCGGCTCGGTGGCACAGTGGTTAAGTGCACACGTTCCACTTTGGTGGCCTGGGGTTCGCCGGTTCAGATTCTGGGTGCGGACATGGCACCGCTTGGCACGCCATGCTGTGGTAGGTGTCCCACGTATAAAGTAGAAGAAGATGGGCACGGATGTTAGCTCAGGGCCAGTCTTCCCCAGCAAAAAGAGGAGGATTGGCAGCAGTTAGCTCAGGGCTAATCTTCCTCAAAAGAAAAAAAAAAAGGTGATTAAGGTTAACTGAGGTCATACAGGGATGGGCCCTGATCCAAGGTGACTGGTGTCCTCCTAAGAGGAGGAGGAGACAGGGATGGGCACGCACAGAGGGCAGGCTGTGTGAGGACAGGGCGAGGAGGTGGCTGTCCCCAGGCCAACGTGAGGGCCTTGGAAGACAGCAGCCCTGCGGCCCCTGATCCGTGAACCCCGGCCTCCAGGATGGTGGAGGGGACGTGTCTGCTGTTCCAGCTGCTCAGTTGTGGAACTTTGTTAGGGCAGCCCCAGTGGCTCATACAGAGCCGCATTCTTCTTTTTTCTTTGACCGAGTAACAGAGTAACATGCCGCTGTGGGGTGGGCCACATCTGGCATGCTCAACACCAGCTGACACACATCTGGGTCGTTTGCACCTTTTGGCGTCACCGCGGACTGTCCCCAGAGCCGCGCCCGCAACTTCAGGGCTGCCTCCCTCCCCACCAGCCCCGGCCACATCCAGGGCCCCTACTGCGCGCCAGACCTGGGCGACGTCAGCCCACTGGGGGCACCCCTGCCCCGTATGCCTCGACCTGGACTTTCCCTCGGCCAAAGCTGGTTTTGATCGGTCCCCAAAACAAGAAAACCAACTCCCTGGTACATAACAAATCTTTCAAAATTTGGGGTCCAAGGGACTACGAAAGGAGCCTGGGGCTACACACACTGTCTGCGGCGCCAAACCTCCAAGAGCCCAGAGGCCCAGCGCAGCTCCCAATCCGTGCCGCCCTGTCTTTTTCTGGTAATCAATGAAAATTAAAGCGCACATGCGTACTGTCCCAGAGAAACCTAGAATGCCTTAAAGGTGCCTTCCCGGAGAAGTCTGTCTATGGGTCTATGACTGGGGGGGTGGGGGGGGGGCGGGGGGCACTGACCTGGATCTCGCGGGCGTGGTAGAGGACGACCAGGCCCAGCAGGACGGCCGTGGAGAGGCTGATGAGGCATTTGAGTGCAAATGAGTACAGGGACTCCTGGGCAAAGAGAGCAACGTGGGAGGCGCAGCCCAGACCCCCGCCCTGCCAGGGAGTTCTGTTTCTGTCCTTGTGCCTTGGGTCTGGGCCGACGGCAAGGCAGGCCCAGCGCTTTACACTTTATAAGGCCTGGCCTCATGCAGACATAGCACTTCACAGCTTATAAGGCCTGGCCTCAGGCAGGCACAACACTTGAGAGTTTATAAAGCATGGCCTCCTGGGGCCCCGGCATGCACAGTTTATGGGTTAACATGGCCCTGACCTCTCTCCATCCGCGCACACACTCGGGGACCCGCGGTCAGGCTCGTGACCAGGCCACGGCCACTCTCGAAGGGGGAAGCTCTTTCTCTGCTCCCTGGCCCCAGTCAGGGGGGCAGCCCCCTCCCCACATTAAGCCAGGGTGTGGCCCCCTGGTACAGGGCAGAAGGAGTGGGCTGGCACCTTCCACCCCATCTGCGGCCTCCCTGCCACTCCCAGGAGGGGGCCCAGTGGGAGGCCCAGGACCCCCACGCCCTGCACAGCTCCCCACTTCCAGGGCCTGCCCAGGACCCCCCGCCTCTCCTGGGCGTGGTCCACGGGGAGCTGGGCGGGCTCAGCGGGGCCTCCCCCGTGCCAGGGGAAGGGCGGCGCCTACCTTGGTGTAGACCCCCCAGGACAGCTCCGTCTCGGTCACCATGACAACGATGCCGAACATGCCAAAGATGAGGGCGTAGTCACTGAGCCGCTTCCGCTTCTCGAACAGCGCCCGGCGGTGGCCCAGGCGGTGGCCTGCACTCAGGGGCTTCCTGGAGGCCCTCCGCCTGCCCGCCTCGTCCTCTTCATCGTCCTCCTCCTCCTCCTGCTCCTGGGGCTGCCCCTGGGGGCTGCCGGGTGAGGGCTGGGCCGGCTCGCTCCTGGCCACCACCACCTGGAGGCCCGGGCCATGCGCGGGCGGCGGGGGACGGCCAGCCTCAGGGTCCGGAGGGTCTCGGCCCAGGACACCCAGCCCGCTGCCCAGCGGCCGCCCCCCGCAGCCGTTGTGGCTGTGGCTGTTCATGACTATGTGGGCGCCGGGGTTGGGCTCGCGACAGGCCGCCTGGGGCCCGGCATGGCTCAGCGGCTGGGCTCCTGCGCTCACCTGTAGGGGCACGGGAGACATGGTCCTGTCAGGGCCTCGCCAACTGACCAGAGGGCTAGGGACCATTCCCACCACCCCAGAACATTCGGAAACTCAGGAGGCCATGAATCCAGAGTGCCTGACACGTGGGTTCGCCATCCCAGTAACATCCAAGTCAGCCTATGACCCTCGCCTGCTCAAAGCCCTCCCATGGCTCCCCAGTGCTGCTGCATACAAACCAACCTCTTCACTGCGGTCAGGAGGCCCCTGCGGTCTGGCTCCCACCCACCTCATCCTTCTCACTCTCCCCAGAATCACTCTCTTCCAGCCACACTGACCTCCCCAGCACTGGATCCCAATAAGCTTGGTCGTGCCTCAGGGCCTTTGCACCTGCTGTGCCCTTTCCTGGAACACCCTCTTACTAGACCTTTGCCCACTGACTTTCAGTGTCTCCAAGTACCTAGAACAATGCCTGGCACAGAGCTGGCCCTCAGTACACACTTCTGAGCCCCTCGGGATGGAGATGGAATCTGCCGGCAGGTTCGCCTGGGAGGACGAGAAGCCATGTAAGTGTGTGGGCACAAGGAGCTTCCACCGTGGGCTTGTCTCCTCTGAGCCCAGGCTCCCAGAAGAGTGGCCTCTGCTCTGCTGAGCCTCTGGCTGCTCCTCAGGAGCTGTCCAAAGGCCTGAACACACTTATGCAGGTACCTGGTATGGCCGAGGGGACATTAGGGACCAAGGCTGTGGTGACAAGATGCTCAGCTCCCTCCTGCCTGGGCAGAGGGACCGTGCCCTCCACACAGACTCCAAGACCACTGTGGCAATCCAGGATTTACCTTTCAGGGCTCAGAACCCATGCTGCAGGGCCATGCGAGGCATGCTTGGCCCAGCCCTGTGACCTCGGGCCAGCCTCAGTTTCCCCACCAGGCTCCCAGGAACAGACTGCCTGATTGCCCCAACATTCAGATTGTGCCCCTGTACAGGGCAGCGTCACGTGCAAGAGCAGGGACCTCGATGACAGTGACATGCGCATGAGGAAGCTGCCTGGGGTCCAGCCTCCTGGGTCCTGACCTGCCAGACCCTCCCTGGCCGGGCCGCGTCCCCCCAGCGCACTGACTCAGCCTCGCACGCCCCTCGCTGCCACCCCGCCGACATTTACTGAACGCCTACTTCACGCCAGGCTCCGTCCTTCACACAGATTTTCTCCTTAATCCTCACACTGCCCCCAAGAAGGGGGTCCTGGGATGTGGCCAGTTTTACATATGGGGAAACTGAGGCACCACACTATGAAGGGCCCACCTCCTCTGAGGGCAGATTCTGGACCAAGCCGCCTCCTGGATTTGCCCAGCAAGCTGGGCAGCAGGCCAAGTGTTGTCCCTTTTGAAAAGGCCAGGCCAGCATGCCCTGGGCGCCCCTACGTGCCAGACCTGGACAGGGGTGTGTACAGACAGGACCCCTCTCGGCCCTGACACCACACTCTGGGGGTGACAGACACGGAAACTGTCACATCAGGACATGCCAAGATGACCCATGCTATTGGGCAGGACAAAGGCCACCTTGGCCAGGGTGGCCACCAGACGTACTGCAGGCTGCCTGCGCCCTTGTCTGGCGCCCCCAGACAGTGTCTGTCCCACTCACCACACCTCCAGACGCTGGTAACAGCCCACAGCAAGAGCACCAGAAACATTCCTTCCAGGCAGGGGGAGAGTCTTAGCCCTGTCCCCTCCCTCACTGCTCCCACCCATCACATCAACCCAGCCGTGGCCACCTGTGGCCTGACACTTCACAGTTTACAAGCCCAGGCCTCCTGCAGCCTCAGCACTTCACAGTTTGCATGGGCTGGTATCCTGCTGGCCCAGCACGTCACAGTTTATAAGGCTGATCTCGGCCCTGATCTCTCTTCCCATCCTGACGAACACTTGGGTGCCACTCTCCTCCTGGGCTCAGCCCCTGCCTGCCACCAGGATATTCACAGCAGCCCCAGCCCCTGCCCTCGCCCAGGAGACGAGGAAACCCCAGGCACCCCTCCCACCACCCTCCTGAAGGTGGAGAAGGTCCGCACTTGGAGCTCGGGGGTACAGGCAGGAGGCGGGTGGCCCGGCAGCCAGGACTGGGGGGGGTGGGGGCACTGCAGACGACCTTCTGAAATGCACCGATGGAGACGCAATTTGGGGCTGTGACTCAGCCGCCCGACGCACAGGCCAAATCCAGCCGAGTGTCTGCCACGCTCCTCCTGGCCTGGCAGCCGCGTCCTAAGGTGCCCTGGGCAGGGAGGAGGTGTGGGGAGTGGGAACAGGCAGCAGGTGGCTTCTGGGAAGGCCGAGGAGTGGAGGCCCTCCCGTGCCGTCAAGTTAGCATGTGCTGGCGCTTAATGTGGGCCGAGTCCTTGAACAGAATCACCCAGGTTACTTCCCACTGCCGCTCAATGACGCAGGGGTTGTTCCTGCTCCCATTTTACAGATGGGAGACAAGGCTCAGACGCTCAGAACCTTGCCTAAGATCACACAGCCAGGCGGGGCAGGGACTAAGTTACTGCTCTCTGGGGCAGAGGGTGGCAGAACCTGCCCAGCCCAGACGAGCTGCCATCTGGAAGGGGAGCCAGCCTGGCTCTGCCCTCAAGGAGCCCCCAGAGCTCAGGGAACAGGCACAACAGGCACCCGACCCCTCCCACGACCGCAGAACAAATGGAGAGAGTGAGCGGCTGGCCTCAGATCCTACAGAAGCGGGCAGGCTGTTTCCAAAGGCTGAGTGGGACCAGAGGGCCCTGGGGACAAGAGACCGCACGCACCCCTTCCCAGGCCCACCTCTCCCTCCCTCCCTGCAACCTGGGCGTGATGCTGGGGTCCCTGGGACCCTCAGGGATTCCCAAAGAACCACGAGGCCCTCTGAGACCCCAGCCAAGGTCTGTACGTCCAAGAAGGAGTGTGTTTTCCTGGGTGAAGGCCCTGGGTTCATCAAGGAGTTCCCCTGAAAGGTTAGAAACACCTGTGGGCTGCATTTGGTTTTGAGGGTCCCTGGAATGACCAAAACTGTCTATGTGTCTGCGGGCACCAGGCCTCCGTTCCCTGAAGGCCAGCGTCGGGGAGGAGCAGAGTCCTCCCTTTCAAGCCATCCCAGGAGACACCGTGGGAAGCTTGTGGGCTAAGTGAGGTAGAAGGGACCCAGGAGGGCTCTTGAGGAGCAGAGGCAGGTGGGCAGGAGGCAGGGAGTAGGGTGGCTGGCTCCTCTGAGCTTTCCCACCCAACAGGAAGTGAAAGAAACCGGCCAGACCCCACAGGCCCTCTCGTGAGCCTTTTACAAATGATGAGTTGGTTACAGTGGCTGCCTAGGAGGAACCCTGAAGCACCCCAGCCAGGATGAAGTCATTGTTCCCTCCTCAGTTGCTTCTTCAATAAAGGCGTCTTGGTGCCCACCCAGCAGGGCTGGTGGCCAGAACAGAGTGAGCTCTCTCGTGGAAAATGCTTAGCACCTGGCCACGGGTACGCCACCGCCTGACACCATGCTCTGTCCTTCAGAGCTGGACCAGGAGAAGGTGCCCCCTGCCCGTCAGTCTCCCTTGGGGCGAAATGCCCACCCTACCGCCCCCAGGAACCTGGAGCACAGCAGCACATTGCAGAGTCTTCCAGGATGTGTGGGCGAGAAGTGGGTCATGTGGCCCTGTGGAGGGTGGGGCAGGACCCAGGACACCCCCTCCCAGCACTCTCAGGGCCTAGCGCTGCAGGGGGCCAGGATCCCACCCGCTGCCCTGGAGCAGGGCAGCAAGACGCGGGCTGACTGAACGATCCCCCAGGCCAACCACCGTCAGGGACCTGCCTGCAGCCTGCAGGTGGCAATCAGCCTGCCCTGCCCTGCCCCAGCTACCTCCACCAGTGGCCACCCCTCGGATTCCGCCCTCCCGTCCTCATCAGCGTCTCTGGTTCAGCCCCCAGCCTCCAGCACTCACATCTGCGCCCCACCCTCCAGGACAGCAGGCGCAGTGCCCTGTGCTGGGCAGCCCCACCTCTCTGGGTAGAGCTGGAAGACCCGGCTCCTTGACCCCTGTCAGGTGCTCCTAAGTGCTGGATCTAGGGGCCCCGGTGAGGGTCTGGTCGCTTCCATCCTCAGGTCAGTCTGGGGTCACTGCCTCCACCCTGAGAGCTCCCTTCTCTGGAGGGTCTCCCCCCGACCCCGTATCTCTGGAGTTCGGAGACTCACTGCTCGGCCCATCCCAAAAGTGAACCCAGTGTCCTCCCCCTACAGAGGTCCGTGAATCTTCACCCACTCGGCAGTGCACACACACACATCCCTCCTCCCCGTGTCGCCTGGGTTCCAGACCCCACGGAAACCTGACCTCTGCCCCAAACCGCGTCTCCCTCCGGGAGGGGTGCCTCCCTCCCCAGGTACCCCTGCTCATCCCACCCCGGGTGCCCCTGCTCATCCCACCCCGTACCTGCCCTGCTCGACTCGGGCGAGCGCACGACGCTGGAGCGGAGAGGGTCCCGCGCGGCCGTGGACCCCGGGGGGCCCTGGGCGGGCAGCAGCGGGCGGGCGCGGGGCCCGGGCGCATCCCCGCCGCCCTGTGCGCCGCCCGGCCGGGGGGCGAGCGCCCGCGCGGGCCGGGAGAGGAGGCGGCGGCGCGGCGCGGACGGCCTCGCCGATTGGCCGAGCCCGGGTTGGCCCCGCCCACGGCGACCCCGCAAGCTCCGCCCAGATTTAAAGGTCCCTCCTTCCCGGGAGCCAGGTTCGCCCCCGCAGCGCTGGACTGGTCCTCACACTCGCCCGCTTGCCCCGCGCCATGGAGGGGACCTTAGCGAAGCAACAACTACAGACCCCCCCCGACAGCCCTCAGGAACTCCTAGCCACCCCTTTCCCAAAATTGGGCCCCTCAACCTTGGCGCGCCTGGGGGCTGATGGTGCCACGCGCACCTGCCAAGGGGACAACTTTGCAAAGCAACCGGACACCTCCCTCCTGAAATGACCTCCTCAGACGTCTGCTCCGTGCAGGGGAGGCTTAGGGTGGGGCAGCAGGATGTTACCCAGTAGGGAGTGCCTAGAAACTGGGTGTGGGGGCTGCCAGGGGTAAGGGGTGCCTACTGGGGAGATGGTTCAAGGCCACCTTCTTTGGGACTCAGCCTCTCCCCAGTCCTCACTCCCAAAACCAACTGCAGGATGGCAGGACAGCAGGAGGCTATTTGGGGGGTCCCCAGAATGGGGATCCTGTGCCCTTTTCCCCTGGCACTGAGGGTGGCCTTGGGTGACATTCATTCAACATTAATGGTGGCTGGGAGGAGCCTCGGGGACTGGGAGGTGGGGAGCCCTTTTTTCCTCCGCCCCCCGGCAGCCTCACTAGCTCAGCCTCACCCTGTCCCCTGCCTCCTGCCCAGCCAGGGGTGACTGCATCTGGCTCCGTGCTCCCCAGCCTGGAGGCTCCTGGGGCAGCAGGTCCCCTCATCTGTCTCCCAGCCCCCCATCTGTTTTCTTCCCGCACTGAGCTTTGGCCCCGGTCAGGAGCATCTGACCGCTCGTCACTGCCTCAGGGCAGCTGATCTGTTTTGTTTCCTCTGCCGTGTCCAGAAAAATAGCTGGAGCGAATGAGTGAGTGAGCAGGGGGTGGTCCTGTCAGCCAGTGACACTGGTGAGGCTGAGCAGGGCCGGATGATGGCCCAGGGTTGGCAGATGCGACTCCACTTCTGTCGTCTCAAGAGCCTGTTCTTCATCCCAGCCTGTCGGGGACAGCCTGAGGAAGGCCTGGTCATGGTGACAGTGCCCAGGGCTATGACCGTTAGGGAAGCGAAGGCCTGGGGATCATCCATGCCCTGCCGTGTCCACAAGGGCACCAGGAATCGGGTTATGGTGACCCTAAAGGGATGCCTTCTCAGGCACGCAGGAGGAGCAGCCATCTGTCCTGCACCCCCATCCACTCACGGGCCCCCAGCCCCTCCCGTCGCCCCTCGGCCCCTGTTCCAACCCCTACGTCTTGCACTTGCTGTTCCCCTGCCTGGGCGGCTGGGGGCTGTCTCTAATGCACAACATTGATGGAGCCACCCATGTCTCCCTTGGGATATGGGACACATCCCTGCACCGCATTCACTGCCCCGGCCCCTGACAGCCCGAGCCTGCGCCCCTCCTTACGGTCCCAGCTCCACGGGAAGCATTCACGCTGTGCCATGGGGGGAGCCCGGCCTGCGCAGCCTGCTGTGGGGGCCCTGCAGCGTCTGATGCTTTCTGAATTCAAGCCGAACGTGTAACTGTCCCAAAATTCACAAAAGCATCTGGCCACAGCCCTGGGAGGCCCCTCCAGCCTTCTGCCTTGCCCAGGCTCTGCACCCACCTTCGCTCTCTGAAAAGATCCCTCTTTCCCCTTTGGGCTCACCTGCACTGAGGGATCAGGGACCCCCTTAAAGGGGCCGAACTTAGGACAGTCAACCTGGTGACCAACTGCCTCCTGCCCGTCTGCCCCGTCTGCCCCGTGGCCTGCCTCTGAGACAGGGCTGGGTGTGGTGGCTGGGTTGGGAGTGGGCGGAGGTAGGCTGCGAGGGGGGGTTGCTGCCTGAGTCTCCATTCCAGATAGTCTCTCCTTGGCCCACAGTTGGCTGGAAGGGACCTGAAGAGCCTGCAAATGAACTTGTGGGTTGGGAAGCCCCCAGGACTTGCGCCCCGGGAAATGGCTTGCACACCGGGCAGGGGAGGGGGTGGCCGCTGAGCAGGAGGCCCCTCCTCCTAGAGCTTGAGGGCTGGGTCCCAAATCCAGGGCAGCGGCTGAGGGTCTGGGTTCAGGGGACCTGGGAGAAGCTCATGGAGCCGAGGGACGTGGAGGCAGAGGCTGAGCGGGGATGGACGGGCCCCCTCTCCCCTAGCCAGGCATCCACAGAAATCTGAGACCCATCCCGGGTCTAACACGGGCTGCCTGGGAGGAGGCCGGAGCCTGAGTCGCCGTGACTGTGGGAAGCAGGGTGGGGCAGGTGTTCACGCGCGCTCCGTCATTCGCACATTCATCAGTTCATCCATTCACAGGCCACCGAGCCCCTTCTCTGAGTGTGGTGCTGGGATGCAGAGGCTGAGACAGACGCAAACCCGGCCCTCTTGAAGCTGAACTTCTAGAAGAAGGAGACAACCCTTTCCAAACTAGGGACCAGTAAGAATGCTAAACAGACCAAAGCGCTGGAAAAAGATCCAGTGAAGTCGACAAAACTAGGAACCGGGATGAGGTTTTAACTAGGGGAGTCAGGGGAGGCCTCTCAGAAGAGGTGACATTGGAAAGGGGCCAAGGAGCTGGCCCTGGAGGAGTGGGGAGAGGGGTGCCTGGCAGAGTGCACAGCAAGGGCACGGAGGGCGCAGTGGAGGAAGAGGGGGAGAGCAGGAGCTGCAGGGAAGGGGCCGAGGGGTGGGGCGAGTCACAGAGGCGCTTGGGGTGCCCCCTGCAGGGCTGCGTGGGAGGACTCTGAGGGGGAGTGGGGGGGGGGTCGGGAGGGTAGGTCCCCTTGGGGCGGTGGCCTTGCCTGGCAGGAAGGCAGAAGAAGGCCCCGGGGCTGGGCAGGCGTCTCCGGGAGCTCCTCCCAGCTCTCAGGGGCACAGGGACGGGGCAGCCTTCCACCTGCCAGCATGTACTGGGCTCTCCTGTAGGCAACGCTGTACTGTGAGGTGAGGATACTGCGATGATGGCGACACACAAAATGCCCCAAATCACGGTTTTAGGACAGCAAGGTAAGATGTTGAGTCAGCGAAAAAATACAACCGGCCCTCACAGACAGTCCGCAGAGGAAACGGGGCCGGGGGCTGTGGAGGGGCTGCACCCGCACCCACGGGCCTCACCGTGGCAGCCCGCTGAGCCCTCAGGCCCTGCTCTGGAGGAGGAGGTGCGAGCCTGGGGGTGACAAGGAGGCAGGGAACCGGCTCTGTCATAAGCACGGAGTCCCCCAAATGCAGCTGAGGTCCTGGAGCCTGTCCGCACCCGCCAGGGGACCTGCCCCGTGGCAGTCTGTCCAGTCCAGGCAGTGGCACCCTCGCCCCAGACACCAGTGTCCCCTCCCTCCTTCCTAGCTGGAAGGCTCCAGACTAACTCTCCCTGCCCAGTGACCCCACATCCAGCGGGACCGCGGCCTGACCACCCTTACCCTGAACTCGCTCCCGGCGGCCCCTCCCTCCCCGCCCCTGCAGCCCTTACCCGGCACACGCCCCGGGGCCCCGCGGCTGTACTGGTTTGAACAGTGTCCCTCCAAAACACACGTCCACTCGGGACCTCAGAACGTGGCCTTATTTGGAAACAGGGTCTTTGCAGATGTCGTTAAACTAAGATGAGGTCATCCCGGACTAGGGTGGGCCTTCACCCAATAACAGATGTCCTTACAAGAAGGCCAGGTGAAGACAGGGCAGAGACTGGAGGGACGCAGCCACAAGCTAAGGACGCCAGGAGCGTCCCCTGAGCCTCCGTGGGGTGGTGGCCAGCCAGCCGCCCGACGCAGACTACGGCCCCCAGAAGTGCGAGACAATACTCTCCTGCTGTTTGAAGCTCCCTGGGTGTGGTTTTGTGACGGCAGCCCCAGGACACTCCTACAGTGGCCGTGGACAAGGGGCCGTCCCTCTCTGAGCCTCAGTTTCCTCAGCAGGGCAGTGAGGGCCCCCAGGGGCAGTGGGAAGGGCCAGGGAGCCAATCCCCGTGAAATGTGCTGGGCACACAGCAAGCGCTCCCTGGGGCCTCCCATCGCTCCTGTTCTCATCACAACCTGGACCATTTCAGAAGTGCCTTCCTGGCCTCCGTGACTCTCGGCCACTCTGTGCCAGGCTCCCTGGAGGGATCTGTCCTAATTCCAAGTGCTCAGTGGCTCCCCCAGGCCCTCACGGCATCTGTACAATTAGACCCCAGGCACAGCTCCAGCTGGCCACCAGCAAACTCCTACTTGCCCTTCCAGACTCAGTTCAAAGAGCAAGAACACCTCCTCCAGGATGCCCTCCCAGATCTCCCCCAGCACAATGAATCCCTCCTTCCCTCTCTGCGGTTCCTCAGCATCAGGCAAAAACCTGACCACACGCATCCTCCATGCCAAGCTCAGTTCCAGAATCTGCCCACTGCTCTCCATCCCTGAGGCCCACCTTCGTCCTGGCCCAGCCAACTCTTCCCAGATGCCTCATCGGCTTCCCCTATTGGCCTTCTGCCACTTCCACTCCTGCCCTGACAGTCCCAGCTCTCCACAGCAGCCACAGGAGCTTTTGAAAATCATAAATCAGACCATGTTTCTCCCCTGCTCATACACCCTCCATGGCTCCCCATTGCTCTGCAGTCCACTCCTGCACCTCAATCCCTGTCCGCAGACCTCCCTGCCTTCATCTTTCTTCTTTCTCCTCCTCCCTCATTCTCTTCCAGCCGCACCAGCCTCTTCACTGTTCCTGAAACATGCCAAGTCATTTCTGCCTCAGGACCTTTGCACGTACTGTTCCCTCTGCCTAGTACACTGTTCTCCCAGCTCTGGCCTGGCCATCTCCTCCTTCTCCTTCAGATCTCAGCTCACAGTCACCTCCCTGGAGAGGCCCTTCTGCCCTTTCCCTCTCCCCCAGGCATTCTCTAAGACATCACTATGTTTTATTGTCTTCCCCCCACATATCACAAGACCTGACCTGGTGCCACCTCAGCACCCACCGTGTCCCCACTGCCCAGCTCAGGGCCTGGAACACCGTAACTGCTTGGTGTTTGTTGATGGAGTAACCAACCCCACACATCTAGGACTGGTGCCTCTGTCCTCCCCACACCCTCATCGGCAGCTCCCTGCTGACCCTAGAATGTCAGTCAATGTTTGCAGGGGAAGGAAGGACCAAAGAAGCTGTTCCCTAAGGGCTGTTGCAGGGAGCAGGGCCACGGGAGCTGGGTGGTGGAAATTGTGGGGGTTGGGGCCCTTCCACTTGGTGCAACTGCCCCCTTCAGGCTGTGTGACACTGGGCGGGTCACCTAGCCTCTCTGAGCAGATTCCCCACCATCAGCGATGGGAGAAAGGGGACAGTGACTCTGGGGGGCTCTAGAAAGCAGAATTATTATTATTACTGTTATATTGTTAGCGTTATTTCAAAGGTTGGCACTTTCTTAAGTCACCAGTTTTTCTATCCAATCCCTATGTTAGCTGCCCCCACCCCTAAAGGTGACCCGAGTCTGGGATCCACTTACCCTGGGGTGCAGGGGTCTCCCTGATGAGCCACCAACAAAGGGCCTGTCCCCTTTGGTCCCACTGGGCTACCACATGGCTGGCAGTGGCTGTGGCCACCTGGCTTCCCCCTTGGCCTGTGAGGACAGACACGGGGTGCGGGGGGGCAGGGCCGCAGGAGGCCGGCTGCTGACAGCTCAGACCGCAGTGGTCTTTAGAGTGGATCTGTGCTCCCACGAGCTGGCAGACCTTGTGAGTTTTAAGGAAACTTAAGATCAGGGGTGCCGTCTGCCCACTGGGCTCTGTTTCCTCCCTCAGTGCCCTCCGTGAGCCCGAGCTGGCACCTTTCCCCCATTCCAGGCCCCTTCCCCGGAGGCCCCACCTCCTTCCACTGGACACTGCACACTAAAGGCTCTATCTGCCTTTCCCCATGCTGTTCCCTGCCCTCCTCTCCCCACGTCCCCACCACTTCCTTCCCCGTGAGGAGATGTGGGTGAGCGAGGTTGGGCTGGGCTGGGGTGAGGATGGAGGAGTCAGGAATCCCCGGCCCAACCAGCTCAATTCTCGGCCTCCCCAAGTCCTCCCCTCTCGGCAGCTGCCCCGGGGCCTGGAGCTCCCTCATGGCATTCACTCTGGCTATACAGGGCAGTTTCCAGAATCCCCTCTGAGCACACATACCAGGTCCTGCCCTGGAGGAGGGGGCAGGAGGGGACAGAGGGCAGCCCCATGGTGGGGAGGATTGGGGGGCGCGACTAGACTCCAAAGAGAAACACAGCTGGCTGGGGCCGTCCCAGCTGGCCTTTCTCTCGCCAGGGGTCTGGGGTGGGGCCAGTGGGCACCTGCACTGCTCAGGGGGGCCACCTGTTCCAGCCAGGAGAACCCTGGAGTTGACTCTGGCCCTGGGAGGGCAGAGCAGCTGTCCAAGGTCACCCAGTGGGTTGGGTGCGTCAGAGTGGGGATTATTCTGGAAGTCCTCCCCCCATTTCCTTCAAGGTCTTGGGGAGCCCAAGGGGGCTGGGAAGGGGACTAGGGGGAGCCGGGCGCCCTGGAGGCTGGAGGAGAGTGAGGCTCCCTTCCCGCTCGGTCCAGCCATGGCCTCCCGCAGGGCAGAGAGACTTGAGGAGACTAAGGAACCCTCTTCCACTTGCAGGGTCCCCAGACAGGCCCCTCGCACCCCACCCTCAACGTTAAATGCAGGGTGCAGAGGACCGCAGGGCTGACACCATCAACAGGATTCTGGGGTTAGTGAGTCTGCCACAAAGCCAGTTCTGCCCCTGCCCAGCTGGGTGACCTTGGCTAAGCGCTAACCCTCTCTGGGCCTCGGCCACTCTCCCTGTCAGTGACGGGGTGGGAGGGGGAAGAAGCTTAGGGAAGAGAGCAGAGCAGGAGCTTCAACGCACAGTGGGCTGGCAGGTGGGGGGTTCCCTTCCACTAGGCAGCGGGGCCAGCCCGGGCATCCCCGCCACACACTGGGAGAGAGAGAAAGGCTTGGCGGTGAGGGGAGGGGGCGACGAGGACAGTCCTTTCCTCCCCCGCTGAGGACGGCGCGGGAGGCTTCCCATGCCACCACCTTCATCTCGGCTGGGGATGGCTCCGCATCCCCAATCCCGGGAGCGGAGAACCTCCCTCCCAGGTCCGGGGGCGGGGGTGGCCGGAGCTGCCCCGGGGCTCGGGGATGGGGGAATCGGAGGAGTTTCCCTCCCTCCCGCAGCTCCCCCTTGAATTCCCCGAGACCGCAAACCCTGCCCGACAGCCGCCCACCAAGGAGAAGGGGAGCCCCGCCGCGTCCTGTGCCCTGCGACCCACCCCCTGCCTACTCACCGGCCGAGACGAGACGGCCGCCGCCGCGGAGCCCCGCGCCCGGCCCGAGCGCGAAGACAAGTGCACGGCCGGCCCGGGCGGGCGAGCCGCGAGGGTGCGCGCGCCGCCGCAGCGCCGACCCCCGCCCGCCCCGCCCCGCCGCGCGCCGACCCCCGCCCCGCCCGCGACGCCACGCCCCGCCGCGCCCCGCCACGCCCCGCCGTCCCCCACCCGCCGCCCCCCGCCGCGCCCCACCACCAGCCGACCCCCGCCATCCCCGGCTCGCCGCCCTCCGCGCCCCGCCGCCCCCCGCCCAGCGTGGAGGGAACCCCCTCCGGGTCTCGCTCCAGCCCCCTCGTCCACAGGCGTGCCAGCCAATTTTAGCGAAAGCGCCAAGAGCTGGGAGGCCTCTCTGCCGCCGCTGGCCCCCGGCTCTCATTTTACAGATGGGGAAACTGAGACCCAGAGCGGGGAGCCCCTGGCCTGGGCCCAGCGCCCGTCACTCTGGGGGCCGCTCTCCAGTGTCCGGGGAAGGAGCGGAGCTGGGGAGGGGAAGGCAATTAAGCCCCCGCACCCCGCTGAGCGCGCTCTGGGGCCTGGGAGGTCCAGGGGGAACCCAGAGGCTTCGGGCTACCAGCCGGTGACGTTGCCCAGGCTGGAAGGTCCCAGTGAGGGAGGGGGAACCCGGGGTGGCCAGAAAACAAACCACAGAAAACTTCTCTATGTCGTTGTTGGGCTGTGACGTCCCCCCTCTCCCTGCACAACTCGGGGACCCCGCTGACCGTGAATGGCAGAGGCCCGGGCGGCGGGATTGTGAAGGTCATTCCGCCAAATGAGAACAATGCTGCTCCTGGGGGCTGGGTCACTAGGGGGTGAGGCGGGGGGGAGCCCAGGGCTCGGCCCCTCCCGTGACCTTGGCTCTGCTCAGGCCGCTTTCTGAGCCTCAGTTTCCCTCCAGCGACTGGACAGCGCCCACCTCTGGGGTGCCTCCGGCTTTGGGGAGTCTGTGGGGCTACCGGCTACATTTTGCTGTTCTGCTTCTGCTCCACCCCGGGAAGCGTGGCGCCCTCCCAGACCACCGGGTTCTCCCTCGCCGCCCCCTACCCCCGCTGCCCCGCCCCGTCTCTGAACCCCCACCCACCTTCTGCCTTGGCCGGGGATGAGGTGGGTTTCCTCTTAGGAGCCAGAAGGCTTCTATGAGCCTCCATCCTTTTTTTTGTTGTTTTTCCTAAAATAGCCCTCCCCCTCCAAATGCCCCCCACCCCTCGCCGAGAGCGTCTCAAGAAAGGTACGCGCTCCCTGGGCTGGGCGGGGTCCCGGAGCCGGGATTCCGCGGCGCGGGCGGGGCTGGGGGGCCACTGGGAGCGCATCCCCCTCATTGTGTGTGCGAGACACGCTCAGAGGGAGCCGCCAGCGTGACCGCGACCATGAGCGGAGGGAAAGGGAACAAAGCGGCCGGGGGCCTCCGGGGTCTGCATTATGGAGGCTGAGTGAGAGCCTGAGGGCTGCGGGAAGAGCGGGGAGCCCACAGAGGGGCGCCACCACCTCCGTGGGGAGGACGCCCCGCCCGTGGGGGAGGCCGAGGCCCGCGTCTAGGTCGGACACAGGGAGGGAGGGTCGGGAGCCACCGGTGACAAGCGCGTATCGGTGGGGAGGGGGTCCCCGGCCCTTGAACCCCACAATTGCCCTGTGGAGCTCCCAGAAGGCCCCTCCCAGTCCCACAGCTCGTCTTATCCCCACTGTCTCTTCTCCGTGACGCAGCCACATAATTCCATCCTCACTCATATGACTGGTCACGTCCCTGCCCTGCACAACTGGCGCCCTCCTCCTCGAACCAAGAGGAGGACCCTGACTCGCCTGCCTCCCCCCCACACCCCCGGCGGAAGTCCTGCGTGGTCCGACTACCACTTCAACGTTGTCTCAGCCCTTCCACAGTCTCCCTGGACTGCCTGCCACACTCTGGCCACGCCCAGCATCTGTCCTAACCGGTCCAGCCTCAGAGCCTTTGCATCTGCTGTTCCCTCTGCCAGGATCACCCTGCCCTGGCTCTCTTCACCCCCTATTGTCTTTCAGAGCTTGGTCCAATGTCACCTCCTGCCTAGAGTCATCCCGTCTCTGGGCACGTCAGTCTAGTTTACTGTCCTCGCTGCCCTCAGCCCCTGGTGTGGTCTGGTCCCTTGTTCACCTTCTGCTTTCCCCAGGGGAACGTGAGGCCCGGTGTAATGGGGACCTGGCTGATGAGGCCAGCTCTGACCTAGCACCACCCTAGGAGCTCCAAATAAAGGGACAGAACCACCCTCTGCCCAGCTAGCACCCTGGAAAGCACCCCTAAGACATGGCACAAAAGATCCAGGAGGACAGCAAAACCACAAACACAGTCAGGGGCCCCACATGTTCCCCCCCATCTGGGTCCGCTTAGCAGTTTCCAGAATAACACGCCACTGGGGAAAGTGATCGGCTGGGACCGAGTTCCTGGCCTGTTCAGCAGAAGCCAGGCCCGAGGCGTAACTCTTTGAGTGCTGGCAAATAAGTATGAAGAGCAAAGACGAGAAGTGGGGGAGGGAGAAGCCCTGGGGCTGACCTTTCCCCTGTTATTAGCTTTTGCATAATATTTTATTACCTTATACTTTTTTAAACCAAAGGGGAAGATAAAAGGAAAATCGCTGTTGGAGGGTACAAAAGCCCAGAGAGGGTAGGTGCCCCCATGGGAGAGAAAACGCAGCTATCAGTGTTGAAAATCAAGCACTCCCCCCAATGCTTGCCTCCATAAAATCACCCTCCAATGTTTTTTCCGAGCACCTACTGTATGCTTATATGCCCAGAGATTGAAGGGGAGCCGGGGTGGGGGTTCCCAGGGTCGCAGGCTTAGAGCAGTGAGCCCTGGTGGTTTCGGGAGAAAGAGGTGATGGCGGCTGGGACAGGCAGGGACATGTCACCTCGGCAGGGCCATGTCACCTCAGCAGGGCCATGCCCATGGCAGAGGGTTGCGGGAGAGAGAAGGCGCCCGGAGGCGCGCGTGGGTGCCGCGCTTTTGCGCATCACTGCCTGGCCAGGACTCGACCTCAGGCTGGTGTTCAAGGCCAGGAGGGGAGATGGCACCGGACGGCTCCTGGCGTGCAGGGCTGTGGGGCACCACGGAGGCGAGAGACAAAGGCACCATCCAGCGAGGTCCCCGCGGCTTTCACAAAGGCTCAAAGGACAGGCGGTGTGTGGGGAGGCGACGGAGATGAGGACTGCCAAATAAAAGGGCACGGAACGGGACAGACTTCTAACAATAAAAATTATTCCTTGTTTATCTGAAAGTCAAGTTTAACTGGGTGCCTTTTTTTTTTTCTTTTCTTGATCTGGAAACCCTAGGCGGAGATCTGCTGGCGCAGCAAACCCCCTCCCTCCCCAGGCCAAACTGCGCGGGGTGGGGGCGGGGGGTTGTCCTGAAGGTGTCTGCCCTCTCTCCAGCCTCCCCTCCCGTCACCCCCCATACCTGCCGTGTCCCCTTTATGCGCTTCTCTTTGTCCCCCTCACATTATCCGTGTCCCTTAACTGCTCCCTAAGCTCCCCCCCTCCCCCTCCCTGCCCTGCACCCCTCTCCTCGTCATCCCCACCCTTTTCGTTTCCCCTACCTTCTCCGGCACCCACCCCTCCTCCTCTTCCCTCCACCATTCGCCCCTCCCCCACAGCCCTCTCTCCGCGCTCGCCCCCTCCCTCGGCGCCCACCCTCACTTCCCCTCTCCGCACCCTCCCCCCCATCCCCAGGGTGCACGAGGGGGAACCCCGGCCGCAGGCGCGGAGCCCCACGCAGGCGCAGAGCCGTCTGGCTTCCCCAAGGCCGCCGCCACCCCCACACTGCGGCCCACAAGCCGGGTTGCCAAGGCGACGGCGAAGGCCGGAGCGGGAACCTCGGGAAGACCCGGGGTGGCACTCCCACCCCGCCACCGCCTCAACGAACCCCACTCCAGTTTGAGCCGGTTGCCCCGCCCCGCCCCCAGTGCGCACTGCGGAGGGTGAGGATTCCCTGGCCCACAGGGCGGGGGTCGACGCGTGCGCGCTGAGCACGGCTTTCTCTCCCCGACGCGCGCGCGACGGGAAAGCCCTGGCGCGTGAAGGAGAGCGCCCCGGCGCAGGCGCTGTGCGCACTCGGCGCCCCCGCAGCCCCGCCCGGTCGTCCTGGCAACGTGCGCGTGGAGGTCCGGGAGCGCCAGGAACTCCCGTCTCACGCCCCCTCCCGCGCACTGCGGCGGAGCTGGGGATTCCCGTCGCTTGCGCGCACGCGCGGGCCCGGAATTCCGCGAGGGCAGAGGCTAAGAGAGAAGGGGCTTTTCTGTGGAAGGGGACAAATGTTACTACCATCGTCTTTCTGTGTGAGGACTGAAGGCGAGCCTCTCAGCCCCTGTCCTGAGTTTTATCTTCGCTCCCTCGTCCACCTGCCGTTCCTCTACAGGTCCCCGGCGCTTGCCACCCGCAGCTCCGACACCCATCCTGTCTGGCTCACACCAGCCCTGGCTCCCCATCGCCCTGGGACGAAGCCCCACTCCTTGTCCTGGCGTTCTCGGCCTGGCTGCACGCCCGGATGGCTTCTTCCCTCGGGCTTGGTCACCACTGGTCCCCGATCTTCTCTATTGCCCAGCCATGAAGACCCCAGCATGGCCGTGCAGGAGGTTCCTTGGCCGAGCCCTTCTTCAGAATACGCCTTTCCCAGGCACCATCTGTTGATTCGCGAGATACTGTAGGGTTAGACACTATTTTTAGTCCCATTTTATATAGGAGGAAACTGAGGCTCAGACCCATTAAGGCCCTGGTCCATTTGTGGGGAGCTGTCTGGGCTCTTCCTCCTGTTAATTTGGCTGACACCTCCAGCCCGGATTCCGGGCCCCACCGCCGCCCCTGATGGCTGCCCCACAGCTCTGGGTGCTTCCTGGCTATGTGACGCAGGCAGGTGACTTCGATTTGCCATCTATAAAGGGGATCAGTATGTCACAGAGCTGCCCCAGGTCTCAGTGAAATGCTAGTACCATGTGCCAGGCCAGCGCTTAGTATCCAGTGGATGCTTCTCACTGTCCCATCCTCCCACACTCTGCCCATCGGCACCCTCTGCGGGGCTCCTTTCCTCCCTCTCATTTCCCAAACCCCCATGGAGTCCTCCTGGACCCCTCACGTGTCCACTAGTCCTTGTCTCGGGGTCGGCTCCTGGGGGACCCCCCAAACTAAGCCAGTGCTCAGTATACGCCGGTTAGTTTTATGCCATCTCCCACTGTTTCCCGCACCCTCCATACTGCACTTTAGCTGTACTCAATTATTAATGCCCCCCCCGCCCCCTGAACAGAGGTGTGACCCCCAGACCTTTGCATGTGTGGTTCCTTTGGTCTTTTCTGTCCCCTGTGTCTGTGTGGAGAATTCCTATGCATCCTTCAAGACCCTCCCTCCATGCCACCTTCTACCTTCCTTCCTCGGGGCACAGCCTGGCCCCCTTTGGCCCGGCCCTGACCTCACACAGTTGAGTCCATCTGTGAGGATCTGCATCTGAGACCTGAGATCCGTGAGAACAGTGTTCTTGGCAGGAGGAACCAACAGGGTGTAGGCCCTGATGGGGAACAAGCTGGCTGGACTGACAGAGCTGAGAGCGAGGAGGCAGGGCTGCAGCCGAGAGGGAGTGGAGAGTGGGGAGAATGGGGACTAGAGGCTGTAGGGACAACCTTTTGGGCGCACAGAGGGTGTCACTTGGGGGGTAGCCATAGCAATGACCTGGTAAATGCTTGGACCCGGCCCCCCACACGTGGGCCCACCTCCCAGCTCCCCACCGTCTCTGCCAACTCCGCAAGGCTGACTGAGCTCTAGGAAGCCAGCACCGGGCTCACATCTCACCGAGCCCTCCCCAGACATGCAGCCTCTGCGAGGACGTTCATTCCTACCAACCCACCTGCCTGCTCCAGCCCCCAGGCCCTTGCTTGCCCAGTGCCCTGCTTCTGCCATGGAATCTGACTCATCACCCACCAAGGCCCACTCTCAAGAAATCCTCCACCCGGAAGCCTGCGAGGACTCCCCCAGATGCCTCCTATGTTGGAGTAACAGCAGAGCAGCCAGCATTTCCTGATCCCAAGCACTGTGTGACCTTGGCCACTGACTCTGAACCAGACTCAGGATGTGGACAACTCGCCTCCAGCTCCTCTATTTCTGCTCCTGAAATGCTCCGTGATCTCAAGCCAGGGCCTCAACCTCTCTTGAGTCGCCTACTTGCAGCAGCCCAGCAAGGTTTCCGTGGATGGTGGTACAGGCCCCTCACTGGATGAGGGGCCCAAGCCAGGAGGAGGCACCGAAGGAGCCGGGCAAAGCTCTTAGCTAGCTTGCTGTGACAGGAACACCATTGGGGGCCCTTGTCTTCTTTGGCCGTGCCTGCTCTCCATCTAACGGCCACTCGCCTCTCCTCACCACCCACCCGCCTGCCCACGTGGACTTCAAGCGCACATGCTGCCTCACCGACCGCCTTTATTGGGCGCTCAGCCACAGGGCTCTGCACACCTGAGAAGGGGGATGTCACTCAGAGCAGGGACCCTCTGGCGGGAGGAGTGGCTGATGATGCCACGTCGCCCCAAGGACACGCACCAGGGCTGGACCTCTTTGTCACCCTCAGAGCTGACCCAGTGGGAGGGCGTGTGGAGTCAGGACCCTGACCGCCAGCGGGGCGGCTCCTCCAGTTCCGGGGTCACTTGGGGGAGTTGAAGGGTACGGCCCGCTGGTTCATGGGGTTGTCGGGTGAGCGCAGCCACTCCTTCTTGAGCAGCTGCTTCAGCTGCGACAGCCGCATGTTGGGGTTCTCCTGCTTGAGCCGCGGGAGCTGCGCCTCCTCGAAGGCGGTGAAGGCCGCCCGCATGCGCCGCTCGGGGTGCCGGTCGGCCGCCTCCTCCGCCACGCTAAGGGAGGACACCAGCATCAGCGGGCTAGGGCGCGGCTCCGCCCCCGGAGGACTAGCCCCGCCCCGAAGGCCTCGCCCCGCCCACTACCTGAGCACGGCGATGGCATCCTCGATGGTGCGCGCCTCCACGCTGCCCTCCTCCATCACGCGGCGGTTCACGTTCTCCTCCAGCGGCACCTCCAAGTGGCTCTTGGCTTTCTCGGCTGGGGGCGGGCGGGTGGCCGGGTGACATAGACAGAGACAGAGAGAGAGAAGCAGCTATGCAGAGTTCCAGGGAGATGAGAGAGACACAGTAAGGGAAGAAGCCAGGGGAGGCAGCAGGCAGGCAGAGAATGAGGGGGAGCAGAGAAATGCCCCTGGAGCTGGGAAGCCCTCTCGGGACAGACCTCCAGGGTGGGCCGGTGCAGCCCTCCGCATCCGCGGCCTAGGCCCAGCCCGGGCTGCCCTCTTAACTTCACTGCAGCGGGGCACAGAGGAAGCACCCCCCCCCATGTGGCTGCTGTCTCCTCAGCCTGGGGCGCCCCACTAACGCCCTGGGGCCCCCAGGGAGCACAAGCCGGGGTCGGGTGCAGAGCAGGTAAGTACATGCGTGTGCGCCCTAGTCGCCTGTGCTCAGGGCCAGGCCTGCCAGCCCGCGCCCGCCCACCCTGTGCCATGCAGAGCCAGGCAGCCTCTCTGGAGGTGAGGAGGGGCTCAGGACTCAGCCCAAGGTGGGTCCCACTGTTTATCCTTTAGTGGGTACAAGGGCAGCTCCAGAGTGAGCCACAGCCACACCTGGGTCTGGGGCTTCCTTGTGCTGATGGTCTCGGCGAAGCGTCTCCTCAATCTGGGCGCGGGTGACCTTGCTGGGAGCAGCCACCCGGGGGGCTTTGCCACCCTTAAGCTTCGAGTCCTCCTCCTCCAGCAGGCGCTGCGTCTCCTTCTTGCGTTCCAGCTGCTCCAGGCGCCGCTTCTCCTTCTCCTCCTAGGGGGACAGGGTGGTGAGGTTCCAACTGCTGCCCACTGGCACGGGATCCAGGTTTTATCTCAACCAACCTGGACTGAAGCCCTGCTGTGTGCTAGACCCAGTGCTGGGTGCACAGTGGGCCTACCCGGGGGCTCCCAGCCTACATGACTATGGGAAAAACAGGGAACCTTGGCCTGGGCAGGTGAGTGGGTGGCTCTCAAAGGAAAAGTGACACCTGGGCTGGAGGAGGAGCCAGCCAGCGGGAGAGCTGGGGGACAGGAGAGTCCTTAGTGGTGGGAATGGCAGCTGCAAAGGCCCTGAGGCAGGAACCACCTAGCATGACAGAGAAGCAGCCCAGAGGCTGGAGTGGGGAGAAGGAGCATGGAGGGAGGAGAGACGGGGCAGGCTGAGGGCCCGGCCACCAGGCGCTTCAAGGGCACGGGGAGGGGTTTGTATTGGACTCCAAAGGCCACAGGAGCCATGGGAGGGTCTGTGCTCACTGCCAGCTGGGGCAGAGGTTCTGCCCCGAGGCACCAGGAGACTTCGGGGGAGGCATGGTCCATGTGTCACAGGGGCTGGGACTGATCCCACCTTGGCTCCCAAGGGAGGCCCTGATGCCAGCTGGACAAGGGGACATCTGGCCCCAGGACTTGTCCTTGGCCACTGCCCCTCCACCGCTCTGGGAGGGCAGAGCGAGGTTCTGGTTCCCTTCCAGCGGTGAGGCCAGAGGCTTGGAACATCTGGGTGCCTGCCACCCAGCACCCTCAGTGCCCCTGCCTACCCACCCACTGCCCGCAACACTGCCCTCTGCCTCCCATGCCTTGGGGACGGTCCCCGTGACTGCAGTGTTCCCCTGTGACACACCCATAGTGAGTCTAAGTGCCCCAGAAGAGGGGTGGATGTGCTTGAGGGCACCCACTGGGCCTCTGACCTTCACCTGCATGGCAAGAAAGTCGGGTGTGGGGTTAAAGGTCAAAAGTGTTCGAGTGCAGCTGCTGGGCTCCCACTTCTGTGCCGGGGCACCTCAGGCAGGCCTCTGCTTCCCTGTCAGAGGGAACATTCTCCTGAGGCTCCCCGACCCTGCATGGTGCACGTACACCTCGTGCTCATTCTGCCCCCACATGGCCCTGCCTCAGGGCCTTTGCACTAGCTCTTCTCTCCCCCTGGAGCGCCCTCACCAGCCTCCCCCCCTGGTTAACTCCAGCTCATCTTGAGCTCCTGGCTCCCCATCTGCCCCCTCCACCACACAGCTCCTTCTTGTGTTCCAAAAATCCCCAGTTTCAGGTCTTCCCGTTATCTGGTTCATCCTGAAGGCAGGAGACAGGCCCTGGCTGGGGTTGTGAATGGCTGCCTTCTAGCTCAGCATACAGCAGGTGTTTGGTGAAAGTGTGCGGAATGAATGAATGAATGAACTCCAGAAGGCTCCAGTAACGCAGGAAGGACAGGCAACCTGCGGCCATCAGTCTCCAGGGACATGGGACTGAGGAGGGAGCGTAAGATTTATGCTTTAACATTCAGCAACTTCTTTTAAAAAATCAGTCGCAGTTTTTAAAAGAGCAATTAGCAGCATCTGGCGATGGGTGAAGGATGAGTCCATTTGGCGGAATTTTCCGGAGCCATCAAAAATGAGCCTCATAGGAATAAAAACCACATGATCATCTCAATAGATGCAGAGAAAGCATTTGACAAGATCCAATAGCCATTTCTGATAAAAACTCTCAATAAAATGGGTTTAGAAGGAAAGTACCTCAACACGATAAAGGCCACATATGACAAACCCACAGCCAACATCATACTCAATGGGGAAAAACTGAACGCCATCCCTCTGAGAACAGGAACAAGACAAGGGTGCCCACTCTCGTCACTTCTGTTCAACACAGTATTGGAGGTTTTGGCCAGAGCAATTAGGCAAGAAAAAGGACTAAAAGGAATCCAAACAGGGAGGGAAGAAGTGAAACCCTCGCTGTTTGCAGATGACATGATCTTACATATAGAAAACCCTAAAGAATCCATCGGAAAATTATTAGAAATAATCAATAACTACAGTAAAGTTGCAGGGTACAAAATCAACTTACAAAAATCAGTTGCTTTTCTATACTAAATGAACTTACAGAAAGAGAACTCAAGAATACAATTCCACTTACAATCGCAACAAAAAGAATAAAATATCTAGGAATAAATTTAACCAAGGAGGTGAAAGACCTATACACTGAAAACTATAAGACATTATTGAGAAACACTGATGACACAAAGAAATGGAAAGATATGCCACGCACATTGACTGGAAGTGTAAACGTAGTTAAAATGTCCATACTACCTAAAGCAATCTATAGATTCAATGCAATCCCAATCAGAATCCCAATGACATTCTTCACAAAAATAGAGCAAAGAATCCTACAATTCATATGGGGCAACCAAAGACCCCAAATTGCTAAAGCAATCCTGAGAAAAAAGAACAAAGCTGGAGGCATCACAATCCCTGACTTCAGAATGTACTACAAAGCCATAGTGATCAGAACAGCATGGTACAGGGGCCGGCCCCGTGGCCGAGTGGTTAAGTTCGCGCGCTCCACTGCAGGCGGCCCAGCGTTTCGTTGGTTCGAATCCTGGGCGCGGACATGGCACTGCTCATCAAACCACGCTGAGCCGGCATCCCACATGCCACAACTAGAAGGACCCACAACTAAAAAGATATACAGCTATGTACCGGGGGGCTTTGGGGAAAAAAGGAAAAAAATAAAATCTTAAAAAAAAAAAACAGCATGGTACAAAAACAGGCACACAGATCAATGGAACAGAACTGAGAGCCCAGAAATAAACCCACACATCTCTGGACAGCTAATCTTCGAGAAAGGTGCCAAGAACTTACAATGGAGAAAGGAAAGTCTTCAATCAATAGTGTTGGGAAAACTGGACAGCCACATGCAAAAGAATGAAAGTAGACCATTATCTTGCACTATACACAAAAATTAACTCAAAATGCACCAAAGACTTGAAGGTAAGACGTGAAACCACAAAACTCCCAGAAGGAAATACAGGCAGTACACTCTTTGACATCACTTTTAGCAGTATCTTTTCAAATATCATGTCTACTCAGACAAGGGAAACAAGAGGAAAAGTAAACAAATGGGACTTCATCAGACTAAAGAGTTTCTGCAAAGCAAAGGAAACCAGGAACAGAACGAAAAGACAACCCACCAACTGGGAGGAAATATTTGCAAATCATATGTCCCACAAGGGGTTAATCTCCAAAATATATTAAAAACTCACACAACTCAACAGCAAAAAACCAAACAACCTGATCAAAAAATGTGCACAGGATCTGAACAGACATTTTTCCGAAGAAGATATACAGATGGGCGATAAACACATGAAAAGATGTTCCACATCACTAATCATCAGGGAAATGCAAATCAAAACTACACTAAGATACCACCTTACGCCCGTTAAAATGGCTACAATCACTAAGGCTAAAAATAACAAATGTTGGAGAGGGTGTGGGGAAAAGGGAACCCTCATACACTGCTGGTGGGAATGCAAACTGGTACAGCCACTATGGAAAACAGTATGGAGATTCCTCAAAAAATTAAAAATAGAGGAGCCAGCATGGTGGCATAGCAGTACGTTCGTGCCCTCCACTGTGGCAGCCCAGGGTTTGTGGGTTGGATCCCGGGTGTGGACCTACACACTGCTTATTAAGCCATGCTGTAGTGGCATCTCCCATATAAAATAGAGGAAGACTGCCACAGATGTTAGCTCAGGGCCAATCTTCCACACCAAAAAAACCTCAAAAAACAAAAAATTAAAAATAGAAATACCACGTGACCCAGCTATCCCACTACTGAGTATTTATCCAAAGAACTTGAAATCAACAATTCAAAGAGGTTTACACACCCCTATGTTCATTGCAGCATTATTCACAATAATGGAGACATGGAAGCAACCCAAGTGCCCGCCGACTGATGAGTGGATGAAGAAGATGTGGTGTATATACAGTGGAATACTACTCAGCCAGAAAAAAGACAAAACCATCCCATTCGCAGCAACATGGATGGACCCTGAGGGTATTATGTTAAGCGAAATAAGCCAGACAGAGAAAGACAGACACTGTATGATTTCACTCAAACATGGAAGATAAACTAACCCATGGACAAAGACAGCAGATCACTGGTTACGAGGGGAAAGGTTTGGGGGGTGGGCACAGCGGGTGAAGGGGCTCATATGTATGGTGACTGACAAATAAAAATGTACACCTGAAATTACACAATGTTATAAACGATTATGACCTCAATAAAAAAAAGGGCCTCATAAATCATGGAGATGGAATCCAGACAGCCAGGTGCTCATCACCGAGCTGCGTAACACGGAACAAGTGGAGTCGCGAATGCGGCCCCGGCCCGATGGAGCCCGCCGGTCCGCGGCTGCTGCTGCCAGGAGGAACTGGCTGTGGGACCCCATTTACTGGAGGGCACGGCTTCAGGGCATCGTGGGAGCAAAGCCTTTGGTGTCACCTAGGGGGAGCTGCATTGTTTTTTCGTGTTTTGGAGCAAGCATGGATTTGCTTCTTTCAGAGAAACAGTATCTTTTTCGAGCAGCATCTTTTCGTGTGTATGAAAAGAAGAGGGAGACTGTAAGCCCCGCGTGCCCGTCAGCGGGACAGAGACAAACCCCAGAAAACCACCAAAGGTGAAGAAGGACCAGCAGCAGTTCCATGGGAAACAGGAGGGGCCCGCCTGGGAGGGGCACAGGGGCCGGGAATGTGCCAGTGAGCAGAGCTGGCAAATGCCGGCCCTTCGCCTGCTTTGGTGGTTTTAGCCCGTTGGGGAATGGTGGCCACAATGACAGGGTCAAGGAGCTGCGGGCCCCACTGCCCCTGTTGCTCAGCCGGCCTCTACTCTGTGTCCGTCCAGGGTGGTGCACAGGCGCGCAGCCAGCCAGGGGCTCCTGAGCGCCCCCCCACTTCACAAGCCAGAGGGTGGACCCACTAGTGCCAGCCCGGCCCAGCCCCTGGCCCAGCCCTGTGACCTGGGCTTCCTACCTTCTCTGTGCCCCAGGCCCTGGGTTGGGCGGCTGCCTCTGGGACTGTTGAAAGGTTTCTGGCCTTTCTGTCTGGGTAACGGATCTTTGGCAGATACTGTTTTTCCTTCTGAGGTTTCAACTTTCCTACACTGTCAAAAGATGACCGTCATAAAGAATTTAAAGACCTCCACGGACCAACGCAGCACAGTGCGGGGGACGGGACCAGGGACACTCAGTGTCCGCTAAAGACAAGGTAGAGCCCAGCCCAGCAAGACGATGGGAAACCCTGGCAGAAGCGCCCAGGCACCGCACATCTGGGCGTGCAGGGACGGCAAGGCGCCACTGAGATTTTCCGCAAGCTCCCTCATTTCCCAGCGGAGGCGCGCGTGTGCACACCTGGGCCAGGTGGCGCCCAGGGGACCAGGAGCGTGGGCTGAGACGGGTCTCTGGCGCCACCTACTGGGACAAGCCAGTCAGCATCAGCCCTGAGACACTCCCCAGACATCAATTAAGCTCCCACTGTGTGCCTGGCATTGGGGCCCATCGGGGGACAGCTGGCCAGCCCTCCCACTTCTCGGTTTTTACAAACACCTGGAAGTGCCTGCAAGCCCCAGGCTGGAGGCTGGAAACGGGGACTATCAGCATGTCCCAGCCTTGGCACCATGGCCGTCTGGGGCCCGCTCACTCTGCTCTGGTGCTGTCCTGCGCATTGCAGGGAGTTGAGCAGCACCCGTGGCCTCCACCCACACATGCCAGTAGCACCCTCCACCCGGCTGTGGCAACCAAACTGTCTCCAGATGTTGCCAAGTGTCCCCTGGGTGCAGTCGCTCCAGGGTGAGAACTGACAGTCTCACCCAACCCTGGCATTACAAGAAGGAGAGAAACAAGCCCATGGAGGGCGGTGACTGCTTCGCTGTTCCCTAAACATGCCAAGACCTGGCTACCCCAGGGCCTTTGCATGAGCCATTGGCTCTGCTTCTGCCCCCCTCCCTGCCCTTGCTCCACGTCTGGCGCTTCCTCGCCCTTCAGGCCAAAGCCTCAGGAGGCCCCCCACCCCCTTCCATCCCATCTTCCCGTCTTGCCCACAGGCATGGGGGCCCAGGGCCCACCCACCTTGCGCTGCTCCTTCCTCATGACGTGTTTGTCCTCATCCTTCCAGTAGGCATCCTCCAGCTCCTTCTGCTTCCTGGCATCAGCTGCCGCCTTGGCCTCAGCCCTCCGCGCCCGGGCCGCTGCCGACTTGGTGTTCTCGCCCTGGAACTTCTTGGGCATCCCTCAGCAGGCTGCGGGAGGATGGTGGGGACCAGTGAGTGAAGGCCTGCACCCTCGGCACCCCCAGACTCACACCTGCACAGCTGGGACCCCCTTGGGGCCTCAATGGCCGTGTCCGTAAAATGAGGGCTTTGGACTTAGTGTTTCCTCTTTTTAAAAACATTTATTCAGGTGAAATTCACATAACACAAAGCAAACCATTTAAAGTGCACAATTCAGTGGCATTTAGCACTTTGACAATGTTGTGAAGTCACCACCTCTATCTAGTTCCAGAACATTCCATTGCCCCAAAAGGAGACCCTGTCCCCATGAGCAGTCCCTCCCCACCCCTCTCCCCAGCCCCTGGCTACCAATCTATTTTCTGTCTCTGTGGCTTGGCCTGTTCTGGATGTTTCCGGTAAATGGGATCAAACGCGCGTGGTCTGTGTGTCAGCCTCTCCCCTCAGCGGGAGGTTTCCGAGGTCCCTCTGCGCTGCCGTGGGTGTCAGGCTTAGTCCCTTTCTGTGCCGGAGCACTGGGCCCTGTGTGGCTGACCGCGTTGTTTGGAGCCCTCCGTCCAAGGATGGACATCTGGGTTGTCTTTCCAGCTCCTATGTGTCATGCTGCTGTGGACCCCTGCAGGCCAGTCTGTGTGCGGCCCCTCCCACTCTGCCACTCATGAGGCCTTAGTCCCCCGTCCCACAGCCCTGAGGCCGAGTCCCCCTCCCCTGGGTGAGTAGCTGCCTCGAACTGCTCCCAAGGACCCTGCCCCAGCTTGCAGGGCCAGGAGAAGCTGGGCGCTGGGGAGAAGATGACACACACAGACGGCAGGTGCCCCCTCCCCATGCCGGGCCCCCACTCCATGCTTTCTATGGGCCGACTCAATCGAATGTCCCCAAAGCCTTAAACACGGGGAAGGTCCTTGCTCCCGTTCTGAGGGCTGGAAGCCAGGGTTCCGGGCAGAGCCTGGGCTGGGCCTGGGGTCTCACTAGCAAAGCTTGCCTTCTGGGTGAGGAAGGGGAGGCTGCGCGGCTGGGAAACTGCGAACACCCTTCGGGGGGCTGATGCAAGCACCGTGCGGTCCAGGACACGGGCCTTTGGCTCTCTGGGCCTCAGCCGTCTTCATCTGGGAAACAGGCTGGTGTTCCGGACTCATGGGTTGCTCTCTCCCACCCTGAACATCTCCCGCTCAGCCCCAGCTGAACCTGGGAGAAACCAGCCCAGCCCCCAAGAACGAAAGGGAGAGAATGTGGGGGCCATCCTGACTCAGGGCCACCAGGCAGCCCCCAATCCCACCTCCCGGCTGTGGGACTTGTGGGAGAGGGGCTCCCATCTGAGCCCCACTGGAAACTACCATCTGCTCCCATTTGCAGTGGTTGTGCACACTGGGCTCAGCTTTACGGAGAGCGTCTTAGTGAAGTCTCACACCCTGGCAGGTGGCAGCTGAGCTGCAACCTGAAGGATGGTTGGAGGCAGCCCTGTGAGGACAAAGAGGTGGGATTTCTAGGCAGAGGGCTCAGGATGTGCAAAGGCCCTGGGGCAGGAAGGAGGCCACTGAGGCCAGAGTGGGTGAGTGAGGAGGAGGTGGAGGGGAAGAGCGAGGGAGGGTGTGGGGCTGACAGGGCAGCCTTATAGGACGAGGAAGAGCAAGGATGTTCTCCATTGGCACCAGGGGGCTGTTAGGCAGGGCATGAACACATTCTGGTTTAGGTTGTTCCAAAGCCCCCTCTGGCTGTCACGTGGGCTGAGGGTGGGAGCCGAACACTGGGCATCACGATGGTGCAATGGGCAGAGCCAGAGGTGGTCTGCAGTCAAACGGAGCTGGGCAGTGATAACCGCCGACGCTGCGGCCAGGGGCAGCCTGAGCGCGTCCTCCCCCGTGGCAGCAGAGGCACGGCTCAGCCCCGGTTTACAGATGGGAACCTGAGGCTTTGAGAGGGTAAGGGACATGCTCAGGGCCACACAGTGGGGCAGTGGAGGGGCCCGGATTCCAAGCCAGGCCCAGCCCCTCAGTCCCAACTCCATGCTCCTAACCATGGCCCCCCACCCCGCCAAGGTCCTGGCTGGCTCCCCCCCGTGACATCAACACAGATCAGGACTCTGAGGCTTCTGGGGCCCCTCACTCCACACGGAGGGGTGCCCCCTCCAGGCTGAGACCTGGGGGTGAGTTCTGGCTCTGCAGTTGTGGCTGAAGTGCTCCCCTCGAGCCTCAGTTTCCTGATCTGAGACGTGGGGTTGATTGCAGTCCCTCCTGGCATAGGATGCAAGGGCTGCCACGGGGCCCAATATGCCAGCCTGATCCCGCACTCCTCCCAGCCACCCCTTGGTCCCTAAATTAAGCATTCATTACTGAACGTCTACAAAGTACCCCACAGAAAACCCCTCCTGGACTCCCCAGGACAGCACCAAGAAGTGGGGGTCACTGTCTGAGTTAGAGATGAGGAAACTCCCCACCCTCCTCTCCCTTACATTCACTCAGCAGCAGGCAGGTATGAAACATACCATGCAGGTTCCCACCCCAGGGCCTTTGCACTTGCCGTGCCTGCCACCTGGCTGCTCTTCGCTCCTCTTTTTACCCAGTTAACTCCGATTTAAGCTTCAGGGCCCACTCAGGTGTTGCTGCCTCCAGGAAGCCTTCCCTGAGACACTACCCAACTCTCAGACCACGAACTGCTCTCTGAGGCACTTGCCTGGGTTGCTATCTTATGTTCATTTATATGATGATTCATCAAATGTCCGTCTTCCCCACCAGACTGGGAGCTCCATGAGAGCGGAGCCAGGACTGCCTTGGTCACCGCTGTGCCCCAGAGCCCTGCACAGTAGGGGCTCAATCAATGATTTGAGCACATGAATGAACCCGCGTCTATTTCCAGGGTATCCTCAGTATTTACGTCACACACTGTTGTGTCCAAACACCGCTTCTCACTGTTCTTTCCACTAACCCCCCTCTCCCACCTCTGAGCCTTTCCTCTGGCTGTACCCCATCTGATACCCCCTCCCTGTCCCCTCCTGTGACCCGGTCCACTCACAGGGCCTCTCCCCAGCATCCCCTTCTCCCATGCCCCACTGTTCAAGACCCCCAACTCCATCCCAAAGCCTAAGAAGGGTTTTCTGGCCCCTTCTTGAGGCCAGGACAGGATGTTTATGTCCCTCCAAAATCCCAGTGCAGGAGCCCTGACCCTCAGTGTGACTGGATTTGGAGATGGGGCCAATGAGGAGGTGATGAAAGTTCAATGAAGTCACAGGGTGGGGCCCTGATCTCATAGGCTGGTGCCCCTAGAAGAAGAGCAGAAGATGTCAGAGCTGCTCTCTCCACCTGGGGAGGACAGAGTAAGAAGTGGCCGTCTGCAAGTCAGGAAGAGCCTGCACCAGGAACCAAATTAGCTGGCACCTTGACCTTGGGCTTCCAGCCTCCAGAACTGTGAGCAAATAAATGTCTGCTGTCGAAGCCGCCAGTGTGTGGTACTTTGTTACAGCAGCCCCAGCCGACTGATACAGACAGCCTTTCTTCTCTGCGGGAAACATTCAACGCCCGCGCACTGCTGTCAGTAAACACGCACCGAACACCGAGTCCGTGTGGGACGCCGGGGAAAGGGCGGCATGGATGGGCTTCCTGCCCCCAGGGGACCCCCAGGCTGGCTGGGAGGTACACAACGAGAGTGACAACTCATGATGAGAGCTGTGATGGGGGACGCGCAGGTCTCTGGAGAAGCCCAGCCTGGGGCGGGGGGGTGTATGTGTCAAAGGGCATCCTGCAGGGGGCATCTGAGAAAAGGAGCGTGGGGCAGGCAGGCGGGGAAGAGAGGATTTATATTCCAGGGTGACGGGAAGGGGCGCAGGGCGTTAGAGCCAGGAGGCGATCTGCGGGTCAGAGCCCTCTGGGGTTGGTGAGGAGGTGAACGCGAGGGGTGAGACCGAAGCAGGGAGATCACGCAGGGGTCCGGGGAGTGGCTCTGGCTGGTCAGAGGGTACATTTAGGAGGGAATCGGGACCCACGCGGTTGACTGGATGTGAAAGTAAAAAAAGATGAAGCTCAACGTCGTCTCCTCCAAGAACCCCTCCCGCTAACGCTTCTGGGCTCCCCCAGCGCCCCGTCCCTCTCCCTAACCCTGATCCCACAGCAAGAGCCAGGGACGTCCGCACCCAGCTCTGTCACCCGAAAGCCCGCACGCTGCTCAGGGGCAGGGCCGGAGCTGGGTGGCCTCGAACACCACGCTGTCCCTCTGGGTCTCAGTCACCCGCTGGGGGAAAGGGGCACAGACCCCGCGGGAGCCGTCGAGACTGGGCGCCGGAAGTGCCCCGTCTCGGAGCACCCCACCCCGCTCTCCCGGGGGTGGTCCCACGCCGAGCCGCCCCGCTGGGCCCACCCCGCCGCGCCCCCGCCCCCCCCGGCTCCGCCCGCGCCGCGGCCGCTCCTACCTCCTGCCCCCAGCGCCGGCCCGGTCGCGCCTCCGTGACGTCACCGGTGGGCCTGCGCGCCGAGCTCCGGGCGGCGCGCGCCGATGACGTCAGGCGTCAGCGCCATCTTGGTAAAGGAGGCACGAGCCTGGCTTCCAAGCTAGTCGAGGTTGTCCGTCGCTTTTTTTCCTCTTCAACAAGGGGATACTGTATAAAGCCTCCTCCCCTGAGCCCACTCGAGATACTGGCGAACCAGGCCGGGTGAGGAGAAACTGCAATCTAGAACTTTGCCTTTACCAAGATGGCGGCTGCCTGGATGCAAGCTCGCGGCCTCGACTGCGCCCGCGCTCCGGCGCCGTGGGCCCGGAGGAGACGGCCGCCGGGGCGCGCCCCAGCCCGCGCCGCGGCGAAGGGAGCGCGGGAGCTCTTGTCCGGCGCTCTGCGCTCGGGAGGCGTTCTCCTCGTCCCCTTTCTCGGCCTCCCACCGCGAAGCTGGGGAGAGAGACCAAGGCACTCCGCGCCGGCCACGTGGGGAAACTGAGGCTCAGGCTGACCACCAGTTGAGTTTGGCCGAAATGTAACCTTGAGTGGGTCAAATGCCTCGCCGATCCCTCGTTGTAGATTGCTCTCCTCAACACACGCACCTTGCAATATGCTTTATTATTCAGCTCAAGAATTAGATTTGGGGGCCGATTTGTCGTAGGCACCACGCTTGAGATTTTCTGCATTTACTAAGCGTCCTCGTGGGGAGAAATGGCAGTACTAGGGGTCAGAGCACGGGTACGCTGGCTGTGGGCAGAGAAGCGGGGTATGGATTTGGGGGCAGTTCAGGCAGGACGAGCTGACCACACAGTCCATCCTCTGAAAGGCACCCCCAGGGACACTGCTGGGCCCTCGGTCAGACCATGTCCCTGCCCTGCTCTAAAGCCTCGCGAGTGTCCCCACTGCCCTGCAAGACCCCTCCCAGCTCCCCACCTCATCTCCCTCCTCTTCCCCTTCTCCCTCAGCCCCAGCCACACCAGCTCCCGTCTCCAAACTGCCAGGCAGGCTCCTGCCTCAGGGAGCTCGCCCCTGATGCTCCCTCTGCCCCTGGGCAGCTGTTCCCACGGCCAGCTTCTTCACCTCCTTCAGGCCGTCGACCGAACTGGCCTCCCTGAGAAAGACCTGCTTGACCTCCCCAGGGCTTAGTGCTCCAGCCGCGGGCCTCTGTGTAATTTTCATCATCTTGTCAGCTGGCTTCCTGT
Source organism: Equus asinus (assembly GCF_041296235.1). NCBI lineage: Eukaryota > Metazoa > Chordata > Mammalia > Perissodactyla > Equidae > Equus > Equus asinus. Next base: position 54,004,999 of record NC_091799.1, on the reverse strand, counting down.
GTTCGGTGACCTGTCTGTTTTCTGTCTCTGCCATGGCCGTGATGTCTGAAGGTTGGTGCCTGTGTGCTGGAAACGTGGCTGTCACCAAGAAGAAGGGGCTCACATAGACACTGTGGTTCAGCAGTCGGGTTCGGGGGTGTGGAGGTGCCAAAGGCAACAGTTCCTTAACCTTCAGTGGTCAGGAGCCAGGTGTCAACAAATAAAATGTAACAGACCCAGGCTTGTCACACCTTCCTGGGGGCAGGGAGCCTCTTAGCTCCTATTGACATAACTGAGCCGTGCAGGTCAAGTGAATCGTTCCAGAAGCCAAGTCTTCTGCAAGGTGACTTCTGCTGCCTCCCAGGCACCTCCCGCCCCCGCCATGGGCCCGGCTCCCAGTCCTGAGGACTTTTGGCTTCTGTCTCCCCGACATTCTACAGCTCTTAGTTGCCCACACGCTCAAGCAAGCATCGAGGGCCCCCTGAGCACCTGTGATGGGACCAGCGACGAGTAAGACAGACTCTGTCTGGGTCTCGTGGAGCTCACAGTCAGGAAGTCCTACAAAAACTATGATCCTAACTGTAGCCAGAAGATATGCCTCGTGTTGAGAGTGGGTTCTGGAAGCCGGCAGCGTGGGTGATAAGAGAGGCCTTCTCAGAGGAGGTCGCATTTAAGCAGCGGTGGATGAAGAAAGGGAGGGAAGGGCGTTCTGGGCAGAGGGGACAGCATGTGCAAAGGCTGGGTGGTGAATGGAAAGTGGGAAGGAAGCAAGCAGACCCTGACTGCAGTCAGCTTGGAGTTGGCCAGGTGTCCATGGCTAAGCCGTGGAGTTCTCCTTTTGGGTGTAACTTCATGGGACATCAACATCTGACAAGGCAACTCTGGCCAGGATGGAGCGAGACAAAAACAAGAAACCTGCGTTTTGTTTGACCACAGACAAAAACAAGGGCATTGTCCAAGCCACAAGAATGGCCAACCCTCCGTGTCTGTCTCTTGGCTGACATGGGCGACAGCTCATTCTCACTGATCATGGCCTTGGCCCCACTTGGTTCCCCCCACCTCCTGGGAAAAAGGTGCTAACATACAGAGAGAATTGCCCCCACTTGCTCTTTGTGCCCAACCCAGAGCACACCACGCTTCCCTGCGCCCTCCTCAGGTCACCCACCGTCAGCCCCGGTTTTACAAGCCCATCCTAACGCCCTCCTCCGGAGGTGCTCCACAGAGCCAGGAGCCACGTTGCGACAGGCCAATACGCCCAGCTTTGTCTGACCAAGGTGTGTTCTGGGTGGTGTTTGGCTCGAAGACGTCAACAGAAATGGAGGTCCTGCCGATGTTCCAACAAGACCCTCACTGCCACCAACTGTGACCCTCCACGGGCTCTCAAGGCACACCCTGCCTGCCTCCCCCCCTGCTGGGCCCAGGCATCCCTCAGCTTGTGGCCACAACACTCCAGTCTCTGCCTCCATCTTCACATGGCTTCTCCTCTCCTTGTGTCTTCTCCTCTTCTGTCTCTTATCAGGACACTTGTCACTGGATTCAGGGCCCACCCTAAGTCCAGGATGATCTTGTCTTGAGATCCTTCCCTTAATTACATCTGCGAGGACCCTATTTCCAAATAAGGTCCCAGTCGCAGGTTCTGGCGGGCAGGACGTGGACGTCAGTTTTGGGGCCCACCATTCACCTCGTTACAAGTGCCTTGAGCGTTGTGTGTCCGTGGAGGAAACGTCTCTAGGGAGGGGACAGGCCTAGATACAATGTCACCCTTGAGTCAGTGCTGCTGGCTGAGGTGTTCTGAGGGTCTCCTCAGAGCAGCGTCCTTTGGACAAACTTGTCACCATTTGAAATCTGAAAAGGAAAAGAGAGAAAGGAAAACCCTCTGAAGGCATCTCCTCCGACCCTGTCTTTGTGTCTCTGCAAACTGCTTACATGAGCTCCACCTGCATGGAGCCAGGGGGTGTGTCCAGCCTCTGATGGGGATCCACTGGCCATTGGCAAAGTCCTGGGGACCCGCTGGACGCTGCACAGGCACCGTCGCAGTGTTCTCAGGGGGCTTCTCCCTCCGAGTCGGTGCCCGGCCGGGTGGGCCCTGCGTCCTTCACGCTTCCATCCAGTTACTGCACACAGTCCTCTGTGGGCACCGTCCCACCGTGACAATCTGGAATGCAGTTGGAATATTGCAGTGGCCGCCGTGGGGCCTCTCATTGGCCAGTGGTCTTAGAGCAGAAAGAGGAAGAGTGTCACAAGGACATCATCTGTTCTGTCCGTCTAAATGGAGAGCCCTTTTGGTCTAACATGGGAGACCGCGTTACTTTGTCTCAGGCTTCAGGGTGTCTGTGATCCGTGTGGGCTTTGCATCTGAAGGCCCCAAGTCAACGTGGAAACTGGTTAGTGACTCCGTCCGTTTTGTGTGTGTGTACAGGGAGCAGAGGGGTTTCCCACACCTGTCCTGGTAGGGGCACAGCGGCCCTTCAACGTGGAAACGCCGTGTCTGAAGCCCGCTCGCCTCACTTCTTTTCTCTGTCCCTTTCTCTTCCTTTTCCCCTCACTTGGGAAACTTTAAAGATGATTTAAAGGAAAAATCATTGTCTCTGTGTGTGTTCTCGCTGTGTCTGCTCCAGCTGACGGGACCAAGGTAATGACAACAACAACAGAGATAGCCAAGACATTGACACGACCTTGGTGTCCATCAGTGGATGAATGGGTAAAGAAAATGTGGTCCATCCACACAATGGAATAGTACTCAGCCATAAAAAAGAAGGAGATTCTGCCATTTGTGACAATATGGATGGACCTTGAGGGCATCATGCTAGTGAAATAAGTCACACAGAGAAAGACCAATGCTGTATGACCTCACTTATATGTTGAATCTAAAAAGGAAAGAACTCTTTTTTGAAAAGAGCCCTTACTTTTGAAAAATATTGAGTTCCCCATAACCATTGTTGTTCACTGCTGTGTAAATCTTTCCTGTCTTTATGACTTGAATCTCTCTCTGACAGCCTATTGTGACTCTATCTTTCCCAAGTTCAGGCTCCAAATTCAGAATGACACAACCCTGAGGGGCCTTGGTGCCTCTCTCCTGCTGGGTGTCCTGGAATTGCCTTTAAATAGCACAGATATTTGTTCCTTCACCTACAGAATCAAGGACAATAGGAAAGATCAGGTTTGTCTGGAATTCTCCAAATTTTCATTAATTGCAAACTGTTACAAGAGCTTTTTCAATTTACCAAATTTAGGATCAAACAAATAAACAAGCTCTGACACATCAAAGAGAGCCCATATTCCTAGGTAGGTTGTGTTTAAGTAAAATATGCTGATATAAATATCTTTCAGTGATTGTGTACTTCTCAGATTAAAAGAAGCACGGTCATCCTGAAGCACAAAGGCTCCTACAAAGAGCAGCTATGAAGGCATTTGTTTCCTGGATTCTAGATTCACAAATTCTTTCCCTTTTTGCTGAGTGACAGGGCTGCAGGGGCGCAGGGCTGTTGACTTCCCCACACGGGGTCAGCCAGCACCAGCGTTTACTTCAGCACCGTGGTGCATTTTAGTCTTTCATCGGCTTCAGTAAGGAGGACCTGCCGCCTTGGCTGCGCTTGTGGGAGCTTTGGCGATTGAGTTCTGGGGTCTCCGCTCACCGTGCTGGAGCCCTTGCTTGCAGACTGTGTCTTCTGACAGAAGACACTGAGCATCTCAGCTCCAGGACGTGTTCCCGCTTCCCCTTCACGTGTCATCTCCATCACGGCAATACTCTAAACCAGCCATCTCCTTCCCTCCCGAAAGAAGGACAGCCGCAGTTGCCTCCTTCTGTTAAAGAATTATCCAGACTCGGGAAGCCCTCCAGAACTGCGCTGTCCAATGGAAATATAACGTGAGCAGCAGACGAGATTTAAAATTTCCTAGGAACCACATAAAAAAGTAAAATCCAGTAGAATTCATTTCATAATTAATCTCTTAGCCCAATAGATCTATAATATTGTCACTTCAACAACTGATGGAATTCTAAAATGAAACTTAGCAAAGATCTTAGAAACTCTCCCTCCCCCAAAGTTTAAACTGTTGCCAATAAGATGAAACCTCTTTTGGATCTGCAAGTTATCGTATTATAAGTTAATAGGCTGCTCATGCACCTGATGGTTCCATTTCCAGACCTACAGTCTACCCTAGTAAGGCTAATGTGACGAATATTGCAAAAGACTCGCATGATGCCTGCACTTAATCACTGACTTGTGCACGCTGCTCTTCCACATCATCCCTGTAAGCGGTCCTTGCATTGTCTGAAATCTCAAAAGACAGTATCCTTGAAAAAGATTTCAGAAGAAACTTGCCTTTAAGTCTTGATGGAAAGAGCTTCCTCAGCTTCTGTGGATAAGAAGACAGAAGTAAGACTCTAGGGTGCTGACGGTAGGATCTGTGTTTCCCAAGTAAAAATGCATACATTCTCTTATCTTTTTTTTTTTTTTTTTTGAGGAAGATTAGCCCTGAGCCAGCTACTGCCAATCCTCCTCTTTTTGCTGAGGAAGATTGGCCCTGAGCTACCATTCATGCCTATCTTCCTCTATTTTATACGTGGGACACCTACCACAGCATGGCTTTTGCCAAGGGGTGCCATGTCTGCACCCGGGATCCGACCTGGCAAACCCTGGGCCGCTGAGAAGCAGAATGTGCAAGTTAACCGCTGCACCACCGGCCGGCCTCACGTCCTCTTATCTTGATCATTGGATGTGCATTCCATCAGGAGAGCTCAAACTGAACATTCTTGGAATTGTCAATTTAAAAAGGAAATTCACCTGTTATTTTCATCTCAAAATGCCAAAGAATTGCAATTCCAGACATGCATGCTGTGGCAAACCACAGGCAAATCCAGAAAACAAAGCAGGGGAGCTGCTTTTGTAGAGAAAACGGGGAGGGGAGGAGCTGTTCTAAAGGAAAGTCCACTGGGGGAAAGTGGCAATTCAGGGCAGAAACAGCTTCTCATTGGCTGGGCTGCGGCGTTTCTCATTGGCTGGGCTGTGGCGTTTCTCATTGGCTGGGCTGTGGGGTTTCTCATTGGCTGAGCTGTGGCATTTCTTATTGGCTGAGCTGTGGCATTTCTCATTGGCTGGGCTGTGGCATTTCTCATTGGCTGAGCTGTGGCGTTTCTCATTGGCTGAGCTGTGGCATTTCTCATTGGCTGAGCTGTGGCGTTTCTCATTGGCTGAGCTGTGGCATTTCTCATTGGCTGAGCTGTGGCGTTTCTTATTGGCTGAGCTGTGGCATTTCTCACTGGCTGGGCTGTGGCATTTCTCATTGGCTGGGCTGTTGCCAGGTACAGAGACAAGTCTTCCTTCAGTAGTAAAGTAGTTGTACTTCCTATCTGAGATGCGGGCATCTGTCTCTTCCTGTTTGGTGTAATTGACAGTGTGTGATGGGGTGAGAGCCCCCCTGCAGGCCTTCCTGACCCAACTTAGTTAAGATTTCTTCTGTTAATTTCCACTGAATACTCTAGGAACAGACAGGAGCAGGTAGACAGCCTCCCTTGTCCCCCACCCACGCGGGAGACCACGCGGTCAAGCTGATGACTGGAGATGCAGACAGCTTATGCCAAGAAGACAGACAAGATTAATTTTCTGATTCCAGACTCCTCTTTTACTTTCTCTTCCTTCTACTACTCACGTTGGCTATTATTGTATGCTGACCCCGCCTATTAAATGGCTGAAAGTTCCCTCACTGTGCCCTTCCCTATCTTCGTCCTGCACTAGAGACTTCCTGTGTTTTTTTTCTGCCACTTAAAACAAGAAGAAACTCTCTTGTGCGTTTTTCACAGACCACAGCTACTGTTCTGGGTAACAGCTGATTGCTGCATCTTCATTCCCCACCTGATCCTGCTGACACAATGTAATAGCTACTCCTCCTTTAAAAAAATCTTTTAATTTAAATGTAGGTTTTTTTTTCTTTCTTTTTTTTTTTTCTTTGCTGAGGAAGTTTTGCCCTGAGCTAACATCTGTGCCCATCTTCCTCTACTTTATATGTGGGTTGCTGCCACAGCGTGGCTTGATGAGCAATGTAGGTCTGCACCTGGGAACCGAACCCAAGAACCGGGGCCACTGAAGGGGAGTGCACTGAACGTAAGGGCTGCGCCCCAGGTGGTCCCTGTAATAGCTCGTCCTTTGAACAGTGCAGAAGGGTGAGGGTTGCATTGTGTCCCCCCAAACGATCTGTTCAAGTCCTAACCTCTGGATGTGACCTTATATGGAAATAGGCTCTTTGCGGATGTCATCAAGTTACGGTAAGGTTGTACTCGATTGAGGGGTGTCCTCACACAGTGACAGGTGTCCTTACGAGAAGAGGGAAATCTGGACACAGACACACAGAGGGAGAAGGTCGTGTGAGGACGCAGGCAGAGACCGGAGTGAGGCTGCTGTAAACAAGCCACCTCCAGGACTGCCGGCAGCCGCGGGGAGCCAGGAGAGGCACGCACAGGTTCTCCCTCAGAGCCTCCAGGGGGTCCAACCCGCCAGGACCTTGATTTCCACCTGAGGGAATCAAAATAAATAGATCTGTTGTCTTCAGCCACTCGGTTTGTGAAACAAAGTTGCAGCCTCTCAGGAAGCTACTCTAGTCCATTTCCTCGTGTGGGCCCCTCCTACTAGGTACCGCTCCCTCACCCACTTAATCCCCGCCCGCATCTTGTAAAAATTGGGCCTCCATCTCACGTCAACAAAATGCTTCTGCTGAGGCCATTAGAACACTGTCGGCAAGCGCAGCCCGTCAAGAGTGGAAACAAATATTGGGGTTCTCCTCGCTCGAATTATTAATGTTTCGCTTGAGGAACAGCCCCACCTCGTTTCCAGGAACTGGTTAACTCCGCCGGGAGGCCCCCCCAAGGGACCAGTGTTTGGCTCGCTCCTGCTGCGGTGAACGATACCTGCGTCCCCTCCCGAGTCTGTGCCTTCCTGTGTCGCTGCTGCTTGTGAGGACGCAGCTTCTGCTCAGGAAGTCCCACAGACCCGTTTAACTCACGCACAGGGTTGGTTTCCCCGGAGCCAGCCACGCGGGTTCTGTGCTACGGCAGACGCTTCCCGCCGCACTGTCTAACGCTGCAGGTCAAGTGCAACCGCCTGTGACCGAAAAAGGGAGAAAGCCGCCTGGCTCTCTAGAACAGACACCCAGCTGGATTCGGGCAGGTTTTCTTTGCCTGGGTTTGTGGCCTGTGAGAAGAAGCCTGTAAGATAGGTCCCAGTGATCCCCATCTCTTCACATTCATGCCTTTGTGTAATCCCTCCCCTGCATGCGTCCTGGACTTATTGGCTCACTTTTAATGACTATCACACAACAGAGGCGATGAGATGGCACTTCCAAGATTAGATTTAAAAGACCATGATTTTCTATTCCCCAACTTAGCTTCCTTTGCAAGTAGAGGTGGCCATGTCTGGAAGAATGCTGTGGAGATTTCTAGGAAAGCTGCTTCTATCCTGATAAAGGGGAGATACAGCTGGCTTCCTCCTTCCCCATTCTTTTTGCCTTGAATGTGGATGTGATGCCTGGAGGTGTGGCAGCCATTTTGCAATTAAAAGGCAACTAGCAGGGGAATAAAGAGAACACAAGAAAGATGGTGGAGCCAAAAAGAAAAAAGTCTGCAGCATTGTGGAGCAGGTGAAGGGACACCAGTAGCTACTTAGTTCTGGACTTCTTGTTACATAAGAAAAATACATCCATGTGTTTACACCAAAAAAAAAAAAAAGACTGTGTCTTCTGTCTTGGGTGTTCTTCTATCTTGGATCACTCATGCTGGTGGAAGCCAGCTGTCGTGTCATGAGGCAGCCCTGAGGCATGAGTGAGCATGGAAGAGGATCTTTTGGCCCCAGTCGAACCTTGAGCTGACCACTGACCCAGCCAACACCTTGACTGCAGCCTCATGAGAGACCTTAAGCCACAAGTACCCAGCCAAGCCACTCCCAGGTTCCTAACCCCGAGAAACGAGGGGATAAATGTGTGTTGTTTCAGAAGCTGCTCTGTTTTGGGGTCATTTGTCTCCTCTCCCAGAGAGGGTGCCACAGACATTGGTGCTGCCTACCGTGGTCAGAGCCCAGAGGATGGTCAGAGGGACACAGTGTAAGACTTCTGCCCCTAAAATCCCCAAATGCCATGAATCTGAGATTTGAAGGCTCTGCATTCTTTTTTCTTAAATTGGGGTAAAACATACATAAGATTCACCATTTTAGCCATTTTTAACTGCACAGTTCAATGGCATTAAGTACATTCAGAAAATGTCATAGACATCCCACCCTCCCCAGCTCGAAATCCTCCCATGGCTCCCTAGTGCCCAAGGTAAAAACCTACTCTCTTCCCTGCGGGCCCCAGACCCTGTCGTCCTCCCAGTCCAGCCACGCCAGCCTCCTCATTGCTCTCCAAACCCGCCCCACCCACTCCCACCCCAGGGCCAGCAGCTCCCTGGATCCCTGGCTTTCTGGATTAGTGTTCTCTGGTGAGCAGGAGGGTGACAGTGCCCCCATTCTGCACCCCAGCTATGTGGGCCGGAAGCGCATGCAAGTGGAGCGCCCCGAGAAGGCCGTGCCCCGAGTGAGGAACCTGGTGGAGGCCGACTACTCCTACTGGACGATGGCTTACGTGCTCTCCCAGTAAGGTGCCCACAAGCTGCTGGCCACCTGGCCGCTCGCCAAGATGCTGCCCGTCGACGAGTTCCTGCCCGTCATGTTAGAGAAGCACCCAGTGTGAGGGCCACGGGCAGGCGGGCTGGGGTCTCGCTGAGTGGCTGTCCTGGGTGGGGCGGGGCTCCCAGACCCCAGGGAGGGGTCTTTTCCTCTGGTTGCTTGTCCTTCCATCTGTCCCTTCCCCAGGGGGAGGGACTGCCACCCCTCACGGCCTCCTCCCCCCAGGTCCGAGTACAAGAGCCACTTCTCCCCCTGCAACCTGCACGCCTTCTCCGTGGAGCCCCTGCTCGTCTACCCCACACACTACACGGGGGACGATGGGTACGTGAGTGACACAGAGACCTCGGTCGTGTGGGACAACGAGCATGTCAAGACCGACTGGGACCGTGCCAAATCCCAGAAGATGCAGGAGCAGCAGGCCCTGAGCCGCGAGGCCAAGAACTCAGATGTGCTGCAGTCGCCACTGGACACCGCGGCCCACAATGAGCTTTGAGGGGCGGCCGCCCCAGGCCCAGCCTCTGCCTGCTCACCAGGGACAGTGGGGCCCCTCTAGAGCCCTGGCAGACCACCAGGGCTCTCCAGGCAGGGTGGCGGCCTGCCCGTTTTCGCTCAGCAATCACGTGCACGCAGGCAGCATTAATGGAGTGCCTACCGTATGCCAGGAACAGGGCTCGGCACCGGGGCATTGGGTGGGAGCAATCCATCGTTCAGCTCTTCGTGCGCTCGAAACTTTTCAAACATTTACTGTGTACCGGTTTCCTGTGCTTTGGCAGCAAATGACGCGTTCTTATCCCCTCAGTCACTGGTTGATTCAGTCATCAGGCATTTATTGCTTCCCCCGAGTCAGGCACTAGTGTATGCATTCATTTTTTAAATTAATTCAGGTATTTATTGAGTGCCTACTGTATATGGAGCACCACTCCAGGCTTGGGGAATATTGAGATAAACAAGACATTTTAACATTTATTCAAGCCTGTTGAGCACCTGCTATGTGCCTGGTACCTGTGACGCAAAGACAAGTTCTCATCGACTCAGTGCACTTATTGAGCTCAGAGTTGGGGATGGAAGGAAACAAGGTGCTTCTTGGTCTAATTGGTTTCTGCCCCACACGTCTGAGGAACACTGAGTGTGCACCAGGCGTTAGTGACACAAAACACTGCCAGTGCTCACTCAGCGTTCCTCACCCACGTGCTGGGCCACAGAGATGAACATGACGAGTCCTTTCATTTCTTCATGCAGCAGGCATTGATTGAAGGCCTACTGTGTACCAGACCTCATGGACCCCCAGTGGGGTTGGAGAAAAGCTGACTGAGTTCTGTTCTCCCTCGTTCCCCAGTCACCTGAGCTGAGTGCAGACAACATCTTGCCACCACCCAGGAGCAGGGTGACTTCCCTCGCCAGGGGCAGTGGTGGGTCCCAGCGACCACACGGCCTCATGCGAGCCCCCTGGACCCAGCCCCCCTGGAGGGGGCGAGGGATGAAGATGGCGGCAGGGGCTCCCGTCCCCACTCCGGCCGTGGGCTTGACTTCCCGGCCTGCATCTCAGCTGTGCTCTGGGGCTGCTCAGGGGCTCCTCTGTCCGAGCCTGTGGCGGGCTCACGTGTCCGGGCCGCCCATGGCCTCGGCAGTGTCCCCAGCACAGGCCGCAGGACTTGCTGTGCCTTCAGCGGGATGAATGTCGGAGCCGGCAGGCCGGGCTTCACTCTCTTAGGGGTCACTGCTCGTCGGGCCGGGTCCTAGATGACTCGCCTATTTTTTTATTAAATGTTCCTGGTTAATTTTGACGTCAGTCTGGGTTGTCTTCTCGGTCCAGTGGTCTGCGCGCCCCCACGTGCCTCCCACTCCCACCCCTGCTGCCGGCCGAGGCGGGCGGGAATGGGGCTGGAGAGAAGCCGCCAGTGGGGTGAAGCCGCTAGTGGGAGCCCCGCGTTCCCGGCCGCCCCGTCAGACGGCCCCCTCCCTCCGCCTGCGGGGTCCCTGCAGGACTGACTGAGAGGACAACGAGGAGGGGCTGCCAGGGTTTGGAGTCTCCAGAAAACACCCCAAGATGAGGATTCGAGGGCGCGGGAGTCCTCCAGGAGGCGACCCAGGAAGCCCCGGGCGGGGTGGGGACCCGAGACCTGGAGCGAAGGAGCCCTGCGGGGGGCGCCCGCGAGCAGCTGGCGCGGGGACCAGGGGACTGAGCGGAGCGGGCGCCTCACTGGGTCGCACCCGGGCCGGGCTGGGGGGGAGGAGGGCGTGTGTCCGCGCCCCGGGCCTGTGTTGGGGGGGGGGGTCTGTCCCCGCAGGGGCGGGGTGAGGAGTCCGTCTGTCCGCGCCCGGGCGCGGTCGGATCTCTGGCGGACACTCGAGGCTTTTCGCGGTCCTCCGGCCGGCGGTGCGCGCACATTTCCACCATCCCGCCGCCCGTGCGCGGTGCTCGTGGGCGAACAGAGCACCCAGCCCAGCAAACGGAGAGCGGAGTGGGGTCGCGTCCTCAGGGACAGCAACTACCGTTTTGGTGACAAACCTTCCGGTCTTACCGTTTGCATGGTGCAAACATACACACATGTTCAAAAAGAGGATCGTGTCACACGAGCCGCTGGAAACGGTCCCCCCAGCGCATTTTCCATGCGTGACCTGGGGTCAGGTCGCACCCGCTCCTGCTGCAATTTTCTTCTAAACTTAACGCGCGGCGGACGCGCGGGGCAGCGAGGCAGCGCCCGGCTCTGGGCGGCTTGCGCTCGGGCGGGCCGTGGGGGCTCCGGCCGCGGCCGGGACGCTGGGGGGGCGGCGCCCGCGCGTCCGCGGAGGCCCCGGCGGCGTTCTCGCCAGTCCCGGCCGGGCCCCGGAGGCTCGCGGGCGCCGCGCGCTGGTCCGCACCCGACGTCGGCCCCGCCGAGCTCAGCGCGCGGCTCCGTCCCTCGGGCCGTGCGGCGGTGTCCGCGCTCCTGGCTGTGCGGACGGGCGGGTGCCGCCGGCGTCGCGGGCGCAGAAGCCGGGGGGCGCTCGGCCCGGGCGGTGGCAGACCGGCCCGCGCCCCGGAAGACGACGTCGGGGACCCCGCCCCAGCTCCGCGCGGCGCCCGGGACAGCGGTCCCCAGAGGGCCGTCCTCGTGGAAGGAAGTGAAGGGACCTCTGCTGCGAACGGCCTGGGAGTCAGGAGCTGGGGGCCCGGGACCTGAGTGCCGCTCCGCTTGTCCCGCCGGTCACCTAACAACCGTCTTTCCTTCGCTCTCTGAACCGCGGAGAGCCGAGTCCTTCCCTCTAGAACATTCCACACACACACACACACACACACACACACACACACAGTGCGTGTGTTTCTTGCCTTCATGTGGTTAATCTGTTGTTTGTCATTGGAAAGTGATTGGTGTTGATGGGAAAACCCTTCAGCGGGTCCATCGGTTCATCGTCTATGGCTGCAGGAACCAGTTTCCACACACTTGGAAGTTTAGAACGACGCAGGTTTACTCCCGTGTGTTTCTGGAGGCCGGAGTCTGAAATCAGTCCCGCTGGGCTACGGTCCTGGCGTGCGGGCCGGGTCCTTCTGCAGGATCGAGGGGGACTCTGTGTCCCTGCCTTTCCCAGCTTCTGGAGGCTGCTGGCGCTCCTGGGCTCACGGGCTCTTCCTGCGACACTCCAACTCTTGCTTCCATCGTCTCATCTACTGCTTCATCTGACCTTTTCACCCCTCTTACAAGGACCCTTGTGACTGATCACAGTAAGAACCCACTAGAATAATCCAGAGTAATCTCCCATCATCTCAAGATCCTTATTCCACCTGGAATGTTCCTTTTGCCATTTGAAGTAATACTCACAGGTTCTGGGCAACAGTAGGTGGGCACCTTTGGTGGGGACATTATTCAGTCCACAACGTTCGTCCTGACTGCAATTGTGTCTGGCTCTATGGAGATATCATAATTTATTATGTATCATGACGTAGTGTATCAGTCAGGATCAAGGCAGGAAACAGAAGCCACCCGAAGTCCTTTGACAGAAAGGGGTTCCATACAGGAAATTCACAAGGACCCAGCTCTGCTGTCGCAGTGTGAAAGCAGCCGCGGACTGAGTCGAATGGGAGAATGAGCCTGGCTGTGTGCCAATGAGACTTTATTTACAGAAACAGGCAGTGGGCCAGATTTGGCCCAGGGCTGTAGTTTGCCAACTCCCGGTGCAGAGGAGCGGGACCGAACTACCTCACCAGGGAACTGAGGCTCCCACCCGGCCAGTCGGGGAAGGCGGGGAGTCAGGAGTCCTCGAAGCTTCTCACTTTGGGCCTGCACCCTGGATCCGCGGTCCAGGGATGCCTCCGCCTCCACGACTGCTTCTCATTGCCCACCAAGCTGGCCGCTGGGCACGGGGACATGAATTCTAAAACGCCAGGTGTTCCCACGCCTGGCTGCTGGCAGAGCGAAGGGGAAGCAAAACCCGAGACAGCTCCGGTCCCTCTGCCTCCCGACCTCCCGCAGGCGCCTCTGGCCGGGGGACCGCGAGCGCCCAGCCTCGGGGAAGTCTGAGGGCACGACTGCAGCTTTCCAGCCTCTGCCAGGAAAGGGGTTGGCTTGGGGAGGGCGCTGATGTCAACCCACCACTTGCCCCTCGTTTATTACTGCACATTACGGTAATGCTCAGAACGAGCGTGTAATTGTAGGATGCGTAATCACGGAAACCACCATATGTAACTGCAGGATTAGGAGCAGAGTAATTATAATGCAATATAAGAAGTCGTGTAATGAAATGTAATCTCACGTAGATCGCCAATCACGTAATTATGTTTCACCCTCCAGGAAACTACCGTGCACTTGGTGATGTCCGCGGGTGATCCAGCCACATTGGCAGGTGGCATGATGAGGAGGCAAGGGGACATGGGGGGGATTAGGCTCGACTGGGGGCTGAGGGTGAGAGCGGAGGGTGGGGCGAGCTTGAGGATGGTGCTGGAGTTCAGCCTGAGGCTGAGGGAAGTAAGGAGACGCAGGAAGGGAGGCCAAAGAGAGTGGATGAGGTCAGAGGTGTCAAACTGCGGCCCGCGGGCCAAATCTGAGCAGCCACCTGGTCTGGTTTTTTGTAATTGAGGTGAATTCAGACAACATAAATTAGCCGTATTAAAGTGTGCGATCCTGGGGCATTGGGGCCATTCACGTGGTTGCGCAGCCGTCCCCACCATCGGTCTCCAGAACTTGCTCATCGTCCTAAACTGAGCGTCTGTCCCACTAAACACTCACTCCCCCTCCCCCCACCCCTGGCGCCCTCAGTCCTGCCTTCTGTCTCTGTGAGTGACTCCCCTAGGGGCCTCATATATGTGGAACCACACAGTGTTTGTCCTTTTGTGTCTGGCTTACGTCACTGAGCATAATGTCCTCACGGTTCCTCCCACCATAGCTCATGTCAGAATGTCCTTCCTTCTTAAGACTGAATAGTATCCTGTTGGGTGTCTGCACCACATTGTGTTTATCCAGCATCCTTCCGTGGACGCCTGGGCTCCTTCCACCTTTTGGCTATTCTGTATGATGCCACTTTGAACAGGGGTGTGCAAAAATCTGTTCCATACGTGCTTTCATTTCTTTAGGGTCTATACCCAGAAATATATTGCTGGATCATAAGGTCATTCTATGTTTAAGATTCTTGAGAAACTCTCATACTGTTTTCCATAGTGGCTTCGATTCTTTTTTAATTTAATTAATTTATTTATTGTTTATTGAGGTGAAATTCAGATGACATCAAATTACTTAAACTGTTCAATTCAGTGACACCTAATAGATTGACAATATATTGTGACGTGACAGAGGGGCAACCCTCGCCTCTGTCTAGCGCCAGAACATTCCATCACCCCAAAAGGAGACCCCGTCCCCGTGAGCAGTCCGCCCGAGCCTCCTCCCATCGTCCCCTGGCGACACTAATCTGCTTTCCGCCTCTGTGGACGTGCCGGCTCTGGGCGCTTCATACAGGCGGGATCGCGCACCGCGCGGCCCCCGTGTCGGCCTCTCTCGCGGCGCGAGGTTTCCAGCCGGGTCCGCCGGGCAGCGCCGCGGCTCTGCGGTCTTCCGGCTCTGGCGGAGGCGGAGATTCGGAGTCCAGCCGCGCGGCACCCCCGCCGTGGGCTCTGACCCTGGCTAAAGGGCATGGGGCCTCTGCGGGCGTCTTGTCTTGAAAACAATGTTTGAGCAAGGATTGAATTCAGCAAACACCCTGCACCTTCGAGCGGATGGCGGCGGCCCAGGCGGGACCAGGCGTTCACGTGTGATCAGGCCCCTTGGGGACACAAGGCCATTATTTGCTTTCTGAGGTTGACCCTTCTCCCCAATAGATTGCACTGTGTGTGCTCCCTGCAGCCGTCGCACATCTTGGGTGTGTGTTCACTTTGCCCCGATAGCGGCCAAGCTGGCACCTCTTTTCCCGACGTCAAATGAGGGCCTCCACCAGCAAGCCTGGGGCGTGGGGCCCCAGGAGCCCGGGATCGCCCGCTGATGCCTCTCGTCAGGGGCAGTGCCTTTACAGCACCAGAGTCATCCGGGCCCTTGGAACACATGCCCATTGTTATGGACGGGAAAACTGAAACTCCAAGTGACTGAGCTTCCTGGGTTCAGCTGCTAAAGAGCAAAGTCAGGATTTGAACCCTGGTCCGCCTGGCTCTGAGCCCGAGTCCTCGCTTCTCACTGCGGGTGGGCATGGGGAGGGCAGGGGGGGTGGCAGCAGAATCAGAGTTGGCTTCATGTCACCAGATGGATTTTGTTCTGGGGGCAATAGGGAGCCATGGAGGGTGTGTGAGCTGGGCAAGGAGGCTGGCTGTTAGATCTTTTGGGAGTAGGGAGGTACCAGGTAGAGGCCAGAGCACTGGGAGGGGAGACTGGGGGGCTGATTCAGAGTCTGGGTGAACAGGATCTGGGACCACTGGGGGCTGGGAGTGCGTGAGAGGAAGGTTCATGTTTCTCCTCCTATTGTGTTGATGTTTTTCTTGATTTCGTCAAACTTGGAGCTGTAGGGGGTTGCAAATTTTCATAACAAGCCTTCCAGAACAATCTGGCTCTTTGAACTTAATATTGTGTGATAAAATGTAACAAGGGAAGCTGAATTAAAAAAAATCAAAAGATGAATAAGATCTATAATTACAGCCCAGGAAATGTTTCTATGACTTACTCTTGAAGTAAAAAAGTAAATTTCAGAGCAATGTAAATAATGTGATCTGGTATTCAGTTGTTAAAAAAGGAAAAGAAGAGAAAATCTTTCCCTTTCTGGATCTCTTTTCTTTTTTCGTGATGTGGGGACTCTGCGTTGCTGGGGCCACTGTGAATCTGACCTGCTCTTTGAGTGATCCATTGCCAGGTCAGGATTTAGAGAAAGCAACAATGTGGATGACCCAGAGAGGGGCAGCGACTGGCTGCAGGTTGCACAGCAATTTCACTGGGATCTCTACTGATGGATAGTGTGGTGTGAGGTGAGCTGCCTTCTGAGGAGGATTTAGGGAGATCCTAGCTTCCAGCCTCAGTCTGAGACCTGGCCCCAAGAAGGACAGGCTATAGGGTGGCTCCTTCCTCTTTGCACTGCTGTGCCCCAGGTGTACCTGAAGCCAGCCGAGCCTGAAGTTGACACATTTCATGGACTTTGGGAGGAGGCAGGTGGGGCTGCATCAGTGGAAATTTACCTGCTTCCTGCTAGGTTTTGTCTTCTGTTCAGTCTGACTTTTTGACAGCTCTCGCCCCACACCAGAACAAACAAGAATGTGGGGCCTCTGTCTTGGCCTCAGCTGCGGATGCCAAGATCAGCAGGGGAGACGGAGACAAGCCTGTGGCCCTGGGGTGTGGAGAGGGGTGGGGAGCTGTGAGGCTGGCCCTTTGCCCCGTTTAAGAGAACAAGTCAGCAGACTGGGGGATGGGGTGTGGAGGATGAGCAGGAGCAGGAGGGGAGGACGCGGCCCAGGGCGCCAGGGTGGGCAGCAGGGTCGCCTGGGGGGGAACAGTTCTGGGAGGGGGCTGGGCAGCTGCTGAGTGGAAGTCACCTGGTGGAGCTGGCGCCGATGTTCTGGGCAGACCGTCCCCTGTGCCCTGCGGGACTCAGCTCAGCTGCAGGGTGAGGAGATGCCAGGAAGGGGTCAGGAGCCTGTGTGCCTGCAAAAATGCTAAATAAAACGTCAGCAAATTGAATTCAGCTGTGCTTTAAAGGCCAGCATACCGGGGGCACTCAGGGGTTTATTCTGAGGCAGCGGGGAAAGCTCAGCATCAGAAAGCCGCCTCCACTCAGCAAAGAGACGAAAGGAAACAATTAGCAAATGATCGGCTCACTGTGCTGGAAAAGCATCAGATAACTAATGTTTAGCAAACACTTCTGATTTTTTAAAAAGTTCTTGGTAAATGAGGAATAGGAAGCAATTAGTCTGATCAAACATCGTGATTAGAGAGGAACCGTCTGCATTGTGTTGAATGGTGAAAGAGAAGAAATAACCTATTCCAGGAGGAGGCACGGGTGCCATGGTCACGGCTAGTACTCAGCGCTGGTGCAGAGGTGCTGGCCAATGTAACAAGATAAGAAAAAGAATTGAGACCAGATGCTTCTGTTATTGATAGAAAATCAAAAAGAATAAACAAACAGATAAAATGGACAGAACTGATGAAGAGGCTGAAGGCAAGACCAACATAAATGGAGCACGAGGGATTTTTAGGGCAGTAAAACTATTCAGCATGATACTGTGATGGTGGAGACACGACATCGTGCATTTGGGAAAACCCGTAGAATGTGTAACCTGAAGGGTGAACCCTAATGTAAACTGTGGACGTTGGTTAATAATAATGTATCAAGATTCACTCAGCAATTGTAACAACTATATCACACTAATGAAAGATGTCAATAATAGGGGAAACTGGAGGGTGAGCGGGAAAGATGAGTCCATGGGAGCCCTCTGAACTTTCTGCTCAATTTTTCTGTAACCCTAAAACTTCTCTAAAAAATAGTCTATTAATTTAAAAAAATCAATAAAATAATTAGAAAAAAGAATTTGCTACTGAGCTACTGCTCAGTAAACATCAACACTTCTAATATGAGTAAACTGCTTGGCACACAGTACACGCTCAAGGGCAACCATTTTTTAAAATTCTTCTCTTTTGATTGTGACAATGAATCGCTTTCAATTTAAATATATACTATGGAAAAGGAAAGCCTCCACATATCATCTTGACTCTTTTGTAGAACAGAGTAGCGGTGCTCATCTGGGGATGATTCTGGCGATGTCTGGAGACACCTTCGTTTGTCACAGTGTAGGTGCTCCTGGCATCAGGTGGATGGAGGTCAGGGACGCTGCTCAACAGCCTGCAGTGCAGAGACGGCCCCAGTGGAAGGTTATTCAGCCCAAAATGCCAACAATGCCAAGGCTGAGCAATTCTGGCACTGACTCACTCTTTAAAAATTTTTTTGATCTTAAGTGAGACCTGACTATAGATATCACAGGGCAGTTTGCTTTTTCTCCTTGTCACCTGGAGCCCTGGGCAGCTCTGCCCCGATCTTTTTATCACCAGCCTGGTTTTCTGTGCCCTGAAAGCACCACGTCCTGTATTCCAGGCTCTCAAGGTGGATCCCTGGATTGCCTTGTTTTTCGCCTCTAGTCCTTGGCTTTTCTGAACCCCGATGTGTTCCCTGTACACACTGGCCCATTTCCTCGGGCCGGGGTGAGGCGGCAGCATTCAAAGGCTCTGAGGTTCTGGTCTCCACGATGTTAGGAGGTCTTACCATAAAGCTGTGGGATTGGGACAGGGTGGTAATGGTAAAGGTGGAGACCAGTGGCTGTCACCAGGGGTGGTTCTGCCCCCAGGGGACTTTGGGAAATACCTGGACACGTTTTTGTTGTCACTACTGGGGGCAGGTGCTGCTGGCATCTGGTGAGTTGAGGCCAGGGACGCTGCTCCACACCCTGCGGTGAACAGGACAGTCCCCGCCACAAAGAATGGTGCATCTCCAAATGTCAGTGAGGCGAAGGATGAGGAGCCATGGGAGAGAGAAATAGACCAACGGACCAAAATAGAGAGTCCAGAAATAACCCCGCACAGGTACTGGCCACTTGATTTTTCACAAAGGTGCCAAGGTAATTCACTGGAATTGGGAAGAAAAAGTGTTTCATACAAAAAGTTTAGGTCTTAAAACATCTTAGGTTCTAGAAGGAAACAAAGGAGAATATCTCAGTGATTGTAGGTTAAGCAAAGATTTCTTAGGTTGGCACAAAGACCATCAACCTTAAAAAAAAATTTGTGTTACTCTGATAGCACAGACAAAGACACTACAGGAAAAGAAAACTACAGACCAATATCCCACGTGGACATTGATACAAAAATCCTCAACAAAATACTAGTAAACTGATTTCAGCAGGACATTAAAAAGATCAAACACCATACCAAGTGAGACTTATTCCTGGAATGCAAGGATGGTTCAACATATGAAAATATCAATGTAGTATACCACATTAACAAAATGAAGGAAGAAGCAACAAGATTGTCTCAACTAATGCAGAAAAAAAGCATTTGGGGGCCTGGTTCCATGGCCGAGTGGTTAAGTTCACGCTCCACTTCAGCGGCCCAGGGTTTTGCCAGTTCGGATCCTGGGCACGGATGTGGCACCGCTCATCAGGCCATGCTGAGGCAGTGTCCCACACGCCACAACTAGAAGGACCCACAACTGAAAATATACAACTATGTACTGGGGAGATTTGGGGAGAAGAATGCAGAAAAAAAAAGGTTGGCAACAGTTGTTGGCTCAGGTGCCGGTCTTTAAAAAAAAAAAAGGATTTGAAAAAAATTCAACCACCTTTCATGATAAAAACACTCAACAAACTAGGAACAGAGGAAAATTACCATAACGTAATAAAGGCCATATGTGAAAACTCCACAGCTCATATCATACTCAGTGGTGAAAGACTGAAAGATTTTCCTTTAAAATCAGGAATAAGACAAGGATGTCTGCTTTTGCCACCTCTATCAATATAGTATTGGAAGTTCTAGCCAAAGCAATTAGGCATGAAAAAGAAATTAAAAGCCATCCAAATTAGCAAGGAAGAAATAAAACTATCTCTGTTGTCAGATGACACAATCTTATCTGTAGAAAACCCTGAAGATTCCATAAAAAAACTGTTAGAACTAACAAATCAATTCAGCCAAGTTGCAGGATAAAACTTGTAGGATACAAATCAACACACAAGAATCAGTTGCATTTCTGTATGCTAATAATGAACAATCTTAAAATGAATTTAAGAAAACAGTTCCACTTACGGTAACATCAAAAAGAATAAAATACTTAGGAATGAACTTAGCCAAGTAGGCAAAAGACTTGTATGCTGAAAACTATAAAATGTCACTGAAATAAATTAAAGAAGACAAATAAATAGAAAGACATCGCACGTTCGAGCACTGAAAGACTTCATGTGAAGATGGGAGCACTGCCCAAAGCAATCTGCAGAGTCAGTACAATCCTATCAAATCCCAATGGTGTTTCTGCAGAAATAGAAAAATCTGTCATTAAACTCATATGGAATCTCAAGGGACCCCAAATAACCAGAACAATATAATAGACATTGTGGTATTGTGATTTATGAGAAATATATATATATATTTGGTCATTCAGAGGACCAAAATATATTTGTCACACATATTTGGTTTTTGTCTACAGTTTCTCTAGCTCACAGCTCCTGAAGTCTTTGGAATTTACTGAGCATAAGATCAATGGGAGCAAATTTTGTCATTATGTTTGGTCCCTTGTCCTCAGTTCCTGAAAACGCTTCAGAACCGTAAAGGTGAAACGGGCGTCTTGCTATGGAACAAGCCCCCTTCCACCTGGGGCTGGTTATGTTAATGAGGTGACTTTTGGAAAACCCCTGAGGATGGAGTCTGGTTGCCAGGGGAACCAACCAGGAATGGAAGGTTGGAACTTTTAGTCTCACCTCCTGATTTCTGGGGAGGGTAGAGGGGCTGCAGGTTGAATCAATCACCAATGACCAATAATTTAATCAATCATGCCTACATAATGAAGCCTCCATAAAAACCCCAAAGGAGAGCGTTCAAATAGCTTCTGGGTTGGTGAACGTGTGGAGGTCCAAGGACAGTGGCGCCCTGGGAGAGAGTATGGGAGCGCCGTGCCCTTTCCCCAAATCTCGCCCTCTGCATCTCCTCCAGCTGGCTGTTCCTGAGTCATATTCTTTTGTAACAAACCAATAATGCAGTAAGTAAATTGGTTTCCTGAGTTCTGTGAGTCATCCTAGCGAATTAATCTGACCCAATGCAAGGAGGGGGTCATGGGAACCATGGACTCATGGCTGGTCAGTCAGAAGCACAGGTGGCAGCCTGGGCTTTCGTGTGGCGTCTGAAGTGGTGGACGGAGCAGTCGTGGGGCTGAGCCCTGAACCCGTGGCATCTAGTGCTGTCTCTGGGTAGACGGTGTCAGAATTGAGATGAATTGCAGGACACTTACCTGGTGTTCCAAGAATTGATTGGTGGTGTGGAGAAAACCCCCTCCCACACACTGGAATTGGGTGCAGAACCCAAAGAGATACATAGACTACTGGAATAGAAGGAGGAACCTAGAAATAAACCCTCTACATATGGCCAAATGATTTCTGACAAGGATGCTAAAATAATTCAATGGGGGGAGAAAGACAGTCTTCAACAAATCGTGCTGGGGAAACTGGATCTCAACAAGCAAAAGAATAAAGCCAGACCATTGCCTTACACCATACACAAGGATTAACTCAATATGGATCAAAGACCTAAACGCAAGAGCTAAAACTATGAAACTCGCAGAAGAAAACATAAAAGAAAAGTTTTTTGACATCGGATTGAGCAATGATTTCTTAGATATGACACCAAGAGTACAGGCAACAGAAGAAAAAAATTAATTGGACTTCATAAAAAACAAAAACTGTTGTGCGTCTAAGGACACTGTCAACAGTGAAAAGGCCACCCACAGAACAGGAGCAAATGTTTGCAAATCATATATCTGATAAGGGATTAATATCCGGAATATATTAAAAACTAAAACTCAACAACAAAAAAAGAAACAACCCAATTTTAACAATGGGCAACGGACTTAAGTAGACATTTCTTCAAAGAAGATATTTAAATGGCCAATAAGCACATGACAAGATGCCCAATATTACTAATCATTAGGGAAACGCAAACCAAAACCACAGTGGGATACCATTTCGCACCCATTATTATAAAAAAATGAGGAAATAATAAGTGTTGGTGAGAATGTGGAGAAATGGGAACCCTTGTGCGCTGGTGGTGGGAGTGTGAAATGGTGCCGCTGCCGAGGAAACAGTCTGGGGGTTCTAAATAAATTAAGCGTAGAACGACCATGTGATCCAGAAATTTCAGTATACCCGAAAGAGTTGAAAGCAGATATTGAACAGATATTTTTACGTCGATGTTCACAGCAGTATTATTAGCATCAGCCAAAATGTGAAAACAATCCAGACGTCTGTTGCTAGATGGATAGCTGAGCACAATGTGTGTCCACATGCAGCGGAATGTCATTCAGCCTTTAAAAGAAAAGAAATTCTGACACGTGCTACAGCATGGATGAACCTTAACGACATTACCCTAAATGAAATAGGCCAGACACAAAGGGAAAAACAATGGATGATTCCACTTGTATAAGGCACTCAGAATAGTCAAACTCGTAGACAAAGAAAATAGAATGGTGGTTACCAGGGGCTGGGGAGGGGAATGCGGAGCTGGTATTTACGGGAACAGAGTTTCTGTTTCAGATGATTAAAAAGTCCTGGAGGGCCGGCCCCGTGGCCGAGTGGTTAAGTTTGTACTGTCCACTTCGGTGGCCCAGGGTTTCGCTCGTTCAGATCCTGGGCGCAGACATGGCACCGCTCATCAGGCCATGCTGAGGCGACGTCCCACATGCCACAACTAGAAGGACCCACAACTAAAACGTACAACTATGCACCAGGGGGATTTGGGGAGAAAAAGCAATTAAAAAAAAAAAGAAGGTTGTCAACAGTTGTTAGCTCAGGTGCCAATCTTTAAAACAAAAACAAAAACAAAAACCTATAAATTCTGCTCTTGCAAAGGCAATCTTTTTTTTTCACTTGAGAACAATTTTATTCATTTATTATTATTTATTTTTATTGTGGTGACATTGGTTTATAACATCATATAGTTTTAGTGTGTAACCATCGGAGACCAATTCATCCTGGCCCTATTGCATCCTGTCGTATCAATAATGAATGTCAATCAAAGCTGTTTTGTAGGGGTGACGAGCAAACACTGCAAGTCACACGGCTGGAGTATGTGGAGAAGACAGGAACCTCGTCCTCGGATGACCCCAAGCTGCCCAGGAACCAAAAGTTCCCTAACTCCAGCGCTCAATGTGAGGAGAAAGCAGAATGGGGGACCTAAGGGGAAGTGAGGGGTCCCTTGATTGGCAGCACACCGAACTTAGAAAACTGTTACCCTCCCACCCTCCACTCAGATTCCACCAAGTCAGCATTTGGTATAACCACTGCCACTCCCAACTCCTTTAAAGTGTGTCCCTACTTCAGCTCAGGGAGACAGGTCCGAGCTTTGCATCCTGTCTCCTTGCTAGTTGGCCATGCAATAAAGCTCTTCTCTCAAAAGCTGGTATGGTAGTTTCAGCTTCTACGTGCATCAGGCAGCGAGCCCTTGCTCTGTGACAGGTGTCCATCATTACATGTCGATTTCTGTGAAGACTACATCATGGCCACCACCCAAAGACTAACTACCATCCCTCAGCACACACATGTGCCCTGCCACCCCTTTCACTGTCCTTCCCACCCCTTCTCCTCTAGGAACCACCAATCTGTTCTCTGTATCTGCGTGTTCATCTTCCACATATGAGTGAAATCATAGGGGGTTTGTCTCTCTGTCTGACTTATTTTGCTTAGCATAATTCCCTCAATGTCCCTTTATGTTGTCGTAAATGGCAAGACATCATCTTTTTTCTGGCTGAGTAGTATTCCATTGTGTATATACACCACATCGTCTTTATTAAATCATCCGTCAATGGGCACTTAGGTTGTTTCCAAGTCTTGGCTCTTGTGAATAATGCTGCAGTGAACATAGGGGTGCAACTATCTTTTCAAATTAGTGTTTTCATGGCCCTTGGAAAAATACCCAGCAGTGGGATAGCTGGATCATATGGTAGATCTATTCTTAATTTTTTGAGGAGTCTCCATACTGTTTTCCATAGTGGCTGCACCAGTTTGCATTTCCACCAGCAGTGTGTGAGGGTTCCCTTTTCTCCACATCTTCTCCAACACTTGTGATTTCTTGTCTTTTTAATAACAACCATTCTGATGGGTGTGAGGTGGTATCTTATTATAGTTTTGATTTGCATTTCCCTAATGATTAGTGATGTTGAACATCTTGTGATATGCTTGTTGGCTATCTGTATATCTTCTTTGGAAAAAATGTCTGTTCAGACTCTTTGTCCATATTTTAATTGGGTCCAAAGGTAGTCTGAAGCAACCAAAGAAGCAAGACACAAGCTGGGAGAAAATACTGGCAATGCATATAGACAACAAAGAACTTGTACCCGGAATACAAAATGAATTCTTACAACAATCAGAGGATAAATAATCCAATTAAAACATGGGTAAAAGGTTTGAACAGACACTTGAACGAAAATATATGGATGGACAACAGCACATAAAAGGACGCTCAATATCATCAGTCATCAGAGAAATAAATCAAGACCACAGTGAGGTACCAGCACACACCCGCCAGAACGGCCAAAACTGAAAGGACGGATTATACTAAGTGCTGACGAGGATGTGGACCAGTTGGAACTTACACATTGTTGGTGACAACATAAAATGGGAAAACCATTTTGGAAAACAGTTCGGCAGCTTCTCAAATAATTAAACATACATGTATCTACTGTAGGATCTAGCCATTTCACTCCTAGGTGTTTACCCAAGAGAAATGACAGCGTGTGTCCACACAAAGATGTCCACACGAATGTTCACGGCGACTTTATTTGTAACGGCCAACAAACGGAAACAATCCAAATGTCCATTAACTGGTGAATGGATGAACAAACTGTGGTCCGTCCACACAATGGAATACTTCTCAGCCATAGAAAGGGATGGACAACTGACACATGCGACAGTGTGGCTGGGTCTTTATACCACCAGCCAGAGCAGCTGGCTCCGCCTGGGGGAGCCTTAGCCCCACCCCGGAGTTGGGCTCTGCTCTGAGCAAGGTCTCTGGACCAGCGGAAAGTCTGTTTCTTATGCTTCTCAGTCACTGATTTAAAATTTGTCAAGGTCCCTTTTAAGTGCAAATCTAAAGTCTCCACAAGACAGCTTGCGCAGAGGCCCAGGGCTCTGAGGCCAGATGGGGAGCGCTGTACGAGTTTCCTGAGGCCGCTGTAGCTTAGAGCAATAGACAGTCATTCTCCACGGCCTGGAGGCCAGAAGTCCGGAATCCAGGTGTGGCGGGGCGCACAGCTGCCGAGGCCCTGAGGGAGGAGCCCGCCTTCGCCCCTCTCCTGACTTCTGGTGGCTCCAGTGATCCTTGGCGTCCTGTGTAGAAGTTTCACTCCCGTCTCTGCCTCTGTGCCCACGTGGCTTTCTCCCTGTGTCTGTCCCTTTTCCTCTTCTTATAAGGACACGGTCCTTGGATTCAGGGCCCGCACTAATCCAGTATGAGCTTACCTTAATTTAACTAAGCGCATCTGTCAAGACCCTATTTTCAAATAAGCTCACGTTCTGTGGCTCCAGGTGAACAGGAATTTCGGGGGGACCCTGGTGAACCCAGTGCAGGGGCCTCGACTGTCAGGTGAGCAGCGGACACTCTCCTGGGGGCCACAGGAGCCAGGGCAGGCGTGTGGGCAGAGGGAGGTGCAGCCAGCTCTCAGGGTCACAAAGACCCCAGGGGCTGGTGCAGGGCCAGCACACAGGCCTGCAGGGTCTGGGTGCAAAGGGGAGCAGGGGGGCCTGCTGGGGGGGGCTAGTCAGGAGGGGAGAACCTGTGTGTGAGGGAGGGTGGCACAATGCACCCCGGGGTGGGAACGCTCACCTCACTCCGATGCTTTAAATACTCAGGGTTATTCGCTCACAGGCTTGGGGCAGGAGACACAGAGATTCACACTCGGATCTGACTGAGCAGATCTGAGGCAATGGCCAGAATGACTTTTCCAGAGAACACAGAGCATCAAGCCCCAGAATCCATTTATTTCACATGCATGGATGAAGTCTCCAGCCAAGGGTCAGGCGGGGCCCAGGGACGAGAGCTTGCCTGGCCCAGCTGACCCTGGTCGCCAGTGACATAAGGTAACAGAGCCTCCTAATCACGCAGCACCCAGGCCTGTCCCCACCCAGACCCGACTCGCTGTGTGACCTCAGGCAACCTCGCTGATCCTCAGTTTCTCCCTCTGTAAAGTGGGTTCGCGGTCCTCAGGATGAGACGAGGAAAGTGTCCAGGCCCAGGAGGAAGATGTGAGCATTACTTCCTCCTCCCTCTCCCCTCCTGCTCCCAAGGTCCCATGACGTCTGCACACCAAGAGGAGGGAAGCAGGAAGGGGTGAGGAGGGAGGGCTGGGGTCCAACCCTCCACGAGTCTCTGGTTTGCTCTGTGACCTTGGCCAAATGGCTGCTCCTCTCCAGGCCTTAGTTTCCCCGCCTGTGATGCGGGGTGCAGGGAGTCGGGCCTGAGGACCTCCAAAATCCTTGCTGAGGTTCAGACACCTCCCGGGGGAGAGCTGGGGACTTCCTTAGACCCTCGTGCTGGGCCTGGGGGTTTCCCATGTTGTCCAGAGGAGACTCCAACCTCTTTCTATTGTAGGTAGAGAAATATTCGGCCTCGTTTTCGGCAAGCAGGCAGGGGTGCAGCATCTAAGACTAGGGGCTGGCTGGAAGCTGGGGGCTGGATAGATGACCTCCTGGAGGCGGGGCTTCACCTCTTCCCACAGGGCGGGACCTGCTGTTCCAAGCTCATTTACATACATCACAGTCCAGCCAATCAGAGCCCAAGGTCATTGGCCCGTGGCCTTGGATTGGCCCACCCTGAGGTTCCATCCCAGGTGGCAGTCCCCGGCTGGCTCAGAGGTCAGTTTCCCGCAGGTCACCACCACCATCATGTCCACTGCCAGGGGTCCAGGAGCCAGCTCCATTCCCCTCCTTCTGCTCCAGGAAGAGCAGATGGTCCTCATCAGTAGGCAGGAAGTCAGGAGGCCTCTTGGCTCCAGGTGGCAGTTCCTCAGCACCCTGGGGGGAGGAGAGAATACAGACCCCATCAGAGACCCCATTTCTGCTTCAAGAAAATCTTTCCCCACAGCAGCTGGAGAGAGCTTTAAAATACCAGCAAGATCCCTTCCCTCCCCAACCATCCCCTTGTCAAGCCTGCTCTGGCCTCAGGGCCTTTGCACCTGCTGTGCCCTCTACTGAGAATGCCCTTCCTCTCCATCTCCCTATGGCTGGCTCCTCTTCATTCTGGGCTCTGTCAATGTTACCTCTTCCAAGAGGCCACCTCCATCCTAGAAACCTGCTTTTTTGTCTTCCTAATACTCATCGCCTGCTGAGGTCCTACTAATTTCTCATGTTAGCTTTCATCTCCCCTGCGAGACAGTGGGCTCGAACTCCAGCCCAGAGCAGGGCAGGGTACACAGCAAATGCTTAATAAATGAGGAAATGAAACAGGGAATCCAAACCAGGGCAGGCCTGGATCAGGCCCCCAGGGACAACGTTTGCCAAACTCAGGGCATTCACATGGCAACCACGCAGCTTTGGCCAAAGTCAGTCCACCCACCGCTGTGCTCTTATGTAAGAGTTTCTCTAAGTTAACTCACTTTTGAAGTAAGTCATTTTATTTTGAGATGACATTTTATATCAATACCCTAAAGGCAAACCAGTTTCACCTGACATAGATTGGAGTAATTGTAACAACAGATATGATGCACAGCAGGAAATTCTGCCCACTCCTTGTGAAAGGCAATGATAAAGCGTTGAAGACACACCAGCTGCCCGCTGCGCCTTTCCACTGGGTGTAACACGAGGGTGAGGAAGACAGTCACTCACCATGTCACTGCCCTGGATGACGGCCATGCCCAGAGCCCCTGAAGCCACTTCACTGGCCCAGCCCCCACTCTGGAAGCCCAGCCCTGAGACCTACCTTCACCAAAGTGTCGTCCAGGGTGGCCACTTCTTCCTTGGGGGCCACCGATGCTGTCTGCCGTGTGAGGTCCCACCACAGCAGTCCAGGACCCAGGGCACTGCGCTTGGTGGGGCCTGAGGGGCAGAGAGAAACAGGGGCTTGTGGTGAGGCGTGGGGGAACTGGAGGCCCTGGGGGGAGAGAGAGAGAGCTCTGATGGTTTCCAATCCCAGGTGCGACAGTGACCCCCTGGGGGGCCCTGGCAAGCCTCTGCCCTCTCTGGGCTTCAGTTTGCTCATCTACGCAGTGGGGGTCATAATACAACATCAGTGGGTGTCTGGGAGGGTCTAGCGTGTGGTTCCGCTCACTGCCGTGTGCCCAGCGTCTAGAATAGAGCCTGGTACGGAGAAGGACTCAGTGGAGGCCTGGCGAGTGTGGAGGCCGAGGCTCAGGAAGCAGGGACAGGCGCTGTTATCACGACTGAGTTCTCTCGCGCGCTCTCCGCCTCTCCGCGGGGTGCCGAGTGCCCGAGGGGCAGGGAGCGGCCAAGGTCCTGGCGGGAAACATTTCAGCACCAGGGACAGCGCCGCGGGCCCCGCTCCGCAGCCTCCAGCGAGGACTCCGTCCCTCGTCCCTGGGGTGCAGGAGGCACTAGAGAGGCGGCAGCCGGGCCTCAGTTTCTGCCTTTGCAAAATCGGACAAGGCCTGTGGGGAGCCAGGTTGTCCTGTCCTGAAGGTGACGAAGCGAAAAGGGTGTAGATGCGTCCAGCACGCAGTGGCCTCTTGCCCAAGGAGCCTGCCTCCTCTCCCTGCCCAGTGGTTCCTGGAAGCAGAGGGACGGACAGGGAGACCTCTGTCTGAGGGTCTTACCTGTCATACGCCCTGCTCACCTGTCAGGCAGCTGACGAGGGCTCCACATAGCACAGTGCTCAGCGTGCCCAGGGCACCATAATAAAGATAGGAAATGGCGTAGAAACTGTCAGCTAAGGCAGGTCGACCAGGGTCCATTCCGGGGCTGGGGGCGGGAGAGGTGGGCATGAGTCCAAAAGTCACTCCCAATCCGTTCGCTTGTCCCTGTCTCCACTGCCACAGACTAGCCCAGTCCTCCACGGGTCCTCACCCGGACATATGCGGCAGCCAATTTTCTCTCCCTCCTGCTGTCCCATCCCGGGCACTCGCCACCCACAGCCGGGGGAGTGTTACTAAAATGTAACTCAGATCGCCTCCTGCCACTGCTCATCACCCTCCGTGGCTCCCTACTGCCCTCAGAATCAAACCAAATTAAACTCTCAGGAGAAAACACACGTGTAAAGCTTTATGACCTTGGATTTGGCAGCAGTTTCTTAAACATGACACCAAAAGCACAAGCAACCAAAGGAAGCAGATAAACTGGACTTCAGCAAAATTAAAAAGTGTTGTGTGTCAAAAGACACTGTGAAAAAAATGAAAAGACAATCCACAGAATGGGAGAAAATATTTGCAAATCATTTGTCTGATAAGGATCTAGTATTCAGAATGCATAAAGATACAAGGAATACATAAATTACATAAAGTACTTAAATAAATCAAAAGATAATGACCCAATTTAAAAATGGGCAAAAGATCTGAACAGATATTTCTCCAAAGGAGACATAAATGTGGCCAATAAGTGTATGAAAAGATGGTCAACATCATTAGCCATCAGGAAATGCAAATCAAAACCAGAGTGGGAACCCACCTCACGCCCACTAGGATGGTCAGACACACACACACACACGGAGGGAAAACAGCAAGAACGATGTTGGCGAGAATGTGGAAGAACTGAAACCCTCACACGCTGCAGGTGGGGTTGCAAAACGATGCCGCCACTGGGGAACACAGCCTGGTGGCTCCTCCAAAAGTTAAACATACGGCTGCCCCAGGGCCAAGTGGTTGACTCCGCGCGCTCTGTTTCGGCGGCCCAGGATTTTGCTGGTACGGATCCTGGGCATGGACATGGCACCGCTGGTCAGGCCACGCTGGGGCAGCGTCCCACATGCCACAAATAGAAGGACCCAGAACTAAAATATACAACCATGTACTGGGGGGATTTGGGGAGAAAAAGAAAAAAAAAGACTGGCAACGGATGTTAGCGCAGGTGCCAATATTTAACGACAACAAAAAAAGCTAAACAAAGAATTATCATATGATCCAGCAATTCCACTCCTAGATATAGACCCAAGAAAAATGAAAACCTATGTCCACAGCAAAACTTGTACACAAACGCTCATAGCACACTAGTCACAATCACCAAAAAGTGGAAACGACCCAAATGTCCATCAACGGATGATGGATAAACAAAACGTGGTCCATCCACACAGTGGACTATTACTCAGCCATAGAAAGAGAGGCAGCCCTGACGCGCACCACAACGTGGGTGAACCTCGAAAACCTCACGCTGAGTGAGAGAAGCTGACAGAGGCCACACGGTGCATGATCCCATTTACACGAAACATCCAGAACCGGCAAATCCAGAGAGACAGAAAGTGGATCAGCGGGTGCCAGGGGCTGGGGGAGGGAGCGCTGACGGACATGGGGCTTCTTTTTGAGGTGCTGCAAACGTTCTTGAGTTAGATAGTGGTGACAGTTGTATAACCGTGTGAATATAGTAAAAATCACTTTTAGATGGTTAATTTTATGGTCTGTGAATTGCATCTCAATTAAAAAGAAGAAAGAATCAGACCACATTCCTCTGGCTGGACCTCTTCTCCCATCCTTTCTCCTCCCATTGAATCCATGCAACGTCCCCAGAGTTGGAATATGCACTCAACTGAACCCGGCCTCAGGGCCTTGGCACCTTCCATTCCCTCCGCTGGGAACGCCCTTTCCTCGCCCCTTCCCAAGCCACACTCTTCCTTCTTCGGGATTCAGTTTGAGGGTCCTCCGCTGACCGCACCTCTCAGGCCACGCCCCCCCACCCAGCCCGCTCACCTGGGGGCCCCACCGGAGGCGTTGGCGGCGAGGAGCGGGCCCAGGAGGCCGGAGGCGTTGGCGGGGGGCTCACCGCAGCCGGCGGCCGATGACTTCAGGACCCCCATGGACTGCGCGCTGGGCGGGTAGAGGGCGGCGCCCACCGCCACCCACAGCGACAGCGCCAGGCCCGCGGCCAGCCCGCTGAGCACGCCCTGGGGGCGGGGCGGGCGTCAGGGGCGGGCTCCACCGGGCGACCCCAGCCCCTCCCGCCCTCCGCGCTCACCCGCGTGTTGCAGGCGGGGAGGAGCATTCCCAGGATGAAGGTTCCGAGGAGGGGGCCGCTGACGACTCCCATGACGGTGAAGGAGCCCTGGGGGAGCGAGAGGCCGGGGCTGAGGGCAGAGCCGTCCCACCTCTCCTGGCCTCAGTTTACCCGCTGGGAAAGCTAGACCTGAGGAATTCCACTGAGGGCCTTGAGGCTCCTCTGTGCCTCAGTTTCCCTAAAGGGGAGGGGACTTCCTATCCCTGCCTCTCCTCCCTGTGTTGGAGGCAAAGATGCTGACTCTCTCTCCTGACTAGTGCGGTCCCACCTCCAAGCCAGGCAGGCCCTCCCTGACCCCAGGCCGCCGTCCCGTCCCCCCCTCGCCGCCCAGCCAGCTGGCTGCAGGAAGTATCCGGTGGCATCAGAGAGAACTCGGTTCTGCCACTGACAGTCTAACTCTCTCTCAGCCTCAGTTGAGTGCGGACGATGCCCCAGCTCTGGGCGGAGACAGGGCGGGTGGGCGAGGGGGCTCACCTGGAGGACGCCGCCCCCCAGCAGCGAGGACAGAGCCGCCACGGTGAGGCAGGCTGAGCCGTAGATGAGTGCTGTAGCGGATGGGGGTGGCACGGTCAGCGGGAGAGACCCCCCTGGCCCCCACCCAGGTCCCCCCAACTCACAGAGCCCCTTGGAGATGAGTATGAGTCTCTGGGGCGCCAGGCTCGGCAGCCGAGGTTTGATGAGGTCCTCCACGGTGACGGCAGCCATGGCGTTGATGCTCGTGGAGGCGGTGCTGGGGGCGCAAGGCGGGGGAGCTGGGTCATCAGGCCCCACCAAGGGACTGGCCATACCTCCTCTGCGGCCCGCCTGCAGGGGGGGCCCGCAGCTGCCCCTTCCATCTGAACTGCCAGGACCCCACCCAGCCCAAGGTCAGAGGTGTGGATGACAGAATCCCTCAAGAGTGGAGGAGATGTCCACCCCCACCCCCACCCTGCAAACCTGAGACATCCCCACGGGAGCAAGGACCCCATGACCAAGGACAGGAATAACACAAGTTCTCATCACAGAGCAATAATGGGACAGAGAACTGCCACATGGGACACTGGTCACAGCTGGATCAGGGCTGAGGCCAGAGGTCATGGAGAATTTGAAACCACCAGAATGTGAGGCCCTGGGGACAGGAGTAGGGGACCACTTGGTCACAGCCGTGCCCAGATTTGGAACAGCCGTACCTGCTACATAGGAGGTGGTCAAGAAACCCTTGTTTGCCGGACCAAGGATGGGAGGGGGCAGGCAGGTGTGCCCTCCCAGGTGATGAGATGGTGGAGACCCCGCGGCTGGGGTCCCTGTGCTCAGGGCATGCCTTCTGCCGGAGCCCATGAGCTGCCCGCTGGGGACCGAGCAGGGACTGTAAATGAGCGATGTGCCCGGGACATTCTCTCCTGCAGGGGTGGCCCTTGGGACGAGGAGGCCTGAGGGGCCTGGCTGTGGCCGCTCACCTGAGGGTGCCGCTGTAGGCACAGGCCAGGAAGAGCCCCGGCACCCCAGGCAGGTCCTTGAAGATATCCAGCACCAGCAGGGGCATGTACTGGGGAGGCAGGGAGGCCTTCAGACAGCAGCACCCCGAGGCCTGGCTTCTGTCTGGCCCCCACTCCCTGTCCCTAGCACCCAGGACAGACAGGGCTCACCGTGGGCACTTGGTGTGTGTTTGTTGAGTGACTGTGTGCCCCGGAGGACTGTCACAGCCCCACCGTGCCCAGAGCCCTGGGATCCTGGTGAGGCCCCCTCCTGTCATCCCCTCTCTACTGACGAAGACAGCAAGGCTGAGAGGGGCCATCCGCGCCCAAGGTTGCGCAGGCAGGTGCTCCAGGCGCTGAGCCCGCGGGAGACAGGGATGGGGTGCCCACGCAGCCTCTGCCAACTCTGAGCCCCGTGGCAAGAGCTCCAGCCGGGGTGTGACCTGGGCATGGCTCCTGGGCCTGGCACTGACCCTGACTTGCCTGTGGGCCTCAGGCAGTTGCTTCCCACCTCTCCAGCCTCAGTTTCCTTATCTGTAAAGTGGGGGCCACGACAATCTTGACCTCATCGTGTGTTGAAGGGAACAGCATGAGGCAGAGCAGGTGCTTGCGACACCGGAGCTGGTCATTATTGTTAATCTCAACACTGTTACTTCATGCTGGGTCTGGGCCTCTCCTCCCTGACATCCCTCAGGGCGTCTTCGACTCCAGGTCGGCATGTGCCCCTGCCCTGCTCACCCACGCATGGCTCCCCATCACCTCCCAGCCTCATCTTCCTCACTCCTCTCAGATCCTCCTCTGAGCCAAGCTCTTTCCTGCCTCTGGACCTTTGCACAGACTGTTCTCGCTGCTAGGAATGCTCTTCCACCCTCGCCTCCAGAAATTCATCCACACAGAGGTTCACAGTGTGGGTAAGGGGGCTGGGAGCAGCCTAGGAGCCTGGGCCAGACTCACCTGGTCCGGGGCAGAGATGCGCCCCGTGAGGAGAGGGTCACAGTCAATATAGAACGTGAACATGACGATACCACAGCTAGCAGCGCTGCACACGATCAGGAACAAGCCCAGCTGGTTGATGAGCAGGGCCCTGGGGGGAGTGGCAGCCTCAGGCTGGGGAGGGAGCAGCACGTCCCAGAACCTCTCCCCACCCCCCCCCCCCCCGCCCCTTCTAAACACTCACAGCTTGGCCTGCTTCTCTGTGCGGCAGGCCACATAGCGCTGCACCTGTGCTTGGTTCACACCGTACATTGAGAGCCATACCAACGTGCCGCCCACCACAAAAGTCCAGAATGTGTAGCGACTCCGTGGGTCCAGGTTGAAGCTAGATGAGGGCAGAGCAAGTCAGCCGTATGGGGATGCCACACTGACTTCATCCTCCCTAGGTCCCCAGATGGTCATTCTGGAACTCATGGGCCTTAAGGGGATATTTGGGGTGGGTTTTGAAGTGTGAGTAGGAGTTTGCCAGATAGCTTGAAAATTCATTTATTTGTTTACTGAGTCTTCCATGTATGCATTCCAAAACCATTTTTTCTGTGCCCAGCAGGAACCTCAGAAAGCCATCAGTCCACGGTCTGGGCTGGGGGCTGGGGTGGTGCAGAGGTCTGGGCCAGATGGAGGAATGGGGGCTAGGGGAGTACAGAGAGGGAGAACCAGAGTGCTATCTGTGAGGAGTCTGGGGAGGGGAGCAGGGAGGGCTTCCTAGAGCAGGAGACATTGGCTGGCTTCTCCCAGGGCAGAGGGAGGGCAGCTCCCTCACTTAGCAGTTTCTTCCTCTGCATTTCCACTCACTCCATCAGGTTGACCCGGGAGTGGTTCTGGGCCAGCTGGAGCAAGTGCCTGGGGCCACCCATGAGCACAGTCCCACGGGCCAGGACAACCCAGAAGCCAGCCAGCATCACCACGACCTGGAACACGTCAGTCCAGATCACAGCCTTCATGCCGCCCTGCAAGATGTGACCGAGAGGGTGGGGTCAGACAGGGACCCGGCTGGGCAGATGCCCACCTCTGCCTCAGTTTCCTCATCTGTAAAATGGGGTTGATAACAGTACCTCCCTGTGGGTGAGGTTGGGAGAGAAATGCCTGGAACAGAGCCTGGCATGCACGCATGTTCTGTGCATGAGAGAGCTGGTCACCACTGCCATTATCGTGAGCTGCTGTTTTACCCTCCATGGCAGCCCCTGGATTTTCCTGTGCAGAAGCCCCTCCCCACCTTGAGGGAGGGCCCTTCAGATGAGGCCAATCCCCTCCCAGCTCCAGGAACAGCCAGTCAGGGACACCTCAGCCCCCCAAACTTCTGTGAGTGGCTCATCCTGCACACAAGGCCAGAGGCAGCCAGACAGCCCTCCTGAGGCACCAGCCAGCCCATCCTGAAACAGGAGCTCCCTTTCTGCCAGACGGAAGCCCAAAGGCGCAGAAGCCTGAAGTTGATGGGGTCCCTAGAGATGGGAGAGTAGCCCCTGGATCCAGCCATCCCTGAAACTAGATTATCCCTCGACATTCAGCAAAAAGTCTTTCAAATCACCTTTTATCATAAGGATGAGGAAACAGGCCCAGCTGGGACACAGGCTTCCTTGGGAGGAAGGGAAGGTAGAGAATGGACAGACGGGCCCAGGGTCTCCCCCTCTCAGTGAGCACGGAGCCCCCATGTCGGGTGGGGGGTACTCACCACAGTCGTGTAGAAGGTGCAGATGGCTCCGGTGGACAGGAGCGACGCCCAGATGTCCAGCCCAGTCACTGGGAAAGGAGACCCCCCATTAGGCTGCTGGGCAGGTGCAAACTTGGCCCCCAGTGGCCTGGGCCCTCCTGTCTCCAGGGGAGCTCCTCCTTCCCCACTCTTCCACCTGGTCTCTAGCCTTCGGCCCGCCGGGTCACCCTCCCCGGGTCTCCCAGAGTCACACCTTGGTTGAGGATGAGCGCGGGGGCGTAGATCACGATGCCGGTGTACAGCATCTGCAGGTGGACGGCGCGCGCGGTGAGGGAGGGAGGGCGGGCGGGGGACGGTGGCGCGGTGGCGGCTCTGGGCGGGGAGGGGCTCCAGAGGAGGCGGGGGAAGCGGGGCTTGGGGGAGGGGAAGGGGGCGGATGGGCGGGGCCAGGTCGAGCGAATCTGAGAGGCCTCCGGGCCAAACCCGTAGACTGGGGGGCGCAGGGGGCGGGGCCAGCGGCGTGGGCGGGGCCCGGCGGGGTGGGGGCGGGACCCACGCGACTGGGTCGTGAAGGATGGAGGCGGCTGTGGGCGGGGCCGAGGCCACTCACTGTGGCCAGCAGGTACTGCAGGGTCCCGCAGAGCCGCACGGCGCGGCTGAAGCGCAGCTCCAGGTACTGCAAGGAGGAGCCGAGGGCTCGTGGTCACCTGGACGGGTCCTAGCCAGGGGCTGGAGGCCTCTGGGGTCCCGCACCCACCCTCTTGGCTTCTGCCCTCCCTCAGGCAGCCAACCGTGCTGTTGCTCGTGGAGGCCCCGCCGAGCGCTCACACTCCGACCTGTCCGCACACACCTGTGCACACGCGCCATCCTCACGCCTGTGCACACGGCGTGTGCCAGGGAGGACGGTCCATCGAGTGTGCACACGTCGCCCCCTCTCCGCGCTCGGGGCTGATGGCCCCGGGGCGGCCGCCGCTCTAAGTACTCGGACTGTCAACATGCTCAGGGAGCAGACAGTGCCCGTAGCCAGCTGTTATTGGGCGCCTACTGCGTACCGGTCACAATTTTAATCCTTTTACTCACTGCCCTGGAGGTCCTGTAGTTAGCCTGGTTTGACATTTAGGAAACCCGAGCAGAGAGGCATGCCCCTTGCTCAAAGCAGGAGGAATCGGAGAAGTGGGTTTCGCCCCGAGCCTGCCGTCCGGGGAGCACAGGGGTGCACGCACGCCCAGGCATGTGGGGGGCAGAGTGCACCGGTCCACACGTGAGGGCCTCGCCCCCGCGGGCTTCCGCGGAAGACAGCCAGGCCCCCGGCTCCTCTTCCTCCTTCCTGCCCGTCGCCCCACCGCCTGCGGCCTCTTCCCGGAACCCTCCCCACCGGTGCGCCCGGCGGCCTCCAGCAGAGCCCCGAGGAGCCGGCCCGCGGCCCCGCGGTACCTGGTAGGTGCTGGTGAGGCCCAGGCGGTAGAAGACGGGCAGGAAGAAGGCGGCGGTGAGCAGGGAGTTGAGCAGCTGGCCCAGACACATCCAGAGGAACTTGAGGCCGTAGCGGTAGGCCTCGGCCGGCACGCCCAGCACCTGCACGGCCGACATGAAGCTGGCGGACAGCGAGAGGCCGACGGGCAGGGCCGCCAGGCGCCGGCCGCCCGTGAAGAAGTCCTCGGCGCTGCGCTGCCCGCCCCCCGCCAGCCCGACCCACAGCCCGATGCCCGTGGACACCAGCAGCATGAGCGCGAAGACGCCGTAGTCCCAGGCTCCGAACACGGCCGGCGCCCCGGCCTCGACGGCGGCCATGGGGCAGGTGCGGTCGCCCCGCTGCCCCGGGACGCACGACTGCGGGGAGGCGGGGGGTCTCGGCCTCCGCGGCGAGGCCTACGCCTGTCCCCTTCGGGCCCCTGCAGGAGGCCGTGACGGGGGCTCGGCCGGGGCTCCCGCGCCCGGAACCTTTGGATCCCCGCCGCGCTCGTCCGCCTCCCTGTCTCTCCTCTTCGTCTACGCGTCTGCCTCTCCGTCTGCCCGTCCACCTCCCCCCAACTCGTCCGGCGGCCCCTGCAGCCGTGCCCCTGCCGTCTGTCTGTCTGTCTGTCTCCCGGGGAGCCGTGCTCAGCGCTGACAACTGCAGGTCTCGGTGGGGCTCAAAAGGGCAGTTCGCAGCGGCGGGCTGCGGATTTATTGTGCTCCCGGGTCAGCGAAGCTCCGCCCCCGGCTTGGGGGCGGGCAGGACCCGCACCCTTTCCGCCCGGGACCGGGTCAGGCAGGTCGGGACAGGCCACGTGAGTGGCTGCTGGGGGTGGGGGCGGGGAGGCTCCAAATGCCCCCTTGCTTCCCGGGGCACTTTTCCCTGACCATGGGCTGTTAGTTTCCCCCGTCGACAGGTGGGGAAACTGAGGCTCGGAGATGGCATGTCACTCACCCCAGGCCACATAGCCAGGAGCGGTGGCTTCAGCATTCAAGTCCTCGCTTTGCTTTTGCACCTTGGGCTGTGGAGAGCCCCCTCTCCCGCAGGACTGGGTTCGCTTTCAGGGTTGTATCGTCCCATAAGGACAACGGGCTCTGCGTGAACCACTCCCCAAGCCGGCCCCGGGACCCAGCCTTTTCTCTAGAGCCTAGCGGGGGGTGGGACTGGGGGGGCGTCACGGCCCTCAGGCCAGGCTGAGCCGGAGTCATCGGGGTTCGAGTCCCGAGTGTGAACATACTCAAAGAAGTCTTTACTTCTCTCCGGGCCTCAGTTTCCCCTCTGTACACAGGGCTAGAACAGCCCCAGCCTCTGAGGGATGAACGGGACCAGCGTAACAGCAGCCTGGCGCAGAGTCTGCAGCTCGTTCGTTTGTTCTTCGTCCTTCGTGGGTTCCTCCCGCGAACGCGCGGAGCGCCAGCCCCGTGCCGGGCGCCCAGCGTCTACCGGCGTTCGGGGAGGGGCTGTCAGTGGCCACGCACCGAATCAATGCAGACGCACAACTACCTGGGGGGGGGGGGGGGGGCGGTGTCTGCACGTCCCTATCGCACAAACGAGGAGACCGAGGTCCGGGCAGGGGAAGTCCCTTGCCTGGGGTCACGCCATCAAGGGACCCAGACCAGGTCATCTTGGGGTTTTCCTTTGGTCAGCTGGGAAGGACTTTGGACTCCGGAGGCTCTGAGCTCTGAGTTCGAGTCCTGACTCAGCCTCCACAAGCCGGGTAGATCTAAGGATCTGCCGGGTGAAACGCTAGGACACTGGAGTCCTCCCCAGCCTCTGCCACCCTCTGGCGGCTTCCTCTGCCCTACATAGGCCTCTCCAGCTGGGTGCAGAGTCCCCCGTGTGTCCCTGGGACTGTCTTCTCTCTCCCTCTCCCCGTGCTGTCCAGGGCAGGCCTGCCCCTCCCCTGGGGCTGCAAGACCGCGGCCGCCACACGGTCATCTGTTGCCCGCTGGCACGCACCCTCCGCCCGCCCGTGGCGCAGGTAGGGAGGACACCGAGTTCCTCCTCCGTCATTTTTCCAGGCTGGGCTGCTCTGCATCCCCCGGGTGGGAAGGGGAAATCCAGGCGGAGAACCCTTCCTGTAAAGCCATGCAAACGAATGCAAATATATACAAATTGTGCAAAAAACCAGGCAAACCGGCCCTATGTCCACAGAGAGGTCCCAGGAGGGGTTACCGGCCCCTGCCAGCTCCCCCTTCCCCTACCATTGGGAGGTGGGGTGGGTCCCGGCTGCAGACTGACGCAGGGACTGAGACCTGTTCGTCGCATGCTTACTGTGTGCAGGGCCCTGTGCCAGGCACTGGGGACACAGCAGGATCCAGGTGGACCCACCTTGTGCACGGGCTCACGGCACTGACCAAGCGAGCAGATGAACACCCATTTCAGAAGCCGATGGATGATGAAAGCGAAGCAAGGTCAGAGATGGAGAAGCCTGGGGAGCAACTTTATGTGGGGCCTCTGGGAGGGGAACTCTGAGGAGGGGCGTGGACCTGCAGGAAGCGAATGAGTTGGGCCTGGAGAGAGCTGGGGAAAGGCCTTCCAGGCAGGGGGAACCGCCAGTGCAAAGGCCCTGGGGTGGGAAGGAGCAGAGTGAGTGGAGAGGTGAGTGAGGAGGGGGAGGGCCACAGGGTAGAGGTGTGGATTTTATTCTGACGGTGCTGGGTGGCCACTGGAGAGTTTAGAGCAAATGAGGGACCTGGAGATTTCTAGGTTCTGAAAAAAGCCCACCATGCCGCAGGTGGGAGCTGTGGGGTGGGGCAAAATGGGTGGATTCGCAACACATTCTGGAATCCCAGAACGTAAGAGGAGGCCCAGAGCTGGGAGCCCTGGGGTGGGGGGCTGAGGCAGCGGCACAGACGGGGCAGGGAGCGGGGTGCGGGAGGAGCAGTCGCAGCTTCCCCGAGTGTACAGCTCCCATTGTGGGATGGGAGGGGCAGGCAGGACCACCACACACACGCTGCACAGGCCCTGTGTACCCACCTCGGTGGGGCGGAGGGCTAGAGCCATGCCTGGGGCCCAGCAGCTGCAGTCCCAGCAGAAGGGGCAGGAGTGTCAGGGGCTGCGAGGGAATCTGCTGCCCAGCCCCTGCCTGGGCACCACCGTGCCCTGTGTCTCCCTGGAGACGGGCCTGGGGCAGGGGTGAGAGGTAGTGCCTTTGTCTGGCTCCACCATGAACTGCAGGGGATCTGTGCTTAAACTTCCACCCTGCACTCAATCACCCCAAACCGTTATTACTGGCGCTGTCGATGTCCGTGACATTCCACCACACAGTCTCTCGGTTTCAGGATCCGGCTCGGGTCTCCTGGCCCCAGCTCATCTCCTCTTGCCGTGGCACCTGCCCTTGCCCCCACAGTCCCGACTCAGGGGCAGGTGCGGGGAGGCAGCTCTCCAGGTCTGCACCCCAGAGCGTGACACCTGGCCCCGGGCCAGCCCAGGGACAGGACCTGGGAGTGCCTCTGCACCCAACAACGTGGGAGAGGGCTACAGGAGCCCTGCGGGTTCTGGACTCCTGCCCTGTCACCACTGGGCTGGCTGGGTGAGCCTGGGTAGCACCTGTTCCTCTCTGGGCTCCAGCCAACCAGAGCTGTCAGCAATCCAAGTGGTGGGCCCCACCTGGGAAGGCCCGTTCCCTCCCAGCCCCTCAGCTCCCTCTGGAGAGTGAGGGCTCAGCTCCGTGGTCCTCGCCTCCAGCCAGCATCCTCCAGCCCGCATCCTGACAGCCGCTCTGAGCAGGGGTTGCGGGAACTGCCAGGTGGCTGGTTATGTAGAAGCGTCTGTGGGCACACACGTTGCAGAGATGGCAGGTGGGTGCATGAGCAGTTGGTTAGGGAGCTGAGGGCTCACTTGTCCTTGGTTCAAGAGCCCCTCACTAACGAGTGACCCCATCTCTCAGCTGGTTGTGGCAGAGCTCTCCCAGCTGGCTCCCAGGCTGTAAAGGAGCCTTGGTGGAGCCCGAGGCGGGCTCGCGGTGACACAGAGGGCCTTGTTGGGGCTCTGGCCTTCGGCGTTCCTGGTGGTGCCTCCTCCCACATGAGCCTCCTGGCCTCTCAACCTTTAGCTCATCTTAAGACCTCCCATCCCCAGACCTAAGGGGTCACCACCCCCACTTTACGGAGCAAGAAACTATGGCTCAGAGTGGGCAGTCACTGCCCCAGGCTCAGCCAGCAGGGCCCAGACTCCAGGCCAAGTCAGGAGTGACAGGACCTGCCTGGCTTAAGCGGGCCTCGGGGTCCTCCTCCCTCCTGGTCTACTCCCAGACACAGGTCGGGTACCCAAGCTCTTTCTGCCTTGTTGCTTTTTTCTTTCAAAGATTTTCTTCTTTTTCTCCCCCAAAGACCCCTGGTACATAGTTGTGTATTTTTAGTTGCGGGTCCTTGTACTCATGGTACGTGGGATGCCATCTCAGCATGGCCTGATGAGCAGTGCCATGTCTGCGCCCAGGATCCAAACCAGTGAAACCCCGGGCCACCGCAGTGGAGCGTGTGGCCTTAACCACTTGGCCACGGGGCGGCCCCTGCCTTGCTGCTCTTGTATGGCTTCCTCACGGCCAAGATGGCTGCTGGAGCACTAGCCACTGGGGCTACATTCCAGCCTGATGGACAGTTGCTGGAAATGGCATGTCACTATCATACAGCCACCACTAACCAAAAGGGAGGCTGGGAAACTTTTTTCCGGGTGGCATCTAAATATGGGAATTCTACTACTGAAGGAGAGAAGAAATACTTGGGGCAATTAGGAGTTTCTACCAGAAATCAGATGATTAATGAAACCAAGTAGGCACAAATTAAACAAGTTTTAGCCTCACTCCCTAAATACACCTTAAACATCAAACAGTGCCCCGAAAAAAACAATTTGGAACACACACAGGGAGATTTTCAGGTTTTCGCCCCACTAAAGAGCTTTCGCAAAACAAAAAACCACCAGCAGCCTGGCAGAGAAATGGGCAAACCTCTTTCAAATTATTTTTAAACCAGGGAAGTGCCTCCATGAGAAACAAAAAACTGAAACCCACAAAGGGGATTCTCTTCAGCTGCCAACTCCAGCTTGCTCACTCACGGTGCGGTCAAGGCCGCAGGAAAACAGGCCATCTTACTGGAGGCTGCCGGGAGAGTGATATGCGGAGGCCCGCATCCCAGCCTTGGCAGCAAGGCCAGGCCCACGAGTCCATATGTCACCCCACGTGGTGCAGACACAGGTGGAGGGGTGTTCAGGGGCCATCACTGCCCTTTTCTGGGTTGCACACTTATTGAACCCCTCCTGGGGACGCAGTGTGACAGAGAACCAATCAAATCACATGAACAGAGGTGTGGGCTGCCAACGTGAGGCCGACCCAGTGCCAATCCGCAGAGCAGTCCATGCAGGGCGCTGGGCAGGGGTGGTTAACAGCAGGCAGAGCTGCCGGTGGGCAGGGAGCTGGGCCCGAGCCTGCCCCAGGCCTCCCTCCGGGAACCCCTCCAAGCACGGGCGGGGGGTGTTACGTGACCTGGTTTCCTGGAAACGGATCAAGCCCAGGCTAATGGTGACTGGGGATGGGGGGCTGTGCTCCTGCCCGGGGCTTTCCAGGCCCCATCCCACTGCCTTTTTGTGCCTCAACTCCTGC
Organism: Equus asinus; assembly: GCF_041296235.1. Lineage (NCBI taxonomy): Eukaryota > Metazoa > Chordata > Mammalia > Perissodactyla > Equidae > Equus > Equus asinus. The sequence continues at coordinate 53,962,892 of NC_091799.1, read as the reverse complement.
CCGAGCCCAGGGTGGCCTCTGAACACGAGGCGAGTCCTGACTGACCTGGGCTCCCGGTGCAGGCACAGTGCTGCCTCCAAGTATTGTCAACTGAGTCAATGTGGCACGTACTTGACCTTCTGACAAGGACACGAAGGCTCAGGGGGCCAGGGCTGCACAGGCCTGAGCTCCCAGCTGGGCCTCGGCCAGGGCGGCCCCCCAGGTGGGATTAGCTTTGTGCCTGGAATTCCCAGCCTCCAGCGGTTCCCTGGAGACCGGCCCCCACGGGAGCCCTGGACACCCTGGGATCGATCAGGGGGCCTCCAGCCGGTGGACACAAGAGAACCCAGCACAGCAGACCCATAGCCCTCTTGGGCATCCCCATGTCTGCTCTGAGGATCTTGGAACCAAAGACGGGGGTTCTAGGCCGGGGGAGAGGCCCCAGGTGGAAGGAACCAACCCTGTCACCCTGCCCCCCGGTGTCTGACTACCGCTGTCTCCCCACCAGCAGCATTGTGGGCAGCTGGGGCCTGTGTCCCAGGCGGGTAGGACAGATGTGCGGGCCAGACCTGTGGAGTACCCCAAAACTCACAGCAGAGTGTGACGGCTCTGAAACTGGAGCCTCCTGGCTCCAGGACCCGCCCGTGAGAGCCCTCACCAGACAAAGCCCGGAGAGCCGTGCCCGCAGGATGGAGCTGGGGAGGGGCCCTCGCTGTTCCTGGGGCTCCCCTTCTGGACCCAGGTGTCCGGCCCCACGTGAAGCGGGCAGCTCTCCCGGAGCAGAGCACTCACAGCGCGGCCGCGCCCTCTTGAGTTCTGCAGGGCACGGACAGAACACAGGTGTCCAAGCACGCAGGCTTCCAAGGAGTTTATTTACCAGACCCGAGGAGACCCAACTAGAAAAAGGTGTTGGGCCTCTTAGTGGTGAAGCGGGGCTTGTGCTGGCGACGCAGGACCCGGTGGGGCAGCGGGAACTTGATCTTGGAGTCCTGTCACAGACAAGGAGCCGAGTGAGGGTAGGGAGGCCTCTCAACGCGTCCTCCGGGCCCACCGAGGCGCGGCCGCCCCACTGGGCTCCTGCGTCAGACCTGGTGCCTGTGCGTCTCCTAAGGCTTGGGGGGCAGCCAGGCCAGCGCAGCGCTCCAGGGCGGCCCCTCAGCCCAGCCCACCCAGCAGGGCCCAGGGGCACTCACGTGGAACTGCTTGACGGCTGGTCGGCGGCACTTGCTGGCTGCGATCTCCTCCACTTTCATCACCTGGATGGAGTGGGCCCGGGCGCGGTGCCGGGCGCCCATGTCTCGGTCTGCAGGAAGCAGGAGTGTACTGGGTGACTGTGCGCTTGGGGTCTGGGCATTCCCCAAAACTGCCACCATGTGTCCACCTGGGGGCCCCAACTTGAGGACAGGGGAGCCGCAGCCTCTGGCCACCAGAGGTGTAGAATCTCCAAATTCACTTTGAGGGGCACAGCCACAGCCCCTCAAAGGCGACAGGATCCGCTTGCTGTTAGCACCTGTGTTTAAACCGCTGCTACAAGAAACAGCAGTTCTTGGGTTTAGGTGCCTGGGTTTTGGGTCTGGCAGGCACGCCACCCCGGGAGCACGTGGGGCGGCCAGCACCAGGCCCCAGCCACAACCCACGAGGGAGGGTCCACACTCTGAGGTGGTGGACTGCAGGCCCCTGCATCCCATGCTGCAGGTGCCAGGAAAAGGTGGCCTGTGGCCTGCTCTCTGCTCCCCACCCCAAGCAAACACCTCTCCTGCGCCTCACGCCACCACCCCAGAAGCCTCTTGCATTTGTCCTGCCTGAGTGCGTGTGTCAAATTGAGCTGCAGATGCCTGCGACATGAGGCTAACAGAGGGACCCCGCTGGGGCAGGCGGCTTACAGCACTGGGTGACGGCGCCTGCGGTGGTCAGGTCCCGGTACTCGCGGTACATGTTGTGGGTGCCGCTGCGGGAGTCATAGCGCAGCCAGATGCCGAAGTTCTTCACCCGCAGTGGGGATTTCTCGAACACCTGCCAGAACAAGGAGACCGGCTGAGGTGGGAGCAGGCGGGCCCTGCCCCCGCTGTCCACCCCCAGGCCCCGCACCTCAGGCATCGGAGGGAACCTGCTGTCCACAGGGAATGGCACGGTGACAGCAAGGGGTGCAAAGCAGTCCAGGCCTGGCTGCTGCCCCCATGGCGACCAGCACAGCTCCAGGCCCCTCCCAGACACAACTGTCCTGGGTCTGTCTGGGCTGCAAACCAGTGGCTGCCCAGCGCAGCCTCGTGGTGCCCAGAGCACATCAACACAATGTGTCCGGGGACAGCACCTCTCCCACCTCACTGACGAAGCCCAGGGAGGGCCGCAGCCTCAGCCAAGGTGGCCCAGCACACCAGCCACGCCCTCCCTGGGCCTGAACAGCGGACCAGCACCATGAACGGGACCAGTCACTGAGAAGTCTGGTGAGCCTACAAGCTGAGGTATGCCCCGTGGGAAGGTGTGAATGCACTGCGGACCACACCGTCTCTGACACCCCTACCTGTCCGCAGTAGACAATCTCCCCTGAAGATTTCTTCATCTTCTTCAGCTGAGACACAAAGTACCAGAAGCGGGACTTGGCGACGACATGATTCGGGGCGAAGATTCGCATGCGGTAGAGCGGGGGCGTGTGGCATTTGGGGGTGGGCAGGCAGCGCCCCACCACCTTGTACTCTCGCAGCTGAAACAGAAACACAGGTGAGGCGAGGCCAGCACGCGAACCTGGTGACTGCTGGATCAGGGGACTGAGAAGGGAATCCCATCTCAGGGCCTCCGTGTGGAATTCAAGTGACTGTGGGTCACGCCACCGCCCGAGCCTTCTCTGTAAAAGGGAGTGCCGGCGGGGAGGGTTCACCGAGATGCCCGGGCACCCTCTGCCCTGGCTCATGAAGGCTGGGGGCTGTCAACCCTGCTGCCCTGCCCCACGTTTTACTTGGGAGAAAAGCTGAGCCCTAGACCTGCCGCCTCAGGCCCAGAACAGCCAGGCAGACTCCTTCCTCCAGAGCACCTTCGCAGCTCACATCTCGCCAGCATCCTCTTTCACTCTGGCATCCAGAGACAGGGACCCCCCGGCCCACTCCAGGCACAACCAGGACAAGAATCCAGCTCCCCTCCCGCGCCCTGGGCTCCCGGGACTGCTGCCCTCAGCTCGCGGCTGCCTCAGTTTCCCCTGCTGCAGCCCAAGGCCTGTGACACGGCTGGAAAAAGCCACCTCCGGAAATGACTCGCCACCAATTCACTAACACTAATAGAAGACAGCCGCAAATATGGTACACTGGGCTCTTACCTACACCTCTCAACGAGACTCATCGGCCTCTTTCCCAGCGTGGAAACTGAGGCTGGCGAGCTGTCCATGACCCGCTCGCCCTGTTCCTCCCCAGGATCTGCTCTTCCACCTCTGCGTCGTCACGCTCCCTGGTCTCACCCAGCACTTGCAAAGATCAGGTTCGCACTCCCCGCGTGAGCTCAGGTCTATAATTCCCTCCTACTTCTCACAGCCATTCTCAGAGAAGGGAATACTATTGCCGCCCTCGCCCTGGTCCGCTTTGCAAATGGGGAAACTGAGGCTCAGAGGCTCGACAAGGTCCCGCAGCGCGAGCCTCCCCGCCGCGGGAACCTGCCCCTGGCCCTGGAAAGGTGGCCCGGCCTCCCTCGCCCCCGCGATCCCCGAGCCGGCCGGCCACGCACCGGCCTCCCCACGCGGCGCCCGCCATGTTGGCTGCAGCCGGGGCGGCGGCGCGCGGCCGCGCGGGACCCAGCTGGGAGCGCGCTCCCCCGACGCGGCCCGCGGCAACCTCCCGGGGGCCCTCATGCGGCCGGCGCCGCGTCGCCGGGCCCCCGGCCCCGCCGCACTCATCTTACCGTGCCCGAAGCCTTCATGGCGCCCTGTCCACGCTCGCCACCACCCCCAAAAGGAAGTAGCTGCCCTCGCGCAGCCGCTCACCACGACTTCTCTGCCGGAGGTCCCTCCCTCCCGAAGCTGCGCGCCCATTGGCTTCTCGACCCCGCGCTCAACAAGATCTGCTTCTTCATTCGGCTCCGGATCCACCAACCTCTCGCAACCTCGCCTCGCTTCACGGGAAGACTACAACTCCCAAGAGGCAGCGCGGCTAGCCCCTTCTGTTCCGCCGCGGCCGTTTGGGGGCGTCTGCGCGCGCGGCACGCCGGGAGTCGTAGGCACTCAGGGAGGTGTCGGCGGCCGATTGGAACATTCTGCTTCTCCCGGACGCTTATGCCTAGAACCGAGCTTCGAGTGGCCGCGATGCTAATGATGAGATCGCGCCGCTTCTCCCCACTCGAGGCCTCTTCTTCCCCAGAGGTGTGTTAGGGAGGTCTCAGGCCACGGACCTGAGAGTTATCTGTAAACTGGGAATAATACTAATGTTTTCCCCTAGAAATGTTACAATAATTAGATGAGATGACCCATGTGAAACGCCGGGCACAGAGCAGTCAACAATTAACGAGCGCTAACCTTCATTAGGCGCTGGAATGTTACTTCTTATTGCGATGGGGGTCTGATTCAAACCCCATCCTGGAGCAGCACGGGGTGGGAGTGGGGCGCTGGAACTGATCAAGGTGCAGCCCCCACCTTTGAGGGGCTTCGGGCTTAGCAATTTGCTGGGGCAAAAAGAGGTTGTCTTAATCTTCCTCGAGCAAGAAGAGGAAGACTGGCAAGAGCTGTTAGCTCAGGGCTGATCTTCTTCACCAAAAAAAGAGAGAGAGAGAGAACTGGCAACAGATGTTAGCTCAGGGTGAATCTTCCTCAGCAAAAAAAACAACAGTGGTCGCCTCTGAAAGGGTAGAGTCAGGGATCAACTGACGGAGGAACTTGCTGGGCTGATGATAATGTGCCACATCTTAATAAGGGTTATGTGGATACACACATTTATCAAAAAACTCAGCAAATGTACTCTTAATTTGTTCATTTCATTGTATGCAAAATGTCAATAGAGAAAATCTATACAAAAAAAAAAAAAGAGGTTGTCTTGGAGGGGAGACCGATGATGGAAAGGAAAGAACCAGAAACAACTCAGATGTCAGGCTGTGAAGAGAAACAAAGAGGAAAGAGGATAAAGCGGAGGGTTTATTTCACGCGGGAGGGCGCTTGGGTGAGGTGACACCTAAGTCCAAATAGCACTTTTCTTTTTTTAATTAAAAAAAGTAGGGGCCAGCCCCATAGCTGAGTGGTTAAGTTCGCGCGCTTCTCTTAGGCGGCCCAGGGTTTCGCTGGTTCGAATCCTGGGCGTGGACATGGCCCGGCTCGTCAAGCCACGCTGAGGCGGCGTCCCACATGCCACAACTAGAAGGACCTGCAACTAAGATATACAACTATATACTGGGGGATTTGGGGAGAAAAAGCAGAAAAAAAAAAAGATTGGCAACAGTTGTTAGCTGAGATGCTAATCTTTCAAAAAAAAATTAATAACAGCTTCCTTGAGATATAGTTCACATACCATACAAGTCACCATTTAAACGGTACAATTCAACTGTGTACGTTGACAGACACACGTACATATGTATTTAGTATGTGCACAATTGTGCAACTGTCAACATAAAATTTAGAACATTCGCGTCATCCCCAAAGGAAGCCCCTTAGTTAGTAGTCACTTCCCGTTGCCTCCACCTCCCCCAGCCCTAGGCAACTAGGAATCTACTTTCTGCCTCTATGGACTTGCCTATTCTAGACGTTTCACATAATTGGAATTACACAAAATGAGGTCTTTGTCACTGGCTTCTTTCACTTAGCATAGTGTTTCCAAGGCTCGTGCACCTTGTACCGGGGCTCAGGACTTCATTTCTTTTTACTGCTAAATAATATTCCATTGCATGGCTATACTTACCCATTCATCAGTGATCGACATTGGGGTTGTTGCCGCTTTTTGGCTATTGTGAATACGGAGATAATGACATTTGCATGTGCCATTTGTGTCACTGTATGTTTTCATTTCTCTTGGGTATATAGCTAGGAGTGGAATTGCTCGGTCATGTGGTAATTCTATGTTTAACCTTTTGAGGAACTGCTGGACTATTTTCTAAAAAGCCTGAAGCATTTTACATTCCCATCAGCAGTGTATGAAGGTTCCACCTTCTCCACATCCTCACCACCACTTTGTATTATATCCATCCCAGTGGGTGCGAAGTGGTATCTCGTTGTGGTTTTGATTTGCTTTCCCCGATGGCTAATGGTGTTGGGCACCTTTTCATGTGCTTATTAGGCATTTGTATATCTTCTTTGCCCATTTTTAAAGTGAGGTTTTTAAAAAAATTATTAGTTGTAAGAATTCTTCACACTTTCTATAGATATATAGTTCCTTACCTATATATGATTTGCAAATTTTGTCATTTGCGGGTTACTTTTCCCTTTCTTGATGCAGTCCTTTGAGGCACAAAACTTTTTCATTTTGATAAAGTCCAATTTATCATTTTTTCTTTTGTTGCTTGTGCTTTGGGTGTCATATCTAAGAAACTATTGTCTAATTCAAGGTTATGAAGCTTATGTCTATGTTTTCTTCTAAGAATTTTACGGTTTTAGCTCTTACATTTAGGTCTTTGATCACTTGGAGTTAATTTTGTATATAGTATCAGACAGGGTTCGACTTCATTCTCTTGCATGTGGAGATCCAGTTGTTCCAGCACCATTTGTTGAAAAGACTCTTCTTTCCCCTTTGAACTGTCTTGTCGAAAACAAATGGTTGATTTCTGAGTTCCTATTGTGTTCCCTTTATCTGTATGTCCGTCTTTCTGCCACTGCCACGTTGTTTTGATTACTGTGGCTTTGTAGTAAGTTTTGGATTGGGAAGTGTGAATTCTCCAATTTTGACTTTCTTTTTCAAGATCAAAAAGGCTATTCCAGGTGCCCGGAATTTCCATGGGAATTTTAGGATCAGCTTGTCAGTTTCTGCACAGAAGCCAGCTGGGATTCTGACCGGGATGGTGTTGAACCTGTAGATGGCTTTGGGGAGCACTGGCATCTTCATGTGACATCTGCCATTTCGTCTTTGTTTCCTCTGTGTCTCCCGTCTTTTGTGCTGTTTTTCCCATCCTTCCTTTACTGCTTCCTATTGCATGAAATGACTATTTTCTAGTGTAACATTTTAATTCCTTTAATGAGTTTTTCACTATATTTCTGAGTTATTTCCTTAGTGGTGCCTCTAGGGCTGAAGGTACATCTCGACTTAGAATCTCCATCGGATTTATGCTGCCTTAATTCTCTGGAGATACAGAGACGGTATTTCTCTATAGCTCCTTTCCTCTCCAGCTTTTTGTCCGATTGTTGTTATTGTTGTGCTATAATCGTTATACATGTTACAGCTACATATGTCTAACCCTACAGTACATTGTTACGTTACTACTCCATGCAATGGTATGTCTGTTAAAGAATCTGAGAAAATAAAGGAGAGCAAGTATATATTTACGGAGTTTGTTATATTAATTTTCTCCTTTCCCATTTCTGCTTCTCTTCACCTGTGTTTGTGGATTAGAGTTGTCACCTGGTGTCATCTGCTTATTCCAAGACAGCTGTGCCCCCCACCTTTGTTGTGCTGTTCGTGTCAAATATGTTGCATTCCTAAAGCAGGGGAGACAGAAGGAGGAGCAGTCTGCATGTACGCTGTCTTTTATAATTACAGAATTACCTTATCTGTGGTCTGTGGTTTTCTGGGTGAGCTGGAATTAACGAGCTCTGTTTGCACTAAAGTCCCGAGGCCAACAGGGCAGGAGGAGATTAGTTAGCCAGCGCCTTCCTGGTGGACGCTTGGGTTGTGAAGTCGGGAAGCTGGCGGGAGAGGAGCGTGACGGAGGGACCGGGCCTGCCGCCTTCTGGCCCAGGCCTCCTCCCGGGCGGGGCGCCAGGCGAGAGGCGACTCCATGCGAACGGCGGTGCCGCGAGTGTCCACTAGGTGGGAGCAGAGCCCTTGCCTGGCTCTGCCCGGCCGAGGCCAACAGTCGGGGCGCTGGTGTGGGGAGGACACAGGTTCGGATCCCACCGATAGTTTCCTGGCGCATCGCCGCTTTGGGCCTCAGTTTCCCCCTCCGTAAAATGAGGCTAATAATAGTCCCCAGCTTGTAGGATTGTGAGGTTTATACGGCGTATAATTGTTTGGACTGGGGAGGCAGGGGCCCTGCGTGAACTCACTGCCCTGGGCCTCAGTTTCCCTAGGTTGCGCGGAGGGAAAGGGCGGGTGGAAAGAGGTCCTGGAAAACGCAGGGCAGGACCTGGGGCACAAATCGAGTCCTGGGAGAGCAGGAGGACGGAAAGGAGAGAGGAGGGGCGGGAGGGGACAGGGACAGTCCCAGGCGCAGCCCCCGCCCTGGGGCCTGGCGCCTTTGTCCCCGAGGCCGGGGTCGGGGCGACTCCCGCAGCGACAGAGGAGGGACCGCGGGGGCGTGTGTGTTCCGCCTAAAGTTTGTTAAAAAGCTGGGGCGTTTTGACTTTTCGGCCCCGCCCGGTGCCGCCTCGGCCCCGCCCAGCCCCTGCCGCGCGGGGATCCGATCGCGACCCGGGTCCCCAGCGCTCAGTCAGGCCTCCCGGGCGTCCCCGGCCTCCCCGTCTTCCTTCCTCCGCGAGACCGTGAAGGCGCCCGGTCGTTCGTCCGGGCTGCGCGGCCGCGCCCCAGCTTGGGTCGGCGCAAGAGCTCAGGCCGCTGGCACCTCCGCAGCTCCGCCCGTCCTGCTCCGGCACCTGCGTCCTCCCAGCGCTCTGCCAAAGACCCCGAGTCGCCCGAGATTCTGCTCCTGTCCCTTTGTCCACAAGATGCTCCCAGCCACCCACTCCCTTGCACCCAGATGCCACGCCCCCCGGGCCTGGTCTCCTGCCCCCTCCTCTCCTGTCCCTGATTGTCGCTCCTCCTGACCCTCCTAAGGCTGTTCCTCAGAATTCATTCATTCATGAGTACCTACTGTGTGCCAGGCGCTGGAAACATAGCTGTGACGGGGACAACCAACAACTCCAGCCCCGGGGGAGGTAACATACTAATAGGGGAAATGGACAAAAAAGATTGATCAGAAAAAAATGTGCCGCGGCAGAGCGTGCTGTGTGCTGGGGAGAGAGACATAAAGTGAGGAAGGGTCTCTGTGGTCTCCGGGCAGCCCCCCAGTCAGGAGCCAGACCCCCTTCTCCCTTTCCTCAGCCTAACGGGGTGGGGGAGGCCCGGGGCTGTGAGAAGGGGAAGCAGAGCCCGCTGGCGCCTCTTCCTTCCTGTCACTTGACCTCCTGGAGCCTGTTTCCCTCTCTGTGCATGGGGATCACAGTCCACACCTCCGAGATTGTCTTGAGGACTAAGCTGCTGAGTGTACAAAGCCGGGTGGGCGCCTGGCGCCCTGGCACTCACGTGTGTTCACTGTTCTCATTATCAGTCTGGTTGTTTTGGTTCATGGTCAACCTCTGAACAGCAGCTCCAGTAACTCCGTTTTCCTCTCCCATCCCATGCCATTAAACAGGTTTCCTTTTTTGATCAAACACTTACCTTTTACAAACTATTAACAAATACAAGATTCAACAGGCACGAAAGGTCAATGACATAAACTGTCTCCCTCCTTCACCCACCATGGCTCCCCAGTTCCCCTCAGTGGCCACCAAGGGAACAAGTTACTTATGTTCCCCTGTGGAGAGAGTCTACGCAGGTCTGAGGAAACCCTCTTGTCTCTTCTCATCCTCCATACACCAAAGCTTCTGCCCTGGCGGGTTCGCGCCTTGCTTTTTCCTTCACAAAGTGTCTGGAAGTCTTCGCACATCGTCTGTATTGTGCTGCGTTATTCTTCTGTGCAGCCGCATAATGTTCCAGGCTGAGCAAGACCACAGCTTACTCAGTGAACGCCCCGTGGCTGGGCCTTTAGGTTGTTCCCTGCCAGCTGCCGACACAGAGCACTACTGTGGATGAAGAGCCCCGGGCAGGCCTCACTCCTGGGGGGTTCACTTGCTAGGAGGCTCGCTGGGCCCCAGGGCCATTTCTTCAGCTCCCACCTGGCGCTCTCCATGGGGCTGGGCCATTTCCACTTCTAACAGCAACAGATGGGGATGCGCTCCTGCAGACCCTTGAGAACACCCTGAGTGCTCACACTTTCCATCTGTATCAGTCTGATGGGGGAAATGACCCCTTGTTTTCCTTCCTCCCCGCCTCTGCCATCTTTTCAACTTTATTGAAGTACGATGGGAGCATACTAAATTGCACACATTTTAAATGCACATTTTTCACAGTTTCGAAAAGTGTGTGAATCTGTGAAGCCCGACTACAATGAAGATCATGAACATATCCATCACCGCCCACGAGTCCTGCGCCCCCGCACTGTGCCTCCCTCTCTCCACCTTCATTCCCAGACAGCCCTGATCTGCTGTCACTCAGAGTACTTTGCGGGTTCCAGAACTCGCTACGGGAGCTTTGCGCTGGGCTCCTTTCACTCAGCGTGATGCTGCGGGGGTGGTCCGTGCTGCTCTGTGGCCCGACGGTTCATCCCCTTTACTGCCGAGTCCTGTTCCACCGTGTGGCTGCACCACAGGCTGGCCACCTGCTGACGGACACTAGGGTTGTCTTCAGTTTACAACTGCTGCAAACAAAGCTGCTGTAAATGTTGGTTTACAAGTCCTCGTGTGGATGCCCACTTCAGTTCTCTAAATGCCTAGGAGTGGATCTGGGTCATATGGTAACTGTTTAACTTTCAGAAACTGTCAAGCCGTTTTCTGCGGCGTCTGCACCATTCTGCATTCCCATCGGTGGTGCATCGTAACATGGTTATTGTCTGTCTTTTTAACTTTGCCCATTCGAGTGAGTGTAAGGGGGCATCCCAGTGTGGTCTTGATTTGCATTTCCCTGATGGCTAAGGATGTTGGGCATCTTTTCATGTGCCTATCGGCCATTCATCTATCCTTTTTGGCGAAGTGCCTTTTCAAATCCTTTGCCCATTTCCATTTTGAGTTGTTCGTCTCTTATGATTGAGTTGTAAGACCTATTTATTTATTCTGGATAGAAGTGTTTTGTTTAATAAATGCATTGCAAGTATTTTCTCCGGATGTGCATCTTGCTGTTCTGTGTTCTCAGTTGGGTCTTCTGAAGAGCAAAATGATGAAATCTAATTTATCATTTTTTTCTAGCTAAGAAAACTTTGCCTGCCCCAAATTTGCAAGGAATTTCTCCTGTGTTTTTTCTAGAAGTCTTATAGTTTTAGGTTTCACATTCAGGCCTATGATCCGTTTTGAGATAATTTTGTGTGTGGTGTGAGGTAAGGGTTGGTGTTAACTGCCTTCTGTGTAATTTCTGGTTGTCCCAACAACATTTGTTGAAAAGACATCCCTTTCCTCCATTTAATTGCCTTAGTATCTGTCAAAAGTCAACTGCCTGTATTTATACAGGTATCACTCTCTATTATGTTTTATTGATCTAAGAGTCTATCTTTTCACCAGTACCAAATTGTCTTGATTACTGCACTGCAGCTCAATAAGTCTGGAAATCAGGTAGAAGAAGTCCTCTAACTTTTATCTTCTTTTTCAAAACACTTTGGTTATTCCAGGTCTTTTGTAATTCTATATGAATTTCAAAGTCAGTGCCACTTCCTTAAAAAAATCCTGCTGCGTTCAGATTCGAACTGCACTGACTCTGCAGATCAGTTTGGGGAGAACTGACATCTTGACAACACCGACTCTCCCAGTCCGTGAACGGGGTGCATCTTTCCATTTGTTTAGGTCATGAATCCCCTCGGCAGTATCTGCAGCTCTTAAACAGTAAGGTCCTAGACTTCATTCGTTAGATTTATCCCTAGGCTTTCTACCTTATTTGGTACTGCTGCAAATGGGATTAAAACAAATTTTTCATTTTCCAATTGTTTGCTGCGAGTATAGAATTCAATTGGATTTTATATATTAACTTTTAAACCTGTGAACTTGCTAAATGCACTCCTTAGTTTTAGCAGTTGTCATGGATTCCCTTGGATTTTTTACATAAACAATCATGTCATCTGCAAATAGGGAGAGTCTCACTTCCTCCTTTCCAATCTTCATGACTTGTATTTATTTTTCTTGCCTTATTGCAATGGCTCTGGCCTCCAGAACCATGTTGAACAGAGGTGGTGAGAACAGACATCCTTATCTCGTTCCCAGTCTCAGGAGGAAACACTTCAGTCTTTCCCATTAAATGTTATGTTACCTGTAGATTTTTTTGTGGATGCCCGTTATCAGTGTGAGGAAGTGTCCATTTATACCTGGTTTGCTAAAAGGTTTTTTGCTTTTCATCATGAATAGGTGTTGAATTTTGTCAGATCTCTCCTGTATTCATTGAAATGATTGTATGCTTTCACTGTACTTTAAATTTGCATTTCTCCTATTATGAGTGAGGCTGAGCATCTTTTTCTGGGTTTAAGAGCCATCTGTACTTCATTTTTTGTGATTTCTGGGTTCATGTCCTGCTAAGTTATTGGCATTTTCTTATTGCTTTCCAGGAGTTGCTTATATAATGAAGATATTTTATCCACGACATGCATTCACCTGCATTTCCAGTTTCATTTGTTTATTCTTTGTATTTATGGGTTTTTGCTGGTAGAAAAGTGGGATGTTTGCATCACTGGAGTTTCCACTTCCTTCCTGGACAGGTTCTGGCTCTGACCCCGGAGCCTCCTTGTGGTGCCTTGACACACCTGGCTCTGGGCTGAGGGTCCACCTTGGTCCTGACCCTGTTCCTCTTGGTATTCTCAGCATACCATGGTGATCATAGCCTGGGGTTTTCCGGGGCCTGGAGACTGGCCGTCCTTCCTGGAGGGCAGGAGCTTCTGTCTCCAGGCCAGGGATACATCCCTCTCTGCGGAAGCAGCCCAGGAAGAAGAGAAGATTAGGCTACGCCTCCAGGCAGCACTTCCTGCCACAAGTGGATGCAGCGTCTGCTGTGCTGAAGACGTGGCCCGTGTCCCTCCCCCACGCATGAAGCCCTACTGCTGCCCCACATGACTCTCAGCTCAGCAGTCCCTGCCAGCCTGCCCCTTAGGACACTCTGACCTTGTCCAGCCTCCCAGCCTTTGCCTGGGCTGCACCCTCTGCCAGAAGTCCCCACACCTCCAGATCACTGTCCGGCTAATCTCACCTGTCCTTAGATTTCAGTACCCAAGTCACTTCCTCCAGGAAGCCCTCCTAGCAGCCTGGCCCGAAATGCCACTGAAACAGTGAATGGGTAATAGTCTGTTTACCCTCATGCCCCCCACTAGACTGTCAGCTCCACCAGACAGAGACCAGGTCAGCTCTGTCTGCTCCTGTGCCTCCAATGCCCTGCACACGGGAGGTGCCCAATAAGTGTCTGTGGGTGATTGAATTAAAGTCAACAAAATACAGACCAGAGCCATTTTTGTGCCAGGACTTGTGATGGGTTACAGAGATGAAAGAGCCCTCTAAAATCTAGCCCCAGGGCTCTGCTTTCTGGCGTCCGTATCCCACTAAGGACATTGTCCCAGGTCTCACCCGGACGCTGGCCCGGCCTCCTGCCTCCTCCACTCACGACAGCCTCCAGAGCATTAAGAAGACCACCAGGCAGCCCCGGCCCCTGGCCGCACTGCGTCCCTTCCCTCCTCGCCTCTTCCCGCCGTGCGCGCCTCCTCTCTGCTCCAGAACCGCTGAGCTCAGTCCTCCCTCACCGCCTCTGCCCTGCGGAGCCTCCCCCGCTGCGCTGCTTCCCCGGCCTGCTTCAGACCCCAGCTCGCTGCTGCCTGGTCTGCACAGGGTCTCTGGAGCTGGGCGCGGGCAGTGAGCACAGAGGGGCCGTCACCCCCCGAGAGAAGGGTCTCTCGCAGGAATACCTCGAAGGGGAACTTGACCTTTGTCTGGGGCAACTTCCTCCCCTCCTTCCTGGGCAGATCCAGCCCAATTCCCTTCCCTGGGTGCAAAATTCGTTCTGTTGGGTGCCCAACCCACGTATGCCACAGATGGGTAAACTGAGGCTGGAGGAACTGGGGCGTTGAGTCTGGAGCCTGCTGAGCCCCCGTGTGACCCGGGCCCTTCTCGGTGCTGGCACGCCCTGCCTTCCGTCTAGGGTCTCCAGCCGCCTAGCTGAGCAGGGCCAGTGCTGCAGAGGCTTCCGGAACTTTCTGCGTCTCGCCTCCCCACCCCCGTCGCCCACATGGCCATGACTTTCAATAAGTGACAGCGGTTCAGGAAGCCGAGGGGCCCCACACAGGAAGGAGCCGAGTGGGACTTTCCTCCGGCTGCCGCGGGGCTCTGCCCAGCCGTCCTCGGCCAGGTGCCCAGCCTCCAGGTAAGAGCTGCTGGCCGGGCCGGGCCGGGCGGGGGCGCGGGGTGGGGGCCACAGGGAAGGTCGAGGCTGCGGACAAAGGCCGGTTCACCTTCCAGGCCTCCGAGGAAAGCTGCCAGACGAACGGAAAGCTGCCAGACGGACGTGAGCTGGCGCGGCTGGCTGTGTGGCCTCTGGCAAACCGCTCCCCTCTCTGGGCTCCCACTTTGTCCGGCTAAAAAGAGGCCTCCCATTCCCAGCAATCCGGCCCTGAATGAATCATTGCGCATGTCCGGGAGCTCGCGGGGAGGCCGGGGGGGGGGGGGGGGGGGGGGGGCCTGAGCAGACAGCTCCCGCCCCACCCTCCCAGCCCCCAGGCCGGAGCGTGGGGTGACCAGCCATCCAGGGATGTGGGAATTTTGGTGTTAAAACGCGGGCATTTTCTATTTTTTTCTTTCTTTTTTTTTTGTGTGAGGAAGATTGTCCCCGAGCTAGCACCCGGGCCCATCTTCCTGTATCCCGTATCGGGACGCCGCCACAGCGGCGTGTGACGCGCGATGTGTATGTCCGCGCCCGAGATCCGAACCCGTGAACCCCAGGCCTCCGAAGGAGGCGAGAACCTAGCCGCTGCGCCGTCGGCTGCCCCAACGTGGGCATTTTTCTGGGCCCCGAACACCACCTCTGACTTTCTTTTTTTTCACTTTCGATAGTTTTTTAAAAATCCTATTTCTTTAAGATTTATTTTGAACGGAAGACACGCGCGGTGATTCTGTTTAGATCAAGCGCGAAGACGGTTATTAACTTATCAACTTGAGCCCGGCTGTTAGCAATAGGACAGTGGTCACCTCTGTGGGCAGTGACAGGGCCCCCAGGGCTGCGGGTGTTTCCACTCCTGGGCGGGGAACTGGGGATACCGGGGTGTCCCCGGAGGGCAGCCCTCTGCCCGCGCCGCCGCCCCGGTGGCCGCCACTCCGCGCCAAGGGCACTTCCTGTCTGCTTTAGCGGCGTCTGTCCAGCGCTGGGGGGCGAGTCTCAAGGACGGTGCCAGTTACTGCGCACTAAAGGCAGGGACGCCTCAGGCTGGGCTCAGCGAGCCGTGTCGCCCAGGAGCGAAGGGAGTCAGCCCGTCCGCAGCCGGGGTCCCGCGGCCGGGATATGGGGGCGCTGGGGTCTAAATCCAGAGCCTGCGCTCTTCACCAACCCCCAGGCCCCGCGTTATAATCTGGGTGTGTTGAAACCTCATTAATACTGCACCCTCCACCCCCTACTGTTATCTTGGAGCAAAGATTTTACCCAACACCCGCTTTGTATCTTCTTCATTCAGGTCAATTTAAGTGGATCTTGTCCATCTGCCCTCTTTTCCTCACCGGGCTGGAACAAACCCAACCCTTCTTCTGCCTAGCCAGGGGTCCCGAGCTCCGGAGTCCCCCAGGGTGGGAGAGAGCTGGCGGTTGGCAGGAGTCAAACTCCTGGGAGGAAGAGGGGCAGCTTCCCCCTGGGCCCATCCTACAGAGGGCTTCCTGCTGTGGGGGCCTAGGTGGCGGCAGCGACCGAGGGGACAGAGATGGGAGGGGTGGGGGCGACAGACACAGAGACCGTTGTTGACTAAGTCATCAGTCTGGATCTGCCCCTGCGCACACCTCACACTGGGTGCAGAAGCTTCCAGACCGACCCACAGGGAGTGACTAGCCACCATGCCCAGGAGCTGGTACCCATTTGTACCCCTGTGATTGATTGTTCACGCCTGCCTGGGTTCAGGGGCTGGAAGCAGGGATGTGTGGAGGCTGCAGATTGACTGGAGATGTCTGCCCTGGGCGCAGATGAGATTGTGGGGTGTGAGCTCACTCAAATTTGGGTGCAGAATATCTTCCGGTCCCAAGCCCAGCCCTCACCTGGGGTTTATGGCTCCTCACCCACCTTGCACACTCAGCTTCCTCTCTCCATCTCTGTTTTTTTCTCTCTGCATGTCTCTGTCCTTCTCTCCTCCCTCTTTTTCTGGCACCATCTCTACCCCACCTGGCACCTGCTCTGCCCCCCACCCCGAGCTGTGTAGCCTTGACCCCTCTGGCAGAACTGAAGGTGGCCTCTGTGTGTCCAGGCAGGCTGTGCTCATGGAGCCACCAAGCGAGGAGACGCCCCTGATCGCTCAGCGCTCCTGCAGCCTCTCGTCTTCAGAGGCCGGTGCTTTGCATGTGCTGCTGCCCCCTCGGGGCCCTGGGCCCCCGCAGCGCCTATCCTTCTCCTTTGGGGACCATTCAGCTGAAGAGCTGTGTGTTCGGGCTGCTAAGGCCAGTGGTGAGTATCTCCCTAGAAGGCTGGCCAGAAGGAGGGCTCAGGTTGGGAGAGGGAATAGCTGCTAAGTGAAGCCGGCATCGGAGCTGGGGCTCTGAGAGGGCGTAGGAGTTTGGTAAAGGAGGAGGGAGCGCAGGGAATGGCACATGCGGAGTCTCAGAGGTGGCACGGCTTATCAGCGGAAACGGTGGTTATCGCTCGGGGCCAAATGTGCAGTGGAAAGAGATGCTCCAGGGAGAGGGGCAGGGACCCTGAGAAGTAGGCTGAGTGCATGTCTTCTCTCCTAAGGGCAATGGGGAGCCCCAGAGTGTGTGTGAGCAGGGGTGGGACATGGTGTCAGAGCTGCAGGTGAGAAAGAGCCTGCGGGGCTGCATGGGGGGACCGGACGGGGAGCTGACGGGGAGCTGACGGGGAGCTGACGGGGGTGTTCCCTCAGCCATCCTGCCCGTGTACCACTCCCTCTTTGCTCTGGCCACCGAGGACCTGTCCTGCTGGTTCCCCCCAAGCCACATCTTCTCTGTGGAGGATGCGGGCACCCAGGTCCTTGTCTACAGACTCCGGTAGGAACGACCCTCCCCGTGACACAGAGGTGGGTCGCCTTTTGCTGGGGGCTTAAGAAGTGGGCGTGGAAAACCACAGGGACCCTGAAACCCTGTGATCTCCCCGCACCTCTTAGTGGGTGTCTGGGGGGCACTGCCCATTTCACAGATGAGAAACTGAGGCCAGAGACGATGGGTTGCCTGCCCAAGGTCACACAACAACTCAAGGTCACAACCTGGGCTCAGCGAGGTCTTGCCACAGTCCTCTCCCTCCCCATGCCCCTACTCCAGGGATCTCCCCTCTCCCCACAGCTTTTACTTTCCCAACTGGTTTGGGCTAGAGAAGTGCCACCGCTTCGGGCTACGAAAGGACTTGGCCAGCGCCATCCTTGACCTGCCAGTCCTGGAGCACCTCTTCGCGCAGGTAGGGGCTGCGTGGGGCTCAGCCCAGGGGTGGGGTCCGCAGGGCAACATCAGGGCTCCCGGTTGGGCAGTCTCAGCTGATCCTCCCTGCGGCAGCCCAGGAGTGGGGCCTTGGCCCGGGGCAGGGGTTTGCAGGGTGACATCAGGGCTCATGTTGGGCTGTGACTGGCCCCCAGCACCGCAACGATCTGCTGAGCGGCCGCCTCCCCGTGGGCCTTGGCCTCAAGGAACAGGGCGAGTGTCTCAGCCTGGCCGTGCTGGACCTGGCCCGGATGGCCCGTGAGCAGGCGCAGCGGCCTGAAGAGCTGCTGAAGACCGTCAGGTGAGGGCTTCCAGGCTGTGGCGCCCAGCCTCCACCTGGGAGTGAGCGAACGTGGCTCCACCAGGCCCCCCATGTAGGGGCTCCCCACCTACGAGCCTGGAGCCTGCAGTGCGTCCTCGTGACCCAGCCCCCCTCCCCCACCACCCACCCCCGGGGAGACTCCAGTGCCCCGCCTCCTGCAGCTAAAAGGCGCAGCTAAAAGGCCTGTGTGTTCCCTGTCTGTCCTGTGGGCCCCAGTGACCCTCCCCACACTGAGGTCCTTCCCGCATGTGTGCCCCCTAGTGTGTCTCCATGTGCGTCTCCTGCCCCCACACTGAGGCCACACCCAAGCCCCTCAACTAAAGCCTGGGTTGTGTGTCCTCGTCCGGCCCTGAGGAGGCCCCTCCCCGCACTAAGGGCCCGCTACCCCACTCGCAGCTACAAGGCCTGCCTGCCCCCCGGCCTGCGCGATCTGATCCAGGGCCTGAGCTTCGTGACTCGGAAGCGTATCCGGAGGACCGTGCGCCGGGCCCTGCGCCGCGTGGTCGCCTGCCAGGCTGACAGGCACTCGCTCATGGCCAAGTACATCATGGACCTGGAGCGGCTGGACCCGGCCGGGGCCGCCGAGACCTTCCTCGTGGGCCTCCCCGGGGCTGCTGGTGGTCAGGACGCGCCCGGGCTGCTCCGCGTGGCTGGTGGCAGCGGCATTGCCTGGAGCCCGGGCGGAGACGAGGTGCGGGCGGCCGCTGGGCGGGCCGAGGGGCGGGGCTGCGAGGAGGCGGGGACGAAGGAGGGGCGAGGCTGTGGGGGGCTCCGCGAGGGCCCGGCGGGGCGGGGGCGGAGCTCACTGGGGGTCGAGGGAGGAGGCGGGAGCTGCTGGGAGATATTTGGGGATGGGCGGGGGAGGGGACTGAAAGAAGGGGCGGGGCGGGGCTGAGAGGGGCGGGGCTCGTGGGTGTGGGTTAGTGGCGTCTAGGCTTGCGAAAAGCATTGGGGGCTCGGAGGGGGCGGGACCCCCAACCTCAGCCGTCCCCCTCCTCCCCAGGCCCTCCAGCCCTTCTGCGACTTTCCAGAAATCGTGGACATCAGCATCAAGCAGGCCCCGCGCGTTGGCCCAGCCGGGGAGCACCGCCTGGTCACCGTCACCAGGACAGACAACCAGATCCTGGTGGGTGCTGGACCCTCCCCTCCCGCCTGACCCCGAGGGCGGGGACGCGGGACCGGCGCCCCGGGGCCGCAGCGGGCGCTGACGCGGGTCCTCGCAGGAGGCCGAGTTCCCGGGGCTGCCCGCGGCCTTGTCCTTCGTGGCGCTCGTGGACGGCTACTTCCGGCTGACCGCCGACTCCCGGCACTTCTTCTGCAAGGAGGTGGCGCCCCCGCGGCTGCTCGAGGAGGTGGCCGAGCAGTGCCACGGCCCCATCACGTGAGGACGCGCCCCCAGGCCCGCCCTCCGCGGCCGACCCACCCGGTCCGAATCGCGGTGCCTCCCCGCGTGGCGCCTCCGTGTCCTCGCCTCCCTGGACGAAGGGCAGGGTCTTGACCGGCGCCTGGTGCAGAGGCGGCGCGCAGTGCGGCAGGGCCGCCGCGTCCCTCTCTCCGACCCCGCGGGGCCCCAGGGCGTTTCCTGGGGATGCTCGGCGCCGGCTTCACCTGCAGCCTCTAGTTTGATCCCCGGGCAGAAGCCCCGACTTCCAGCTCACTTCATAAGTGGGGAGGAGGGAGGGAATGGCACCTGGGGAGGGTCCCAGGCCTCAGAGAGACCAGGATTAGACCCAGGCCCGGCTGGGTGACTCTGCCTCCGTCTCTCTGTCTCTCTCACCTTTCCCCACAGCCTGGATTTTGCAGTTAACAAGCTCAAGACTGGGGGCTCACTTCCTGGCTCCTACGTTCTCCGCCGCAGTCCCCAGGATTTTGACAGCTTCCTCCTCACTGTCTGTGTCCAGGTCGGTCCACCACCACAGACCTGGGGGGCAGGGAGGGCTTCCTGGAGGAGGTGACATTGGAGCTGAGACCTGAAAGATGTAGGCATTTGCTCCCTGAAGAAGGGGAGGGAAAAGGCGTTCCCGGTGGAGGGAACAGCATATGCAAAGGCTTGGAGGTCAGAAGAGCCTGTGGTGCTTGAGGAAGAGGTAGTGAAGACAGGGTGCTGCCCTCACCCTCTCAGGGGTCACTCCTCCTTGCAGACCCCCCTGGGCCCTGATTACAAGGGCTGCCTCATCCGGTGCGACCCCACGGGAACCTTCTCCCTGGCTGGCCTCGGGCGTCCCCATAGCAGTCTTCGAGAACTCCTGGCAGCCTGCTGGGATGGTGGCCTGCATGTGGACGGAGTCGCGCTGAACCTCACCTCCTGCTGCACCCCTAAACCCAAAGGTGAGCTTGCCCTCTCCCCTAAGCTGAGCGATCGATCTGGGGCCTTGCCTTTCTGTGTGTGGCATAGCTTTTCTGTGGCAAGTGGTGGAGACTGCAGGCCAAGGTGGTTTGGGGAAGGAAAGGTGACTTGTTTGCTTATCAGATAGAGGCTGCCTTCAGGCATGGCTAGATCCAGGCACAGCTGGAGCCAAGTGATGTCACTAGCACTTAATCTCTCTCGAGCTCTTGCCTCTTCTTGGGTGAATTTCACTTTCAGACAAACCCCTGGGAACGACTCTGAGGTGTGAGTTCTCCAGAGTCCCCCACAATCCCTAGCAGGACTGACACCGGGTTGCCCACAGCATTGCCTGCTCATTGGCGCCCCCTTCAGGGTTCTTTCCCTCTGTCTCATTCCCCTCCCACCCACTGTGGCTTCCTGGAGTCTCCTGTCAAGTAAACCATGTCCCCTTGAGTCCTCAGCCCAAGGTTGGCTTCTGGGGGAGACCCCCAAACTAGGCTAGGGAGCCAGCAACCCTTTGATAACCTTTCACCTCTGACCTCTGGCCTTCTTCCTCCACTCCCTCCCTGTAGAAAAGTCCAATCTGATTGTGGTCCGGAGAGGGTGCACCCCACCCACGCCATCCCTGGTTCAACCCCCATCCCGCTGCCAGCTGAGTCAGATGACGTTTCACAAGATCCCAGCTGACAGCCTGGAGTGGGTAAGAAGCCCCAGGAAATGGGGGCGGGACCATAGTTGGGGTTCAGAGACCTAGTCTACATCCACATCTGCTGTGTGGCCTCAGACATGTGACGTAACATCCCTGTGCTCCTGGTTCCCCATCTGTAAGATGGGGCCAGCGCCTGTGCTTGTGCGGGCCAGCTCAGGGGCTGGGACCCTGCGGGAGACCCCTTCTTCACCTCTCCTGCTGCCCCCTCACCCTCCAGCACGAGAACCTGGGTCATGGGTCCTTCACCAAGATTTACCGGGGTCATCGCCACGAGGCCGTGGACGGGGAGGCCCGGGAGACAGAGGTGCTGCTGAAAGTGATGGATGCCAAGCACAAGAACTGCATGGAGGTGAGTGGGGTGGGGTCGGGGGCAGGCCTCTGGGGTCAGGGTTGGTTGGAGAGAGGGTCATGGATTCAGGGAAATTTAAAACCACACAAGGTCTTAAAACAACAGAATTGTAGCCACAGCATTTCCAAACCATGAAATTTGGAAGGGTTGGGGAATTTAGATGCAAATAGAAAGAGTACACCAGAGAGAGGGAACAGCCAGTGCAAAGGTCCTGAGGCAGGGCCGAGCTTGGCATGTTTAAGGAACAGCGAGGAGGCCAGTGGCCAGAGAGGAGGGAGCAAAGAGAGAGGGGAGTGATGTGGAGGGGTCACCAGCAGGGACCCCCCAGGGGAAGTCTGCAGCCCATCTCAAACCCCAAATCTCCCGCTTCCGTGAGAGACTCAAAGTAAACTACAGCGGGGACTTGCAGCCCCATCGGGACATCATGAGACAGTGTGGCGGGTACTAGTGGTGAACTCCAGGGCCACAGCAGGCTGTGGGCAGGTCTCCTCCTCAGGAAGCCTTGTGAGCAGCAGGGCTGGGGTTCTTGGTCTGAGCACGGAGTGGGAGGGGCCCACGCCTCTTCTCTCCCTTCTCCCGCTCCCAGTCGTTCCTGGAAGCAGCGAGCTTGATGAGCCAAGTGTCATACCAGCACCTCGTGTTCCTGCATGGCGTGTGCATGGCTGGAGACAGTGAGCGCCCCGCCCCGCCCTGCCCTGCCCGTCTGTGCAGCATTAGCAACCCGCATCCACCAGGCTCCCGTGCCCTGCGCCCCTGTTCCTCAAGCGCCACTCCTTGGGCAGCAGCTCCAGGCTGCCCTGGTACCCAGCCCTCCAGACTTGTCTCAGTCAGACAGACCCAGGTTCCAGTCCTGCTTGGCTGTGTGCCGCCTGCACCGCGGCAAGGGCTGCGTCACTCGCCAAGCCTCGGTTCCATCAGCTCAGCTCAGGAGCCCAGAGCACCACCCGGGCCGCCTGGACAGGCTGACAGAGGCTCGCGTGGGGGCAGCGCAGGGCTCGGGGGTCGGGGGTGGGGTCGGAGGCCGCTGGCCCAGCTGGGTGGCCGGGCACTCACCCTGGGAAGGCAGGATGAGTAGGAGTTAGGGAAGAGAGGGCAGAGGGAGGTTGGAGCAGAAGACACAGGACATGCAGAGGGCAGGACATGGCTTTGGAGCGTGCTCGGCCCCTCCTGGGCATTATTTCAGGCAAATGGTCCCAAGAGGGGCAGGGGGAGGAGAGGCAAGTAGGGCAGGAGGAGGAGCAGGGAGCGAGCAGTCAGAGTGGAATTGGAGGGACCCCTGAGGGGTGGCGGGGATGGAGCCTGATGAGCAGAGAGCAGTCCTGCCTCCCAACCCCACCCTCCTTGCTGCCACCAGGCATCATGGTGCAGGAATTTGTCAGCCTGGGGGCGCTGGACACATATCTGCGCAAGTGCGGCCACCTGGTGCCGGCCAGCTGGAAGCTGCAGGTGATCAAACAGCTGGCCTATGCCCTCAACTATCTGGTGAGTGCTCCTCTGCCTGCTCCACCCTCCATTTACACAGAGGATGGGTAATTGGGATGGGGCTCTGTAGTATGGATAGGAGTTTGGCAAGGGTGCAAGTGGAGGGCATTTTAGACGGAGGCAACAGCATAGGTACAGGTTCAGAGGTATAAGAGCAGAAGAAAGGAACAGCCACATTCATCATCAGAAGAAAGGTTGTCCACAGGTCTCAGGGGGAGTTGGGAGCAAGGAGGCTGGGCAAAGCTTCTCAGAAGAGGAGTATTGGAGCTGGGGCCATAAAGGTTGAGCAGGAGTTCATCAGGAGGAGAAAGAAAGGAGGGCATGTCAGGCTGAGGAAACAGCCTGGGCAAAGGTCCGTGGCTTAGAGGTGTGTCACGTGCTCTGGGGTGCATCAGGCAGCTCAGTGGGCAGGAGACCAGGGTGGGGCACAAGAGAAGGGAAGAGAGAAGCTCATGGGAAGAGTGAGCAAGGGCTGGATCTCAAAGGGCCTTGAATGCCAGGCTGAGGACCTGAAGGCCGTGGAGAGCCACGGTGTGGGGAGCACTGTTTAAGAAGGGGATGGACAGGGTCAGGTCAGCATAGGGGGTGGACTAGAGGAGGCAAGACAGGCTGCCAGTGGTCTAGGGAAGATGCTGGCGTATGTCTGAGTGCTACCAGGTGGGCTTTGAAGTATGTGTAGGAGTTTGCCAGCCAGAATACTCATTCATCAAACCCTCCCTGGCATTTCCCTGTGCCTGGCCTTCTTAGGAAGACAAAGGCCTTCCCCATGGCAATGTCTCAGCCCGGAAGGTGCTCCTGGCTCGGGAGGGGGCTGATGGGAGCCCGCCCTTCATCAAGCTGAGTGACCCTGGGGTCAGCCCTGCTGTGCTAAGCCTGGAGAGTAAGTGTGGGGGTGCAGGAGGGAGGAGCCTGGTGGGGCAAGGATGCAGATCCCTGACCGCATCCCCCGCCCCAGTGCTCACCGACAGGATCCCCTGGGTGGCCCCTGAGTGTCTCCAGGAGGCACACACACTTGGCTTGGAGGCTGACAAGTGGGGCTTCGGTGCTACAGTCTGGGAGGTGTTCAGCGGTGTCACGATGCCCATCAGCATGCTGGACCCCGCCAAGGTCAGAGCACCAGCAGGGGCCTCTGGAGCCCCCATCTGCCAGAAGGGTGGGCTGAAGTCCAGCTGGGGGAGGCTGGGCGGGTGGGTCTGGGGGGCCTCCTGAGGGTACCCTGGGGCTGACCAGCCCTCCTCCCGCCCTCAGAAGCTCCAGTTTTACCAGGAACGGCAGCAGCTGCCAGCCCCCAAGTGGACGGAGCTGGCGCTGCTGATCCAGCAGTGCATGGCCTACGAGCGGGGCCACAGGCCCTCCTTCCGCGGCATCATCCGTGACCTGAACAGCCTCATCACCTCAGGTGCCTGCTGGGCCGGACGGGGTGGGCAGGGCTGGCCCGTCACACGGGGTCCCGGGGGAGAAGGCCACGGCCGCACACAGAGCCTGCCCCTTGCGCCTGGCAAGGTTGGGGCGGTTGGAGACTGTGACGGTCAGCATGAGCCCGACAGCTGCTGTGACAAACGGGCCCCACAGCTCCAGGTTGAGCATGACGGATGTTTAGTTCTCATTTGATGAGGGCATCCAGGTCAGCGGGCAGCTCTCCCTTTGTGGCTCCACCCACCCCGTGGCCTCAGGTGCCTGTGGGATCCTTTGCAGACAGGAGAGAGAGTGTGGGTCCCAAGCTAGGTTTCCATGGGCCACGCCTGAAGGTGCCCCTGGCAGGTCTCCCCATCAGCCTGAGCTCAGTCACGTGAGTGACCACATCTCACAGCAGTGGAGTCTGGAAAATGCCCTTCTGTCTCCATAAAGTACTTTTTGACTTGCAGTGGCCTTGCCACAATGCACAGAAAGGGTAAGCATGCAGATCGAGGCCACACAGCAAGTCAGCCTAGGAGCTGGGCCCAGGGCCAATGCAGGGCTTGCTCACTGCCTGGGCTCCCCAGATTACGAGCTCCTCTCGGACCCCACTCCTGGTGCCCTGGCGCCCCGTGACGGGCTGTGGAATGGCGCCCAGCTCTATGCCTGCCAGGACCCTACCATCTATGAGGAGAGGCACCTCAAGTACATCTCGCAGCTGGGCAAGGTGAGGGGGGCCCAGGGGGGCGCGGCGGGGCGGCACCCGTGCACGTGAACACCAGCCCCGCTGTCCCCCAGGGCAACTTCGGCAGCGTGGAGCTGTGCCGCTATGACCCGCTGGGTGACAACACAGGCGCCCTGGTGGCTGTGAAGCAGCTGCAGCACAGCGGGCCAGAGCAGCAGAGGGACTTCCAGCGGGAGGTCCAGATCCTGCGAGCCCTGCACAGCGACTTCATCGTCAAGTACCGCGGCGTCAGCTACGGCCCAGGCGAGCCTCCCGAGGGCCTGCCCTCACATGCCGCATCCTCGTCCTCCTGCAGGGCCATTTCAGGGCGCTGGGAACACCAGCGGGGGCGCTCGGGGCGCTCCGGCTTATCCAGATCCAGGGCGCGGGGGTAGGGTTCCAGCTCTGTCCCTTAGCAGCTGGGTGACCTCGGGCAGGCAATTTAACCTCTCTGAGCGTCAATTTCCGCACCTGAAACATGAGCCATTCTGGAGTCTAGAGACCTTAGCGGTAAGGGTCCCTGTTGCCTTCCCATTTCATAGACAGCAATTACTGAGGCGGGCGGGCCCAAGGTCCCCTCGGAGGGCCGCGGAAGGATGGGGAGGCGGAGGAGACAGAGCGGCCGCGGTGACTCCTGCCGCCTCCCGCCTCCCGCAGGCCGCCAGAGCCTGCGGCTGGTCATGGAGTACCTGCCCAGCGGCTGCCTGCGCGACTTCCTGCAGCGGCACCGCGCGCGCCTCCACGCCGGCCGTCTGCTCCTCTACGCCTCGCAGATCTGCAAGGTGCGGGGCCGCGGGCAGCGCGGGCGGCTGAGGGCTGCAGTCTGGGCTGCAGGTCGGGTCGGAGGTGGGGCTGAGTGGGCGAAGGTCAGGACCGCGGAGCAGCATGCCTCAGGACAGGGTTAGGCTTAGGCTTGGGGTCTCGGTGGGGGTGGAGGTGGACTCCAGGTCAGGCTTGGGGCCCCTGCCCAGTTATCCTGGGGTCCGTCCCCATGCCCGCCCGCAGGGCATGGAGTACCTGGGCTCTCAACGCTGCGTGCACCGCGACCTGGCAGCTCGGAACATCCTGGTGGAGAGCGAGACGCACGTCAAGATCGCCGACTTCGGCCTCGCCAAGTTGCTGCCGCTCGACAAAGACTACTACGTGGTCCGCGAGCCCGGCCAGAGCCCCATTTTCTGGTGGGGACGCCGCCTCGGCCCCGCGCCCCTCCCCACCCCGGGCCCCTCCTCCGCACTGTCCTGGCCCCGCCCCCCGGCCCTGCCCCTCCCACGGCCCCGGCCTCTCCAGGCCACGCCCCGCCTCCCGGTGCGCTGGCTCCGCCCACCCCGAGTCTGGCCCCGCCCCCAGCCACGGCTCCACCCTGACCCCGCCGGGGTCGCGCCCTCGCCCGCCGCAGGGTTGGAGAATCCCCTCGTCCCACAGTCAGGGAAGCTGAGACCCAGCAGCTGGGCCGACCTCACAGCCCCCGCCCACCCTGACCAGCGCCCCCAGCCGGAGGCTGCCCCTTCCCCGCCCTCTGCCCCGCCCTCGCATCCCAAGGCCTGCCTGGCCCTCCAGGTACGCCCCAGAGTCGCTCTCCGACAACATCTTCTCGCGCCAGTCGGACGTCTGGAGCTTCGGGGTGGTCCTGTACGAGCTCTTCACGTACAGCGACAAGAGCTGCAGCCCCTCGGCCGTGAGTCGGCGCCCCCGGGGCCCAGCACCCTCCTCCCCCGCCCTTTTCGTGGCCAGTCCCCGCCCGGCCAGTGCCCGCGGCCCCGCTTTGCTGAGGGTGCCCTGGTCCCAGCATCATAGGCCCCAGTGGGGAGGGTCCGCTTGCCGAGGCTGACCCCTGCCCACCGCGCGCTCCCTCCGCAGGAGTTCCTGCGCATGATGGGCTGTGAGCGAGACGCCCCGGCCCTGTGCCGCCTCCTGGAGCTGCTGGCCGAGGGCCAGAGGCTGCCCGCGCCTCCTGCCTGCCCCGCCGAGGTGAGCGCTGCGGGGTCAGCCTCAGTTTCCCACGCTGTAGGTTCCCCTTGGGTCTTGGCCAAGCGAGCTGGGCCCTCTGGGCCTCTTGCTGGAGAGCATGAGCGGGGGCCCGAGGCCCGAGGGGCCTGGCCTCTGCCTTGCTGCTCTTTCGTTGTACGGCAAGTCACACACGCTTTCAGAGCCTCGGTTTGCCTACCTCCAAAACGGGGATAAGAGTGCCTTACCGGTGCAGGGGCCGGAAGAGCTAACGCCTACCCGGTGCTGGGCTCCCAGCCCCGCACACCGTCGGCATTCACTGTGTGGTGCTGGCTCTTCCGGTTTATCATCACAACTTTTGCGGAGGTGTCTAACATGTGGTTGGTTATTCATCAGTTAATTTGCTCAGGCCACAAACACGTATTGAGCGCCAACTGTGTGCCAGGCTCTGAGGAGACAGAACAGACACTACTCTGTCCTGGTAATCAACAGAGGCTAACGAGAGCATGCTGGTGGTGATCACTGTCTGCAAAGATGACCAGGAAGAGATGATGGGAGGGTCAGGGAGGGCATCTCAGAGGGTTTGATGTCTGGAGGAGGAGGAACCCACCCATGAGGAAAGCTAGGAGAGGGCATTTTCAGTGGAGGGCACGGCGGGTGCAAAGGCCCTGAGGTGGGAATGAGCTTGGTGTATTTGAATAACGAGATGGGAGCAGATGTGGCTGCCTGGGACAAGCAGGAGGTGATGGAGGGAGGGAGGCAGAGGATGGGACGAGGTTTAGTTCTGAGTCAGCCACGGGAGGCTCTGGAGCAGGGGAGAGACAGTCTAATTTATATTTTAAAACTGTGAACAGGAGTCATGTCCTTCCCACTACTCATAGGTGACCCTGTTGTCTCCTCTCACCCCTTCAGGTTCATGAGCTCATGAAGCTGTGCTGGGCCCCCAGCCCACAAGACCGGCCGCCGTTCAGTGCCCTGGGCCCCCAGCTGGAGGCGCTGTGGAGCGGGAGCCGGGGGTAGCAGCCGTAGCCTTCCCTGCTTGTTGGGGGAGAAGCCGGCTCACTGTCATTTCCTATCTCCTGCACATAGACCTCCGGGTTCTGGTATCCATGGACTGGCTGTGTGACCTTGGGCAGGGAGCTGCCCCTCTCTGGGCCTCCGCTTCATAGAGACCCCCATGCGGCAAGTGACATTGCATTTGGGGGTCACCCCTGGCTTGGGGAACAACAGCAGCCTTGTGGCCTTTGGAGCTTGTAAAGATTCAAGACACATGCACCGGTGGGGCCCGCTGAGCCCGCCCCCCCGGAATGGAGACCGCGAACTGAAACTCCCGTCTGCGCCTCCTCCCCAGGCCTCTGGAGCTTCCTGCCTCTTTTCCGGTGGGGACGTCCCACAGATTGTGTCTCCTCTCAGGCCCCCGCCCCCCGCCCCACTCGCTGGAGGAAGCCAAGGGCAAGACCAGCTGCCTGGTCGGAAACTAGCTTTTGGGAGAGACTGTGTGACGGTTTGGGGCCGTGCACGGGGCTGGGGGAGGCTGGGGTCCCGGCACACCCTAACTGTGCCTGTGTTGTGGGACTGCAGTTTCCCCGCCCGTCCCCTGGCGCCCTTTCTGTCCTGACTTGAGAGTCACTCAATTGATGACACTGGAGCCTGACAAGAGCTTTTCAGCAGTGGAGGGAAGGAAAGGCATTCTTGGCAGAGGGAACAGCATGGCAAGAGTGAGGAGCTTCAGAGTATAGAGGTTAAAAGCCCACGTGTCAGAGCGCATGGTTCTGTCACTTATTTGCTGAGTGACAGTGGGCGAGTTGCTTCCCCTCTCTGGGCCTCAGTTCTGTCCCGTGTACAAGGGGCAGAGCAACAATGCTGTGCAGAGTCAACTTCTGGGGCTTGTGAGAAGGTGCCTTGTGCAGGCTGAGCCCCCATCACTCACTCACCTGCCTGCAAGGCTTTGCTGCCGCTTTTGCCTTCCTGGAAAACTCTTATTCATCTCTCAAAACGCCAGCTCTCACCTCCCTGCAGCCTTCCCTGGCATGCTCTCACCGCTCCCCACCAGCCCTGTTCTTCCCTCTGATCCTAGGTCTCGGGTGATGTCTGTGTCCAGCTTTGTCTCCTCTGACCTGGAGGCTCTTGGGGACTGGGCTGGGGTGGACACAGAGGGGACTTGGAGCGTTTGATGACTGAATAAAGGAGTTAAGTGGAAAGAATGGTTTGTGCTGGACTTGGGTGTTGGGGAACCTTGGGGGGGTGAGCTGGGGAGGAATGTAGGTAGGGACCCATGGGGGCCACAGTGGGGTCTGGGGGCAGCCTGGGGAGGCCGGACAGCAGGGCGGGGCACTGGCCCGGGCCCTGGAGGACGGCAGCCTTCCCGCCCGCAGCTGCTGGCCTTGGCTCTGTCCTGGGGAGCTGATTACAGGCTCCGCGTGGCTGGAGGGAACAGGCTGCTCTGTGGGGTCAGAGGGCAAGGCTGGGTGGGAGGTCTGGGCTGTGGGCAGGGGTCCAACATGGGGGCGCGAGTGCCCTGCGTGCGCCTCAGGGCTGTGGGCGCGGGCTGCAGAGCGACGGCGAGCAGGGGAGGCCCGCGTCGGGCGCCGACAGTCAGGAGAGCGTGCATCTGGTGGGGACTCGGGGCCACCCCAGGCTCCGCAGGCAGGCTTTCAGCTCAGGCGCCCGGCCCTGGGCCGCGCGTCTTCCTTGCTCTCTGCCTTAGTTTCCCTCCTTGCTAAAATGGGGTCGAAAGGCCTCCTGGGCACCAGGCTGGCCTAAGGAGATGCTGGGCGATCGCGCCAGCTTTATTCTCTGCGCTCCAGCAGGCCAGCCCAGGAGACCCTGATGTGGGAGAGACAGTGCCAGCCACCCCCCGCCCCCGCCTCGTGTCCTGGGGCCTTGGGCAAGCATGGGGTCCTCTTGAAGCCTCAGTTTCCTTCTTTGTACAGGAATAAGGACAACTGGTCTGGATGTCCCTGGTCTCCCTTGGCTGGGTACGCTCACACCTCCTGGAATGGTTCTGTCTCGGTTTACATATTTCACCTCTTCAAAATGGTTTTAAAAAATACAGACTCCTCGGCCAGTGCTACCCCTGGGGGAGGTACGTCCAAGGTCCCGGCCGGGCACAGACACCCTCGCTGCTCTGTGCCCCCTCAGTGTTGTGGGACCAGCCCTTGAGGCGCTACGACTACAAGACGCCCTTCACCTGGAGCCACCAGGGAACCCTGAAAACCAAAGTTTATTACTCACAGGATCGGGGAACACACGGCACCCCTGGGGACACAGGGCACCCCTGGGATCCCGCGGTGAGGTAGTGGAGCGCGGGCCGTGCACATGGGGGCTCCGCGGCCCGCCGGCTCTCCTGGGGAGCGCGACAAGAACGGGCTTCTCAGCGCGGGGAGAGCAAGCTCGCGCCCCAGCCGTCGTACTGGAGTCGCCCATGCTCTCGGGGACAGAGGGTCTGGCGGGCGCCGTGTCCCGGGGCGGCGCGATGGGTCGAGCCCGGGCCTCTGAAGCGCAGCCTTGCTTGGCTTTCAAACCTCAGCCAGGCACTTGCGTCCAAGAACGAGAAAAAGCGGGTGTCGGCTTGCACCACGCTCGCCCTGACCCGGCCCTTGACCCTGTCCCGGGACGTCCTGCGGGACGCTGTGTTCCCCCTCCAAGGCCCCCAGCTGGGCCGGGCTGGGCGCCTATAAGTGGGGTCCCAGCCGGGGCCGGGCGCCTCCCGCCGCCATGGAACCCCGCGGGTGCACCTGGGCGCTGGCGCTGCTGGGCGCGGGCCTGGCGCTCGCGCTGGCGCAGGGGGGCGCGGCCGCCCCGGGGGCGCCCGAGAAGCTGTGCGGCCACCACTTCGTGCGGGCGCTGGTGCGGGTGTGCGGGGGCCCGCGCTGGTCCCCCGAGGACGGGCGGCCCGTGGCTGGCGGCGACCGTGAGTGGGGGCGGGCGAGGACTGCGCCCTGTGGTCCCCGGGTGGGGTGGGGGCGCGCCCGGGGCAGGGCCAGGGCCACCGGCTGGCGGCGCGGGTGTGTACGAGCCCGCGGAGGGTGCGGCCGTGCCCAGAAATGGGTGCCGGGCGAGCGAGGCGGTCTTGCAAGTGCGCCGTCAGGTCGCGCCTTTATTTTCAATTTCCGGATTTTGATCTTCATGAATTTTTGATTTTTAAAAATATTGCATTAAAATGTGATTGATCTTGATTGTTGGGTTTTGGGGCGCCCCTTTAAATTGTGCAGGCACATCAGACGGGTGCACACAGCACGGGGGGGTCTCTGGGTCCCCCCATCCATGCTGAGTTCCCCTCTGTCCCCAGGTGAGCTGCTGCAGTGGCTGGAAGGACGCGGTCTCCGCCACGGGCTGGCGGCCGATGGGGACCCCTTGCTGCTACTCGCCCCACAGCTGCTGCCCCAGGCCTCTCGCCACCACCACCACCGCCGGGCAGCTGCCGCCAACCCTGCCCACCACTGCTGCCTCAGCGGCTGCACCCGACAGGACCTGCTGACCCTCTGTCCCCATTGAACCCTCCTGGGGCGTGGCCTGGGGTGGGGGGGGTCTGGTCTGGCAAGCTCCTGAAGTCACACAGCACTGTAAAGCCCCACGTCTGGGGGGATGTTGTTGATTACCGCCTGGAACAGGGAGCTCACCACCTCTCCCAGGCCATCTGTCCTCGGTGGGGCCAACTCGGGTAAAAACCACACCCCTCCCTGGCCTGGAGGATCCTCAGTTTTGCGGAGATGCCAGACCCTGAGGGTCGAGTGTGCCCCTCTCCACGGAGCCCTGGGCACCACCCTCCCTGCATGTGCTCTGCCCCTTGTTGCTGTCTCCCCATAGTGAATAAATAAGATACTGCAGAATCCGAAGCAGCTTTTTTCATTTTCTCAAGGAAAGGGGACAAGCTTTGGGTCAGCCTTCCTGTGGGATTGTCCCCTGGCAGCTGTGACCCTGCCAACGCTTCCAGGAACTTGATAACAATTCGAGAGTCATCACCAGACAAAGTGGGGAAACAGAGGCCTAGGGAGATGGCGGGTTGCCAAGGTGAGCCAGGAAGGGAATGGCCAGGTGCAGGATTGAACCCAGGTCTGTGTTGAGGCCCGTGGGGGCCGGAACCTCACCTAAGCTCCACTTACAGTGGACACACACACAGATGTCTGGATGAGTCACAGAGGACGTTTATTGATCCAATTCTGACTATTCTCACTTACATCCTCCCTTCACCCTGAGATGGGGATTGTATGAAATGACCGCCTCATAAAAATGATAAGCATTTTACTATGTGATCCGTTCACATATGTCAGTTTCCTCTGGCTGTCATAGCAAATGAGCCTAAACTGAGCGGCTTAAGAGGGCAAAGCTCAACTCCCCCTCAGTTCTAGAGGCCAGAAGTCAGAAACCAAGGGGTTGCCAGGGCAGGGTCTTTTTGAGAGGCTGTGAGGGAAAATCCGCGCCTGCCCCCTCCAGCCTTTGGTGGCTGCTGGCGATCCTTGGCACTTTGTGGCCTGTGACTGTGTCCCTCCAGTCGCTCCCTCCCTCTCCACGTGGCCTCTTCTCTGTGTCTCCGTGTGTTCGTTTCTGTCTCTCACCAGGACGCTCCGCTGGCCCCGGACCCCCCGAGCCAGGCACAGCTCAGCCCCGTCCCCACCTTAATTACGCCTGCAAAGACTCCACTTCCAAATAAGGCCGTGTTCAGGGAGTCCAGGTGGACACGAACTTGTGAGGGACACTACTCGGTCCAGAACAGCAGGGGAGCAGCACTCTCTCCCGAGGGTGACAGGGAGCCATGGAAGGCATGTGAGCAGGGGCAGGATGAGGTCAGATCCACTGGCTAGAACCCCCTGCCGCCTCAATTCATCAGGCCCGCCTTCTCTTGCTGGGACACCGCCCCGGCCTCCACCTCCCTTCCCAGCAGTACCTGCGGCAGCCACAGGGCTTCTTAAGACCTCAAAGTCAATCATGTCATGTCCTTGCTCCAAAGGAGCCATCACCCTCAAAATTATACCATCTCTTATCACCCCCACCCACAAATCCCTGTGTGGCCAGCATCTGTGACCTCATGTCCCTTCTTCCTCCATATCCTCTTTACTCACCCAGCTCCAGCCATAGCCTCTTCACTGCAACTCAAATGCTCTCAAATCATCCCACCTCAGGGCCTTTACACATGCTGTGCCTTCTGCCTGGAACACCCTTCTCCCAGGTCTTCCCAAGGCCACATCCTCCTCCTTCACGCCCCCACTCCAATGTCACCTCTGCAGTCCCAGTGCACTGACCTGCTGGTGAATGCTCATCCCCTCGCCGTGTGTCCAGCCACCTTGTTTCAATTCTTCTCAGCTCTGACCCCTTCCAGTACCTTCCTATGTGACTGTCCATGGGTTGGTTTCCTCCCTCTGAGGTGGGTCAGTCTCCCCCGACCTTTCCCGTGGGGCTGGGAGGAGAAGTCCAGGGTGAGCACACAGCACACGGTAAACGCACAAGAAATCCCTGAAGAAGGCAGGGAAGGAGGCGCCCAGAGGACAGCAGAGCTGGCGAGGCGAGGGTGGCTGCGGGCGGCAAGGGTGGATTTGGAAGGAGGCCCAGGAGGCTGAGGAGGCCGTGCAGCCAGGAGCTGTCCCCCCGGGCCTCCCTCCTGAGTCTGCTGTCCAGCTAGCAGTGAGAATCAGTCCTGGGGGATATGACCCAGGGCAATAGGGAGCCACGGAGGGTGTGTGAGCAGGAGCAGGATGAGGTCAGATCTGCCTGATAGAAACTCCTGCGGCCCCCACTGCGTCCATGCTCTTCTTACTGGGGTATATCTCCTACTGGAAAGGAAACCTTTACAGGTGGATGTGGACCCATCTGAGTTACAACTTGTAAATGACTTTTTAAAAAAGACAGACAGACCTCCAGATCTTCACAAAACATTTTATTCCCTGAGGACCCACTCCCCAGTCCTCACCTCGCCATCTGAGGTCCCCCCACCACCGCCCCAACGCCTGTGAAGCCCAGCCCCAGACACCGCCTGAACCCAGCAGGGCTGGGGCCACCAGTTCGCTTGGATCTCCCCAATCGGAAAGACGCGATGGGGGGGACAGTCCTGGGTCCCGAGAGCTGAGGGCCACCCAAGGCCTGACCGCCCACTTCTCCAGGCACTGGGGGAGTGTGTGTGCTGGCCTGGGGTGCGTGCAGAGCCTTCTGGCCCCGGGCTGTTGCCTGGATTCTTGGGGGCACAGGTGTGGGTGCCGGGCCCTGCCAGGGACCTGGAGCTGCCAGAGCTTGAAGCAGCCAGAGGCCCCGCTCCCGCCACTCCCGCCACTCGAGTGACACCACGAGCAGGGCGCACAGAGCCGCTCATGGCCTCTCTGGCCCTCCCACCATCTGAGAGTCCAAAGCCAGGGGAGGGGTCGAGGATGGAACCCCTCTTTCTCTGGCTGAAAAACGCTTCTCGCTCCAGCGGCATGCGGACCCAGGAGTTCCCAAGTGGCCTTGAACCATGGCCAGGACTCACCCTCCATTCAACCACTGCAGCTTCACTACCGTGGAGAGGCTGGCCATGGGTCAGACCAAGGTTGGAGCTGGGAGGGGGGGGCCTTGATTCAAATGGGACAGATGTAGCAATAGCAGCTGGAACCCTAGCAGAAGTGCTTCTGCCCTTGGCTGCAGGGAAAGAGATGGTCCCTCCAGCTGAGTCTAGGGAGGATGATGGGACTTGGTCTAAGCAGTACCAGGTGGGTTTTGAAGGATGTGTAGGAGTTCGCCAGCCAGACTATTCACTCGTCAAACCCTCCCTGGAACTCCCGTATGCCTGGCCCCCTCAGGAGGACAAAGGTCTCAGCCTCCTGGGAGGAAGATGCTCCTTCTTCCTAGGTGGGTGGAGGCAGGAGCCGAGAGGCTGGGGGCCCCGATGCTGCCTCAGAAGACCTGGGTCTGCTTGCCGCAGGTGAGGTTGGGCTGGCTCAGCGCCTCCCACATAAGCAGCATCTCGTAGGGCAAGAAGCGGTGCACGAGCAGCAGCTCCCGGTAGAAACAGGGGTCAAAGGAGGACATGCTTGCTGAGGGGGCCCCGACGCCGCTGGTGCGGATGCCACTGTGCGAGGCGGGCTCCAGGCCCTCCCGCCTCAGGCACATGCCCAGGAAGACGTCGTCGATGGGGAAGAGCTCCAGGCCTTGGGAGGCACGGTGCAGGGCGGCCGCAGTGAAGCGGGACAGCAGGAAGCCGCCGCCGCCGCAGTAGGGCGGGTAGTGATCGTCGGGCGTCACGATCTTCGGTACGTAGTACTTGCTCCAGGGGACCCGGATGGGGCCCACGTTGCGAATCAGTTGCCCCACGAAGAGGTGGCGGTCGGGGCTGTGGTCCTGCAGGTAGGACACCATGTTGTCCGTGTGCGCAAAGACGTCATCGTCCCCGTTGAGCATGAAGCTGGCGTTGGCGCACCGCGTCTGCTGCCACTGGAGGAAGAGAACCTGCAGGCGAGCGGAGCGGGCGTCACCTGGGGTCCCCGCCGGCCGCCCAGCGCAGCCGGCCCGGGCGAGGCCGCAGCCCCACACTGCCGGGGGCCTCAGCAGCCCGCTGGCCCTCTCTCCGCCTCAGTTCCCAGCCTCCCAGCCCTGCCTGCGGGAACGCTGCGGGTCGGCAGAGACCACGCGCTGTGCGGCACCGAGAAGCGCTGGAAAACGGTCACATCTGCAGGAAACAATTACTCGTGTGCCTGTGACCTAACGTCTACCCCGCCCCCAGACTCCGGGTCACAGGGTGGGGACTGTGTCTGTCTCCAGGGCCATCTCCACAGCCCCCAGGGTGGGGTCTCGGCCTCACAGGTGCCACTCTGGCTCCTCGAGCGCCCTTTACGGCATGCCTTTGTGCCCTGCGTTCTGAACTTGGGCGCCCGGCCCCGCGCGGCCTCAGCTCCAGGATGCGCCACAGTAACTCCCGCCCCTGCCAGGTGGCACTCGCCTTGAGTCCCTAAGGCGACCTTAGGAGGCAGGTGTGGTCTTCAACCCCGTTTACAGGGGAGAAAATGGAGGCTGTCCAGAGACAGTGCCTTGAGCAAGGTCACAAACAGAGAAGGGGGGACCAGGTCTTGAGTCCAGACCAGTCTGTGCCAGCGATGAGGGGGCCACCCGGGCTCCTTCCCCTCAGGCTCCACCCAGCTGCCCCACCCGACCAGAGGGGCTCTCGAGCCTCCAATCCTCCCACAGGGGCAGAGTCTCCCTACCTCCCACCACGTGTGCATCAAGAAGGCTGTTCCTGAGTACCTGCTGCACCGACCCAGGCCTCACAGGGAGACAAGCCGGATCAGACAGACAAGATGGGTCCTGTGCCTCCACCCTCTCCCAACTGCTGTGGTTGGCTGGGCCCAGCCACGCCAGCTCTGGGACCCTCACAGCAGCCCTCAGAGGCGGGGGTCCCATTCTTATCCCATTTCCCTGACGAGGAAATGGAGGCACAAAGGGGTGAACGATCAACAAGGGTGAACAGCAAGCAGGGAGCAGGGAAGGGAGCCTGGATTCGACCGCGGCTTGGGAGCTCAGGCCCCCCTGCCCAGCTCCCCGGCCCCAGGGGAAGAAGGCCGCAGACCCTGAGGACAGCGGAGGGGCCCGGTCCGCCCGGCTGGCCCACCTGCTTGAGCGTGAGGTTGAAGAAGGAGTCGTGGAAGTCCCACTGCAGGATGTCGCCGTGCGCGCGCGCCTCCAGGGCCAGCAGGCGGTCGACCTTGCGCGCCTCCCGCGGGTCGGCGGCGGTGCCGAGCAGGAAGAGGCGGCGCAGCGGCGCGCCCCGCACCCGGCGCTCGCGGGCCCACGTGCGGCGCAGCAGCTCGCGGCGCTCGTAGTTGGCGGGCGACGACTTGATGGCGAGCAGCAGGAACACGGGCTCCGCGCACTTGGCCGGCGCGTCCTGCAGCAGCGCGAAGTCGCGGCAGTGGCGGTACAGCAGGAAGTCGCGCACCTGCTGCGGCTGCCCCGCGAAGTCGGGCTGCGCGGCAGCCGAGGCGTTGGCGCGGCAGGGGGCGCGGGGGGCGCCGGGGGCGCGGGGCGCGGGGGGCGCGGGCGGGCCCGGGGTGGGCTGCGGGCTCCGGCAGGGCGGCGACGGCGCGCGCAGACTCCAGAGCACCAGGAGGCCGAAGGCGCCCAGGCCCGCGGCCAGGGCCACCTCGGTCCGCAGCCTCATCCTGGTCGCCGGGCTGGGGCGGACTGGGGACCCCGGGCGGCTCCTGCGGAGAGAACGCTCCCTGACGCCCCGGCTGGGCCGCCTGTCCCCCTCCTGGCGGTGGCCAGGCGCTGCTCGGGCGGGTGGAATGTCGGGATCCCCCGCCCCGCCTCAGCACCCCACGTTGGCTCTGACAGTCGCCCACAGGTGCCAACGTGACCCCCGACTCTGAGTGTGCTCAGAACCCGGCCCCGCATCCAAACTGGCCCTCCTCCCGACCCTGCCTCAGAGACGGCCCAGGAGCCTCCCTGAAGGAGGCAGGGAGCTCCCTTTTGATCAGCTGAGAGCTGCTGGGATTCCTCCTGCGTCCCTTTTCACCTGCACCTCCAGGAAACTCTGAGCTGGGATTCTGATGCAATCATCACCTATTCTTCTTGACTATTTTTACTGGTCCTGTGACCAGAGCACAGCACCTGGCGTCTCACAGACCTCTCAGGCCCAGCATGTCTCAAACAAAGCTATCTTCCTTGGCAAACTCCTATTCGTCCTTTAAAACCCATCTCAAATGATCCATTCTCTGAGAAGCCCTCTTTGGCTCCTCAGGAAGAGTCGTGGTTCCCTGTTTGGCACCTCTTGCCCTATCTCCCCTTCTGGCCTGGTCCTGATCCTACAGGGGTGTCTGAGTCTGACTTTGTCCTCCCAAGAAGACTGGAGGCACTGAGCTTGAGGGAGATGCATGAGGGAAGCAGGGAGTATTTGAATAAATAAATTTATGAATAAAAATAAACTCATTAAGTTTCTCTCTGGCAAACTCTTATTCATCCTTCAAAACCCCAGCTCTAACATCCCCTCCTCCTGGAAGCTTTCCTCCTCTATATCTAGGCAGAACCCTTAGTCTCTGTCCAGATCCCTTTCTCAGGCTTCCCTGGACTCCTTCAACGTCCGTTTATCTGGAAAGGTGGCATCTGTGCTGTTTTCCAGCCCTGAACTTGAGGATCTATTTTTGAGTGCAGAATGAAAGTGCTGGATTAGACTCAAGGCAGGACTTACTCATTCGGCACACACTTACTGGCTCACCCTATAGAGCTGCAGACTCTGGAGCCCAACTCCTGGGTTTAAGTCCCAATTCCACCCCTTCCTGGCTGTGTGCCCTCCAGACCCTGGGCCTCCGCTTCCTGAGCTATAAAGGAAAGGGGCATCTGAGCATTCTTCCCCTCACAGGGCTGTGCAGGCAGGCAGGGAGCTCCCAGCACCTGGCGCCTGGTGGGCACTCAAGGAGTGTTAGTTGAATGAATATGTGGACCTCTGCACTTACCTCAGGCCCCCGCGGGGTGACTGTGCTGGTCTGGGGTCTCCCTGGTCTCCACAACGGCACCTGGAACAGTGTGTGGCAGTCAGTGTGTTTTGTAGGCCCCTCCAGCCACGAGTGACCCCACCCAGCTGCTGCCCGGGAACGAGGAAGAGAGTGGCTTCCCATGTCCACCTAGAGCCAGCACAGGGCCCCGTTCCGAGGTCCAGGAGGCCCTCTCTGCAACATGCCTGTCCCTGTCTCTGCACACCACCTGGCCAAGGCCTCTCCAGCCAGATGTCTCCCTTAAAGAGGGCTTGGATCCCACCCCACACGTTCCACTGTGTGACCTTGGGAAAGAAGCTCAACCTCTCTGAGTCTCAATCTAAAGTGGAGGCAATAACCCTAAGAGTGTTGTTGTGGGGATTTTAACCTCGATCACGCTGGGCACAGTCCTGCCTCAGGACCTTTGCATGGTCGGTTTCCTCTGCCTGAGTCCCCACATTTCCATGCAGCTCCCTCCCTCGCTCCCTCCTGTTCTTGCTCAGATGTCCATTCTCAGGGAGGCCGCCTCGGGACACACCATCTCGTTGGCAGCTGGGACTCCCACCGTGTTCTATTTTTCCTTCCTTCCACAGCATTTTTCACTTCCTCAAGTACACGATGGAACTTTTAAAAGTGTTGTTTCTCACCCTCCACCCACCAGAGCGCGAGCCCCAGGTGGCCAGTGTCGTTCCCCATTTTTTCTGGCCTGGCACTACGCTGGGTGCACAGCAGGCTGCGCAATGCATGCGTGTTGAGTGAACGATGAGTGAATGACTGCGGGGTTGCCACAGTGTCTGAAAACACTTTGACTTGGAATGAATTCATACATCCACTCACTGAAGCCAGGATTGACCATGCTTCTCCTGTGCGCCAGGCATCTCCTGGGAGCTGGGGACGCAGGGTGAACGGCACAGGGTGCCAAACATCCCTGCCAATGTGGAACCCACACTCTCAAAGGGGAACAAACGTTAAACAGAAACCTCAAGAAATGATGCAAGGTGATGAAAGCCATGGGAGGAAGGGGGTCTGGATGGGATGTGAGTGGCATGGAGGAGCCGGCATGGAGGAGGTCGAGGGGAAATGTTGCAGGGGCGGGAAAAGCAGGTGCAAAGGCCCTGAGGTGGGAATGAACCGGCAGAACCTGAGCAACTGCGGGACCTGCCTGTGGCCACAGAGCCTGAGGCATCCCCAGCCTGGGGTTCAGGAGGGCAGGTCAGGGAGACAGAAAGGCCAGTCGTCTCAGGATGAGACTGTGAACTGACAAATATGATGCGGGGAGGACCTGACTCCTAGAAGGACACCCTCCTGAGCTGCAGAGAGGCTGAACCCAGGGTGAGCGGCGAGAAAGGGGCGCTCCCGGCAGGCCAGGCAGATCCGGAGCCCTGAGGATGCATGAAGGCTCTGAGCTGCCATGGACAGAGCAAGTCCTCACAAAGACGGTGCGACCAGAGGGGCCGCCGCCTCTCCTGCAGCGCCTGGGGACCCAGCGGGGCCAGAGCACTGTCATCCTGCCACACCCAGAGGGCCCTCCACCCCCGCCCGGGTGCAGTGTGGCGCCAGCAGGGCTTTCACGTGTGCCCCCGCCCCAGGGGACGCCCCGAGTCTGCAGAGATTTCTGGTGTCAGATGCCGGAGGGGTGGACACTCGGGGCCGCTAACAGCACTGCGTGGGGGAGGCCACAGAGGAATATGCTGCGGGCCACCGGAGGGGCCACCTCAGAAGACAACAAGCCTGTGTCAACAGCATCAAGGTGGAGAATCCCGCTCTAAACCGCAGACCCTGGACGGGGGACTGGAAGGGGCTGGGAGAGGAGAGTCGGGCGAGGACGGCGCCTCCATCTGGGTATGGGCGTCAGCATCGGCCCCCCGAAAACGTGTCTCTTACTGCCTAAGAGTCTCAGGCAGAAGGCCTGCTCTGGAAGGTGCTCGCCGGGGGTGCCCACGGTGACAGCTGCACCCAAGCTGTCTCTCAGCACACAGTCTATGCCCCACCGACCCGACGGGCGGCCAGCGAACGTTTGTTGGCCAAACCTTGGCGTTTCCGTCTCCCCCTGCATTGCCTCCCCGCTTCCTCCTTTGTCCTCAGCTGGAGATGGGATCTAAGGCGGCGGTGTCAGCATTTTGGTGAGTTACTCAGTTTTCCTGGGTCTCCCCCACGTATACGTTGTTCAGCTGTGACCTTCTCCTGGTAACCTGTCTCCCGTCAATTTAGTTCTTGGACCAATCAGGACTCAGAGGGCAGGGGGTCGTCCCCCTCCCTGCACAGGGTCATGCAAACTCATCACACGGCGTATTGATGAGATTTATTATTTATATATTTATTATACATTTATTAAATGGAAAATTAAACCCAAATGGCCAAGGGTCCGTTCTCCGGGAATGTGTTTTGTAAGTTCCAAACAAGGGCTCCAACGCTAAGGAAGATACTTCAGCAAATAGGAGTGTTTACAGCTCAGCCAAACCCGGGCCGTAGGGGGAGGGAGGGCATGAGGAGAGGCGGCTAACCACTAACCGACTACAGGCTCACAGGCCTGGGATCAGGGTGTCAGGACAAAATACAGCCTCTGGGGGTGGCCATTTGGTTTTAATCAATTCCATTCATCCCTATTCTTTTCCTTGTTTTCCTTTCTTGTTTATTTGCAAGAACCCTTTGCATATGAAACACCCTTTGTCTTCTGCCTGCATTCCCAGCTTCTCCTCCGGTCTGTAGTCTCTCTAAAGGGAGGGGCCCCACGGCTCCTTCACCCTCCCAGCCCCTCCCAGCCGCAGGCGGCCCCTGCCTGGGGTCTGGGCTGGAGCTGGGTGTGGGCCGGAGGCTAGCTTCCCCTCCTCCTCTAGCCCTCTATCAAGGCCTCCAAGATCTCCTTCCCTTTTCCATCCACCAAGGCCCGGCTGACTCGTGACCCCTTAAAACCTCAAGCAGGAAATGTTGCCATCCTCACAATGTCCCACATCCGCTGATTGTCATGAGAAAGAACCCCAGGCTCCCCATTAGCAAGCCCGAGGGGGCCCGAGGACTCAGTGGCCCAACAGAGCTTGCTGGGCGCCCCTGTGGACTCTGCCACGGGGAGTCGCCAACCTGTCCTTACGGGTCCCGCTGTCCGAAGGGCTGGCCCCACACTTGCGTGGGAGACGCTGGGCTCGGGCTCGGCCTTGCCAAGGAGGGCACACCTCTCGCTGTCTTGGACCTTCTCCAGGTGACAGAGGAGCAACTCTAGGCTTTTGCTGCAGGGGCTGGGGGGCCCCAAACCGATTTCCTGACCCCACCTGAGATCCTGCTGGACACCTCCCAGTCTCATCATAAATGGGATGACTGGGCTTTGTGAAGCCCAGAGAGCTGGTCACTCTAAAACCCCTGGGGTCTGAATAAGTCTGGGGGAATCACCACTCCCATCTTCTAGATGGGGAAGCTGAGCTCAGGGAGGTGGGCAAGAGAGAGGCAGCCATCCGTGGGATGAGGGCTGAGCTGGAAGAAGGAACCACGATATTGAAGCTGAGGCTTTGACACATGCATAAGAGTTTACCAAGGGGAGTTCAGATGGAAGAAAGAGCACATGCAAAAGCATGGAAGGGAAGGAAAACAAGACCTATGAGAGGAGTCGCACGTGGTTTATTTTGCTGAAAAGGACTGTGGAGAGGGGCTGATTTCTGAGGCTAGAGGGTGGGGCCAAACCCTGTAAAGACTGAGCACCAGGCTGAGGGGTGTGCTGTGCCCTGGGGGCCGGGGGCTACTCAGGGGCAGAGCGGTCAGACTCCTCATCCAGTGGCGCCCTTTGCCCTGAGTTGAACGGGCGAGGTGCTCCCTCTTCCAAGTCTGTCTCCTTTCAGGTCCCCCAAGGACTGAGAACCCCACACGCCCACACACAACGGGGTCACCTGTGTCAAAGCCTTGGCACACCGGCTGTGCGGTGACACTCGGTGGCCTTGACTCATCGTCCTGGCTCCTTCGGGGCCCCAAGAGCCCCCGCTGGCAGATGGGGGGTACTGAGGCTCAGCGAAAGCAGGATTGGAACCCAGGACTCTGATGGGCGGGCTCCGCCCACCCCATACTCCCGACCGTGTGGAGTCACTGGGAGCCCTCCCGTCCAGACCCTGAGCC
Organism: Equus asinus; assembly: GCF_041296235.1. NCBI lineage: Eukaryota > Metazoa > Chordata > Mammalia > Perissodactyla > Equidae > Equus > Equus asinus. The sequence goes on along the minus strand of NC_091799.1, from coordinate 53,920,641 downwards.
TTCCAGAACCTGTCACAAGGAACTTCACCAAACATCTGGCGGAAGCTGGAGACCCGGGGCCCAGGTGGCCAGCATCCCACTGCCGGGCCACCCCCAATGCAGGCGGGCAAGGGGGTCCAGGCTGTGCTGAGTCCAATCCTTTCACCTGTTGCACTGACCCGGGGGCCATAGAGTGTTTACTGAGCACCTGCTGTATGGAGGGCGCTGGGGATGCAGCCACAACCACTCCAGCCCCTCTCTGACCATATTAACACATGAAGAAGTGATTTGTTTAATGACAACTGAGACAAATGCTGTTTTAGAAAGAAGTGTCCATGGGGGGACCCAACCAGCCTGGGGACATCCTAAAGGATGATGGGAAATCACCTGGGCAGAGCCAGGGGGCGAACGGCCTTCTCAGCAGAGGGCACAGCAAGTGCAAAGGGCCTGAGGTAGACACAAGTGGAGGGAGCTGAAGGCAGAGAGAGGAGGCCAGCGTGGCTGGAGCAGAGGGAGAGGAGAGGGATGATGGCAGGGTGGGCAGACATGCCGGGGGAGTGGGAGGACATGGGGCAAACCATGGAGACCCTCTAACATTGCAGTGAGGAGCAATGGGGAGCCATGGAGGGTGTGTGAGCAGGGGAGGGACAAATTGACTTAGACTTTTAAGAGCTCCTCTGTGGCCACTGAGGGAGGAGGGCCAATCAGGGAGGAGGAAAGGCCAGGCAGCAACCAGGTGGAAGAATCTGGGGTGCGGACAAGGGCCGCCCAGGAGAGTGCAGTGAGTGAGTTCAGAAGAATATGGTAGAGGGAGTTGTTGATGGTTAGAGCCCGGATGTGGCGGATGGAAAAGGAAGGACTGAGGGAACAGAATGTGAGAAGCCCCTGAGCCTTTCCCATGGGGACGTTCTGGGGCAGCAGGTCACCCAGTTGGAGACTGGGTGGCAGCCTTTGTTTACCATGGTGTGTAAGCCAGGGAGGCCGACCTGCATGGGGCGGACCAGCACATCTGCCCAGCGCTCTGGGGGGGGAGGGGGCGGCAGCGCCTCTTCTGTGCTCCTCCCCTCAGACAGGACATCGCACCTCAGATGGGACATCTCACCTCGGTGGAGAGTCAGAGCAACGACCGGGCAAGCGACTCCCGGGACCCTCCCTAGCGCCTGCACAGGTCCTGCCCGGGGCTGTTTGCCTTCCGCTCACAGTCGTCACCAGCGCCCACCTCCTCCAGCGCACAAGGAAGTCACTTGTTTCCATTGGCAGAGACCCAACAGCCTCCTCCCGGCATGGCCGCCGGGTGTGGCTCCCAAAGCCCTGGCCACCCCAGCCATCCCAGTGCTGTGAACCCCAGCTCGGCCCTGTCCCCCACCCCAGGACTCCTCTTCCTCCCTGATCCCCACGCACAGCCCAAGGTCCCCTCCTGAGGGAGACCCCGGCTCTGCTTTCCTCCGCAGCTCCCAACGTGCTGGGCCCCAGAGGCGGGCTGGGTGTCCTGTCCCCGACAGCTGTGGCCCCACGTGACACTCACAGGTGTCTGCTGCATGAGGGAAACACTAACGATGACCCACATATCGGCCATTCCTCGTGCCTCCCTTCAGCCCAGCCCCACCAGAGGCGGCAGCCCCCAGGCCCCTTGGAGGATGTGGCTGCTCGGCCAGCAAGCACCTGGGGGAGCCTGGGGGGCACCAAGGGGCAGTGAGCCAGCAGCTCCCCACGTGCTGAAGAGCCGCACGCCCATGGCACCGGGACACTCGAGCAGCAGAGCAGCGCTGCCAGCGAGCAGCCGGCGTCACTGAGGCTCTGAATATTAATGAGCCGCTAAACATGTGGCCGCCTAGTATCCACAGCGTGACAGTTGTGAGGTGACAATCAATGGCTGCAGCACATTCGCGAGGCATGAATGAATATTATCACAACAAATATGAACAAGCTACTAAATAGTCCCAAGGCACTGAGACAGGTCCCTGGATATTCACGATTCGTCGCATATACGTGGGCCTAAATATTAGTGACCTTTGACTTTTAATGAGGCACAAGATGTACAGAAAGGCTGACCGCTCAGCAGAATTAACTTGGGGCCCCCATTGGTGACAGAATTCTGGCACCACATCCTCTGCCTACACCCTCAGGTGACAGCCAAGGCCTGGCAAGACCCCAGGCACACGTGGCTGCAGGTACCGTCCTCCTCACCCTGTTCTTGTCACCGTCCCGGGGGAGACCAGCAAGGCAGAGAGGCTGAGACACAGCGGGGCTCAGGATGTCAGGCAGCCCGGGCGATCTCAGGGCCTCTCAGGGCCCGGCCCCGCCCCCACCCCGCTCTATTTCAAGACTTGCGGGCCTGCCTGCCCCTGACCTGGAGGCCCCCTCACATCAACGCTCCCACTTCCCAGATGAGGAAACTGAGGCCCAGAGACAGTGAGTCCTGGAGCCCTCCCCAGGCCTCCTCCATCCCCAGCTCCGGGAACCGCAGGCCTGGGCGCCCGACGCTGGGTCTATTTCCAAATCAGGGCCTGGCCCCGGCCTCAGCATCCGCGTCCGCAAAGCTGGATGGCGGCAGGGGCTGAACATGAGCATCACTGCGGCCTCATGGCTCCGGCACGCCCCTCAACCCTCGGCTGGGATCGAATGGGGGCTTGGAACATGCTGGGGCTGCCATAAGGCAGGGTGAGAGGTGGGGGTGACAGCAGAAAGCACACCCATTTGTGTGCATAACGACCTGGGTCCTGAGAATGGCTGGGCCGGCAGTGGTCTTATCACCAAGTTACACATTTACGCAGCGCCGACAACGATGATAGTCAAAGCATCAGCAGCTGCTACCGTTATTGGCTGCACACTTGTGGCTGTTCCGAGCGAGGGCCGAGCACCCAGTGGGTGCCATGCCCTGGCCTAGGCTCTGGGCACACAACCAAGGTGACAGAGAGAAACTCCCCTGCCCGTGGAGCCGACACACTAATGGGGGACAGAGAGACAGGGAAGCAGACAATTTTGGGGGAAAGAGCGAGGTCTGGCATAGGAGTCAGGGGCGCCTGCACGAGAGGGTGTGAGCCCCTGCGACTCTCACTGAGCCACCTGGGGGGGCCCTAGGTTCCAGTTCTCACATGGGCGAGCTGCGCACAGAGAGGGCATCCACCTACCAGAGGTCACACAGCCAAGCAAGGCTGAGGAGGGTTGGTGGGATTTCAAGCCTGACCTGCTGGACCGCTCCGGTTTATACCAGCTTGGGCTCCCAAGATTGAGAAGCTAGTCTCTTTACAGGAAGTGTAAGTTGCTTGTAAATAGAAAAAAAAGAAGAAAAAGCCCCATAAAGATAATCCTCAGAAAGGTTCGTGAGGGCCAGACCCTGCTTAGTGCGCCATATGCGAGAGGACTTTAGGCAAACTTCCACCCAGTATTCACCTAGGTGAGGCTGGGTGTGGACAGCGGGTGGGACGCGGCCAGTGGCGCTACCCTTTAGACCTTCCTATCCTCTGCATCCAGGTCCCAGGGCGATCACGATGACTCACGATGAGCCAGCAAAACTGCCACAAAAACTGCCCATCCAGGAAGGATCTGAGGCTGCACACAGGTAGCTGGTGACACGCCAGCCCTGCCCCAGCCAAGTGTCAAAGGACATATCTGGCCTCCTTTCCTAGATGGGGAAACTGAGGCTAGGGCAGGCAGACCGTACGTTCCATTCGACCTCCCGCTCCTCCCGTGATCCAGGGCGCATGGGGGAACTGAGGCCTCCCCGAGGGCCCCCACCCCTTCCAGCTGGTCAGGGCCGTCCTCCAGCCCCTGGACTGAGAGCCCTGCAGTCTTCACGACATCATTTCTCTCACACAAAGGAGTGTGTCACGAATGAGAACACGAGCTGCACAGTGGGCATGAGTGTTAACCTGCCAGGTCCTGCCTGCGGCCTTTCCATCATCTGCTGTTAACACTCCACACCTGCACTTTTATAGATAGGGAAACTGAGGCATAGATAGAGCAAGGAACTCATTCAAGGAAGGTCAAGTGGGAGCCTCGTCCCTGCCTTTAACTACCACCTGGTGGGGCTTCCTTTCGTCTACTATGTTGGTAGTGAGATCCCCATCATGGGGGGGCAATCAAGCTGGGCCAGACTTCCATCAGGAGAAGGGCCCACAATGAGCATTCTCCTTGGCTCACAGGGGATGGGGGCAGGCGCTGTCCTACTCTGGGCCTAGAGCCCTGTGGCAGGAAGAGCAGTTGGGCTGGTGACACCTTACCTCCCCCTCCTGGGCTGAGTCCCTGGGCCAAGCCGGCTTGTCTGGATTCCCAGAGCTCTGGCCTGGAGCAGAGACGCTCCAAGGTGTCTTCTTGGTTCCCCCACACCCAGAGTACCGGGCAGGAATCACTGCAGCCTGGGGAGAAGGGAGGGGGCACATGGGGAAGGAACATGAGCTGCTCCCCCAGGCCAGCGGCCCCCCTGCCTGGTGCAGGGGCCACACCTCTTCCTTGGACTCCTCAGCCCCATCTGGTGTGGCAGCAGCCTTGGGAAATGACAGGGCGTGAGAGGAATCGGTTGCCACAGGGCTGGCCCCAAATCTGGCCAGCTCCCCCTGGGCCCTGAATCCCAGATCTGGACTACAGGACATGTGGGGCGGGGCTCAGTTTCCACATCTGAAAAGTGGCCACGAAAAACTTCTGAACCGGAGAGAAAGCTGGTCAGGAGCCTGGAAAAGTGGCTGACGACAGAATTGTGATGGCGATGATTACTATTATTGATACAGTTGTGGTGACACTGCCGTCCCCTGGGAGCCCCCGGAGAGGCGGCAGCGGTTCTCAGCTCCCTCACCTTCACCACAGTCCTGCACCCCGAGCCCCGCTTGACATACAGAGAAACTGAGGCTCAGAGATCTAACGGCCCTCGCTCAAGATCCCCCAGTGGCCAGAAGCCCCCCAGCATAACAGCTTCCACTGGACGAACACCTCAGGCTGCCTCACAGAAGCCGGGTGTTGTCCTACCTCAGGGAGGGGAAACTGAGGTGCTCAGAGACCAGGAGCGACCTGCCCGAGCCACACAGCCGGCGCTAGACCTGCACGGGGAGGGGGGTCAGGAGCTGGGTCCTTAGGCGCACACATGGCCCAGCGCCTGGCAGGGCTGCCGGCAACAGGGCGAGGTGCGAGTCAGCTGTGGTTCCCGCTAAGAAACAATAATAAACCCAACCTGGGAAGCCGTGTGCTGCTCCTGCCCAGACCCTTCCAATCAGTCGGCTAATAATCTCAACAATAACGACAACAGTAATAGTAATGGCCAGCGCGGCCAGAGCACCTCAATTCCCCGGTGCCGGTCCCGCCGTTTCCTGGGAGGACAGCGGGGACCCCGGGCCTCGCCCCGTTGCGCCGGGACAGAGCCGGGGTCAGGGAGGCCAGAGCCGGGGCCGCCTCGGTCACCGCCCGCCCTCCAGGCGAGGGGAGGGGGGCTTCCTTGTTTCCTTCCCCGCCAGGCCGCCCCGGCCGGCCTCGGACACGCTGGCTACTACCATCACCGATGGGTGGGGGCAGCGCGGTGAGCGAGACCCGGGCGCCAGGATCCCCGGCATCTCCTGGGTAAACGCGGCGGAGACCGACCCCAGGGACCTGCCGGGCCTTCCCTAGAGCCCCGACTCCCCCCGACTACCGGGCCGCCGGGTCCCCAGGGGCCCCCGACACTCACCCGCAGACAACTGTCCGGCCTCCGAGCCCAGTCTGCGCTCCCCAGCCCGGCCCCGGGCGGCTTCACCTGCGCGCCCGCCCCGCCCCGGCCCCGCCTCTTTCCCCTCCCGCCCGCGCCCCCCGCCGCCGGCCCCGGCTCCCGAGCCCTCCCGCCCGGAGGTTCGGCCCCGCGCGGCGCCGGGCCAGCGTGTGTTCCACCGAGAAATGACGAGGGGGCAGAGGGCAGATTGAACCCAGCGGCTCTTCGGGTCTCTGCAGGGCGTTCGAAGATTCCAGAACCCGAAAACGTGTCCTGAGCCCACAGCCGGCGGAGGCCGCGGGCTGGCATCCGGAAAGGCTCTGGAGTTGCAAGGCAGATTTGAAGACTCTTGGAGTTGGTGAAGATTCGAACCCTGCCCTGTGCTGCGTCTGACTTTAGAAATTTCCAGCCTTGACGCGTTGGGGTCGGCAGCTCCGGGGTGGGGGCGATCCAGTCCACAGGGGTGAGCCAGGCAGTGGCTCGAGCCACCCCACTTCCTCCTCCATCCCTATTTCTTCCCGAGGAAGAAAAAGAGGCGGGTCCTGCTGTGCCTCAGTGTCCTCATCTGTCAAATGGAGGCACTCAGTCCCGGCTCCTCTCGCTGGGAGAGGTCTGGGGAGCAAGGTCAGCGCGGAGCCAGGCTCTGCCCCGCCCGTGTGGAGGGCGACTGCATCGGATGGGGGCGCATCGATGGGGGCACTTGAGGCCGCGGTGGCCCCCGCGCACGCACCCACCTGCCGCCATAAACGCTCCGACTTTGGAGCGTGTTGAAGCCGCCTCCCCCCTGCGAGGGCCAGCGCCCCGGCTGATGTTCAAGACCCTCAAGTCCCCGTGGGGCCTGCGGGTTCCCTGAGTTCACGGGCCGCCGGCAGGGCCGGAATCAGGCCGGCTCTACCGGATGGGGCCCGCCCATCCTCACGCCCGCCAGGGCCCCTTCCTGAGTCGTCGCCCCGGAAACTGTAAACTTGCACACGAATCCGGATCTCTGGGTGCTAGAAGGGGCCTGCCCGGTGGAGTGAGTGAGCTCAGGGCACGCCCAGCCTGCTGCTGGGAAACTGAGGCCTGCTGGCTCAACAGTCGGAGGCGCAGAGGCCCCGGGGTGGCTCCAAAAGCTTCCAGGGTGGATTCTGGTGCCTGCCGGGTTCACATCCACGCTAGAATCATCGCTTGACCCAGCACTTCCACTCCGGGGTATCTCCCCGGAGGACTCGGACACGGGCGTTCACAGCAGCACTGCTCACAGCCGCCGAAAGAGGAAACAGGCCAAGCGTCCATCAGCGGATGATGCCTGGACAGAATGCACTCCAGCCACACAAGGGCCCAGAGCTCAGCCACAGACAGGACTGAAGCCCTGAGACATGCTCCAGCAAGGAGGGACCACGGAAACCTCTCGCTGAGTGAGAGAAGCTGACACACGAGCCACACAGCGTGCAATCCCATTTATGTGAAAAGTCCAGAACAGGCAGATCCACAGAGACGGAAGGCAGATCGATGGGTGCCGGGGGGCTGGGGGAGGGGGATGGGGAGGGACTGCTCAGGGGTCTCCTTTTGGGGTGATGGAATGTTCTGGAACTAGATAGAGATGATGGTTGCTCAACATTGTGAATGCACTAAATGCTACTGAATTGTGCACTTTACATGGTTAATTTTTTGTAATGTTAATTTCACCTCGATTAAAAAAAATTCCTGACCTGGTCACTCACCAACTGGGGGTGGCCTCTGGCAGGTGATCTAATGGCTTTGTGCCCCACACTGAGATTTTGGGGCCTCCCCGATGCAGGAGACCATGGTATCGTAAACCGCCTTATGACAGCCCCCTGACCGTTACACGGGTGCCCCCGGACTCACCCTCCGCAGGTTGGCACACGTCGCAGCAGCTTGGGAAGCCAAGGCCCTGGGGTCGGGAGGCCCCGCCCAGGATGTGCCTCTGTGGTTAGACGTTGCCCAGCCTCACTTGTGACAAGAAAATAGCCCACTAGAGGTTCCATTTCCCTGCCACTGATCAGGAGGATGAGAACCCATGCCAGACGACACCGCAGCCCAGGGTGGCAGCAACACACCCTGACCCGCAGGGAGTGGCCACAGCATGGAGATGGCACTCGAGCCACTCAGCCACGTGGGACCGGCAAAGGGGCAGTCCGGGAAGGACCAAAGCCACTGAGCGTGCACGCATGCACACGTGTGTGCAAAGACTTAGGATGGAGGGGACCCTCCCTCAGGATCGGATGTTTGATTTAGGCTCCTTGACGGGGTCCTCGAGCTCAGGGCCACATGGGGCTATGGGCTGTGAACTTGCAGCGGCCTGCTGCTGGCCTCCGCCGCTGACCCCCGCCCGAGGCAGGCGGTGCGTGTGCTGGGGCTGTCACTGCCTGAAGGCCCCGTTGGATGCCACCCCTCATGCACAGAGCTGAGGAGGCTCCCAGACCTCTCCCAGCTGGAGGACCCCCACTTCCCAGACAGGAAACAGAGGCCCAGCAGACCCCTTCGCCAGACAGGGCAGGAGGGTCAGAGAGGCCAGGTTGAATCCTGCTGCTGCCGCTGAGCTCCATCTGGCCCGGCTTGCTCCCTGGGATCTGCACGGCCTCAGGGTCAGGGCCCCAGGGTCCCCACATGTCCACCAGGACCCAGCACTGTGCCCCGAGCTCAGCCCTGCTCCTCACCACAGTATGCTGGTCACCCCACCTGTCCTGGGCCCCACTCAGGCCATCCCTTGCCCACCTGCATTGGGGCCCACGCTCCACCCTGGGTCCCCAACACCATAAACATGCCAGCACTGCAGGGGAGTCTCCTCTGTACCAGGTTCTCTTCAAGGGTGTGACCCACGCAGCCACCGGGTGAGTGGGTTACAGATGAGGAAACTGAGGCCCGGAAGCTCAAGTTGCTTGCTCAAAGTCACACAGCCACAGGGGCCAAGCAGGTTCTAACCCAGGCCTTTTGGCTTCACACCTTCATGGCTTCCGAGAGCTTTGTTGTGCTCACAGCCGTGTCTCTAATTGCCTGGCACACAGCAGGTGCTCAGTCAACACCTGTGGCTTGACTAATTGCTTCCTCATGGAACCCACAACTCACCATTTCTCTGCCTGGATGCCCAACCTCATTTTACAAACTCCTGCTCATACCTCAAAGCCCCATTTATAATGTCCCCTCCTTAGGAAGTCTTCCAATGCCCACTCTGGGTTCCTCTAGTCTCCATCCCTTCCATGGCCCAGCTCCGAGCCACAGGACTGGAGGGGTCCATGGGGCTGGGAGTGCCCTGGTCTGGCTTCTCTCCCTCGGTATCACTGCACACAGGTTCAGGGTGGGGAGGCGGGGGGAAGTTGGGAATATTAAATATCCCCACCCACCCGTGATCTTCCTCTCCTCTCTGACGACATGAAAGAAACTTCCTGAAGCAGGAAAAGGCTTGTCGTTTATTTTATTAGAAAATAAAGTGTTTATTCAAAGAACATAAAAGTCCAAGGACCTGTGTGGGCGCTGGCGTGAGCAGGAGTGAATCTCAGGCCCAGCCAGGCTGGCCGCGGGCGCCTCTCCAGGGAGGCGGGGCGTCGGCGGAGTCAGGGGCCCCAGGGTCCGCGGAGGGCAGGGAGCTGTGGGCGAGCACCAGGACACAGCGCAGAGCAGCCGCCAGGGCCTCTGTGGGCTCAGCAGCTCACCAGGTACATCCCTGTGGGGCGGGGCAGTGAGGGGAGCGGGTCCCCTGCCCCTCCCTGGGGTCCCCCAACTCTCCTCACATCACCCCTGACTCACTGTTCCCACAGCCCCAGGCCCGGGTGGCCCCTTGTGAGGGCAGGAGAATGGGGTGGGGGTGGGGTGGCAGTGGGGCTTCTTGTTCCCCCCAGGGGACAGCCCCTCCTGATCCTCCCAGTGGGGCCCTGACCACCCCTCCCCACCCGTGCCCCCCATCCTGGGTCTCCAGGCCCCAACACTGCCTCTCCTGCCCAAGCACCCCAAATGCCTCCCCCGCCGCAGCCCTCAGGAGCACAGGGCGGCGCTCAGGCCCGGCGTGGCCACAGGGCGGGCAAATACCTGTGGCGAACCTCCTCTTTACTAGCGACATGCGGTAGCCGCTGCCCACCAGCTCCAGGTCCACGCCCGACAGAGTGGCCCCCTCACTGGTGAACTGAGCGGCCACGGGGCTGGGTGTGCTGGGCCCTGAGCACGGCTCCCAGCTGGCAGACAGGCAGCCGGAGCCTGGGGAAGCCTGAGGTCAGTGGGGCCCATCCCCCAGCTCTGGTCCCGCTGTGACCTGGGCTCCTCCTCCACCTGACACCCAAGCCTGTCGATCTGTGGCCTCTGTACCCCCGCACCCTTTTCCTTTGGTCCCATGGGGCTGTGTGTGGTTTGCAAAGAGGTCCTGCCTCAGGGTCTTTGCACCTGCCTGCCCCCAGCATGCCCTGTCCCACAATGTTGTCAGAACCCTGTCAAGCCTGTCTGGATGCCCACACTGCCCCACTCCTGGTACATCCCCAATTCTCCCTCAGTGTATATAAGCTCCTCCACCTGAGCCCTCAGCACAACCCTAACTCACCCCCTGCCTCGGACACATCTGGAAGCTTCCATAGGAGTCGCTTCTCCTCCAGGTTCCTGGCATCAAGAGAAGCTTGGTCAGGTCTCCCCTGGAGAGAACACTGGGAGCCCGGGGTCCCAGCTCCATCACCTCTTGGCTACACGACCTGAGCAAACCAGGTCCCCCCCCTTGCCTCAGTCTCTCCATCTGTGAAATGGGGGTGGGTTAAGGCACAGCTGGCACTTGAGGGACCTGCACCCTCGAAGCATCTTTAGGTGATGCCTTTGGACCTATAAGTCTGCCTTCGTGGCAGGTTCTGCCCTTTGCACAAAACAAGGGGAACGGTACACTGGGAGGAAGAGCCGCGGCCGCGAGCCCCGCGTGGGAGGCAGCCCTGGGCAGCCTGAGCCAGCGCCCAGCCTCCTAGGCCTCAGCCTCCGTAGGGGAGGGACCACTAAGGGCCCGCAGGCAGAGCGTGTACCACACGCGGGACACCCTGGAGCTCTCGGTGCGGGACATTCTCATTGTCAGGAACAGCACCCTCACGTAAGCCGTGAGAGCTCTGGGCAGGCAGGCCTAGGGCAGACCCCAGCTGCTGCTCCAAGGGGCCCTGGCCGCACTGCCGAGCCTCCCTTGGCCTCCCGCACACCCTCACCAAGTGGCGGCCGGCTGCAGGCGCACGTTGGTCACCGGCTCCCCCACAGGCAGCAGGATCTGGACGTTGGTGAGCGGCGTGGGCACGGCCGTGGCCCCAGGCCGGTAGCTGTACTCCACCGAGACCTGAGTGAGGGCCGCCCCGCACTGCCAGTGCGCGCTCAGCTGCAGGGGCACGGCCTGCGGCCCCGGGCGCGAGAACTGGGGGGCGAGAACGGGGGGAGCACGCGGCTAGCGCCATGCCGTCCCGCCACAGGCACTATTCCACACCGCGACGCGGGCTCGCCGCCCTGCAGCCGACCGAACTCTGCCCCGCAGGCACCGCCCCCAGGGCCCTTCCCCTGCTCCGTCCGGCGGCGCTGCCGTTCACAGCCTGCATCGCCCCGCGTTTCCGGCAGACAGCAGGGCGGGGCCTCCCCTAACAAGGGCCCGCGGCCCCGCGCCGGGCAGGCTGGGCACGACGGCGCCCTCGCAGGAGGCGGCCCGGCCCCCACCGCCACCTCCCTGCCCAGCCGCCTGCCGCCCCGAGCCGCCGGCCTCTCCCTGCTGCGGCTCGCCCCGCCCCCGCCCCGCCCCGCCCCGCCCCCGCCCCGCCCCCCGCCCCGCCCCGCCCCCCCGCTCCGCCCCCGCCCCGCCCCCGCCCCGCCTCTGCCCCGCCCCCCCCGCTCCGCCCCCGCTCCTCCACTCCGCCTCGCCTCAGCTCCTCCACCCCGCCCCGCCCTCGCCCCGCCCCCGCCCCGCCCCCGCCCCGCCCCCGCTCCTCCGCCCCCCGCTCCTCCGCCCCGCCCCCGCCCCTCCGCCCCCCGCCCCCCGCCCCTCCGCCCCCCGCTCCTCCGCCCCGCCCCCGCCCCGCCTCTGCCCCGCCCCCCCGCTCCGCCCCCGCTCCTCCACTCCGCCTCGCCTCAGCTCCTCCAACCCGCCCCGCCCCGCCTCTGCCCCGCCCCGGCCGGCCGGGCCCACTCGGAATCCCACCTGGTATCGTAGGAGCACCACATTGTAGTAGGAGGCAGCCGGGTTCTGCTCTGCCTGGCGCTGCAGGGCGTCCGTCAGAGCCGCCATGTTGAGCCAGAAGTCTTTGGTCTCAGGGTCGCTCTGGGAGGGGTCACTGCAGAGACCAGAAATCATTCACTCCAACCCTCAGGAGATGCTTTCCCAGGGCCCCCAGCAGCCGGCTACCCCAGGGGCTTCCTAAGGATGTGGATTCCCACGCTTGGGCCCAGCAAAGCATGACCCCGGAGAAGGGACAGGGTGGGGAGCAAAGGAGGGAAGGGAAGGAAGGTTCAGAGAGGAAGAGCGACTTGTCCAGGGCTACACAGCAAATCCCAAAAAGCAGAGCAGGAATTCAGAGCTGGGGAGCTCCTAGCCTCCACCAGTTTCTGGGACCCTCTGCCCCTGCCTCTCTTCCTCCCGCTGTACCTGAAGAGCAGCTCAGCATTGGGCTGGAAGTGCTCAATGCGGGTCGTGTGCACGAGGCGGAAGCTGAGGACCGGCGGGGGTGGGGTCCCACTGAACACACGCACGATGCCGGCAGGGAAGGTCATGGTCAGCTCCCCAGTTACCCGAGCCAGGCAGCTGGGGTGGGGGTGAGGGGACGGAGTGTTGGCTCAGGGCTCTGCCTGGCACCTCAGCCTACCCTTTCTCGCAGCTCCACTGCAGCCTGTGGCTCCCCAGCCCCTCAGAAGCAGCAAGGTCATGACCATGCCCAACACCCTCATCCCCAACCTCCTCCCCTTGTTTCCCTGGCTGGACAGCAATCCAGGCACCAGGAAAAATCCACACTGGCTGAAGGAGGCAGGAACTCCTCCTTCCCTAGTTCTCTTTTCCCCTAGGCCACCAGGAAACTCAAAGCAAAACATTTAGTCTTGTAACTGTCCTCAACTTGGGTTTCATGTCTAATACTCTCCTCCTCTTTGTGGTTTGATTTTAAGGTCTTTGCTGCTGGGTGCCACCCCCAGATGATCCGTGGCCCCTCAATTCACCCCTAACCTGCCCCCTCCATGGGTCTGCCCTGTGGTCTTGCTCCCTTCAGTTCAATGCCCACAGGGACCTGAGAGGAGTTCCTCTAAACTGTGACAACGATGCCTAGCCCTGCTCACATGCACTCCATGGCTTCCACTGCCCTTGGGGCAGGGACCTGGTTGCTCTGCTCAGTATTCGAGGCCCTCCCACGGGAAAGGAGGTCATGAAGCACACCGAAAGGTTGCTCCTGGTGGAACCCAGACGCATAGCCCTCCGGGAGCTCTGTCTGCCCTGTCACTGTCTGCACCATCCCCCTTTACTGCGTACCTGGGGCTGTGGCCCCGGAAGTAGGCGTGGACATACTCGGTGAAGGCAGTGGCCACGGGCAGGGCATCCTGGGAGCCCAGGACCACAGGGCTTGGGCCCCGGGAGACTCCTGGGTGTGGTGGGGAGGAAATGGGGGACAGACAGACGGCGTGAGCACAAGGATGAGGCCCCGGAACCCGCCCTCTGCCAGTGGGGCCTCCGTCATACCTCTCAGCCACCCACCCAGAGCAGAAAGGGGAAACCGAGCCCTGAGAGGGTCACGCACCGTGGCCTGTCTGGGAGGAGAAGCTGGGCCGTTCTGGAACTGTGCTGGGGGCCGAGGAGCCCAGTGGCGAGGGGCTGAGGGACCGAGACTGGAAGGGAAGGAGACAGACTGGGCTGTGAACCCCCCAGGAGCAGTGCTGATGCTGGCCCGGGGCAACCCCAGCCCGGCTCCTGCCACGCCCCACACCCTACCAGGTCCCCGCTGCTGCGCGCGAGGGGGCAGGACACCTTCCTGGAGCGGGCTCTCCGGGGTGGCGCTGCCAGGCCGTCCCTGGCTGTGAGCTCGCCAGGCGCAGGCATCAGGTCTGGGGAGTGAGTGTGAGAACAGACATGGCTGAGACACTGCCCTGTGCCTCCTGAGCCTCCCCAGGGGAGGGACTCAGCCAAAAGCTGGGAGTTGGGCTTATTTTCGGGAGACCTCCTGCTGGTCTGAAGTCCTGGGGCTTCAGAGGTGTCAGACAGGACCGCAGATGCCATCCACAACCCTGAACCGCCCAGACACCAGACTGGTGGCCCAATGAGGGGTGAGCTCCCTGTCCCTGGAGGTATGCAAGCAAGGATTGGATGCTTCAGAGGCAGGCATGCTACAGGGCAATTTGGCAGAGGGTTTTTATCCAGTATCAGGCAATTTTGTGACCTTCGTGCTCTGAGAGTATGAGCGTGGCCTCCTACCCGGGCCCATGTCTGAGTCTCACTCCTCTAAGTTAACTAATCGTGGTATAACACCCAAGGCCCGCCCGCTCCGCTTCCCTGGGTCGTCTGCTCTGCCCCATCCACCTCCGCGGGCTCACCCACCTCCGTCCCACCTACAGGCCAGGCTGTGCTGCCCTCCAGCCAGGGCCTCCCAACAGCCCAGCTGACACTCGGGGTCCCTTCTGCAGGGGGGCTGCTGTGTGTGTGAAGGTGGGGAGCAGCATCCCTGGCCTCCCCCCACCAGAGGCCAGTAGCACCGCCGCCCCCCCCACCCCCCCAGTGAGGACCATCGAGTATCAGTGGTGATGTTACCAAGTGTCCCCTGGGGGGCAGAATCAGCCCAGCTGAGAATCCCTGTTCTTTTTTTAATTTTATTATTATTTTTTAATCTTTTTTTTTTTTTGAGGAAGACTCGCCCTGAGCTAACATCCGTGCCCATCTTCCTCTACTTTATATGTGGGACTCCTACCACAGCATGGCGTGCCAAGCGGTGCCATGTCCGCACCTGGGATCCGAACTGGCGAATCCCAGCCCGCCGAAGCCGAACGTGTGCACTTAACGGCTGTGCCACCGGGTCGTCCCCGAGAATCCCTGTTGTACAGTGAAGCTCGACGACTCGACTTGTCCACACTCGTGGTCTACACTCACTCCCCCTGAACCTCCCTTGACCTGGCTCCAGCCGGGGTTTTCTTTAACCATGGAGAGCGCCAAGCACCCTGTCACCAGCGCTGGGATCTCGTGGTCACAGCCCACGTTCCCTCTGCCTCAGGCCCCAGGAGCCCACTGCCCCGCTGGGCCGCTCCCCCACGCCGCGCTGGGCCCTCTCCTCTCCCCTCAGCTCTGATGACCTCCTCATGCAGCTGCCCACGGGGGCCTCAGCCTGGCCTCCCGGAACTCGGTGTCCACGGTCCACGTGACAGGGAAAGGCCCTGCCTCGACATGCCCCCCCAGCTTCTTCCTCCCTACCCTCCCTGTCCCTCCCGGGTCCTGCCGGCTGCCCTCGGGCTGTGCACCCTGATTCCTCTGTGCTCTCACCCCGAATCTGTCTTTCCCCACAGTGACCCCATCACCACCTGCCTAGACTCACCTCCCTGGGCTCCAGCTCCTGCCCTCACCCCCATGCCGGCAGAAGGCACGACGGGCAACCTGAGCCAGGGCCCCTCAGCTGCTCACAGCTCTCCCTCCCATGGCTCCTACCTTGCTGGGGGTAAGACACATCTCTCCCAGGGACGACCAGGCCCTGCTGACAGCCCGTCACCTTCTCCCTCTCATCACTCTGTTCTAGCCACACAGGTCACCTGGCAGTTCCTCAAGCCTGGTCCCACCCCAGGGCCTTTGCATGGGCTGTGCCCTCTTCTGGGAACGTCCTCATCTCCATCAAATCTCAGCTCAGATGTTCCTTCCTTAGAGAGGCCCTACCTTTCCAAGTCCTTGCCCAGAACCTGCCACCTCCTGCCTTGTTCAATATCCCTCTCATTATTGTCCCTGCGAGGGTCGGGGTTTCTGCCACCTCAGTCCCTGCTGAGCGCCCCAGTTGGGGCGCTGGTCACAGCAGGCGCTCAATCCTCCCCCCAGGGCTCGGATAACTCGGGCGCTGGACTCACCTCCTCCGGCCACAGCCTCCAGCCCCCAGGGGCCCGGGGATGGCGCGAGGGGCTGGGGCGAGTCCGACGGTTGCACGGGCCGTGTCCCCCTCGACTCCGGGGGCGGTGCCCTACAGCCAGCAGGGCTCTGCGGGGTGCCCGGGCAGGGGGCCCAGGAATCCGGGGAGGGGCCGGGCGCCGCGTGGGACGGCGAGTCCAGGCCGGAGTCCTCCACGTTCTCGGGCGACGAGGACGAGAAAGGCGAGGGGCTGGAGGTGAAGCCGAGGCTGCTGGAGCCTGGAGGAGAGCGGGCGGCCAGCTCCAGACCCCGCCCACACGCAACCCCCTCGCCTCCGAGGCCACGCCCACGCCGAGGGAGGGCCCGCCCCCAGCCGCGCCCTCTGGTCGCCTGCATCTCCGCCGACACCGCCCATCCACCCACAGCCACCCCCGCTCCCGCAAGGCCCCGCCCAGCCTCACACCGACCCGTCTACCTTCCCACTGACCCCCAAAGCAAAGGACTCCCCATCCTCCCTCCAGCCTGGCCCGGCCGCCTGCCCTTGCAAGGCCCCACCCATTCTCCCGTTGGCCACGCCCACGCCCCCAGCCCCTACCTCCTTCACCTGTAAAATCTTCGTGGTCAAAGGCCGCCTCTAGGGGCGGCCCAAAGAGGTTCTTGGAAACTTGCTCATCCGACTGCAGCTTCTCTGCACAGCTGGGGCCGGAGGGGACGAGAGGGGAGAGTCCCGTTGTTTCCAGGCCTCCTCCCACCTCGGGGCCTTTGCACACGCTGCTCTAGGTCTGGAGCTCGGCCCTCTCGGCTCTCCCTGTGGCCACCTCCTGCCCCTGTTCAAATCTCCCCCTGAAAGGCCCTCTACCACTGCCCCAACTAAAGTTGCCCAGCCCTGTCCTTCCTCACATCGCCTGCTTTAGCTTTTCACAGCACTCAGAAGTGTTGGTATCCTCGAACTTACTTGCTATTCTTAAAATCTGAGCCACCAGAACGCGACTCTGGGAAGGGGTCTTGGTCACATGGCCCCAGAGCCCAGAACAGCACAAGTACATAGCAGGTGCTCCCCAATGCCACGGCACGGTGACTAAGGGCTCAGTCCCCCAGGGCGAGGCTGAAGGGGCGGCAGACGTGGGCAGGCAGCAGGGCAGGCGGAGGGGGGAAGGGACGGCTGCCACCTGGCCTCGCGTGAGCCCATGGCCCACCCCACGGAGCCCACCTGCCAGTCCTCGGGGCGGATCGAGGCCTCTGTGGTTTCCCAGCAGCGTCACCTACGAGAGACACCCCTGAGCCTTCCCGCCGCCCCGCCTGTAGGGCCCCCGCTGCACAGGCCGCCCGGCCAGCTGCTCGAGGTGACCGACCAGGCAGAGGGGGGCTCAAACCCGAGGCAGCCTGCCCCCAGGCTGGGCTTCGTTCTTGGCCCCAACTGCCCCTTTCAGCTCCCCTTTAATGTTCATAATGACCCCATTTTACAGAATAGGAGACTGAGGGTCCGAGCGGGTCGGCAGCCTGCCCCAAGTCACAGGGCAGAGCTGGGATTTGACGCCACACCCACACTCCAGGCCCCGCCCCTCCTCCGCCTGCTCCTCCCCAGACTGAAGGACCCTTAACAGGCTACTCACGTGAGGAGTGGCGTTTCATGGTGCCCTGTGGACAAAGAGGGGGCATCAGGCCGGCGCGTCCACCCCGCCCAGCCCTACCTGGAGCGCCCCTCGCCCGCCTCACCCCTGGGCCGGGAGGGAGGATGAGGCTGCCCGCCGTGGCCCGGAGCTGCGCGGTGGCCGCCTCGGGGCTGCAGGCCGGCGCCCGGGCCGGGACCGGCTTGATGTGCACGTAGAACTTGCGGGGCTCGTCGTCGTCGAAGTCGGAGTCGCTGGACGAGCAGCGGGAGGGCTCGGCTGTGCCTGCGCTGCGGTCAAGGGCCAAGCAGATGCCAGCCTGGGGCTCCTACTGGGAGGCCCTCAATGGACCACATCCCCTCCCGCTCAAACCCTTCAAGGCCCTGCACAGCCCCACCCCTCCCCTCTGGCCCCCTCGGCCCTGACACCATGTTTTTCAACCCCAACTCCCACTCCCACCCAAGGCTTTGCACAAGCACACCCTGCCCGAACTAGTGAACTCCTATCCAGCTGCTAAACTCTAACACTGGTGCCCTCTCCTCCAGGAAGCCCTCTTGGCTCCCCCTCTGGGGTATCCCAGCTCCTCTCTCTCCCTCTTTCCCAGCCCAGGTCCCATGTGGGAGGGATCTGCATTTGGATCTGCTTCATCCACACTGGAGGCTCCCCCATGGTGTACACAGAATTGCTAATGGTGGAGGGAATCACTGTGGACAGAGCTTTGTCCTTGCTGTGCCAACAACTGCCCCCAGGGGGCGCCAGGATATTGTTCTGGGTCACATCAGGCCGGACAGTGAAACCTTCTTCGTCCACCTCTGCACACGTCTGGGGGGACAAGGCGGTAGTCAGGCTTCCTGGCTGAGCCTCCCCCATCCCGCGCTGCCACGTGCCCCCGGGGCCCTGACTCTGACTGAAAACCAGCCCAATGGCAATAATGCCCTTCCCCGGGCTGGGGGTTCCTGGGGCACAGACCATGCCCCTGCCCGTGCTGCGGGGCGGGATTGAGGCCAAGTGGGGACGTCAGTCCTCCCACGTGGTCCACGGGAGGTTACAGCCAAGAAGGGATGTGACCCAGGCCCTGGCCCCCTGGAGCTGGGGCAGTGGGGGCTGACCCCTCCCGCTGGCAGCCCCGCGGCCCTCCCCCTGCACTCACCCCTGACCCGGGCTCCAGGGCGTCTCTGGGGATGGAGAGACAGATGTTGGTGTTGGCCTGCCCACCTCACCTGGTCCCTTCCTCAGCCCTGACTCTGGCCGTGGCCCCTGGGGGTGGCCCCTGCTGCGACATTGTCCTGAGCTAGCCCTGTAGGCAGTGGGACCCTGGAGCTCGCTTGGGCGGGGGCAGTGAATCTGGAGTTGGTGAGCAGGGGGTGTTCTCAAACAGCTTGGACGGGGAGGACCCCTGGAGCTAGTCTGAACGGCTGTCCTGAGAAGGTAGGGAACGCAGGGGTGAGGCTTGGCATGGGAATTATGGGGCTAGCCTCGGCAAAGAGAAGCATCCTGGGCTAGCCAGGGCAGGGGTCATCCTGATGCTGTCTGGGAAAGGCAGCCCCTGGTCTAGCCTTGGCAAAAGGAAGAATTCTGGACTAGCTCGGACAGTGGTACTATTGAGCTAGCCTGGGACAGAGGTACTCCTGGGCTACCCTAAGCAGGGGACTTCTGGGCTAGCCTGGGCAGGGGGGGTCCCGGGCTAGCCTGGGCCGGGGCCGGGTGGGGGCTTCTCACGCAGCTGCAGGTGGCTCCCGCTCGCGCCGGCTCAGTCCCGGGAGGCGAAAGGCCTTGGCGGCCCGCAGCCGCTTCATAGCTGAGGACAGAGGGGGCGCTGAGCCGGGCGCCCTCGCGCTCAGGCCGCCCCCCGCCCGCCGCCGCGCAGCCTGGGCGGCCGGCCCAGACGTACTTGCCTTCCTGCAGGGCTGCTGTGCTGTACGCCTCGAAGTCCAGGGGGCCTGGGACAAATGAGACGGGGCGGCTCAGCCGGGGCAGGCCGGCCGGGAGGGGCAGCATGCACCCCTGGCCGCTGGACAGCGTCTGCTGCGCAAGCCCAGATGCCAAACCAGTCCCTGCGATGGTCCTGAGGGGCACGGGCCAAGGGTTCTGGCCCTGGCCAGGTGGTGCCACCTGGGGATGGACTAAAACGGGTGATGCCTGAGTCGCTTCCAGGCATTCCAGCATTTCTGGGTGGAAGCTGGGTGGGTCAGGGGCTGGACCACGAGTCTGTGCACTGGGCTGCGCCTCAAGTGCCAGGGTGAGGAGCTGGGACTCTCTCCTAAGGGCAATGGGGAGCCATGGAAGGTGATCTGGAGCCCGAGGAGCACAAGAGAGGAGGCCCACACAAGGAGAGGTGGCCTGAGCCGGGGCTGAACTATAGAGACAGGAGAGAGAAAGGACAGACTTCCGTGGTTGACTAGACTTGGGGATATAAGCCACGTGCTAGCATTTAATGAGTGCCTACTATGTGCCAGGCACACACTTTGCCCTTTACCTGCATCAAATGACTGAATGTTCACAACACCATTAGGTGGGGATCATTATCACCCCTACTTTACAGATGAGGAACCTGGGGCTCAGAGAAGTCAAGACAGATGTCCAAGGTCACACAGTGAGAGATGAAGAAAAGACACAAACCAAGATGTGACCCCAAACTTGTTCTCAACTCTTCCCAGACCCTGCATGTAGGCCTTTTCAAATGGGCCATCTGCTCAACAACCCTCAATGGCTCCCTTGGGCCATTGGGGTAGAGCCAGAACAGCTGAGCCTGGCATTCAAGGCCCTTCTGGTATCTGGTTGCAAGAGATTCACACACAAGATCAGGCATCAGACCCTCTTCCTGTTGGGCTGTGGAGTTAGATCTGCCATCAGCCCATTTTCCTGATGATGAGACCGAGGCCCAGCGAGGTTGACTCTCCTGCCTCCTGAGTCCTGTGCCCTCCCTGCAGCCAGGCCCGCAGCCTGACCTCACCAGCTCCTGGCTCACCAGGCTTCTCGCGGCCCGTGCCCTTGCTCTCCGCGAACTTGCGCAGCAGCATCTCCACGCTGACGTTCTCTATGTTCTGCTTAAACTCCTCGTGCACCTGGGTGGGGGCGGCCGGCGTGACCAGGCGAGGCTGGGCCCCCTTGCCCAGCAGCCCGGGCCCATCCCGCGCGCCGACTCACCTGCCCGATCTGCACGTGGGTGTTCTCCACCGAGTGGGCATAGGAGCCCAGCAGCGCCTTCATGTGCCGCAGGTGCGTCTCCTCCAGGGCTTGGAAGCGCTAAGGCAGGAGGGGAGGGGCAGACAGGAAAGTGGAGGCCGGGAGGAGTGGCCATGTGACCCAGCCTGACCAATCAGAACGTTCCAACCTCCTGTCATCAGTGATAGGTTTGGGGAAAAGCCAATGAGAGTCTGCCCTGTGACTTTTGCTGGAACTATGGGAAAACAGGCACTTTCACACCCTGAGTCAATGAGTTGGTGGGATGCATGTGGGAGCCAATGGGGGCCACTTTGCTGCACACATACACATATAAACACACACCCAGGAGGGCATGTCTGCTTGGGAGTGAAGCCCCCCAGGGAGGAAAACAGACTTGAAAAGCAGAGAGGCACAACTTCCTGCCAACACCATTTAAGCACCTGGATCCAGCCATGCCTGAAGCTCTCCTCTCAAACTTTTCAGTTCCCTGAGCCTATAATCTTCCTTGTCAGCTTGAATGAAGGTTTTTATCACTTGCAAAATCAGGAGGGAAAAAGCTGATTCCTAATCCTGAGATTGCAATCTGCTTTTCATACATTCGGGTGGACAGAGACCCAGAGAGTTGCAATGCCTTGCTAAAGGTTGCACAGCTGGTGAGGAATGGAGGCTGGACCAGAATCCAGGCCTTTTAGCCACCAAGAAATGTCAGGAGACTCTAAGCTTCTCAACCCTGCCCTGTCTTGTTCAAAAACCTCCTCAACAATAATAGAAATAATAACATAATAATACCTTATAGAGTGGTTTCTATGCACGGCATACTAGTCTGAAAACTTTCCATATAGTGACATTAAATCTTCACAGCAGCGATGAGGCAGGTGCTGTTACTGTCCCCATTTTACAGACAGGGAAACCGAGGCACAAAAATTATTTGGCTTTTGAAATAATGACAGCGTCAACAACAGAACGACAGCCAACCGGCTCTCGGGTTCTACCGCTTTAGGCCTGTGATTCTAAGCCTCCTGGGGGTCGAGCGTTCCGGAGGCCACATTGTGCTGGGCCCAGGAACGCGTCGCTCTCCGAGGTCCGGATGCCCGGTCTTACCAGAGCCGAGTCCAGCATCTTCTGCTCAAAGTCGGCGCGGGCCGAATTGTACTTTTCCACCGAGCGCCGCAGGCTCTCCGCCGCCTTCTTGGTCTTGGTCTCGGCCTAGGAGGCGAAGGAGGCGGCGGCGTCGGGAGGGGACACTCGGGGCGGTTCCGCGTGGCCGCAGCTCCCGGCAGGGAGACTCCTTGGGGCGCCCGGGTGTGGTGGACACACGCGGGGTCAATGTCCATCGCTCTGTGACACATTTTCCCGCCCCCACCAGGCAGCCCCGCTGCCGCTCGGCCGACTCCGGGGACCCTGCGGCCACGGGCCCACCTTGTCCATCTCCTTCTGGTTGGTGCTCTCCCTCCGCAGCCGCTCCTGGTCCATGCAGCGGTTCAGGTAGTTCTCGCGGGACTTGGGCAGGAGCTGGCTGACGCCCGCGAGGACCTGCACGGCGTCCAGCGTGCCCACGGCTTCCTCCTTGCACTGCAGGGGCGGCCAGCGGGGCGGTGGGTGCCGAGCGCACCTCGGGGGCACCCTGCGAAACTCCCAGCCTCCCAAACGCTCTGTGCGAGTCCAAGAGGACTTTTTCTGAGGATTCTATCATTTTCAAAATTTTTAACTTTTTAAACATAAGCTTTTTATATTTACACATAACTCATATTTCAGAAAGTTTTCAGTTTTGACCTCCCGCCGCTGATCCCCAGCCTCCCAGGCCCTGCCTAGGAGCCCCCATCATGCCTTGAAAACTTCTCCAGAAATCACCGTCCGTGCACAGTCAAATGTCCCGGTCCGCCCCTTCTGTATGACCAGCGACAGCAGCCCCTGCTGCTTAACTCGCACCTAATAGTCCGCTCCCCATACGGTTGCGTATCAGCCCGCAGAAAACTTCACTGTCCCCCAACTTTAAAAAAAATTGCGGCTAAATACACATAACATAAAATTTACCATCTTAACCATTTTAAGCCTACAGTTCAGTGGCATTAAGTACTACCAACTCCCTTTGTTAATGAGGTTAAAAATTGCAGGCTCTCAGGCTCTGGAAATGCAAAGCATCTATGACTCTAGAATTATAAGCTTCGAACATCTTGGGATCCTGAGAGTCTAAGGCTCAAACCTTCCAAGATTCTAGGTTTGCAAGAGGCCAGAAATGTCAAATAACAAGATCTGTAGCTCAAGATCAGGGGTCAGCAAACTTTTTCTGTAAAGGGACAGACAGTAACTGTGTTGGGCTTGTCACACTCGACTCACTGCAGCTTGAAAACAGCCACAGACAACATGGTCTCAAAGCGACGTGGCCATGAAACGTGGAAATTAGCAAAAGAACCTTAACCAAACTGGAGCCGGGAAGGCCTGCAGGGGGCGCTCTCACCCCTCAGACATCATCAATTACAGCAAACAGGAAGAGAGGGACTTACCCTCAGACAGGAAGTACAACTACTTTACTACTGAAGGAAGACTTCTCTCCCCACCCGGCAACAGCCCAGCCAATGAGAAATGCCACAGCCCAGCCAATGAGAAACCCCACAGCCCAGCCAATGAGAAACCCCACAGCCCAGCCAATAAGAAATGCCACAGCCCAGCCAGTGAGAAACGCCACAGCCCAGCCAATGAGAAACACCACAGCTCAGCCAGTGAGAAACCCCACAGCCCAGCCAATGAGAAACCCCACATCCCAGCCAATGAGAAACGCCACAGCCCAGCCAATGAGAAACGCCACAGCCCAGCCAATGAGAAACGCCACAGCCCAGCCAATGAGAAACACCACAGCCCAGCCAATGAGAAACCCCACAGCCCAGCCAATGAGAAACGCCACAGCTCAGCCAATGAGAAACGCCACAGCCCAGCCAATGAGAAACCCCACAGCCCAGCCAATGAGAAACCCCACAGCTCAGCCAATGAGAAACGCCACAGCCCAGCCATGAGAAACGCCACAGCTCAACGAATGAGAAGCCGTTGCCCCGTGAACTGTCACTTTCTCCCAGTGAACTTTCCTCTAGAGCATCCCTTCCCGGCTCTCCCCTTTTCTCTAAAAAGCAGCTCCCCTCCTTTCTTCCTGGATTTGCCTGTGGTTCACCACAGCATGCACAGCCAGAATTGCAATTCTTTTGGCTATTAGTGAATAAACTCATTGTGAGATAAAATAGCTAAATTTGCTTTCTAAACTGACAGAACCAATAAAAATTTATTTACTGGCTCTGAAATCTGAGTGTCACATAATTTTCACGTGTCATGAAATCATCTTTTGATATTTTCCCCAACCATTTAAAAATGTAAAAACCATTCTTTGCTCTGGGGCTGTACAAACATGGGCGGCAGGCTGCATCCATCCGGTCCTCGGGCCGTAGTTTGCAGACCCCTGGTCTACAGTTTTGAGAGTCTGAAACTCAGCACTGCTCAGGTCTGTGAGATTGCGGGTTTGATGCTGTGGACTTAACCGAATTCTCAGAGGCACAGGGGCCGGAGGTCCTGAGGCCCCATGAGGCCTGGGATCCCGAGAGCCATGGGCAGCCCCCATTGGCCGGCACAGTGGCACACACCTTCTTGTGAGCCTTGAGCTGTTCCTCCCCGTAGCGGAGCACGTCCTTGATGAGGTCCTGCAGCTTCCGCGTCAGCTCCAGATGGCAGAGCGCCAGCTTGTCCGAGGAGACACGGAAGACCTCCCAGAGGGGGGCGAAGGTCCTGGAAACAGGTGGAGTTGTACCCAAGGCCCAGCAGGCCCAACCCCCCAGGGCCAGACAGCTCAGCCGGCATTGGCTCAGGTACCTACTGGGCCCTGTTAAGCGTGGACACATATTATCTCATTTAATCCCTGTTGCAACCACACGAGGCAGGCCTATGACAGAGAGGGAAACTGAGGCACGGAGGCTCCATAACTCACCCAAGGCCTCTCAGCAAATGAACATCAGAGCTGGGATGTAAATCCAGGCCCTGAGGCCCTGGAGTCCTCACTGGACTACAGGACTCACCTGCTACTCGTGGGCAGCTGAGACCCAACCCGCCCAAATCAAGTTTGAGGGGCTTTCCCACCTCAGCAGGAGGGGCTGCCTTCCCTCCCTGCTGCCTCCATTGCTGCCTGACAGAATCTTTGCCCCACAGCAGCCACAGGGAACTTTGCAAAATACCAGTGGAACTACATCACATCCTTGTCTGAAAGTCACCTGTGTGTTGGGCCCCGTGGCCCCGTCCACCTTCATCCCACCCCCCATCCCCTACCCCCCATCTCCACCTTGTCCAGGCCCTGCCGTTGTGCCAGCCTCTTGACTCGTCCTTGAACATGCCAAGTGCATTACTGCCTCAGGGCCTTTGCACTGGCTGAGCCGCCTGAGTGGGTCTCTGTCCCTTGGACACCCGTGGCTGACTCCTTGTCATCATTAAGGTCTCAACTGACGAAGCAGGGCCCCTCACAGAGGAAGCCCGGTCTCTCCTGCTCCTCTTCCCTTCCTGGCACGTGCACCCCAGGAAGGATTTTGCTCATGTGTGGTTAACATCTGTCTTACCACACACACCAGATGTACACAGCATAAAAGTGACCAGGGGTTTTATCTGTTGTAATTGGCACTGGGCCTCTGGTGCCTAGATCGGTGCCTGGCCCACAGTACATGCTCAGTAAATATTCGTTCAATGAATGAATGAACGAATGAGTTTTGAGAGAACGGACGAGATGCGGTCCTCTGTCCAGCTAGCCCCGTAAGTAGAAGGACGGCCCCTGTTCTACACATTGCACCTGAGGAGATGTCCCCCCCCCCGGCACATGCTCCCGACGCCCCAGGGTCCCACCACGGCCTACTCACCCCATGGGGGTCCCGTTGCTGGCCAGCTTGGAAAGCTTTGCCATCGCCTTCGAGTAGGTCTCCTCTATGGTGGCCCTGGGTAGGACGATGGGAAAAGATGGGGAAGGCTCCGGGCAACCTTGGAAGAGGCCCCGCCCCCCTGGGCCTCAGTTTCTCCATCTCAAACGTCTGAGCAGTGGCTCTCAGGGAGGATGGTACAGTCCTCAGGCAGGGGGCGGCGTTTTAGAAACGCATGGGAGAGGTTTTCATCCTTAAGCAATGCATTCACTAACGGCGGTCGCGGCAGCAGGTGGAATATTTTTTGAGCACATATTATCAATACTTCATATGCTCTGTCTCATCTAATTGCAGGAGACAAACCCATATTTCCTTTCTCCTTCTGGACAGACACTGCTAAATGCTGACCGCGCGCGGTTTCCTCCTGACTAACAGAACCTCAGTTTTGTTTGGGGCGGCAATGTGCCAGTTACAGCCGATCACCCACGAGGGCACTTTTTGGGAGAGGCGCCCATGGGGTACCACGGGTAACAGCGGATGGACCCAGGTGCTCCAGGCCCACGACAGAAAGCGTGGCCCCGTCCTGTACGGCTCGGCCGGCCCGCCTGACAGCCACAAAGAGAAAAAGCTGGCGATGAACACGCGGACCGCCCGGAAGGAACGGGTCTCCAGCAACCGGGTGCTGGGCAGCAGAGGCTGTCTTGCAATTTGAGTTTATCATGTTTTCTGGGGCACGGACATCGGAGCATGTATTTACATGCTGAAATATAGATTATTTCATCACACACGTGTTTTATCATCCTCAGGGCACGAGATCGAGTTTTCAAAATTCCCTCGTAAGTGGGTCATGGTATGGTCTCTTTAGCAGGAGGCGTTAGAAACCCGGGGAGTGTTGCTTACAGGGGGCCTGAGGCCGACAGTGCTGAGAACCGCTGGTTTCCCGCAGCCCGCTGGGATCCCGACCGACCGGGCAGGGCGTGGCCGTGACGTGGGCGGGGCCAGGGCAGGGCCGTGAGGGGGCGTGGCTGCAGGTTTGTGGGCGTGGCCGTGACATGGGCGGGGCAGGGGAGGGAGGGCGGGGCCAGGGCAGGGCAGTGGCTGCAGGGCTGTGGGCGGGGCCTGACGTGGGCGGGGCAGGGGAAGGAGGGCGGGGCCAGGGCAGGGCCGCGGGGTGGGTGGGGCACGGGGACCTCACCTCTCCCGGATGAAGTCGGCCAGCTCCTTGGTGGAGACGGGTCCCTGCTTCAGGCTTTGGTACAAGACGTCAAAGCCATGGTTCTTCTCGCCCTGCAGGGGATGGGGGTGGAGATTGAGGAAGGGGGTGGAGACGGCATCAGAGTCGCCGAGCAACAGGGGCGTGGACAGGAGTCAACCAGCAGAAGTCCATCCCCTTGGCTGTAGTAGTTAGTTCAGGCCTGAGCCAATCAACCCGTTGCATTTCCCCCTGCTCACAAGAATTGGTTCATGGGCTATAAGTTGGTCGAATCAGAAAGAAGCTTGGAATTTTTGTCCCATAGTTGAGGGAGAGACGTTCTCTTTCGCTGGTTGTCTCAGTGTGTCTGTCTTTGTGTCTCCATCTTTCTCTCTGCCTCTTTTTTTCTGCCTCAATCAGTCTCTTCCCCTGTGTTTCTCTGTCTGCATCTTTCCTTAAAAGAGGAATTATGTGGGCACAGGAACTATTGGAAGCCAAGTGGAACCATGAACTTTGGAAAGAAGCTGAACCCGAGAGAGTCTGAATAAAAAAACGGTGTTGAGTCGGGTTGCTGGATCAAACTAACCCTGGAAGCATCACCATCCCACAACTTTTCAACTTTTGTGAGTTGCTGTAACCCCGGTTATTTAACTAACTGTAGTTGTGTTTTCTGTTCTCTTCAACGTGGAAACGCCCTCTCTGAGACCCCCAGAGTAGGGTCTGGGTCTGACACCTCTCTCATGACCAGCAATGTCCAGGACAGGGTAGAGCACAGGAAGGCCATTTGAGTTCGTTGACTAAGTGAACAAATGGGTTAATCTGCTGTTACCTGGTGCTGGTGGGAACAGAGCTGCTACCGGGTGCCTGCTGCTGCCTCACAAACCCTCTTTCCTCCCAGTTCTGGCGTCAGCACTGCGATCCACGCAAGTCACCGGCCCTCTGTGAACCTTTAGTGGCTCCTGGTTAGGACGGGGGCAGGGAGTCATCTACCTCTCCCATGGGGATGAAGGAAACACCAAGACGAGCCGCATCATGGTCCCACGGGCACCTCTAATTTTTGCTAACTCACGGTGTTAGTTAACATTTCCTTTAAATTCACCCATGTTTCTTCTCTACATACATTGATTCAAAAGGGCCACTCCTACCACTATTCCAAATGGAAAGCGGCCCCCGCGCCACCGCGAGGGCACAAACAAGGCACCAGCTCTGTTTTGACGCCGGCCAGGTCCCGTCCCCAGGGAAGACCAGCCGCGGGCAGGGCACGAGGCCCACACTTAGGGCTGACGGCGGCGGCTCCGGAGGGAGGCGATGCGCTGAGTCCCGCCCGGGCCCCGGGGCGGCCCCGCAGCTCCAGCAGGCCCTCTGCACTGGCCGTTTCCTCCCTCCTTCTCCAGCTGCGGGTCCCCCTCCGGGACGGGGACGCCCGAAGGCGACAGTCAGAGGTCCCCGTCAGAGACAGGTTTTCCCCGCCGTCCGCGAGTTTCCCTCACGCCACTTGGCCTTTGCAAAGGACCTAGCCCAGGGCCTGTCCTTGCTAACGGGACAATCCCAGGGAACTCTCGCTTTTACCCAAAAAGACGAACAGCGCAAACGGCGCTCAGCGTGTGGGCCCGGCCCCCGCGAGGCGAGACGGTGGCAGCGGCCACCCGGCTTGGAGCCGCGTCCCGAGCGGCTGGGCTTTTTCTCGCTTTATTTAGGCGGGTGATGTTTTGGGTCTGAGAAGGCTCAAAACTTTTGTCCCATATAAATGAGTGGTAACTGCTTCTTCACTTTCCCCGTTGGCTCGGGAAGGGTCTCCGCAGTGCTCCTCTCAGACAGCGGTGACCTGCGTCCAGGGAGCCCCGGAACCGTCCTGCTGCACCAATGGAGCAACCGCAGCAAGATCGCGCAGACCCAGGACAGCATCAAGCCCACACCTCCCCACAGTCGCTCATTCTAGAACCATCAATGGCTCCCGACTGCCCACCAGCTGCTGAAATGCATAGTCCTTCGTCTGGAGTTGCCTTCCCCCCTCATCTCGCGGCTTCCTCTTGGCCTCACCAGCAACACAGTAAACAGTGCGAAGGCTGTGCCCTCCCGGTGTCCGCGGCTGCCAGCCCGCACCGCTGCCCACCCATCCAAACCCGGCCAGCTCCCAAGGGTGACTGCCAGGCCCGCCTCCTTCAGGAACCTTCTCAGACCCTCCTCACACCCCACTTCCCTGAGTGTCCACTGTCCATCCCGCCAGCGCCCCAGGAATATATTTTTTCTCTGCTCAAGTCTAGTGCTGTACTTCCACGGTTCCACTGCCAAATCCTCCTTCTATGCACTGGGTCACTTTAGGCCAGTGACTTCACCTCTCTGGGCCTCGGTTACCTCATCTGACAAATGGGGACAATGACAGCGCCCAACTCCCATGGGTCTTGGCGAGATGAGGCCGGGGCGGGGCCGGACACAGGGCCTCTTGCACAGCAAACAGCCCACAGCCCCACACCCTGCCCAGGGGATCCTCGGGGGAGGCCGCACCAGGCACCGCCGCCCAGGCCAGCATCTGGGGCTGACTTGGAGCCAAACGCTGGCCCGTTTCCCAGGCCTGGCAAAGCCCCCAGCAGTGTCTGCCTCCCTCGGGCTGGGCTGGCAGCCGAGGGTCCTGGGAGGGGCTGTCTCTGGCCTGTGTCTCCTATCGGAACCTCTGGACTCCAGTCTCGCCCCCACACCAGCCCCGAGGGATCATTCTAACACAGCCTGATCAGGTCTCTCTCCCGCTCACACTTCCCCCATGGCTCCCCAGTGTCCTCTATGCCTCCAGCCCTGCCTTGACCCAACAGGACTGGGGCATCCCTGTTTGGCTTGATCTTTCCTGATGAGCCTCTCTCAGGCCAGCCAGGGCCCCAGCGTCATCCAGCAAAGACCCACCAATGCAAACAATAGATTAAAAGAAACAGATATTCCAGGGGCACTCTCTGGGTCCCGGGGAGGTGAGAGTGTCTCTGCCTTCCCAGATGGGGAAACTGAGGCCTTGAGATGCAAAGTCATCCCAGCAGAGCCCAGTTCAAATCCCACTGTGCACCAGGCTATCTTTGGCTGGGGACGGCCTGGGGGTGGCTGCTATTTTCTCTTTGCTGATCTGAATTTGCTGCATCGAGCTTGCATGCCTCATGCAATTAAAAAGAATTTAAAATAAATGTAGGTGCCTCATGCCATTAAAAGAAACTTAAAATAAATGTAGGTGCTGCTGTCAGGGTTCCAAAATGTGGGCGATGAATGATCCTCAAATGGTCAACCCCCTTACACATAGGCACCAACAGAGGCTCAGAGAGGGGCAGCCCCTCACCGGGGTCACACAGCCATTCAGAGGCAAAGCCTGGGACCCTGACCCTTGGGGAGGAGGTGGAGATCAGGCCCTCCAAAGGTGGGAAGGGGTGCGGCCCCTTTAAGAAAGCAAGTGCCAGTAAGAGGAGCCCCAGCTGGGGAGGGAGACGGCCTGTTGCCAGGGGCAACCAGTTGCCTAGCAACGGGCTTCCTCTCGCAAGCTCAGGGCCTGCAACTGGGGAAGGGGCTTTCTGCCCTGGTCCTTCCCTGACTCTCCTGGTCACACATCCTCTGTGGCTCCCCATTAGCCTGGCCCTGAAGGAGGAGTCCTTGTTCCCTCAACTAGCCACCGAGTGTCACACCTCCAGGCCTCT
The DNA here is from genome assembly GCF_041296235.1 of Equus asinus. Classification (NCBI taxonomy): domain Eukaryota; kingdom Metazoa; phylum Chordata; class Mammalia; order Perissodactyla; family Equidae; genus Equus; species Equus asinus. Next base: position 53,890,476 of record NC_091799.1, on the reverse strand, counting down.
GCCCAGGCTGTTCCCCTGCCTGGAATGGCTCTCTGCCATCCCTGAACATGGCAGCCTTCGAAGCCGGCTCCTCCTCTGGGCCCTAAGGCTGGCTCCAGGCTGACTCTGCAGGCAGGCCTGGCGGGGTCTGGCTGGCACTGTGTCCCCCCGACTGGGGGTCTCCTTGGGGTCAGGGCCGGGAGGGAGCCCCAGCATCTTGCAGAGGTGGCTGCGCTTGGGCTGGTGGTGGCAGGGGGAGAGGGAGGGGAGGAATGAGAACAAGGCCCCCTCCCTGGGTGCCCTGGGGTCACAGCATGCGGTCCCCCACCTGGGGGCAGAGGGGCAGGGGCCCCCAGAGACGGAGTCAAGAAAACCCCCAACTCTCCAGGGCCGAGGCAGACGTGGGAATTCCCAGCTGGAATGAGCCGGATCCCGGAGGTCCCGCCCAGCCCTGACTGCACTCTCTTGCCTGCAACTTCAGGTGAGAGAGTCCTCCGGACCTCAGGTCCCTGTTGTTCAAGGTGTGACTTGCCCAAGGTCACAAGGCCTGTGCGGTCTGGGGGTGTAGATTCAAACCCAGCCTGACTCTTCACACTTTAACTTCTACGCCCTGCAGACCCTCCACCTGCCCAAGACTCTGCCCACAAGCCACCAGCTTCCCCCATTTCCATAAAAGCCTCCACAGCTCTGCCAGGAACCCCCATCAAAATAAGAGTGGGTCTTACTTACCCAAAAATGCTCCCCAAAATACGACATCCCGATGGCCTCTGTGGAGACCCCTGCAGGCTTCTGTCTAGTGCCTGGTGCCTGTCCAGAGAGAGAGGCAAGTTTGAGCTGCAGAGTAACGGCCAGCTGAGAGCCTGAGGAGGGGAAATTCCAACTGTCCTCTCTGTGGAGGAGGGAGAGAAAGGATGGAGGAAGAACCAAAAGCCCCAAGTGTAGAAGTATGCCAGGGCCTCTGAGATGATTCAGCCCCAGGCCTCGCCTCCAAGTAGCCCCCAGTCTAGGGGGACAGAGCTGGATACAGATGCCCCTAGTCCAGTGGGGTCAAAGCTGGACTAGGTGGAGGGATAGGGGCTGGGAGAGCCCAGACTAGAGGAAGGGGCATGGGAGTTTGGGTTTTTAAGTATGAATAGGAGTTCACTTGGTGGTGGGGGGTGTTTACTGGATGAGCTCTTGCCCGGGCAGAAAAGCTCTGGGCCATCTCATGTATGAGTCCCACCCCTCAGAGGGGAAGCCACTTGCCAAGGTCAGACAGCCAGGAAGTGACTTGTACTCTGGGCCAGCTGAGTCCAGACCTGAGCACTCAGCTCCACGCTGGGCAGCTCCTGCGGGAACAGGGTCTGGTGAGAGATGGACACTGGGGCAGTGGTAGGCCACATTGGGGGTCGGGGCCCCTCAGGGTGTCTGAATCCCTCCACAACAGTGCCTGCCTCATGCACACTCCTGGGATGGAGAGCTCACCCCTCACCATGGTGACCCAGCTGACACCCAACCCTGCTCCCCAGAAGCCAGTGTTCACCTGGTGTCTGAGTCACTGTCCAGCTCTGTGCCTCAGTTTCCCCATCTGCAAAACAAGACAGAACACCTCGAAGGGGTCTTGCTGGGGCACCCCAGGCCGCCATGCAGAGAGGGCTGGGCTGAGCCACCCAGGGAGGGAAGGACACTCAGTGTCCTTGGCGTGCTCTGGAGGCTGGCTCGTCACCTTCACTGGAGCCCCAGGCCTCATCCATAATTCATGATCCCTCGGGCAGCTCAGCAGCAGCTGGGAGCCCAGGGCGCAGAGGCAGCCGGGATGGGATGGCGAGCGCAGGCCGGGAAAGCTCCCTGGGCCTCATCGGGAAAAGACTGAGCAAGGACCTTGGACAAGGCTGCTGGAACTGAGCCTCAGTTTACCTAATCTTGAAAGTGAGTTTAATTTGACCCATTATCCTCTAGCCCCTAGTCCCTTGACTTCTATGAGTCACCCGGCACCCACCACGTGACCACTCTGGGCAGGACAATGCGAGGCTCCCTGAGCTGATTCAGCCCTGGGCCTGGTCCCTGAGGAGCCCCCAGTCTAGTGGAACAGTGCTGGACACAGACACCCCATGGTCCTGCAGGGTCAGGGCAGGGTCAAATGGAGAAACAAGGACTGGAGGAGCCTGGACTGAAGTAGGGGACATGGGAGCTGAGGATTTAAAGTATGAATAGGAGTTCACCAAGCAAAATATTATTTGACTCATCCAACATTCCCCACCATCACCCGCTGCTGGGTGGTGCCGGGGCCCCTGAGCGACTTCAGGCCCCAGCACAGCCCCTGAGGAAACCCAGTCTGGAGGGGAGCATGCTGGGCCGACATCCTGAGGGGGAGAACCTGAAATTCCATCTCATTTCTCAGTCTCTGGCCACGACCTAGACCCTGAGCATCTCCACACCCCTCAGAGCTGCCCTGGCCCATGTGGGACCGCCTGCCCCACGCGGCCACTTAATTTTAAACCAAGTGAACTCAAACACAATTAGCGCCCAGCCCCTCAGCTGTGCCAGCCTTGCTTCCGGGGCGCAGCAGCGCATGGGGCTGGGGGCCGTCCTGCTGCACAGCACAGATGCAGAAAGTCCCGCCACAGGGTGCTGCTCTGGAGGACCCTGGGGGCCCAGACACCAGGACTCACCACTGTGCTCCCGGCTCCGGTGGCCCGCCCCTCCCCCACGGAGCCAGGCTGGGCGCTGCGCCCCCTGCTCGGGCAGAGACCCAGCCCCACTTTACAGAGGAGCACACTGAGGCCCAGAGAGGTCACTCACGGTCCCCAGCTCACCGTCATTGTGTCCCTGGCCTGTCTGCCAAAGAACTCCTGTTTGAACCATGACATGTGGCCCCGGGTCTCCACGTCTCCTCTGCCGCCCGCACCCCACCCCACAACTCAGAGCCGTCCCGGGGGCGCAGGGTGGCCTGCACAGCTAGGCCCGGCCCAGGAAGTGACACCTGCTGTTTCTCCTGAAACCTGGGCCCGGCAGAGAGGCCTCCCTCCTGCCACTGAGGGGTGAGGAGGGGCAAGGGGGCCTCCCGGGAGCTCGAACTCACCAGACAGGGCAGCGAGCGCCGTCGGACGCGGCGGGCACAGGAGAGAGCCACACGGCCTGCCACTTCCGTCAGCACGAGCGCGGCCCCTGTGCTGGGGGACAGGAAGCTCAGCCCGCCCCGCCCACTGCCCAACCGCCACCTCGCCTCCCCCAGACCGGCACCCCTGGCACCTCCCTGGAGCTGCGAGGGCCGTGGGCAAACAGAGGCCCCTGATGTGAGGTCCGCAGCCTGGGGCTATTAGTACCGAACAAATGACAATCGTGACAACAATTGTGAAATCATAGCACCCACAAACTGAGCGCAACCCTGGGCTAAGCTTTCCACATCTCGTCATCCCAAGGTGGACCAATGATGCCTGCTTCACAGAGGTGAAACCAAGACTCAGAGAGGGGAGTCCACTTGCCCGAGGTTGCACAGCCTGCGAAGGGCAGCACCGACACGCCCACCCAGGGCTGCATTAGGATGCTCATGGACCCGAGGCACTATTGCTTCGGGTCTCTTCCTCCATTAAAAAAAGAAATTTAACTATATTTACAACGGCACTGGAACAAAGGTGAATATGTTGATATCATATATTAACATGTTTTCTTTGACCCCAAAGCTCATGTGTTTCCTTCTGATTTTAAAAGAAGTTAAAATATCTTCATAGACTCCTAAAAGTACTATACCCGAGACACCGTGGTCACCGCATCTGATGGAGAAGTCAGCCTGCTCAGGCCCAGGTCTCCTGGCCTCTGCAGCACCAGGGCAAAGCCCAGAGATGAACAGGGACTTGCCCAAGGTCACACAGCAGGTTCTTGACTGACCTGGATGCCCCCATCCTCTGGGTGCTGGAAGCAGGGAACAGAGTCCTCCCGAGGGTGTCTGACATGAGCCCCGGGCAGTGCCTGGAGATCCTGCCTCCCAAGCACCCATTCCCAGAAACCCAGGGCTCTGAGCCAGGTTGAGTGGTCGAGTAGGCCTGGGAACAGATACAACAGGACAGGAACCGCCAAAGAAGGCAGGGCTCGTTCGTGCTCCTGGCCAGGCGTCCGGAGCCCCTGACCTCCTGCTGGGCGACCTTGGGCTGCCCCTGACCTCTCTGGGCCTCCAGGGGCCCGTGAAACAGGATCTGACATTTTGCTGCCCCCGGACTCCAGTTTGCGCACAGTAGGGCCAGTTTGGGGGGGTTTTCTGTCTTTTCAGGAACCGGGCGCTTGGCCTGTGCAGGTGCTGCGAGGTTTCCATGAGCAGCTCTGTCCTGTGTTTCCTGCACTCTCGCCTGGACACCAGGGCCGGGACCCTTTGCACTGTCTGCCTTGATTCTCACCACAGCACCTTGAGGCAGGGTCTCATCCCAGCCATCACCCCAACAGGGAAACTGGGGCACAGGCTCCACTTACACAGCAACTGGGCAGTCAAGCAGGCACCTGAGCTCAAGCCCAGGAATTTTCAGTCCTCCCCACTGGGCCCCTCCCTCTTCATTGCTTCATTGGCAAACACCTATTGAGCACCAACTGTGTACCTGACTGCCCGCCTCTGGAGGCACAGCAGGCAACACCCTTGCAGACTCCAGCTGTGTACCCGTTTATGATCACCAATACTGTAATTAGGGTTATAATGACCACGTCTGCCTTTACAGCACTCCCCCTCCCACAGTCAGCTCCGAGCTCCCAAGGGAGATTCAGCCCATTTCGCGGAAGAACAGGCCAAGGCGCAGGGGGCCAAACCACACGCAGGGCGCCGGCTTTGAAGCTGGAGGTGTCTGCCGCCCAGCCCAGGGCTGCCCTGAGCCCACCACAGGGACAAGCTCCAAGGGGCAGGGAACGGGCTGGCTGGGCACCTCCCGCCTCCTCCCACCCAGGACCCTGCCCAGGAACCGGCTCGCCCCTGGCGTGGGTGACGGTATGTGGGTCAGGGCGTGCCCTGGGCAGTCCCGCCGCTGCGACCAGGGCGGCGGGGCCCCTGTTCTCACAATGGCAGCTTGGCAGTATGCTTTACTGTCTGGCAGAGCAGCCCTTCTAGCAAGGCCAGCGTGTGACTGACCAGCAACCCATTTTGCAGTGCAGGAAACTGAGGGTCAGAGGCCAGCAAGGCATATGGGGGGCTCCAAATCCATTTCTCTCTCACCCCCAAACCAGCGACATCTTAAGCAAAAGGGTGGAGTCAGACATGGTCAAAAGATGGGGTGGGTGGGTTCCAGAATCTGTGGGATACAGGCTCTGCGCCCCAACCCCACTTTCAAAAGAGGGAACCGAGGCTCAGGGAGGTGCTGTCACCTGCCCAAGGTCACCAGTGAGGCAGGTCCACTCGAAGCCACCTCCTGGTCCCCACTGCGGCTGGGGCAGGCGACTCTCAGGATCCAAGGCAGATGGAGGGGCTGCCCACCCTCCAACCCTCCTCCACACCCCACTGGCAGTCAGCCTGCAAGATCCTAATTTACCTCAATTTATTTTAATCCCGGGGAACAGATGCTCACTGCCCACCCCCCACTGAGGCAGGGACCACCCCCAGGTCCGTGATCCAGGCCCTTCCAGACCTGGCCTGGCCAGTCCCTGCCAGGCAAGGGACCCACGCTGACCCCCTCCTCAGAATTCCAACCTTGGGGTCCCTGCAGAGGGTGCCAGTGAAATGCACCCCCATCCTTGTGGAGGGGGCTGGGATAGGACAGTCTAGAGGAGGGGTCAGGGGACCCCCAGCTCCCTCACCAGGCCTCGATTGGGGTTTATAGTGGAGAAAACGGGAAGAGGGTTCCTCATCTCGGTCCCCTGGGGTCTGCAGGCCAGAGATGGGAGCAGAAAAATTGGAGGTGGTCTCCACTGCGACTGTCCTGGGTCCCAGGCTGGAGAGGGAGCGGCGCCCCCATCTTTGCAGCCCCGACCTTAGACCCAGATTTAGGCTTAGAATAAACGGATTTGGGGAGGGGTCTCGCGTCTTAGGCGGCCCCTGCACGCTCTGGTTCCAGGTCAGGAGACGGGGGAATTGGGGACGGGTCCCTATCTCGCTCCGCGGACCCCCGATTATCACCAGGGAGGCGGCCGGGGCGCCCGCCGCGCAGCCCCCACCTCCTATTCGCCATCCCTAGCGCCCCGCCGCGCCTTTGCCCCCCGAGGCCACCAGGGCTGCCGGGCGCGGTGTGCACGGGGGGCTCCGGGGCCAGGGGGTTTCGGGGGAGTCCCGGAGACCGCACTCACCTCCCGAGCTCGGGCCGAGCCCCGTGCCCGCCGCCACCTGCGACTCAGCCGCTGACACCGGAGCCCGCCCCGCCCCGCCCCTCCGCTCCCTCCCTCCCTCCCTCCGCGGCTGCAGCGCGGCGGCAGGCTGGCCCCGCCCCCGGGGCGTGGCCGAGAGAGGCCCCACCCCCCCACGACGGCTCCCGGGGGTTGGGCGGGCTCTGGGTCGGCGCAGCCCGCCATTGGGCCGTTGGGCGGCCGGCTCCGCGGGCCCAGTGCGTTGATTGGCTGAGCCGGAGAAGAGGCTCTTTTTTTAAAAGAAGCTCCCTCCTTCCACCACCCGCAGTTCATTTGCATAATTTAAAGCCACAGGCGCCGCTCCTTTCACCTGAGACTGGGAGGCGCAAGGGGTGACCACAGTTTATTGAGCGCCCACTGTGTGCTAGGCACTGAGCAGGGCTCATTTGACGCCCTTCACAACCCTGTGAGAAGGACGTTATTGATCCTCATTTCACAAACTGGAAACTGAGGCTCAGAGAAGGCGAGGACTTACCTGGAGGCCATACAGCCAGTCTGCAACCTTATGAGGGCAGTTTCAGCATCTGGTCCCGGGGCTGGGAAGACCGTCCCCAAGAATGTTGTCCCGTCACAAATCTGAAAGCTTCCCGTCTGTCCCCCTCACCTGGGCCCTCATAAAACGAGTCTTAGCGCCTGCTGGCCCCCATTCAAGCCTGCGCTGACCACCGGCTGCTCTCTCCGCCCCGGGTCCGCAGGGGCAGCCCAGGAACCGGGCCAGCTGCCTGGCTGCCCCGAGGGCCTTCTCTTCCCTTCCTCAGCACAGTGAGCCTGCTGGCCCCTGTCTCTGAAACACTGACATTTTGCCCGTTTTCCTGACCCCGTGGTGGCCCGGGGCCAGGCCCAGTCTTCTCCAGTCTGGATGCTGCCTCAGCTCCCTACTTGAGCCTCTGGTCGCCTCCGTTCCTGCCCAGGCAATCCCTGTTTAGTTTTAGAGCAGTTTTCAGTGTACAGAATCGTTGTGGAGATAGTACGGACGGAGTTCCTGAGGCCCCCGCACCCAGTTCGCTCTGTTATTAACATCTTACTCTGTATGGTGCATTTATCACAATTAGTGAGCCCGTATTGGGGCATTTTGTTAACTAAACTCCCGACCTTATTCGGCTCTCCTCAGTTTCCCCCAGTGTCCTTTTTCTGTCCCAGGATCCCACACGACATTTGTCATCACGTCTTTAGGCTCCTCTGGGCTGAGACAGTTTCTTGAACTTTCTTGTTTCTGATGACCTTGACAGTTTTGAGGAGGACTGGGCGGGTATGTTGTAGGATGCCCCCAGTTGGGATCTGTTTGGTGTTTTTCTCGTGGTAAGACTGGGGGACGGGTTTGGGGAGGAGGAGCACAGAGGTGAAGTGCCCCTCTCGTCATACCGTCATACCGTGTCCAGGGCACATGCCATCAACACAGCTTCCCTGTGACGTGACCTTGATCACCTGGCTGAGGTGGCATCTGTCAGGTGTCTCCAGTGTAAAGTGACTCTTGTCCCCCCTTCCATGCTGTACCCTTTGGAAGGAAGTCACTATGTACAGCCCACAGCTAAGGGGTCAGGGGTCACAACGCTCCTCCTCAAGGGCGGAGCATCTGCACAAGTCATCTGGAATTCCTCTGTGTGGGAGATGCGTCCCTTCTCCCCGTTTATTATCTATTCAATCATTCACATCAGTATGGACTCATGGATATTTATTTTACACTTTGGGTTATCATCAATACTACTTTATTGATTTTCTTCCTCAAATTGTTCCAGCTGTGGCCACTGGAAGCTGGTTCAGCTGGCTTTCATGTCCCTTTGACACGCCCCCGGCGCATCCTTGGTCTTTTTCTTTGAGCACTTCCTTACTCTGTCACTTGGAAACCTTCCAAGCCCGTCTCTCCGTCTCCTGCCCCAGTCCTACGCAGCCTTTTCTCCCGGCAGCAGCCCTGGTGGCTCTCACTGGAGACAATGTTAGCAACCGGGTCTGGGCGGCAGGGTGCTGGGTGCTGCTGCTTCCCGGCCCGCGCGCTGACAGAGGACGCAGAGGATGCACTTGTGCATGCGAACCTGGGCATATGCACAGATCGAGAAATACTTTCTCTACACTGTTAAACATGAGTTCACGCGATGTCTCCACATCTAATCCACGACCAAATGGGTCCTTCCAGCCTCCCCGCCGCCTGTCTGTAGCAGCCCAACAGAGAGGAACCTGGCTGCCACCAGCACCCCCCCCCCCCCCCACTTGCTGAGCTGTCCCATTGCAAGGAGCCGGACAGCGGCTTCAGCATGTTAACCGCACTCATGCGGGGTTTTCAAAGAGAAAATGGTCACCTGCTTCTCCAGCCCCAACCCTCCCCTCAGTGCTCAGCGCCCTCAGTCAAGGCCCCACGGCCTCCAGGCCTATGCAATCCCAGTGAACCTCAGGGCCTTTGCCAGCATTGTTCCCTCCCAGCTCATCTGACTGGTCAGGCAGCTCTCAGTCCCCACCTGGAAGCCCGGGTCCTTCCCGCCCAGAGCCAACCCCCCAGGGGGGCCCTGGGGGCACCCACTGCGTCTAGGTGGGGTCTGAACTGAGCTCACGCTTCCCACGCCGCCTCCCCCAGCCTGGGCCAGGGGCGAGGTGGGGAGCAGGTGGATTCATGTTTGACAGGCAGGGGACCCAGGCTCGCAGAAAAGAGGCTACTCCCAAGTCCCACAGCGAAGTTACACCAGAGCAGGACTTGACCCAGGTGCGCTGGTAACAAAGCTCTCCGCTGCCGTGCCCTTGAATTCCAAGACGCGGTGTGGATGGGAGGACAGGATGTGGAGCCAGCCTGTCTGGGGTCGGGGAAGGAAACCCAGGGGTCCAGTCACTGCCAGTACATCCCGAAGCCACCTGGAAGTTCAGGCCAATTCTCTTTTTTCTGAGATTGTGGGGAGGGGAGGCCCAGAGAGGTTAAGAAACATTCCCAAGGTCACCCAGCAGTACTGCCAAGCTGGGGCACAACCAGTATTTCCTGAGCACCCACTGCATCCGGGTGGGTAAAGGCACATACTGCCTGTATGCAGGCAGGTGCCGACTGTGTCCTGTCCCAGCAGCAACCCAGGCCACAGACTAGAAGGAACACAAGAGGCTGACTTGTTGGTGGACAAGGTGCTATCTTAAAGGGGGTGGGTCAGGAAGAGACACAGGAGGGCCTGGGCTGGGGTGGGGACCAGAGGGAGAGCAGGAAAGGCTTCCTGGGGGAGGCGCCCCAGCAGGCGGGGCTTGGAAGATGGCAGCTTACTGCACTGTTCTTCCCGGGAGAGGCTACCCCTCCCTCCTCCATCCCCACCTCCCAAGAGCCCACATCTTCCCAGAAAAGCTCCCCGCCACTCCTGCTGGGGATGGCCCCCCAGCTCCCCTCCGTTCCCCCTCGAGAATCTCTCCCAGCCCCACGTGCCAAACCTGGCCTGCTCCTGGCCAGCTCGCAGCTCCCCGCCCCTCCCCCAGCCCCTGAAGAGGAAGTCCCAGCTGCTCAGTGGGGTGTCCAGGCAGCTGCAGGGCCCTTGTTCCGGGAGCTTCAGTGTTACCAGTCTCTTCTCGGTTCCTCAAAAAGACCAAGCCTCTGTGCCTGCGGGGCCCACAGCCGGACCTGGGGTGCCCTCCCTCTTCCCTGACATGGCTTAAAACTTCGCATCCTCACAAAGCTGTCCCTCATTCCTAGGCGGTGTGGGGGGCCTCGTCTGGCGCCTGGTGCTGCCCCACCGCACCTGACTGCGGGCCGTCGTCTCCTGGGTCTGCTCCCTCACTTGACACTTTCTGCCCTGTGAAGGCAGCATCCAGTATCTGTTGACTGATGAATGGCTGGATGTGGCACTCCACGGGGAGGACACGGTGGCGCAAAGGCCTGGAGGCTGATCTGGGTGTGGAAGCAACACAGAGAAATCAGGGGGCGGCTGTGGCTCAGGGTGAGTATCGGGGCGGGGCTGCCATGCGCGGGTGGCGCAGAGCCACTGCCCCGACAAGGTCACACACCAGGCTCCTGCCCAGGCTCCAGGGCCCCAGGTGCCTCGGCTGCTGCTGAGCTATTTTTAGTGCGTGCTTGGCAGCGGCTGGCCAGACAGCTGTCAGGGGGGACTGGAGGAGAGGGAGGGAGGGAGGGAGACAGAGGGGAAAGAGGGAGAAAAGGGAAGTGAGCGGGAGCCCCCGGGTCCCAAACTGTTGTACTTAGCACGTAGACGGGAGAGTCGGAGAGTCAGAGGATGCCCTGGACCGCTGTTGGCAAACCACAGCCTCTGTGTCAACCGAGTTTGATGGAACGCAGCCATTTCCGTCGTTCAGCTGCCACAGCAGCGCTGAGCGGTCTGGACAGAGACTGCACGGCTCACACCGCCAGAGCAATTCACTGCCCAGTTCCTCAGGGGAAACAGCATGCCCACCCTGCCCACCCAGGACAGAACTCGCTCTCTGGAGGTCAGTAGGCATTAGTTGATTTCCACCACTATTTCCACTTCTCCCTCCAGGTTCCAAGGAGGGTGGGCCTCTCAGCTCCTGAACTAGGCAGGGCCACGGGACCTGCTTTGGTCCATGAAGCAACAGAAGTGGCATGTCACCTCCAGGTGGAAGCCCTTAGGAGCTGGTGCCTGATTCACCACGTCCCCTTCCCATCTGGTCACCTGATACTCCGGGTGGTGGAAGTTCTGTCCTGCTGGGCTGCTGAGCGAGGGTGACGCGGGTCCTGGCAGCACCCGAGATCTGAGGGCAGGGGAAAGGCACCAGGGACTTAGGGCAAGAGCCCAGAGCTACCCCCACCTATTCAAATAAAAATACAATCAAAGTGGAGTTCTTTCTAGGAACTGAGGATGAATCAATGTCAGAACACCTATTAACAGGTCATAAAAAATGTAAACTTATGACCCCCGGTGCTTCTTCACTGCATTTTGAGGCTCCATTACCAGGTGCACACAAGTTTGGAACTGTTACAGCTTCTTAGTGAATTAAAAGTCTGATTTGATATTCTTTACTTCCAGTAATATACCAAAAATATACCCATATTAATAGTTATATCAGGTTTTTTTCTTCAGTATTTGCCAGGTTTATTTTTTCTCACCCTTTACTTTCAAATTTTCAACTGCTTTATGTTTAGATGTTTCTTGTAAATAGCATAAAACTTGAATTAAAATATAGCTTGACACTCTTTTGTCTTTCAACTGGAGGTTTTTTGTCCATTTACATTTATTGTAATTACTGGTGGCAAATTCTATTTATTTCCATCATCTTATTTTGGGCTATCTGTACTTGCTTCCCCATGGAAGGATTATTTGGGATTATTTCCAAATAACTCATTCTAATTTCCCCTCCTATTAGAGTGGAAGTTATAGACTAATTGTATTCTCCTGGTGTTCACTGTAACTCTTAACATTCCTGCTCTGCTCAACCAGGTAACACGTTACCCTCCCCTCGAACAACACAAAGGCGGTAAAACCTCACTCCACTCGGCTCTTATTTGCCATTCTTGTTTAAATTTAGTTTTAATCGTACACACAGTGAACATTATAATCCTTGTTAATGGAGGTGATGTTTCTTTAGCTGAACCCACATATTTCCCACTTTTGTGCTCCTCGTCCCTCCTGCATGTCAGCCCTCATTCCTGGGTCCTTTTCTTTCTGCCTGAAAAATTCTCTCAGAATTTTGTCCAGTAGTCTTCATTGCTCCCTCCTCCTCCACAGGTGTCTTGCTGGGTGAACATTTCTGGGCTGCTGTTTTCTTTCAGCCCCTCGAAGATGGTACCCTCTGCGTCCTGTGTCCCTGCTCTGGGACTGAGGAGCCAGCTCTCGGGCTGTCACTCCTGACTCTCTGGTCAACTTTGGTTTTTCGCACCGTCAGTTGTCTTTTTGTGTATCTTGCTTGGGATTTGGCTGGCTTTTTGAATACTGGTGAACCCATGTCCTTCATCAGTTCTGGAAAACTCCACCCTCATCCTCTTCCAAATTTGGCTTCTGCTCTCTCCCGTCTCTTAACCTCCCGCTTCTCTTCCAGTGTTTGGGAAATTCCCTCACCTCCATCTTCCAGCTCACCAGCTTTCTCTCCAGCTGTCTCATATCCACTGTTAACCCAATCCAGTGTCTGAAATCCCAATTAGCTTTTAATTTCTTTTAGTTCTATTCAGCTCTTCTGCAAACATTACCGCCTCTTTCTTTTCCTTCACACTTCAGGATTAACACTCCAATTCTGGATCTGACGATGCCAACACTGGAGGTCTTAACTGCTGGTGTCTCTGCTGGCTCCCACTCCCGTTGATGGGTTGTGAGTTCCGATGCTGGCTCACACTTCCCAGGGGACGACTAGGGGAATTCCTTATGGCACGAGTTGAAGGTTCTTCCAGCAGACCCCCAGGGTCACCACCACCCTGCACTGCTTTAAACCACGCTGTCCACTGGTGGCTTCAGACACCCAGATAACGGAGTTGCAAAGTCACGTGAGGTCACAGAGCACAGACTCGATTCTCCCCCTCCCGCTCCCAGTGGCAGGGTCGGAGGTGTCCAAGTTTCCTGTCCATTCCCGGGAAGATCTCACTTTGGTTTCTACTTCACCCTTCGAGGTCTCGACTTGTCAGACATACCATCTTGAAGGTCCGTGAAAATGGGAGACCAAACCTGCCTCGTCTGACATGAAAGCTGCTTCCCTCCTGGGCCCCTGCCTGCATGGACCTGTGGCCTCTCTTGCTCATCTTCTGGTTGCTTGCTGATCCATTAATCACGACAACCATCTTGCCCAGCGGTTGTAGGTGTTTTCATTGGGGATCCACTGCTGACCAGCAGCAGACGTGGACAGTCTCCCATGCGCGAGTCTGGAGAGCCTGGTCCACGCAGACTGGAACCCCCAGAGAGTGAGCGCGCGAGAGGGGCTCAGGGAGGAAACACAGCAAATTAAGGAGAAAAACCTGCCTGATGTGCTATTAAGACACAAAGTTACACCAGTGAAAGCAGCAAGGGGATGGTCGAGCTGGCAACAGAATTAGAGCAGATTCAGAGACAGATGCCAACACACACAGGCGCTCACTCGGGGGTAGGGAGCGTCAGCCAGGCCCTTGGGGTTGGGGCAATCTCCACGTCTCTCTCCATCCCAAAATAAGTCCTAGATGGATAAAAATAAAAGTTGAAATTATAAACAGAAAGAAAAGACCATGGGAGAATTTGTGCCAACTGTGGGAAAGGCCTCTCAGGGCACAAAAGACAGACATTTAAAGATTGTGGTTTGAAAACCATAAAAATAAAATGTTTACAGCAAAACTATTCATGAACAAAACTGAAAGGTAAATTTGGGAAAAAACAACACAAAAGCTTATTAATGGTTAAGAGGATAAATTTTATGTTTTTCAGCACCATTAAAATTTTTTTTTTTTTACTTAGATTTTTTTTATTGAGTTATTGATAGGTTACAATCTTGTGAAATTTCAGTTGTACATTAATGTTTGTCAGTCATGTTGTAGGTGCACCACTTCACCCTTTGTGCCCACCCCCCACCCCACCTTTCCCCTGGTATCCGCTAAACTGTTCTTAGTCCATAATTTTAAATTCCTCATATGAGTGGAGTCATACACAGATTATCTTTCTCTCGCTGGCTTATTTCACTTAACATAATTCTCTCAAGGTCCATCCACGTTATTGCAAATGGAATGATTTTGTTCTGTTTTGCAGCTGAGTAGTATTCCATTGTATATATGTACCACATCTTCTTTATCCATTCATCTGTTGATGGGCACTTAGGTTGCTTCCACGTCTTGGCTATTGTAAACAGTGCTGCAATAAACATTGGGGTGCATAGGACTTTTGGGATTGCTGACTTCAGGCTCTTTGGATAAATACCCAGTAGTGGGATGGCTGGATCGTATGGTAGTTCTATTTTTAGTTTTTTGAGGAATCTCCATACTGTTTTCCATAGTGGCTGCACCAGTTTGCATTCCCACCAGCAGTGTATGAGGGTTCCTTTTTATCCGCAACCTCTCCAACATTTGTTGCTATTAGTTTTAGATATTTTTGTCATTCTAACTGGTGTAAGGTGATATCTTAGTGTAGTTTTGATTTGCATTTCCCTGATGATCAGCGATGATGAGCATCTTTTCATGTGCCTACTGGCCATCAGTATATCTTCTTTGGAGAAATGTCTGTTCATGTCTCCAGCCCATTTTTTGATTGGGTTGTTTGATGTTTTGTTGTTGAGTTGCGAGAGTTCTTTATATATTATGGATATTAAGCCTTTGTCAGATATATAACTTGCAAATATTTTTTCCCAGTTAGTGGGTTGGTTTTTTGTTTCAATCCTGTTTTCATTTGCCTTGAAGAAGCTCTTTAATCTGATGAAGTCCCATTTGTTTATTCTTTCTATTTTTTCCCTTGTCTGAGAAGACATGGTGTCCGAAAAGATCCTTTTAATACTGATGTCAAAGAGTGTACTGCCTACGTTTTCTTCCAGAAGCCTTATGGTTTCAGGTCTCACCTTTAGGTCTTTAATCCATTTTGAGTTTATTTTGGTGAATGGTGGAAAAGAATGGTCAATTTTCATTCTTTTACATGTGGCTTTCCAGTTTTCCCAGCACCATTTGTTGAAAAGACTTTCTTTTCTCCATTGTATGCCCTCAGCTCCTTTGTCAAAGATAAGCTGTCCATAGATGTGTGGTTTTATTTCTGGGCTTTCAATTCGGTTCCATTGATCTGTGCACCTGTTTTTGTACCAGTACCATGCTGTTTTGATTACTGTAGCTTTGTAGTATGTTTTGAAGTCAGGGATTGTGATGCCTCCCATTTTGTTCTTTTTTTCTCAGGATTGCTTTAGAAATTCGGGGTCTTTTGTTGCCCCATATGAATTTTAGGATTCTTTGTTCTAATTCTGTAAAGAATGTCATTGGGATTCTGATTGGGATGGCGTTGAATCTGTAGATTGCTTTAGGTAGAATGGACATTTTAACTATGTTTATTCTTCCAATCCATGTACATGGAATGTCTTTCCATCTCCTTACGTCGTCATCCAATTCTCTCAGAAAGGCCTTGTAATTTTCATTATATAGATCCTTCACTTCCTTAGTTAAATTTACCCCAAGGTATTTTATTCTTTTTGTTGAGATTGTGAATGGTATTGTATTCTTGAGTTCTTTTTCTGTTAGTTCATTACTGGAGTATAGAAATGCTACTGATTTATGCAAATTGATTTTATACCCTGCAACTTTGCTGTAGTTGTTGATTACTTCTAACAGTTTGCCAATGGATTCTTTGGGGTTTTCTATATATAAGATCATGTCATCTGCAAACAGCGAGAGTTTCACTTCTTCCCTCCCTATTTGGATTCCTTTTATTCCTTTTTCTTGCCTGATTGCTCTGGCCAGGACCTCCAGTACTATGTTAAATAAGAGTGGTGATAGAGGGCATCCTTGTCTCGTTCCTGTTTTCAGGGGGATGGGGTTCAGTTTTTGCCCATTGAGTATGATGTTGGCTATAGGTTTGTCGTATATGGCCTTTATTATGTTGAGGTAGTTTCCTTCTATGCCCATTTGTTCAGAGTTTTTATCATAAATGGCTGTTGGATCTTGTCAAATGCCTTCTCTGCATCTGTTGAGATGATCATGTGGTTTTTAT
The DNA here is from genome assembly GCF_041296235.1 of Equus asinus. Lineage (NCBI taxonomy): Eukaryota > Metazoa > Chordata > Mammalia > Perissodactyla > Equidae > Equus > Equus asinus. The sequence goes on along the minus strand of NC_091799.1, from coordinate 53,874,649 downwards.
TCCTCAGTTTGTTGATGTGGTGTATCACGTTGATTGATTTGCGGATGTTGAACCATCCCTGTGTCCCTGGTATGAATCCCACCTGATCCTGATGTATGACTCTTTTGATGAATTGCTGAATTCTGGTTGCCAAAATTTTGTTTAGAATTTTTGCATCTATGTTCATCAGTGATATTGGCCTGTAGTTCTCTTTTTTTGTGGTGTCCTTGTCAGGCTTTGGTATCAGCGTGATGTTGGCCTCATAGAATGTGTTAGGAAGTGTTCCATCTTCCCTAATTTTTTGGAATAGCTTGAAAAGGATAGGTATTAAATCCTCTCTGAAAGTTTGGTAGAATTCCCCAGGAAAGCCATCCGATCCTGGGGTTTTATTCTTTGGGATGTTTTTGATTGCTGTTTCAATCTCTTTCCTTGTGATTGGTCTGTTCAAATTGTCTGCCTCTTCTTGAGTGAGCTTTGGGAGATTGTAGGAGTCCAAGAATTTATCCATTTCCTCTAGGTTATCCATTCTGTTGGCATATAGTTTTTTGTAGTATTCTCTTATAAACTGTTGCATTTCTGCAGAGTCTGTTGTTATTTCTCCTCGCTCATTTCCGATTTTGTTTATTTGACTTTCTCCCTTTTTTTCTTTGTAAGTCTGGCTAGTGGTTTGTCCATTTTATTTATCTTCTCAAAAAACCAGCTCTTTGTCTCATTGATCCTTTCTACTGCCTTTTTCGTTTCAATAGTATTTATTTCTGCTCTGATTTTTATTATTTCTCTCCTTCTGCTGACTTTGGGCTTCATTTGTTGTTTTTTCTCTAGTTCAGTTAGGTGTGCTTTACAATTAAAAATTTTAAGAAATTTTTAAAAGAATTTTGATGGATAAATGAGAAAAAGACAAATATCTAATAAACAATCAAAGCAGCTAATTAAAAATAGATAAATACTAGAAAACCTCCCTGGTAGTGAACGAAATGATTGAGATCAGGAGACAGCACCCACCACTTGACAGTTTGGCCAAAACAAAAACTTGGGGCGATGTGGCCTCGTGGGTCCAGAGACCATCCTGAGACCCCGGACCAAGCCCATCCTGACCCGGCAGCCAGAGGCAAAGGGGCAACGGGCCATGGCCTGCGGGCCCGACAGGGGGGCCAGTGCCGGCGTCTCCAGGCAACATGCACGGCTGGTGCGAGCCCAGGCCAGCCGTCCTCGCCACTTCCCGTGCGTGGCGGGCAGTGTGTGCGGACGAGGGTGGCGCGAGGCTGCCACCCCAGGCTCCAGGTGCTGCTGCTCCACTGTCCCCAGGGCCAGGTGTGCGCTGAGCCTGGCAACTGAGGGCACCGGCTTCCTTAGCATCACCCAGGGTGCCCTCATGGTTCCTCTGTTCTCCGGGGTCCAGCATGGGCTCGCCTAGATGGCCACCTGCCCTTCCCGACTACCTGGCCTTCAGAGTCAAGCCCCGACACCCCACCCGAAGCAGCCAGGTCCCCAGAGCCAGCCCTTTGTGGAGCTCTCCAAGCACGCGCTGGCCCTGCGACTCCGACTCTGGTTGCTGTGGACCGACTTGTGTCCGGCACTCAGTCCCCGTGCTGGAGCCCTGCTCCTGACGGCACGGGCTGTGGAGTGGGCCATTGAGAGGTCCCCAGGGCTGGATGAGGTCATGAGGGGGGCCCTCACGATGGGGTTAGTGCTCCTACGAGAAGGAACTCGAGAGCTTGCTCTCCCTCCCAGCGCGAGAGGACACAGCCAGAAGGCAGCTGTCGGCAAGCCAGGAAGCAAGCCCTCCCCAGACCAGCCCTGCCGGCTGCCCGACCCCGGACGCCCCCCGCCCACGCCGAGAGAAAGAAACGTGTGCTGTTGGAGCCACCAGAACGCTCCAAGGTGCTGTCCGACACAGCTGGAGAAGGGCACCCCTCCGCCAACTGATCCAGGCCACTACCTCCAGGGGAGACAGCAGCGTGCTGACCAGTTAGGACAGATGACGGCGTGTTAGTGTCCTGGGGCCACCATCACCACCACAAACCGCAAACCGGGGGCTTAAAACAGGAGCTGCCTCTCCCCGCGGGAGGCCAGCGGTCTGAGACCGAGAGGCAGACAGGGCCGGTCCCTCAGGAGGCTCCAGGGAGGGCCCTCCTCGCCTCCCCCAGCTTCTGGAGGCTCTGGGGCTCCCTGGCTTGTGGTGGTGTCCCCCCACAGTCCCTGCCTCCATCTCCACATGGCCCTCCTCCACGTCTGTGCCTCCTGTCTCTCCTAAGGACACATGTCACTGAATTTGGAGCCCATCCAGGCAGTCTCATCTCCAAGCTCCCCTTTAATGACACCTGCAGACCCCAATCCTGCCCTGGCCACAGTCACGGGTGCCGGAAGGCACACCTCGGGCACGCGTCCTGGGCTGCCAGGCACCCAGGGTGCCAGCGGTGCAGCCGGCACCATCTCGGGGCCTCCGTCCACACAGAGAGGTTGGGTGGGGGTTCTTCAGGGAAGGGAGCTTGGTCACTCTGGGCTTCAGATGTCACTTTAAGACCTTTCTGCAGTGTCTCTCCTGCCATGAGCACCGACTCTCCGGGAACAGAGGGCTGCGGAGCACGGAGCCTGGGGTTCACCACCCCCTCGGCCCCTGACTGGCTGTGGCGGGGGCCTGGCTGCTGCCTGCAGGGGCACCAGCTTCCGGCCTGTGACACCGCCACTCGTGGTCACCGAGTGGGGCTGGAGGGCTGTGTGAGCGGCCACCGCTAAGGCGCCGCCTCCCCTGGGCCTGGGTTTTCCCATCTACGACACGGAGGGCAGAGCAGGCCTGACCTGGGGGCTACTGGGGATTCCGTGGGAGCTGCCCCCCAGGACCGGGGCCCGGGGGTGACGATGACCGTCCCAGGCGCCGCCAAGTCAGCCCTGACAGAAGGAACGGGGACCACAGCCAAGTAGAGGACCTGGTTTATTTCTGACGCAGGTGAGTCTCAGGACAGCGCAGCAGCCCCCAGGCGGGGCGGGGCGGGGCAGAGCTAGAACTCCACCTTGCAGGCAGGGAAGGCCTCGTCCTGCATGGACACAGTGCTGTTGCTGCCCAGCACCGTGATGCCCAGTGCCTGGTGCCGGGCATGCGTCTCCTCATACCACTCATGCATGGCCACCGAGTCGAAGGTGGGGATCAGGGTCACCTGCGGGCAGGACAGAAGGAGCGACGGTGAGGGGAGCGCCCGCCGCCCTCCTGGCCCAGCTCCACGTGCCCAGGCCTCTCTTCTCTGCCCCCGTTCTCTCTTGCCTGGAGGTCTGCGGCTGGCGGCCCGCCTGTCCCTGAAGTCCCTTCTCTTCCTCTAGCACCCAAAGGGCCCTCTTACAGCCCAGGCGGCCAGGCCGCTCTTCTGTGAATCCCCCCTCATGCTTCCCACCAACCTCCCCACCGCCATGTCTCCCTCTTTGCTCACCCAGGCCTCCCTGCACCTCCTTGAATGCGCCGAGCCTACTCCCACCTCTAGGCCTTTGCCCCTACTGTGCCTGCTGCCAGGACACTCCCTGGCAGCTGCTCGACGAGCTGCATGAGAGTCGCACGAGAGCAGGGGTGGCACACGCCCTGCGCAGGGCTGGGCGGGGGCCAGGGACCGGAAGATCCTCTCCACCCAAACTTGCCTCACCCTCCATTTCAATCTCACGGTCTCAAGCGAGCCTAACTCTCAAGGACAGTTTTCAACTGCCTCGGCCACACAGACACTGCACGCCCCACCAGTCCAGCTGGACCAATCCTCGGGGTCGGGGGGCGGGGGGTGACCGAGCCAGCCCCACCCTTGTCCTCATCCGGGATTGCTGCAGACTGAGGAGGCAGTGGACGTGACAGGAACAGAGGCCTGACAGTGGGGGCTCCTGCGTCTGCCCTCATTCCTGTGTGCCCTTGGGGACGCGCCTTCTTTCTGAGCCCCGCGCCCTCCTCTGGGAGGTGGGGGAATCACTCAGGAGACCGTGTGGGTTCAAAAGGAAGACACCAGCAGGTGCTGGCCCTGCTTTGCGCCCAGACTGCTGGAGGCCTGGAGGGGCACGCACCTGGAGGTCCCGGTCCCACTGCCGCTTGCCGGCCAGCAGCGCGTCCAGGACGGCCCGCATGCCCTCCTCCTTGCGCTGGTCCTGGCCACTGATGACGTAGCAGAGCGCCCGCACTCGCCGGAAGAACTCTTCGTCCACCAGGCGGGCGCTGCCCCCGCTCGGCAGGTAGGCCAAATCGAGGTAGATGGGGGAGCCGGGCGGAGCTGCTGACGCACCTGGCCGGCTGCCGGCTGACCCTGTGGGCAAGAGAGCAGGAGTCAGTGTGGATTCCCAGGACCGGGAAAGGGCCGAGACCCAGAGCCCAGGACGAGGCTCCCAGCTCCACCTGCACCTCTCCGAGCAGCTCCCTCCTTGTCAGGAGTCCTAATCTCAGCGTTTGATGATTGACAAGCCCTCCCTGGCAGGGGCAGTTACTCAGTGAACTCTGCAAACACCCTGGACCACCTCCTCAGCGCCTGGACCCTCCCTGGCCAGTCCCTGGAGACAGACATCCCCGGGAAGAAAGGAAGGGGCAATCAGAGAGCGCTTCTTGGAAGAGGCAGTCTTGGAGCTTGAGCCCTGAAAGCAGCTGGTGCCTGGAACACTCCGTTGCTTCTGCAGCACCCGTCCGTGCAGCTGTGTTTCCCAAGCCCTCCTGGCTCCGGGTGCTGGGACACGGCAGCGACCAAGACAGAAAATCCCTGCCCCAAGGGCGACGGAAAGCCAGTGCTGGGGTGGGAGGGACAGAGTTATCTGAGGGACAGCCAGGATGGGGCAGCCACTCTCAGGGCCTCGCCCACAGCCCTGAATCCAGAGCCTGTGCAAGGGGGACGAGGCCACCGCTCTGGATCAGTTCACTGAGGACACAGCTGGGTCTCAGGCGCAGGAAGCCTGCCAGATGCCTGGCGCCTGACAGCCATGAAGAGCGCCCAGCTCAGAGGGCAGCCAGGGCATGTGCACAATGAATGAAATCCCAGCTTTGGGCAAGTGGCGCCCGCACTCAAAACTGGGGACTGTGGCAGCGAGGGTCTGAGTGGAGCCTCAGGAGGAAAAAGCCACGTGGGCCATGGAAGGCGTGAGGGAGGCAGGAGTGGCAGAGGCGGAAGGGCAGAGAGAAGACAGGGGGACCGTGGGTAGGAGGACAGGGTAGAGGGGAGCCCAGCAGCTATAGCCCATGGGCCAAACACGACAGACACCTGCTTTGTCAGTAGTTTTGCTGGAGTGCGCACGCACTCACCCAGCTGCTTCTGTGCTACAGCCGCAGAGCTGAATATGGGACAGAGACCACCTGGCCTGCAAAGCTGAAAATGTCTACCCCGGCCCTTTAAGACAGGCTGCTGACACCAGCATGGAGGGTCAGTTTACCTGAGGTGGTGGGAATGGGAGACCCCAAGTGGCCAAGATCGTGGCCTCTCTGGAAAGAGGCCAAATGCCCCAGACAACAGAACTTTAGATGACCCCCACCCTCCAGGGCCAGCCTTGCCCACGGGCCCTGGGGGCCACCATCTCCCTCCCACTGTGCTGGGAACCCCTGACCTGCTGAAGGTCCCAGGGGCCCATCAGGTGCCTCCCTTGGAATCTGCCCAAGAAAGACAAGAGGTGGCAGCTCAAGCAGGTGCTGAGGCTAGGAGAGAATCGAGAGCCCGGGGCAGCCAGGAGCCAAGGACAGGTCACGAGGGGGGAGAAGCAGAGACGTCCACCAGCTCCTTGAGGGCAGGCCCACCCCAGGCACTGGAAGAGGGCCCAGGCCAGGGCGAGCGCTCAGCACCATGAGCTGGAGGTGCTGCCTTCACCAGCATCACTGGTCTCTCCCCAGCCCTCCCTAGGCAATTCTAGGCCTGCGCTGACCAACGCAGTGGCCAGCAAGCACTGCCACATGGCACGTGTGACCAAGACCAGCTGGGAGGGCACTCCAGGCTCTCAAGACGTGCTCTGGGAAAGAGAAAGAGGAACTATCGAGTCATTTCTTCTCTTGATTACACACTGAAATATCACTTTGGTGTAGTATGCAGGAAAGAACACAGCAAGAGGATTCTGGGACGATGGCACAGTAAGAAGCACCAGGAATCTGTCTCCTGTGCTGGCAGCCCCTCCCTGTAAGGGTGAAGCAAGCTACCTGCAATTTAAAGGACTGTGCCTTTTTGGGGGGGGGGGGTGAGGAAGATTGGCCCTGAGCCAACATCTGTTGCCAATCTTCCTCTATTTTTTGTAGGTGGGATGTGTCACAGCATGGCTTGAGGAGTAGGTCTGCACCCTGGATCCAAACCTGTGGACCCCTGGCCACCAAAGCAGAATACACAAATTTAACCACTGTGCCACTGGGCAGACCCCAGACTGTGCATTTCTTATTCTTCTTCCCATCCCCCCTTCATTTTTTTTCTTTTTCCCCTTTTGGGAGCCAGACATTTAAGGATTAGACATTCAAAAGCAACAGCATATATACGGGAATTTAGAAAGTCACCATGCGTGCCCAGGGAAAGGTGCAGGCTCAGGAAAGATCTGAGAAGACCTTACATTCATACCCCAGACTGATGGCCAGCACAGAGACAGCCCACTACAGCTAAACAAAAAAGCCACAGCAAACCCTGGGGAAAGATGAAATTTGGATCACCAGAGTTACCACATTATTAAATTCAAATGACCAGTTTTCAACAGCAACAAAAAAAATCACAAGGCACCCAAAGAAAGACAGTAAGGCCCATTCAAAGGGAAAAAATCAATCAAAGAAACCATCCAGATGGCAGACTTACTAGACAAAGACTTTAAAAACAACGGTCTGAAAGAGACTCAAAGAACTAAACGAGGACGTGGAGACAGCCAAGAGAATGATGTATGAACAAAACAAAAATAAGGAAACATAAAACAAAAAAATAAATGAAAAATTCTGCCACCAGAAAGCACAATAACTGAAATGAAGAAAATTCACTAGAGGGACTCCATTCAAGATCTGAACAGGCAGAAGAACCAGGAATCCTGATGAGAGGACAATGGAAACTGAGTTCCAGGAAGAGAAAGAGAAATGAGTGAAGAAAGTGAAGAGAACCAAAGGCACCTGTGGGACACCCTCAAAAGGACCAACACACACATTACAGGAGTCTCAGGAGGAGAGACAGGGCAGAAGGATCATTTGAAGAAATAATGGCCAAAAGTTCCCCATATTTGAGGAAAGACATGAATATAAACACCCAGGAAGCTCGATGCACTCCAAGCAGGACGAACTCCAACAGACCCACACTGACTGAGACACACGGCCCAAACCCACTCTAGTCAAGCTGCTGAAGACAAGATGAGGAGCAGCCCTGCGGGAGGAGCAGGAGAAAGGGGAATCCACAGCTGTAGATGCTTACACTGAAAAGAGGCCCTCAAATCAGCCGCCTCACATTACACCTCAAGGAAACAGAACAAGAAGAACAAAGAAATTCAAAGACAGGAGAAGCAAGGAAACAATACAGATTAGAGCAGAAATTCTGAAAGAGAGACTAGAAAAACAACACAGAAGAAAGTCATCAAAACCAAAAGTTGGTTCTTTGAAAAGATTAACAAAATTGGCAAATCTTTAGTGGATGGACTAAGGAAAAAAAGAGAAGACTCAAATGAGTAAGATCAGAAATGAAAGCGGGGATGCGACTGCTGGTTCTATGGAAATTAGCATTAGGAGAGCACAACGGACTGCTGCACACCAACAAAGCACGTAACCTCGAGGAAATGTTCAAGTTCCTAGAAACAAGAAACGCACCAAGACTGAATCACAAAGAAATAGAAAATCTGAACAGACCTCTAACTAGGTAAGGAGACTGGATCAGTAATCACAAGCCTTCTGGGCTTCAAGCAAACATTTAAAGAACTGACACCAATCCTTCTCAACGGTTCCAAAAAACGAAGAGCAGGAAACACTTCCTAACTCATTCTACGAGGCCAGCATTACCCTATACCAAGGTTAGGCAGAGACACCACGAAGAGAGAAAACTACAGACCAACATCCCTTTGGAACACTGACGCAAAAGGCCTCAACAAAATACCAGCAAACCGAATTCAGCAGCATATTAAAAAGATTACACACTATGACCAAGCAGGATTTATTCCTGAGATGCAGGGATGGTTCAACATATGAAAAACCAGTGTAGGAAGAATGAAGGAAAAACCCCATCTGGATCATCTCAAGTGATGTGGAAAAGGCACTTGATAAAACCCAGCACTATTCCATGATAAACACACTCAACAAATCAGGAAGGGAAGGAAACCACCGTAACATAACAGCAACCACATGTGGACACCCACGGCTCACGTCACACTGTACGGTGAGGGACAGAAAGCTCCTCCTCTGGAGACCAGGAACGAGGCGAGGGTGCCACTCTCACACTTCAAGACAGCGCTGGAAATCCTAGCCAGGGCAGCAGGCAAGAAAAAGAAAGAAAAGGCCTCCACACTGAAAGGGAGAAGGGAAGTGACCTCTGTTCACAGATGACACGATCTTACATGCAGAAAATCCTAAAGGCTCCACACACATAAAAGAAACCTGTTAAAACTAATAGATGAAGTCAGCAAAGCAGCTGGATGCAAAATCAACACACAAAAATCAGCTGCGTTTCTACACACTACAATGAGCAATTCAAAAAGGAAACTAAGAAAACAATTTCACTTACAATAGTATTAAAAAGAATAAAATATTTAGGAATTAACTTAACCAAGGAGGTAAAATATTGGTACGTGAAAATTACAAGACATTGCTGAAAGAAATTAAAGACATAAATTAATGGAAAGACATCCCGTGTTCACGCGTTTAGACTTCACATCGTTAAGATGTCAGCACCGTACAAAACAATCTACAGGGCCAATGAGACCCCTGTCAAAATCCCAATAACGTTTTCTGCAGACACAGAAAAACACACTCTAAAATTCACGTGGAATCTCAAGGGACCCCAAATAGCCAAGACAATCTTGAAAAAGAACAAAATTGGAGGACTCACATTTCCTGATTTCTAAGCTTACCACAAAGCAACAGTACCGAGACAGAGTGGTGCTGGCACAAGGACAGACATACAGACCCAAGGAACAGAACAGGGAGCCCAGAAATACACCCTGGCATATATGGTCAAAGGATTGTTGACAAGGGTGCCAGAGCTTCCAATGGGGAAAGTGCAGTCTTTTCAGCCACTGGTGCTGGAAAACTGGATCTCCACACCACAGTGATGAAGCTGGATGCTTCTTTAGTACCATGTACAAAACTAATTTAAAATTAATCAAAGAGAAAAATGTGACAGCTAAAATTATAAAATTATTAGAAGAAAACATATGGCAAAAGCTCCCTGACACTGGGTTAAGCCATGATTTCCTGGATATAATACCAAAAGCACAGGCAACAAAAGAAAAATAGACAAACTGGACTCCATGAGAATTAAAAACTTTTGTGCATCAAAGGACACTACCAACAGAGTAAAAAGACCACCCACAGAATGGACAAAATATTTGCAAATCATATATCTGATAAGGGATTAATATCCAGAATATGTAGAGAACTCTCATAACCCGACCACAGAAAGACAGACAACCCAACTCCAAAACGGGCAGAGACGTGGCTAAACGCTCTCCAAAGAGACAGACGCCCGGCAGGCCCAGGAAAGACACTCCACATCGCTGTCCACCAGGGAAATGCCGATCAAACCTCAAGGCAGCACCAGCTCACCGCCACCGGGACGCCGCTATCAAACAGCCATGAGACAAGTGTTGGCGAGGACTCGGAGAAACTGGAAACTCTGTGCACTGTGGTGAGAATGTAAACTGGTGCGGCCACGTGGAAAACTGTGGCAGTTCTTCAAAAAAATTCAACATAGAATGACCCTATGATCCAGCAATCCCACTTGGGGTATAAACCCCACAGAACTGCGAGCAGGGACTGAGAGGCGTTTGAACGTCCCGGTCCACAAGCTGGAAGAAACCCACGTGTCCATCAAGGGATGAACGAAGCGCAGTCCATCCACACACTGGAATACTGAGCAGCCCAAAAAAGGAAGGGAATTCTGCCACGTGCTCCAGCATGGATGAGCCCCGAGCGAGTGACGCTCAGTCAAATAAGCCCGATGCAGAAGGGCAAACACTGGGATTCCGTCAGACGAGGTCCCTAGGGGAGTCCGACTCACAGGGACAGAAAGCGGAAGGGAGGGCACCAAGGGCCAGGAGTTGGCATTTAATGGGACAGTTTCAGTCTCAACAGATGAAGGGAGTCCTGGAGACGGATGGTGGGGACGGCTGTACAAGAAAGGGATGTGCTGAATGCCACTGAACAGTGTGCTGAAAAATGGCCAAGGTGGTAACTTTTATATTATGTATATTTCATCCCAGTTTTTGAAAACTGGAGAAAAAAAGCACAGCAGGCCTGAGACTCTGTCCTTAGAAGCCTCACCCTCTGGCCCTTGGCTAGCGTTTGGGAACCGACTTCAGAAGGGTTCCCCCTCTTCCGGAAAGGGTCGGGGTGCACGGTGCCGGCGCGACTCGTGCTGAAGACCCGCCGCCCCTCCTGCGGAGTCCGCGATTCTGGGACTTGACCAGCCCCCGACAGAGACCCTGGGAGATCTCAAAGGAGATCCCGGGTGGACAACACTTCACACGTGTCATCGCAGCTTGTTGATGGGGGAATTACACCCGCGGTGCGACTCCACCGCGAGAAGGCTCTAGAAGCTTGTGCCTGGTTTCCCTGGCACACCCCTGTGCCGTTCCTGCTGTATCCTCTTGTTCTAATACACCTCAGCCACGAGCACGACGAACGCCTGAGTTCTCCTTGCCAACCACAAACCGGGAGGTGGCCTCGGGAACCTCAACACAAACGGGTTAAAGAAAGCACAGCGCTGCCATTAGTGCCGCCCACTTCTCTTGCCGACCCGGCTACTAGAAGCAGCCCACTCACACATGTGCTGTTTCCACTGACAACACTGCCTGCACGCCCTGGAACCACAAGTGCCCCAACAGTGAGGCCAGAGCTTCAGTCTTACAGGAGAAACTGAGGTCCAGAGAGGGTGGCGGGAGTGGCGGAGGCCACACAGCAAGCAGAGAATAAGAGGACTTGGGCTGGTAACCCACTGCAGGACTCCAGCTCCCAGGTACTTACCAGATGGGCCCCGACTGGTGGTCTTGGGGACCGAGGACTTTCTAGACAGGGGTGCCCGACCTCCCTTGTCACTGGGCTCGCTCCGGGCGCTGAGTGGCCGAGTGGCCCGGTCCCCACCAGCCAGCCCCTTGGTCTTGGCAGTGGTCAGTGGAGAGGCTTTGGGGGCAGCAGTGCCAGGGCTGGGGCGGGCCAGGGACTTCCGCGCACGGCTGAGGCCATCTGTCAGCCGGGCCTGCTCCGGGGGCAGCATCTCAGGGTCCACCATGCAGATGCTGGGTGGGGTGGGCAGCGGTGGGGGGAATTTGAGGGGGTCGGGTAAGGGGTCACGGCGAGGGCCCCCAAAGCCCTCCGTGTCCTCGTCAGAGTCGGCAGTGCCAGGGGTGGCAGGCAGGGGGTCTGAGTCAGACAAGGTGGGCAAGGACTCGCTGACAGACGTGGGTGGTGTCTCCTCGGCCCCTGGGGCACTGGCCCGCTCCTGGGACCGGGCGCTGCTGTCGTTGGAGCTGCCTGGGGATGCTGGGGCTGGCAGCAGGGGCACGGCCTTGCGGTGCTCAAACTCGCAGGGCGACACCAGGCACAGGTCCACGTCATGTGGGGAGGCCGAGCGCCGTGCCCGCGGGCCTCGAAGCGGGAGGCTCAGCCCGGCCTCACTCGTGGTGGCGGATGGCGGTGGCAGCACCTGCTCGAAGGAGACGGACAGGGACTCGTCCACCTCTGTGGAGTGTGGGGAGCCCACCTCAGCAGGCAGCGAAGGCGTGGTCACTGTGGGTGAGGCATCCGGCCCGGCCTCCCCGCCCCGCAGCGGGCTTAGGGACAGCCGCCCGCTGCCCTCGGTCGGGCCCTGGGGGGCTCCGGGGGGCGAGGGTGTGCATGGCTGGGGGGTGCTGGTGGCCAGCAGCAGCTCCAGTGCCTTCTCCCCGAAGCTGCCGCCGTCCTCCCCGGCTGGGCTCAGCCCCAGCTCCAGGCTGCTCTCCTGGCTGGGTGTTGCCGCCAGTGCGGGGGCTGGGGAGCTGCAGGCCTCGGCGGGTGGGCTGGCCTCTTGGCCCCGGAAGCTGGGGGGGCTGCGGGGCCCATTCTCCGCTGGTGGCACAGCTGGGTGGGGGGTGTTGGGTGCTCTGCGGGGCTTGGGGGCTGCCTGGGCACCGGTCTTCTTGACACTGACCACAGCAGAGGCTGCCCGGCGCACCTCCCGCGGCTGGGTCCGAGGGGTGCTCAGCTTGGGGTCCTTCTTCACTTCCCGGGGGGGCCTGGCCTCCTTCTCAGCCCTGCGAGGGGCCTCAGCCCGTGGGGGCTCCTTCCGGGCCACCGCGGGGCGCTCCTGGGCAGGCCTGGCAGGTGTTGTCATCCGGCTCTCTCTTCTCAAGCTGTCCCGGGAGCCCACACTTTCCTTGCTCTCAGCTCGCCGAGGCCCTGCCAGGTCCTGGGGGGTCACCACAGGCTCCCGCAAGAACCCCAAGTGCTGCAGGCGGACCAGGCCATCCAGGAGGCGGGCAGGCGGCGTGCAGCCAGGGAACAGCACGCGCACCACTTTCTCAGTGGGGCCCGCGGGGTGCCACACCAGCAGGGCACACACGGAGACCGGCGGTCGGTCTGCAGCAGCCGAGGGCGGGTGCAGCACGTACATGTCAAGCCGGCCCACGCCCATCTTCTGGAAGAGCACGGTGGGCTCAGCGGGCAGCGGCCCGCGGGTCAGAGGCAGGGGCGTGATGCCAAGCCGGGCCAGGAGGCTCAGGGCCAGCTCTGCCTCATCCTCGCCACGCACCAGACGCGAGGCAGCCACCCGGGCGTTGAAGAAGACGACCCCAAGGCTGGGCGAGACGAGCCTGCGCAGCCTGTCGTCCCCGGAGCCCCCGCCGGCCACTGCCTCGTCGCGCTCGGCCAGCTTGCGCCGCAGCAGACTGTTGAGGCCGGGGAGGCTGTCGGCGCCCGCGTGGGTCACCAGCACAGCGTCCACCCGGTCCAGGTGCCGCACCAGCTTCCAGAAGCTCGACTTTGGGTTCGAGCCGCCGTTGACCAGCACGGTGAAGCCGTTGACGGCAAAGAAGGCAGCATCACCGAGGCCACCGGGGAAGATGTAGCAGCAGGGCCGGGCAAGCCTGAGGAAGCCCACGGAGGCCGGCGGCTCGAGCAGCTCAAAGGGGGATGGCGGCTCCAGCACCTCGGCCACGTACTCCAGAAACTCACGCAGGCCCTCAGAGGCCGGCCCCTGTGCTGGAGGGTTCAACCGCAGCTGCAGCATGCCCTGGAGGCCGGGCACCTCGGGGACCAGCTCGGCCCAGTCACCAAAGGTTGGGCAGATGATGGTGAGCTTGGGCAGGTCTGCGTGTGGGGGTGCGGAGGCCAGGAGATCCAGGATCTGCAGAGGAGCAGGCAGTTAAGGGGCCACCTGGAGCCAGGGGACACCCAGCCCATTGGGAGAAGAGCAAGGATATCCCCGCCCTGCCTCCTGGGGCTGGGAGGGTCGTTCGCCTGCCCTCATCACCCTCAGGACAAAACCCAACCCTCCCCACAGCCCTCGAGGGCCCACGGTCCTGCCTCACCACTGGTCCCCCTCCCTTCCATCACCCTCACTCGCTACAGTGTGAACACCTGGCCTGAGCGAGTTTTTCCTCATTTGCCCCGCCCAGTCTAAGGGCGCTCCATAAGGGACCTGTCTAGCTCTCTCCCAGCTGGGACCCAGAATCTGGGGTGCCACTTGAGGCCTCTGGGACATCTGCTGATCTACAGCCCCTGCCTCGAACTACACATTGTAGTGGATGACGGGACTGGGCCCCGACAACATGCAAGGAGGGACACGTGTCAGCACCATCATTCCTCAGAGAGGGAGGGGATGGGGCCCAGGGGGACAGCAGTTGGCCAGGGCCACGCAGCCTGATGAGGATGAGGTGGGATTCAGAGCCAGGGAGGTGGCGGCTTACTTCTTTGTCCCCCAGGACCTGGAGGAAGTGGCGGGACGAGAAGCCCCCCGTCTGGAGCAGCAGCTCCCCCGTCTCCTCCAGGCAGGGCCCAGCCAGCACCAGCAGCTTGTGAGGGGAAGGGTCCAGCAGAAGGTCCCGGAGCTGAGGGGAGGGGAGACTGTTAAAGGCCTTATTCTGTGCAGTGACATAGCCAGCACCCCACTCTGGGGCAGCCCCCAGTCCCAAATCTACGTATAACCACCCCACAGCCAGGCCAGAGAAGCTGGGAGGGTAGCCTCTGGGCACTCCCCTCCCCCCAACAAACCCCAGCTCATCCTACAAAGCCTGGCTCCAGTGCCCCCACCTCCCGGAAGCCCTCCGTACCCTTGATGGGCCCCCTCAAGTCCACCACTCTCCCGGCCCAGCCCCAACGCCATGAAGGAGGTATCTGTGTCTGGCTCTGGCTCCTTCAGAGCCCCTTGAGGGAGCAAAAGGGAGTATTTTTGATGAGAGGAGTCAACGACACAAGGTCTCTGGAGGGGTGCCCCAGGGCTCTCTCTTTCTCGTCTTCCTCACGGACGCGCCCTTCTCTGGGAGAAGGGTGCAGACGCCCAAAAGCCGGAAGCACTGCAGTCGATTCAGACAAGTCCCGGGGCTGGCTCAGCGCAAACATCTTCAGGTCCTACCTCCCCTAGCCCACTCTTTCCTCCCAAACTCCCACCTCTGCTCCACCCTCTCATCGCCGCTCCTGAGGAGGGAATAACTTGAGGCTGGAGCCACCAGGGGAGGCTTCCCGGGGGAGGAGATGCTGCTGCTGGGTGTTGAGAAGAGGATTTCGGGCAGCACAGTCTGGGACACAGGAGGTCAGGCCGGGGATGGCGTGGTTCCAGTAGCCCGCTCCCTCCAGCAGCTGCTCTTCCCTACCTCGTCACACAGCGACTTGTCTGATGGGTTTAGGAGGACCAGCGTCTCCAGGGTGTCTCCGCGGTGGTGCAGGCTCCGCTGGCCTGGGGGGAATTGGGCCCTGTGAGTTTGGGGCTGGGCCACGTGCAGGGGGTCAGGCTGTCCTGGGGTTGAACCGGGCCTCCCTGAGTTGACCCCAGGCAGCCCCAAGCCCCTCCAAGCCTCCATTTCCTGGGAACCCCAGCCAGGGGTCATCTGGGGGTTAACAGACACATGGCACAGCTGCAGGCCTGGATGAGGCAAGAACAGGAAACCCGCCTTGGCAGGCCACACGCTGGAAACAGCAGTGACAACAGGGCCTCCACTGCCTTCGGGGCCCGATTTGCAGCTGTCAGCCCTATGGGGGACACCATCACCACCACCACTGCATAAGCAAGGCCCAGGGAAGGCCAACGAGGGTCCACCAGGAAGAGGCCACGGCCTCGCAGGCCTCGGCCCTGCGTGCCTGAGGGTCAGGAAGTGGTGGGTGGGGCTGGAATGAGGGCGGCGTGAGGAGCTGAGCACAGGGAGGCCTCATGGACCTCGGAGAGGGGAGTGGGGTTAACTCCGGGATCCCAACTGTGGTCTGTCCCCAGAGCCCAGATGTGTTTCAAATCTGGCGCACGAGGCCCTGGAGCTAAAGGCCGGGCCCTCCAGTGCTGATCTGCCTTCATCAGTTTACCACACGCTCCTGTCACAGGCTACTGCCGCACTCAGGAGAGAAAACCAAGGCATGGAGGGGGCTAGCGGCCACCAAGGTCACACAGAACAAATGGGATTTCCAGCTCCCCCCACCCTGTGAGGGGTCAGGAAGCCACCCAGAACCGCTGGGACAATGAGGTGATGGACACTTCCTTCCCCTCCTGCAGCAGCCGGGAGGTGACTCAACAGGCCGGCGGAGGCGCGGGCGCCACTGGGCTTGGCTTACCCAGGCTCAGCCCAGAATCCCCAGGGAGCCATGGGCCACGTGCCGCTGGCCCAGGCATCCCCACCCCTCCTTGATCTTGTTCCTTTCTTAACTCCCCATCTATTGAGCACCTACGGTCTACCTGGTCCTGTGCAGGGGTCACAGCCACGAACCAGACACGGTTCCTGCCACATGGGGCCCACACTCCACTCTCCAGGCCCCTCGGCAGCCTCTTACTTTCCCAGTGTCCTGTCCCTTTGCCTGAGCCCTTCCCTCCACCTGCCACCTCAGCCACAGCTGCTCTCATCCAAAATGCCCCCTCCTGGGTGGGCTCCCTGTCCCCCACCCCTCATCTGTAAAATGGGGACAAAACCACAAGTTCCTGCCTTGTGGGTTATTGAGGACTGAGGAAGTCAGTGCTGCGTCAGGGCTCACCCCTGCTCCGCCCCCGGCAGACCGCGCTGTACTATTACTGTTGTTGTCTACAGCAGTACCCAACCCCAGGCCTGGCACAGAGCTGGCACTCAGAGAACACTTGCCCAGTGAATGAGTGTACATGGAACAGCGGGGGCACCGGGGTGCCCAGCCTCACCTTTCACGATGCTGGAGAAGGTGGCCGAGTGCCGGGACACGAAGACCTTGAGCTGCTCATCAAGGCTGCAGACGCCAGGGTCAACGTCCCAGGACCGGATGCCTGGCAGGGGGTGGGGGTGCCAAGGGAAGCGAGGTGGGAAATCAGCTGGGCTCCCCAGCTCCCAGAATGTTTCAATGACTGGCACCTGGCAGGTGGGGGCCGCCCAGCCCAGGACAGCCTGGAGACTGAGGACCACCCGAGTGCTCTTGACCCCACTGTATCAAGGAACCCAAAGCGTAACCTGGCATTTTACAGAGACTCAGGACACCAGCAAGAACGCCCCCGCTCAATGGTCATCTTGTCCCCTCCATCACCTCCTCCACCCTGCCGGCCACCTTCCCACCTCTCCTCCTTTGCACCCGCTGTTCCCACGGCCCTGAGGCCCTTTCCCCGCTTCAGGTGCTAAGACCCACTGTCCTCTCAGCCTTCTGCATCCTTCTGAGCACTCCCGACAGCTTAAAACTTGCGGCATCTCCTCCCTGACTTTGGGTCCACTCCCCGCCAGACTGTTGGCCTCGCGAGGGCAGGCCTGGGCCTGCGGGGGAGCATCCTCCAAGCAGGGGAGCCGAGCTGTGTGTGCCACCAGGTGACTTTCCAGGCGATGGACCCCAGGCCCTGCCCGTCTGTGACGGGAGGGTGAAGGCCCTCCGACCGCGGTGGCGGCGGCGGGTGCACCACGCCCGCCAGTCCCGCCACGCCACCTGCGGCAGGTGAACCTCGCAGGTGCACCTATGACTCACCCCCCGGGCGCGGGCCGGCCCGCCCACACCCCACTTAGCAGCTCCTCCCGGAGCACCAGAAAGTGGGCCCCGGGGCTGCGGCCCGGCCTCGCCAGCCCTGCTCCCCGCCCCGGAGATGCGGCTGCCCGGGCCCGGGGATTCCAGGCGACCCGGCCTCCCCTCTGCGGGCGGGACGCGGAGGCGGCGCCCACCCTGCCCAACCGCGGGGGGCCCAAGGCCGGGCCCGGGGCCCTCCCCGGTCTGCAGCCGGTGGGCGGCGCGGCCCCGCCAGGGCCCGGACGGCCTCCTCCGCCGGCGCCTGACAGCGAGGCCCCGAGCCCCGCCCGCCCCGGGCCCGGCCCCGGGCCCGGCCCCGGCCGCGCCGCCCGACCTCGCTCGAGCTCCTCCAGCACGTAGGCCAGCAGCCCCGAGCCCGCGCACTCGCCGCCCACCACGAGCAGCAGCGAGCTCGGCGCCCCGGCCGCCGGACGCCCAGCCGCCGCCGCCATCTTCGCGCGCCCCGCCGCGCCGAGCGCCGCCCCGCAGGCCCCGCCCCTTAAAGGGCCGGACCGGAAGGGCTGCAGACCCCGGCCGGAAGCCCCTCCGCGGGCCTGCCGATCCCTGGACCGGGGAGCTGGGGGCGCGGGCGCCCAAGGGGTGGGAGGCCGGAGTCTCTGCTTTGGGCCCGCCCTCCCAGTGACCGTTCATTCATTCAACAAGCTTGACTACACGCCTCCCACAGGCCGATCACAATCCCTGCCCTCTGGGGGCTCACCTCCCAGCACAGTGGGCCCAATCAGAACCAGACCCAGATGCTCCCAAATGCTCCCAGCTGCCTAGGTCAGGGCTGGAACAGAGAAAAGAAAGGCATCTTGTAGCTAGGGCTTTGAGGGATGTGTAGGAGTTTGCCAGGTATGGGTGGTGGGGCAAGAGCATGTGAGGCAGAAATTAGAGCAGGTGCAAAGTTTTAGAGATAGCAAAGTACATGTATGTTTGGGCCATGTTCTGGAGCACTCTGGGTCTAGAGCAAGGCGACACACTTACTCTGCACCTACTGTGTGCCAGGCATTTTACTCCATTAGCTCATTGTATACATGCACACACCTATAAAGTAGGCGCTGTTATTACAGTCATCTCAGAGGAATGGAGAGGAAACTAAGGCTTGAGGAGATGAAGTCACCAGGCCCATAAGTGGTAGAGCAGAGATTCAAACCCATGAAACTGAGAACAAAGAAGTTAAAAATCTTCCCTGGGCTAGAAGAAAAAAAATGAGATAAGATTTGCTAACTGCAGGTATGCATACTCAGCACAATCAACTGTTGTTTAAAACTAACCAGGTCTTTCTGTCCCTCCTTAGTATAGGAGTGAGCTGTCTTTCCCAGGATGTCAAGGTCCAGACGTCAAGAAAAAAGAAAAAGGAGAGGCCGGCCCCATGGCCGAGTGGTTAAGTTCACGCACTCTGCTGCGGTGGCCCAGGGTTTCGCTGGTTTGCATCCTGGGCGCGGACATGACGCCACTCGTCCCACATGCCACAACCAGAAGGACCCACAACTAAAATATACAACTATGTACTGGGGGGCTTTGGGGAGATAAAGCAGAAAGAAAAAAAAAGAAGATTGGCCACAGTTGTTAGCTCAGGTGCCAATCTTGAAAAAAAAAAAAAAGAAAAAAAAAGAAGAAAAAAAGGAGATTCAGCCTCACAAAGCTAAACGCAGGCTGAGGATGAAAACTAGCCAGAAAAGTGAAGATAAAGAAAAAGAGAGATTCAGTGCTCAAGACCAAACAGGCTGAAGACGCCAGCCAGCACAGCCACATGCTCCCCCTCCCCTACCTAAAACCCCAAATAAAAACCCCTCCCTTTTTCCCTTCAAGGAGGTGGATCTGAGTTCTAGCTCCCATCTCCTCGTCTGACTGCCTTTTGATAATAAACCTCTTTCCTTGCCACAAGCCTGACGTTTCAGTTAACTGACCTTCCTGTGCATTGGGTAGCAAGCCTGTGTTTGTGTTCGATAACACCCAGGTGGGTCTGATTCCAGATCCAGCCTGTGGAAGGACTGACTGCCTGGCTCACGTGGATACCCTTCCCGCCCCAAAGAATCTCATTCAGCCTTTTTACCTATGGCAGCCACTACAAGAAAAATCACATTCCATCAAACTTTTTGACAGTTGCCCATGCCCAGGAAGGACTGGACTGTCACCCATGGGAGTGAGCTCCCCATCTTTGGAGGTATGCAAAAGAAATCAAGACAGAATCGGAAAGGTCTGATGCAGATCAGCCTGCCCACTCTTCAGTATTTGGGTTGTTCAAGCCCAACTTCCTCCCTGGTCAGTGTGTAACAGTCTCTGGCCACATGCTGTCTAATGTTCTGGCTCTCCACTTCCTCTTTTTCTTTTGGGCCTGGCATCCTTCCTCTATCCTGGTCCCTTCCCCTTGGCGGCCTTCCCTGTGTCCTGGCTGCCTGTGGTTTCTTGTATTACTGCTCTGAGCAATAATGACAGTGGGAGCATCTGTGTCAGACTGTCTCCCCCGCCTCAGGATGGGAGCTTGTTGAAGGCCAGACCCGGCAGAGGCCTCTCCGGGGCCTGGCCTTTGCAGGACAAGGCTGGGCATCCAGGAAGTGCATGATAAAGACTCGTAGAATGGAGGTGAAAAGCCCATTCATCCGCCATTCTTTCATTCATTTATTCCTTCATGTATATTTATTGACTGGGTCAGGACTCGAACCCAGGACCCTTCTGAATGAAGTCCATGATCTTCCTCTGCCCAAAGCTGTGAGTTATGATTGTCGGTATTAATTGTAGCTGGCCATAAAGGGCCCTGGGGTTTCATGATGTGTCTCCACCAGGGGGTCTGACTGGGGGCAGGGTCCCTCCTTAGGCCTCTGGGGGCTGATGTTCTGAGTGTTCTGAAGCCCTGAGGTTTTCCTGTCCCATAGCGTGCCCCAGCTGGGGCCCCTGGGCTGAGGAGTGTGGGGAGCATCTCCTCAGAGATGAAGAAGAATCTGGGGAGCATTTCTGAAATCCCAGGCGTTGGATTCAGGTCACCATCCTCCTGCCTTCGTCCACCCCCAGCTCCATGCCTGTTTCAAGGTCGCCAGTCCCCAGAGGGGTCAGACCATGGCGTTTGTGGGGAAAATGGAACCCTCGGCCCTCAGGACTGCCAGATGCTCTCATCTTCTTCACCTGACAATTCTTTTCTCTTTTTAGCATTTTTGTTGAGATTAACATAGGCATGGTCAAGTTCACAAACGTCACAAGTAGAGGCTGATGAGGGTGATGACCTTCCAGTCTGGATCTAGCACATTCCCAGCCTCTGGCAGTTGTTGGACACTCCAGGTGATTCTCCTGTCCCCCAAGGCGACCACTGCCCTGACCTCTGTTGCTGTAGGTGAGTTTTTGCCTGGGTTTGAACTTCATATAAATGGGATCACACAGGTGTTCGCTCTTACACCTCGCTTTTCATGCTCCTCATGTTGTGGTAAGGAGCAGGTATCTGCACTTCGTCAGGGCTGTGTAGTATTCCTGGGCACCACTGTTTCTTTTTATATTGTGGTAAAATATGTATAATATATAACTTACCATTTTAACCATTTTAAAGTATGTAATTCAGTGACATTTAGTACATTCACAATGCTGTGAAGCCCTCATTAACATCTAGCTCCAGAACACTTTCATCCCCTTAAAAGGAGACCGGGTCCCCAAGAGCAGTCACTCCCCAGCCTCCCTCCCTCCCTCCAGCCCTGGCAGCCACTCCTCTGCTTTCTGTCCCTATGGATTTGCCTGTTCTGGACATTGCACACACTGTGTGGCCCTTCCTGTCTGGCTCCCTCCACTCAGCATGATGTTTTCCGGGTTCCACATTGTATTGGGGTGAGCACCTCATTCCTTTGTATGGGTGGACTACAGTGTGTTCACCCAGTCCTCTGTCAGCAGACGTTTGGGTTGCTTCCCACTTGTCATTGATGTGAACAGTTCTGCTGTGAACATTGGAGCGGAGGTTTTTCTTGAGTACCAGCTTTCGGTTCTCTTGAGTCTCCACATAGGAGTGGCGTTGCTGGGTCATATGGTAACTCTATGTTTAGCTTTTTGAAGAACTTCCAGACTGTTTTCCACAGCGGCTGCACCATCTTACCTCCCCACCGGCAGGGAATGAGGGTTCTAACATCCTACATCCTTGCAAATGCTTGGGGTTTTGTTCTTATTATAACCACTGAGTACCAATTTTTCTCCATTTGTTCATTTCACCTGTTGGTGGGCATGTGGGCTGTTTCCGGTTTCGGCTATTCTGGATAAAGCTGCTTCGAGCCTTTCCGTCCACGTCTTTTGATGAATATCCCCTTTCTCCCTGAGTAAATGCCCAGGGGTGGACTGGGTGCATCGTGGGGGTAAGGCTGTTTCCCCAGCGCCTTCAGAGGGAGGCTGTGCCACCCAATGTCCTCACCAACTTAGGTTTCAGCCCTTTTAATATTTGCCTTTTTCCCCTCCTTCCCCCGCCTGACTCACCAACTCACCATATTCCTTAAACACATGTGTTAACAACACTCTTGTTCTGAGTGCTGTGAAGGCAAACACAGCTGCTGGTCTTGGGTGCAAGTCACTTCCAGTCGGGGACAGGAGGCAGCCGGAGGTCTCCCAGGGCCATATGCTTTATGTCTTAGTTCATCTCATCCTTGCAACCACTTGAGGCACAGGTTCTGAGCAAACATTTAATAAACGGGAAAGTGAGGTTCGGAAAGGCTGTGGGACAGACGCAGTGCCCAGCGCCCCCGGGCATCTGACTCCAGGTCCTGCAGCAGGTATTCATTCCTTCGCTCCTTTGTTCACTCACCCATTAGGTAAACACTTCCTAACAACTTTCCTGTGCTGGGTGCTGCTGGAGCTCCCAAGAGGTCTCAGTCCTTTTCCCAAGGAGACCTCAGTTTAGAGCTGGCTACAGATGCCCCCCAGCCCTGTGGACTCAGGCCTGGACTAGAGGGTGGGGCCTGGAGCTGTCTTGGGAGTGAGCGGTCTGTCTTGGAAGACAGGAAATGTATCCTGGAAAAAGGGACATTAGGGCTGGGCTTTTGAAGAGTGCACAGGAGTTCATTAGGCAGATGATACATTCATTAATTCGACAAATACCCCCCAGCCAAATCCTCTGTGCTGACCTCACCCCAGCCTGGTCCCAAGGAGTCGCCAGGTGGGGGGAGACAGAACCAGACACAGACTCCCCAAGGGGTTGTGGAAGAACTGGAAGGAGAGGTAGGAGCTGAAGGTGCCCCAGAGGGAAGAACATGGGGGTCTTCAGGGGGCCAGCAGGGGGTCTCCTGGGAGGAGGCTGTGGCTCCAATTCGCCCCCCAGAGCGGAAGGAGCTGGTGCTGAATGTTTTTGCTTTGAAATCTATTGATTGGGTTGCATGAGGCCTCAAAGAAATGCCTGGACCTGCTCCAAACCATCTCCCCACATCAGAGCCTCGGTTTCCCCAGGTGAGATATATGGGAGGAAAAACATATTGCCCCTTCCCCACAGGCCTTGGTGATGTGGCAGTGATAGAAGGATTTCAATCTGTGGCCTGTGGATGGAGGCCCATGCATTAGAGACAAGCAGGAACCTGTGAATGGAACAGGGGTGTCCCAACCAGACCTGGAGGGATCTAGGATGACTTCCCGGGGGAAGCAGCGCTTGAGTCAGGATTTGAGGGAGGAGGAGGAGTTGAGCAGAAGTGTGGGACAGCAAGAGGAGGAGGACATGAAGGAAGAGCATCTCCCGTGGGGAGGAGGGACAGCATGTGGAAAGGCCCTGGGGCCCCAATAGGCTGCGTGTGTTCGAAGACTACAAGAAGACCACAGTGGCTGGATGTGTGGCAAGGAGATGAGGCCACGGAGGTTGGTGGGGGTTGGGCCATGCAGGGCCTTCTAGTCACAGGAAGAGATGTGGGTTTTACTCTGAGGGCCATGGGGAGCAGAGGGGACACAGAAAGTGAACTGTAAAAATGACAGCGAGCTGGTGCCAAGCATTTTACGAGATTAACACGTATCCATCCCATTGTACAGGTGGGGAAACTGAGGACTAGAGAGGGTGAGTTATGTGCCCAGGACCACACAGACAGCACTTGCCAAACCCAGAATTTGAACCCAGATGCCCTCAGTTTTAGGGCCTGGGCTCTTAGACACCACGCCATGGGGCAAAAAGGAAAGGGGGATGGGAGCAGCCTGGGCGCCCCCTTGCAATCAGTTAACTCCGTAAACTCGCAAGGATGCGGTGAGGGGGGTAAGTGGAGGGAGGCTGCATTTTGTTCGTTTATAATCCAGTCCCCTCTGGGAACCCTCAGGCCCTTCCGCAATCCCCCAATTAGTGCAAGGACGCCCCCAGAAATGGCCACTCCCTCCCCTCTCCCGGGACAGGCTCAGGGTCCGGCCAAGCTCCACCCTCACGGGGGATTGGACGAGACAGAGCTCCGCACACCCAATAGAGGCTTCGGACAGAGTTCCCGCCCCTTCCTCTCCTCCCCTCCCATCCTCGCCCCGGATGGAGAGCGAGAGCGGAGGGAGGCGACAGCCTGGACCGCTTTAGGTCCCTGGGGGCTGCAGAGGCCCACGAAATGGTACCACGAGCCACCACTGAGCGCGTCATTGTCAGAAATGACGTGCGTCCCTTCCATCCTCCCTTCCATACACAGGTATTGAGCGCCCACTGTGGCAGACTCTGTGCCCGGCCAGCGGCGGGCTCAGGACCTCCTAGCTCAGGGCTCTCAAGAGGGCCGAGAGCTCCCTAATCTTTGATACCAGATTCAGTCATTCAATTATTCCACTGAGCATCTATTTCTTGAGCACCTACTATACACCAGGTAATGGGGAGACGATGTCTTCTGAGACCCCTTCCTGTCTTCTAAGGAGCTTGCTGCCTGGATCGGGAAACAGACAAAGCTGGTATGATAAGAGGGACACGAGGTGCCAAGGGCCTAAAGGGGGTCTCCACCCAGCCTTGGGGGTCAGAAGTTTCCTGGAGGAGGGGGCATTTCAGCTGAGAACGGGAGAGGAAGCAGCTTATCCAAGAGAAGAGAGAGGCAGGAATGTTCCTGACGGTGGGAACAGCGCGTGCAAAGGCCAGCAGGCGAGGTGTGTCGGAGGAATTAAACGCTTCCCTGGAAGCCCAGTCTAGAGGAGGAGGATGCGACAGGAGATGGGGAGGCCCGGGGGCCAATCACCGCGCAAGAAGGGCCTTGTGGGCGGAGCCTCTCATTGGCCGCTAGCTGTGCTTTGAAGGGCTGCCGAGGCGGTTACACCCGCCCCGATCCAATCAGCGGCGGTCACAGGGGCGTGGTCAGGGGCGGAGCTGCACCTGTCTTTGGCACCCAGGTTCAGAGCCTGAGGCGACCTGTCTGGGCGGCTCCCAGGGGTGGGAGGAGGGTGGGGGGCGGGAGGGAGTAGGAGGGGACCCAGATGGGTCCCGGCCCTGTTTCCCACCCCCGTCCAGATCTGGACTCCTAGGCAGTGCTGTGTCCTGACAACCAGATCCGAACCAAGTCAGACGGTCACCATTGTACACACATCCCCTATCCCACTAAGGTCCCGGCCGTGAAACACAAGTTAAGGACAACACAGGGGTTAAGGGCGCAGACCCCACGCCTGGTGGGGTTCAAATCCCAGCTGTATCCCTCCCCAGGTGTGCGACCTCGCTGTGCCTCAGTTTCCCCATCGCTTGAGCCTGTGCAGTAACAGCCTCCACCTAGTAGGATCGCTATGGGGATTAAACAAGTAAAGCACTAGAGCAAGAAGCAGCCCCGGCACGTGCTAGACGCCCACCCGGTTAGTCTCGCAATTTATCGTGTTGCTTCAGCGGCCCCCTGGCCTGGGGTAGCTCTCTTGAGTAGACAGCTGACTGTGTTTTGGCTGGGGTCTTCCCAGGAAGGGTAGATCCTCCCCCAGGCCTGTTTTCGGAATCACCGACTTTAACCCCAATAAAGCTGACTCCTGTTCCTGAAGGTAATGAAGCATCAATTCACATGGACTTTGCATTCCCCTTTTGCATCCTGGAGCCAAAGTGTGTATGTAGCTTGGTCTCAAACATTTCCATAGGACCCTGGCGTGCTTGGGACCCCGGCCGGGGCTCCAAGGATCAGAGACACCCCTGCATGACAGCGCCTTTGTGGTAGTCCTAGAGACATTAGAGGCTGCAGCCCTGGGTTCGAGCCCAGCTGGCCTCACACTGCCTGGGCAGTCTGAGCACACGCCTTGGCCGTTTCCTCGTTGTCAAAGGTGACAGCATTGAAGCCCCTGCTTGGAGCGTTCCCAGCCCTCCACCCGGTCTGGATGCGAGTCCAGGGGTCTCCAGCCAGTCTGGAGTGGGGAAGCAGGGCGTGGAGAGGTGGCATGAATGAAGGTGCAGCCCTGAGCTGGGGCACGTTGAGGGGCTTAGCTGGGGGCAGTGGTGGCAGCAGGGGCCTGGAGGCTGGAGAGGGCAGAGTCTTAGGGTTCCTGCTGGCCCTTCCCCTGAGCTGGACCCAGGCCTGATGGTGGACGAGTCTTCCACGCTCCTGGGATTCTTAGGTTGGGCATAGCAGTACCCTGGCTCCCAGCGTCACTCCTTCGTGCCTCAGTTTCCTCAGCTGTAAAATGGAAATGATTATACACACCTGGGGAGATGGTGCCTGAGTAGGGTACACAGGAAGAGCTCAATAATTATTGAAAGAGAGCCCTTGCTTTTTCGTTTTCTAAAACCATCATTTTAGGGGACTTGGCAGAAGGAGAGCCAGTAGAGTGTAGGGGTTGAGGGCCCCAGCTGGGCTGCCTGGGTTCAAATCCCCGCTCAGATACTTGCCTGCTGTGTGACCTTGGGTGCCTGACTTCATGTTTTCATTCTCAGCTTCCCCATCTGTAAGAGTCTTTACGGGGATTAAATGAGCGCACATTTGTGGAGTTCTGCCCAGCGCCTGGCACACTGCAGGCGCTTGTTAAATAAAATAACTTCCCTTCAGAGGGTCCCAGGCTCCAGGAGGCCCGCCAGCCCTGGGATCGCCCATTGGCCCGGTGCTGCCCCTGCTGGTCACTCCGGGGACTTGAGGCTGAGTCCCCCAGCTCCCAGCCTGGAGCCCTGCCCCCCACTTTGTCTGGACCTGTCCCATCCCTTTGCCCCCTTATATGTCCCGCCTCATCTCACCCTCTTGACCAATTGCTGTCTTTTATTATCCGCTCTTCCCAGGCCAATCCAATCCGTTCGCTTCCTCCAGTTAAGCTGTGCTTTCCAGTCTGCAGGTCAGGACCTGGAACTTGCAAGGGGTCAGCGCTGCCCTCATACCATTAGTTCTCTAGGAAACAATTGTTTTTTATCCTCGTTTTATAGGCAATAAACCAAGATTGCCCTGATCGATTTCTATTTGTCGCCGCCGGCATGAGGGTCACAACCAGGTCCAAGAGGAGGTCCAGCCTCAGAGCAGTTGCCCTCGCCATGACCTCTGCCAGGAATGCCCTTCCTCCGCTTCCCACTGGGCCTGGTGAGACCTCCTTGCTCTCCAGCTTCCCCTCCTCCAGGAAACTTTTCCTAACATCCCAGTAAGAGCCCCCTTCCCCGCTAGCCCCTCTCCCTTCCTGTGTCCCAGTCCTGACCTCAGAGATGGGGTTCTGTTGCCCCACACCCGCCTCCCAGACTCCAAGTAGGACCCCTGAGCTTGGGCATGGCATGGACATGGGTATGGATCCAGGCTGTGTTCACTGAATGAATGAATGATTACACGAACATGTGTGTCGCAGAAACGGCCTATTCTGAGAGTTGGGCCAACCTCACTTCATATCCCAGCCTTGCCTCTCCAACCTCTCAGAAACTCAGTCTTCCCATCTGTAATGAGCACAATATCACACCCTCCTTGGGTAGTAAAGGATTAAGGGAAATAGCATATGTGGGGCACCCAGCACATTGCCAAGCACACAGTAGGCCTTCAGGAACCACGTGAGTACTCTTCTCCTCTCCAATCATGAGATCCTTGAACGCAGGACTCACGTCCTACCTCTCCTCAAGTGCTCCCTCACCCCTACCCTGCCCCAGTACCCAAGGCCACGGACGACAGAAGTGTCGGGGAAGAAGAACGCATATGAGTTCCATGTTCCCTGCGCTTACCGTCACCTGCTGCCCTGACAAAAGGGACAGGAGTTGGGGATGGACAAACATGTGGAGCATGGACCCCTTGGTTTGAAGTCTTGGTTTTGGTCTTGAAAGCCAAATGGCCCTTTACTCTCTGTCTACACTCAGTCCCATGTGGCCACACTCCATCTCATGTTGATATCTATCCCGTTTGTGTCACCAGCCCAACCTCTCCCCAGAGCTTCAGGCTCAAATATCCAACTGCTCTGGGCATTCCCACTGGGTGCCTTGTAGGCCTTTCAAATTCAGCAAGTCCAAAGCACAGCTCTTGGTTTCCTGCCCTGAGATCCGCCGCTTCTCCAATTGGCATGGCAGATGGCTCCACCATCACCCAGCTGCCCAGGCCCCAGGCCCTGGACTCATTCTTGTCACTTGTCTTTCCTTACCCCGTCTATCCAGTCCTTCAGCAGGTCTTATAGACTCAGCCTCCAGTGTGACCCTGAGCTCTTCCTGCACTCCCGCGGGCCCTGCCATCTCCTGCCTGGATGCTGCCTTGGCCTCCTGCCACTTATACTCCTGTCCTGGCCCTCCCTGCTCCCGGGGCAGCCTCAGAGGGATTCTTAAAATCGTAAGTCGGATCATGTCCCTCCTCTGCTCAAGACCCTCCCATGGCTCCCATCACCCTTCAAGTAAAACCTATACTCCTCTCTGTGGCCAGGAGACCCCACGTAGTCTGTACCCCTGCCAGCCTGCTCACGTCCTCATTCCTCTATCCTTCTTTCACTCCAACATGTACTGACTCATTCACATTTATGAAGCACCTACTGTGTGCTGACATACAGGGCACAGGGCAGTCCCCCCCCCCACCCGCCAACCAGTGCAGTAGGAGCATCAGAGAGGGGTCTGGGGGTTGGGGGAAATGGATGCATGCAAGGCTTCAGAGGCCACAAGATGCCCATGGAGCCTCAGGTCCTGCTGGGCCCATGTCCTGCTCCAAAGAGTTGAGGCCCCATCTTTCCCTTTTACTCACAGTCTCCCTCTCTCAGTCTCTCTCTCTCTCTCTCTATCTCATACCCCCCAGGCCCCTCACAGCCCCCGCCCATCTACCCCCTCTCTCACTCTGCTCCAGCCACACCAACCTCCTCAGTCTTCCTCCAACACACCAGGCACGGTCCCACCTCAGGGCCTTTGCACCTGCTTGCCATCTGTCTTGAATGCCCCTCCCTCATCTACCCCGCTGCCTGGCTTCTTCTCCTCCTTTGAGTCTCAGCTCACGTGCTGCTTTCTCCAGGAGGCACTTACCCACTCCTCCACCATTCCTCTCTGTCAGGGGACCCTCCCTGGTTTCTTCATCATTTTCCTTGACTTCCTCCGGGCATGCTTACTTGTTTGTTGCTAATTCTTGTGCTAGAGACCGTGTCACTTGATGGAACCTGGTGACAAGAGTAGTCGCCAACATCCAGATGGTGCCAACAAATGTTTGCGGAATAATTGATTGGCATCTGATTCATATCTGTCCCTTCTGTGGAGCTTTGCACAGTGCCAGAAATGTAGGATGTACCCAGTAAGGATTAGGAATTTATTTGAAGACCAAGCAGGGTTGCCCTGGGTTGAGGCTTCTGGAGGAATTTCTGCTCATTCCCCATTAAAAAGCTGAGCTCAGCTGATGCTATAGAGGGAGCACTTTGTCACCCAAAGCCCAGATGTCTCCATAGCTGCTCTTGGCATGGGGGATGGGCAAGTTTTGATAAAAGCAGCGTCCCTGGGGATGGTTAGGAGCTCAGATGACTGGGAAGGGTGTGTGGCATTTGCTGTGTGTGTGTGTGTGTGTGTGTGTGTGTGTGTGTGTGGTTTTCCTCAGTTGTGTACCATTTCCCATCACTTCTCTGTCAATGATTTTTCCCTGTGGATTTCATAGGATGGTGGAGGGAGAGCAAGACATAGGAAGCCAAGAGAGAAGAGAGGTGGAAAGACAGAGAGAGAGAGAGAGTCTGAGAGAGTTTGCAAAAGACACGAATGTAGATGCATAGTGCGGAGAGCCAGGAGAAGAGGGAGCCGCCGAGAAGAGAAGGCAGGAGAAAGACGGAGGCAGCGTAGCATAATCAAATGGAGAGATGAGATGGCTCAAATAAATAACTTTGGAATGAGCTGAGCTGTTGGTGGGAGCGAAATGGGGTGCCAGGGCTTAAAAATTAAGTGGATCTGAGTGATCAATTTATTAAGGGCTTTGGTGGAAGAAGAGAGATGAGGTGTGGGTAAGAGAGACAGAGAACGGGAGAGACCAATGCATATCAAACATATCGAGAGAATGTAGCTCACACGAACAGATCAAAGATGAAAAGTTATATGGGCGTCCCATTGATGAGGAAATGCATTTGCTAAAATTCACCACCCATGTGTGATAAAAGAAAAAAATCTCAGCAAAATAGAGATAGAAATAGACCTCTTCAACTTGATTTTCTATTAAAAACCTCCAGCAGATATCATATTTAATGGCGAAAATTGAAATATTCTCTTTAGGATGGGGAACAGGCAAGGATGCCTGTTATTATGGTGTCTGAGATTGTACTGGGGCCCTGGCCTGTGCAATAAGATGGGAAAAAGAAACGAAAGGTCCAAGGACTGGAAAGGAAGAAATGAAAGTATCTTTATTTACAGGTAATGTCATTATATACAACAAAAACCCCAAAGAATCTGCAGATATAATTATTGGATTTATAAAGGGTGAGTAAAGCTCATTATATGTTAGGACCAATTGCATTCTATGCTCCTACAACTAACAAGTAAAAAAATGGAATCTTAAAAAAGGCCATTTATGTGTAGCATCAAATATACAAAGCATCTAGAAACAAATCTAAAAAAGAAAGATGTGCCACGTTTTTATGGAGAATGTTGTAAACTTTATTGAAAGATAAATAAATGGAAAGATTCATTGTAGTCACACTTTGGAAGAGTCAATGTCACAAAAAGTGCTGATTCTCCCTGTTTGGTTTATAAATTCAACGAAATTCCAATCAAAGTCCCAACCAGGTTTCTCCATGGAACCCAACAAGCTGAGAAAAAGGCGAAGAATAACGCAGATGTTCCTGAAGAAAGTGAACAAGATGGGTGACTGGCATAATGCACAAATCAAGGATTGAATAACGCTTCGGAACAGGGACAAATAGCCCTGGGGCAGGAGAGGGAGCCAGAACAGACCCCCAGGAGGGGCAGACGTCCTGCAGCACTGTGTACATTCTGGTTGGCGTGTGCCCACCGTTAAGTCCATACGTGCACAAAAACTTGCTTTCTAACAATTTCATTAAAGGGTATTGGGACAATTGATTGTCCACACGGAAAAATATGCAATTGGACCGTATCTCACTCCACACTCCCAAGTGAGTTCCAAGAGAGGCCGAGATTTGATTGTAAATGACAAAATTCTAAAACTGTAGCAGATGCTGTGAGAATATCTTTATGATGCTGAGACAGGAAGGAATTCCTTACACAAGACACAGTCTGTGTTCATCACAAGGAAAAAAAATTCTGTAACTATGTGTGATGACAGATGTTACCTAGACTCATGTGGTGATCATTTTGCAATATATACAAATATCAAATCATATGTTGTACACCTGAAACTCATATAATGTATGTCAATTATATCTCAATTTAAAAAAAAGACAGTGTGCATACTGTAAAGGAAAAGATTGGTCAAGGTGAAGAATTTAAAATTAAATCCATAGAGACAGAAAGCAGATTAGTTGTGGCCAAGGGCTGGAGGAGGAGGGATGGGGAGTGACTGCTAACAGGTACCAGCTCTCCTTTTGGAGCGATGGGAATGTTCTGGAACTAGATAGCGGTAGTGGTTGCACAACTTGCAAATGTACTAAATGCCACTGAATTGTCCTTTTTAAATGGTTAAAAAAAGAAAAGAAAAGAAAGAAAATGAATTTAAAATTAAGAGCTTCCTAGACCCTCCCTCCACAGGAGGTGGAGCATAATTCCCTGCCCTTGAAGGTGGGTTGGACTTAGTGATTTGCTTACAAAGAACACAGTAGGGAAAGAGAAAAATAATAATTGACAGTGGATAAACTTGGCAGACAGAGCCAGCCCTAGCAGTTAAGTTCGGCATGCTCCGCTTCAGCAGCCCAGGTCCAGTTCCCGGTCTCGGAACCACACCACTCATCTGTCAGTAGCCAACTAGAATACACAACTATGTACTGGGGCTCCGCGAGGGAAAAGTAAGAAAAAGGAGGAAGATTGGCAACAGATGTTAGCGATATTAGCTTAGGATGAATCTTCCCCTGCAAAAAACAAAAACAAAACAAAACAAAAAACTTGGCAGACAGCACCTTAGCCAGGTGATCAAAGTTAACATCTCTGTGATGTCATGTGGGCATCAGGACCTCTGGTATGATGTGACAAGGAGGGAACCCCATCTCTGTGATCTTCTCCCCCAAACTCTATAACCCCAGTCTAGCAATGAGAAAACATTAAATAAACCAAAATCAAGGGACTTTGTACAAAATACCTGACCAGTACTCTTCAAAAGTTTCAAGGTCACGAAAAATAAGGAAAGACTTTACTCACAGATAAGAGGAAACCAAGGAGATGAGATGACTAAATGCAATGTAGGATCCTGAATTAGATTCTGGACTAGAAAGAGAACATTAGTGGAAAAACTAGTGAAATGTAAAGTCTGCAATTTCACTAATAATGTGTCAGTGTTCATGTTTTCCTACGGACATGTGACCACATGTAAGATGCTATCATTAGGGAAGCTGGGTGAGAGCATACAGGAATGCTCTGTTCCTTTTACAGCTCAGCACCTCTGCAACTTTTCTGTATGTCTAAAATTTTCCCAAAATAAAAAGGTTATATTAAAAAAAAAGCCTCCATTAAGAAAAGGACACCATAAATAGAATGAGAACAAGCCACAAAATTGGAGATTTTTACAACACATGAAACCAACAAAGGATTCATATCTAATATGGACAAAGAAGTACAAATCAAGAGGAAAAGACAGTCAAATTTAAAAAAATGAATAAAAGACTTGAACAGGCATTTCACCCTAAGAAGAAATCAATAATCGCATAACAAGTTCCACCTCATGAACAATCAGAGGGCAAATCAAAACCAAAATGAGGCACCACTTCACCCCCTCCACCTCAGCACAAGTCAAAAAACGTGGACACCTGGACAATCCAAAGCGTTGGCAAGGACGTGGAACAACTGAGTTCTTACGTGATGCTGGTACAATGTAAATTGCTGGAGCCACATGGAAAAACAATTTGATGTTGTCTTGTGCAGCTGAGCGTGTGGCTGTCCTATGATCCAGCTGTCCTGACCTGTGTGCGCCTGCCTACATTTCTGAGAATGGTCATAAAAGCTTTATTTGTAATAAACTCCAAGTGTAAACGATCTTAAGGTCCACCAACTGGAGAATAGATAAATAATCAATGGTGTACGCATCCAGAGGAATACTATATGGCAGTGAAAAATGCTTGCATTACAGCCACCCACAGAAACTCAGATGAGTATCAGCAGGATCCTGTTCAGCAAACAAAACAGGTTAGTAAAGCACGTGAACATTTTATTTTAGTTACATAAAGTTCAAAAATATGCAAAACTAAACCATGTATTGTTTGCTGACAAATAATACGTGGTAAAACTGTAAGGAAAATTAAGGGAATAAAAAACAAAATCTGGGATAGTTCTTCTTTCTGAGGGGAGAGACTAAGAAATAGGGGAGAAGCCCGTGGGTCTTCCGCTGTGATGGCTGTGCTCTTTCCTCGAGCCTGTGGTTGCTGCTCCTTATTCTTTGCACATAGCTAATGGGTATGTAAGAAACATTTAAAAAGCCTGAGAGTTACAGTGATGGCTAACATGCATTACGATTCCAAGGGATTTCAGGTGTCAACTTACATAATATCTCTGCAACTCTGTGAGGCAAGTCCTTTTATCTTCCTCACTCTACACAGAGGGGAAGGGAGGCACAGTGGTCACATGACTTGCCCAAAGGCATGCTGGTGCCTAGCAACAGAGTTGGGTTCTGAACACAGGCCTCACTTGCAACTATTCCATGTGCACTCCCCGTTTATGAACTCCTTCCTGTGTGCTGCGCCCAGGGGGCTCTGTGGGGCTCAGCCTCTGGCGCTGTTCTAGGCACTGGAGATACACAGTCAACAGGTTTGCAGGGCTCTGTGCCACATGGAACTGCCCAGCTGGATACGTGGGGAATGCTGGGGAGCGGAGATGTAGGGGGTCAGGGCCAGACCAGAGGAAGAGTTTGGGAGCTGGGGGAGTCCAGACGGTAGAGCAAAGGCTCAGTATGAGAGAGTCAGGGAACGCTTCCTGGAGCAGAGAATGTTCAAACTGGGCATTGATGAGTGAATAGGAGTTTGCCAGTTACACAAGGGAGTGAAGGACGGGATCCAGTCTGAGTGTGTGCAAAGATCCACAGGCTGAGTGGCTTGGAGAGAGTGAAACAGAGACACAGAGAGCGACCTAGACAGGACGTGGCAGAGACACAGAGAGACTGGGCAGAGAGAGGCTCAGAGGGAGACACATGACCGCGATATGGGGAGACAAAGAGTCAAAGGAACAGAGACACCCAGGGAGAGAAAGACATAGAGAAAGAGAGGCAAAGAGACAGATGCAGACGTAGAGACACAGGAACAGAGATACTCAGGGAGAGCAGAGAGATAGCAAAGGACTGGAGAGCCGGAGGACCCACAGAGAGACTCAAGGAGAGACGAGAACACGCAGAACCGGAAGGGAACCTGCGTAGAGGCTGCTCTCAGTCCCCGCACTCGGGGAGCTCTGGGGGCAGGGAACCCCCGCTCGGCTCAGGCCCTTTAAAGCTCCCCCAGCCTGCGGCGCCCCCGCCCCATCAGGCGTCCCGGGCTCCGCCCACCCGCCGCGCGTCAGCGCCGCGTCAGGAGCTGTCCGCACCCCCGGTGCTGAACCAAGATGGCCGGCGGCGGAGGCCGGGCCCCGGCGTGAGCCGAGCGCGTGCTGCAGCTCCGGCCACGACCCAGCCCAGTGCCCACTGAGCCCGACCCGACAAAGCCGGCCCGCCGGCGACTCCGGAGACATGTCTCTACTTTGCGTTGGAGGTAGGAGGCGAGGTTGCGGGGCGGGGAACCCGTGTGGATCCGGACTGGGCTCGGGGTCCGTGTGTATGCGGCTGGGCTCCTGAGGGGGTGACCCGAGCACACGCGGCTGGACATTTGAGGAGGTAGACCTTGTAGACGCGTCAGAGCGCCTGAGGGGGTGATCCGTGTAGTCGCAGCTGGGCTTTCAGGGGGTCCCGGTGGCCGGTGCTGGGGGTCGTGTGGACATGGCAGAACGCGGAGGCCCATGTGCACGCCAGGAGGCATTTGGGGCTCTATCTGGAAACGATCTAGACTGGGACATATGTGTAGACCGAGTTATTAGGGGGTCCGTGTGGAAGCGGCTGGTCTGGGTAGTTCGAATGAATCCTACAAGGTACTTGGAAGGAGTCCTGTGCTGTGGCTGGGCTGCGGGTCCCCTCGGACGCGGACTGGGCGTAGAATTCAAGGAGGAGTGCAGGCGGAGGGGTCTCCAAACCCCGAGCGTGTCAGATTTGGGTAAGGGGGCCTGGCCATCTGCACAGCGCGAGCTCTGGGAATCCCCCAGACCTGGGCGTGGAGATGACTGCGAAGGGGCTGAGGAGACCCTCCCTACGTCCTGAGCGGGCTGCGACTGGGGGTTTGGGGGCGAACCTCCTGTTAACTCTTTGACTTCCCCAGTGGGGACCGGGGGACCCGCCTGTGGGCCTCCCCCTCCCCTCCCCCTCCAGCGCTCCAGAACGCGATTCCGGCCTTCTCCGCGGGGAGCCGACCCCTTGGCCGTGCAGTGCCCCCCTGCACTCTCCCGGGCCATCCTCACCTCACCCACTTTGCGCTGAAGGGAGGGAGGAAGAGGTGGGGTGGAGCTATTTTGGGGCCAGAACGCCATCTGCACCGAGGCCCACGCCCAGGCCCACGCTCTGCGTTGGGGTTGGAGGAGGGAGAGAGACTCTGGAGGGGCATGACCATTCCTCCCCAACCTCTGAGGCGGGGATGGGTGAGAAGCCAGCGCACCAGGACCCGGGCGTCCCGGGCACTCCTGCCGAGAACGCGGGCGCCGGGAGGCCTTGGGCGGCAGGGGTGGTGGCGAAAAGATATTCAAGGCTTGTAATCATCTCAGCCTTGGGTTTTAAGGACTGAGGTCCGCTCCTCGCACTCCTGCTCCCTCCAAGAAGGCTGGGGTGGGGGAACAGGTGTGTCGGCCAAGCCTGAGATTTCAGGCTTCCGGACGCCTTAGCCAACGGGCAGCGTACTGTGGGTGTGTGGGTGCGTATGAGTGTGTGTGTGAGAGAAAGCTGAACCCCGGCCTCCGCCTGGACCCGGGTGGGCAGGCCCAGCAGCCGGGCACCGCCCCCGCCGCCCCTCCTCCTCCTTCCCCTCCCCCTCTGCCGCTCCATTCACAAACCCAGCCCCGCCCGCCGGCTCCCCGCCGCCGCGGCTTCCCCTGGGCGGATCGCGCCTGGCTGGGCCGGCGTGGACGCGGGTGTTCTTAAAGGGATAGGGGCCTCCTTTCCCTGAGCTCATTCCCCACGGGTGGGGAGAAGGGCCGGAAAAATCAAAAGTCAGTTCATTCAGTCCCTGGCCTCTGGAGTTAGGGGAGGTGGAGGGGCCTCCCATGCTACCCCCACAGACTAGGCCTAAGGGGAGGGGGAGGTGAACGTCCAAGCCCCCTCTTGGCTTCTCCCTCTCCTCTACGCTGCCCAGCACCCTGGGCGGGGGCATGGAACAGGGGGCCAGCGGGGGTGTTCCTGGCTGACAGCTCCACCCCACCCCGCCTCACTCTGCCTCACACCCTCTGAGTTGGGTTCCTCGGGAAGGTTTGCCCAGTGGTGGGGAGGGGGGGAATCTCACCCTTAACTCTGACGCATCAGGAGGCTGGGCTGGGGGGGGTGTGGTGTGAAGGGAGGGCAGGAAGAAGGGTGAGGCTTCCAGAAACAGGCCTAGGGGAAGAATTGTTTTGGATGATTCTGTGGAACTTACAGGCAGGGAGTCCCCAGCAGAGTGGAGGGGTCGCTGGGAGGGGCGAAGCTGAGGGTGAGGGAGAGAGGTACAGGGCTGGGAGAGGCTGAGGGGGAAGCGCTGGGAGGGATGGGGATGATGCCCAGAGTGGAGAACTGGAGGGGAGAGGGGGCAGAGCAGCAGTGGAGCTAGGCTGAGAGGGCTTTCCATGGATCTGAGCCCATCCTTGGGGTTGAAGAAATACCTGCTGCCCCAACTGGGGGCCCACCCACGTTTGCCTGTCCCTGCACACATGTGGGCTGGCACGTTCATACCCAGACTCACCCTCTGTGGACAGAAATGCTTAGGATCCACCGAGGTCTATGAAGACCAGGTGCCTGTGACTGCACACACATGGACACATGTGCACTTTCCCATGCCTGTGGGAACGCACACACATACATGTATACAGGACACAGTCTGCTGCCACAGACATGGCTCCTGCCATACAAGCGTGCCTGTCTGCACGTGCACACACACAGATGTAACCACATGTGTTTGATGTGTGTTCACAATATCCGTGTCACATAAAGATCTGCTCATGCCCTAACTTGCAGGCATGTACCCATATATGCCTGTTAGGACTCCAAATCCCAATAAATACACATGTGTACACATAAGTGCATGCCAAGCCATGTGTATGCACTTGACAACACTTGCCTGGACATTCAAAGTAGCCCCTAACAGGGGCTAGTAACGGGCGAATGATGTTGCATACAGCCACATGTTAATGGATATAGTTTCACATGAGTGTTACATGTATGCAAGTAAACAAATACACATGCTGTACAACTGCAAAACACACACGCACACACACACATCCCAATATGTGTTTCTACTTAACACATCACCTGCAAGCCCACACATACCTAAGCTCACACATGCCAGCATTTGCCACCTACAGTCACAGCCCACTCCCCAGCACACACATGCAGAGCCTCCTCGCACTCAGATGCTACTCATGAGCACATGTCCCTCCACACATGTACACACACACCCATGCACACACCCACGCACACACCCACGCACACACCCCTGCCTGCCCTGGTAAGAGGGACAAATACACATGCAAGCACACACAAATGCAAGCTCTTGCAGGCATGGCCTGCACCAAGACATAGGAGACCACCCTGTACAGGCCTTCTCTCTTCCCCCTCTCATTTCTTCATATCTGTGGAGTCCCATTGCTCCCCCTATCCACTTGCTAGGTCTTGGCAGAGTTCTGAGGCTGCACATGCCAAGCACCACCTGGTTCCTTCATGAATTCAATCATATATTTACTCAGTAAGTATTCATTGAGCATCAACTATGTGCCAGGTTCTGTTCTTGTCTCTGGGAACCCAGCCCCAATCCTGGGCTCATGCTGGTGGGGACAGAGCCAGAGAGACAGGGAAAGGCTGAGGGAGCCAGGGATGGGGGCTTGCAGGCTCTCCTTCTCTGGGAAGCCAGCCCTGTCCTCACCCCTACTTGTCTGAGTCTCAGAAAGTGAGGGGAGCTAAGCAGAAGGGAGATGGTTGTCCAGGTAGAGAGAACAGTATGTGCAAAATCGCGGTGGTGCGGATTCAGTTCTAGACCTTTCTATGTGCCTCACAGCATTTTGCCAGGTCACTCAATGTTTTAAAGGTCCCATAAATATTTGATACATGAATATTGCATACAACTTAGCGAATGCTTGTGAGGGTGAGTTTCTCTCACAACTAATAATAATATCAACAATAAGCCCCATTTATCTATCATTCTACAGGCAGTGTTGAGAACTTTTATGCTCATTGCTCTCTTTAATTCTCACAGCAACCCATTTTACAAATGGAAAAACTGAGGCTCAGAGAGGTTCAACAACTTTCCTGGTGCTGCAGAGCCAGAGATGTAGCAGTCTGACTCCACAACCTACTGGGAGTGGGGAGGGGGAGTGAAAGTTCAACCACCTCTCAGCCTCCAGGACCTGGGAGACACCAAAGTCCCTTCCAGGGGATGAGAATCTGTCCTAGGATCACCTTCCTTTATCCACTCAGTAAACAAACATGTCATGATCTTTCCATTCATCGTGGCTGTTCCCCTGTCCTGACCGCCCCACTCTGATACCGCCCAGTCAGTGGGCTGTACATCCAGGTCTTTGCTCTCACCATCCTCGTAGGATGCCCTCCAGGGTTGGCTATGATTCATTTCAGGGCTGCAATCTTAGCTGCTTCCATAGCATAGATCCCACTTTCCTCCCGCATACAGTGGAGTTCTTCTGTGAGGTGCCAACTGGGACATCCTGAGTCCAGCAGATCTGGATTTGAACCCCTAATTCCACCACTTCCGGGCAAGTCCCATACTCTTCATTCCTCGATGTGCCCATCTGTAGAATGGGCATACTAATAGCGCTCACTGCCTAGGTTTACTGGAACACTCCAGTGAGGTGAGGCACACAGAGCTGTTGGCACAATGCCTGTTCTGTGGAAAAGTTCAATAACTGTGAGCCGAAGACAGGAAAAATCAATGATGATGTTTTTATTAATGGGGACTAAAAGCTTTCTGGAAGGAGGTCCGTGGGTGTAGGACATTTCCTGAGAGCTCACAGCGTTCTCAAGTCTGAGGAGGGCTCGGTAGTACACCGGGGAAGGAGGGGCGGAGGGGGAGCGCAAAAGAGGTGCCAAGTTCGTTGGAGGTACCCAGGCAGGGATGGCGAGTTCAGCACCGCGGAGAGAGCAGGGAGACGGCGAGTTCAGCACCATGGACAGTGCCTTCACCTCGGGGCCGCGTCTCAGGGCAGGGCTGATGCAGGAGGACATGACGTCATTCCTTCATTGAACACTGTTTAATGAGCACTTACTATGAGCTAGGCCTAGTTCTAAGTAGTACTTGGTAAACAACAGAGACAGAAATCCCTGTCAAGATTCTTGATGTGTTTGTTTTTTTCACCAAAGGCTTCAGTCGGGGTCTGGCTCATTCTGTCCATGGATGGTGAGAGTCCTCTCTCAGATGCAAAGCCAGCGGGGCCAATGTCCTTATCACAAACCGCATGTCCACCATCGGCATCACATATGAAACTACCAAACATCCTAGAATCTATGTCTGAATTCCCCATGCTTCCCTTCCCCGCTCCCCCTTCTAGTGTCTTCTGACACCCGGTAAGCATGTCCTGCAGGGGGCTTTCCGACTGCTTCCCTTGTTGTCTGGAATCCTCTACTGCCCCATCGCCCCCCACCCCAGGCCCGGCAGGTCATGGACCAGGTGCTCCCAGACTGGAGCCAACCTCAATTAGAATCCAGGCCCGCCAGGCCAGGGGCACACTTAAAACCCACCAAATAATTAAAATAGTCGTGATACTAGTCGTGTTAATAGTAATAAAAATTGTAGTAATGATAGTATAATAATAGAAGATACTAATAATGAGAAGAAGAAGGGGGAGAGGGAGGAAGAGAAAGGAAGAAGAGGGGAGGAGGAGAAGGAAGTGAGACCGGCCAGCCCCACCTGGCCCCATTGCTCAGATGCAGAAACTGAGGCCCAGAGCTTGGCAGCGCCTGAGTCTCTGCTCCCGCCTCCGCCGGTTCTGCCCTTGCCAGCATCTGCATCTGCCTGTGCAACCCCATTAATCAGTCAGCGCTGACCGGGGGCGGGGGTGGGGGTGCGGGTGGGGGCTGGGGACCGCGGAGGCCGTGCAGG
Source organism: Equus asinus (assembly GCF_041296235.1). NCBI lineage: Eukaryota > Metazoa > Chordata > Mammalia > Perissodactyla > Equidae > Equus > Equus asinus. The sequence goes on along the minus strand of NC_091799.1, from coordinate 53,834,679 downwards.
CGGCTGACCGGGCGTGACGCGGCGTCTCCTGTAGCCCGTCAGAGGAGCCGGCGGTGAGCACCTCCTCCCGCCGCCACTCCCCGCTGTCGCGTCGCCCACGCCCTCCGCGCCCGCTTTATAAATAGTCTCGTTATAAATAGCCTCGTGCGTGTGACCAGGAGCTCGCCGGGAGGGGTGGCGCTTCCGCCCCGGTGACCCCGATACTGCAACCGCCGTGAGCAGGGGAAGGTGGCGGGGAGGAGATGTGATGACGAAGGCAGTGAAGGGACAATGACAAGGGTTCCATTTACTGGCGAGGAAGAGGCGGGGAGACTATGTTCCTTCTCTGAGTTCTTTCCCACTGGCCCCTCTCTGACCCCCCTCCTTCCTCCAAGCCCTTCCCTCCCCTGAGCCCACCCGCCTGATGGGGCGCATGACTGGGCGCCTGACTGTGCGTGGCTCCCTTCTTGAGTCCCCCTCTGCCCCGCCCCTGCCCCTGCAGCCCCCTCCACTCTCAGAGCGCCCTTCTCTTAGCCTCACCCCTCCTCTCCGATGCCCATACCCCACGATGAGCCCCCTACCCTTGAGACCTCCTCCCCACTCTGAGCCCCTTTCCCTGATTCCCCACTCCCCTCTGAGCCCTCCTCCCTCTGAGGCCCTGATAATGAACATGCCTTGTTGTCCTCAGCCTGGGCTCCCTGAAGGGGCCTGGGGGCCTGAGCCTGGCCTCAGCTGTCAGAGCTGCTGCCCTCCAGCGATCTCCCACTGCCGGTCGGCCCCAACTGAGCCCATTACCTTCTGTCCCACAGAGGCTTGGAGAGAAGGAAAGGGGGTAGACCGAGGGAGTGGGGACCAGAGAGGCAGAGACAGAGGGAGAAGGAGAGGAGGAGAAGCAGAAAGACAATGACAGAGGAAGAGAGAAAGAACTGCAGGAGGGAGACAGGGAGAGATCCTCCCCCCAGAGGAGAGGATGGAGAACAGACCTTGGTCAACTGGCCTCCCCTCTGAGCCCTGTCCCTTGTCTGTAAAAAGGGGGCACAAAGCAGGAGCTGCAGGGTGGGGCCCACTCCTCGGATCCCCCCTGGGCCTGGCACTCCCTCCCCACTCCCCGGGCTGGTCCCCTAACTGTTCTCTCTCCATTCTGCCTCTCCTCTCCACGGCATCACCCCTGCCTGGCCTCCCTACTGGAATCTATGTGTCTCTCTCCTCTGTCTCTGTGTCTTTGACTTTCATGTCTTGTTATCCACGCCCCTCTTCCTCCCTGCTTTCCTTTCTCCCCACGTTGGTCCCTCTGTGTGTGTGCCTTTCGGCTACTGTCTGTGTCTCTCCCCAGGAGGGAGGCCTGGAGCTCCTGCTGGGCACAGTCCTAAGTGCTCTGAGTCTCCCTCAGGGGTGAGGGGCCGGCGGGTGAGCTCCCTGTGCACTGGGTGGGGCTGAGGGTATGAGAAGAGGCCAGTGGGATGGGGGCTGAGCATCCATCAAGAGAGGGGCTTTTGCACAGGTGGTCATGTACCTGGAGTGGGAAGGTGAAGAAGGTAGCACATGGTGACAGATTTTGGGTGTAGGGGAAAGAAACAGAAGGAGGGGGAGAGAGAGAGAAGGCCAGATCAAGAAAAATGGGGAGAGAGAAGAGACAGACATGGAGTAAAACAGAGATGGAAGCCCAGAGAGGGCGTTTCACTGGCCCAGGGTCACACAGCACAGTAAGCTGAACCCAGCTCCACCTGACTCCATGTTGAACCCGTGCTCACCTCCCCAGTGCCCAGCCAAGGGGTCCATCTGCGATCTACTTCCCAAATCCAAACCCAGGTGTGATGGGTGCGATGCTCAATCAACTCACATTTAAAGCCCGAGTCTTTTTTGTGGGGAGGTTGGTGTTGGCATCAGAAGGTGCTTGTTCCATCTCCCGCTCTGCAACTGTGGGGAGCTCACTCAGTGCTTCTGGGCGTCAACCCCCCAAACACACACACACCCACACACCACCTGTCTGTGCTGGGAACAAACAGTGTTTACTGACAAGTGTTTAGAGTCACTCCACTCCCCTGCCCGTGATGGGAATTCTCTTCATCAGCTCCATTCAGGCAATTTGCAAGACAGGAAGTCTCGAGTGATGGAGACAGGGATACCTAATGAGATGGGAGGCCACAGCATTTGCCCAGAAAAAGGCTAAACTTGACTCTCAAAAGAGAAGAAAGAACAGAAATACAATTCTGTTCCTCGGAATTTATCCTTAAATTTACTGGCACACACTGTGTGAGACGTACTGAGAAACAAATGTTCTACGGAGGGTTCAGGATGCTTCCATTTGTGTAGGAAATGAAACCGTGCACCGCGCACAGGCCTGCCAAGGCGCACTCTGCAGGGCCCCGGGGAGCGGGCCGTGGGGGCTGCCCTGGGGTGGGGGGGTGGGGGAGACTGGGCTCTGGGGTGGAAAGAGCCTCTTCTCATGCATGGTATCATCTTTTGGCTGCTTTGGGTTTTGTAAAATGTGCGTTTATTGCCTTTGCAAATGTAAATATTCTTTTGAAAAGGAAAAAGGGAAAGAAATTCAGAGAGCAGGAGAGAGAGTTGTGTGGGGAGCAGGTTTTGGGGGGCGGAGAGAGAATGGTGGAGACAGATGTTGCGGGCAGCTGCCGGGTGCCAGGGGCGTTGACAGTGAAGGTTGAATGTCCTGTGGGAAGAGCCGGAGGGGAATTTCTTTGACTCACTTGGGACTGTGGGGTCCTGTCAAATCTGAAGAGCCTGGACCGCACGAGGCCCTGACATATGTTCCAGTTGCCCTTCTCACAGGCGCCTGGGCTGGACAAGCTCCAACCACCCCTGGCCGGTTCTGGGATGTCTCTAGGTGTGTTGTGGAGCCAGCTCTGTGGGTTGTTCTGTTCCACCTCACCCAGTCTCCTTTAAATATTGGACCCCAACTCTGGGAGCATTTATTAGGACAGAATGAGCTAGACAGTTCGAGAATTCTCACTGGCTTGACAAGGGAGAAGGACAGTTCTCTTCTCTGCTTTCCTCTCCTCCTCCCCAACTCCCCTCCTCCCTCTGCGCAATCCCGGAGGCCTTCCTGTGAGAGGCCTCTCCTGCCACCTGCCCAGCTCCTTCTTTTGAATCTCGGTCAGTTGCAAGTAAAGGCACAGCTGGGGGTGGGTGGGGGAGCCTGGAGGGGTGTATGGTGGAGAAGGGGGAGGGGCAGGGACTGCTCCCAGGGTCCAAGTTCCCTCCTGCCTCTACGTCTGCCTGCGCTCTGATGCTCCTCTCTCTCCCTCTCACCCCTGCCTCCTTCCTCCTTCCTCTCCTTGTCTCTGTGTCTCTGTGTCTGATTTTCTTGTCTTTCTCTTGCTTTTTTTCCCGTTTGGTCTCTGTCTATCTCTTTTGCTCTCTGTCTTTGCCTCTCTTCTCTCTGCCTCTTTCTTTCTGTGTCTCTCTCCTCTCTGTCTCTCCCATTATGTCTCTTTTTCGGTGCATCTCTCTGTGTCTCTGTCTTTCTCCTCCCTGCCTCTCCCCCCCCCCCCCGTCTCCCTTCCCTGTCCCTGTCTCTCTCCACAGTCAAAAAAGCCAAGTTTGATGGTGCCCAAGGTAAGTGATCTCTATTCCTGCCCTGTCCTGCTGTCTGTCTGTCCGTCTCTTGGAGAGACCGGGGAGGGGCCCTGAGCCAGAGAAGTGGCTCTACACCTGCTGACATCGCAGAGCGTGTCAGACTCGGCCTGGGGTCCCAGCGGAGGTGGGCTCACCCTGAGCCAGTGGCCCTTCCTGGGACCCTGAGGGACAAGGTGGAGACCCTTAGATGAGGCTGTAGGTGGGAAAGCTGAGGCTCAGGGAGATGAAGAGAGGTTCTTATACCCAATTTTGTTCCCCTGTCTGGGGCCTCGCTCTTCCCAGTTGAAAACTAAGGCTACTGGACATGGTCATTTTTAAGCAGCAGGATCAGGCACCCCAAGTTCCAGACCCCTGGCGCCCAGGCCCCTCCCTTGTGCTCTGGGGCGGGGGTGGGGTGTGCGCTGGGGGCTGGCCTGCGGGGGGGCACAGACGCAGCACCGTATGTTGGGCCTGGGGCGGCCCCTAGGGGATCCTAGCGGGTTGTCCAGAGCTCGGGAATGTGCACGGGGGTCCCTGAGCTCCTGTGCTGACCTCTGCTCTCACCACCGCAGAGAAATTCAACACGTATGTGACGCTGAAGGTGCAGAATGTCAAGAGCACGACCATCGCCGTGCGGGGCAGCCAGCCCAGCTGGGAGCAAGACTTCATGTTGTGAGTCTGCAGTGACCACCGGCACAGCCCCGCCCCTGCTGGTCCACAGAGCACAGCCCGACACCCAGTGTCGTCTGGGACTCCCCTCCCTCCTCCCTTGGCCCCATGTCCAGCCATTAGCTTTGCCTCCAAAGCACTTCTCGAGTCCAGCCACTTCCCTTTATCTCAAGGCCACCAGCCAAGCCCCTGCTGCCCGTCAGCCTCCGCCCTGGCCTCCTGCTGCCACCTGCCTCCCACAATCTGTCCTCCTTCAGGCAGCCAGGGGGATATTTTTAAAACTGCAAATCACATCCTGTCACTCTCCAAACTTGCCCATGGCTCGTGGCTTGTCGGCCTCAGAACAAAACCCACACTCCTCCCGCAGCCACCCCTCCCCAGGCCCAGCCTGTGACTTCCCGCCAGCATCTCCCTCCATCTCCCCAGTTCACCTGCCCCAGCCACACCCCGTCTGCACCAGTCCTCCCACAGGTCCAGCTGATTCCTGCCCCAGGGCCTTTGTACTTGTTCCTCTCTCTCCCTCCTTACCCCTCCCAGCTGACTTTTTTTCTACTTTTTTTTTTTGAGGAAGATTAGCCCTGAGCTAACATCTGCCATCAATCCTCCTCTTTTTGCTGAGGAAGATTGTCCAGCTGGCTTGTTTTTGTCCTTCGGGTCTCAGCTGTGTCACCTCCTCAGGAGAGCTCTCCCTGACCAGCCCCTGCAAACTGCAATTGAAGAGTAATTTCAGACCTTGCCACCAACTGTTATTTTAGTCACTTGTGTGATTTTTTGACGCATTTCTGGCTCCTGCCCCCCAGACTGTGAGCTTCAGGAGGGTAGGGCCCAGTTGGTCTCTGTCCCCACTGTGACCTCTATGCCAAGCACGCGGCCTGGCACACAGTCGGTGCTCAATAAATATTTGCCTAATTACTCAATGAATTCATGACCTGGACCCTCCCTTCAACCTGGAGCCACCCCGGGCCTCATGCTCTGTCCCACCTGCTCTGCTGACGGTCACCAGCACGTGCCACACCCTCTTCTGAGGCCAAGATTAAACTGATTTTGCCCGTAGCCCCAGCAGGAGGGAGCTATCGTAACCCTCATCTTACAGATGAGGACGCAGCCAGAGAGGCACAGCCACTGCTCACTGCCACACAGCCTGCATCTGGCAGAGCTAGGGTTTGGACCCAGCCAGCCCTCAGCCCCTATGCAGAGCGTGGCTGGGCACTGTCAGTGGTAGAGGCCATGAGAGGGCCCAGAGTTGGGGTCCTGGAGCAGAGGGGCATTGGGGCAAGGATGGAAGGTGTGGCCCTCTGACTCCAGGGGAGACGTGAAGGGGGAGGCGTCGGGTGGTCCCCAATTCCCTGAGAGCCAGTTCCTGAATGGCCAGGTCACAGTCAACAGATATATTCAGGGAGAACAGTCCTTAAGGTAAATCTTTGGTAAATTGGTGAATTCAGTGAATTGGACATTCACCGAGGTTTTCCCCCAAATCTGCATATTTCTGGGTGGGGCCGCAGGGACAGTGCTTAGAGGTGAGATCGTTCCCATGCTCAGGGGTGTCCCCACGTGATTGGAGAGGGGTGACATGCAAGTGCTCTTGTCCTGCCATCACAGGGGGCCATGGCAGCTGCGGGCGCCGCCTTGCTCAGCCAGCATTCTCGGGTCTGAGGGCTCGAGGAAGGGCCAGGAGAGTCGGGATGCGGGAGATGTGTGCTATCTGTCTCCCTTCTTCCCTCCCAGCTTGGAATCCTGCCTCTGCTGTGATGCCTGAGCATGTAACTTAGTCCTCTGGCCTCAGTTTCCCCTTTGTGAAACAAGAGCCTCTGTATTTCCAGTCTGGGACTCAGCCAGCCCTGGGTTTGATTCCCGTTGGCCGTGTGTCCTCATGTGAGTGAACCGATTTCCTGAGTCTTCCTTCCCTCACTGCTGCCCCTTCGTGCCCGTGCCCGTCCCCTCTCTCCACAGCGAGATCAACCGCCTAGATTTGGGACTGACGGTGGAAGTGTGGAACAAGGGTCTCATCTGGGACACGATGGTGGGCACCGTGTGGATCCCCTTGCGGACGATCCGCCAGTCCAATGAAGTGAGTGGTGGACTGCAGACTGGGGAGGAGTGCCTGGGAGGGGCCCAGAGGCCAGTGCCCTAAACAAGATAGACACTTATCTGCATCCCCTGACAATGTTTGGGTAGATATCTGGGGCTGTGGTGGCGGCTCCAGAGTCAGCAGAGTCTACACACCTTCCATCTTGTTGCTCTGCCTTTCTCTCCTTGTGGCATTCACCTCATGGCCCAGGATGGTTGCTGGGGATCACCACTACATCTGCATTCCCATCAGGGGAGGGAAAGGTGGCAAGGGAGGGGTTTCACCCTCCCAGTTAAGGGCCCAACCTGGAAGCTGCTCATGGTACGTCATTCACATCCCATTGGCCAGAACTTAGTCATGTGGCCCCACCTAGCTGCAAGGGAATGTGGGAAATGTAGTCTTAAGCTGCACAGCCCTGGGCCCAGCTAAAAATGTATTCCTATGAAAGAGAAGGGAGGTTGTGGGCAGTTAGCACTGTGTGTGGGCAGAAGGCTGCCCCGCCCCGAGGGTCCCAGACAGTAACCTCGGCCTCCTCCCTGGCCTCCTTCTCACCTGCTCTGTGCTGATTCCAGCAGGGTCTGACTACCCCAGGGCCCTTTCCTGCCCTCCCTGCCCATCTCCCTTGGGAGGCCTTCTTGATGGCACCTGCCCACGTTGCCAGCCTTATCCCCACCCACACCCACCCTCAACCTCCATCCCTTACAGGCCCCAAAGATGACCTCTGACCCTTCGCATGTGCTGTCCTCTGGGCTACAGGTGTCCCTTTCATCACCCTCTAAGCCAGGTTCCCCTGCCCTCCCCTCCTTCCTCCAGGAAGCCCTTCCTCACCTCCCACTGGCTTCCTCAGCCCCTCTCCCTCCCTCTGGCCATGCCCTGACCCCTCGGGGCTGGGGGTGTCTGTGTCAGGCTCTGTCTCAGGGTCTTGGAGGTCCTGACATTGCCCAGCAGGGACCAGGCAGAGAGGATTTATCCTTGAATGAATGAATGAATGAATGGAGAGGGAGGAAATGGGGGCAATAGTCCAGGCAAGTGAATCCAAAAGGAGGCTTTGAGGATGACCCAGAAGTTCCTTAGTGGCTCCTCCAAGTGGGAGGGAGGCTGAGTCACCCGGGGCAGCAGTGACCCATGCAGGGGACCCTGGACTACTACCCTCACCCCTGCTGGCCTCTCTCTGGGGCCGCAGAAAGCAGATGCTGCAGAACATCATTCTCATCTGAGAGATGAAGAAACTGAGGTTCAGAGTGAGCCCCATCTGCTCAAGGGCTCATATCCCTGAATCAAGGGGGACTGGTCCATTCACTTGGGGGGTTTCCTCCCTGGGTAGTGAGAGCATCAGGGTTTTAGCTGAAGCTAGGGCCACTTAACACCTCATCAGGGATGAGAGTGGCTGTGTAAGGCTGTGACCGCCCCTGCCTGACCCCGCGGGACCCTTTCTCTGGGTCCCTGCCTCTGAGTTCCCTGGACCCACCACGTCGCCCTGGACTGGGGCCTTCCCTCTGAGTCTCAGTTTCCTCATCTGTAAAGTGGGGACGTGGCCCTTGCTCTTGGGGTGGGGGTGAGATGGGGTGAGGGAGGCACCTCGTGTGAGAGTAGGGGGCCTGCTGGCTGGCATGCAGCAGATCCCTGGTCCAGCTCGCCTCACCTAGGACCTGCCCCTGTCACCCCACCCCACACTCACCCCAGGAGGGCCCTGGAGAGTGGCTGACGCTGGACTCTCAGGTCATCATGGCGGACAGTGAGATCTGCGGCACCAAGGACCCCACCTTCCACCGCATCCTCCTTGACACCCGCTTCGAGCTCCCCTTAGGTAAGGGGGGGCGCAGGACGCCCTCCAAGTCCCAGGAGAGTGGCTAGGCTTGAGTGGGTCCAGATGACGCTCCCTGCCCAGGATGAGGTGTCCTCTCCCCAGAGGAGTTTCCAGGAGGCAGCGAGTCAGCAGACACGCGCCTGCCATATGCAGAGCACGCCCGGCTCCTGCGGTGCCAACGGGCAGCAGATGCCGCTCGGCAGGCAGGGCTCAGGTCTGAGCTGTCCTGGCTGGTCCTCGGTGAGGTCTTAGGCTGCGGGGGTGAGCTGGGGACAGGAGGAGAGACAGAGAGACAGAGACAGGCAGAGAAGCCGAGAGAGCCCTGTAGAGACAACAGAGGAGGAGACACGGGAGGCCTCCCTTCCTTCCCGGAAGCAGCTCGCTTCTCTCCACGTCAGCCTTCTGACAACTCATGGCTCCCCGGCCTTGGGACGCCAGGATGCATGCACTTGCCCGTCCTCTGCCGTCCCCAAGGCGGCTCTGGAGTGGGGGCAGTTGGGGCGCCCCTGGTCCTGCCCTGTCCCCCACCACGGCGCCCAGCCTGTGGGCCTGCGGGATGCACTGGGTGGAGGCAGAGGGCAGGCTCCCAGCCGGGGCTGTGCTTCCAGACATTCCTGAGGAGGAGGCGCGCTACTGGGCCAAGAAGTTGGAGCAGCTGAACGCCCTGCGGGACCAGGACGAGGTGGGCGTGGGGGACTTTGCTCCTGTGTCTGTCTCTCCGTGTCTCCCCGTGTCCTCTGCTCTGCTTTTCTCTCTGCCTGTCTTCCCTTCTGTCTGTGTCTCTAACTCTTTGTAACCTGACTACATCAGCAACCCATGTGGTCCAGTCTCAAACCACGATGTCACCAAGGAACAGACAGTCCCTCAACGATGTAATGATTTCAGTCGACTCAAGTCCTGCGTTTGCCAAAATCCCCTCCAGGGGAGGCAGGGCCTGGGCAGGCCTCACACCCCTCCACTCCTCGAGTCACACCTTCAGACCTTTGGGAGAGCTCTCCTCCCCCAGCAGCTCGAGCCCCTCACCTCTGCTTTTGGCTGCCTCCCCCTTCTTCTCGGGTTGGGCTGACACAGTGCAAAGGCCCCGTGTGGCCCAGCAGGCTGTCTGCAGGGGGCCGGGAGGAAACAGCAGGCTAGCCGAGGCGGCTCTGGGGGCAGCACCCACACGATGATGACTGCTGGCCGACCTCACCCGCCATCGTCTTCTCCCTTCAGCCCCCTGCCCTCAGCTGCCTCTCTCCTCTCTGCTTCTTTCCCTCATCTGTGCCTCTTTTTCCTTTTTCTGTCTCTGTTTCTCACTGTTTGCATGTCTGTGTCTCCCTCTGTCTTCCTCTTTCTCTGGGGACGCCTGCATCCTTCTTCTCCAGAGGGAGGGGATTGGGGAGGAGGAGGGACTCAGGAGGGGGCAGAGCAGAGGACCGTGCTGGTCCCCTGGCGTCTGGCCTCCCCTGAGAGGAGCCTCCCTCCCTCCCTCCTCCTCAGTATTCGTTCCAAGACGAACAAGACAAGCCTCTCCCCGTGCCCAGCAACCAGTGCTGTAAGTACCGCTCAATCCTGCCCTGGGCATCGGCTGACCCGCTCCCTTCCCCGACACCATGCCTGTCCTGTCCCACAGGTCACTGCCCTCCAGGCACATGGGGCCCACGAGTGCACAGCATCTGCTCACGGTGGGGTGGAAAGAAGAAGAGATGGGGGACTTGGGGTTGAGTCCTGCCGTGCTGTGTGGCCCCAGGCATGCGGGGGCCCTCTCGGATGCTTAGAGCCCCTCTCTTTGGAATGGGGCGGCTGACAGCCCCTGCTCTCAGGGGCCCGGGCCGTCTGGAGGCTGGGAAAACACTTCACAGAGTCCTCAGCTCCTGTAAGAGGGCCTGCAGGAGACACACTTTCCTGGGGCCGACACAGACCCCCAAGCAGCCCAGAGGCCGATGGCACAGATGACACCGGCAGGCAGTGCCACCGGCTCCCGGGCCATAGGCGCCCGCGCGATGGACGAAGGCTGTTCAGTCCACCGGCTTTCTTAGATGAAGAAACTGAGGCCCAAGAGGAGAAGCGGCTTGCCCAAGGCCACACCCCGGGCAGGAGGCAGAGCCAAGATTTGCACGCAGGTCTGAGGGACTCCGAGCTGGTTTCTCTCCCCACTGCACCACCTCTAGTAATGGCGATGGTGACCATGTTCCTCCGCCTGCCACCCCACCACCCAGCCTGCAGTTTCCCAGAGCACTTCTCCTTGGCCCTGTGGACGCCCAGACGCACCCAGGCCAGGGGAGGCGTCTCTCTTAAAAGCGCCCTCGAGTCCCGCAGAGTGGGGAGGACGTGGCAGGTCACACAGCTCAGGGCCGGACCCCCGCTCAGGACGTGTCGCCCCACCCCAGCCCTTCAGCTCTTTCTCCTCTCCCAGCTGCTGCCCCCTCCTCCTTTCCTCCTCTCGCAGCCTCCCCTGTGCCCGCTGCCCTCCTGCCACATGCCCAGGCCGGTGATGATGGAGCCTGGGTGCAAGCTGGGGGCCGCACTCGGGGACTCAGTTCCTGCACCAACTTGCGATGTGACACTGAGGCAGCCCCCGGCTGCCCCGCCAGGCGAGGGGCCGTCGCTGCCCGGCAGGAGTCACGAGCCCTCCGCAGGGAATGGGGCCGTTGCAGGGCTGCAGTGGGGCAGGGCCAGGCATGTGGGCCAGGAGTGGAAGGCGGAGGACCCGGGCTGGTGGGCTCAGGGCGGGCTGCTCTGATTCGGGAGTGGAGACCCGCCAGCCAGCATTTACCCCAAGTCCTCTAGGGAGATTTCTTCACCCCCCTTTCAAGGAAGAGGCAGCCAAGGGTCAGAGGCATCAGGCTTCTAGTCCACGGTGTTTTTCCAAGATGCCAGTGCTGGGAATGAGAGGCGAAGATGTGGTTCTCTGATGCTCAGAGGCTGTGTGACTTTAGGCTGCTCACTCCACCTCTCTGAGCCCTGTTTCCTCACCTGTAAAATGAACAGAATGATAAAACCCCACCCAACAGGGGTTTCAAAATTTAGAATTTCTGGTTCAGTGTTTCTTTCCTTATCCACGGGTGGGGGAGGGAAGGCGTGGGTAATGCTGACCCCACACTTCAGAACTGGAAAACCCTGCACCTAAATGTCCCATTGTTACTTCCTGGCTGGGCCTGTGGCCTCATGCAAAACAACAGGGCCATTTTGCCTTCCTCCCAAGGTGGCGAAGGCAGACATGACAAATGTCAGCAGTACAGTGACGCCCTGAGAACATGCTCTGGGCACGAGGGGCTTGGGGTCGTGGGGTGGGAGGAGGAGCTGGGGAGAATGAGGGGGATGGGGGAGCCCCCTAGGGTCCCCCCCACTGCCTGCTCTCTTTTATTGTCTCTGCCCCTTCTCTTTTTAGGCAACTGGAATTATTTTGGCTGGGGTGAGCAGCAGAGTAAGTACCCACCCGATGTTCTGGGAGGCCATGGGGAAGTGGGTGCCGTGGTGACCCTGAGGCCCCGCCCCGCCGTGCAGGGGAGCAGGGAGCCTGCGGCTGGCACATGCTGCCCAGAGGACTGGCAGGACCCCTGTCGTGCCTTCCTGCCCCCGGCCACTCACATCCGTCCTGGGGGTTCCGCTCTGTCTGGTGGGGGGTGGGTACCACCACTGGGGGGGGGTCAGCTGGGAGGAGTGGGCACTGAGACAGCCCAGCCTCCTCCGCCGGGCTGGTGACCCCCCCCATGTGTAACCTCATCACCTCTCCTAGGGCTCCGTCCTCTTTTGTCTTCCCACCTTCCTCCTCCCCCTGGAAACGGGCCCCAGTGTCACTCAGAGGTGATAGGGCAAGGGTCTCAGAGCAGCTGGGGAGGGACCCCAGGCAGACGTCATTCCTGAGACCTCAGGCCCCCTCACACACGCCCCTTCCTCCAATCTGCCCCCAGGGGACGGGGACAAGCCGGCCCCCATGTTGGATGCCCCTTTTTCTCTCTAAAGAATAGCTCCCTTTCCCGGATGTCCTGCCCCTTCTGGAGAAATCCAGTCCTCTGGTCTGAGCAGGAATCGGCCCCTCCCCTCCCCTCCTCCACCAGCTGGGGCTCCTCCTGCTCACCGGCTCATGGACCAGCTCCCGCTGCCCTCCCTCCAGGACCGGGGAAACTGCTGACAAATACATTCATTGACCCAAAACCGTTTGTCAAAAACAAGTCAGACAGAAACCGCTTGGGCCTGAATAGGTGTTCGGCAGACAAGAAGACTCGCTAACAACCGGTTTGCCACAAACAAACAATACGGTCAGAAACAAAGAGGCTTTTGGTTAAAACCAATTTGGCAAAAGCTGATAATTGGGTCAAGAAGAGCAAAGACGAGTGGGTCCAAAGCAGACCATTCTGTCAACACGACTGGCTGAGAACGACTTCGCCGGGAGCAGCAGTTTGGTCAAAAATTATCTGATAACAAGTAGAGTCTGGAAAAAAGCAAAAAGAATCCAATAGAAAGCAGTTTGTCCCCAAAACAGACAATGTGTCAGAAAATCATGAATTTGGTGAAGGCGCACACAGCCCCGTGCGATTTCATTGGCGACATCGTAGCCCAGTTGAGGGCAGTTTGGTAGAAAGAAGGCCGATTTGGCTAAAGACGATAAAAAGACCGCCACGTGGAAAACGAGTCAGTCAGAGACGCAGTTTGGTGACATTGACCAATAGTCGCGAGTTTCGTGGGGGACGGCCCAGGTGTCAGAGCCGCCGCTTCAGGCCTTCACAGCACCGCAGTGTCGCCCGTTGCCACAAATCTGAGTCGTGGAAATTCGCATCTGCCTGTGACGCCAGCGCCGCCGAGGCGCCCAGGGTATCAGACTGCCGTCGTGCGGGGCAGGGGCCGGCAAAGCTTGTGGTCACAGTGGCCCAAGTCAAACGAGGTGGCGGGAAGCCAGGGCGCCTGGCGGGGCCAGCGCTGCAGGTTGGAGTGAGTCGAACATTGTCCTGAAGGCAAGATGACTGAAGAAATGCATCAAATAGCTTTCTACGTGAAGTGTGAAATTAATTTTTAACAGTTTACCACATTAGAAAAATTTGGACTTATTTTTTGAATAGATAGAAACAGACTCTATTAGCTGAAAAAGGAGAAGGTTAAAACAGTAGAGCAAAAAGAATATGCAAACACCAGAGAAATGAGCAAACATACTTTAAAGGCATAAAAAGGTATAAGCCACCCCCTTGAGGTTTAAAATCACAGCAAGTTAAGCCCGCGGCCGGGCACACCAGGGGCCGGGCACACCAGGGGCCGCCCAACCAGCAGTTAATTTTGTTTAGTTTTGTTTGCAGCCCAAGTGTTGCTTTCTAGATAAAGGGCGTCTCTCCCGTCCCACCACATTAGCATCCTTCAACGCTGTTCTCTTTTTATTAAGAAGGGAAACCTGTTTTCTATTTACTAAGGAAACCAAACCAAGCTAAAACATCTTCTAATTCTTAGTAAACGTTTGGAATTCGGCAAGCCCACTCCATTCCATTTAGCAATAGATTCTGGGTGTGTGGTGGCCTCGTCAGTCTTAGAATCTAATCCTTTGTGAGGGAGATGGCCCCTTGTCACAGCCCCTTCTTCATTCCTGCACTTTGAGTTCAGTTCCGGGGTCTCCATCCTTGGACGTAAGAAATCTCTGAGGGCCAAAGGGTGTTTATACTCCAACTTGTCCTCCCGATCTCCCTCCAGCTTCCCCCAGAGTGTTTGCCTGACTTCTGTTATGGGAAGTTCACTGCCTGATGGAAAAACTCATTTTGTTTTCAGAGAGCCTGAAATTTAGCAAAGTCTGTTGTCACAGTTGAGCTGAAGGACACCCTCCAATTTGTCCCTGTCCACCTCACATTGTAGGACCTACCCTGGACTCCAGACTCTAGATCTAATATGACCCACATGAGGCAAAGCCGGATTATCACCTCCCCTATTCTAAAGCCTATACCTCTCTTAACATGACCCAAGATCCTTCATTCATTCTGGTAAAGATTCCTCTTCTTGGGTTAGCAGCCAGTGAAGACCCCCTAAGTCTGAGAGACTGCATTGGCCTTCATTGTGTGCTCTCTCTCTCTCTTCCCTCCTCATTGTCTCCCCTCACCTCCTCTCTCTTCCAGATGATGACCCTGACAGTGCTGTGGATGATCGGGACAGTGACTACCGCAGCGAGACAAGCAACAGCATCCCGCCACCCTATTACACGACATCCCAGCCCAATGCCTCGGTCCACCAGTATTCTGTCCGCCCACCGCCCCTGGGGTCCCGGGAATCCTACAGTGACTCCATGCACAGTTACGAGGAGTTCTCTGAGCCGCGGGCCCTCAGGTAGCCACCACAGGGCGAGGGATGCTTGTGTGTGCGTGTGCGCGCGTGTGTGTGCCCGTGTCCTGCTCTGGCTCCTGGAGTGAGGGAGGGGGAGTGGAGGGAAGTGGGGCTCAGAAGGCAGCGCCTACGCTTCTTGTAGAAACAGGGCCCTGTCTTTACCCAAATCTTGTGTGAGGACGCCATGAGCTTGACACAAGGGGGTCCGCTTTGGCTGAAGAAAGAGGGGAGTCTGGAGGCCCCTGAGAGGTTCCCCTGAAGTACGGGGGCACCTTGCATTCCCTTTAAGAGCCGCTGGTCCCTGTGTCCTCTCCAATGGGGGCGGGGTGGGGGGGGTGGAGATGAGCGTCAGTGGGGGCTGGGTGTGGGAAGAAAGACTGCCAGCGAGGATGGCCGGCGGTCCCAGGGCGGTCCTGCGCAGCCCTCCTGGTGGCCCTGCCCCTGAGTCCTGACCACAGGCATGGGCTCCATGACTGGGGAGCTGCCCCGCTCGGTCCAGCCACTGTCACCACTCCTCTGAAAGTGGGCCGTCCCTAGACCTGCCCGGGAGCGGGGCCCCTGGCTGGCGTGGGCCATGGCCCTGCCCCGTGCAGCGTGCTGGTCCCTGAGCCCGTGAGGCTGAAACTTGCACCTGCCACCCATCCTCACTGCCTGGACCTCCCCAGTCCTGGTTTCTAAACAGAACAGTGACAAACACGGCACTAAACCGGGTGGGGATTTGTAAAGCGCTTTGAGTGGGGCCTGGAGAGGCCACGTAGTGACTGTTAGGCCAACAGCACAGGTAACAGGACTCAAGCTAACTGGGTGTCCGGCACTGGTCCAGCCCCTTCCCTTCATCATCTCACTTCATCCTCTGGGTGGGAAGGTTAGTGGACCCATTTGACAGATGGGGAATCAAAGCACAGACAGGGCAAGTCACTTGCCTGCTGTCACCCACCTGGTAAATCATTGTAAAGACTGGTGTTTATGGTGAACCAACTGGGTACCGACGAGTGGCTTGGTGATTTTTGTCATCGGTCTTCTTCCAAAATGTTTGTTCCCCAAAGAATACATTTCCTCCATTAAGCGGTGGGGAGGGGCAGGAAGGCTTCCGGGAGGCATGTGCCTGGGGGTGGCCCTTGAAGGATTAGTGTGGCAGCTGGCGGAGCAGGGGGAGTTCAGGCAGAGGAAACAGCTCAGCTAAAGCCTGGAGGGGGGCACCGACCGCGCAGGAGGGCCCTGGCGGCTGCCTTGAGGGCACGGTGACCAGGGGCAGCGTCTGAGCTGGACCCCAAATGTCAGAGCCAGCGTGGGAGGAGTCTCATGACCGCCAGGTCCACCCCGCGCGGCCCTGGGCAATTCACGTGGCACCTGAGGACACGGGGCGGGGCGTGTCCAGGCCTGCGTGGGGTCTCGGTCCTGGGTTCCCCTCGCTCCCGAGGCCCCGGAATGTGCTGGGGTGGACGTCAGGGTATTTGCCCGCGGACGGAGCTTGGAGTCCTTTACAGCCAAATAGCACCTGCTGCCGCCCCACCGCTGCTCTCTGTGAGGGTCAGGGCCGGCCCTACAAGCCATTAGCCATGTGCAAACTAGCAAACAGGACTAGAGGGAGGAGCCCCCACTGTGATTCCTGTGGCATCGCTGGGGCCAGCCAGGGAAGAGAGTCTCAGTCCCTGAGAGTGGAGGAAGTATGTAAGACAAGGAATGCTGTTTGTTGACTGACTAAATGATTAGAAGGGAGATGAGTGGTGGCCCATGGGTCATGCTGCCTGCCCTCCTTCCTCGAGGGGATTTGGCAAACGCAGAACTTGGGTGGAATGAAATCATTATGTCGTTGGTGGACCGTATGCTCCTTGGTGCCATCATGGCTTCGAGACTGCACCACACGGGTCTCTGACTGGGTCGGATCGCAAAGCATTAGAGATACAGAGGGAAAACGGCGGGCAGAAAGAGAAACTGAGCCATCTTTCTTCCTGGTCATGTCGGGTGTGATCCAGGGCACATATAAGGAGCAGATAACAGGGAGGGAGAGGGCTTGACCTGGCCGGACAGTGGAGGAGAGCCCTTCAAAGAAGTGACGTTTCAATGGGCACTGAAGGATTTTGCTGGATGAAGCAGATGAGGAAGGGTGTTCCTGGCCAAGGGCACTGCAAGTGCAAAGGCCCAGAGGCGGTGGGTAGGTGGGCACAGGTGTAGGTGTTGGAGGAACAGCAAGGAGGCCGAGGTGGCTGGAGCAGGGGGACAGGAGTCGGGGGTGGGGTTGGAGGGTTTGGGCCACACTGGGGAGCAGGGCACGCCTCCGGTTTTGTTCCAAGGGCTCTGGGAGCCATGGTAGAGCTTGAAACGGGAGGAATATGATTGGGTTTACGATTCAAAGAAGCCCCTCTGCTGCTTCCACAGGAAACAGGGCCTGTCCGGGACGGGGGCGGACATGGACAGCATCTAGTGCAGATGGAGGCCTGGACTCGGGTGGGACCCAGGGTGCAAGGAAGTGGGTGCGTTTTGCATCTGTCTGTGAGGTGGAGCCAAGGGCGCCCCCCACAGCTGGGCTGTGAATGAGGCTGAGGTGAGGAGTGGAGGCGAGGAGGCTCGGCTCCCTGGTGAAGGCGGGACTCAGCAGTGGGAGGAGCAGGTCCATGTGGGGGGACATCAAGAGCCAGGCGCAGCTATGTTCAAGTTTCAGGAGCACTAGGTCTCCAAGGGGGCCATGGCAAGGACACTGATTCGAGTTCCCCGTCATGTGGGCGGAGCCTCCACAGTGCCTGGACAGGAGTGGCACACAGTAGGTCATCGATGATCACTAATGTCATCCATCTAGTTTTACTGCCTGCCCTCTCAGGGTAAATGCCACGAGGGCGGGGATTTTTGTCTCTTTTGTTCATGGCTGTGTTTCCCTGGTGCCTAGAGCGGGAGCTGGTGCACAGTAGTGCTCAACCAGTGCTGAGCGAATGGCTGGGTGATGGAACCTGTGTGGCAGGGGCTCGGGTGGGCAGCATCTCTGAACCCTGGCCCCTGAGGCCTGACCTGTCCTCACAGCCCCACGGGCAGCAGCCACTACGCCTCCTCCGGGGAGCTGAGCCAGGGCAGCTCGCAGCTGAGCGAGGACTTCGAGCCGGATGAGCAGAGCCTGCAGGGCTCCGAGCTGGAGGACGAGCGGGACCGCGACTCCTACCACTCCTGCCACAGCTCGGTCAGCTACCACAAGGACTCGCCGCGCTGGGACCAGGACGAGGAGGAGCTGGAGGAGGAGCTGGAGGAGGAGCTGGAGGACTTCCTGGAGGAGGAGGAGGAGCTGCCTGAGGATGAGGAGGAGCTGGAGGAGGAGGAGGAGGTGCCCGACGACATCGGTGGCTATGCCCAGCGTGAGGAGGTGGCTGTGGCTGAGCCCAAAGACTTCAAGCGTGTCAGCCTCCCACCGGCCGCCCCCAAGAAGGAGGACAAGGCCCTGGCTGTTCCTGCTGAGGGCCCTGACATGGCCAAGGCAGCCCCTGAGTCAGCTGTGTCCAAGGAGGGGCCCACAGCTGAGCGGGCGCCAGAACCTGAGCCCCCCAAGGCTGAGGAGAGGTAACGGGAGGGGCTGAGGGCTGTCATAAGGTCATGGAGTCACTGGGGTGGCAACAGGGCCAGCGTGGGCCTGGGGGGTGGGGGAGGCTGTCCCAGGGTCACGGGTTTATTGAAAGGATCAGAGGTGTTGGGAAGGTGGGAAAAGTCAAAAGGGGTTCAGTGGGGTCCGAGGGGCTCAGGTGGGGTCATGAAGGGATCTTAGGGGTGTGAGGAGCCGAGGCCACAAGAGCATGGGAAAGACCCTGGGCAAATAGGATTATAAAGGGACAGAGGGGCCAGGAGGGTGGAAAGGGGAGCCGGGGACCCAAAGGTGTCACAGAGGTGATGGGCACGTGGGAAGGGGGCAGTGGCACCAAGGCCACTCAGAGCGGGCACAGGCGGGGCATCCTGACTCTGAAGGGACAGGGAGCCCACGGAGGGCCAGGCATCGCTCGCAGGGTGCTCCTCAAGGAGAGCCTGCCCTGGAGCCTCATGAAACCCTTGCCTCAGTTTCAGGCCACGAGAGGATGAGGAAGGCCAGGAAGGTCAGGACTCCATGTCCAGGGCCAAGGCCAACTGGCTGCGAGCCTTCAACAAAGTGCGGCTGCAGCTGCAGGAGGTGAGCGAAAGCAGCGCCAGCCCACCCCACCCTGGCTGTGCCCAATGCCCCACCACGCCCACGGCAGCCGAGCCACGCCCACGACAGCCGGGCCACGCCCACCGCAGCCTGGCCACGCCCACAGCAGCCGGGCCACGCCCACCTCTCCTTTCCGCCCACGCCCCACCTACTCTGGCTTTTCACTAGCCTCGCCCATGCCAGCCTGACCATGCCCACTTCCCCACCCTACCCATCTTGCCTATGCCCCCATACATTTGGTCCTTCCTTGGCGCCCCCCACACCAGCCTCCCTACACACCCCCGGCCTGGCCCTTCCTTAGCCCCAACCATGCCTGCCCTGGTCGCCTGCCCTACCATTCCTGGCCCAGCCCCTGTCCCATCTGACCCCTCCTTGGCCCCACCAGCACCCTGACCCCACCGTGCCCAAAGAAGCCCTTCCTCGGCCTCTCTCGTGCCTGCTTGCTCTACCCGCAACTAGCTGGCCCACCAAGGCCCCGCCCAACCTCCCCTGCCCAGCCTGGGGTTTCTTCCTGGGGAAGGAGGAGAGGTGAGCTGGAACCTGGAGTGGAAGTCAAGCTGAGGTCATGGCTATACCCATGTCAGGGGTCAAGTTCATGAACAGAGATAGAGATTAGGGATAGGGATGTAGGTCAGGGTCAGGGCAGCAGTCAGAGATCAGAGGTCAGGGTTAAAACTGGTGTTGGGGAAGAGGTCAGTGCTTGGGGTCGCAGTGTGGTCAGCGTCAGGGCTGAGAAGGGTCTGAGGTCTGGTCAGTATCGGAAAAGGAATTAGGTGAAAGAGAGACTTGGCCTCAGGGTCAGAGTGACTGTCCAGATGGGCAGTAGGAGTGAGGCCGTTCACTTCTTCCTCCATTCAGCCTGCTCTGAGCTGGGGACAAAGCCGTGTCACCATCCAGGATGACCTTCCAAACTGGGGTGAGGCCAGCAGGAGGAGATCCTAAACAGACGCCCAGAGTCTTAGGCCATCAACCATCAGAGCCACAGAGTTTTCCAATCAAATTTCTTCTTAGTTGTAAAATAGCATTTTTTTGACTAAGCAATACAATCTCGTGGTTCTCAATTTGAAAGGCAGAAAAGGGTGTACAGCAGAGTCAACTGAATAACTCTCAGTGTCAGCAAATTAAATGAAAAAATAGGAGCTACCCTTGTAATGCAACCAGTGACACGACAAGAAAAAGAAACATGAGCAGGAGCTCTGGGTTTCACAGAAGGGGCATAAAACTGTTCCAAGCAATCAGGAAAACTTCCTGGAGGAGGTGACACTTAAGGAGAAGGGATATCCAACATACTTTAACAATATTTCAGAAGCGAGTCCTGGCCCTCCTCACCCCACCCCCACCATGCCGCCCTTTAGCTGCAAGGGAGGTGGGGGGTGTTGACCCTGGGTCTACACTGAGACCTGAATGATAAGTGGAGGCTGGTCAGGTGCAGGTTGGAGGGCATACAAACAGGTGGCACAGCTCTGTCAAAGGCCCTGGGGCACAAGATCAGATGAGCCAGGGAAGCTGAAGGGAGTTTAGAGAATGACGGAATCGTGAGAGTGTTTGACCAGCTCTGGAGAATCCTAGGGCTGTGGAGCATGAGCTGCTGTGGGAGATGACACTAACGAATCCCCAGGTGTGACAGACAGGAGGCCAAGCCCGCTGAGGTTGGTGGCAGAGAGCATCTCCTCTCTCCCCATCTTACAGATGGACAGATGGAGGCCCAGAGAAAGCCAGTGAGCTCCCTAAGGACACACAGTGAGGACTAGGCCCTGGGCCTTCTGACTCCCAGGCCAAGGGGAGACAGAAGTGGGTTTGGTGCCTGCCCCACCCTGGGAAGGGGCCGCCACACTGACCATGTCTGTGTGTGTCCTGCAGGCCCGGGGAGAAGGAGAGATGTCCAAATCGCTGTGGTTCAAGGGCGGGTGAGTAACAGAGCTGCGGGGCGGGAGGAAGGTGTGAACCCAGAGCCCGGTGGCGGGTGCGCACAGAGCCTCAGGCCGGGGAGGGCTGGGAGAGGCTCCATTTAGACAGGGCCCGGGCTGACAGCATGGGTGACATCAGGTGGGCGCCGTCACAGGGCACTCAGGCGGGGCAGGAGCCCGAGATAGTAACATGTAGGATGCTCCCACAAACTCTTAGGGTCACTGCCCCTAGTTTACAGATCGGGAAACTGAGTCCGGAGAGGTCCTTGCCTTTTCCCAGTCACTCACGTGTTTCAAAGCCACTTCCCCCTGGAAATCAGTGTGAGCTAGAGGAGAAACCCATTCCTGCATGCGCACCTGTGTCCCTGGAGGGCGCTTCCTCCTTCCATGCTGCTCGTAACTCTCGGATTGTCGCCAGGTTGCTGCCTCTTTCATTGACACCAGTCCTTTGGTCTTAAATGGGGCGTTTTGTCTTATCTAACTTCTTTAGTTACTCATTTTCAGGTTTGTTTTTTTTTTCAGAATTTGGGTGGTGAGTTTAGAAGATGCAAAAGATATTTTTCAGTGACACTACTGTTTTAAAATAGCAGCAGAAGAGTGACCTCTTTCTGTTGTTCGTCCTCTGCAAACGGGCAGGGAGATGGAGCCCTGACCCCGGAGGAGCAGGGGTCCTGGGAGGGGAGCCTTGAGGCGAGGCCGCCCTGGGCCTTCCTGTGACACGCTTTCTGGAGGAGGCGCTCAGGCATCCCTTCCAGCATCCCTTGCTGCCAGGCATCTCTCTCTCTCCCTCTCCCCCTCTCTCTCCCTCCCTCTCTCCCCTTCCCCCTCCCCCCCCCCCTCAGTGGCCAGTGGAGCCTTCTGGTGAGGAGGCACACCAGAAGACTCTGGATGAGTGCAGCTCTCAGGAAAGGGGGCTTGGACAGGCCCCCGTGGCATCGCCCCGGTGCTCATTTTCACATTCACCAGTTACGGCAAAGCTGCCAAGTGGCGGCAGCAGAAACGATTTCCAGTTATCTCCTTCCCACGGGCTCTGAAGTCGCTCCTTCCAGAATAGATTTTAAACACACACATGTATTTGCAATCTTGAGCATAAAAAAAGCTTTCATTGATATGTTAGGACATTATTTAGATTTGCCTTAACTCAAATTTTCATTAAACGTGAGCAACGGCATCATCTCCCATTTCCCAGATGAGGAAGTTGAGGCCCAGGGTCTTGGTTTCCTAGGGCTCCTGTCACAAACTACCACAAACAGGGGGCTTCAAACGACAGGAACTTCTCTCACTGTTCTGGGGGCCAGAAGTCCAAAGCCCGGCGTGGGCGGCGCCGCCTCTGACGCCTGAGGGCGAATCCTTCCTTGCCTTCCTAGCCTCCGGGAGTTGCCTGCGACCCTGGGTACTCCTTGGCTTGTAGACGCGGCACTCCAGTCCCTGCCCTGTCACATGCCCGTCTTTCTTCTATAAAGGCACCAGTCCTGTTGGATTGGGCCCATCCCACTAGGACCTCATCTTAGCTAATTACATCTGCAACCCTCCGATTTTCAAACAAGGTTGCTTTCTGAGGTAATGAGGGTTAGGACTTCAGTGTATCTTTTTGGGGGACACAACTCAACTCTTAACACCCTGGGAGATCAATTGTCCTGCCCAGGCCTCAGATGGTGTCTGTTGGAGGAAGGGGACTTTCCTGGGCCCTTGATGCCCTGTGTGTGTCTTGCAGCCCTGGCGGTGGTCTCATCATCATTGACAGCATGCCAGACATCCGCAAGAGGAAGCCCATCCCCCTCGTGAGTGATCTGGTGAGTGCCTGTGCCCTCCTCTCCCCCAGCAGAGCAGGCCTGCCACAAGCAGTGCTCAACCTGTACAACTGCCCATGGCGGACCTTGGGCTGGGGGCTGGCAAGGCATTCTCTGGGACTAACGTAATCTAATTTCTACCCTGCGTGCTGCATGGACACTTCAGGCCATGGTGAGTGATGGTGACCTGGCCCCAGAGCCTCCTCCCCAGACTCCTGCACTGAGCTCTTCCAACTGGCCCCAACCCATGGGTTCTCGGGAGTGAACCTTTCCACATCCTACAGTTCATGGGTGGGGAAGAGAGCAGGTGACTCCCCACTTTGGTTTATGGTGTGGCTGGTGGTTCTGCTCTGTAGCTGGTGACCGCAGCCAAGCGTGGCTCCAGAGTCTGGTCCATGATGGTGGGGGAGGGGTGAGTCAGGGGTGTGGGGCTGCTCACACCTTCCAGGGTCCCTTCTAACCTGGAGCCTCTGTCACTTCCCAATTCTTCACTGGTTCTCCCGCTGCTGTGACTTGTTTCCTATTCGTGGCTGTGGCTTGATTCTGTGGCTGGTGGCCCCAAACCCTGGCTGTGGATTCTGCTCTCGGTGACAACCCCATGGCTGTCAATCAACTTCTGTGACTCCCTCGGTGACTCGCCTGCCCTAGTCCCTGGTCCAGTCCAGAAAAGCAGGCATCACCTCCGCCTTGGCCTCCAGCACTTTGAACAACGAGGAGCTGGTGCGTCGGGCCCTCCTCCTCCCCCCGTTGGGGGGTGGGCTGGGGGCTGGGGGCTCCTGGAGGAAGAGGAGGAGGGTATGGCAGAGACAGGTATTCCTGGCTCTCCACAATTGGATGACGCAGCACCCAGCAAGCACAGACCGTGCGCAGAACCCAGGGATTCCGACAGACAGCGTGGGGCTGGGGAAGGACTGGGCCTTTACTGTACTCAGACCTGGGTGAGGGTCGGCAGGACAGTGTCCGCGGGTTAGGGCCCCGCGCCCCATGCCGCACGCCCTCCCTCCCCGCAGAAAAACCACGTTTACAAGAAGACCCTGCAAGCCTTAATCTACCCCATCTCGTGCACGACGCCGCACAACTTCGAGGTGTGGACGGCCACCACGCCCACCTACTGCTACGAGTGTGAGGGGCTGCTGTGGGGCATCGCGCGGCAGGGCATGCGCTGCACCGAGTGCGGCGTCAAGTGCCACGAGAAGTGCCAGGACCTGCTCAACGCAGACTGCTTGCAGCGTGAGCAAGCGCGGGGCGCGGGGAGCGGGACTGGAGCCTGCTGGGTGTGGGTAGGGGGCGGGGCATCGGAGATAGGCGAGGCTTTGTGGAGTGGGCGGGGCTGGACGTGGGTGAGGGGCGGGGCCCCGCGGAGACGGGGCGGAGGGGCGGGGCATCGGAAATAGGCGAGGCTTTGTGGAATGGGCGGGGCGGAGGGCGGGGAGGGGAGGGGCAAGCAAAGGGGTGGGGCTACGGGGCGAGACTCGGTGGGGCGAGGATTAGGGGGCCAGAGGAGGGGAAAGGAGACGTGAGACGGTCAGAGACGGGTGGGGAGGGGCTCAGAGACGAGCTACACTGTGCAAAGGGCGGGGTTAATGAGAGGCAGCAAAATGGGTTAGGGTTAGCTCAAAGAAAGGAGGGGGCTCAGAATGGGAAAGGGCTCAGTGTGGGGGAGAGGCGTCAGAGAAGGGAAGGGGTCTTGGAGGGAGGTGGGTGGGGGGACTCACGAGGACGGGTGGACTGGAGGATAGGGAATGAGGGGCTCAGGGAGGGGACGGGGATTGAAGGGTGAAAGGCCTGGTGGGAGGGGGATTGAGAGAGCAAGTAGGAAGCTGTCGCAGCTGTAGCTTTTGCGGGTGATTCACCTGAACCCCCACGGCTTAAAGTGCCCGTGGCCGCAGCCGAGGAAGCTGTGGAGTGGGAGCGGGAGTTCTCACTTGGGTGAGGGAGTGCGCTCTGGACAGTGAGGGGCGTCTGCGTCCGTAGGGGCGGCGGAGAAGAGCTCCAAGCACGGGGCGGAGGACCGGACGCAGAACATCATCATGGTGCTCAAGGACCGCATGAAGATCCGGGAGCGCAACAAGCCCGAGATCTTCGAGCTCATCCAGGAGATCTTCGCGGTGACCAAGACCACGCACACGCAGCAGATGAAGGCGGTCAAGCAGAGCGTGCTGGACGGCACGTCCAAGTGGTCGGCCAAAATCAGCATCACCGGTGAGGCCGCGGGGCGCCGGGGTGGCCACGGAGTCCCTTCTCCTTAGCCCCCTGTGCCCCCTCCCGCGCCCCTTCTTCCCTTTTGCTGCGTGTACTTGAGCATGTCTATGTCTTCCTCACGTCCATGTGTGTGTGCATTTGTGCTCACGGGATGTGCAAGTATGCCTCCAAACGTGTGTGCCTGACACTCTCTCTGGGTGCGTCTTGGTGGGTGCCCCCCAGAACCAGACCCCAAGAAGAGGATTTGAGGGCAGCACAGCGTGGCAGGGAGGTGGTCCCAGGAAGCCCCAGTAGGGGGTGGAGACATGAGGCTGGGAGCAGGGAGGGAAGGAGCCCTGCAGGGGGCGCCAATGAGCAGGCGACAGCTGTTGCAGGCTGGATCCTGCTGGAGACCTTAGGGGGGCAGTGTGGAGCACACACTTGAGAATGTCCCACCCAAGGGTGGTCCTGGGGCATCTTTCCATCCTTCAGTGGCTGAGGGTTCCCTGGGTGTTAACTCTTCCTCAAGCCCAATGTGCCCAGTGGGTGTGCCCTCTGGCACCTGTGGCCAGAACCAAGCCCTTGGTCCGTCCTGGGCATCCCTAGCAGCAGCCTGGAGCCTGTGCCAGTGACCGTTCTTGGCATGGCTTGCTCCTTGAGCCCACACTGTATCTGTCCTGTGTGTCTCCCAGTGGTCTGTGCCCAGGGCTTGCAGGCAAAGGACAAGACGGGATCCAGTGACCCCTATGTCACCGTCCAGGTGGGGAAGACCAAGAAACGGACAAAGACCATCTATGGGAACCTGAACCCCGTGTGGGAGGAGAACTTCCACTTGTAAGTGCCCAGTGGGGCCCCCGGCCCTCCGTGTGGAGCTCCCTGCTGTGGTAGCTGAAGGGGGCTCCTCGAGCAGCCCGTGCTGGCCGCCTGACCCCTGCCCTTGCCTCCCCTCCCCCCTGCAGTGAATGTCACAACTCCTCTGACCGAATCAAGGTGCGCGTTTGGGATGAGGATGATGACATCAAATCCCGAGTGAAGCAGCGGTTCAAGAGGGAATCTGACGACTTCCTGGGGCAGACCATCATCGAGGTGCGGACACTCAGCGGCGAGATGGACGTGTGGTACAACCTGGGTGAGTGAGGGTGGGGTTCTGCAGGGGGGTTGGCCCCAGGGAGCCAGCCAAAGTGGGGAACAAGGCTGGAGGGGAGAGACTCAGTGTCAGGAGTGGTCTAGGAGCCCAATCTGATGGAGGAGGCAGGGTCTTTGGGCTCAGTCTGATGGCGGCAGGAAGCACCCAGCAGGAGAGAGTGAGCAGAGCCCAGGAACCTCTTAGTTCAGTTTGGGACGGTGAGGGAGGGACAGAATCTGCACATCCCAGTCTTATGGCAGAGACAGGAAGCAAGACCTGGGGATCCTAGTCTGAGGAGAGAGGCACTGCCCCAGGGATCCAATCTAAGAAGGAAGATTGAACTTGGAGAATCCAGTCTGAAGGAGGAGGTATAGTTTGGGAATCCTAATCTGAGAGGGGAGCTACAGAGCCAAGAACCCTATCTAAGAAGCTGAGCAGCATCTTCTGTGAGCCCAATCTGATGGGGGAGGCAGGGTCTATAAGCCCAATCTGAGGGCGTAGGAGGAACCCAGTCTTTGAGGGGTGAGCAGAGCCCAGGAACTTCTTAGTTTGGTTGAGGAAATCTAGATATCCCATTCCGATGGGGGAGGCAGGAAGCAAGACCTGGAGATCCTAGCCTGAGGACAGAGGCACAGACTCAGGAACCCTGTCTAAGAAGATGAGTAGACTCTGGGGAGCTTGATCTGCTGGGAGAGACAGAGCCTGGAGGAGAAGCAGGCCTGGGGCTCCTAGTCTAACGAGAGAGACACTGACCTGGGAATTTCATCTGCCTGAGGAAGCAAGGTCTGGGGTCCTAGTGTGAAGGGAGAGACACGGCTGAGCATTCTAGTCTAGCAGGAGAGACACCAGCCTTGGGAGCCAACTGGCAGAGAGACAGCCAGGCCTGAATTTCAGGGGGTCCAGGAGGGCTGCAGTCATGCATGCGTTGAAACAGCCCAGGGCTGTATTGAGAAGCTCTGATGCAGCCATCCCTTTCTGCCCTGCAGACAAGCGGACTGACAAATCCGCTGTGTCGGGTGCCATCCGGCTACACATCAGTGTGGAGATCAAAGGCGAGGAGAAGGTGGCCCCCTACCATGTCCAGTACACCTGTCTGCATGAGGTGAGACCCCCTGCCCCACCCTGCCTTCAGAGCTCAGCGTGACCTCCCACATTGCCTCCACTCGCCATTCCTGCCTGCCCCAGCTTCACCTTCCTCTTTCCAGCCACGCCATCCACACTCCCCTGGACCCCTGAGACTGTCCCACATGCTATCCTCTCTTCCTGGAAAACTCTCCGTCCATCAAGGTCCAGCTTCAGGGCCCCCTCCTTGGAAAGCCTTCTCTGACCTCCAGACAGACTCTCACTACCCAGCTCCAGGTCCTTCCATCTGTCCCAGCCCCGAACACTCAGGGTTGGGCTGTTTGTGTTTTGGTCTGTCTCTTCCAGCTGCTTGCGGGCTCCTGGAAAGAATTCAGTCTGTTGAATAAATAAATGATTGAATGGCTGAATGAGTGATGAATAGAAAGATGGACAGATTGGCAGGTGGATGTGTGGTTGAACTACTGGAAGTATAGATGAGTGGATGGGTGAATTTGGGGGTAGTTGGATAGACGGATGGGTGAGTAGATGGGTATAAAGATGGATGATGGATGATGGATGGATGGATGGATAAATTGATGGGTAGATAGATATATGAGTGGTGGATGGTTGAACCAGTGGGTGGATGAATTGTTGGATGGACAGTTAGGTTGTGGGTAGCTGCATGGGATAGATGGATGTGTGGTTGAGTTATTAGATGAAAGGAGGAGTAGATAGATGAATTTTGGGGTAGTTGGGTGGGTGGGTGGGTGGATTTATGGATGGGTGGGCAGACAGGCAGTTGGACAGATGGATGGATGGATGGATGTGTGGAAGGACAGAAGGAAGGATGGGTGGATGGATGTGTGGTCGAGCTGTTGGAAGTATGGATGTGTGCATGGGTGAAATTTTTAGTAGTCAGGTAGATGGATGGATGAATTGTTGGGTGGACAGATTAATTTGTGGGTAAATGGATAGGATGGATGGATGTGTGGTTGAATTGCTAGAAGGGAGGATTACTGGATGGGTGAATTTTTGCCTAGTTGAATGGATGGGTGGCTGGGCAAGTGGATATATGGACAGACAGACAGATGGATGGGTGGGTGGGTGGGTGGATGGATGTGTGGTTGAATTAGCAGAAGGATGGATGAGTGGATAGGTGAAATTTTGGGTAGCCGGATGGATGGGTGGGTGAAAGAGTGGGTGAATGAACTAATGCACAGACAGATGAATAGATGATGTAAGCCGCGCCAGACCTGGGATCTCTGGCCCCTCCTGCCCTCTTGCAGTCTCTGTGACACCTTTTCCCTTGTGGTGGCAGAACCTGTTCCACTTCGTGACGGACGTGCAGAACAATGGAGTTGTGAAGATCCCAGATGCCAAGGGCGACGACGCCTGGAAGGTTTACTACGATGAGACAGCCCAGGAGATTGTGGATGAGTTTGCCATGCGCTATGGCGTCGAGTCCATCTATCAAGCCATGACGTGAGGCTGCAGGCCGGGGTGGACATGAGGGCGAGGTGCAGGAAGCTGGGGGTGGGGGTGGGGCACCAAGTGGACACCGGCAGATCTTGGGTGGACAGAGTTCTTGGGGGGAGGAGGCAGAGGGGCAGTAGGTGTGGTGGGGGTTATGTAATTCCCCTGAAGGTTAGGAAAGTGCCATTGCTGGGGGCTGGAGTGACAGGGACAAGAGGCAGAGTTAGAGGCAGAAATAGGGCGACCCAAAGAGGAGAGAGGTGAGCAGGGAGGGTGGAATCAGGCAGAGGGAAAGCGGGCAGTTCGGGGGTCAGGGGAGCCACTAATGGATGCTGTCTCGGAGGCATTCTGGGGGGATGTGGCCCACCCTGCCTGGACACCAGGCCCAGCGCCTCCTGCTCCCTCCCACCAGCCACTTTGCCTGCCTCTCCTCCAAGTACATGTGCCCCGGGGTGCCTGCCGTCATGAGCACCCTGCTCGCCAACATCAATGCCTACTACGCGCACACCACCGCCTCCACCAATGTGTCTGCCTCAGACCGCTTCGCTGCCTCCAACTTCGGGGTCAGTCCCAGGGGTCAGGGCTAGGGGATGAGGGAGAGCCCAACCCTGTGCGGGTCAGACTCTGTGTGATTCCTCGGTCCCCAGTCTGGATCTGACTTGCTGTGTGACTTTGCACCAGCCACTTACCCTCTCTGAGCCTCAGTTTACTCCTCTGTAGAATGGAAACAGATGTTTTGAGGGTTCAGTTCAATGGTGGATGGGGTACCCTTAGTGTATAGTAAGTGCTCAGCCAACATGGCAGCCCCTTTAGCTGCTACATTTGACCCCCAAGTGCCCGCTTCCATCCATCTTCCTCCTCCTCTGCCTCCTCAGAAAGAGCGCTTTGTCAAACTCCTGGACCAGCTGCATAACTCCCTGCGGATCGACCTCTCCATGTACCGGGTGAGAAGTGCATGCATGACGACTTGCTCACCCCCCCGCACAAGTGTGTCCCGAGGAGACCCCTCCCAGTGGGCGTGCATGTGGGAGGACCCATCTTAACGTGTGGAATGTGTTCCTTTGACACGTGTCCACATATGTGGGCAGCACCTGCCCAACGTGCTTGGTGCATCCAGCAGATCCCCCAGTTGCCTCAAGGTGTTCTCAGTGACCCCCGCCACCTCCTGAAACTTGGGGACTCTCGTGTCTTCCCTCAGACACTGTCTCCCAGCCTTCTTCCGTAACCCCGCCTCTCTTCTCCCTTCCAACAGAATAACTTCCCAGCCAGCAGCCCGGAGAGACTCCAGGACCTCAAATCCACTGTGGACCTCCTCACCAGCATCACCTTCTTTCGGATGAAGGTGGGGAAGGGGACCCAGCCCCGTTAGCTCTGCAGGGAGCCTCTCCAGGACTCTTAGCTCCTAGACGCGGAACATTTCGCCTGGAGGGCTGTGCCCTTCTCAGCGACCCTCTGCTTTCCTACTGCTCCAGCAGAGCCCAGAACCACTTGTAGCCGCTTCTTGGGCACCTCCTGTCCTGGCTGTGCCCACCCATGCCCGTCTCCCTCTCTCCAGGTGCAAGAGCTCCAGAGCCCTCCCCGCGCCAGCCAGGTGGTGAAGGACTGCGTGAAAGCCTGCCTCAACTCCACTTACGAGTACATCTTCAACAACTGTCACGAGCTGTACAGTCGGGAGTACCAGACAGACCCGGTGAGGACCCCAGGATAGGGAATGGCAACCAGACCCTGGCCCAAGCCCCAGATCTGCCCCCTCCCAAGTGACAGACTGTTCTGAGCCTCAGTATCTCCATCTGTGAAGTGGGGTCATAAACCCACATCTCAGGATTGAGAAGAAGATTTAATGAGACACAAGCTTTAGATAAACTATAGTTAAGTGCTTAGCACCCGATACACAATGGCTGCTCCATAGGCTTGGTTTTGGTAAAACTTCATTGAGTTTGGCATAACACAGCATGCCTGGAATAAAGTCAGCGTTCAACAGATGTTGCGTTACATTGAATGGCTGGAGTAGAGTTCGGTTTTGATCATTTCA
This sequence comes from Equus asinus, assembly GCF_041296235.1. Taxonomy (NCBI): domain Eukaryota; kingdom Metazoa; phylum Chordata; class Mammalia; order Perissodactyla; family Equidae; genus Equus; species Equus asinus. Next base: position 53,804,574 of record NC_091799.1, on the reverse strand, counting down.
ACTCAATTTATCTGAGATCTTTCAGCACGTTTTTATCTACACGTACAATGTCCCAAGATTGTCAGAAAGGGTTCGAAGACCTTAGACTCTAGTAGGAGGGAAAGATGTAGAAATCAGAGCTTTACGGCCCAGGGTGATTAGCACTGGGAGGGGGGAATCTCGGGGGCTGCGGGAGCTAGAGTGGCCCTCTCTCAGCTCCGGCTGATGGGAGAGAACACAGAAGCTGAGCTCTGTTCAACTTTATTTCCTCTTGTTCACTTGCATTCAGTTGACTTGAGTTGAAATCCAGTTGCTCTTAATTGAATCGGGTGGAGGCGAAGTGGATTAAGTTGGGCTGAGTTTAGTTCAACTACAGTCAGTTTATTTCCATTTATTTCTATTTGGTTGACTTAAGTTAAAATTGTTCTCGGCTAATTAGTGAGCTGAACTGAGTTGGATTGCGTTGAGTTTAATTGAGTACAAAATCATTTATTTCCATTCAGTTGACTTGAGTTGAAGTTGTTCTTGACTCAGTTGAGTTGGCTTGAGTTAGGATGAGGTGGGTCATTTGGTTAGGTACAGCTGAGTTCAACTGAGTTGAGTTGGGCTCATTTCCACTGTATTTAGGTACATTTATTTCCTTGATTGACTAAAGTTGGATAGAGTTGGCCTGAATATGTTAGGTTGAGTTGAGTAGGTAGGGTTGGGTTGGGTTGACTTGGACTGAGTTGAATTAGATTAAATTGGGTTGGGTGAGTTTCAAGTCAATTTATCTCCATTATTTTGAATTAGGCTGATGTTGATCTTGGACAAGTTGATTAGGTTCAATCCAATTGAGTTTATTTGAGTTCATTTCAATCCAGTTAAATTTAATTCCACTCCATTCAGTGTAGCTGACCCAAGTTCAGTCCCACTGAATTAACTCTGAGAACTGCCATCTGTTAAGCTAAGTGGGTCTGATTTGCATTCATTTCTGTTCCATTTGGTTTAGTGGGTCTGAGTTTGTTCAACTAAATTCAGTTCCATTCAGTTTTATTGAGTTGAGTCTAATTAAGCTTCTTGGAGCTGTGTGGACCTGACCTCTGTTTGGGCTAGTTTACACGAGTTCAGTTCCTTTTCATGCAGACCTCCCAGCTAGACCACACATGTTAATGGGGCCCCTTCCTCACCAACCTCCTACCCCTCCATAATGGACTGAGTGAGGCCCCCACTCCTAGACCCCTTGTGGCCAACGTGTCCACTGCCTCTTCCAGGCCAAGAAAGGGGAAGTTCCCCCAGAGGAGCAGGGCCCCAGCATCAAGAACCTCGACTTCTGGTCCAAGCTGATCACTCTCATAGTGTCCATCATCGAGGAAGACAAGAATTCCTACACTCCCTGCCTCAACCAGTGAGTTGTGTGTCTGCGTAGTTAGTTATCTGGAGGTCATTGTGTATGTGTGAGCACAACTTTGTGTCTTATATGCAAAGGTGGTCATGTCTAATTACACACAAAATGTTGTGGATGTGGGTGCGCCTGGATGAGATGTGACATAATTTGCAAAGAGAAACAAAAAATTGTGTGTATGTACACAATCCTGGTGTGATTAGGTATGTATTTTGCACATGTTGATTTGTGTAAATAACAGTATTTATATGAATGTATATAATTTTGTCTGCGTGTGTAGGTTTATGAATAACAATAGACAGTGTTTGAGTATTTACTGTGTGCTAGATAGTGCCCCACTAAACGCTTTACATTTAAATCACATTATATCTTACATGCGTGGATGTAATTTTGTGTACAGTTGTGGTCTATGGGTTTAATTGTGTATCTGTGTTCACTTGTGGAATGCACTTCAATATACAATGTGGTATGTTGTGTAATTGTGTGTGAGTGTGTACCAGTTTTGGTTTGTGGATTTATATGTCTAGAAAAGTTTCATCTGTGTTAGCTGAATGAGCTGTTGTGTTTTGTTTCTCCCTGAGGTGAGCACTAAAGGGGCCCGTAACTCTGGGGTGCCAACAGCTCTTGGTTACTTAGATGTGGAGTTCAGATCAGGGATTTTGGGTGGATGGACAGATGGATGGAGATGGGTGGATTACTAGGTGGATGGATAAAGAGATTGATGGGAAGATGGCTGGGTGGATAAAGGAATGGATGGGTGGATGGATAGACAGGTGGGCGAATGAATGGGTAGACAGATGGATGACGGGGTGAATGAATGGGTGAAGGGAGGAGGGGTGAGTGGGTGGAGCCTCGGGGAGAAGCAGGGCCCTAGTGCGGAGTCACTCAGCAAGTCAGCGGCTCTGAGGGAGCTTGACTCCAGCTCTCTCGCCTGTCCCACACAGCCCTCTGGGCTGGGAAGGCCCAAGCAGCCTGTGCCGTCTGGCTTCTGTCTGCCAAGGTTTCACGATTCTGTGGCCTTCGTCAGGTTTCCCCAGGAGTTGAACGTGGGTAAAATCAGTGCGGAAGTGATGTGGAACCTGTTTGCCCAGGACATGAAGTACGCCATGGAGGGTGAGTGCCCTGCCTCCGTGTGTCCCAGCCTGGCTACAGCGGCTAGCTATGCCTCAGTGTCCCCTCCAAGGCTGTGAGTGTCCTGGACCCTCATGCCTGAGGTCGAACACCAGTGATGGCCAGAGCTGGTACTGCTGAGACGGGGGGTGGCGGGCGCTCCTGACTGAGCCGCCCCTGCTCCCCCGCACAGAGCACGACAAGCATCGTCTGTGCAAGAGCGCCGACTACATGAACCTCCACTTCAAGGTCAAGTGGCTCTACAATGAGTACGTGGCGGAGCTTCCTGCCTTCAAGGACCGCGTGCCTGAGTACCCCGCGTGAGTCCCCTGCCCCAAGCCCAAACCAGAACCACAGCGCTCACTGCCAGACTGAGCTCGGAGGGGAGGGCTGGCCTACACAGGCTTCTGTGGGCGGCTGGGACCAGGTGGGGCTCAAACTCACTGTTCTCCATTCTCAGCCATTGAACTAAGGATTCCAGTAACAGCCCAGACAATAATCATAAGTGTCAGGAACTGCACTGAGCAACCCCACGTGCCTTTTCTCGTTTAATCCTTTCGACAATTCTGTGAGACGGGAGCCCTGTGATTCCCGTTTTGTGGATGAGGAAATGGAGGGTTGAATGCCCGAGGTGATGTCTGATAAGTGTCAGAGCCGGGGTTTGGACTCCAGCTGTCTGACTCAAGGGCTGTTTTGCAGAGTGGGAGGTGGCCACCATTTACCGAGGACCTACTATGTGCTGTGTCGTTCATACCCGCAGCTGCTCTGTGGGGTAGAGACTCCTCTGTGGTCCAGGAAATGGGATCCCAGAGAGTAAATCCACTTGTCCACGGACAGTTTATCTGAACCAGGATTCCCGCGAGTATAAGGCTGCACTCTCACAGTGGTCACTTGGTCCATTTTCTGGATGAGGTAACTGAGGCCTGGTGGGGGAAGGGAGCAGAGGGGCAGCCACTCAAGGCCACAGGGTGAGTTCCAGGCAGAGCAGGACCTGCCCCAGCACCATCCAGCAGTCGGTCAGAACCGGGCAGAGCAGAGAGTCAGGGGACAAGAGGTGGCGGGACCCACCCTGGCTCTCCGTTCCAGGTGGTTTGAGCCCTTCGTCATCCAATGGCTGGATGAGAATGAGGAGGTGTCCCGGGATTTCCTGCACGGGGCTCTGGAGCGAGACAAGAAGGATGGGGTGAGAAGGCTGACCCAAGACCAAGCTCCCAGTCTACTCCCAGTGGCCTTATTTCCTCTGGGGTTCATTGGGATCCAGCCCGGGGGTAAAACGTGCCCTTGGGATGAGGCCAGTCTCTGAAAGCTGCCCGTCATCATTGTCTTGTTCGCAGCGTTGAAAGTCTTTTGTTCATTCAACCAATGAATGCAAGTCCATCAAGCCTGACCCTCCACCCACCCCGCAGCCTCTGTGCCCCCCAGAGCCTTGGCTCTAAGCCAGCCTCGCACACTACCCATCTCACTTGATCCGTCTCCCTGGGGACGGCGGGAGGGTTGGGCTCTGGGAACTGTGTGGCTCTGACCCCTCCCCGGCCTCCTGGCCTCCCTCCCGCGGCAGTTCCAGCAGACCTCGGAGCACGCCCTGTTCTCCTGCTCTGTGGTGGACGTCTTCTCCCAGCTCAACCAGAGCTTTGAGATCATCAAGAAGCTCGAGTGCCCTGACCCCCAGATCGTGGGGCACTACATGAGGCGCTTTGCCAAGGTGCAGGAGTGTGGGTGGGGCCGGAGATGGGGTCCAGGTGGGGGATGGGGTGGGATAGGGTCAAGGTTGGGGTTGGAGTTGAGTTTGGGATTGGGGTCAAGGTGAGGATTGGGGTTGAGGTTGGGACTGAGGTCAAAGTTGGAATTGGTGAGGTCATTGGTATTGAGATTGGGGTTGAGGTCATGCCACAGAGGTTAGAGTTGTGCTTGGGGCCAGGGTTTGGGTTGAGGCTGGGGCTGAGGTCAGGGTTGGATTTGGCAATGTCATTGAGGCTGGGGCTGAGGTTGGAGTTGGAGCTGGCAATGTCACTGAGGCTGGGGTTGACATTGGGACTGATGTTTGGGTTGAGGTTGAGTTTGAGGCTGAGGTTGAGGTCGGGGTTGTGGTTAAAGTTCGAGTTTAAGTTGGTGCTGGGGTCCAAATGGGGCTGGAGTCGGGGGTGGGGTTGAGCTTGGGGTTGGGTTTAGGGTCACTCTTCAGATTGGAATTCTGCTTGGGGCTGAATTCTGGAGTGTGGCAGTTCGTGCAGAGTTTGAGCAGGCATTGGGGTGAGTTTGGAAGCCGGGACCGTTGGGCTGCAGTTGAGGCTCAGCTGGAGTGGCTTTAGGCCGGGTTGAAGTTGAGGATTGAAAGTAGGAACTGGGATTCCATTCATGCTTGTGGCTGGGACTGGGTTAATATAACGGTTAGCTGCTCTTAAAAAGAGCTGGGTCTATGTGAAATAATCACCTTCATCTGGTACCATCTCCCCTCGGCCGTGACGACCATCTTGGGCAGGGAATTTGCCCGGGCCCAGTGGTTCATCTCAGGTGCTAACAGGGGTTCGGGTTCATCCCTAGTCTCACCAGTGGCTCTTGATGGCACCTGGTAGCCAAGGGCCCATCCCACCCCGGCCCCACCTCGTCCTCACGCCCTCTGTGTCCTCCCCAGACCATCAGCAACGTGCTCCTCCAGTATGCAGACATCATCTCCAAGGACTTCGCCTCCTACTGCTCCAAGGAGAAAGAGAAAGTGGTGACCAGCGGGGGCCCCTGTCCTGTCCTCTCCCAGTCCCGTTCTGCACCCCCGGGACTCCATCTTTCCCTGGGCTCTGATACCTGTGTCTGTGTCTGTGGGTGTGTCCAGCTCTGTGTGTCTGCCTGTGTGTGTCTGAGGGGATCTGGAGGTGAGGGGACCTCAGTGTGTCATTGTGTGGTTGTTGTGAATGACGACTGCAGGGTGTATATATGTGAATGTGCAAAGCTTTGAGCCCCATGTGGGAGAATAAAGGTGTGTGACAAGAATTCCCCTTTCTGCCTCTCCCAGAGTCCTAGCCCTCTCACCAGGCCCGCCCACCCCAGAGACCCCCATCTCCAGCACTCCTGGGAGTCTGCTCCCTAATGCTGTCTTCCATTCTCAGATGACCCTATGGGACCTCAGCTTCCTCCAGACCCAGACCCTGAAATGATCCCGGGGTCCCTGGCAGGCGGGGGGGAGGCGCAGGGGAGGGGTCCTGAGCCCTGACTCCCCGCTCTGTCCCCTCCTCAGCCCTGCATCCTCATGAACAACACTCAGCAGCTGCGAGTTCAGCTGGAGAAGATGTTCGAAGCCATGGGAGGGAAGGAGGTGAGGTGGGCCAGGTGGGGTCACCACCATCCCCATGTCCCTGTCGGCCCTAGAGCTCCTACCCAGTGAATTCCAGCTCAGCCACTCGCTCAGCGCAAGCAAGCAGCTTTACCATCTGTGCCTCAGTTTCCTGTCCGGCCCTTTGGGGTCCCTTTACCTGGGTTGGATGGGAAAATTCCCTGTACATGTTGATGCCCTATAAACTTGACCTGCTGGGGGCCGGCCTCGTGGCCTAGTGGTTAAATTCATGTGCTCCGCTTCAGCAGCCCAGGGTTTCACTGGTTCGGATCCTGGGCGTGGACATGGCACCACTCATCAGGCCACGCTGAGGCGGTGTCCCACATGCCACAACTAGAAGGACCCACAACTAGAATATACAACTATGTACTGGGGGGATTTGGGGAGAAAAAAGCAAAAAAAAAAAAAAAAAGATTGGCAACAGTTGTTAGCTCAGGTGCCAATCTTTAAAAAAAAAATAAAACCTGACCTGCTGTCCCTTCTCTCTCCTCAGCTGGATGCCGAGGCCAGTGACATCTTGAAGGAGCTCCAGGTGAAACTCAACAACGTCTTGGATGAGCTCAGCCGGGTGTTTGCTACCAGGTGGGGGCACCTCCACGGCTGGGAGCAGAGGGAAGAGGGCAGCCCCGAGACCTCTGCACCTGGGCATCCAGAGACTCAGGAGGTGTAGGGGCCAAGACCTCAGGCTAGGAGTTAGACGTAGCTGAGTTTAATCCTGACTTCGCCGCTCACTAGCTGTGTGGCCTTGGGTGAGTCGTTGAACATCTCTGAGCCTTAGTTTATTCATCTGTAAAGTGGGGATGCTGATAATGATGGTACCCAAGTAGGACTGTGCGATGAAATGAACAACGCAGGTAAACGTCTCAGCCTGGTGCCCGATTCTGCTATTATACAGCACCCTTGCTCAGTCGTGTGCCATGGCTCCCTGACCCGGGTGACAACAGATCAAGGTTCACAGATCAGCTTCTGTGGCCTTGTCCAGTCCTTCCTGCAGAGGCCAGGAGAGTCTGATCTGAGCTGCTCCCCTCTGTTTCCCCAGCTTCCAGCCACACATCGAGGAGTGTGTCAAGCAGATGGGCGACATCCTTAGCCAGGTGAAGGGCACAGGCAATGTGCCAGCCAGTGCCTGCAGCAGCGTGGCCCAGGACGCCGACAACGTGCTGCAACCCATCATGGACCTGCTGGACAGCAAGTGAGCCAGGCCAGGTGGACTGGGTCCGCCAGGGAGGGTTCAGGGGTGGGGCCTCAGAGACCCGGGGCCGGCCTGGAGAGGACACTGGGGGCATGTTTGCTTGGTGGCGTTTGAATGGTTTGGACAGGTGGGTGGGTGGAGGCATGAAGGGATGGAAAGATGGGTGGGTAAATAACCGGAAGGATTGGTGGATAAATAAATGTGTGGATGAATGGATAGTGGTTGGAGGGATAGGTGACATGAGGGATGGGCAGGTGGGTAGAGGGGTGGATTGAAGGATACATGCTTAGAAGGCTGGAGGGAGGGCAGATGGAGAAAAGGGTGGATGGACGGATAGGCAGGTAGTTGGGTAAGTCTTTGGATGGATGAATAACTGGATGGATCGATGGATAGATGGATGGACAGATGGAAGGGAATAAGGATAAATGGATGGAAGGGTAGATGAGAGGATGGATGGATGGATGGAAGGAAATAAAGACAAATGGATGGAAGGGTAGATGAGAGGATGGATGGAAGGAAAAAAGGAACTAAGGATAAGTGGATGAAAGTATAGATATGAGTATGAATGGAAGGAAGGAAAGAAAGGAGATAGGAAGACAGATGGATAAATGGATGGGAAGATAGAAGGAAGAAGGGAAGGGAGAGAAGGAGGGAGGAAGGAAAGAAAGAGATGGAGGGAGCATTAAAGGAAGTTGGAGGAGGGATTGTTCAGTGATTGGGTGGGTCAGTTGCTAGATGGACCGTGGTGGATTGCCCTCTCTCCTTCAACCCGCGTACATCCAATCATGAATTCTTTGTCATTTTCCCTCTCAAGTCTGTCCTCTTCCTACCATTCCCTTCCCCTTCTTGCTGAGTACGGCCCAGCCCCCTCATAGTCCATGGTCTCCAGCCTTCCTGTTCTAGTTCATCCCCCAACTCCATTCTTTCTGACAAGAAGTCTGGCTGTGTCTCTCTCTTGAACACTCCATGGCTCCCCAGTGCCCTCATGCTAAGACCCAGGTCCTCCTCCTGGACATTGAGGCCCTTTCCAGTCTGGCCCCTGATGACCTGTCCTGCCACCATTTTCTCTTCTGCACATGCAGCATGCATCATAGCCCCATCAGACCACCTAGGGGTCCCGGTACAGGCTCTGCTCCCTCTTGTGTGTCCATGGAATGCCTTCCCACCTTGCCCGTGTGTTGGGGGGAAGGGCTCTGTGGGGTAGGGCCGGGTGGGCACTCTCTCAGACCTGCCCCTTGCCCCCAGCCTGACTCTCTTTGCCAAAATCTGTGAGAAGACGGTGCTGAAGCGGGTGCTGAAGGAGTTATGGAAGCTGGTCATGAACACCATGGAGAAGACCATCGTCCTGCCGCCCCTCACTGATCAGACGGTGAGCCCACGGGGCCAGAGGGGGCACCTGGGCCACCTCCCCTGCGGGAGCCCAGGAAATTTGGTGCTAAAGGCATTGGGGCTCAGGTCATTCAGGCACAAAGGCCATCTGAGGGTCATAGAAGCCACCAGAGGTCAGCGGGGCCATTCAAAGATGAGAGAGGTCACTTACGGGTCAAAAGTCATCAAAGGGTCAAAGAGGTCATTCAGGAATCAGTTATTCAAAGGTCAGAGAGGCCAAGTAGAGTCAAGTGACATCCAAGGGACATAAAGGTCACATGGGGGTCAAGGGGTCACTCAAAGGTCAGAGGTCATCCAGAAAACAGAGAAGTCAGCTTGGGGATCAAAGCCACCCACGGGTCACAGAGGTCGTAGGGGTCAGTAGGTTCATAAAGGGCTTAGGGAGTCAATCAAGAAACAAGGAAGGGAGACACCATGGCCTTCAAAGATCAGAGACGGATAGACCAGAGGGCTCCTGGAGGTCAACCAGAGGTCATGGAGAGCATCCACGGTCAGAGAGGTTAAGCAGAGGTCAGCGGTCATCCAGAGACCAGGACCATGCCTCTGGGACCCTTCTGGAAACCAGAACAGAGGCAGTGATACCCAGGGATCAGGCTGCAGGGCGGGAGTGGAGCGACCGGTGACATTTGTGGAGGGGTGTGGCTGAGTGTGGGTCCCTCCAGGGAGGCGTTGGGGGCCTGAGGACAACGGTGGCACAGCACAGAGTGGGAGGACCATCCTTGGCGGATGGGAGAGGCCTGGGGAAGGTGGGCAGGGGGCTGCCAAGAGGCGACGATGGTGGGGGAGGCTCCGGCCTCCTGCAGGCTGGGCTGGGGCACGGGGTCCGCCCCTCGGTGCCGTCTCTGCCCCCTCGGGGCCTTCCCAGGAGACTCATGGTGACTTATTCCCCCCTCCCACCGCCCTGTCCCCATCACGGCTGACAGATGATCGTAAGTAGAGGCCCCTCTGTCCGTCTGTCTGTCCCTCTGCTCTGTGTATGGACTCGGCCCTCTGCGTGGCTGCACCCCCTCCCCAGTGCCCCTCCTCACCCAGTGGCCCCCCACCCACCGTTCCACCTCACGCCTAGATGTGCCTGTGTCTGTCTGGGGGGGCATGGGGAGGGGGCGGGGCTGGGAGGGAGGGAGGCCGCGCCACCCACCCCGCCCCATTATAAGTCCTGAGGAGCGCCCCCGGCTCCACATCCCTGGCCAGCGCCTGCCCACGTGCCCTGTCCTTTAGGTGGAATTCGCCCTTGCTCCCATGGTCAGATGCCACCAGGCTGGCTGGGTCTTCTCTCGGAGCTGGAAGGAGGTTCAGGGTCAATGCAGCCCCTCTGACCTCCCCTTTGGGCTCTGAACTGTAGCAGCCCCTGCAAAACACAGGCCATCCCCACCGGGCTCGGCAGCTGCTCAGTGCAGGCCCCTAGAGCACACGCTCTCTCCCTCCGTCCCTCGCCAGCCCCGTCTGCCCCAGTCCCGCTGCACATACAGACACACACACAGGCACCCAAGTGGGAGACGGCGTTGACTTTGGTGTCAGGCAGACTTGGGGTCAAATCCCAGCCCAGCCATTCTCTTCTCTGTGACCTTGGGAAGTCACTTCACCTCCCAACCTCCGTTTCCTTGTCTGGAAAAGGGGTTAATTGTAGCAACTCTCTGAGGGTTGTAAGGACGAAATGGAATAATGCATTAACGTGCTCATCTCCAGTGACTAGCTGAGGCAGCGCTCACTAAATTAGAGCTAGTGTGATGGTTGTTCTTGGTGATAGTACACAGACCCACAAGGGCAGAGATCAGTAACACCACTTCAGAGTCCCCCTTTGTGGGCAAGGCAACGCTGTTACAAGATTTCACCTTGTCAAAAGTTTACAAGTGCTCATCTCACTTCTTGGTGGCTGCAGTCTGGGTCTTTGGCTGTAACCACCTGGTGGCAGCGTACCCAACCACAGACAGTGCATGTGTGGCCAGGGAGGTTAGGGAATTCACATTTATTGATGCTTCCCTATATGCCAGACCTTCTCAGAGCTGCTCACCTTCATGACAGCCCTTTGAGTGAGGTGGATATTATCATTCCCATCTTGCAGGTGAGGAAAGCTGAGGCTCAGAGAGGAAGAGTCACTTGCTGAAGGCCACATAGTAAATATATTTCAGAGTCAGGATTCAACTTCAGGTCTATCTGAAGGTGGAGCCCCTTTGCTTTTGAGAACCAAGAGCCTCACGTATACAGTAAATGTAAATGGACTATATTTTGGCAGTGACTTCTCTCCGTTCTCTCAGGGCCTGTATTTCTATTTCTCCTTCTCTCTCTCTTTCTCTTTCCTGTCTCTCTGGGTCTCTAACACCTTCTAAAAGTCGGTCATCAAGGCACACACACTGCTCCATGCAGCCCCATCACCAGCCCCCAGTGCAGTGCAGGTGCCTTTTCCTCCCATCCCTGTGAGTTCGTGTGTGGTCACCCCAGGTGTACACCCACATGGCTTGCCAGGCTGATCACCCTGTGACATTGTCTCTGCAGGGCACCCTCTTGAGAAAACATGGCAAGGGATTAGAAAAGGTAATGAGGGCCTCATCTGTGCTGAGGTCCCGAGCTCTGGTGTCTGGGTGTGTGTGTGCCTGTGTGTGTCCATGGGCATGGGCAGGAAGGTCGGCTGGGGGTGACGGGTAGGAGGTGGGGTTTCCAACCAAGTTCCACAAGACCAGAAGTCAGAGACGAGGTGACTCCCCAAGGATGTGGCTTGGAGCGTGTGTGAGCAAATGTGTGCACAAATGGCTGTCATCCTCTTACATAATACGCATGGGCTTATCCCATCCCTGGGCTCAGCTGAAATTCCGGGCCTTCCAGAAGGGCCCAGACATTGGACTGCTGCCTTGGATTGAGACATGTTGTTTTTTATGTAGATTTTTTTTTTTTTGTTCTAATGGGTGTTTATTGTAAGCAGATGGCTGCTATGGCAACACATGGACAGTTGCCCTTGCTGTGCACTCATACGGGCGCTATTATAGTTGTTTACTCACAAGTAGGGTCTCTGCTTCATGAATGGGGGTTGTGGGGCCTCACTACTCACTAATCCAGCCCTTCAGGGGCACGTTCAATGTGCCAGGCACCGTGTACACGTATGTGCATCCACGTAGGGGCGAGAGCGTGTGGGTTTATGCGTGTGATTGCGCATGTGTGCAAATGTTTTGGAGTGCACATGCGTGTTTCAGCATGAGTTCTGCATGTGTGTATGTGGATCCAGGTGTGTGCGCACATAAACTTTCTGCACACACGGACGTACCTGGGTGTGTCTGTGTGTCGAGTGACCTCGTGATGCCTGTTAGTACGTTTCTTTTAGTTGGGCCTGGGGATGAGGTCTTGAGAGCTGGGGAGGAGAGATACCAAGGCCCTCTCTTCTCTGCCCTCCCCAGGTGCCCCATCCAGGCAGGCTGGCTGTGGGTGGGCACCCATCCCTAGGCCAAAGGCTGGATTAGGCCTCCCAGCAGTCTGGAGTCTGGCCCCAGCCGCCCTCCCCGCCCCAGGAACAAGGGAAGGCGCCCCCCTGGGGAGGGGGCCGGGCATTAGACCCGGGACTGGGAGGGGCTCGTGAGCGGGCACTGGGGCTGTGCTCTGAGGGCAGGGAAGTCGCAGCGAGTGCCCTCCCAGCAGCCTCCGGAACTCTGACCTCCGCCTGGTTCTCTCCACAGGGCAGGGTGAGACTGCCAAGCCACTCAGATGTAAGCCCGGCCCCTCTGTGTGTCTGGCGCCCCCACCCCCCCCACCCCGCGCCTCCGTCCGCCTCTGTGGTCCGTGCGTCCGGGGCGTACTGTGAACCCGTCTGTCGGTCTCTTCTTCCTTTGTCTGTCTAACTTGCTCGTGAAGGGTGGAGGGCAGGGGGAGGTAGGTGGGGAGGAGGGTGTGGCAGGGAAACTGAGGCCCAGACAGCTGGCTCCTGAGTGTGCCTCGTGAAGTCACAGAAAAGGCATATGAAGAGCAGTGGCAGCCAGGATGACAATAATGATCTGAGCAGCGGCAGGATGCCCAGCTCGCACCGGCAGCTGGCAGACCATCAAGGTGGTTCCAATACTCCCTACCGTAAAAGGCCCCTTCAGGGGACCCCAGACCCCCCGGGGCCGAGGCATGCTGGACTCCTGACCTCATTGATACTCAGCCCACCCCAGCCCCCCAGCTAGCGCTGCTGCCTCTGTTAGCCAGGGGAGGAAACTGAGGCCCAGAAAGGGCCAGGGAAGTGCCTCAGGTCCCCCAGCACAGTGACGAAAGAGGCAGGACGTGTGGCTTCCAGTCCGGCTCCGTCTCCCCCCAGCACCGCCCGTGACCTTGAGACCAAGTCATAATAACAGTGAACACTGAATAAAGACACATTTAGTCCCAGCTGAACCACAAAGTAGATATGATTTCCCCCATCTAGTTGGGAAAACTGAGGCTCAGCGAGGTTAAGTGACTTGCCCAGGGCCACACAGCAGAGCTGAGATTTGAACCCGGGCTCACCTGGCTTGAGGGAACCGTGGCGAGGACGCCACGCTGCTGGGGTCTGCTTTGGGGGCGGTGAGGGATTGGCACTGACGTGTGTTTTCCGGGGAGGATTCTTCCCTTAAAAGGTCAGACTGACAGCCCTCCAGAGTACTGGGGAAATCCTCCCACAGACAGAATGGCCCATGGGGGCTCGGGGGGCCCCCAGAGCCCATCTCAGGGTTTCCTCCAGACGCAGCTGGCAGGCCCGCCCAGACCCACAAACACCCTCTCCGGCTGCCCCACGCACTGCCGCCGGCTGCCGCTCTCTGTTTCTCTTCTCTGTCCCACAAACCTGAAGTCGTAGTGAAGGGGGGCAGGGGTCCCCACGGGACTGGGGTTTCTGGGGACAAGGTCACCACCTCCTCCCCAGCACTTCCTTAGGGGCTCCAGACCTCTGTCCCCGAGACGCAACCATCGCCCTGCCCAGAGCCTTTGGACAAGAACCAAGAAGGCCTTCGGGGCTGGCGTATCATCAGGGGCTTGGGGGCTGGGCTGGAAGACCCCCCCCCCCTCATTCTGCTGCGTCTGTTGTCGCCCACAGGGAACCCAGATGATCTTCAATGCGGCCAAGGAGCTGGGCCAGCTGTCTAAACTCAAGGTGAGGCAGGGATGGAGCAGGAGGCCGAGGTGGGCAGGCTCCCTGGGGAGAGGGCCCGGAATGGGGACACGCTCTGCAAGCTCACGGGACAGAAACCCTTCTCAGAGTGGCTTACACACAATTTATTTGCTCCAGTCTGTTGGAAAGATGTGCATGGTTCAACTTCAAATGCAGCTTGATCAAGGGTACAAATCATTTATTCAACAAACATTTATTGAGCACCGGTTGTGTGCCAGTCACATGCTGGGCAGTGGGGACACGACGATGAAAAGACAGACCTGCTATCCAGCGCCTCAGAATTTTACAGGGTGGAGACCCAGAGACAAGCAGATCCCCAAGGCGGGGCCTGCTCTGCCCACCCGGGCCCCTCTCTCCATCCATCCAGGACCACATGGTACGAGAAGAAGCCAAGAGCTTGACCCCGAAGCAGTGTGCAGTTGTTGAGCTGGCCCTAGACACCATCAAGGTGAGGGGCCCCACCCGGGCACCATCCCAAGTGGGGCGGGCAGAGGGGTGGCTAGTGGGACATGGACCTGGGCTCCCACCCGCCTTCATTCTCCCATTTAGAAACACTCCCAGATGGCCCTCTATGTCAGTGCCGGGCTGGCTGATGGCAGGGCCCGAGGAGCCCCAGTCTTGTGGGGAGAGCTGGATGCAGGTCTCCGCGGCCCTGTGGGGTTAGGGTCGCTAGAGGGAGGGATGGGAGCTGGGGGAGCCCAGGGAGGGAGCAGCAAGGACTTCTGGGAAGAAGGCACGTGGGAGGTGGGTTCTGAGGAATGCACCGGCGCTCACAAGGCCGCCCAGACAGAGCATCCTAGGCAGGGGACCAGTGCACGCAAGAGCAAGGAGGTGTGAGAGGGGCTGTCGTCTCCGTGAAAAGAAAAGCGGGAAGACTGCTGGGAAGGAAGCGTTTTGCTGAAATGGACAATTGCGGTGAACTAGGGTTGGCACTGTAGTGAGCAGGGGCAGTCAAAGGAAGGCGAAAGCTTCAGCAAAGGCGCCTGGAGCGGGCCGGGCCCGACGAGGGTGACCTTCCTACCAGGGGGCTGCGGGCGGGCAAAGGCCCTGAGACAGCGATGTTCTAGGGAAGACAGCTGGGGTTGCAGGGTTGGAGCCACAAAGGGTCTAGGGAGGGGCTGAGGCATGGGTGGGGCACGAGGCGGGGGAGTAGCAGGATCTGACGTTTCAAAGACCCCCGGGTCATCGGGGGAATCACCTTGGAGGGCAGCGGCGGAGGGGAGGGGGCGACGGAGCCCAAAGAGCGGGTAGGGGTCCCTCCAGCCCCACCTCTCCCACCCTGTCCCCACAGCAATACTTCCACGCGGGCGGTGTGGGCCTCAAGAAGACCTTCCTGGAGAAGAGCCCGGACCTTCAGTCGCTGCGCTACGCCCTGTCCCTCTACACGCAGGCCACCGACCTGCTCATCAAGACCTTCGTGCAGACGCAGGCGGCCCAGGGTAAGGGGCGGCCGGCTGGCGCGCTGCACACCCCGCCCCCGGGGGCAGCCCAGCCCCCGCGCCGGACCGCTGCCGTCGACTCACCTCCGGTGTGATATCATAGGCAGGGCCTGAATCGGCACTCCAGGGCGCCTGAGAGCTCCGTGATGTCATGGGGCCAATGCGTGATCCCCAGCTCAGGGGGGCGGGGCCTCTGACGTCATCGGGCCAGGAGGTGGTGTCATCTCCTGGGAAAATCTATGACGTCATGGGCCAGGAGGTGATTGGAAGCTCTGGGGCGGGACCTCGACGTCATGGGTCCCGGGAGTAGTTGACAGAGAGTGATTGACAGCTTTGGGATGGGCGGGACCTTGACGGCTGGGGTCAAAGAATGATTGGCAGCTCCAGAAGAGGGGCCTCTGGAGGAAAGGTTGAAGGCCCCTGGGGCGGGACCTCTGTAATGTCTGGGGCTAAGGAATGACTGACAGCCCCAGGGGTGGGAGGGACCCCGCCCTGGAAGGGGTGAACCGAGAGGGAGTTCCCGTTTCTCTAAGTCTCTCTTTCTCTTTCTTCGCTGGTCTGTCTCCCTTCCCTGTCTGAGCTCACACACAGCAGCTGGAGCTGGGGGGCGGGACTCCAGGTCCCAGTTCCCCTCCCTGGGGATCCCCTTTTCAAAACTGGCCCTAAGAGTGCAGGCGAGGGAGAGAAGTTTTGCCTCTGACCCAGGCGTAGTTCTGGCAGTGGAGCGGCTGGGGCGAGGGGAGAAAAGCCCTGGGGCCACCGCGGCCCCTCCCGCCTGTCAGCCCAGGGCCGAGGACCCTCCCTGGGCGTCGCGTCTCTGCGCTCAGCTTCGTGCCCAGTCCACGCTGCTGCTTTTAGTGTCCCTGGTGTCCCCCCGGAGCGGGAGGCCGTCCGTCCGTCCGTCTGCAGCTGACGTTTCTCTCTCTCTTGTTTCTCCTCCCTCTCACTCGCCGCCCCCTCTCCGCGCTCCCCCTGCTCCCCGCCACGCACACTTGCCCTCCATCCTCGCCTCTCGCTCGCTCGTCTCTCCCTCCACCCCACCCTCCCCTCCTTTCTCCACCGCCCCCGGTGATTAGTCCATGGTGGAAAAGGGACTAGGTTTACCCTTAGTGAAGACATTTATCCTGAGAAGGGTACGTGCCTCCGCCGCCCGCCCGCCCGCCCGCCCGCGCCCGGTGCCCGGTGCCTGCGCCCCTCCCGGCCCCGGCTAGTAAAAGGCCCGTCCTTCCGCCTCCCCGGCCTGCAGGGCCCCGCCCAGACCCGACTGGTTGCGGGGACCCAGGCGGACGAGGGCGAAGGACGGCTTGCTGGTTCCACGCTGGGAAGGAGGAGCGATTCCAGTGTGAATCCGTTTCTCCCTGGGGACATCTGTTAAGCCAGATCCCGGGTCCCCCGGACGGGCATCCGCGCGGTTGGGAGCGGGCTCAGATCCCAGCTCCGCCGCTCCGCCCTGGGCGCCCCCGGCAACCGTCTACCTCCCTGAGCCTCGGCTTTCTCATCTGTAAAATGGAAATAGTCAAGGACCCTAATTCATAGGGCTATTTTTAGGATTAGATGAATTAAATTGGGGCAGTTCCTGACAGGTAATCGCTCACAGCTATTTAGTTGTTACTGCTGTGGCTACTATTATTATTCTTGATGTCACTTTTCCCAACTTAGAAAACCAGCATTTTTCAGGCTCCAACTCTGAGTCAGCCCTTGTGCCAAGCATTTCTTGGGGATTCTGGCAAACTTTCCGTCCAATTGCCCCACAGGGCGGTCCATCATTCCGCAGATGAGGAAGCTGGGTCTCACAGGAGCTTAAGCCACCCGCCCAAGGACTCCTCCCCTTCGGGGGCCGGGATTTGGGGAATGGGGGGTGGAGTTGGGGCTAGCACAGAGAGGCCCCGGGAAAGACGCTTCCCCTTGGAGCCAGCAAACTACGGGATGGGGGCGCCCAGCACTGCCCCCCTCCCCCTTCTTACTAGCTTTGGCCATGGTCTGAGCCCTCACCCCCACCACCACCCCCTCGGTACCCTCAGTCTGGCCCGGATTGAGCTTGCTGTGAAGCATCGGCCTGGGGGGTGGTGAGGCTGAGCATGTGACTGGTTGCGGGGGAGGGGGTCGGAGCCTGAGATGACAAGGAAGGCAGCCTGGGGTGGGCAGCAAAGAGAGGGTGTGCACGCCCCACTACCGGGGTGATGGAGGTCTCCAGGCCCCTCTGCCCCATGAGCCTCAGTCACTTCCCACCCAGCACCGGGCAACCGGTTTCAACCTTGGACTGACCTGTTCTCCTTCCCCACCCGCACCCACCCCCGACTTTCCCCCTCTTCCTTCCCCCATGCATGGGGTGCTCCAGGCGTGGGGAGCTTTCTGAGGGGCAGGGGAGGGGCCTGGTGGGAGTGCTGGCGGTCACAGGTCGCTAGGCCCCACAGGATGCCCTTCCCAGGGTCACAGAGGGAGGGACAGCGATGGAAGTTTTTAAGCTGCCCCTTCAATCATCCCCATCAGAACTGCACAGTCAGGACGCTGTGGTGGCCGGAAACAAGTGCACTGCACCCTGACTCAAGCAGACAAGGGAATTTGTTGGCTCGGGAACTGGAAGATTAGGGGTTGTGTTGGCATCAGGAATAGCTAGATCCAGTCTCCAACAGTGCCTTTGGTTGTTGGTCTCTATTGGGACCTCTCTGGGTTGAGCTGTCCCCTCCTTGGGCAGAGACAGACTTGCCAGCTCAGCGCCAGAGCTGAGATTCTTTCCTAGCAGTTACCACTGAAGTCCCAGGGCCAACTCCTATTGGCCCAGGTTGAGTCACATGACCCTCCTCGAACCAATCCCTGCAGCCAGGGGCAGCAAACGCTCTGATTGGGCAGCTGTGGTTCACTTAGCCAGACTGACGTGAGAGCCACGAGGGCCGGGGGCGGGGTGGGGGGCGTTTCTCACTGGAAAGGAGATTGTCTATTGAAAGAGGCTGGTGTGGAGGCGGGGAAAATAAAAGATGTCCCTAGAAGCTGTCCCTTCCGGAGAAGCGAGGACTGGGTTAGGTTATCAAGTGTGTTGGAGGAGCAGTGAGGAGGCCGTGTGGCTGGAGCAGAGTCAGCCAGGGTGAGAGTGGAAGGAGGCGAGGCAGGAGAAGTGGTAGTGAAGACACGTGGGGAGTGACATTGCCGGTCACAAAACAGACTGAGCACTTCAGAGTGAGATGGGAGCCGTGGGAGGGTTGCGGGCACAGGAGGCATGTGATCTGCCGTAATACGATTTCTCAGGCTAGTGTGTCGAGAGAAGCTGACCAGAGGCTGCAGGGAGACCTGGAGGAGCCCACTGCAGTGGTCCAGGCATCCAGCGATGGGGCTGGACCAGGGTGGAGGGCTAGGAGGTGGCAGATTCTGGAGGTATTTTGAAGGTAGAGCAGGCAGGATTTTCCACTGTAGCCGTACTTGGGGAGGGAGTGAAGACAAAGAAGGCATCAAGGATGAGGTGTGGGGAGCCCCAGCAGATGGAGGATCGACAGAGGAGGAGGAAGCAACAAAAGAGGGTGAGGAGCAGCTAGAGTGTAGGATGAGAAGCTGGAGAGTGTGGCATTGTTGCAACCAAGAGGAGAAACTGAGGCACAGGAAGCCAGGGTGTCAGATGCTGCTGAGGTGGTATATAAGATAAAGACTGAGTTTTGACAACATGGTGATCAGCTGAATGAGAAAAACAGGGGGCAGATGCATTAGGCTCAGAGAAGTTAAGATATCTGCCTGAGATCACACAGCAAGGCAGTGAAAAGCCAAAACCCAGATTCTTGGCCTCTCCAAGAGCACCTGCCATCCCAGCCCCCCCTTCAGGGCCACCCTGTCAGGACTGATGACCTGGTGCCGCCAGCACGTGGTGGGTGGGAGGGGTCCAGGTCCCTTCTGCTGGGTGGGAAGGAATGAAGCTCACACCCGGCATCCTCCCTGCCCTGCCCAGGCTCAGGTGTGGAAGACCCTGTGGGTGAAGTGTCCGTCCACGTTGAGCTCTTCACTCACCCAGGAACTGGGGAACACAAGGTGACAGTGAAAGGTGAGCAGCCTGAGGCGGGAGGGGGAGTGCCTTGTCAGGATGCACTAGGTTCGAAGAGAGAAACCAAACTCCAACCAGCTAAAGCAAGAACAAATTTTTCATTAAAAAAAACTCTTTTTTTCCATAAAACTGAAAATTGCAGAAGAAGACCACGGTGTTCAGGCATGTCTGGATCCAGGAGTACAAACAGTGTTATAGGATTCAATCGCACTTTCTCTCTCAGCTCTGCTTTCCTTTTGTTGGCTTTTGTTTTGTTATTTAGAATATAGATTGGGCCGTTTTATCCAAGGCCCAAGATAGGATCTTAAACAAGATAGAATTAATTTCTCACCTAGGTAACTGCGAGCACAGTCAGGCCGGAGCTGACACGGAGGCCTCACAGTCTTGCGGATCCTGGATCCTGCCATCTTTTGTTGCACTTTCACTCCTAATGTGTTTTCCTCCTCTATAGGGTCCCAAAGAACTCAGCCCCCAGCAGCATTCGAGCCCTGCAGCCAGGGGAAGGAGGTAGTTTAGGGCACTCTCCTTGCCTTTTAAGTCACAACCAGCAAGTTGTACCCATCACTTCCTCTCACATCTCATTGGCTGGGACTTAGTCACACGGCCACACAGCAACAAGAGCATGTTGGGAAATGTAGTCTTTCAGACAGGCTTTCAAAACCACAAACACATACTGGGGAAGCCTGAACTTTTACCTCCACTAGCCTACCCTCTACTTTCCCCAACAGTGGTGGCTGCCAATGACCTCAAGTGGCAGACTTCCGGCATTTTCCGGCCATTCATCGAGGTCAACATCATTGGGCCCCAGCTCAGTGACAAGAAACGCAAGTTTGCGACCAAATCCAAGAACAACAGCTGGGCCC
Organism: Equus asinus; assembly: GCF_041296235.1. Taxonomy (NCBI): domain Eukaryota; kingdom Metazoa; phylum Chordata; class Mammalia; order Perissodactyla; family Equidae; genus Equus; species Equus asinus. Next base: position 53,784,765 of record NC_091799.1, on the reverse strand, counting down.
CCAAGTACAATGAGAGCTTCCAGTTGTGAGTCTGGGATGCTTCGGGGAGCACGGGGAGGGGACATCGGCGGGGCGGAGCTCAGGGCCCTCTAGGCAGAAGGAAGGTCTAATGGACCGGTGGCACCTGGGTGCAGGAGTGACGTCAGTGAGGGACGCTGGGATGGAGGTGACCACCTTGGGGGACAGGCAGGTTCCAGGGAGGCAGTGAACGTGACGTAGAGCGATGATGACGGCTTGTGCAGAAGGAGTCTGGGCAGAAGAGGTGTGCCAGGCGGGGCCATTTCTGAGGCTGGAGACTGGTCTGGTGAAGGGTGTGGGTGGTCATGATGGGGCAGAAGGCTCCTGGGCCAGGGGCTGAGGGGTGTAGGCACAGGGACTCCTGAAGCCAGTAGCGAGCCCGGTCAGGGCCGTTGGGGCAGGTCATCTGGAGGAGTTGGCCCTCAGGGACAGGAGTGGGGCGTGGCTTGGTCTAGGGGATGGGGTCCCGTCCAGATGGGGCCTCCTGGTGAGCAGGAGTGAGCCTGGTCAGGGGCTTTAGGGGTCTAGAGGGGCAGGCAACCTGGGGGCGTAAATAAGTCCCCTCAGGGTGTAGAGAAGGCTCCCTAGGGCGGGCAGATCTCTGGTCAGTGAGCCTCACTGGGGCAGCAGTATATGCCTCCCTGGGGCTATTCTTGGGGGACAGAAGTGCAGAGGGGTAAGAGGGCATCAGAGCTGGGGGAGGGAGGCCCTTGAGGGACAAGAGCCTGGCCGGTTGTGTCAGGAGGGCTCTTGGTCAGAGGACTCTGGAGTGGCAGGTCACCTGATGCAACGCTTGGGAGCAGTAGCAGGGCCTAGTGGGGGCGGATGTCTCCTGGGGTGGGCAGGTGTGCAGCCTGGGAGGAGGACGCGAGGGATCCGTGTGGGTGTGGCCCCAAAAGTGGGCGCTTTTGGTCAGCCAGCGTCAAGGCAGGTGACCTGGGTGCAGGAACCCAGTGTCCCTGGGGGGAGGTGGAGGCATGCTGGAAGGGGCGGTCAGGGTAGGGTTGTGTAGAGGGCATCTTGGGGTAAGAGGGGTGGGCTAGGGAGCCTGGGGGAGAGACTGCGTCAGAGGGAGAACTTGTGCTCTGGTGGGAGCCTGGTCAAGGTGCTTCTGGGAGGGCCATCTGGGGCAGGGTGCTGGGGGCGGCAGCTCTGCTGGCCAAGGGCGTGGCCGCAGGTACCTCAGGGTGGGAGCACGGCGTAGCCAGGGGGGCCTGGGGGAAGGATTACTTGGGGTGAAGATGTGATTTGGCCGGGGGCTGGGCATAGTCTGTGGCCGGGGGCTGGGCATAGTCTGGTGGGGGCGTCGTTGGGTGGGAAGGAGGCAAGACATCGCAGGGACAGCATTTGGGGCGGAGGTAGGGGCATCAGCTGGTGTGGGCGTGGCCCAGCGTGGAGGCGAGTCGCCGGCCCGGGCGGGGCCTGCCCTCACGCCCCGCCCCCTCACGCCCCGCCCCCTCCCGCAGCACGCTGAGCGCCGACGCGGGCCCCGAGTGCTACGAGCTGCAGGTGTGCGTCAAGGACTACTGCTTCGCGCGCGAGGACCGCACCGTGGGGCTGGCCGTGCTGCAGCTGCGCGAGCTGGCCCAGCGCGGGAGCGCCGCCTGCTGGCTGCCGCTCGGCCGCCGCATCCACATGGACGACACCGGCCTCACAGTGCTGCGCATCCTGTCGCAGCGCAGTAATGACGAGGTGGCCAAAGAGTTCGTCAAGCTCAAGTCAGACACGCGCTCCGCCGAGGAGGGCGGTGCTGCGCCTGCGCCCTAGCGCGGGGCGTGCGGGGCGGGCAGTACTGCGCCTGCGTGTAGCGCGCGGGGCGGGGCGGCGCCTGCGCGCTGGGATCTCCCGGAGGCGGAGTCTCCGGGCTCTGTGCCGGGGGCGGGCTGCGCCTGCGCCCTTGACTTAGCTCCCCGCTCTGGGAAATAGTGACCGGACGACGCCCCGCCCCCTCGGGAGGCCACGCCCCAGGACGGGAGGAAGGAAGATGCCACATCCCCTACTTGAGGCCGCGCCCCCGCCCCCTAGGGGGCTGTTCAAGTGGGATGGGCGGAAGCCCCGCCCCCTATGGAGGAGGCCGGGTCCCAGGGCTCTGGTGCCGGGAGGCCCCGCCTCCTGTCGCCCGGAAAAGCCATAAGACGGGTCCCCAACCTCTGGGGCCCAAGACCAATTGCCAAGTATGGAACTCTTAGCTCCCTCGAGGGGCGGGCCCTGGGTCAGGGGCAGGGCTTCCTGGGGCGGTCTGGAGGCTGGAGACTCTAGCATGCTGGGTGGACTGGAGTCACTTTTGATGTTTGTGCAAAAAATAAACGGGGAGAGTGGGGAGGATGGGATTTCAAAAGCACATGCGCCCTTGGGCGCCCAAACCCTGGGGGCTGGGGGACGGCTCTTGAGCACCCGGCGCTGCCCCCACTTCCCTGTGGGGGTTTGCCTCCTCTTTTCCCCCCACATACCCAGTTCTCTTATCATAGAGTTCAACCCACCCATTTGACAGATGGCAAAACTGAGGCCCGGAGAGCTGCTTGAGACTCGGCCGAGAGTTCCAGCGCCACGCCCTCTCCCTACTCTCTTTGGCCTGTGGGCCTGTGTTACCCATGGAAGGGTGGGCTGAGATCGGATGACCCGACACAGCTCCCCATTGCTGCTAACCTCCCTCCAGGGGACCTCCCCCAATCGTTATAAGGGATGGGGGTCCTGGGCCAAGGCCCCCTCTGCCCCCTCCCACCTCTGGCTGCCAAGCAAAACTCCTGCCTTCAGCCCTTCCCACTGGGAGGGGCCCCGGGGGGGACACCCTAAGAACTCTTGACCTCTCGCCAACAAAGAGTGAGGCTTTGGGATTCCCTGGACCCAGGCTCCCCCAACCCCTTCTTCCTCTCCCAGAATTCCCCAGACAGAAAAGGGCAGAAAGAGACCAGAATCTCTAAGGGTGTGTGTGTGTGTGTGTGTCTGTGTGTGTGTGTGTGTAATTTGCTCGGAGCTTGGTCTCTAAAACCTCATTCATTCATTCAAACTCGCAGGCCACAGGGTGCCTCCAGCTGGGGCCCCGAGCTGCCCAAAGTGCTTCCCGCAGCGGGCGTTGGGGCATCTGCCCGGGGTCCGGCTTCCCCGCTTTACTCAGGCGGGGAGAACCTTTTGGGAAAGGTTGGCAGCGCTCGTCTTTGCCCAGGATCTGCTTTTCGGCGTTGGACTCGTGTGCGTTTGCCGTGGATTTTTCTGCCAGATTGCTAAGTACAGGCTGGTGCTGGGCTAGGGAGAAGTTACAACAGAGGGAGGAGATGCGTAGCGAGACTCCTGGAGTGCTGAAGGCGACATCAGACAGGGAAGGTGAGGGAGGGCTCTCCGTGGAGGTGGAAAATGAGGGGGAACCACCCACTGAAGAGAAATGAGCTCCAGGCAGAGGGAACAGCAGGTGCAAAGACCAGGAGGTGGGCAGGTTTGAAGCTTGGCAAGAAGGTCCGCACGGCTGGAGCTGAGCCATTAAGGGGAGGGTGGGGGCGGTGAGGATGGGGAGACCTGCAGAGATATCGACCTCGTGGGGCCTCCTATGCTGCCCTGAGGAGTTTTGATTTTACCTAAGAAGCATGGGGAGCCCCAGGAGGTTTTAAAGCTGGGGAGAGCCTGCATTTCAGGTTTCCAAAGCTTCCCCCAGCTACCTCATCGGGATTGGCCCAATGCAGTGTAGGGGAAGGACAGAGTGCTCTCAGGACACCGAAATTAATTCTTGGAAGGATTTTTGGAGGATATATTAAAAACAAACAACAAACCCTGCCCTTAGATGAGCCTGAGGACTGCTGGGTACAGTTGTCCCAGTTGTGCACTGCCCAAGGATTCGGTGTCTCTACAGAAGCCATGTGCAAATTCCAGGCATTGAGAGTTGTATGTTTATGGTGATGGTTTCCTGGCATGGAGACATGAAGGTTCTGGAAGAAGTGGCACTGTTTTCTCATTTACCTGGAGCGCTAGGTGTACCCTAAATTCAGGCAGGTTCAGGTGACTGGAGGTTCTGAACCAGAGATTAGGACGCAAATTCTCACACAGGACGGTAGGAGAGGGGGGTTCCAGCCAGGGGGAAGGGGCAGGCTAGGCAGTGGCGAGGGGGGCTTGGAGTTTGTCACCAAGGGGACCAAGAGGCAGATTTGAAATTTGAACCATCTAAGAGGTGGGAGTGGGAGTGACGGAGGTGGATGACTTGGGGTGGAGAACACCAAGAACACCCAGAGGGAGGTGACCTGTGATCTGGGGTGGGCCCTCACAGATTTCTGAATGACTCGCAGGAAAAAGGGGCGCTGAGCTGCCAGGTATTTCCCAAAAGCTTCCTTGGCAATGTCTCTGGTCAAGGCCTGTGTGCGCACACGTGTGTGTGTGTGCGTGTGTGTGTGTGTGTGTGTAGTGTTCCCCAGCACTGGTCCAGGCACATAGAGGGAGCCTCAGGGAGTATTTTTTGAATGACTTTTTCTGACTCCCAGGCTAGAACTGTTTTGGAAATTTCTTCCCTCTTCTTTCCCCAGAGAACTCCTACTCATCCCTCAAAACTCATCCACAAATATCCCTTCCAGTAGGAAACCCTCTCTGCTCCCCCTCAGGACTTCCCCAGCCTCTATCCATCTTCCTATGTCTGTCTGTTCCCAAGCCTCTGTCCTCACCTTCTGTCCCTGATGCCATGGGGCCAGGGGGGTCTGTGACAAGCTGTTTCCCCCCAGATGGGAGTCTGAGGCCTCTCAAGAGCCCCAAGTTCACCCAGCTCAGGCTGGGCACAGGGAGATGGGAGGCTTGGATTATGTCTTGGGTGGGGGTCTGTGTGTGTCCACATCCACATGTGTGTCTGTCCCTGTCTGTCTGTGCCCACCTTCCCTTCCCACACAGACATGGACACACAGGAGGTGTTCAAGCCAGACTGTGGCTCAGCCACAGGACACAGAGTAAGAGAGGATGAGAGAGGACGGGAGGAGCCAGGAGAGGAATCCCGGGGGCTGGAAGCATTTGAAATCAGGAAGTTCCTGTCCTGGAACTGAGCCCAGAGGAGCAGGCTTTCCCTCAGGCCACCCAGCAAGCGGACGCCTCGGACGACACCTCCGGGCTTTCACCACGTCACCTGCAGTGCGTGGGGTTCTCCGGTGGGGCCTCAGGGTTGCACACGAGGAGCTGGCCCCAGATTTCCTTGGGTCAGGGGAGGGGTGAAGTTGGGTCAGCCCCCGGACGAGGTGGATGAGGTGACGTTAGGGACGTCTTGGACAGAGACACAGAGGAAGGACACAGAGAGAAGGCGAGAAATCGAGAGGGGGAGCTCACACCCTGCTGGGGGCAGAGAGCAGAGGAGAAGCAGCGCTGAGGAGGAGGCAGAGGGACTGCTGCTCTCTGGCTCTCACCAGGCCCGCCTCGGAGGGTTTACCTAAAAAGATGAGTGTCCACCGTGCCCGCAGCCCTCGGACCATCGGGCCCCAGAGCCTGGAACCTCACCGTGCCCCCATCAGAGATGCAAAAAACTTCACACCCAACGAGAAATCCTTGGGACCTCTCTCTGCTGGGACCTCAGAGCCTTTCTGTCCCCATCCCATGCTGTCCATTTAGCAGATGGGGACACTGAGGGGCGGAGCAGAGTGGGGACAGCCCGGAGGCACCTCCAACTCTGCTGCCCGGGTGGAGAGGGAGGGAGCCCCCGGGGCTTGGTCCACATCACGACCCCATCTGCCCCCTGCACCCCCTTTCCCAGGAATTGTCAAGGACCAAAGTCGTCTTCGCTGACACGTGTTGCTTTTCTCTTTGCCTTTTATTTTCTTAAAGAGAGAAATCAAGTTGACGGTGTCAAGTAAGACCTCCCATCTCCCGCCCCCGCCCAGCCACAGTGGCTCTCTCGAGGCACAGGCCACAGGTGGAGGGTCCCCTGTGCATCCCCGGCCACACCGCCAGGGGGACGCGGACCCCACCCCTGGCCCTAGACCCGTCCCCCCCCCCCCCAGACCCCCAAAGCCGGCGCACAGTCCAGGGAGGTGCTTCCCCACACACCTCTTAGCATGTGATTGCAACTGTGAACTCCAACGCTGTTCGTTTTAATTCCATCCCGTCGGTCCGGCGTCTGCACAGATGCCCCATTTCTCTGTAAATATGTGACTTGGAACAAATGTTTAAAACCAACGAGAAGTGGTCATGAATGCATGGTGTTGAGATGTTTTGCACTATTCTGACTTTTTGGTCTCTGTAAAAATATTTTATTAACAGCAAACATTAAAAAAAGACAAGCACACAACCTCGGACGCGTGGTAGTGTTCTCTTTGCACGCTCATATTGGCAAAAGACACACGCGGCACCTGCTGCGTGCAGACACTGTCGGACGCGCCTCCCGCCCACGAGCTCGTCCACGACCAGCGGTGCCCGAATTTTCCAGAGCGGGGAACAGGCCCGCGGAGGTGCGGTCTGCGGAAGGGGTGGAGCCGGGTTTGAGCTGCTCTTGGCTCAAGCTAATTAGGACGCAGATGCCAGGGCACACCCTCCAAATTGAGCCGACACCCCGATGTTTGCTGGGTTTTTTCCATCTAGCAGATGAGCATCTCATTTCATAAACTCGGATGCGCCAAGAATGAAGCTTCATTTTTCTACAGCTGACCTTAATTTCTGTTTTGAGCCCCGTCCCACCAGAGAGCAGAAATGGAATCTGACTCGGCCCAGGGCTTCCTCGGTGCATTCGGGGACTCCTCCCCCACGGCCCGCGGTGGTTTCTAGACTGCAGCGGCGAGGGCGGGAGCGCCGGGAGCCACCCCGGGAGTGCGTTCAGCGAGTGCTTTTGGCTGCAAAGAACAGCCAAAAGGGCTGAAAGCGGAACAAAAAGTGGCGGACGCACAAAGATACCCTACGCCTCAGCGCCTGTGCTCTGAAGACTCTCGCGTGTGGCCGAAGGGACTGGAACAGCCTCTGTGTGCGGGGTCTTCACCCTGGGGAGCAGTATGCGGCCGCGGAAATGGGGGAGCCACAGCTGTCTGCACGACGTCAGAGGAGGCAGCCCGCCGGGGTCCCGGCGCCGCTGCGCGGCTCGCGGACTGCGCCAGGCTGCAGGCCTCGTCCTCCTCCCGAGGCCGAGCAGGTCCCCAAGCTGGAGACGCGGGCTGCGGCGTGACTGCCCGTAACAGCTCGCTCTCTGACGGAGGGCAGCTGGACCGGGCGCTCCTTGCCACAAATGGTGCTCAGCTCCTGGCCCTGTGTGCTCAGTATGGGGGCTCCATCTGTCACCATGGGGCCTGGGGACCGAGGCTCGGGCTGCCTGCTGTGCGGCATATGCCATCTTGCTGTGCTGCGCTGAGGCTCACAGGCGACTCTGGCTCCTGTGGGTCAGGACAGGCTTCCTTCCGCCATCCTGTGTGAGTCGGGTGCTTCTCTGACGGATGACACCAATAATCTTAGAATTGTGATGTTGAATGAAAAAGACAAGTCCCAGACGGCTTCAGAGAGCATGACTCCGAGTTTATAAAGCTCAAAAACTAGCTGTATATATTTACGCACAGAAGATGCATCCACAAAGATGTAGTTTAGGGAGACGTAAGTATGATTAATGAAAACAATAAGCATGAAACTAGCATTAAAAAGTTGGGGATTCTGCCTCACACCCACCAGGATGACTACTATTGCAAACAAACTAAGTAAAAGGTGTTGGTGGAGACTTGAAAAGTCGGAACCCTTCGGCGCTGTTGGTGGGAATGTGAAATTGTGCAGCCGCTGTGAAAAACCGAATGGAGAGTCCTCAAAAAATTAAACCTAACATGACCGTATGACCCAGCAGTCCCACTTCTGCATATAAACCCAAAAGAACTGACAGCAGCATTACTCACAAGAGCTAAAACAGGGAAACAACCCCAGCACCCATCAAGACATGAATAGACAAGCAAAATGTGGTCCATCCACACAGTGGAATATTATTCAGCCATAAAAAGGAAGGAAATTCTGACACATGCTACAGCATGGACGAACCTTGAGGGCATTATGCTGAGTGAAATAAGGCAGTTACAAAAAGACAAATTCTGTATGATTCCACTTATATGAGGTCACTAGAATAGTCAAGATCACAGAGACAGAAAGGAGGATGGAGGGCGCCAGGGGCTGGGCAGGGGGACAAGGAATTAGTGTCTAATGGGGCAGAGTTTCAGTTTCACAACATGAAAAGAGTTCTGGGGACTGATGGTGGTGGGGGCTACACACCAATGTGAATGCATTTGATACCACTGAACTGTGCAGTTAAAAATGGTCAAGAGGGGGAGTGCCGTCGGCACGATGGTGGAGTGAATTTTCCCGGGACTCTCGCCCTCCAACATACAATAAAAAGGGGCATCCACACTCCAACGGAGGACACCCTAACAGAGCACAAAAATGTTGGAGAGACACGCAGGCACATGACGGAGGGCAGAGAGGCTGGAGCCCCCTCGGAGGAGCTGGAACAGGGTAAGAGAGAACTTTGTTGTCATGGCTGCGCACGAGGATCTGTGAGGAAGGAATGGGGGAGGGGTCATTTGTTCACAGGAACATCAAGGACTCCCTAGAGCCCTTGCAGCCTAGAAGGAAGCCCTTTAATGGGGCAAGAGCTTTCACGAGGGGTGACCTCATCAAGCCAAGACCCCAGGACAGCAAGAGTGAGAAATCCCAGAGTGCATGCAGGAGAAAGCGCCCCTCTCCCCACCGGCCCCAGGCTGCTCCAGCCCCTTAGGTCTTGGCTGAAGGCAGTGGGCTCAGAATATGTGGCTCTCGACCCCCACCCAGTGGCGATAGGCAGTAACTGCAACCAAATAATATCAGAATGCGTAAGACTCGACCTACCTTTAGCAACATCAGACACCACATCTAATCTCCAGACCAGAGAGAAAACGACAAGCATCCAGAATTCAGTCCTGAGGACAGAGAATATGTAAGCTAAATGACAATGAATTCAAAATAACTATCATCAAAAGCTCAACGAGGTAAAAGAGAATGTAGAGAAACAATTCAATGAGTTCAGGAGCTACTTCACAAAAGAAAGTGAGTCTATAAAGAAGAATCAACCAGAAATATTAGAGATGAAAGACACAATGGAAGAGATAAAACAAAATACGGATTCCCTGAGTGCTCGAGTGGACACCATAGAGGAGCGTATCAGCATAACTGAGGATAGACAGGTTGAAATGCTCCAGACAGAGGAGGAGAAAGAATGAAGATAAAAAGAAATGAAGAAAATCTCTGAGAAATATCCTACTCAATGAGACAATGCAATATAAGAATTATAGGTATTCAAGAAGGAGAAGAGAAGGAGAAGGGAGCAGAAAGCATGTTCAAAGAAATAATAGCAGAGAGCTTCCCAAACCTAGGGAAAGAGAGGGAAATCTGTGAGAAAGAGGCTTCCAGATCTCCTACATATGTCAATGTAAAAAGACCTACTGCAAGGTGTATAGTAGTAAAACTGGCAAAGATGAATGACAAAGAAAGAATACCAAGGGCAGCGAGGCCAAAGAAGAAAATAACCTAAAAAGGAACCCCCATCAGGCTTTCAGCAGATTTCTCTGCAGAAACCTTACAAGCTAGGTGAGATTGGAATGACATACTCAAATCTTTAAAAGACAAAAATTTCAGCCAAGAATACTCTATCCAGCAAAAACATCCTTCAGATATGAGGCAGAAATTAAAACTTTCCCAGACAAACAAATGCTAAGGGATTTCATAGCCACGAGACCCCCCGCCCCCCACACACACACACTAGAAATCCTCAAGAAGACTCTCATACCTGAAAAAAGAGAAGGGAGAAAGGGGTCACAAAACACAGAGTAAGGAGATAAATAGTTAGAATCAGAATAGGATAGCAAATATTCAACTATAGCATTAAGCTAAAGGGAAGGAAATCACCAAAAACAAAGATAATCCTGTCATCTTAACCACAAACTCACAACACAAGTTGGAATAAGATATGAAAAAAACAACTTAGGAGGGAAGGAGGGAAGGAGGAAAGGGACTGAATCAGTTTAGACTAAGGAAATAAGAGGCTGTCTGAAAATGGACTATCTTATACACGAGATTCTGAATAAAAACCTCAGGGTAACCACTAAACAAAAAAGCAGAACAGAAACACAAAGAATAAATAAGAAGAAAACAAAGAAGCATATCATAAAAAACTACACAATTCAATGGGTAGACCAAAACACACAGGACGAGAAACAAAGGAAATGCAAAAAAAAACAGAAAACGAATGCTAAAATGACAGCATTAAGCCCTCATACATCAATAATCACCCTGAAAGTAAATGGATTGAGCTCTCCAATAAAAAGACACAGAGTGGTGAGATGGATTAAAGAACAAGACCCAACAATATGCTGCCTCCAGGAAACACACCTCAGCTCCAACGACAAACACAGGCTCAGAGTGAAGGGGTGGAAGACAATACTTCAAGCTAATGGCAAACAAAAGAAAGCAGGTGTCGCAATACTTATATCAGACAAAGTAGCCTTCAAGATAAGGCAGGGAAAGTGAGACAAAGAGGGGCAGTATATAATGATCAAAGGGACACTCCACCAAGAGGAAATAATGCTTATAAATATCTATGCACCCAACACAGGAGCAGCGAAGTACATAAAGCAACTATTAACAAACCTAAAAGAAGATATTAATAATAACACAATAATAGGAGGGGACCTCAACACTCCACTCACATCAATGGACAGATCATCCGGACAGAAAATCAACAAGGAAACAGTGGAGCTAAATGAAAAGCTAAAACAGTTGGACTTAATAGACATATATAGAACACTCCATCCCAAAACAGCAGAATACACATTCTTCTCAAGTGCGCATGGAACATTCTAAAGGGTAGACCATATGTTGGGAAACAAGCAACGCCTCAATAAACTTAAGAAAATTGAAATCATAACAAGCATGTTTTCTGACCACAATGCTATAAAGCTAGAAACTACTTACAAGAAAGAAGCTGAGAAAGGGGCAAAGATGTGGAGACTAAACAACATGCTGTTAACAATCAATGGATCATTGAAGAAATTAAAGGAGAAATCAAAAAACATCTGGAGACAAATGAAAATGATAGCATGCCATACCAACTCATATGGGGTACAGCAAAAGCTGTATTAAGAGGGAAATTTATCACAATACAGGCCCACCTTAACAAATAAGAAAAATCCCAAATAAGCAATCTCAAATTACACCTAACTGAATTAGAAAAAGAAGAACAAACAAAGCCCAAAGTCAGCAGAAGGAGAGAAATAAAAATCAGAGAAGAAATAAATGCTATCGAAACAAAAAAGGCAGAAGAAAGGCTCAATGAAACAAAGAGCTGGTTCTTTGAGAAGATAAACAAAATTGACAAATCTCTAGCCAGACTTACAAAGAAACAGAGAGAAAGCTCAGATAAACAAAATCAGAAATGAAAGAGGAGGAATAACAACAGACTCCACAGAAACACAACAGATTATAAGAGAATACTACGAAAAACTATATACCAGCAAAATGAGTAAGCTAGAGGAAATGGACAAATTCTTGGACTCCTACAACTTCCCAAAGCTGAATCAAAAAGAAATAGAGAATCTGAACAGACCAAGCACGTGGACAAAGAAAACAGTTCAGTGGTTACCAGGGGAAGGGGGTGGGGGCGGGCACGGGGGGGGGGGGAAGGGAGCACTTATGTGGTGACAGACAGGAAATAACGTACAACCAAAATCTCACATTGATGCAAACTATTATGAACTCAATAGAAAAAAAATTTTTAAACGATAGAGAGGGTAAACTTTATGTTACATGTAGTTTAACACAATAAGAAAGTTGAGGATTAAAAAAAAAAAAGAAAGGAAGTTGAGGATTAAAAAAATGAGAAACACAAAACTCAAGGCAGTGGTTGTCTGGGGGCCGAGAGGCAGGAAGAGCGCGTGATGACGTGAGGAAGGTCTGCGGCTGCAGGGGCAATGGCTTTGCAGGAGCTTGTTTTGCAGTTTGCAATGTGTGTTCTTGTGGTGGAGGTGGCTGGTTACCACTCAGCAGCCCCTAACACTTTCCCTTCCTTTCTTCCCTAAAATAATGGAAGCTTCATTTGTGGGCGCAGCTGGGCAACCAAAGACATTTCCCAGCCTCCTTTGCAGCTACCTCTGGTCATGTGACTAGTTCTGGCCAATGGGATGTGAGCAGAGGCCACACGGACAATACCAGGTCAGACCCCTAAAGGGAGGGCTAGGCAGGTCCGAGGTTGGACAAAGCTCGCTGTCTTTTCTCTGATTCTAGTGGCATTTCTTGCAACCCCAGAATGGCTGTCAAAGCTCCAAAAGTCACCCACACACGTCTTTTTTTATCAGGAAGTTAAAGTTTTCCACAAGTTCCCTTTTGCACCCTTGGCCAGAACCAGGTCATGGACAAGGCCACTGGGTCCCCGTGGTCGGTGAAGAGCAATCAGGGCCAGCCCTCGAGTCCTGTGCCTTCTCCTACCAGGCCACCCCACCCACAGAGCAAACAGGGCTCCTGGGTAAGCTGCCCCAGGGCCAGCCATTTTCCTTAACCTTCCTCCACACTGTGACAGCCACTGTATTAGTTATCTACTGCTGTGTAACAAATTGTCCCCAAACGTAGGCACTTCTAACAACAAAGTTGTTACAAGTTTTCTGCAGGTCGGGAATCTGCCTCAGCCTCCAGACCTCACACAGGCTGCAATCAAGGTGTTGGCAGAGCTGTGGTCTCATGTGAAGGCTCGACTGTGGCAGGAGCCACCTCCCAGTTCACTCGTGTGGCTGTTGGCAGGATTCAGCTCCTTGCTGGACGTGCTGCTCAGCTCCGTGTCACGTGGGCCTCTCCATAGGACACCTCACAACATGGCAGCTGGCTTCATCAGAGTGGGAGAGAGAGAGAAGTCCTTTGCAGCCTAACTTTGGAAGTGACATCCCATTGCTTGTCTCATGTTGCATTGGTTAGAAGCCAGTCGCCATGTCCAGCCACATCGGGAGGAGGAGGTTACACAAGGGCCTGGACACCAGGCAGAGAGCATCGAGGGCAGTCCTGGGGACTCCCTAACTTTGGTGACATTCCCTTTAGTTTCAAATTGCTGCCCGAGCTCTGAGGCGTACAGGCCTTTGGTTTGTGAGCCTGTGTCATTTTTGCCTGCCTTGTCCACTGGAACAAATGCATTGGAACTGAGTGACAACAGAGCGCAATTCGGCATCAGAAATAAGGTGAAAAGATGATCCAGCTACAGCTTTCCGAGGACTCCACCAATGATTTTTATCAAAAGGAAATGGGGGTTTTGTGTCGAAAATGAAAAGTCAAGCATTTGAGAAATCCTGGCCTACACCACATGACACTATACACAAAACCCAATTCTGAGTGTATTAAAGGTTTAAGTATGGAAAGCAAAACTATGAAGATTTTAGAAGTTAATGTGGCAGAATAGCTTCATGACCTTGGCACCAGGAAACAATTCTAAACAAGACACAAAAAGCATGAAAGGAAGCTATAGGAAACGATGATCAACTCCATCAAAATGAAGACCCTCAGTCCATTGAAAGACACTGTAAAGGGAGTGAAATGACAAGCCAATATTGGGAGAAGAGATTTGCAACACACAGCCAAGACAGGACTAGTATCTGTAAAGAACTCTGAATCAATAGGAGAGAACCACACAGATACTTCCTGACCGAAAACTTGATGGCTCATAAACACATGAAAAGATGTTCACCCCTCTGGGTAATCAGAGAATTGAAAAGGAGAGCCACTGCGAGATCATACGCCTGGGAGCCCGGCAGCCATGTGGGACCCCGTCTTTCCACCTCGCATCTTCCACCTCAGGGTCCAAGATGCTGCTCCAGTTGGCAGTAAGGGGAAGAGGCCAGAGGAGGGCAAATTCCTTCCCTCCAGGCGAGACCGAGAGGCTGCGACCATTGCTCTCTCCCACTAGGGGTCCTTAGACCAGAACCTACTGACTGCAGGCGCCTAGCTGCAAAGGGTGCTGGGAAATGCACCCTTCCTTTTGCCATTTTCCCAACTACAGTTACAGTTCCTAAAGAAGGAGGAGAATGGTTACTGGGGCAAAACTAGAAGTTTCTGTAACCCAATCTCTCTCCCAAACCCATCCATCTAGCAGTCAATGAACTTTTTCTGTAAAGAGCCAAATAGTCAACATCTTAGGCTTTGCAGGCCATACAGTTTCTGACACAAATTATTCAACTCTGCCCCGGGAGCATGAGAGCAGCCACACGCCAGCGAGTGGCGGGCTGTGTGCCAAGAGAACTGTACTTGGAAACACAAGCAGGTATAGTCAAATCAATCCTCGTACGCCCGTGTTCACAGCAGCACTATTCACCACAGCCGAGGGTTGGAAACACCAAGGTGTCCATCGGTGGATGATGGATGAACGCAACGTGGTCCCTCCCGACTGTGGACTGTTACTCAGCCTCACAAAGGAATGAACCTCTGATACACGCTACAACATGGATGAACCTTGCAAGCATGCTGAGTGAGAGAAGCCAGACACATAAGACCACATAGTGTGTGATTCCATCTATATAAAATGTCCACAGTGGGAGACAGATGGCAGATTAGTGGTGGCCAGGGGCTGGGGGAGGGGGACAGGGAGCGACTGCTCAGGGAGGACGGGGTTTCCTTTTAGAGTGATGGAATGTTCTGGCACTAGATAGACATGATAATTGCACAATGTAATGAATGTATTAAATGTCACTGAGTTGAACAATTTAGTTGGTTAGTTTGATGTTATGTGAATTTCACTTCAATAAACAATTTAATTGAAAAAGAATCGAAGCCACTAGGAAAACAGTATGGGAGTTCCTCAAGAACTTAAACACAGAACAACCATATGATCCAGCAATATATTTCTGGGTATAGACCCAAAAGAAATGAAAGCACATATGGAACAGATTTTTGCCTACCCGTGTTGAAGAGCCAAAAGGTGGAAGGAGCCCAGGCGTCCACGGAAGGATGCTGGATAAACACAATGTGGTGCAGACACCCAATGGGATACTATTCAGCCTTAAGAAGGAAGGACATTCTGACACGAGCTACGGCTGTGAGGAACTGTGAGGACATTATGCTCAGTGACGTAAGCCAGACACAAAAGGACAAACACTGTGTGATCCCGCTTATACGAGGCCCATAGAGGAGTCACACTCGCAGAGACAGAAGGGAGGACTGAGGGCGCCAGGGGCTGAAGGAGGGGAGTGAGTGTTTTAATGGGACAGAGTCTCAGTTTGGGACGATGAGCAAGTTCTGGAGACGGATGGTGGGGACGGCTGCGCAACCACGTGAATGGCCCTAATGCCCCAGGATCGCACACTTTAATACGGCTAATTTATGTTGTCTGAATTCACCTCAATTACAAAAAACCAGACCAGGTGGCTGCTCAGATTTGGCCCGTGGGCTGCAGTTTGACACCTCTGACCTCATCCACTCTCTTTGGCCTCCCCTCCTGCGTCTCCTTACTTCTCTCAGCCTCAGGCTGAACTCCAGTACCATCCTCAAGCTCGCCCCACCCTCCGCTCTTGCCGCCAGCCCCAAGTCGAGCCTAATCCCCCCCATGTCCCCTTGCCTCCTCATCATGCCACCTGCCAATGTGGCTGGATCACCCGGGGACATCACCAAGTGCACGGTAGTTTCCTGGAGAGTGTAACACAATTACGTGATTGGCGATCTATGTGAGATTACATTTCAATTACACGACTTCTTATATTGCATTATAATTACTCTGCTCCTAATCCTGCAATTACATATAGTGGTTTCCGTGATTATGCATCCTACAATTACACGCTTGTTCTGAGCATTACCATAATGTGCAGTAATAAACAAGGGACAAGTGGTGGGTTGACATCAGCGCCCTCTCCAAGCCAACTCCTTTCCAGGCAGAGGCTGGAAAGCTGCAGCTGTGCCCTCAGACTTCCCCGAGGCTGGGCGCTCGCGGTCCCCCAGCCAGAGGCACCTGTGGGAGGTCGGGAGGCGGAGGGACCGGGTTTGCTTCCCTTTCGCTCTGCCAGCAGCCAGGTGTGGAAACACCTGGCGTTTTGGAATTCACGTCCCCGTGCCCAGCGGCCAGCTTGGTGGGCAATGAGAAGCAGTCATGGAGGCGGAGGCAGCGTCCTGTCCCTGGACCGCAGATCCAGGGTGTGGGCCCGAAGTGAGAAGCTTTCGAGGACTCCTGACTGCCCGCCTTCCTCGACTGGCTGGCGGGAGCCTCAGTTCCCTGGTGAGGTAGTTCGGTCCCGCTCCTCTGCACCGGGGGTTGGCAAACTACAGCCCTGGGCCAAATCTGGCCCACTGCCTGTTTCTGTAAATAAAGTCTCATTGGCACACAGCCAGGCTCATTCTCCCATTCGACTCAGTCCGCGGCTGCTTTCACACTGCGACAGCAGAGCTGGGTCCTTGTGAATTTCCTGTATGGAACCCCTTTCTGTCAAAGGACTTCGGGTGGCTTCTGTTTCCTGCCTTGATCCTGACTGATACACTACGTCATGATACATAATAAATTATGATACCTCCATAGAGCCAGACACAATTGCAGTCAGGACGAACGTTGTGGACTGAATAAATGTCCCCACCAAAGGTGCCCACCTACTGTTGCCCAGAACCTGTGAGTATTACTTCAAATGGCAAAAGGAACATTCCAGGTGGAATAAGGATCTTGAGATGATGGGAGATTACTCTGGATTATTCTAGTGGGTTCTTACTGTGATCAGTCACAAGGGTCCTTGTAAGTGGGGTGAAAAGGTCAGATGAAGCAGTAGATGAGACGATGGAAGCAAGAGTTGGAGTGTCGCAGGAAGGGCCCGTGAGCCCAGGAGCGCCAGCAGCCTCCAGAAGCTGGGAAAGGCAGGGACACGGAGTCCCCCTCGATCCTGCAGAAGGACCCGGCCCGCACGCCAGGACCGTAGCCCAGCGGGACTGATTTCAGACTCCAGCCTCCAGAAACACACGGGAGTAAACCTGCGTCGTTCTAAACTTCCAAGTGTGTGGAAACTGGTTCCTGCAGCCATAGACGATGAACCGATGGACCCGCTGAAGGGTTTTCCCATCAACACCAATCACTTTCCAATGACAAACAACAGATTAACCACATGAAGGCAAGAAACACACGCACTGTGTGTGTGTGTGTGTGTGTGTGTGTGTGTGTGTGTGTGGAATGTTCTAGAGGGAAGGACTCGGCTCTCCGCGGTTCGGAGAGCGAAGGAAAGACGGTTGTTAGCTGACCGGCGGGACAAGCGGAGCGGCACTCAGGTCCCGGGCCCCCAGCTCCTGACTCCCAGGCCGTTCGCAGCAGAGGTCCCTTCACTTCCTTCCACGAGGACGGCCCTCTGGGGACCGCTGTCCCGGGCGCCGCGCGGAGCTGGGGCGGGGTCCCCGACGTCGTCTTCCGGGGCGCGGGCCGGTCTGCCACCGCCCGGGCCGAGCGCCCCCCGGCTTCTGCGCCCGCGACGCCGGCGGCACCCGCCCGTCCGCACAGCCAGGAGCGCGGACACCGCCGCACGGCCCGAGGGACGGAGCCGCGCGCTGAGCTCGGCGGGGCCGACGTCGGGTGCGGACCAGCGCGCGGCGCCCGCGAGCCTCCGGGGCCCGGCCGGGACTGGCGAGAACGCCGCCGGGGCCTCCGCGGACGCGCGGGCGCCGCCCCCCCAGCGTCCCGGCCGCGGCCGGAGCCCCCACGGCCCGCCCGAGCGCGAGCCGCCCAGAGCCGGGCGCTGCCTCGCTGCCCCGCGCGTCCGCCGCGCGTTAAGTTTAGAAGAAAATTGCAGCAGGAGCGGGTGCGACCTGACCCCAGGTCACGCATGGAAAATGCGCTGGGGGAACCGTTTCCAGCGGCTCGTGTGACACGATCCTCTTTTTGAACATGTGTGTATGTTTGCACCATGCAAACGGTAAGACCGGAAGGTTTGTCACCAAAACGGTAGTTGCTGTCCCTGAGGACGCGACCCCACTCCGCTCTCCGTTTGCTGGGCTGGGTGCTCTGTTCGCCCACGAGCACCGCGCACGGGCGGCGGGATGGTGGAAATGTGCGCGCAATGCCGGCCGGAGGACCGCGACAAGCCTCGAGTGTCCGCCAGAGATCCGACCGCGCCCGGGCGCGGACAGACGGACTCCTCACCCCGCCCCTGCGGGGACAGACCCCCCCCCCAACACAGGCCCGGGGCGCGGACACACGCCCTCCTCCCCCCCAGCCCGGCCCGGGTGCGACCCAGTGAGGCGCCCGCTCCGCTCAGTCCCCTGGTCCCCGCGCCAGCTGCTTGCGGGCGCCCCCCGCAGGGCTCCTTCGCTCCAGGTCTCGGGTCCCCACCCCGCCCGGGGCTTCCTGGGTCGCCTCCTGGAGGACTCCCGCGCCCTCGAATCCTCATCTTGGGGTGTTTTCTGGAGACTCCAAACCCTGGCAGCCCCTCCTCGTTGTCCTCTCAGTCAGTCCTGCAGGGACCCCGCAGGCGGAGGGAGGGGGCCGTCTGACGGGGCGGCCGGGAACGCGGGGCTCCCACTAGCGGCTTCTCTCCAGCCCCGTTCCCGCTGGCCTCGGCCGGCAGCAGGGGTGGGAGTGGGAGGCACGTGGGGGCGCGCAGACCACTGGACCGAGAAGACAACCCAGACTGACGTCAAAATTAACCAGGAACATTTAATAAAAAAATAGGCGAGTCATCTAGGACCCGGCCCGACGAGCAGTGACCCCTAAGAGAGTGAAGCCCGGCCTGCCGGCTCCGACATTCATCCTGCTGAAGGCACAGCAAGTCCTGCGGCCTGTGCTGGGGACACTGCCGAGGCCATGGGCGGCCCGGACACGTGAGCCCGCCACAGGCTCGGACAGAGGAGCCCCTGAGCAGCCCCAGAGCACAGCTGAGACGCAGGCTGGGAGGTCAAGCCCACAGCCGGAGTGGGCACGGGAGCCCCAGCCGCCATCTGCATCCCTCGCCCCCTCCAGGGGGGCTGGGTCCAGGGGGCTCGCATGAGGCCGTGTGGTCGCTGGGACCCACCACTGCCCCTGGCGAGGGAAGTCACCCCCCTCCTGGGTGATGGCAAGATGTTGTCTGCACTCAGCTCAGGTGACTGGGGAACGAGGGAGAACAGAACTCAGTCAGCTTTTCTCCAACCCCACTGGGGGTCCATGAGGTCTGGTACACAGTAGGCCTTCAATCAATGCCTGCTGCATGAAGAAATGAAAGGACTCGTCATGTTCATCTCTGCGGCCCAGCACGTGGGTGAGGAACGCTGAGTGAGCACTGGCAGTGTTTTGTGTCACTAACGCCTGGTGCACACTCAGTGTTCTTCAGACGTGTGGGGCAGAAACCAATGAGACCAAGAAGCACCTTGTTTCCTTCCATCCCCAACTCTGAGCTCAGCTCCCAGCACACAGCAGGCACTCAGTAAGTGCAGAGTCAATAAGAACTTTTTGCATCACAGGTACCAGGTACATGGCAGGTGCTCAACGGGTTTGAATAAATGTTAAAATGTCTTGTTTATCTCAATATTCCCCAAGCCTGGAGTGGTGCTCCATATACAGTAGGCACTCAATAAATACCTGAATTAATTTAAAAAATGAATGCATACACTAGTGCCTGACTCTTGGGAGAAGCAATAAATGCCTGATGACTGAATCAATCAGTGACTGAGGGGATAAGAACGCGTCATTTGCTGCCATAGCACAGGAAACCGGTACACAGTAAATGCTTGAAAAGTTTCGAGCGCACGAAGAGCTGAACGATGGATTGCTCCCACCCAATGCCCCGGTGCCGAGCCCTGTTCCTGGCATACAGTAGGCACTCCATTAATGCTGCCTGCGTGCATGTGATTGCTGAGCGAAAACGGGCAGGCTGCTGCCCTGCCTGGAGAGCCCTTGTGGTCTGCCAGGGCTCCACAGGGTCCCCGCTGTCCCTGGTGAGCAGGCAGAGGCCAGGCCTGGGGCGGCCGCCCCTCAGAGCTCATCACGGGCCGCGCTGTCCAGCGGCGACTGCAGCACATCTGAGTTCTTGGCCTCGCGGCTCAGGGCCTGCTGCTCCCGCATCTTCTGGGATTTGGCACGGTCCCAGTCGGTCTTGACGTGCTCGTTGTCCCACACGACCGAGGTCTCTGTGTCACTCACGTACCCATCGTCCCCCGTGTAGTGTGTGGGGTAGACAAGCAGGGGCTCCACGGAGAAGGCGCGCAGGTTGCGGGGGGAGAAGTGGCTCTTGTACTCGGACCTGGGGGGAGGGGACTGTGAGGGGTGGCAGTGCCTCCCCCTGGGGAAGGGACAGATGGAAGGACAAGTGGCCAGAGGAAAAGACCCCTCCCCGGGGTCTGGGAGCCCCGCCCCACCCAGGACAGCCACTCAGCGAGACCCCAGCCCGCCTGCCCGCGGCCCTCACACTGGATGCTTGTCGAACATGACAGGCAGGAACTCGTCGACGGGCAGCATCTTGGCGAGCGGCTGGGCAGCCAGCAGCTTGCGGGCGCCTTGCTGGGAGAGCACGTAAGCCAGTGTCCAGTAGGAGTAGTCGGCCTCCACCAGGTTCCTCACTCGGGGCACGGCCTTCTCGGGGCGCTCCACTTGCATGCGCTTCCGGCCCACATAGCTGGGGTGCAGAATGGGGGCGCTGTCACCCTCCTCCTGCTCGCCAGAGAACACTAATCCAGAAAGCCAGGGATCCAGGGAGCCGCTGGCCCTGGGGTGGGAGTGGGTGGGGCGGGTTTGGAGAGCAATGAGGAGGCTGGCGTGGCTGGACCGGGAGGATGACAGGGTCTGGGGCCCACAGGGAAGAGAGTAGGTTTTAACCATGGGCACTAGGGAGCCATGGGAGGATTTGGAGCTGGGGAGGGTGGGATATCTATAACATTTTCTGAGGCTGTGCCACAAGGCAAGAGAGTGGGGCTGAGGGGGACGCTGCTCTGGGTTCAGGGGGCTGTGGGGCAGTAGGGCAAGGGGGATGGATATGGTGAGCAGTCAAGAAGGAAAGGGTACAGCTACTATTCATATTACTAGCATGGTCCAGAGTCTGGGGCCTAGAACCTGGATCGCAGTCCTGCACACAGGAGGGGGAGAAAGAGGGCGGGAGGAAAGGGGAGAAGGACAGAGGGAGAGAGAGGGAGAGAACAAACCAACCCCCCTATAAGGAGATTCTAAAGTACTCTTGCAGAAATATGCTGGCCACACCCCACCTGGTGCTGGTCTAAGACTCAAGCTTCTTGACTACGCCCCACACTCAGCCACCCCCAGCTTCTGACCACGCTCCCAAGCGCTGACTACAGCTACCCAAGCTCCCCAGCCATGCCCCACTCCCTACAGAACCCCTCAAGTCTCCAGGCCCTGACAAACCCGCCCCCCACAGCTGGGTCCATAAACTGACCTACCCCACAGGCCTTAGGCCAAGCCCCATGCACTGACTGCTCTCAGGTCCAGGACCACGGAGCGCCTCACACAGGTCACATGCCAGTCCTCCTAGCATACCCCCAAGAGCTGGCCCAACCCATTAACCTGCAGACGCCCTCAGACCTATAGGGTCTCGGCCACACCCCCAGGCCCCATACGCACATGAGGTCCCAGTCCAGACCCTCCCGGTCCACATCCCGCATGAGGTTCATCAGGCGCCTCTTGAAGAAGATCTCAAAGCGCAGGTCGTCCTCAAACACCAGCGACTTCTGCAGCCCCCGGTCAACGACCTGAGGGAGGACACCCGCCCAGGCCCGGGGAGATCAAGGCTCGGCCCTGAAGCCAGCTCTGCCTAAAGGCTCTGGGGCAGCAGGACAGAAGCAAAGGCACCCCTCCACCACCACTTTCTGGATCCACCTCCTCCACACTTGGCTAGACGCCCCAACCTGGCCTGGCTGCTTCCCCACCCCGGGGCCGGGGCCTGGGCTGTGTCTTTGACACAGAACGCCCTCCTTCAAGTAGCAGCAGGCAGGCTCCCTCTCACCCTTCAGGCCTCAGCTCAAATGTCATCCACCCAAGAGATCCTCCCTGACCACCATCCAAATATGCCAGCTGAGGACAATTCACAGCCCTGGGGCCTCTCCTGTAGACACAGCTCACTTACTTCATTGTAGTTTATTTCTTTGTGGTTTATCATCACTCTCCCCACCTCGCGGGGCTGTGAGCCCCCTATTGGGGGTGGGGGGGGTCTCTCTTGGTGGCTGTTGTCCCCAGCACCAGCCCTGGTGCACAGTAGGTGCTTGGCAAATGTTCCCTGAATGAATGAACTTGAGAATCTTCATGACTGCCCCCCTGAGACTGTGACTCTGTCATCTGGGGAAACTGAGGTTCAGACTGGGAAGTGCCTTCCTTGCTCACAGAGCTCACCCCTCTAAGAGGCAGGGCCAGACCTGAACCAGGGTTCCCGCAGCTCCAGGGCCACCTGGACACCACAACCTCTGCCCCATGCTATCCACCATGAATCTCAGGAAAGGAGGGCAGGGGAGCCCCTCCCCACGCACCCTCCCACCCCGCAGCCAGATGCCGCATCTGGCCTCACACCTGACAGCCCCAAGTTCAAATCCCAGCCTGGTGTCTTCACTCATCACAGCCTCTCCCTCCAAGGGTGGCTCACGAGCCCCCAGGCTGACGGGTACCAATGAGTGGGGTCCATGATGGCTAGCGTCACCAAGGCTGTTACTTCTATTAGCAAGCACTGAGCACAGAGCCCAGGCTCCAAGGACACTGGACAACAGCTGGGCATGAGGAGGCCTCAGACCCCACCTATTCCAGGAACTGGGCTCCCCGCCCCGTCCCCAGGCTGCTTGCACAACGGCACAGTGGGGGACAGCAGCTCCCCTGCCCAGGGGTCCGGGCACGGGCCGGGGAAGGATGCGCTGAAGAGGCCGTCCCTCTGCGAGTCTGGAAGCCTGCGTGGGGCGCAGGCAACTCCCTCCCTGAGCCGTAAGGAGGCTGAGGGCCCCACCCCGCCAGACCCACCTCCTTCCAGATGTTATAGTGGCTGAGGAAGCAGCCCAGCTCCCCCTTGGTGAGGGGCCGCCCGTGGTAGGGGTCCCGGTAGCCAGGCAGCATCTGGATGCCCAGCGCCTCCACCTGGCTGGTGTTCATGGCCCTGGAAGGGCAAAGGAGGGGTCGGCGGGAGACCACCCTCAAGTCCACCATCAGCGTTCCCCTCTGGCTGAGCCGCCAACTCCGTCTCCCGCTGTTAGCACCCCTGCTGGACCCCACGAAGCCAGGTCTGCCAGAGCGGGGTCCACCTGAGCGCACGTCGGCCAGCCCCTCTAGGGTCGGACTCCCCTCCCCTCCACGGTGCCACCAGCACAGTCCACGCCCAGGTGTGGAGCCACCCCTCCCGCCGAGGCGGGACTCACTTGCCGTCCACAGCCTCCACCAGCCGGCACTCGATCTCCTGCGCCCTAAGCGCCTGCAGCATGCGTGTCCGCCGGTCCTGCCGCCGCTTCAGGTTGATCATGAAGACCTGCGGCCCAGAGACTCCGTCGGACCCACCAGCCAGCCCACCGCCCCACCCCCCGGAAGGCCTGGCCCACCTCATCAAAGCCCATCTTGTCAGGCATCTTGGTGGGCACTGAGATGAACCGGGAGGGCTCCACTGGTGGGTGTTTCACTGCGGGGCAGAGAGAAGCCAAGGGGTCAGTGGGGTTACAGGGGGGCTCCAGCCTCTTTCCAGTGCCCCGTCCACAGCCCCTCCTTGGCTCCATAGCACCCCAAGCTCCTCAGCCTGTGTTGGAGACCCTGCCTGACCTGGCCGCACCTACAACGCCCGTGCTAGTCTCCCCCCACGCCTACTCATTCTGGCTGCTGGCACCCCAAACTCACCCATTCCAACCTCAGGACCTTTGCACAGGCTGGGCCTCTGCCAGGAACACCCTTCCTTCCTCCCCCTGAATTCTCAGCTAAGAAGCCTCTTGATGAGGGCAGGGGAGCCTCCTAATGTCCCCAGGCTGAGCCGGGTACCTCCTCCATCAAACCCCTCGCCTTGCTGTCCCAACTCCCTGGCTCCCTGTCCATCTCCCCTCAGCCTCCCAGGACAGATGCTAGGTCTGCCCACTCACACTGGGTCCCCAGTACCCAACACAGTGCCCAGCCACAGCAGGTGCTCAATAATTACTCAGCATGAACACAGGAATGATGGTGAGCTATGTGGCTTGGAATGACGACCTTGGCTTTCCTCCTCTATAAATGAGCTAATAAACCTCTCAGAAGTTTCACAAAAAGATGCCGTGAAATCACACGTTGTTATGGGTTGAACCGTGTCCCCTAAAAAGGTATGTTGGTGTCCCAACCCACACAACCTCAGAACACAACCTTATCTGGAAACAGGGTCTTTACAAAGGTGGTCAAAAGGAGCTCATCAGGGTGGGCCCGAATCCAACAGGGCTGGGGTCCTTAGAAAAATGGGGAATTTGGATGCAGAGACACACACAGAGGGAAGACGGCATGAAGACATGTCATGGCCGTGGGACCGCAGTGACGTGTCTACAAGCCAAGGGACACCAAGATTTCAGAGTGCTCATGGTGTGTCGCCCTTGTAGCTGCCGTGAGCAATGCTCAGGCCACAGCCCGGGGCCTGGCTTGGCACGTCTCTGATGGTTTGCTGAGAAGGACTGGATCCACACGTGAACATGGCCTGGCAAGGTCCCTGCCTGCCCACCAGGGTGGCCCCGAGAAGCCCAGCACGATGGTGAGTGTGGCAGCCGCCTCGCCAAGGATGAAGGCTCAGGTGAGCTCGAGGGACAGACTCCAGCCCTCTGTCTGGGAGAGGCCTGGGCAGCCCTGGCCTTCCCCAGGGACACCACAGCCTGGGGCCTCCTCCCACCCAGAACCCTTCCCAGCTCCCGACCCCCCGGGCTCTCTTTGGAGGAGCCGGAGAACCCAGGACAAGGCTTTGGGATCCGAAGACTCGAGTTCAAATGCCAGGTGCCCTTTCCCTCCTCTGTCTGAGCCTCTGCCCACACTGGTGGGGGGTGTGGACAGCCACAGTACCAGGCTGTGGGGTGGAGGGTCCCTTCTCCCTTCGTCAGTTCTGGGAGAATGGGGCACATCAGGCATCCTGAAGGAGCAGAGCAATGCTGCCTTCCCAGAGGGCCAGGTCACAGCGACAACCCTCAGACCCATCACGGGGTGAAAAACTGAACGTGCCCAAAGAGAGGCCTGGCCGGGGCCCCCGGCTCCTGGCGGTGGGAGCCCTCAGAACGTCCTGCCTGATAAGAGCGTCTGTTTGAAACCAATGCACAGACAGAGACCAGACCAGT
Organism: Equus asinus; assembly: GCF_041296235.1. Classification (NCBI taxonomy): domain Eukaryota; kingdom Metazoa; phylum Chordata; class Mammalia; order Perissodactyla; family Equidae; genus Equus; species Equus asinus. The sequence continues at coordinate 53,759,604 of NC_091799.1, read as the reverse complement.
GGTTATGGGATGGCGAGGGGGTGGTGGGGGTGAAGGGATAACGGGGCACGTGTACGGTGACAGCAACTAGATTTGGAGAAGAACACGATCCAGTCTACACATCAGTCGAAATGTAATGATGTACACTTGACACTTACAGAACGCTATAAACTAATGAGACCTCAATTTCTTAAAAAAGACTATCTTTGTTTGCCTGGGGCCTTGGGTCACACTGGGTGGTCTATGTCAACAGTGTGATTTCGGGTGGGGGTCTTGGGCCATGTCTTTTCAGCTCCCCTCTGTAGGGGCTGGAGACGAAGGTCAGCCATGCAGGCAGTCAGCCGGGTCCACCTCTGTGAGCCCCCATAAAAACCCTGGACACCGAGGCCTGGGGAGCGTCCCTGGTGGCAGTACACCATGCGTGCGGTCACACATTGGTGCTGGGGGAAGTAAGCGCTGTCCCCATGACTCCATGGGGAGGGGACAACCAGAAGCTCCGTGCATGGAGCTCTCCTGGATGCTGCCCCATGCACCTCGTCCCTTTGCTGACTGCAATCTGGCCCTTCCGCTGTAACAAATCGTAACTGTGTGCACAACAGCTTCAGTGAGTTCTGAGAGCTTTCAGCAAATTATCAAACCTGAGCTGGGGCTCAGAGACCCTGAGCCTGCGACGGGGGTGAGAAGTAAGGGTGACCTCACGGACGTTCCTAACCTCGCGTCCACTAATGCATGTGCAGAACCTTCTCACACGCAGGTATGGAACTCATTGCAACTCTGGGAAAAATGAGAAACGCGCTCTATGTCCCTCAGGAGGAGAGAGAAAGCAACATAGTAAAGTGACGTGGGACACAGCCAAGAGGGGATAAATCTGCCGTTGAACGTCCCCATGGACTACTACGCGGCAGGCAAGGGAGCAAGCCACAGCCGCACACGGCAGCCGGTGACGGCACAGACAGGATGCTGAGCAGAAGATGCCGCACACGAGTGGCACAAGGTGCAAGTCCTCTGAACGAAGCACCAGAAGGGCAGAACCCATCCGCCAACGCAATTGGGACAGCACGAGCCCAGGGGAAGCCAGGGCCTGGCCTGGAGCTGACGAGGAGGTTGTAAACAACCATGCCGCCCATTACCCATCCCCACTGTGTGCCCTAACACTCGACACACAGGATTCACAGTGAGCTGGGTTTATGGGGCCATTGGCAAAGATGCCCATCGTCCGTGAGCAGGTGGGGCGGGATGCAGCTACAGGTCCCTGGACGCAGGGCGCATCACTCCGAGCTTTGCTGCAAGTCTGAAATTTCACTGCGAGAAACGTTTCTGCAGACATGAAAAATCACGAGCACAGCCCAGTCCAGGGACCCACACGTGCATGGGAGAGAAAAGGCGGTTTTCACACAGACCGCGAGGCAGTCTCTGCACAAGCGCCTGAAACCCCCGAGCCTGCTGTCCACCTGTGTGCTCTGCCCCGGCCCCGAGACAGGAGAACATCCCCGCCTCCGTTGTGCCTGAGCTGTGACAGGGGCGTGAACGGCAGCCCCACGGGACATAACAGAAGCACACGTGAAGATGCGAGCTAGGAAACTGGCAGCTGCAGCCGCACTCCTCAGGGCCTGGCCGCTGGGTCTGGGGGCCACAGGCAGGGACCCGCCCTCGTGACTGCGGCCCAGGGCTGCAGCTGGGCTGGGGCCTACGTGTAACAAGTGCTCAGGGGATGCCCCGAGACAGAGGGCAGGGTGCCATTCCATACTCAGCCACCAGAGGGAAACACACACACACACACATACACACCCCCCCCCCAGAGGGAAACACACACACACACACACACACACACACACACACACAGAACCTTCTAGAAGCAGTTAAGAGTGGGAAACAGCCCCAGCAGAGGCCACACACACACACACACACCCCCCCCCAGAGGGAAACACACACACACACACAGAACCTTCTAGAAGCAGTTAAGAGTGGGAAACAGCCCCAGCAGAGGCCACACACACACACACACACACCCCAGAGGGAAACACACACACACACACACACACACACACACACACACACACAGAACCTTCTAGAAGCAGTTAAGAGTGGGAAACAGCCCCAGCAGAGGCCACACACACACACACACACACCCCAGAGGGAAACACACACACACACACACACACACACACACACACACACACACAGAACCTTCTAGAAGCAGTTAAGAGTGGGAAACAGCCCCAGCAGAGGCCTGGCCCTCCCGGCCCCTCCCCATGGGCGCTGCCTCACAGCTCGGCCAGGACTGAGTGTCTGTTGCTCCCCAGCCAGCCGGGGGGCGGGGGGCAGCCCTCCTCCCACAACCCGGGCGCGCTGCCCAGGGGCCCACCAGAGGGACAGCTGCCAGTTTAATAGTTTATGGATCTATTTACACGGTATCAGAAGAACAGAGATTGCACTTGTGGTAAAAATACATAGTTTCCTTTTTAAAATAAATATATTCAAGCGGAAAAAAAAGGCGTCTGCTCAAGATAAATATTAAATAAACAGTGGGCCTGAGGGTTGGAAACGGCAGTTGAGGATTCCTCAGTGAGGACCGCCCTCCCGCCCTGCTCCCCAGCCTCCAGGCCCCCCCGGACTGCCCTGGGGAAAAGGCCTGCCCACCCAGCTCAGCCCCCTGCTGCCACACCCACCTCGCCCGTTTCCAGAGCCCACGGCCACCAGCCTCCCGGCCTGTGCACGAGCTGCTCCCTCGGGCTGCAGGCCTCTTTCTGGCTAACACCTACTCACCCTGCACCTTAATGCCACCTCCCCCAGGAAACCCACCCTGACTGCCCCAAGCACACCATGCATAGGTACTTGCAAAGCCAGTGCTCCATGAGAGCAGGATAATGGTCCACCCTATTCCCGCCAGATCCCCAGTGCCCAGCCAAGGGATGGGCAGCCAGTTGACAGCTGTGAGGGGGCCCAGCGAGGGGGTGGCGCGGCGGACTCACCCATGACCTCCAGCTGCACGTGCAGGAAGCTCTCGGCCTCGTCCTGGAGGGTGCTGTGCGCCCGCAGTGGCACGGGCAGGAAGCCGTACACCTCCCTGTTGCACGCGTACATCTGCACCTCTGCACGGGAGAGCGTGGTCAGAGCCGGCGCGCACGCGAGGCCCACGGGGCCAGGGGCGCAGAGGGGCCGCCAGACACCCGGCCAACGGCGGGACTGGTGCGCTCTGGGCCCATAGGGCTCGTGACGGCGGACAGCCCGACCCTCGAAGAGGCGCCCTTACGTGGGGCAGGGGACACAGTGCCCGTGAGGTCGGTAGCGCCACCTCCGCCTGCGTTTGTCCTTCTCCAGACGGCTTACATCCTTACAACGAGGACGCATCATTTTTTAAAGTGAAAAACCCAACGGAAATGATTTTCATGTTAATTGGCTAACTTCTCCTGGAAAGAGCCGGATGGGGACCATCTTCAGCCTGCGGGCACCAGTGTCGGTCTCAGCAGCCAGGTCTGCCGCTGGGACGCAGCAGCCCTGGACCACGCTTACGTGGTGGGCCTGGCTATGTGTGACGAAACTTCACCTATAGGCACTGAAATTTGAATTTCAGATAATTTTCAGATGTCGTAAGATACTATTCTTCATTTTTTTCTAACTATTTAAAAACGTAAAAACCATTCTGAGCTTGTAGTCATACAAAAACAGATGGTAGGCTAGACTTTGCCCCAGGCCATAGTTTGCCAACCTCTGGTTTAAAATAATGACAGGTCAGCATATGGCTGTGTTCTCCTTCTTTTTAAAACTTTCTTTCCCCTAATTATCTGATTAAAATATACTCAACTACAGAAAACAGGGAGAGTATAGAAAAATGTTGAGATGGAAATAACCTTTAAGAAATAGGTCTTAAAGATCTGGGGAGTAAGGCAACCAGCAAAGCCAGGGCTGCAGAGAGACTAGGTTCTGGAGATGGCATCCCAACACCTGGATACAGCCACACCTGAAGCCATCCCTGCACCCTGAAGTTTTGGTTCTGTGAACCTTCTGTGGGTTCTGTTTGAACATGCTCAGCACAGGTCCCAACAAACCAGCCAGACGATGCCCCCATGATGGCAAACCCCCTGTGGGCTCACCTGCCTGCTTGCAGGAGAAGGCAAAAACGATGATGTCGTCGAAGGACCAGGTGTAGTCCGGGTGGGGAGGGTAGAATGCCAAGTTCCTGGAGGCCGCCTTCCGCAGGTCGATGAGGAATGTCGAGTGCACCATGGGCACTGCGAAGCAGCCGCGGCGCTCGCGCTTGCGAATGGGGATGTATGCAGGCGTGCGCCTGTAGTAGCCCTGTGCGGAGGGAGTGGAGTTCTGCACGCGCCCGGACGGCGAGGCTGGAGGCCCGGACGGCAGGCGCTGGGAACACGGGAGAGAAGCCCGGGCGCCAGCCTCTGGCTGCGGCGGCACTTCCCGAGCCCCGGGCTCTGGCGTGGCCAGTCGTCTGCCCCAGAGCCGCCGCGACGGGCCGTGGCAGGTCGGCAAAGGGAGACGGTCCCCCCTGCAGACCCAGCCAGAACTGTGGGCCAGACGGGCAGCGTCTGAGGGAGGAAATCAGACAGCTGCAACAGGGCCTGACACTCGCCACCCTGCAATTTACACGGACAGTGAACACCAGAGTGGCTTCAAGGAAGCAGCGGGTCTTGCAGAAGAGAAGTTTTGAAAGCTTCTGGAACAATCTAGCATTGGCCTCTCTTCCTTGTTCCTTTACAAATTGGCACTGTCAGCGCATAACATTTAGATTTATGCAACATATTTTAAGACATAGAAAACACTGAACTGCTCACTTTAAAATGGTGAATCTTATGCTATGTGAATCACACGTCAAGTTACAACAAAGACAGGAGGAGACAGGCTGGGGCAGCGTCCTGGCTCCAACCACTGACCCCGTCCTCTAGCATGGCCCCTGCTCCAGCACCCACCCATTCCCTCCCCCTGGCTTTGCCTGCAACCCCACCCCCAACCCTGGAGACGGACTTGTGGCCCAGGCCTGGTCAATCAGAGCCCGGCATGTTCCTGGCGTCAATAATTGGTTCAGGGGTAAGAGGAGACGCCAAGGTCAAATCAGAGAGGATTCTGGCTGCATGCTGCTGGGATCGTTCCCCAGGAGTCTGAAAATGAAGCCACCCAAGGGATGGAGGAAGACAACACTGCTGTTTGAATACCTGGATCAAGCCTTGCTTGAAGTCCTACCACTTCCTAACTGTGTGGGCTTAAGCAAGTCACTTCCTCTCTCTGTGTTTCTGTTCCTGCCTCAGTAATGGGGTTGGGGTCGGGGGAGATAACACAATCATGGACCCTCCCTCAAGGAGCTGCTGAAGGATTATCACGATGGTGGTGTAACATGTTCACCATGAGGCACTGTGAGGCTAAGTTAGACTCCAGCCACCGCCCCTACTTGCTCGGCCCAGTCCCCCCACTCCCGGACCCCACCCGATGCCGGCAGCCCCCTGACCTGGGAAGTCATCCCACACCAGAAGTTGGAGTAGGCGGCCCGGGAATCCAGCATGGGGGCCACCACCGTCTTGTTCTCAGCGATGAGCAGGGACAGCGTGTCGGGGTTGAGGATCAGGTTGTCTGCATCCACGAACTGCAAAACATGCGACACGGCATCAGCGCCAGCCGCCGGAGGGATGTGGGGGGCGGAGGTCAGCATCTTGGGGGTCCGGGCACCCTGAGCAGTGCCGGGGGCCCCAGGGAGATGCCTGGCCCCTCCACCAACGGCACTGCCCTCAGCAATGAGCCAACCGTGGTGTACACAGGAAACACACTCGAGGAAGAGGAGGGAAGGGCCACACGGACCCAAGTGGGCCGCAGACACGGCGCTGGCGACAGCCTGCACGGGGTGTTGGGCGCGCCACGTGGCTCTGTCCATGGGAGCTTCTAAAACGGCGGCGCTGCTAGAGGAGGCAGGGCGGGGCAGGGCCGCCTCTGTGGGGTGGCTGGAGGAACACACTGCTTTTCCACGTGAGTCAGATGCCAATAAAGTTCGTAAAAATAGGATCTTTACATGAGGCTCTTTTCTTTTTCTTTAACACCTTGAATGTTGGGGTAAACAGATGATAGCTTGTTTACTGCCACCTCGAAGGAAATTCACCAACCCATTAACAGCCTCCCCGGGAGGGGGTGCCTGCTGGGTTCCCCACAACCGTGTCACCAATCCCATCCAGAAAGGCCAACCGGGATGTTTGTGGCCATGCTGTTTGTCACACGACCTTGGGGATGACCTGGAGTCTCGCAGCAGCGGCTCAGCTAGAGAAAGCCTGGCCCGCCCCGCTGAGGAATGGCGGCCTGGCGCACGGTCCCATCTCCACGAGACATCCAGGACAGGCACCCGGGAATCATGCACAGAAAGCGGCTAGGTAAGGACACGCCTGTTGACCGGGACGTGAGCACCAGCCAGCCTGGCACAGAACCGCTGGGAAGGCGCGCTTTGCTGCATCTGGTCCACAGACAGGCTTCCTGTTACCCACGTGGTATTTTCAGAACACCTGAATCACTTGTCACACACAACACCAAAAACGAGAAGTCCGGCCTCCTCCAGCAAGACAGGACGGCGCTCCCCGTGGCAGCCACAGCGGGAGACGGGAGGCAGCCGCCCCAGGCCAAGCCACGCGCTGCGGAGTGTCCCTGCCCGGCCCCTGTGGCCCTCTGGACATACGTGCAGTGAAAACAGCACAACAGTCTGGCGGCTCCTCAAAGAGTTAAACACGGAGATCCCGGACCCAGCGCCTCCACCCGAGGGAGAGACACGAGAGAACCGGCAACAGCGACTCCAACAGATGTCTGGCCACCACGGCCACACAGGGGCAGCGAGCCAGGCATCCACTGACACATGACGGACGCACGAAACGTGGGCCATCCACACAACGGAACAACACTCAGCCACAAAAGGATGAGGCCTGACCCGTGCCGCCGCGTGGATGGCCCTCGAAAGCCTGGAGCTGGGGGAGAAGCCGGCCCACAGGCGACGGCGGGAGAACCCGTCCCTCCGAAGCGTCCAGCACAGGCACGCCTGCAGCAAGAGGCAGCACATCGGTGGTCTGTGGGCTCGGGGAGGGGCTGGGGGGCCGGGGCTCCTTTCAGTGTGATGGAAACTAGTTCTGGAACTAGCAGAGGGGGTGGTGGCCCAACGTGACAAACGCGCCAAATGCCGCGAACGTCCACCGGAAAACGGTTACTGTCACGTTACACAAACTGCACCTCAAGTAAAACACACAAAGAACACCCAGAAAGTGAGTCTCTCTGGGAGATAAGACTGCAAAGTTTGGGCTTGTTTTCCTTTCCTAAGCTCCTTATTTTTTCTTGTATATTTTCTTACAAGTAACACCCGTAGTGTTTATAAAGAGAGGCCCTTTTAATAAGAATTTGAAAACATTAGGCAAACGATTTCACACCCCCCTGTGGATTTCCAGAGTCCCGGTCCCCACACTGCAGCGTGTGTCAAAGCTGCTTTGAGTCTGGAGCCAACACCTTGAGCTGCACCCACATTTGCTGAGGGAAGGAGGTGGGGACCAGGCACCGTCAGTCCATGGAGCACATCCCACGGAGGCGGATCGGCAACCCGGCCGGCTGGGTCTGGGAGGGGCCAGCCCGCCTCCGTGCCTCCCTGGTTCCCAGGCCCCAGCCCACCCTCCCCAAGCCTCCACTTTCCCATCTGCAAAATTCAGAGGCGGCGGCAGCCCACAGGCCCCAGGGAGAGCGTGTTCCCTCCTCCCTCCTTCCGGGAGGTGGCTCCATCCACCCACTGGCTCTGGCAGGACGTGGGGACCTCCCAGCACCCTCCCAGCTGGTCCCCAAGCAGGGCCTACCCACTTGGCCTCAGAACACATCCTGAGCCCACAAGCCGTTCCCACAGCCCCCGCCCAGGCCTGCACCCTGGCTTCCTGCTGCCCCACTCCGGCCCCAACCAGCCTGCTCCCCACGGCAGGTACAGGGCCTTCGGAAACTCACAGATCAGAATACGGGCCTCCCGGCTCACACTCACTGTGGCCCCCACTACCCTCACAGTGGAAGCCAAACCCCTCCCTCAGCCTGTGTCGTCTGCCCCCACCCACCGCTTAGGCATCATCCTCTCCGTCACCCACTCAATCACTCCATTCCAGCCAACTGGCCTCCTCGCCAGGCCCTGAACGCCCCGAGTCGCTCCCTGCTCGTCCCTCTACCCCAGACACTGTCCCCCAGCACCCCCAAGGCTCTTTTGCTCCTTCAGGTCTCTGCCAGGGTCCCCTGCTAATGGAGGCACCCCCAGTCTGCTCACTCAACACCCCGGCCTGGTTATGCCAGCTGTCGTGGGCTGAATGGTGGTCCCCCAAGAAGATACGCTGAAGTGCTGACCCCGGGAGCCTATGGCTGTGACCTCATTTGGAAATAAGTCTTTGCAAACGTCACGAAGACCTAAGTTAAGATGTGGTCACGCTGGACTAGGGTGGGCCTTGAACCCAATGACTGGTGACCTCAGAAGAGCAGAAGAGACACAGAGAGGAGCCGTGTGACCAGAGCAGAGCCTGGGTGACGTGCCCACAAGCCAAGGGCGCCTGAGTCCCTAGAATCTGGAGGAGGCCAGGAAGGACCCCGCAGAGCCTCTGGAGGGAGCCCTGCGACATGTGTGCTTCACACGTCCAGCCTCCAGAATGAACTGCCCGTGTTTCAAGCCCCCGTGTGTGGTACTTGTCACGGCGGCCCCAGGACACTGATAAGCCATCAGTGATAAGCCACTGATAAGCCTTTCTATAGTCTCCTCCTGGCACCAGCTGCCTTCCGCTACTTCCTCACTCAGTTCTGCTGGCTTTCTGGTCACACCACCTTCCCTGGGGCGCTCGGAGGTGGGGCTCAGCCTGTGCTGGCCCTCACCGTGTCCCCAGGTCCCACAGCAGGAGGGCCCCGGGAAGGGCCTGCAGATGTATGCTGACTGACAGATAAAGAAGGCGCAGACCTGAGTTCGGGGCCTGGCGCTGCCAGGCTGGCGTTATTGCGTTCAACCTCCACGGGAGCAGCCGCGACACTGCCCTCCCCACCTGCACGAGGGAGACGTCCACGGTGGGTGGGGGGTCACGGGCTGAGGGGCTCACAGAAGGCCCGCGGGCACGCGGCCCAACACTACTGCGCTCAAGCCTCGACGTCCCCTCCTCCCAGAGGCAGCGCCAGCCCGGGGAGGAAGCGAAAGTCAGGCCTCAGCAGTTCGTCTCCGATGCCCTCACCCGACCCCTCCTCCAACGTCTCCGAGTGACCCAAGGGGCGACATCGTGGGACAGGCAGGGACAGCGACAAAGGTGGAGACGACACAAGTGTCCGACCCCCAGGTGACTGGGGACACAAGCTGATGACCGAGAACCCAGGCAGCCCAGCAGCCCTCCAGCAGGCAGCTGTGTCACCTCCGACAGCTCCCTCCCCTCTCAGAGCCTCAGTCTACCCCTCTGTAAAATGGGGTCAAGGATGCTCCCTATGTCCTGCTGCCCGGCCTTCCCTCGGACACCGCAGGCCTCCAGCCCCGGAACTCACCAGAATGTAATCAGCCCACATGTCCCGGGCCGACTTCAGGGCCGCCTGGCGCAGCTTCATGACATGCTCGTAGCGGGAGTCGGACCAGTGCTTGGGGCCCTCCTCGTCTGGGTAGGACCTGCGGAGAGGCAGCCGTGATGGGGGGGTGTCAGAGGGGGCTTCCTGGAGGAGGGGATCTGTAAGCTGGATCTGAAGGCTGGGAAGGAGCAAGAGGAGACAACAGGAGGAGGGGGTGTCCCGGCAGGGGTACGAAGGTACAGAGGTCCCCAGTGCTTCCTGCCCAAAGGTAGGAGAGCCCGAGGCAATCTGTAGGGTGGAGAGAAGGCTCAGCAATCAGAACGAGGGGGAGCAAGGGGCCGCAAAGGCCACTCCAGGCCACCTGAGGGGCACGGGGAGCCAGGGGAGAGGAGAAACTCTGGGGCCTGTCTTCCCGGACTCAGCAGCTGGTCGGGGTAGCGAGGGGGACAGGAATAAACCCAGACAGAGTGAAAGGAGCCCGGTGGGCACTGCCTGGGGTCTCCCGGGGAAGCTGGCGGCAGAGCTGGTGCGGAGGAAGCACTGGGCGGCCACCAGAAAGACCAGGAGAGGGAACTCCAGGTGGAGGGCAGGCCCAGGCCAACAGTCTGGAAGGGGATCACGGCTGCTGGTGAAGCTGAGGGAGGTGACAGGAGCCAGTTGGCAACAAGGACTGCAGAGCCCTGGGCTGCGAGCTGGGGTTCTGCCCAGAACCACAGGCAGTCGTGGCGGGGGAGGTGGGGTGTAGCCAGTCCCACTGGGCACTCACCTGGGCTCCTCTGCCGGCCGCCACTCCACAGAATGGTACAGACTCTTCACGGCCACGAGCCACTCCCGCAGCACAGCTGACGTGTTGTCTGAGTTGTGGTCTGTGGCCACCCTGTCGGTGGAGGGGGACAGTGAGCGAGGTTGGGGAGACTGAGGCCAGAAGGGGCAGCCGCCATGCAACCTGGGCTCTGAACCCGGCTCGGCCGCCGAGGCCAGAAGGGGCAGCCGCCATGCAACCTGGGCTCCGAACCCGGCTCAGCCGCCATCAGCTACACAACCCTGGGCAAGATGCTTCCCCTCCCCGTGCCTGTTCCCTCATCTGTTCCCTGGGGTGAGAGCAGGGCCCACTTCACTCCATCGGCACAGGCAGAGGGAATTAAACAAGCTAATTTCGGAAAAACACATTAGACACTATTAGTACCACTAAGCATCTAGGCTCTTACAACCAAGTTCGGCACCAAGTACATGCGATTTAATAAAAATACATAAATATCATACACCCCTGCCCCACCTTTCTCAATTCTCTTCTATGAGCAACACCACCTTATAGTAGGCTGTGATCATTCATTCATTCAACAAACATTTCTTAAGCACCAACTGTGTGCTTAGATTATCCAAGCTGAGGAATCTCAGGAAGAGGGAAGAGGGACATTTGGGAGTCTAGTTTGACCATGGAGCCGAAAGCTATTCTCCCAAATGAATTGTTACTAAGTCGACAAGGACAGCAGTGATGACAGTAATAATAACCACGGCACCAAGTCCGTGATGCCAGACACAAGGGCTTCACACCCGTTAACTGGTTAATCTTCAGAGACAAACCAACTGGAGTTACATTAATACCCCCATTTTCCAGATGAGGAAACTGAGGCAGGAGGTGGGAAGTCATCCATCGGACATGTTCATGGCTCTGCCCCATCCTCCTTCTAGGAAGGACCCAGTTACCCACTCGGATCCAGGCCCACTGGGGTCACGGGGCAGGGGACCAAGGCGGCAGCAAGGGCAGAAAGACTTTTAGTTAGGGGAAACGGACAGCGCCCGAGGCAAGGCCCCAGGGCGCTCCAGGCGCCCCTTCTTTGGAGCTGTGTGTGCTCCGCAGGGGGCAGGCGCCAGCCAGCAGGGCAGCGGCCGACACAGCCGAAAGGGCCGGGGCGGCGGGCAGGGCGCGGCCGAGGGGCGGCGGCGGGCAGGGCGCGGGCCGGGGGGCGGCGGCGGGCGGCGGGCAGGGCGCGGGCCGGGGCGGCGGGCTCACCACAGCGCCGTGCGCTCCCGCGGGTGCCGCAGCCGCTCGATGGCGCCCAGGGTGGCGGGCAGCGCGTGGGCCGCGTTGCGCGCCAGCAGCGCGATGAGCACGCGCGGCGCCTGCAGCGGCGACTCGGGGCTCCAGCGCTCCTCGGGGAAGTAGGCGGCGGCGCCCGGCGGGCCCCCCGGCGGCGGCAGCGCCAGAAGCAGCAGCAGCAGCGACGCCGGGAGCGGCCGCCAGCGTCGCCGGCACGCGCGTAGGGACGCCGCCATCGCGCCACGCGTCGCCTTTAAGCAGCTTTTCTGCCGGCTGGCGCGGACCGCGCCTTAAAGGGGCTGTCGGGGCCCCGCCCTTGCCATGAGCCTTAAAGGGGAGGAGAACGCCTGGCAGGAACCAGCCGTCAGGGCCCGCCTCCAGACGGCCTTAAAGGCACAGAGCGCTCGGAACCCTTCAACGGAACGCGGCTCCGTGCCTTAAAGGTGTCAGGGCTCAGAATGTGCCCTGCCTCCGGGCGACTGCTCTCGCAGGGACCCCCCCCCCCCCGATTCGCCGCCAAACTTCCATGTGTATAAGACCTGGGCTGTGTCCAGCAGGCGGACCTGGGTAGTTAAGACCTGGTTTGGGGCTTGAAAGATCTGAGCCTCAGTTTCCTTGGCTGCAACATGGGTTTTAGTGTCCTGGTTCCCGACCCCGCTGAGATGTCCTCGGGGATGGCTGGGTGTTAAGCACGCGGGCCCCGGAGTCTCCAGACCTGGCTTCAGATCCAGCCCCCGCCTGGGCTCGCTGTTTGAGCCTCAATTCCTCTGTCTGTAGAATGCGGTCATAACCCGCCGAGCAGGGCTGGTGTGAAGGTGGAGCCGGATGAAGCTTGTAGTGCGGAGCACGCCCTCCAGAGACAGGGTGGGCGTTGCCATAGAAATGCTACCAGGGGATTGTTTCCCAGTACTTCCGTGTAGTTTCTGATTGATAGTTTTTCTGTCATTCTTAAAAACTAAGTTTTAAGAATGATGCTCAGATGTATATTGCTAACATGAGTGGTGGGAGGAGGCTCGATATTGAGTAGAATTCAGGGCACAGGTAGCGTGTCCTCAATGTGTACATGGAACAGTAGGATGAAAGTCAGGAAAGGTGAGGAAAATCTCATTCTCTTGGGGGAGGCTGACCACTCCAGGGCAGAATGGGAGGAAACCATCTCCGTGGGCTGTGCATGTCCCCTCTGAAAGCCGATCGAGAAGAACATTGGGGAACTCCCCCCCGGAACCTACTCCGGAAGCAGCTGGAAGGCTTGTGACGTGGAGAAACTGCCAACCTCCAGTGGAAAGATGAGCTTTCTGGCAAGCAGAGGCAGTCAGTGAAAGCTCTACTCTCAGCTGGGAAACTTGATGCCAAGTTAAGATCTGGAGCAAGTAAACAAACCCGAAAGGCCCACAGAAAGCTGAAAAAAATATCTAGAGCCTGCATAATGAAGCGTTAATATCCTTATACAAAGAGCTATTAGAGATCAATAAGAAACAGATAAAATCTCCTGAAGAGAAAAGCAGGTAAAACCTATGAAGAGGCAATATGAGAACTAAAACAAAACCCACAAACATATAAATGGCCAATAAACATGTTTTTAGGTTCAATTTAGTCATCAAAGAAATTAAAAATAAAACAGTGAAATTTGTGTGTGTGTCTATCAAATTGACAGCTTTTCTTTGATGAAAATTGCTAGTTTGGACAGGACATGGAGACGATGCACCAGTGCTGTTGGTGGCAGTGAGGAAAGGCCTGGCTTTTTTGGAGAGCAGTGAGGGGGAGGCGTGGGGGTTACAAAAGCCTTGCAATGGGGCGCATGGTTCAACTCAGAAACTCTACTAGTAGGCGTTTCTCCCCTGGGAACGAGGACGAATGTGGCAAAGATTCAGCTCCGGAATGTCTCTGGAGCAGGTGGCAGGCAGAGTGGCTGGACCTCAGCTCCGGGGCCTGGCTGCCTGGAGCAAGTCCCTCTCTGACCCTCGGTTTCCTCATCTGTAAAATGGAAAGTGTCATAAGGAGATCAAAACCTCGGATATGTCAAATGCCTGGCCCATAACAAATGCTCAGAAAATGGAAGCTTAGCAACAAAAACTTGATAGAAGTTTATAGGCACCCAGAAGATCAGTGGGCCAAGGAGAGGGAGAGGTCCACAGAGAAGCTTCCAAGCTCACAGAAAGACTCTCAACCATCCCCACTAAGACACGCTCATTAAAATGATGCCAAGACACCATCTTCACCCAGAAGACACGAGAAATCCCCAGTCAGCCGACAGCCTGTGCAGCCTGTGGGGAAATGGGCCACCTGCAATCGGCTGGGGAGGGTATCAGTTAGCTCCTGCTGCATAACAAATAACCCCCAAGTTAGCTGCTGAAAACAACACACATTTTATCTCAGAGTTTCTGTGGGTGAAGAATGTGGGTGCTGCTTAGCTGGGTGGATTCACAAGGCTCTCACAGCAGCGATACCCAAAGGGGCTGAGCTGGCAGCTGTTCCAGGATCCCAGCATCTGCCCTGGGTTCTGAGCACCTAGATGAGAGACATCCTGCACACTCGTCTGCTTCTACTGGACCAGGTGCCTTCTGCCCCATTTCAGGGAAGCCCCCATAAAACATGCCCATCTCAGGGCTGGAGCGGAGGGTCCCTGTACCACCAGCAGTGTCGGCCTCAGCCCTACACGCATTTACTTTTCCGACAAGGAGCTTGCTTTAGGGTCCTACAGTAGGAGTCCCCGCTGCCCCTGCCCCAGGCCCCGCTCACAGGGAACCCAAGCTTCCCGTCACCAAAATCTTCCCTTCAAGTGTTGGGAACCAGTAGCCGCTGGGAGAAGCCCTACTGAGTCCTGGCCAGAGAAGATGGGCCGCCAATTCATGTGCATGTCAGAGGTTCCCTTTGTGGCTCAGGCACACTCCGTGGCTCCCCATTGCCCTCGTTCACCATGAGCATGGCCAGCCAAGCCGCATCAGGAGACCAGGTGCATGCTGTTCCATCCAGGAACCCACACTCTCGACCATCCTGGAGACCCTGTGCAGGCTCCCAGCCCCAGCACTCACTGGCATGCTCCAACAACCTGTGACGTCCTCACCTGCTCCCACCTGGTCCCATGGGGCCTCAGAGCAGCCATCCAGAGTAGAGGACACATCGCTGGCACCGAGGGCCTTTTTCAACTCTGAAACAAGAGACGAAGCCAACTTGGAGAAGCCCCGGCACCCACGGCTCCTGCACATTCTCCCCGAGAGGCCACAGGAGGGCAAAGGAGGGAGGAAAGGTCTCAGCCAGGAACCCTCGGCAAGTGCTCCACTTGCCAGGCAGTCCCCACACCTTCACTGAGCCTGGACACTGCCAGCCCTCCCTCCCTCCACTGTGCTCCACGGAGACGCCACAAATCAATTGAGGATGGCACCCCCTAAGGACGTGTAAAACCTCTAGGAACGGGTACTGTCTGAGCTTACCTGTTTCTGGATTTTTCTCTTCAATCAGAAAACAGCCTTTTCCCATTTAAAATGTCCCCTTTCCTAAGGGAGCTTGGTTGTTTTTATTTGAATGCCCACAAACCAAGGAGGCATCCTCATCCTTGCTTCCTGGCTCCCACCTCCGCCTCTGGGTTCCTCCCACCTCTCTAAGCGCTCCTTCCACAGCCCTTCTTACTCTCGGTGTCCTTCAGATAGAGGCTCTTTGTGGAGTGTCTCCTCTCTCTGCACAGCATCCCCGGTTGTGGCCCACTCCTGTGCATGCACTGACATCCAGCTCAACACCTCCCAGTACCTCCAGCTCCTGCCTCACCCTCCCGCCTGGCTCTGTCCTCTTGGCACCTGCCCCTGCTGGAACTCATCCTTGCCCCCAGGACCGTGCTCTCAGCCTCCTCCATCACTTCCAGTTTGGCCACGGTTGTCCTCTGCTCACACACCTTCCATGGCTCCCTATCGCCTACCCAATAAAGTCTAAACTCCTCTGCCTGTCATCCACAGCCCTGCACGTCTGCCCCACCAGCCTCCAGCCTCCTCTCCTGTTCCCCTCATACCCTCTGTGTTGGCCCCAAGGATGCCCTGACGCCCGCTGAGTCTCCATCCCACACTGCTCACCCCGTTAGTGCATGTGTCTCAGCAGGCACAGGCACTGGGTCATGAGTGAACTGACAAGGTAGGAGCAAGAAGAGAGAGTCACTTCTCAGCCCAGGAGATCCTGAGAGGCCTAGCCCAATTCCAAAAACTCTCAGGACCTTAATGCCAGCCCAGAGAAAAACAGGGAGTGGTTGTTGAATGAATAAATGTGAATGTCTATCCCCAGTTTTTGCGTTTTGTCTCCTTCGTTGCATCCTGAGAACTCCTACACATCCCTCACAGCCTTGCTGCAAGGCCCCTCCTTCGGGTAGCTCCCCCTCACTGCACCTCCAGGCTGCCCCAGGCAGTGGCTATCTGTCCCAGTCCTGACCCTCAGGCCAGGGGGGCTAGTGTTCGCAGGAAGTGAGAGGGGACAGAGACCCCAGCAGGGTTCACTACTCAGCCAGGGACCACCTGGCTTCCTTGAGGGGGGTGTTGGGTGCACCTCCATCAATCCTCTGCGACAGGACCCCCCGGATGACGTCTTCATAGATGCCTTCGATGGTCAGGGCTGGGCTGCCCATGGCAAGGACGTCCGCTTCGAACGCAGGCAGCTCCTGTCACAGAGGTGGGGAGGGCCTGGCCTGGGTGGGCTGCGACCGGGCTTGAGCCCCAGCCCTGACCCTGATTAGCTGAGGGCCTCGGGCCCTAGTCTTTTAGATGGACTCCTTGACCCGTACTCCCTGGGGCTGTTGCGAGGGGTGCAGCGACAAGCATGTCGCACCTCAGCAGGAGCAGTGCTGCGTCGAGAGAGTCTCTAGTGCCTGGGCAGACCCCTGCCTGGTGCCCCTCGCCCGCGTGGGCAGGGCCCTGGCTCAGCCCCGCTGCCCCGGCACTCCGCCTCCAGGTCACCAGGCCCGACCTACCGGGGCGCCCTTCCAGCACGGCTCGGCCTGCAGCCGCCGCTTCTCCAGGGTCGTCTTCCCAGGAGGGCCTCCCAGCCCTCTGTCCGCCTGGCACGCGCGACACACACACGGATGCGCACACACGCACGCGCGGGCACACCCCCAGCCCCTGTCTCTGAGGCTGCGGCGCCTGCTGACATGTGGCGCCCCGGACCCCACCCTAGATGGCCGAGCGCCGTCCTGGGAGAAGAGAGGGCGCTGGGGCAGCCCGGGAAAGCCAGCCGGCCCACCCAGGGCTCAACTGTCGCAGTAGCTCTGGGCGGGAGAGCGCGCCCCGCCCGCCCGTCCCCCGGCTCACCGCTCGGCGGCGCTGCTCCAGCTGGCTCAGCACGAAGGGCAGGAAGATGCCAAGCAGCCACCCGCGGACGCGCCTCCTCCGCGCCGAGCCGCTGTCCGACCGGAACTTCTGCAGGACACACGGGGCGGTCCAGCGGCCGGCGGGGCGCGGGCCCACGGCCGCGGCCTCCCCCGACCTCACCTTCAGCACGCGCGCCCGGACTTTCTCCAGCTGCCGGGAGGCCTGGTCGCAGTCCAACGCCGTGGTCAGACACTGGTCGGCCAGCTGCAGGAAGGTGGCCACAGCGTCGGCCATGAGCTGCGGGAGGAGGAGTTGGGATGACCTCGCGAATCCGTGCTCTGACATTCTGGGCCTTGCACCTGCCTGCTGACCCCTTCTCAGCATCCAGCCTGTCCCCAACCTGCCACTTCCCCCAACCTCCTCCTTATCTCAAGAAACAGCACCCCTCTCCTCTCAGGACCTGGGGGTCATCCAGTCAGTAGGGACCTATATGCAAACAGGCAGAAAGTGCCCTCCGCTTTGGAGGATGGTGCCAGGGTGCCCAGCCTGGGAAATAGACAGTCCGCCAGAGTTTAGCCTCCGCAGCTGAGTGATCTTGTGCAGTGTACAAATTGAACAACTGTGCCAGGCAGTAGCGGGTCATCTCAATCTCTGTCTCCTTCACTCGCCATGTCCATCAGCAGGTCCAGAAGGGACCTTCAAAACACACCCTGCTTCTCTCCACTAACAGCACCCATCCTGGTTCAGGTCTCCTCCCTGCCTCCCCCACTCCTGCCCCCACAGCCCCTGCTCCCCACGCAGACGGGGCTTCCCAAACCTCGAGTCTGGTCATGCTTCTCCCCTGCTCACACACCTGCTGTGGATCCCCACTGCCCTTGGGACAGAGCCCGGCTCCTTAGCCCCACACTCAAGGCCCTGACCCACCTCACTGGCGTGTCTCCCACCTTTCTGCCCTCCCTTGAAACCTACAACCCGATGTCTCTAAATCGCTTCATTTTCCCCAAATGCAGACAAGCTCTCTCACCTCCCAGTGCTTACCCACACTCTTCTCTCCACCCAGGACATGTCCCACCCCCATTCCTCCCACTGCTGCCCCAGCTTGGAAGGCCCCTCCTCCTGGAAGCCTTTCCAACCCTGGAGATGGGCCAGGGCCTCCTCGGGGCTCCCACAGCACTTGTGCATCCCAAGCACAGCCCTGTACCCCCGGTGTGGTCACTGCCTGGCCATGGGTTCCTGTCCGCATGACGCTGGTGGCCTGGCAAGGCCAGGCCGTCTGGGCCATCATGGTCTCCCTGGCACACACCTGGCCCCTACTCAGTACAGGCTGCTGTTCTGGCCTGGCCTCCTGCCAGCCTCCCATTGCCCCTCACCTGCTGTGCGAGATCCTGGGCCCCAAACACCAGGCTTTGAGTCCCCAAGAAGCCAAATGGCGTCACCAGCCGCCCCAGGCGCCCCCGACTCTGCTCGGCCTCTTGGTAGCAGATCTGCATCAGCTCTGGGTCCCACGGCATCTCACCAAATGCGTAAACCTGGGCTCAAATAGCAGCCAGGTGAGAAAAACACCATCAGCTGATGGAAATGCAGGGCCAAGGTTTCCCCAGCCAATTCATCAAAGGAGAAGCAGCAATGGAAACACATTCCACCTCGGTTGTCACCAAAACATGCATAGAAAGTAACAGTGAGGTACAACGTGAGGGACCTAAAATGGTAAAACGTGAAAAAAAATGATAACACGCAGTGCTGGTGTGACTGAAGGGAAATGGGCACACTCAGCCCTTGTTGCACCTACACCCACTGCCTGCTGCCCTCCCTGTGCTGGGCCCCGGGGCTGCAGAAACAGAGTAGTCCAGGCTTCAAGGAGCTCACAGAAAAGTTGGGGGAGGTAGACTAGACAAACAACCATGGGGCTTCTGGTTCTTTCTGTGAGGAGGGAAGCACAGGCAGCTGTGGATGCAGAGGGACCAGGGAAAGTTCCCGGAGGAGGTGATTATGAAACGGAGGCTTAGTGAATTGAAAGTTTCCTGGCACGTAGTAGGCGCTCATTTAACATCAGAAGACCTAAGCTGAACTGCATGGAGTAGAATTCTCTGGCTCAGGGGATGAGGCTGAGCTCTGGACAAACATGGGAGGAGGAGGGGTTTGGGGAGAAGTTGACTCCGGACTGATGTTCCTAAAATGCTACTCTTGCCATCTTACTCCTTCCCCTCATGTTTTGAACTGTGACCCAATGACCAAACAGCACGGTGGTCCACAACAAGTAAAAAGCAGCCTAGAACAAAGTTCAGAGAAGGTTTTCAAACAAGAAAGAGGCAAGGTTCACGGAACCCTTCTGCAAAGTTTACACATTGCCCATTGCCGACGACGCCCCACCCACTGGTACTCACCTCCTTGCGCAGCTGCGCGCCCGAGGAGCTCCCACGCAGGTGGCGGGACAGGCGGTCCATGCCCCGGGCTAGGAGGGTCTGCACTGCCACCAGTGCGGCTTCCACGGTGCTCACCAGCGTCCGCGTGATCCGGGGCAGCTGCACGGCCACCTTCCCACGCAGGCACGACTCCAGGGGGCCCTGGACTTCGGCTGGGAGTGGAAGACACGGGCCTGGGTCTCCTCGGCGAGGGGCTCCGCACACGGTGGTGGGGGGGGCACCATGGGCTCAGCAGGGTGACGTGGACGGGAGCGCAGACTCTGGCCACCCTCTTCTGCCTCGTTTTACACATGAGGAAACTGAGGCTTGGAGCGCACTTGGGACTGGCTCGAAGGCGCAGGCCGGAGAGGCAGAGGCCGGATTCCAATCCGGTTCTCTTTGTTACTGAGCTGAGTGGGAGCCACTGCTGCCGTCTGACCCGGACAATTCTGACCACCCAGGTCACGGCTGTCACTGCAGTGGCTGCGCCCCTCTCCCGCGGCGGGCTCTCGGCTCCGTCTCTGGGCCGCCCCTGCTCCGGCCCCGCCCCCCGTCTTGACCCCGCCCTGGCCTCGCCCCCTCGAACCTCAGCCTCAAGGCCACGCCCATTCTCCGCTTAGGCCCCGCCCTCGTGCCCGGCCGGGTCTTCAGGTCTCTGACTCTCGGCCCCGCCCCTGAACCGCCTTGTGCCCCTTCTTCCTCTCAGGCTCCCGGCCCCGCCCCTCCGGCCAGGCCCCGCCCCCGGGCCTCGCCCCGCCCCCGGGCCTCACCCCGCAGCCTCCCCGCCACGCGCGCCCGCAGCCGCAGCATCTGGTCCACGTCGGGACGGATCGTCCTCTCCAGGGCCGCGAGCAGCTCGTCCTTTTCGGGCTGGAAGGCACGGAGCCCCGCGGAGGCCCTGGCCAGGACGGCGGCGTGGATGGCGTCCAGGAGCTGCCCGGACCCGCCGAGGGGACCCCACACGGGCCAGGGGGCAGGGGTGGAGGGACAGAGAGACAGAGACGCCGACAGATTTCAGGCGACAGTCGCAGGGAGGGGGAACCTGGGCGCCCGGATCCTGCCCCCACCCCACGCAGCCCCCCGCGTGTCCCTGTCCCCCCTCCGTGACCCCGCGCGCACCTCGGTCCAGGCCCAGGCCCGGGTTCGGCCGGCCCCCCGCAGGCCCGGCAGGGTCTGGGCCCGCAGCGCGGGCAGCAGCTCCCGCATCAGCACTGCGGTCAGCACCTGCGGGAGACGGGGCGTGGGCGCCGTAGCCGGCGGGAGGCGTCTTGGGGCTCCCTGGTGCGGCCTCGCGAAGCACTGACCTCGGCATCTGAGCCCAGGGTCACGTCGTCATCGCCAAAGTGGCCTTGGTGCTGCCGGTAGAGCCGGACGGCCTCCAGGAAGGCCCAGGCGGCAGGGGCCTGGCTTCTCTGTAGGACTGAGCAGCAACATTTCAGTGCCCGCGCACACCTGCCCTGCTCCCAAGACTGCCTAACTCCCCATCACCTGAGGAGGAAGCCGTCCGACTCCTCCCATGTCCCAGAACACCCAAGTCTCACCCACCTCCAGACCTTTGCACAGGCAGTGCTCTCCGCAGGGAACACGCTCCCCCAAGACCATCACTAGCCCATAAGTTGCCTTTACACTATTTAGGAAAAGGCATCCTCTGCAGGCAGTCACAGCCCAGGAAGCTCTGCAGTCCCCAGCTGCCCCTCTTGTTAGGTACATTTGTGCAGTCAACAACCTACCCAAGGTGTATGTGTTGGTCCTGTTCCCCTTCCTCACCTGGCTGGCCCTTTATCTTTTTCAGACCCCAGCCTTGCCGTCCCCTCCTCTGAGAAGCCCTCCCTGATCCCCAAGGCTAAACTCCCACTGGGTCTTGTGTGTCCCCATCACAGCCTTGGCCACTCATAACTGCCTGTTGTCCCCTTTGTCTCCCCCAACTATCCATTTTATAAATAAAGAAACTGAGGCTTGGAAAGGGTCCCCCAGCCAGCAGGGGCAGAGCCATCAGACCTCAGACCTGGAGCCCTCCCAGGGCCCCACCTGTTCCGCGAAGCCGGATGCCACCCTGCAGGGCTAGCCTCCAGGCACACTGTGCCTCCCTTGTGGCCGCAGAGAAGCAGAGGTGCCGGCGGAAGGGGTGCTGCAGGAACAGAGGGCAGCCAACGGGCATTTCCAGAAGGGGGTCAGCCTCCTCCTGTGTGTGGGCTCCTGAAAGCAGACAGAGGAGGTCACATCTTCATTCATTCATTCATTCATTCACTCTATAATCACTCATTCACTAGGAGAAAATAAACAAAACGCTTCGAGGAGCCCCTAGCATGGACGTCACTCCATCAGTGTGAGCCACGCTATTGCAGTTGCATTATCCTTGTTCCAGCTCGGCCCAGGGAGGTGTGCCCGGGGCAGACATCAGCACTCCACCCCCGAGTTGTTCACAGCCTCAGCATGCCGCCTGGGCCACCCCCAGCAATCTATCTGAGTTGGCATATGACCTGAGCCCTGCTTGCCATGGGAGCTGGAGTCAGCCAGGCCCGGGTCCAAACTCGGCCAAACCATTTCCTCCCTCTTTGCCTAGGGCACAGGTTCCTCTCCCTGACCCCTGCTTTTCCTGCCTGTCATCTGGGCTTCAAAGTGATTCCAACGACCTAGACCTGTTAGGAGGACAGAATGGGGGCATTTACGTTTGGTTAATTTATTTGGGGTCTCCTAAATCCTGTCTTTTGTTCTGATTTCCAGCGTGATACACACAGCCTGTAGGAAGATGCCGTGATCCAGGAGTCCCTGGTAATCCCAGCCCTTCAGCTGCAGCCCCAGAGACAGGAACAGCTGCTCCCATTCTGGGGGCATCACTCCAGGTCTTAGATCTGCACAGAGCTGCACGGGCGCCTTTTGTAACAGGCTGGGTTTTCTGGCCTATAACAGGCCCTTCGCGGCTGCGGACGTCTGGGACACCTCCAGTGCCTGCACTCCCCTTTCCAAGGCCTGGGCCATCATTTACTTAATCAGTCCCCCGGGATGGGTATTTAGGTGGATTCTGACGTTTTCAACATGATCGACAGTTCTGCAGACTGTCCTTGTCACTACACCTTTGTGTCATTTGGCAACAAGATGGCTCCACAGCGAAGCAGAGGGTGCACTTCTGGCTTCTGTCCCTTCCTATGTGACAATCCTCAGCCTCAGTGTCCCCGTCTGTGAAATGGGGCGGTTAGCGGCGGGGCTGCCTGCTGGCAGACTCGATGAGATAACCCGGGCCTGGCACTGGCCCAGTAACGCTGCTCCGGACCCTGTTCCTGGGCGCCGCTGTGGTAATGAGGGGGGAGCCCTCCTGGAAACGCTGGGCAGAACACGACCCCCTGCAGCAGACCTGCGCCGCCATCCTAGCACCGGTGCCCCCAGATGCTTGCTCACACCGGGTTTCACTGTTTTGCTCTTTGCTCCTCTGACTCTGGCCCAGTGACCTAGCTTCTCTCTTTCTGGCGAGAGCAGCTGTCTCCCTTCCTAGAGCCGGGGTGCTCACCCAGAGGCCACTCTGCCCTGCGTGGGACGCTTGGCCACGTCTGGGGACACTTTTGGTCGTCATACTTGGGCGGGGGGAGCTCCTGACATCAAGTGGATGGAGGCCAGGGATGCTGCTCACATCCCGCAATGCACAGGGGCCCCCACTGAGAAGAATGGTCCAGCCCCAACTGCCGGCAGTGCTGAAGTCGACGGACCTGCTCAAGGTCCCTGGGAGCCTTACCTGAGGCATCTGGGCAGAGAGTGTCCAACAGGCGGAGGTACTCGCGCTGACAAGTCAGGACTGTGTACCCGGTCAGGGCTGTGGAGCCCAGAGGACGACCCCCGTCCTCATATTCCTACAGAAGGCATTCAAAGAAGCAGCTTGGGACAGGCCCGAACTGTGGCTTCCATGTCCCAACCGTGGGACGAGGGGGAGGCCTGGGGTTAGCTGCACCCGCCCACCGCTGCCATCCTCCCTCCCTCTTCTTGTCCCCCGTCCTGCTGGGGGGGGGGGGCATCTGCTGTGCTGTGCGCTGCATGAAGATTCTCTCACCGAATCCTCACAGCCCCATGTTGTGTGGACTGTCATCCCCCCATTTCACAGAGGTGGAAACTGAGTCCCAGGGAGACAAATGGCCTGCAGGAGTCCCCCAGTCTGGAAGCAGGGCACAGGCGTGACTCGCAACGGCCTCGTGTAGTTTCAGCCTCAGCTCCACTGCTGACCACCAGTGAGTCCCTACTCCTGGCCTGGGCCTCAGTTTACCCACCCAGCACAGCAGGAGGTGGTCCCCAGCCCTGGGCCAAGTACACAGGGGCGCTTGATTCATCCTGGATGACTGAAGAGCAGAGGGGGCTATGCTTGGAGCTGGACCCCAAACTCAAGATGGAGAGGGCAGGATGCAGAGGCTGGAGGCCAAAGGAACACAGGCCACTCACTCACCTCTCTATGGCTGAACCACTCCAGGCGGCCGTCCCCACGCAGGACACAGAAGACCGGCTGCCACTGGGGTGGGTGGCCCCGCAGATGGACCAGGGGCCCTCGGTGCTCTCGGACTCGGGGCAGCTTCTGCGGGAGTGGGGGCCGGCAGATGTCGGGGCACGGGCCAGTGTCCCCATGTCTTGAGGACCCAGGTGTCTGGGGCACCACTGCATGCAGGGTACTCAGGCGCTGCTGCTGTGGGGCTGCCATCCTGTCTCAAGCCCATGCAGGGCACGCTCTTGTCTGTGGCACTTCCAAATATGACCTGATTGATCCTCCCACAGCCCCGGGAGGCACACACTCTTGTCATCCTCACTCCCCACCCCAGCCTCAGATGAGCCCCCAGCCCTAGCCAATATCCTAACTGCAGCCCATGCGGGACCCTAAGAGAAAGGCCTGAGAAAAGCCACACCCAGATTTGGGAGCCTCGGCGCCCCATCCATGCGTGTTGTTGAAGCCCGATTGTGTGGCTGCTGTCACACACGTCTGCTAACTGACACGAGCCGGCTCGCTGGCGCGGGCAGGCAGGCCTAGCTCTGCCTCTGTGCACACAGCCCTCCCTCAGCAGGGCAGGACGTCACCTGGCCTCCACTCTTTGTCCCTCTCCTTACCACCTGGCCGCCTGAGACCTGTGGTTTTTGTTTTGTCGCTGGGCCGGGCACAGGGCCCGGGACACAGGGTGCGCACAATCAATACTTGATGGACAAACCCACTGCTTCTCTGACGGCCTGATGCTCGGGCGGGGCAGCGGGAGCCTGGTGGTGTTACTCAAGTCTCTGGACCGTTTCCATTTCCTGGCTCTGAGACTCTTAGTAATTGTATTGTTAAAGCCTCACGACAGAGTACACACGCAGCGCAAACTATCCACGAAGTCTCAAACAGAAGCTCCCCCCAGAGAGAGGGGAAGCCTCTCCACGCTGCTCCAGCCCCAGAGGCAGCGGGCCCCGTCCAGGTGGTCGCCCTGGCAGGTGGCAAAGGTGCAGGTGGGGGAGATGCCCCGTCCATGATGCCCTGAGTGGCCGGGGGACAGTCCCAGCCAGGAGGGGGCTCTGTCCACAGCGACCAGCCTATGAATGCTTGTCCAAAGAATGACTTTTTCACGATGAACCCAGGTCTGGGCACCAGTGCGAGCAAAGGTAAAAGGAGGCCCCAAACCCACCCCCCAGCCCCCAGCCCCCACCATCCCCAGCCCACCCCCTGCAATGGCCCCCTCCACCCCCCACGGCACCCCCTCCCCAACCCTCCCACCCCCGTGGCACCCCCCTCCCCAGGGCCCCGGCACTTCCTCCCACCCCCGGCCCCCCTGCCCGCCCCTGGCACCTACTTTGCTGCGCAGCAGCTGGCATCCGGCTGGCTCTTGGGGGCTGAGCTCACAGGCGACCTGCCGCAGGACAGAGGCCGCCAGCTGCCCGCGGTAGCAGGGCAGGAAGCTCCTCAGCAGGGCGTCCACCCGGTCTGCAGGGACAGGGGCCGGCGAGAGGGCTGGTCAGGCCCCGCAGACCTGCCTGCGGAGGGCCAAGAGGGGAGAAGCCATCGGTGGGCTCCCACCCTCACCCCAAAGCTGCCAACGAGACCTGCTCCGAATTCCCTTTGCCCTTCTCCCTCCATCGCCTGTTCGCATCCACATGGGGGCGGGCAGTTAGGCGACCCAGTCTTCTCTGATAACTGGCATGCAGTAAATTTAAATCATATAAAGCACACAATTTGATGAGATTTGACACATGCACACATCCATGAAACCATCACCGCCAGCAAGATAATGAACAGATCCGTCCCACCTGAAGTTTCCTCTCGCCCCTTACCTGGGAAGGTTTTCAAAATCTTTTAAAAGCCCCACCCTGGTGCAAGGGAACTTTTTGAGGGGATGGAAGTGTTCTGTATCCTGATCTAGGAGGTGATCACACAGGTGTTAGATTTCCTCAAGCTCTTCCCCTAAGATGTGTTCACTTGACTGCATGTTAAAACATATATCCATCCTGCTGCCTAGAATGTGGACCCAGATAGCTGGAGCTTCAGCAGCCATTTTGTGCCATGCGATAACCTCAGACACAGAAGCCATGGATGTAGAAGCACGAGATGGAAGAAGTTTCATCAGCCTGCCTGCCTCCATACCCCTCTACAGGAGAGAGGAAATAAATCTTTACCTTGTTTAGTCCACACTTCATAAAGTAACTCGTTGAACACATTTGCATAATGATAACTTGACCTTCTTTCCTGGTCTAGATTGTGAGCCCACAAGGGTGGCGCCATTCCCAACCCCACTGTGTCCCAAGTGCCCAGCACACAGTAGGTTCTCAACCATGTGTATGGAGGATGGAAGGCACCAGCCCCTCTTAGTCACAAATCAGAAACTGACACACAGAGAGGGACCTGCTGGTCCCTGCACAGCTGAGAGGATCATCCTGCAAGATCTGGCTGGGCCTGGGGCACTGCCCACCTGGCTCCAGGACCCCACCCAAAATTCACACCCTGAATAAGGTTACCAGATTTAGCAAATAAAAATATGGGACACCAGTTAAATTTAAATTTCAGGTAAATAAGGAATAATTTTTTAGCATGTGTTTACCCTCATGCAAAATTTGGGACATACTTATACTAAAAACATTATTCACTGCTTCCCGAGACCTCACACTGACACGGCTCGCAGTGCATCTCACAACCGTGGCCCAGACCCCCACTCCTGCCTCCCCGTGCCGCTCACCCGTCACGTGCTGCTGCTGCCGCTTGTCCAGGGGGCTTGAGGGCCGCCCACCCATCATGCGGCCTCCTCCTGGGGCTCCCCTGAGAGCAAAGCAGACGCTCGCCTCCCCACGGCCCCCAGGTTCCTGAGCTCAGGGGCACTCTGGGAGCGAGGTGGCCTGTGAGGGGCCTGGGTGCTGCGGAGACCAGCTACCTCAGGTCAGAAGCCAGAGCACGGTCCTCACGTCTCCGGGGAGATGCCCGCCCCGCCCCCTGTCCCGCCCCCCAGCACCTGCTTCTCCTGGTTCCCCCCGGGGCCAAGGTCCCCAGAGCTGGCAGTTTCTGTAAGGGCCCTGGGGCAGCCCCGGGGGTGGGGGAGCCATGTGGAAGACAAAAGTCCTAACTGGCCTTGGAGGAGGGATGCAGGGCAGACATCTGGCAGAACCAGCCAGCAGTTGTTGGTGTGTAGAGAAGGCGGTCGAAATCCTGGCGCCCTCCCATACTGGGCCCATGTCGTGCCCACCTATGCTGGGCAATGCTGGGTCCTGAGAGGATCCAGCCCTGGCCCAGCCTCAGGAGCCCCCAGGCTGGGGAGACAGAGCTAAACAGACACCCCAGTCCCTGAGGACAAGGCTGGGGCAGGGGGAGTGGGTGGGGAGCAGTTGCTGTGTCCTGGACCGGCAGGGCCTGTCCCGTGCGTTCCTACTTTGCCGGTCCGTCCTCCATCAGCACATGTAGCACTGGACTGGGGGTCTCCCCACCCCTTCACCTTTTTTTCCAGTGCCTGGACCAGAGCAGCCCTCAGTGTTTGGCTACGAAGGAAGGAAGGAGAAAAGAAGGGAAGAAGCAAAAAGGGAGGGAGGGAGGGAGAAAGAGAAGGAAGGAAGGAAGGAATGGGGCAGAGTCTGCACATCAGGCTGAAATGTGATCTAACGGGGGATCTCAGAGGCTTTCAGATGAAGTGAGTGTCAAGTTCCCATGGCTGGCACATGGGACATGATGGCTGGAGCATAAGCAGTCACTTTGGACCATGAGGTAAAACCCACATGATGACAACAGCAAAACTATGGTGTAGTTTGGAGAACCAGGGTCCCCAAAGAGTTCATGACATTGCTCTAGCAGCCCTGGGTAGCCTCCTTTCAGAGAAACAGCTACACCTTCATTTTACTTAAGCCACCAGGAACATCTGCTTATAACACTCACCAATGCCCCAGGATTCATTTCTTCTTTCAACAAACATCAGTCCATGCCAGCCCCTGAGCAGAGCACTGGGGATACAGAAACGAGCAAAACAGACCACAGTCCGCCCCCCACAGACCATGGTAGGCATGCTCACAAAGCTGTCAGATAATGTTAAGGGTAAGGGAGAAAAACGGAACAGGAGCGGGTAGAAATGCTAGGCATGGGAAGGGGTCAGGGAGGTGGTGTTGCATCAAGACCTGAAGGAAGTGAGCGCCCAAGCCATGCAAAAAGCTGGAGGAAAGAGAGCACTGGAAGGTGGCAGGCCCAGGCCATGGCGGGACGGCCCCTGGCCGGCTCCAGGAACAGCACAAGGTGGGCGGGTGGGAGGAGGGTGAGTGAGGGGCAGCAGTCGGGGAGGAGGGTGGAGCGTCTCAGAGGCCAGAGCTGGGCTCGTGGGCCAGCAAGGGGCCGGTTCACTCTGCAGCCAAAAGGGAGCCACAGGCAGGTCTGGCACAGAGAGAGCTGGTACAGTGGGGACAGGGGGACAGGAGAGGTGACATGAGAAGTGACACGCCTCAGGCAGGGCCCCTCACGCGGGTCCCCATGCCCATCTCCTCACTTTCCCGTCCCTTCTCAGCCCCTGCCCTGGCCTCTGCCGGCAGCTGTGGGGGTCACGGCCACCTGCTGTCCCCGAGCCCCCGCAGGCTGCTTTCCTCCCAGCTCCCTCCTCTGCTTTCTCCACCTGTTTCCGCTCGCCTGTCCCACTTCCTCACTCTCACCCCAGTGACCCCTGCACAAGGCCTTCAAGGGGACGCCCCTTCCTGTGGTTTCAATTCCCACGTGTCCCTCAGCAGGCTCTGCGGGGCGCTCCCGGCCCCCAAACCTGGCAAAGCTCCAGCATGGCTGACTGCCCAGGCGCCCCCAGCTGCCCTCCCCTGAGGGCCGGAGTGGGTCAGAACGGGCACACAAAGACGCTGCAACCCCACACATCACCCCTCGTCACCCCTTGGCACATTCAAGGCTCTGATCAGGTCTGCAGTGGGCGCTAGCAAAGGTCGCTACTGGCCCCATGTGTGCAGGGGAGCTCGGCCAAGAGGGCAGTGGGCTAAGTGGTGTGCCCCAAAAGCATGTGCCCACGGGCTACTGTTAAAAAAAACAGAAGACCGGGAGCCTGGCAGTGTAGCAGTTAAGTTCAGGGTTCGTGGGTTTGGATCCCAGGCCCGGACCTTCACATTGCTCGTCAAGCCATGCTGTGACGGCGTCCCACACACAAAATAGAGGAAGATGGGCACGGATCTTAGCTCAGGGCCAGTCTTCCTCAGCAATAAATAAACAAACAGAAAACAACAAGTGTTGGTGAGGATGTGGAGAAATTGCAACACTTGTGCACTGTTGGTGGGAATGTGAAATGGTGCCGCCGCTCTGGAAAATGGCCTAACGGTTCCTCAAAAAATCAAACAGAGAATTATCCTAAAGACCCAGCGGCCCCACCTCGCGGCATATGCCCAAAAGAGCTGGAAGCAGGGTCTCAAGGAGGTGTGTGCACACAAGGTTCGCTGTAACACTGCTCACAGCAGACACAGCGGGCAAGCCAGCCAGGGCCCCGCGGCGGAGGGCAGACACACGACGCAGGGACAGACAGCGGAATCTTACTTGACGCGAAAAAGGAAGGTTAGTTCTGACATCTCCTACAACATGGATGAGCCCTGCAGACATTATGCCCAGTGAACTAATCCAGGCACAAAAAGACAAGCGCTGGACGACCCCACTTCTACGAGGCCCCTAGAGTCACACTCACAGATGCAGAAACAAGGACGGAGGGCGCCAGGGGCGGGGGGAGGGGGAGTGAGCATTTAATGGGACAGAGGCTCAGTCTGGGACGAGGAGAGAGTCCTGGAGATGGATGGTGGGGACAGCTGCACGACGGTGTGAATGCACTTAACACTGCTGAACTGTGCACCTAAAAATGGTCAAGATGGTAAATTTTATGTTGTGTGTATTTTAACACACACACACAAAACTATGTCGACGTCTTAACCCCTGGAACCTCAGAACATGACCTTATTTGGAATAAGGGTCTTAGCTGATGTAATTGGTTAAGGATCTTGAGATGAGGTCATCCTGATTGAAGGTGGCCCTCCATCCAATCACAGGTGTCATTAGAAGAGGACACAGGGGCCAGCCCGGTGATGCAGCAGTTAAGTTCGCACGTTCTGCTCCAGCGGCCCAGGGTTCGCCTGTTTGGATCCCGGGTGTGGACACGGCACCGCTTGGCACGCCATGCTGTCGTAGGCGTCCCACATATAAAATAGAGGGAGATGGGCACAGATGTTAGCTCAGGGCCAGTCTTCCTCAGCAAAAAGAGGAGGGTTGGCAGCAGATGCTAGCTCAGGGCTAATCTTCCTCAAAAAAAAAAAGAGGACACAGAGGCACAGGCAGGGAGGAGGCCATCTGAGGATGGAGGCAGAGATGGGGGTGACCAGTCTACAAGCCAAGGAACCCTGCAGACTGCCGGCAGCCAGGAGCGGCCTGGGACCGACCCCCATCGGCGCCTCCAGATGAGCCCACGCTGGCCCCGGTCTCAGACGCCTGGCCTCCAGACCGTGAGAGAAGAAACTCCTGTGGTTTAAGCGCCTCAGCTGGTGGCACTTGGCTGTGGCAGCCCCAGGACACTCACCCAGAGTGCCGGGCCTGCGCTCCGCCGGGTGACAAGGCCGTCAGACCAGGAGCTCAGCCTGGACACCCCAGTCCCACTGCCCACCAAGGACCATGAGACAGCGGGGACTTCACACAAATGCTCCTTTTAATAACTGAGTCGCCCAGAGCCCGGCCGGGGGCTGAGCCCTGCGGGCAGGCAGGCGGGGTGGCAGCTCTTCTGAAAGGAAGCCAAGCGCCGGGTGGGGCCCAGCCCCAGAAGGCCCAGCCACGGCTTCCTTCGCCCCTCGGGCTGGCTACAAGGCCGAATGCTTCTCGAAGGGCACGGTCAGGAGTCGGGCCGCTGCCTCGTCCAGGAACCAGCAGAGTTTCCCAGTGTGGGGCTGGACCAGGGCGGCGGGGAGCGGGTTCTCCTCCTTGTCCTCCAAAATGCGCTGTGTAGAGAGGGCAGGGGCGTGAGGCCTCACGCAGCGGGTGCCCCCGCTCTCAAGATGTCATGTCATCCTTCCAGCTGTCCCAGCCTCAACTAATCAGCCGGGACAGGTCCTTCCCATCCACCGTCTGTGACTGTTGGAAACGAGGTGGCACACCCTCCTTCCTGCAGAGACTGGAGAGTCACCACCTCGGCTCTGCAGGTCACACCCTGTCTGTCACAGGCACGGCCCTGCTGTTATGGAGCAAAAGCAGCAGCAGATGACGCGTCGACAGATGGGCATGGCAGTGTTCCAACACAACTTTATTTACGGACACTGAAAGGGTCAACCCACCTCCTCCTGACTGACAGCCCTTTGAGGACATCTGGGCCCGAAGGTTTTTGGGGAGAGAATTATTATTTACCTTTAAAAATACTTCCAGTTTCTTCCATACTTGTGGTCTTTTCAATAATGGCAATTAAAAATTTCTTATTGTTTTGTTTACTTTTAATATCTTACTTTATGTTTTCCTAAAATATTTTGTATAACTACACCTTTTTCCCTATCCCTACTTTTTTACTTATTCCTACTACATATGATTTTTTTTCCCTCTTGATTAGCTTTGCCAGGGGTCTATCTTTTGGATCTGTTTACCATTAAATGGTTAAGAATATTAACCAAGTCATTAATTTTTAATTTTAATTTCACTTACTCCCTCTGCTGACTTTTCTTAGATTTACATTATTATTCTTTTTCTAAAGTGCTTGATTTGTGTATTTCAAATATTTTCTACTTAATTTTTTAAAAATGCATTTAATGCTATGAATTTACCTGAGTGCAGCTTTGGCCTCATCTCATCAATTTCATTTCATAATCATTCATTCTTAACCAACCTGTAATTAGTTTCCATCTCCCCTTCAACCCAAGAATTACTGAAGGATCTTGGGATCTGGTGCTTCCAGCACAATAGCAGGTGGGGTCACATTCTCTCCCTGGGCCCGCATGCCCACGACCTTCCTGGGAATGGGGCCCTCAGCTCTTACCTTCAGAACAGCTGCCTTGCCTTCTCCAGTCGCCACAAAGATGACAGTCCGGGCCGCGTTCAGCACAGGAAGTGTGAGGGTCACACGCTGTGGTGGTGGCTTCGGGGAGTCGCTGATGGGGGCCACAATCTTCTCCCGCTCCTGAAGGAGAGAGGCCCAGGGTGGAGAAAGGAGAACAGCATCACTCCAGCTTCTTGAGTACTCATTCACACATGCCAGGCATGTTCCATCCACCATGCCATCCCACATGGTACTTGATTTAAGGCCTCCATTTTAAGATGGGTAAGCTGAGGCTCAGAAGGATTAAGCCGAGCCCACTGGCAGAGGCTGACTCCAACCCTGCTGTGGGTAATTTCCAGCTCCCTGGAGGCCCCAGTCAGCAGAGGTCAGGCTCAGGTGCAAGTAGGGCCTGCATGGGCATGCTCACCTGCAGGAGGGGGTGGTCTGGGAAGAGTGAGCAGGTGTGGCCATCAGGGCCCACCCCCAGGATCAGCAGGTCGAAAACCGGGATGGAGTCCCCTTGGAAGGCCTAGGTGGGGGATGAAGACCATCCAGAGAGGTTGTGAGGGAAAGGACACAAAGAGAGAGTCGTCAGAAAAAGAATCACAAGTGGCTATAACATAGGGAGCGACGCTCAGCCTCACTTGCAAAAAGGGGGACTCGAACCTATGAGGTTCCACGTTTCACCTGTCCAACTGCCCAAGAGTCTGGGGACACAACTGTCCCCAAGATGTGAGGACCCAGGCCCACCACCAGGGTGTCAGAGGCCAGGCTCCCCTTGGGGTCAGTATCCTTGAGGGGAGATCCACAAAGCGTTCTGCCCAGGGTGGGGCTGGGTCTGCCAACAGCCCCCAAGGAAGTTTCTGCCGGTGAGGAGCAAGCAGTGTCACCCGCAGGGCTGCTCCCTCGCCCTGGGAATGACCGTCGGGTGGACGAGTTCTCCCTGCAGCAGCCCCAAAGGACTCACCTGTCTCAGCTTCTGGGCGTAGTCCTCGGCGGCCTCCTGCACGGGCAGCTGGGGGTTGATGGTGATCACCCGGCCGTCGGGGATGGGCAGCCTGGAGAGCAGGTGGGTCTGCGCAGACGGAGGGACAGCATCACCAGCAGTGAGGCACAGTCCTTGGTGGAGCGGGGCTTCCGTGTGTGACCACCTAGATCCTCCAGGCGAGGACGCAGCTGTCATTATACCCACTTCCCATGTGAGTTGGGATCCCGGTGGATCCCAGTGGCGTTCTGCCAGAGGTCTTTCAAGTCCATTGTGATTGGGGCCCTCCTGGCCCCGGCCTGCACCTGTCTGGCTACACCACAGCTCTGTTCCAAAGCCTGCAGGGTTCATTGGCCCTCAGGATAAAACCCAGCCTCTCTCTGCCCTCCATAGGCCCTTCCCACCCCAGCCTGGACACAAGCTGCTGCCCCTGCCTGGGAAACTCCTATACATCCCTCAGGCCACCTCCTCCAAGCAGCCACCCCTGTCTGCACCTCCCCACACCGCTGCTTGGGGGCACTGCATGTAACTGTGATAAGCACTGACTTCTCTTCTGGGTTGCCATCACGGGGTACCCGTGCCCAGCATGCAGCAGGCACGCACCCCAGCCTCCGCTCAGCAGGTTTGATGCAGCAGCCCCTGGAGTCAGGCCTCCTGCAAGGTGGAAGGTCCCAGCCCCCTCCCACTGAGACGAGCCCCAGGGCCTGTGGTCTGCCCTGGGACAGGTGCTGTGCCTCCCTTCAAGTGTGGACTGACTGAGCCCAGCAACACGGAGCTGAGCCACAAAGGAAAAGCAGGGCAGCAGAAAAAATATAGTGTGTCTGGAGCAGAGGGTGACGGTGGCAGGGATGCGGGGTAAACCCACCACATCTCACACGGCTGAGCCCCCTGAAAGCTGGCCTGAGGAATGTGGGCTCTATCCTGAGGGCAATGGGGAGCCAAGGAGGGTGTGTGACCTGTGGAGGGACATGATCAGATCAGGTTCTGGAAAGACTTCTCTCCTTGTCCAAGGTCCTCATCCTCACACACCCTCAGGGACAGCACTGAGCAAAGCCAGGAGGGAGCATGGGTGCCCCTTTGCTGTCACCTGAGTCCCCTCCTTAGCTGCCCTCCCCCTACAGGCTCAGAGCTGGTCCCTCCTCCTCTGTCTGTTCTGGCCTCCAGAAGTGTGAGAAGAAACTCCTATTGTTTTAAGCCCCCAGTGTGAGGATGGCCCCACGGAACTAACATGATTCCCCTCACAGGGAACCAGCAGAAGGAGCAAATCCTTGCCTCACACTCAGTCCCACCCCACGGCCTTGGTCTCAGCTGTACCCTCTGCCCCAGCTCTGCCTGTGGCCAGGTCCTCACATCCCCAAGGGCTCAGCTTACACGTCACCCCCTTAGAGCACACCGCCCCGGACCCGGTCCTGGCAGAAGGATGCTCATCCCTCCTCCCCAGCACTTGCTGGCATCTGACACCATCATCTTCGCTCCCCACTGTGTTCTGTTCATGCTCTGAGGGGACTTCTCTCCTTTATCACACTGTGTGTCGGGGTGTGGCACCCCACCCAGGCCCGTGGAGGAACTGCCCAGCTCCCCACGGTGTCTCCAGCGCTGGGCAGAGGGACAGGCAACGAACATCTGTGCAACTTTCTTTTACTATTTTGGTTGAATGTTGTTACTTGAAGTACAGTTTTTCTAATTTAAAAAAATTAGTTTTTCAAAGTCTACAAAATAAGAAACAAAAGCACACTTTTTAATTCCGCTCTTGGGGAAAATACACAGGAAGGCGGGCGCTAGGGTTGGCCCCCCCCCCCCCCCCCCCCCCCCCCCCCCGCCCCAGAGATGTGTCCCAGGTGCCATCTGCCCCGGCCAGCGGGGCAGCTTCAAACCCGGGCTCTCCCACTGGTCATTTAGGTGGCTCAGGTAGGCAGGTAGGTAAGATCTCTTTTGGCCTCAGTTTCTCCATCTATGAAATGGAGGTACTAACAGCACCCAGCTCTCAGGCTGTTGTGAGGATAAATGGGTAAACCTTCCTCCTTATTACACAAAACAAGAGACAACTGTCAGCTCAAGCTTCTGTGCAAAGAAAACAACAGAGCAGGACCTGGTGACCCGGGCTCGGCTGAGCCCGCCCCTCCCACACCTCCGAGGGCGGCTTCCCGCTCCAGGTCAGGCGTTGACTCAGCTGCAGCCGGGCACCCCAGGGCCGACCACGGCTCCTGCAAGCCTGCTTCCCTGCTTGTAAATGGGGCGTGTTCCCGATTCTATAGGAGCCTGGGGCCCAGGTCCAAAATGAGCAGCGCCCGAGGTCATCGGCGGTTATCAGCGCTGCCAGCTGCGTGGAGACCACCGAGAACTCGCTTAGGTTGGAGGTGGGGAAACTGAGGCCGAGGCTCCGCACGAGCTCCCTCCTGCCTGGCTCTTCCCTAGCCGCCCCTGCTGGCCACGGGGCTGCGGCGCCTGTACTCCGGGTCCCTGGAACGACGGGCCGCTCCGCCTCACCTCCACGCCTGCCCACGCCGTTCCCTCTGCCCGGCCACCGGTTAAAGCGTGAAGAGGGACTTACGGCCCCACAGGCCCACTCGGGTGGCAGTGGAGGTGTAGCCCAGGCGGGATCTCGGGGCGCCCAGCCGACCACTCCCAGCTCCCCTCCAGATAGAGGCAGAGGGCACGATGTGACCCTGCGTGACGCGCCTGTCGGGTTTCAGGCGAAGGGCGCTCCTCCTCGAATGACCCCCAGCGGCCCCCGTAGCCGGGTTAAGACGGCGGGCGCGGCCCTCTCGGCGTGACCCCCGGCGGCCCCCGTAGCTCTCACCCGGTAGAGGCCGTACGTGCTCTCGGCGTGCTCGAAAGGCACGAGGCGCTCGTCGCAGAAGCCCAGCGTCCAGCGTGCGAGGCTGGCGGGCCCGGCGGGGGCGGCGGCGGCGGGCAGCTCGCGGGCCAACATCGAAACGAGGCTGCCGCCCGACAGGCCGAGCGCGAAGCGGGCGCGGGCCCCGGCCAGGCAGGACGCCGCCCGCTGCGCCACCAGTTGGGCTAGGGACGCGCCCAGCTCCTGCGGGCTCGAGAAGACAGAGATGAGGCCCGGGGCCGGCGCGGCCATGGCGACAGCGGCGACGGCTGGGAGGCGGAAGCCCTTCCGCGGCCGCCAGTGCGCCTGCGCAAAGGCGGGCCGCGCCGCTCAGTGCCTGTGGGCTGCCGCCTGTGGCGCATGCGCAGTCTCATGAGTGAAGCGCCGGTGTGCCCGGGCCGTGGGTGGG
This sequence comes from Equus asinus, assembly GCF_041296235.1. NCBI lineage: Eukaryota > Metazoa > Chordata > Mammalia > Perissodactyla > Equidae > Equus > Equus asinus. Next base: position 53,723,708 of record NC_091799.1, on the reverse strand, counting down.
GCCGCGCCGGTTGATTCTCTTCCCGCCGCGCCGGGGCTTTTCCCTGGGCTGTGGCAGGCGGAGCCGGCGCAGTTGCTCTCCGCCTCCTGGTGCCAGGGCGGGGCCAGAGAGGGGAACCCAGAGCTCCGGACCCCAAAGAGGGACTTGGGGTGTGGTGGGGTGGAGAGAGGAGATGCGAGATTTCCTGGAGGAGAGCGCATTTTGGTGGACTTTGAAGTTCCCGAAACTTTTGATATATTTATCTTGTTGCTCTTTGTTGTTTCTGTCTTTAATAAGCTCCATGAGGGCGGGTTTACTTTGTTCACTGATTGCTGCAAAGCCCCCTGAGCTACGCCTGGCGCAGAGCAGGGGCTGAAAACGTAATTGTGGAATTCCTTCTGCAAATGCTGGTTGGGATGCCTTGTGTCCCTCCAACTCAGAGAGTCCTCCACCCAGGCTGTTGTCTGGAGAAGCTCCCAGTCTGAGGCTAGTGGGCCTTGGCTGATAAGAGAATTTTCAAGGAGTAGCATGGGCAGAGAGGACTGGAAGGGAGAGAAGGCCTGGTGGGCCTAGGTGGCTGGACCACTTCTTGGAACCAGACAGTTCAGTAGAGTGTAGTAAATGCAACAAAGCTTGCATAAGTAGTGCATCTTTAAAATCAGCAAATTAAGAAAATTCCACGTATGACAGCATCAAAGAGAGTAAAATACCTAGGAATAAATTTAACAAGAAGTGCAAGACTCGTACACTGAAAACTATAAAACTTTGCTGAAAAAATTTGAAGATGATCTAAGTAAGTGGAAAGACATCCCATATTTATGGATTGGAAGATTTAATATTGTTAAGATGGTAGTACTCTCCAAATTGGTGTACAGATTCAACACCATCTCTGTCAAAATTCTGGCTGCCTTTTTTGCAGAAACTGACAAGCTGATTCTAAAATTCATATGGAATTGCAAGGGGCCCCAAAAAGCTAAAACAATCTTGAAAAAGAACAAAATTGGAGGACTTACACTTCCTGATTTCAAACTTACTACAAAGCTATAGCAATCAAGACACCTTGATTTTAGCCCAGTGAGATCCACTTCTGACTTTTGACCTTCAGAACCGTAAGATAAATTGGTTATTTTAAGCCAGTAAGTTTGCCGTAATTTGTTACAGCAACACTAGAAAACTAATACGGATCCTCACCTCACACCATATACAAAAATTAAAATGGATCAAAGAGCTAAATGTAAGAGCTAAAACTAAGAAGCTCTTAGAAGAAAACAAAGGCATAAACCTTTATGACCTTGGTAAGACAATGACACCAAAAGCACAAGCAACAAAAGACAGATAAACTGGACTTTATCAAAACGAAAACCTTCTGTGTTTCAAAGGATACTATCAAGAAAGTAAAAAGACAACTCATGGGAGGAATTTGCAAGTCGTATGTTTTATAAGGGCCTAGTATCTGGAATATATTAAGAACACTTACAACTCAGTAAAAAGACAAATAACTCAATTTTTAAATGGACAAAAGTTCTGAATAGACATTTCTCCAGAGAAAATATACAAATGGCTAATAAGCACATGAAAAGATGTCCTGCCTATTAGTCATCAGGGCAATGCAAATCCAAACAACAATGAAATACCACCTCACCCACTAGAATGACTATAATAAGACAATAAGAGGGGCTGGCCAGGACGGAAAATTCAAACTCTCACACACTGCTGCTGGGGGAATATAAAATGGTGCAATCACTTTGGAAAACAGTGGCATTTCCTCAAAAGATTAAAGAGTTACCATATGACCTAGCATTTCCACGCCTAGGTTTATACCCAAGAGAATTAAAAACAAATGTTCCCACAAAGACTTGTATGTGAATATTCACAGCAACATATTCGTAATAGCCAAAAAGTGGAAATATCTCAATGTCCATCAAGTGGTGAATGGTTCAACAAAATGTGGTCCATCCACACAATGGAATATTACTTGGCCATAAAAAGGAATGAACTACAACCCCAATGAATCTTAAAAACATCATGCTGCGTGAAGGAAGCCAAACACAAAAGGACACACAGTGTATGATCCCCTGTATATGAAACACCCGGAATAGGCAAATCCATAGAGACAGAAGCAGATGAGTGGTTGCCAGGGTTGGGGAGGAGGAATGGGGGGCAACTTCTAGTGGATATCAAGTTTCCTTTTGGGGTGATGAAAACGTTCGGAACCAGGGAGAGGTAACAGTTGCACAACTTTGTGAATATACCAAAAGCCACTAAGTTGTACAACCTAAAAGGGAGCGTTTTATCGTATGTGATGATGTCTCAATGAAGACAGATAGCAGGAGGAGCTGGCCGGCTGTGGAGAGGAACAGCGGTTCCGACACCAGAGCCAGCAGGGGCAAAGGCGAGGAAGTCAGCCACAGGGTGGAAACGCCCGGCTGCCGGAGCAGGAAAAGAGCCTGCAGGATGGCAGCGCTGGCTGAAGAGCGGGGGCTCTTTTCCAGCGTGATGGAGACCCTTGAGGGGGTGGGGCAGGGCCCAGCCTGCAGCCACCTCTCCTCGGAAGGCTGTCATCATCCCGTCTCCCTCCCCCACATGCCCTCTCTGGCAGCTGCTTCTCTTTCCTCGACCCTCACGCACCGCTCGGCCCCTGCCTCTGAGGGCCCACAGGTCGACGCCAGGCTGGGGCGAGTCTCTCTTCCCACATCACAGATGCAAACATCCCCTCTGTGGACATCCATAAAGGAGAGGCTCGGGCACAGTGCCTTCTGATCCCAGCTTTCTCCTGCCTTACCGAGGGTCCCTGGGGACAGGTCCCAGAGCTTCTCATCTAGCATAAAAAATACAGAGCTCCCAAGCCGTGAAAGGCATGGAGGGACCTTAAACACATCTTGCTAAGTCAAAGAAGCCAGCCTGAAAAGGCCACACATTGTGTGATTCCAAGTGTACGACATTCTGGAAAAGGCAAAATTATGGGGACAGTAAATAGAGCAGGGGTGCCAGGGTTTGGGTGGGGGGTGAAGAGATGGAGCAGTGGGGATTTCAGGGCAGTGGGACTATTCTGTATGATACTGTAAGGGGAGACAGGTCATTACACATTTGTTGAAACCCACAGAATGTACACCACCAAGAGGGAACCCTAACGGAAACTGCGGACTTGAGTTAATAATAACGTATGGACATGGGCCCATTAATGTAACATGCGGCAGTCAAGGCAAGATGTCATTAACGGGAAGCAGTGGTGCCTACACGGTGAGAGGGCATACGCAAGCTCGCTGTGCTTTCCACTCATCTTTCTGTAAACCTAAAACTGCTCTAAAAAATAAAGTCTATTATTAATTTAAAAAACAAACAAAGCCCGATCCTAAGAGTCATCAGGATTATTTTCTTGCCAGCCCAAAGGGAACTTCTTAGGCTGCTGCAGCCAGAGTCACAGGCTTTGGAACAGAAAGGTCCCCGTCAGGCCACTTTCTTACCAGGAGCCCCTGGCTCCTTCATTCCCGCCTCCCCGTGCCTCAATTTTCCCATCTAAAGAACGGGGACCATGATGACACCCTTGGAGGTGGTCGTAACGTCTGAAGGGATGTTACCCAGGATGCACTTGTTCTATCAGCACACCAGGGGGCTCCATCCCCAGCAGCACATCCTGCACCCACTCTGAGGGCATCTCGAGGGTTCCACCCTGCATCCCTCTCCTTGCAGACTGTGGGCGTCCAGGGACCAGCCCCACACATGGACGGTTCATCCATCCTTGAGCTGGCCAAGGCCTCATCCATCCCCCACCCATCCCCAGGGCTTCTCCCTCAGTGGCCCTTCCCAGCAAATACTCTATCATTACAAGCCTTTCTTCCTCTGTCTCCTGAAGTGGAGACAAGATGAGACAGACATTTTAATTCTGGAGGGGGCCAGCAGAAGGTGGGAGCTGAGAGTATAGACTCCGGAGCTTGATGCTCTGGGTTCGACTCCCAGCTCAGTCACCCTTGCAGGGCCAGTGGCTCTCATCCAGGGCTATGGCCACACCTGCTGGCCCCATACATAGAGGGGCACCCTTCCTGGGGGCAGCCAGACGTTCCAGGACACCTCTGGGCCACCCTGCACATCTGCTGGAACCCACAGGCAGGCCGGTTGGCCCTGCCCTGGGACCACTGACGCTGGCACAGGGCTTCCAGAGGCCCCAGAGGCTGCAGGGAGGCAGCAAGAAGGCTAACCCGCACGCCCCCATGCCCAGGCCCCCTGCACTTGCCGGTGGGCGAGCAGGCAACAGGGGGCAGCAAGAAAAGGCCAAGTGTGTCTTCTTGCTCATGTTTGGTGAGCATGTGCTCCCTGTGAGGTCCTCCCTTCTGAAACTCAGACAGGGTTCTGTGCCACCTGGGGACAGACACCAAACCACTGGGCTCCCACCAGGCAGCTGATGCCCTGCAGGTTTATTTCTTATACTCGAGTAGGAAACAAAAGCTTAGTGCTGGAAAGGCCATGCGAAACAGCAGGGGCACTCCCGGCCGGCCCCACTGCACACGGGGCCACACAGGGCTGCAGGGGACACACAGAAGGGCAGTCTGCGTGGCTCGCTGTAACAATGGGTGTCCGGGAGGAGCCATCAACAAGGCCGGCGGGGGTGTGTGAAATGTCACTACCAACACAGGGTCTGAGCTGTCACTAGCAAGGCCAGTGGGGACATTCAATGGGCTGGAACCCCTGAAGCCCAAGAGGCCATCTCAGCACCACCCTGTAGGAGACCTCCCCCACCCTACTTCTGCCACTCCCATGGGTCCGCCAGCAGCCACACTGGCTGGGGACACCCAAGAGTCCTCCGCCGGGTGAACACGCAAGTGGTGTGTGGGCAGCCATCCACACAGTCTTCAGGTCCTCCAGCAGGAACTCCAAGACACCTGAACTCAGACATCCAGGCAGGGGTGACATCCAAGTGGTCACAGTCAATTCTGGAAGCTTCTGGAGCATCAGGAAAGGCAGGCAGAGCAGGGGAGACCCACACCAGGGATGGGAAGTGCAAAAGGCAACTGGCCCAGCCTGGGAAAGATTTCCAGCTCACTGGGAGGTCCCCTGCAGACGTCCTGGACCCAGAAGGGCCATGCAGACCACCCACTTCTCCGTTGAGCAGGGAGGGCAGAGGGCCCACCTGGGGTTCACACCAGGCTCTGGTGTCCTGGGACTAGCAGCCTGGTTGGGGTGGGGCTCATGAAGGCACAGCTGAGAGGGAGGCAATGAGCCCCACTCCCGGTCATGGCCCCAAGGGCAGCTGGGCCCTGTACAGGCTGCAGCCCCAGGAAATGTCCGCTTGGTTCTTGGCAGGAGAACAGGGGAGGAGAGAGGAGGAGAGATGGAGGAGGAAGAGGTGAGGGCACAAGGGGACAGAGGAAGGCCGGGAACTAGGGAAAAGAGAGACACACGCAGACGCCGGAGAGGGAATACGGGCAGGGCGGGCACTGAGAGGGCAAAGGGATGAGGGAGAGGAGCGAGAAGGCAGCAGAGAGATGCGGGCTCCTCCCAGGGTCCCGGGTCCAGTTTCTCAGCCCCAGGACGGCCCCAAGTGCAGCTCGGCCGCCCCCAGGCAGGGCTGTCTGGCTCAGGCACGCCTCGCTCACCGGGCCTGGCCACAAGTCCAGCTAGCAGAGGAGAAGCATCAGAGGGCGAAGGCGCCAGAGCAGATGTGGGTGTAGACCCCCTGGTCCAGGGGCAGGTAGTGGCCCTGCTTCAGGTCCAGGAAGAAGAGGCGGTCCGAGGTCTGGCGGGGGTCGAAGCCCTCGCGCTGTAGCCGCGTCTTCTGGATCTTGAAGGTGCCTGGAGCGGGGGAGGTGAGGAAGTGGTGGGGACTTGGCAGGGGGCTTCCAGGACCCCCAACTCACCATCCTCTGCTGCACCTCCTGGCCTCTGCACAGGCCATCCCCTCAGCCAGGGCCATTCTCCATTTCACCTGCCCAATCCCCCTTGTGCTTCAGATCTCAGCTTCATGCCCCCTCCTTCAGGGAGGCCTCCCTGACCACCCCCATCACAGCCTGAAACTCTGTGAAGTCCCTGCCTGGTCACATGCTCACCCACTATGAGACTAGGGCTGGGTCTGTCACACAGTAGGTCAGGGGTCAGCACCATGCGGCCCGAGAGCCAAATTTGGCCCACCACAGGTTTTTGTAAGTAAAGTGTGGCACACAGCCACACCCATTCATTTATACATTGTCTACGGCTGCTTTTGTACCACACGGTGCAGCTGACTTGTTGCAAGAGAGACGGTATGGTCTGTGAAACTAAAAATATTTACTATCTGAGCCCTTAAGAAAAAGTGTGCACTCCTTACAGTGGACAATTAAAGAAGAGTTTCGTGAAAGGTAAACCTAAGGGTTAGAGTTAGTAGAAAAATCGAGGAGGACGCCTGTGTGCTCTAGAAACTGGGAGCGTTTTTTAAAAAAACGCTAGAAACCAGAGGTTTTCTAAACCTCTAGAGTTCTAGAGGTTTTAAAAACCTCTAGACACTGGAGGTTTTTTTTTGAAAAAACAAAACTTGAAGAGCACAAACCATAAGATTAGAAAAAAGTCTGCAACAAAATTAACGTTTTCTTTTCAACAAAGGCCACTGCGGACAAAGTTAACAGACTCCAAAACAAAAGAGACTTCCGGTGTCTGAAACCACTAAGGAATTAACATCTGGACTATTACGAACTCCCGTAAATCAAACAGTGAGGCACTGCAGAGACGGGCAGAAGACAGGAAGAGGCGAGTTACTGAAGAGGAAACCTCGGAGGCGCCAGAGGACTTGCTCAACTACCCAGTCATCAGAAAAATGCAGAAAATGAAGGGAGTGACGTCAGCGTCACAGGGGAGTGAGCTCTCTTGGTGATCTCTCCCCTCCACCGTACAACAAAAAGACACTCCTATTCCAACAGAGGAATCCACACAACGCAAAAGACATCTAAGAGACCCATGCAGCCACATGTTGGAGGGTGGAGGTGCTGGAGGCCCCCCAGGATGAGGTGGAAGCATGTAAGAGAAAACTTCGCTCCCTCCACAGAAGACTGTGCTTGGCCTGCAAGAGGGAAGGAGGGGGAGGGCACGCCTGCTGGAGGGAACATCAAAGATCCCTGAGGTCTGTGGCAGCCTATGGGGAAGCCCCCTACTGGGGTGAAAGCTATTGCAGGGGGTGACCTCATCAAGCCAACACCCCAGGAGAGCAGATAGGGAGAACAGAGCGAGAAAACCCAGAAAGCATGAAAGCACGCAGGAGAAAGCGCCCCTCCCCACCACCCGCTCAGCACCAGGTCCAGTGCCTGCGATCCCAGTGGAACTCAGAGGGCTCAGAACACACGGCTCTTGACCCCCCACCCAGTGGCAATAGGTAGTAGCTGCGATCAAATAATACCAGGATGTGAAAGAAAAAAGCCCTCTAGCAGTATCAAAAATTGTATTAAATCTCCAGACCAGAGAGAAAATGACAAGTACTCAGAAATCAGCCCTGAAGACACAGAAATACGTAATCTAAATGACAGAGAATTCAAAATAGCTATCACCAAAAAACTCAACAAGTTAAAAGAGAATGGAGAGAAACAATTCAACAAGGTCAGAGCTAATTCAGAAAAGAGACTGAAACTATAAAGAAGAACCAGTCAGAAATATTGGAGATAAAAGACACAGTCGATGAGACAAAACAAAAGATGGATTTCCTGACCACTCGAGCGGACACCCTAGAGGAGTGAATCAGCATAATCGAGGATAGACATGTTGAAATGCTACAGATAGAGGAGGAGAGAGAACTAAGACTAAAAAGAAATGAAGAAAGTCTCCAAGAAACATCCGACTCAATTAGGAAACACAGCATAAGAATTATAGGTATTCCAGAGGGGGAAGAGAAGAAGGAGGCAGAAAGCTTGTTCAAAGAAATAAGAGCAGAGAACTTCCCAAAGCTGGGGAAGGAGCTGGAAATCCACGTGAAAGAAGCTGCCTGATCTCCTAAATATGTCAACGTAAAAAGACCTACTGCAAGGCATATAGTAGTGAAACTGGCAAAAGTGAATGACAAAGAAAAAATACTAAGGGCAGCAAGGCAGAAGAAAATAACCTACAAAGGAACCACTGTCAGGCTTTCAGCGGATTTCTCTGCAGAAACCTTACAGGCTAGGAGAGACTGGAATGACATATTCAAATCTTTGAAGGACAAAAACTTGCAGCCAAGAATACTCTATCCAGTGAAAATATCGTTCAGATATGATGGAAAAATAAAAACTTTCCCAGATAAACAAAAGCTAAGGGAGTTCATAGCCACAAGACAGCCCCCAAACACACACACGAAATCCTCAAGAAGGCCCTCATACCTGGGGAAAAAAAAGTGAGAAAGGGGTTACAAAGCACAGAGTAAGGAGATAAATAGGTAGACAGAATCAGAAAATTGTAGCTATACATAAGAACAGGTTAGCAAATACTCAAGTATAACATTAAAGGTAAAGGAAGGAAAACACCAAAAACAAAGATAATCTTGTCACTTTAACCACAAACTCACAACACAAGATGGAATAAGATGTGAGAAAAACAACTTAGGAGGGAAAGAGGAAAGGGACTGAATCGGTTTAGTCTAAGGAAATAAGAGGCCACCAGAAAATGGACTATCTTATCTACATGAATTTGCATACAAACCTCATGGTAACCACTAAACAAAAAAGCAGAAGAGACACAAATAATAAATAAGGAGAAAACAAAGAAACACAACATAAAAAACTATATAACTCTATTGGTAGACCGAAATACACAGGACAAGAAACAAAGGAAATGCAGGAGAACCAGAAAACAAGTGATAAAACGGCAGCATTAAGGCCTCATATATCGATAATCATTCTAAATGTAAATGGATTGAATTCTCCAATCAAAAGACACAGAGTGGCGAGATGGATTAAAGAACAAGACCCAACAATATGCTGCCTCCAGGAAACACATTCAGCTCCAAGACAAACAGAGGCTCAGAGTGAAGGGATGGAAGACAATACTCCAAGCTAATGGCAAACAAAACAAAGCAGGTGTTGTAATACTTATATGAGACAAAGTAGACTTCAAGATAAGACAGGTAAAGAGAGACAAAGAGGGGCAGTATATAATGATCAAAGGGACACTCCACCAAGAAGACAGAACACGGGCTGGCCCCGTGGCTGAGTGGTTGAGTTCGCATGCTCTGCTTCAGCAGCCCGGGGTTGCACCAGTTCTGATCCCAGGCCCAGACATGGCACCGCTCATCAGGCCATGCTGAGGTGGTGTCTCACATAGCACAACCAGAGGCTCTCACAACTAGAATACACACCTATGTACTGGGGGCTTTGGGGAGAAGAAGGATAAAAAAAAAAGAAGACATAACACTTATAAATATCTATGCATCCAACACAGGAGCACCAAAGTACACAAGGCAACTATTAGCAAGCCTAAAAGGAGATACTAATAATAACACAATAATGGTAGGGGACCTCAACACTCCACTCACATCATTGGCTAGATCATCCAGACAGAAAATCAACAAGGAAAGAGTGGAATTAAAGGAAAAGCTAGACCAGATGGACTTAATAGACATACACAGAACACTCCATCCAAAAACACATTCTTCTCAAGTTCACACGGAACATTCTCAAGGGTAGATCATAAGTTGGGAAACAAGGGACGCCTCAATAAATTTAAGAAAATTGAAATAATAACAAGCACTTGTTCCTATCACAATGCTATGAAGCTAGAAATTAATTACAAGAAAAAAGCTGAGAAAGGGACAAAGATGTGGAGACTAAACAACAATCAATGGATCATTGAAGAAATTAAAGGAGAAATCAAAAATACCTGGAGACAAACGAAAATGATAACATGCCATACCAACTCATATGGGATATGGCAAAAGCTGTATTAAGAGGGAAATTCATCGCAATACGGGCACATCTTAACAAACAAGAAAAAACCCAAATAAGCAATCTTAAACTACACCTAACGGAATTAGGAAAAGAACAAACAAAGCCCAAAGTCAGCAGAAGGGGGAAATAATAAAAATCTGAGCAGAAATAAATGCAATTGAAACAAAAAAGGCAAAAGAAAGGACCAATGAAACAAAGAGCTGGTTCTTGAGAAGATAAACAAAATTGACAAACCCCTGGCCTTACAAAGAAAAAAACTTACAAAGAAAAAAAGAGAATGCTCAGATAAATAAAATTAGAAATGAAAGAAGAAAAATAACAATGGATACCACAGAAATATAAAGGATTATAAGAGAATACTACAAAAAGCTACATGCCAACAAAATAGACAATCTAGAAGAAATGGATAAATTCTTAGACTCTTACAACCTCCCGAAGCTGAATCAAGAAGAATTAGAGAATGTGAACAGACCAATCACAAGCAGAGACTGAAACAGTCATCAAAAGCATCCCAAAGAATAAAAGGACAGGACCAGACAGCTTCCCTGGGGAATTCTACCAAGCTTTCAGAGAGGATTTAATATCTATCCTTTTCAAGCTATTCTAAAAAAATCAGGGAAGACGGAATGCTTCCTAACACATTCTACAAGGACAACATCACTTTGATACCAAAGCCGGACAAGGACAGCACAAGAAAGGAAAACTACAGGCCAATATTGCTGAGGAACATAGATGCAAAAATCCTCAACAAAATATTGGCAACCTGAATACAGCAATTCATCAAAAGGATCATACCCCATGATCAAGTGGGATTCATACCAGGGACACAGGGAGGGTTCAACATCCACAAATCAATCATGTGACACACCACATTAACAAAATGAGGAAGAAAAATCACATGATCATCTCAACAGATGCAGAGAAAGCATCTGACAAGATCCAACAGCCATTTATGATAAGAACTCTTAACAAAATGGGGATAGAAGGAAATTACCTCAACATAATAAAGGCCATATGACAAAGCCACAGCCAACATCATACTCAATGGGCAAAAACTGAGCGCCATTCCTCTGAGAACAGGAACAAGACAAGGGTGCCCACTATCACGACTCTTACTCAACATAGTACTGGAGGTTTTGCCAGGGCAATTAGGCAAGAGAAAGGAATAAAAGGAATCCATACACGAAGTGAAGAAGTGAAACGCTCGCTGTTTGCAGACGACATGATCTTATATATAGAAAACCTTAAAGAATCCATCTAAAACTATTAGAAATAATCAACAACTACTGTAAAGTTGCAGGGTGCAAAATCAACTTACAAAAATCAGGTGCATTTCTATACTCTAATAACGAACTTACAGAAAGAGAACTCAAGAATACAATCCCATTTACAATCGCACCAAAAAGAATAAAATATTTAGGAATCAATTTAACCAAGGAGGTGAAGGACCTATACACTGAAAACTATAAGTCATTACTGAAAGAAATCGATGATGACATAAGAGATGGAAAGAGATTCCGTGCACATGGTTTGGAAGATAAACATAGTTAAAATGTCCACACTACCCAAAGCAATCTACAGATTCAATGCAATCCCCATCAGAATCCCAATGACATTCTTCACGGAAATAGAGCAAAGAATCCTAAAATTCATATGGGGCAACCAAAGACCCTGAATTGCTAAGGCAATCCTGAGAAAAAAGAACACAGCTGGAGGCATCACAACCCCTGAGTTCAAAATGTACTACAAAGCCATAGTAATCAAAACAGCATGGGACTGGCACAAAAACAGACACATAGATCAATGGAACACAACTGAAAGCCCAGAAATAAAACCACACATCTATGGACAGCTAAAGTTCAATAAGGGAGCCAAGAACATACAATGGAGAAAAGACAGTCTCTTCCATAAGTGGTGTTGGAAAATCTGGACAGCCACATGCAAAAGAATGAAGGTAGACCATTATCTCACGCCATACACAAAAATAAACTCAAAATGGATCAAAGACTTGAGGGTAAGTCCTGAAACCATAAAACTCCTGGAAGATAATATAGGCAGTACACTCTTTGACACTGAACTTAAAAGGACCTTTTCGAATACCGTGTCTCCTCAGACAAGGAAAACAAAAGAAAAAATAAACAAGTGGGACTTCATCAGACTAAAGAGCTTCTGCAAGGCAAAAGAAACCAGGATCAAAACAAAAAGACAACCCACCAATTGGGAGAAAATATTTGCAAATCATATATCCGATAAGGGGTTAATCTCCATAATATATAGAACTCACACAACTGAACAACAAAAAACAAACAACCCAATCAAAACATGGGCAGAGGATACGAACAGACATTTTTCCTAAGAAGATATACAGATGGGCGATAAACACATGAAAACATGTTCAACATCACTAATCATCAGGGAAATGCAAATCAAAACTACACTAAGATACCACCTTAACGCCTGTTAAAATGGCTACAATCACTAAGACCAAAAATAACAAATGTTGGAGAGGGTGTGGAGAGAAGGGAACCCTCACACACTGCTGGTGGGAATGCAAACTGGTGCAGCCACTATGGAAAACAGTATGGAGATTCCTCAAAAAACTAAAAGTAGAACTGCCATACGACCCAGCTCTCCCACTACTGGGTGTCCACCCAAACAACTTGAAATCAACAACCCAAAGTAACACACACCCCTACGTTCACTGCAGCACTATTCACAACAGCCAAGACATGGAAACAACCCAAGTGCCCAACGACCGATGATTAGATGAAGAAGATGTGGTATATATATACAATGGGATACTACTCAGCCAGAAAAAAGACAAAGCTATCCCATTTGCAACAACATGGATGGACCCGGAGGGTATTAAGTGAAATAAGCCAGACTGAGAAGGACAAACACCAGATGATTTCACTCATATGTGGAATATAAACAAGCACATGGACAAAGACAACAGTTCAGTGGTTACCAGGGGAAGGTGGGTGCGGTGGGCACAGGGGGTGAAAGGGAGCACTTAAGTGGTGACAGACAAGAAATAACGTACAACTAAAATCTCACATAGATGTAAACTATTATGAATCTCAATTAAAAAAAATGCAGAAAATGAAGAAATGCACCACACATTTCAGGAGGCCTCGTGGGGGTGGAGTGAGGAATGGAAATAAATACCTATGTGAATAAATCAAGAGAAGGGCCCTGCCCAAGCCCACAGTGCCAGCTGCCCACACACCATCATGTCACACACGGCACGGGGGCTGAACCAGGACAAATAAATAAACAGTTGCCGCACCGACAGATGGACGGACAGAAGACAGACAGACAGGCAGGGGCTGCACCTGTGGTGTCCACTTGGGGTAGGAGGCGGAGGAAGATGGGCCGGGCGTAGGGCGCCAGCACCTTCTGTAGCTCCTGGTACAGCGCGTTGGGGCTCAGCTGGCCGTGGGGGTCCACGATGGCAGCCATGCCTGCTTTGCCCTCTACTCCTGGAGACAGAGGCTCAACTGAGAACATCACCACTGGCCGCACCGTGGGAACAGACACACCCTCAAACAGTGGCCCCTGGCCTCTGATCTCCAGTCCCGTCCACCTGGGATAACACTTGCCAAAGCAGCACACGTTTTATTGAGCTGCTGCTGCACTCCCTGCAACCCTGAGACAGTCATTTTCATGATCCCGTCTTCTGGATGAGGAAACTGAGGCTCAACATCACCCATGAGAGGTGACTCTAGATCCAGTGCTCCCACCCAGGCTGTTGTGTGCAGTTGTCCAGGTCGTGCACTGCCCAAGGACACCTGTACCTCCAAGCTCCTCCTGGCTGGGCTCCTCTGGGGCCGCCATACCCTAGGACCACCCCCACAGCCCCAGCTTGCCTGGCACGGCGACCCCATACACGGCCACATCTGTTTGACCCAGGAGGCGGCTCAGTACGCCCTCCACTTCAGTGGTGGAGACGTTCTCCCCACGCCAGCGGAAGGTGTCCCCACCGCGGTCCCGGAAGTACATGTAGCCCAGCTCATCCATCACCAGCACGTCACCTGGCAGAGGGGAGAGGGGGGAAGTGAGACGGGGGCCCGCCATCCCCACACCAGTCCCTAGGGTCTGCACACCTGAGAGGTAGGCGCTGTCGCCCTTCTGGAAGACGCTGTGGGTGATCTTCTTGCTGGTGGCGCTCTCGCTGATGTAGCCATCGAATCGCCGCAGTGGGTCCTGCTGGTTGATCTGGCCCACGAGGAGGCCAGGCTCCCCTGGGGAGGAGGCTGCGCTCAGGCTGTGCTGGGCGGGCAGGGGGTGGAGGCCCCAGCTCCCTGGGGGACCAGTGGGGGCCCCGCTCACCGGCCTGGCATGGAATGCAGAGGCCCTGGGCATCCCGCAGGAGTTCCATGGTGTCCTCATTGACCTTCACCAGCCGGATGGGGTACACATGGGGCAGGATGCGGCTGTTGAAGCCACAGGAGCCGACCTGGGATGGGGGCGGACTGAGTCGCAGGAGCCCAGAGTGGCCCGGTGTCCTCCCCCTACACCTGACACCTTGCCTTTCCTGCCCCAGGCCTGGAATTAGCACCCTCAGTGTCACCCCAACTCTGATCTGGAGTGATCAGAAAAAGGAGGGTACCAAGTGCAGGGCTCCCCCAGGACTCATGCCCCTCCTCCCGCCTTCCCAGCCTGCTGTCAGCCGGCCGCCACTTCCTGGTCCACGAAACCCTCGGTGCTGGCAGGAGGCGGACACCTGGAGTGACCCTGAGGCATGCGGGGGCTTTGGCAGAGCTTCTGCCCGCCGCCGCTGTGTGTCACCCTGCCTGTCTCCGTCCCAGGAAAGAAGCGCCTGTCTATTGGGCGTGTGCTGCTGTCCGCCATCGGAGGTTTGCTACGGCAGCAACCTGTGCCAGCACGGCAGCGTGCTCTGGGCTGTCCGCTCAACACACAGGCGCCCTTGGAGCTGGGCTTGTTCCCAGGGGCTGGGGACCCTGCAGCCTGCAACACAGCAAGAGTCCCTGTCCCCAGGCGCTTGCTCTGTCACTATTCTCATCATCTGTTCCTGGCCTTGGGTGGGAGGGGCCTGATAAGGGGGAAGAAGGGAGAGGGAAGAATGGAGATGATGATAACTGCTAATCATAGAAGCATTTGTTTGCAGAGAGCCTGCTGGGGTGGGGCCCCCCTGCTGAGCTCATGATGTTGGGTGATTAGAACAAACCCAATGAGCTGTTACCCCCTTTTATAAATGAGGAAACTGAGGCCCAAGGAGCCTGACTTGCCCAGTAGGAAGCAATCAGCACCCCAACCTTCTCCCTGGGTCCCCCAGAGCTCTGCTCTCCCTTGCAACCACCACGGGTGGAAACTGAGGCTCAGAAAGGCTGAGCCACCTGCCGGGGCCACACAGCCGCAGCGTGGACTCGAACTCAGGGGCGACAGTCACATGACAAACTGTGCATGCTGGAGGAGGGTCCCCACGTGCCAGGTGTGCCAGGGGTGCCCGGAGCCCCCCGCCCCGCCCCGTGCACCCTGGCCCAGCCCTTCTGTGGGGGCCCGGGGAGGAGCCCGAGGCCCATCGCGCCCACCTTGCCGTCCATGTTGGCGATGCTGCAGTTGCACTCAGTGGCCCCGTAGAACTCGCCAATCTGGCGCACACCGAAGCGCTGCGCGAACTCCTCCCATATGGCCGGCCGCAGCCCATTGCCCACGGCCAGGCGCACGCGGTGCCGGGCCTCCGCCTCGCGCACCGGCTGCCGCAGCAGGTAGCGGCAGATCTCGCCGATGTACTGCACCACCTGGGGGCGGGGGGCGGCCGGTGGGCGGGGGCGGCCGACAGCCCGAGCCGCCCCCAGCCGGCTAGGAACAAAGCGGCCTTCAGGAGGAGGACGGCGCGGCGGCCCGGCCCTTTACTCCTCTCGGCTCACTCGGTCCGGCAGGCGCCTGGGACGCCTTCTATCGGAGCGGAACGCAGGGCAGGACGGAGAGAGACCCTCAGCCCAGCGCCCCCAGGGCGGCACCGCTCCCAGGGGCACGCTCTACGGCGCCCCCGAGGTCCGCAGAGGGACTGAGCCCCGGGTCCCGCAGAGCCACCTGCTCATTGGCGCCTCCTGCAGGGCTCCCTCCCTCCCCGTCTCACGGCGCCACCTCCTGAGGTCATTTCCCGGACACCCCCAGCGCCCTTGAGTCCTCACCACTGGCTTGGCTTCTGAATCGTGACCCTCCCCATTTTACAGATGGAGAAACTGAGGCTCACAGACAGTAAGTAAACTGGACCAAGGCTTATAAGTGGTACAATTCTATGTGAATCTGGGCATCCTGACACGCTCAGGATTAGCTGACAAGTTGATCATTACAGCTTGGAAGTGCTCCCAGCTCCGCCCCCCCACCCCCCACACACGGGGAAGTGCAGATCTCTGCCTGCAGCCAACTCCATCTGGCCCGCTGCCCTCACTGCCTCTCCCTCCATCTGTTGCACTCACTCAGCTCTGCCACACCAGGCTCCTCCTCAGGGCCTTTGCATATGCTGTGCCTTCTGCCTAGAACACTCTTCCTCTGGATGTATCTGGACCCTCAGGTCTCCACTCAAATGTCACCACCACTGAGAGGTGTTTTCTGAGCAGGCACTTGCTAAGTATCTGATGACTCAACGAATGTACTGGCCACACACCGCCCCAACCCCAACCCCCAGCACAGAGCTCACCTGTTTAATCCTCTCAAGTCTCCATGTTGGAGATGGAGGCACTGGGGAGCAGCCCGCCCAGATCACTGGCAGCTGACCGGGAGGCAAGCCCAGGGCAGGGCAGATCAAAACCTCACTGTGGTGAATTCTTTCCTGCCTCCAGGATCCCAGCCAGATGCCTTGGGTGTGGCCCAGCCCACCTCATCTCCAGGACAGAACATGTGACACAGCCTGGCCAATCAGCCCAGTCCATTCCCAGCCACTGAATGGTTCAAGGATGAGCATGTGACCAGAGCTAGGCCCATGAGAATCTGCCCTGGGACTTCTGATGGACTAGTGGGAAGAGAGACCCTTCTCTACCGGAGCTGCTGGAATCAGGGCCCCACTGAGAAAGGAGGAAAACAAGAAACAAAGAGAGCTAGAGGCCCTCCTGGATCAAGCTATGCCTCAAGCTGTCACTGAGTGGCCTCCTCACTTGAATGAGCTAATAAATCCCTTTCCTCAAGAAAGCCGGGGTTTAGGTTAGGGCTAGGATTAGGGTTTTGGTTCCTCTCAACAAAGTCCTACTGAGATACAGAGCCATCCTCCAGGCTGTCAGCGCATAGTCCCAGCCATGTTCTGAGCAGCTCTCCACTGTCCTCTTCAGAAATCAGGCCAGGAGAGGGGCAACCCAGCCATGATCGAGGCAGCCGAGGGTGACGATGATGCCCCGGTGGCCACGTCCACACTGAGAGCAAACGGCTGATCTTTATCTCTGGCCTGGACCCTCAGACAGACCCAGGACTAAGGGGAAGACCACTGGGGCCAGCTCAGAGAGGCAGACACCGGGTGCCCCATGCCATGACCTCCAGTCTGCAGGGCCATACCAGGACAGGAGGCGGGAGCGGATCATTGGCCTGGGGCCCCAGCTGCAACGTCCTGTGTTGGGGTGACCCCGCACGCTGAGGGGTGTGGGAGACAAAGGCCACACACATGCAGCCCCCCGGATGGGGATGGGCTGAGGGGCCTGTTGTCTGCCCATCTGCTGCCTCCCATGAGGATGGCTGCACTGTCGGTCTGGGCCTGTGGCCGCCGCCACCAACAAAACAGCAGCCTGATCCCACAGCCAGGAGGTGGGATTTCCAAACCCAAGCACACGCTCCTGTTTCCCCAGCATCCTCGTCAAACCCGGCCTCTGAGGGCCCCGTCCTCTCTTCCTTAGAGAGCACCTCACTGCGCGCCTTCTCTCGGACACAGACACTCTGCTTCTAGGAAACGGAACGAATTACGAGGGGCCCGGAGAAGGGACCAGTGCCCGATGCAACGTGGCGTGTCAAGGACAAAAGCAGGGACTGCCAGACGCCACGGGCCTCTCAGTGGGGGGACATGCTACCACCCACAAGGAATCCTTGCCAAAAGAATTGAATTTGAAGCCGATCAAACATCTAGACCAGGGGCTCTCACCCACGGGGAGTTCTGCCCTGCAGGAACACTTGGCAACATCGGGACACATCCTAGCTGTCACCTTTGGGAGGTGGAGTGATGGCAGCATCACGTGATTTGAGACCAGGGATGCTGCTCAACACCCTACAGTGCACAGGACGGCCCTGCCACAGAGAAAGACCCCGCCCCAGATGTCCTTAGCGCCGTGGTCGAGAAACACTGTGCCGGACGCACCTCCCAGTGTACGGGAGGCAGCAGGGCCAGGGGGCCTGTCAGGGGCGCTCAGCAACCCCGGAGCAGGACAGCACCACGGGACACACAGCTCCACTCCTTCAATAAATCAGCCACAAGAGGACAGAGAGGGAGGGAGAGACTCAGCGGCACCACACATAAAAGGATCCCTATCAGACGAGCAACTGGTTGCAATGTGTGGTCTTACCTAACCATTGGCTGTGACAGTGGTACTAAAGTTACGGTTTTGTTGTTGTGGGTTTTTTTTTTAATTATGTTAAAATATATAACGTACAATTTACCATTGTAACCATTTTTAACTGCGCAGTTCAGGGGCGTTGGGTACATTCATATGGTTGAGCAGCCGTCCCCACCATCCATCTCCAGAACTTGTTCATCATCCCAAACTGAGACTCTGTCCCATTAAACGCTAACTCTCCACCCCCTCCCCCCGCCCCCGGCGCCCTCCATCCTGCCTTCTGTCTCTGTGCGTGTGACTCCTCTGGGACCTCGTATGAGGGGAGTCACACAGTATTCATCCTTTTGTGACTGGCTTATTTCACTGAGCATAATGTGCTCAAGGTTCATCCATGTTGGCACATGTGTCAGAACTTTCCTCCTTTTTAAGACTGAATAATATTCCATCATATGGATGCACCACATTGTGTTTATCCATCCATCCATCGATGGACCCTTGGGTTGCTTCCACATTTTAGCTACTGTAAATAATGCTGCAGTGAACATGCGCGTACAAATATCAATTTGAGACCCTGCTTTTAATTGTTTTGTGTTAAAACCAGTCCTCACCAGACACAAAAAGTCACACAGTGTGTGATCCCATGTACATGAAACGTCCAGAACCGGCAAATCCACACAGACAGCAGATGAGTGGGTGCCAGGGGCTGGGGAGGGGGACAAGGAGGGACTGCTCATGGGGTCGGGGGTCTCCATCTAGGTGATGGAATGTTCTAGAACCAGACAAGAGGTGGTGGCTGCACAACACTGTGAATGTACTGGATACCAGTGAACTGTTCATTTTAAAATGGTTAGTCTTATGGTATGTGAGTTTTATCTCAATTAAAAGAAAAAAACCTGTCCTCCTCTTTCAGAGGTTTTCCTGAGACGTCTGCTCAGGAAACGCTGCCGTCTGGGGGTTGCTTCACCACGAAGCAGAAGGAGGCACGTGGGTGGGGGTGGAGGGCAGGCTGGGCGACTGATGGCCTGGGGCCAGGGATGGGTGCTCAGGAATCTCCTGTACTTTTTTCTGTCCACATTTACATATATTTGCAACTCTCAATAATTAAGTTAAAAAAAAAAGGACTGTTTTGCATTTCAAGATTCAAATTAACAATTTTCCCCAAGACCCTCCAAGCAGAACCCAAACCCTCCAGAGTGGAGCAGACACAGTCAAGGCCCCAGGGGTTTGCCAGGATGCCCAGAGCCCCTGCCGTGCCCAGCTGCGTGACCTGGGGGAACGGCCGAACCTCTCTGGGCCCCACCTGCCCATCTGCCCGGCCCTGGACACCCCTGTTCCCTCCCTTCGGCACCCTTCTTCCTCCTGGAGGAAGGTGCCAGCACCTGGTTTCCAGCCCTTCCCCAGCCTGCTCTCCAGGACAGCGGAGGCGGGCGCCCTGCCTCGTGCTAACCCTGCCTGGCAGCCCCGTGCCTGCGGGCTCAGGCAACCAGGTGGTGATGGCAGCCCCCCCCTCTGGCCCCTGCAGCCACCGGCACAGAAGATCCTCGGGGTCCAGGACATGGGCGGACAACGCCGTAGGGCGCTCAGGCAGCGGGGGCCCAATCCCAGCTGCAGGTCAAGCCTCAGTGTCCCCACATGCAAAATGGGGGTGGAGCCTCAGCTCACTGCCACGCGTGGGGAGGAGCTGGTGAGCTCACACGTGATGGCCTGTCCCCACCCAGGGCAGCCCCCGGGGCGGGGCGGGGCGGGGCAGGGCCTGACCGTGCAGTCGTACTGGACGCAGTCATCCCAGAAGCGGCTGGCCGAGAACTTCTTGCGGAGGACGACGGTGAGCCCGTACAGCAGACACTGGCCCACGCCGATGATGTTCCCTGCGGAGGGTGGGCTCGTGAGGGGTCCCCGGGGGCCCACCCGCCCCACGGAGCGCCCGCCTACCTGCCGAGTGGTACAGGGGCAGGCAGTCGTAGAGCACGTCTGCCGCCCGCATGCTGTAGGCGTGGTGGCTGAAGGCCGCCATGCGGTAGAACCTGCGGGCAGGGAGGGCAGGGGCTGGGACCCACATCCCCGAGGGGACGGGCATAGAGGCAGCGTGCTGGGAACTGGGGACACAGAAGGGACCCAGGCAGAGCCAGCCCAGCTCACGGGGGGCTTACAGTCTGGTGGGAGAGGAACATGCAGCCAAGAGCAAAAATAACTGTCAACGGTGCCGGGTGCCATGCAGAATATAACAGGGAGAGAGGACAGAGACGTGCTGAAGGTGACACAGCCAGGGAGGTTAGAGGATATGGTCTGGGGAGGTGACACATGAGCTGAGACCTAGTGAGAAGGAGACATGGGGGCGAGCTAGGGAAGAGTGCCCAGCAGAGGGCACAGCACGTGCAAAGGCCCTGAGGCCTAACAAGCCTGGCAGGTTTGAGGAAATGTGAGGGATGGAGAGGAGGAAAACAGCACCAGAGAAGTGGCAGGGGCCACACAACGGGAGTGTGGGTTTTATTCTGAGTCCCAAGGTGGGTACAGGGAAATCTGGCATAGGGGAGGTCGGAGTTAAGATTTTAAACCCCCCTGTGGCCACTGAAGGGAGCAGGGCCATCAGGGACAGGAGTAGGGCAGCAGGAGGCCAAGGACGGGCATAGGGCAGCACCGTGTCCTGAGATGGGCTGTGGGTTTACCGGGTTGGGATCCAGAGGCCCCCAAGACCCCAACAGGAGCTGGGGGAGGGGGTCCGGCTGGAGAGACCACCTGGAGTCGTTCTCCAGGGCTGGGGCGGTGCACGGGCCCTCACCTGCTGTGCACGATGATGGCGGCCTTGGGCAGCCCCGTGGTCCCCGACGTGTAGATGTAGAAGAGTCGATCTGCGGGAAATGCGGCTGTTGGGGATGGGGGTGGGGCCGGGGGGCTGCGGGGACAAGCTGGGTACTGGCGGGGGGGCATGCACCCCAGACTCACCGTCCATGCCCTTGCCGGGGGGCTGTGCCAGAGGGGCGGTGGAGGCCTCCCTCAGCAGCGGCTCCAGGAGCTGGGTGTCTGGCAAGACGCCCTCAGGCGCCACGTCTCCAGAGCAGAACTTGAGCAGGCTCTTCCCCAGCTGTGCGCTCACCTCGGCCACTGCTGCAGCCCGAAACACACGTGGGTCGTGGTCACGGCCGGGCGGGCCCCTCCCACTGCCTAGGGTGCACCGGCTGCCGGGCCAGGTCCGCACCCGCCCTCACCTGCTGCCAGCTCCCCTCCGAAGACCAGGGCCTTGGCGCCCGAGGTGCCCAGGCAGAAGGCCAGGGGCTCGCGCCGCAGGTTCACATTGAGCAGCGCGGCCTCCACGCCCGCCTTGGCCAGGCCGAGCCACAGCCCCACAAACTCAGGCCTGCCCTCCAGGAAGATGGCCACCACGTCGCCTGGCACAAAGCCCAGCTGGCGGAATAGGTTGGCCACGGCGTTGGAGTAGGCGTCCAGCTGTGCAAAGGTCCAGCACGCCCCGCTGGCTGCGTCCACCAGCGCCGGGCGCTCAGGCTGCCGCTGCGCCACTGCCTGGAAGATGCGCGGGACCGTGTGGCAGGCGCGCCGGTGCCGCCGCAGCTCCAGGCGCACGCGGATCAGCACGGAGAGTCCACTGCGGGGGGACGGGGACACAGCGTCACCGGGCGCCCTGCCCGAGCCTCAGCACCCACTCTGCAGAGCACAGAGGGAAAGGCCCCGCGCCCCGGCGGCGAGGGCTCCACAAAGACCTTTGGGTTGCTGGGTCTCGGGGAAAGGGCAAAGGGCCACTCACCAACCAGCCCAGAGGGGGCGGCTCTCAAAGCCGGCCGGCCAGGCCCCTGTCCTCCACCCCAGTTTGCTTGGTGACCCCAAGGAGCCAGGGCCCAGGCCTGTGCTAGTTTCTCTCTCCTGGGATGCCCCCAGTGCCCTACCCTGAACCCCCATGCCACCAGCCTGGACTCCTCATGCTCCACCTGTCGCAACAAGAACCCGGCCTGGCCCTGAGCCGGGCGGCTGCTCCACCACCAGGTCACTTGACGGCTGTAGGCACAGATGGCCGAGTCCAGCACGTGTGCCCCGCCCAGGGGAGGGGCTGCCTCTGCCGCAGGTGGGGCCTGGAGACCTGCTGGTCAGAGGCCCTGGTGGCAGGTGTCTTGCTCCCCCTCCCCACCTGCCCCTGGCAACGGCAGGGCAGCAGTGGCCCCAAGGGACAGCAGAACCCCAGGGGAAGGAGCCAGGTCCCTTATGACCGTGTGGCGGTGAGCAGCCACCACTGATGCCAGGCTGTCAGATGAGGGAGAGTGTCTGAAGCAAACAAAACTTGCTTTAGATCACAGAGCCGAAGAACCCAGAACTTCCCGGTGCAGGAGCTCGAGAAATGAGAAGACCCCCGCGTTGTCTGGCTCCCAGCCCCGCCTCCCAGAGCCCCTGGCTCTGACAGGTAAGCTAGTTCCGGGTGAAGCCACTGACAGGTGGGGGCCCATGTGTCAGAGCAGCTTGCTCTGCCCTGACCAGTCCAGGACATGGTCTCGACTTCACCCACCGTTCAGCCTCATCTGGCCACCGTGTCCCAGAGGTTTAGCATCCACTTCTTATCAAACCCATCCCTGGCCCGCGCCCTCCCAGCTGCCTCCCAGATTCCCTGCAACGGCCTCCGCACAGCCCCGGACTCAACCTGTCTACAGCAGACCTCGGCTCGGACATTCATTCCCTCCCTCCCTCCCTCCTTCATTCATGCAGGCAGCCGGTGTGTGCCAGCACTGACTGTGTATTGGCACTGTTCTTGGCTCAGAGATGACCAGATCCAGCACTCGGGCTCACAGTCCTCCCAGGAGAGAGACCTCCTCCACGTACATGAACACATGAACAAGCAGGAGGGAGGTACTGGATGGTGACAAGGCTGTGGCAGGCAATGCAGTCAGTGACGTGGGCCAGGGCCGGGGCAGGGAAGGCCCTCAAGAGAGGCAGGCAGGTGAAGTCTGAGCAGGGCCTCAGAAAGCAAAAAGGAGTGGCTGTGGTGTAAAGCCAGGGGTACAGCCAGTACAAAGGCCCTGGGGTTGGAATACGCCTGGGGAACAAGGTACATTTAAGAACCAGCACAGAGGCAGTGTGGTGGGAATCAGGCAAGAGGGAGACGAGGTCCTGGGTGGGCAGATGGGGTCTGTTAGAGGAGAGGACAGCCCGGGCCCACACGGCTACCTGCATCGGCAGGTTTAAAAACACAGGGGCAGGGTTCCGACGAGATCTGCCAGACTCCCTGCTTGGGACAAGCTGCTTACCCTGGGAGCCCCTAGAAGGCCCCTCCAGCTGCCCCTGGGGAGGGACCAGGGTTCTGTGGCCCTCATGACTCAGCTCAATGTTTGCACCTGCACACACACCACCCGCCAGCACACTGAGCTCCTCCTAGCAGCCTCACCACCTTCCCCAGGAAGCCTTCCAGGGATCGGTCCCTACACTATGCTCCCTGCTCCTCCTCATGGCACAGATTCCCCAGATGGGTCCAGGCCGGGTGAAGCACTGGCTGGGCTCAGGGAAAGTTCTCTTCTCCACCCTGGGAGCCCTCCCTGCCTGCCTATGCCCCTCTCAGAGCCCCTGTGCAAAGGCATCCTGCCATGGTTCTGTTCCCGCTGGGTTGTGAGTACCCAGGGAAGCGACAGCTGCATTGGCGGAGGTGCCCGGCACACAGCGGGTGCTCGGTACACAGAGGCCAGATGACTGTGTTTACGAGTCATCGGAACCCCGAGCCTGGGGTGCCCTCCCTCCCTAGTGGCCCGCACGATGGCCCAGACCCTCCATTCACCCCCAAAGGGGGAGCGCCCATGCACAGGTGCACTGGTCTGCTGCGGGAAGTGAGATCTGCGGGGCGGCAGGGTCTCCTGGGGAGACGGGAAAGTTCTGTACCTTGACGGTGGGGGCTCCCTGGGAGTGGACCTTTGTCAAAACCCCAAGTGCACAATTAGATCGGGGGCATTTTATGGTATGTAAATTACACCTCAAAAACAACCCATGAAGAAGCAGACTGATGGGTGCCAGGGGCTGGCGGGGAGGACAGGGAGGGACTGCCCATGGGGAGGGGATCTCCTTTGGGATGATGGGAATGTTCTGGACCTAGACAGAGGTGACAGTCGCACAACACTGAACGTGCCAGGGACACCCATGGTAAGTTTTATATTACGCGTATTTGACTACAGTACAGATGAATGAATGAATGAAACCCAGGAAGACCGCACTACGGCAAGGCTGGAAAGGGGAGTCCTCGGCTCCCAGAGACACGGTCTGCAAGACAACCAATGACAGGATGTGCCACAGGGGTTCAGACGGAGGAGGAAGCGGGGGCACCAGGAAGCCAGCATGTGGGTGTGGAGGCAGGGAGACGGGTGCGTGAGCTCAGGACATTATTCTCTCTGCTTCTACAGGCTTGAAAATTTCCATAACAAAATATTCTTTTTTCTTTTTTAAAGATTTTATTTTTCCTTTTTCTCCCTAAAGCCCCCCAGTACATAGTTGCATATTTTAGTTATGGTCCTTCTAGTTGTGGCATGTGGGATGCTGCCTCAGGGTGGCTTGATGAGCGGTGCCATGTCTGCGCCCAGGATCCGAACTAGCGAAACCCTGGGCCGCCTAAGCAGAGCTCAGGAACTTAACCACTCGGCCACGGGGCTGGCCCCTAAAATATTCTTGAAAAAATGTTTTAGGCCTCTGAAGGTTCCCATGGTTTTTCTGACCTAACGCCATCCCTGTGACCTGTGAGGCCCTGCACGGCCCAGCCCCATCCATCTGCCTGCCTCATCACACTCCATTCCCCCAGTTCACTCTCGCCTCCTCCTCACATCTCCAGCACAGCAAAGGTTCTGCCCCAGGGCCTTTGCCTGTGCAGTTCCACTGCTCTAAGCCATCATCGGCTCCTTATCCTTCACCTCTCAGCTCCACCGTCACCTGCTCAGGGAGGCCGTCCCAGCTCCGCCCAGCTGCCGTGACTGTTTGAAAATATGCCTGCAAACTCTCTGACAGTCCTCCCTTCAAAAGCAGGTCGGATTCCCCTCCCCTTGAATGTGGGCAGACTCAGGGACTCGCTTCTAATGTACAGAACGTGGCAGAAGTGATGCCGTGTGACCTCCGACACTGGAGCGCGAGGACGCCACACCTTCTCCCTGGCACACAGACGCTCTGTCCCTGGACACCGGCCCTGGGAGCCCAGTGCCAGCCGGAAGGAGGCCCAGACCACGCAGAGAGGCCACGGGTGACTGTTCTGGTAACATGTCGAGGGAACGTCTGAGACTTCAGGTGATTCTGCTCCCAGATTTTGAGTCTTCCAGCCGAGGCCCCAGACACGGCAGAGCAGAGACAAGTGGCGACATCTTGTTGACTTCTGAATCCCTGACCCACAGAAGCCACAGGCGGTGACAGCAAGCGCTGTTTTGAGACCCCGATTTTGGGCAGTTTGCTCCACAGCCGGGTGACTGATACCCTCCCGGCCTGTTTCTCTGCTTCAGAGGGGGCACCCCAATCTAGACAGCCGCCGGCCTTCACAGGGTCCTGGGGTCGTTGTGCTTCCATGAGAGGAGGCTCTCTGTCTGTCTGTCTGTCTGTCTGTCGTGTCCAGGGCGGTAGTGCCACTGCTAAGCACCGGCCTGGAACTGAGGACAACGCTGCTGCCCCACAGGCTGGCCCCAACGCAGCCGCCGCCTCTGCCTGTGTGACTATAGTTACTGAAGAGGGTCCCCGAAAACTCCTGTCCAGCCGGAACCGCAGACTGTGACCTTACTTGGAAATAGGGTCTTTGCAGACGTAATTACGGTGAGCATCCTAATTCCCCGGCTGGGCCCTAAATCCACTGCCAGCGTCTTTGTAAGAAAAGACACAGAGACGCAGAAGGGAAGGCCACGTGGAGACGGAGGCAGAAACTGGTGACACAGCCACAGCCGAGGACGCCTGGAGCCTGCAGCAGCGGGGAGAGGCGAGGAAGGGCCTCCCTGAGTCGCCAGGGAGCCACCCGCCCACACCTTGACTTTGGGCTTCTCGTCTCCAGCTGAGACAGCGAAGGCCCGTCATGTTAAGCCATCGAATTTGTGGTGACTTGCCATGGCAGCCCCAGGATACTCACACAGCGGCCGCACACAGGACCTCCCTCTCTGGGCCTCATGGTAAATGGGGACAAGATCCTGCACCTTCTCGTCATCGTAGGGACGGAAGAGGCGGATGCAGGTTTTGGAGCATGGGGCCTGGCGCATCCTGGGTTCTCAATAATCTGCTGCTGTCCGTCCCCCGGAGGGACGCATTATCAGTCAGAAATCAGAAGTGAGCCAGCACTTTCTCTGCCCAGGGACTTCACTCACAGCCACCCCGCCAGGAAGAGAGAGGGACAAGCGTGTTCCCGAGCGGGGCTGAGCCCGCGGAGCGCCGGGGTGAGGTCGGCGAGGAGGCCGGGCGGCATCCGGGGGCCTGGTGCCAGCGCGGACGCCTCGAGCGCCTGCAGAGGCTGCGAGCCGCGGCACAGCCCAGGGAAGGAAAAGCGGCCTGGAGCGGACAGCCTTGGTTCAAATCCCATGCCACTGCCACCACCTGTGGGGCTGGGCAGACCCTGCCCTCTCTGGGCCTTTTCCTTACTTGGCATAACAGGAGACTGAACCTACTGACCCCAAGGTGCTCTCCAGCTCAACAAAGTGACGGTACCGCCACCACCACCGCGCTATTCACAAACGAGGCGGGGCCAGAGCAGCGACCTGTCTGTCCACGGCGGAACAGTGCCATTCTCAGCCTAATATCTCGCAGGAGCATTAAGTGCCCGACAGAGAAGAAGGCTCGAATAAGGAGGATCCATCCGTATCCTGCCCAGCAGGGTCCTGCCTCGGCACTTCGCACTTGCTGTCGTCTGCCTGGACACTCTTCCTGCCCCCAGGGCTTTGCAAGGTTGGCTCCTTCTCGTCCGGCCACTTGTGCGGTGTCCCCTGCACCGAGCGCCCTGGCTGCAGCAGCCCCAGCACCCCACCCCTCCCCACCAAGCTCTCCTTCTCGCCCCTTCCCGATGCTGTGCTATTTCCCCATTTCTTTCTCGACTGTCCTTCTCCCTCACTGGGCTGTGGGCTCCACGGGACAGAAAGAGCATCTGACGCACCCACAGCACCTCACAGCGACCATGGTGTCCCCCAGGTCTAGATGGGGTGTGACGCCCAGGAGGTCCTCGGGGACGGGCTGGACAAATGACTTTTTCCCATGCAGACCATGCAGACTCTGACCATCTCGCCGGCCCAGCCCGCCCGCCACCACACGCCCGGACCAGGGCAGTCAACTCCTCCTGGTCTCCTGGCTCTGCCCTGGGGCAGGCCCCACTCCCCGCAGACCCCCAGAGCCTGTGACTGTGGCCGTGTGCGGAAAAAGGGTCTTTGCAGATGTCATTAAGCTGAGGATCCTGAGAAGAGACCCTCCCGGAGCAGGGTGGGCCCTGAACCCAATGACAGGGGTCCTGAAAGACGCAGAGGGGCGGGCCATGTGGAGACGGGCGCAGAGATGCAAGGGGTGTGGCCACAAGCCAAGGGCCGCCAGCAGCCCCCAGAAGCAGAGACAGCGGCCTGGGACGGCCTCCTCAGAGCCCGGGGCAGAAGCCAGCCCCTCGGCTGGACCCCTGACACCTGGTGTGGAAGCTCTGGCAGCACCAATGTCCGTAGTTTCCAGCCGCCCAGTGCGGGCCCCTGCGCCATGCCAGCCGCAAGGAACTACTACACTGTGCCTCCTCTCCAACGCTGCGCTGTCTCGCTTCCTGCTCCCACCCCAGTCCCCCCACGGGGACTCCACTCCCACTGCCAGGGAACAACTGCCTGCCTGGTTGCCCCAAACCCTCCTCACAGGGCCACCCTCCTCCTCCTCAGTGCAGGCAGCCTAGCTGTGCTGTTCTCCTGCTCAGAACCCTTCCCTGGACACACGATACTCCTCTGCTCAGCATTCAAAGCTCTGGAGACCTGGCTCTGCCTGCTCACCCCACTGCCCCCCTCAACTGCAAAACTGCCCACCTTATACACCTCTCCCCAATACATCAGCCCCTCTCAAACACCCGTGCAACATGGGACATGGCAGTCCCATGTTCCCTTTCTTCTGCCCAGGGAAGCTGTCATCAGCATGTGATGGCTGGAGCCACAGCAGCCAATATGAGACTGTGAGGGCACCCAGCCAGTGATGCCAAGCCTTTGCAGTGGGGATAGAAGAGCAGAAAAATAGATGGAACCTGGGTCAATGACAACACTGAGGCATGAACTGACCAAACTGAACCCACTTCATGTCCCAACTCCATGTTAACACATAGCTATACATGTTCCTTACTGTCGATGCCACTTCTGGTTGGGATTTCCACTACTCACACCCGAAAGCCTCCTCACAGAGAAGCCCTTCCTGCAGGGGCTGAGCCACTCATCAGGGCACCGCACTGAGCACACCACACACTGGACATCACGACGGAACGGGGACACACAGGTGACCAAGCTATGCATGATCCCCACCCCCACAGGGTTCCCAATCTAGGGAGGGGAGGACGTTAACAACCAAAGGAAAAGCAACCAAAAGCAACGGGAGTTTTATGATCAGTTTCCCAAGAAGGAGACAAACAGGATGATGTGAGCACATAAAGTCAGACAGACTTTATCCACGGGGCCGGGGGCCCCTCTCGGAGGAAGAGACCTTTGCACTGAATCTGAAAGGATGGGAAGGAGCCAGCCATGGGTAAAGCTGGGGGAAATCATTCCAGACGGAGGACACTGCCAGTGCAAAGGCCCGGAGGCAGGAAGGAAACTGGCATGTTTAAAAGAGAGCAGGCCAGGGAGGAGGGAGGGAGGCAGAGAGCGTGACGAGACAGCACAGGGCTGGAATCTCTCTCCACGTCTCCAGATCATTCCAATCATTGGAGTATAGATTTGGGGCACATTAAAGTCGCATGGGGGAAATGGCAGCGTGATTCACTCATAGCTTCCAATGAGCAGAAGATGGGCAAGAACCTAAAAGTCCTTCTGTAGGGGAGGGGCTGCGTGAACAGCGGCTCATCCTTACAACGGGAGGCTGCTCAGCCCTCGCGAGAGCGCTGCCCCCGCAGGTGGACAAGGAAGGAGCCCCCAGGTAAGTGGACAGGTCACGGGTGTGGTGGCAGAGACCGCAGATCGCACACCCAGACAGTGGCTGATCATTGTTCCTCCCCACATCCCCCAAACCAGCCAGTGAAGGGACTTTTTTTAAAGTGTGAACTTACGAAGACTGGAAAAATGGGAGTGGAGACCAAATCACCCCATTTTTGGAAGCTGGGGAGCAGTGGATGAGAGGTGGGGCCCCCAGGGGTGGGAGAAGGCCGAATCCGGGGCTGCAGTAGGGGACTGATAGACATCCATTTAAGAAGCGACCCCTCTATGAAATAAATAAGTCCTGGGCACGTAACGCAGTTAGTAACACTGCACTGCACGTATGAAAGTTGTGAAGAGAGTAGACACTAACAGTTCTCATCACAAGAAAAAGTATTTTGTAACTATGCACGGTGACAGATATTAACCAGACATTGTGGTGATCATTTTACAATATATACAAATATCGAATCATTATGTTGTACACCTGAAACTAACAAAATGTTATATGTCAATTATATCTCAATAAATTTAAAAAAGAAGAAGCGACCCTTGCCACCCCAGAGAGGACTGGAGGTCCCTCCATGGGAGGGTTTCCAGGTGGGGATGTCACTGCTGGGCGGCGAGCCCCTCGGCCTCTGGCCCGCTGCACTTCTGGGAGGGCGCTGTCCAGGCGGGAGACCAGAAGAGCTTCCCACGGGGAATCTGAGTAGGCCCAGAGCAAAGACGCAGAGACACTGCCACGGGTCTCCCCAAAGCACCGCCTGGACAGGTGACCCCATCGCGAGGCTCCCAGTTGACAGGACCCGCTCTCCCCACACATATCTGTGCTGAGATATGTGCCTTTACACCCAAGACTACCAGACCCGTGGGGATTTCCTCCAACGGGGATGACGAAGACTAAAATAAACAAAGAAGAACATCTTTAAGGAAAAAGAGATTGTGCAAAAGAGGAAAGAAAATTAATAAAGTCATGAATATCCCCGGAGATGTAAGAAGACATATCGTATCCATGGAAAAGAACAAGCTGCTGTAAAAAAGCGTCCAGGGAATGAAAAAACTATCCTGGAAAAGTAAAATGTGAGGGCACCATAGAATGTACAACACAGAGTGACCCCTAATGGGAAATGTGAGCTGTAGCTAATAATAATGTATCAGTATTGGCGTCAATTGTAACAAGTACACTAATACAAGATCTTCATACAGGGGAAACCGGCGGGAGGTGAGCGGGTACATGGGAGCTCTCTGTACTTTCTGTTCAATTTTTCTGTAAACCTAAAACTGATAATAAAAAATGAAATCTATTAAAAAAAAACAAGAAAAAAACAAAAATAAATAATAGTCTATTAATTTAAATAATCATAATTTGAAAATTTAAGTGTGAGAGCATAAGTTAAACATTAATAGAAGGGTTAGAAGATATATTTGAAGAAATATCATAGAAAGTGGGACAAGAAGACAGAGATTAAAAATAAAAAAGATAGGGCCGGCCCAGTGTCGCAGTGGTTAAGTTCCCACGTTCCACTTCTCTGCAGCCCACGGTTCGCTGGTCCGGATCCCGAGTGTGGACATGGCACCGCTTGGCAAGCCATGCTGTGGCAGCGTCCCACATACAAAGTAGAGGAAGATGAGCATGGACGTTAGCTCAGGGCCAGTCTTCCTCAGCAAAAAGAGGAGGATTGGCAGTAGTTAGCTCAGGACTAATCTTCCTCAAAAAAAATGAAAAAAAAGATATGGGGCTGGCCCTGTGGCCGAGTGGTTGAGTTCATGCACTCTGCTTCGGGAGCCCAGGGTTTTGCCAATTCCGATCCTAGGTGTGGACATGGCACCGCTCATCAAGCCATGCTGAGGCAGCATCCCACATGCCACAACTAGAAGGACCCAGAACTAAAAAAATATATATATGCAACTATGTACCGGGGCGCTTTGGGAAGAAAAAGGAAAAATAAAATCTTTAAAATAAATAAATAAATAAATAAGATAAGAAAATTGGAGAGCCAGACCAGAAGGTCCAACATTATATTCATTTAACAATTAGCTATCAAGCTGGACACTGCTCCAGGCACTCAACAATAGGGTCCCAAGAAGAACAGAGGAAATCACCAATGATGTCATTCGCGAAAACTTCCTTGACCTGAGGCCCCCCAACAGACCATACAACAGATGGAAATAGCCCACCATCTTGAAAAGATCTCACAAGCTTCCAGAAAGAAAAAACAGATCACTACAAAGGATCAGGAATCAGAAAGGCTTCAGACTTCTTAACAACAGCCATGATTTGAGAAGAAAATGAGAAATGACTTCACTTTTGAAGGAAAATAGTTTCCAACCTAGAAGACTATACCTAGACCATTATCAAGTGTGAGGTGGAAATAAAGATATTTTCATACATGGAGAGTCTCAAAATATTAACTTTCCATGTATGACTTCTACCAAAGCTGATAAAGATGTGCTCAATAAACTGAAGGAATAAACCAAACAGGAGGACTACCAGGGACCCAAACCAAGAAACAGGGTATCCAACCCAAGACAGAAGTGATGCTAACCCTCAGGAAGGCAGCTGGGAGCGAGCCAGGGTGACGGCTGCACACAGGTGCAGGGGCCAACCCACCCAGCCTGGACAGATTGGAGGCTAAGAGAGACTTCTGCACAAAGGTGGAGCTGAAAGCCCATCTGATGCTGTAAGTGTCGTGAGAGGAGAGAGAGAGAGACAGCTGTTGTGGAGTTTGGGCTTGAAGTAGAGATAAACACACAGAAAACTAACAAATACAAAGGCAATCAATAACCTCAGAGAAAACACATAAAGTTGCTCAGGAAATAAAAAGTGGTTATAGTATACTACATGGTTCCACCAAGAATACTGTTACAATCAAAACAATGTAAAAGCTGATTAATAACCTAACCCAAATATGATATACAGTCAATCCTCATTATTCACAGATCCCTTAACTGCAGATTCACCCACTCACTAAAATTTATTTGTAACCCCAAAATCAACATTTGCATTGCTTTCATAATCATTCGAGGACACACGCAGAGTGGCAAAAAAATTGAGTTACCAATGTGCGTATTCCCAGGTTAGGTCAAACTAGGTGGCGTTCTGTCTTTTTGTTTCAGCTCATGTTGTAAACAAGCGTCCTTTTGGCAATCTATTTAGTACCAGATTTTTTGCATTTTTGTGCTTTTTGTTGGTGATTCTGCTGTTTAAAGTGGCCTCTAGTGGTCACGCTGAAGTGGTGTCTAGTCCTAAGCACAAGAAGGCTGGATGTGCCTTGTGGAGAAAACACATATTACATCAGTCTTGTTCAGGCAGGAGTGACTATGCCGTTGGCGTGAGTTCAACGGTAGTAAATCAACAATATAGAGAAGACGAGGTATCTTTAAACAGAACACACATAAACCAAGGCTCTGTACTGACTGGCTGATGGGAATGTTGTGACCAGAGGCTCCCAGGAACCTAACTCTGTATTTTCCCTAGAAACTCCACGTTTGCAGTGACTTTACAGAACAAAACTACCCCAAATACTGAGAATCCACTGTAATAACACCGGGACAATGAAGGGAGGGAAGGACGTGTGTCTGGGGGGTGGGATGCATGCATGTGCACAGGGACAGGAGGAGAGTGAGGACAGGGACGCGGGGTAAAGGGACGCCGACCCTCATCTTCCATGGAGGGAGATGAGCAGATCAAGTCTCAACTGAGACAAGGTACACGTCATATAAGCCGCTTAAAGACACGCAGATAAAGTCCAAAAGATTCAGACAAGAGGCAAGAGTCACCCTGGGAGGGAGGGAAGCGTGGCGGAGGCCGGGCAGGCAGCTGCGGCCCGAGGCAGAGGGCTGCGCGTCTGTCCCCGCGAGCTCCACGTCTGGGATAAGAGCGAAGACCACAGGTGTGACGGAAGGAGCGCGCCAGGCGAGCGGAGCTGGAGGATGGGCACGGGGCAGGAGGGGCTGCGAGGGCTTCTGTAACCAGACCTTGGGAAGGGGCACAGGATGCCTGCGAGGGGGACGCGCAGGGCTGGGGCAGTGGAGAGGGCAACAGTCACCGCAGACTCCCGTAACGTCTGCATTTTGTACCAGGTGTTATGTATTAACTATGACAAAACAAAAGTAAAAACGCAAAATATTAAACATTAGCTGTTTATACACCTACCTCCCTGGTCAGATCCTGGTGTCTCATCCAGTCAATCAATAAATCTAGTAGCCAAGCTGAGCAACCTCTGCATTTATTGAGCACCTGCTGTGTGCCAGGCACTGTGATAACCTTACAACCACCCTCCAAAGCAGGGTCCTAAGACCCCCATCTGTCAGATGATGGATGAGCTGGGGGCTCAGAAGTGAAGTAACACGCCCCAGGTCACACAGTGAGTTGGGGACAGAACAACCCAGAACCAGGCCTCCTGGCAGGGCCCCTCAGCTCCTCCTCAGGCTTGTCACAAAGCATCAGTCAAGCACCCACCATGTACCACGCGGCAGGTCTCAGTTGACGCCTCTGGAAGGAGAGGTGCAGCCCAAGGACTATGCTCACCCATCAGAGACCTGGGACTCAGGATGGCGTCCACAGGCCAGCAGGGGGCAGCACCAAGGCCCACACCAGACACGCTGCCTCGGGCACCAAGCTCCTAACTGCCGCCCTCACAGCCACCAACACACTCACTGCTGCGCCAGTGCACAGGCCGCACAGTGAGAAACAGGAGCCGTGTCCGGAGCTGGCCCTGCTTGGATGCGCAAGCATCCTGGCGTGGCTGGCCTTCCCATGGCCTCTCCGGAGCACACCCACATGGGCAGGCAGTGGACTCCGGCGCCGGCTCCAGCCACGTGCCCAGGCCACCCTGCCTGGCAGCAGCCAAAGCCACCCCCACCCTGGGGACAAAGAGGCCACTGTCTGCCTCTTGGCCTTTCCCAAGGCCTCTTCTCGTCCCTCTGTTCCCTCTGCCCCCTCCTGCTTTCACCGTGAGCTCCAGGACACGGGGACAGGACAAAACCAAGGATGAACATGGTCAGATTTCATGCTGCAAGAGAGAACAAGTGGGGAGAACCGGGGCAGGGTGCTTAAATATTTTCTGAACCCAGGGTCTAAATGCAGTCCCTGCCCCCACCCCAGCACAGCACAGCGGCTAAGAACACAGACTCCGGAGCCCTGCCCTTCCCTGGCTGTGTGTTCCCGGGTAAATGACCTCACCTCTCTGTGCCCTGGTTCACCAACCTGTAAAATAGGATTGATTAACACTCCTTCTTCACAGGACTGTGAGAGCACTAGAACAAGCTGCGTTAGTTAGCTATTGCTGCCTAACAAATTACTCTAAAAATTACCGGCTAAACAACATTTATCATCTCCCAGTTTCTGTGGGTCAGGAATCTGGGAGCAGCTGAGCTGGGTGGTTCTAATTCAGGGTCTCTGTGAGGCTTCACAAGGTGTCAGCTGGGCTGCGGTCACCTCAGTGCTTTACTGTGACAGAATCCACTTCCGAGCAGACGCACGGGGCCTCTCCACAGGGCTGCGTCGTGCCATGGCAGCCGGCCTCCCCCAGAGGGAGTGAAGGGAGAGAGCACTCAAGACAGAGGCCACCGTCTCCTTCGACTTCATCTCAGAAGCGACATCCCACGACTTCTGCTGTATTCTGTTTATTAGAAGGGGTCACCAGGTCCAGCCCACACTCCAAGGGAGATCAGACCAGGGCGTGAAGACCAGGAGGTGGGGCCATCTTCAAGGCCGCCTCCTGCAGAAACGCGTCAAGCCCTGTGTCAGGGACTCGGAGTGGACCCAGCTCCCGCCCTGTCCCCGGGGAGACAGCCGGCCAGATAGCCTGGCTCCATGGAGCAGAGCGGGGCCCAGGCAAGCCTAAGGAGGTGGATGCATCCTGTGCTCCTCTGTGTGCCATCCTGAGTGGGACCAGGGCCACAGCAGCACCAAGACCACCTTCCCCATCTGGGCCCCATGGAGCCCACGGTCTAGTGGGGGAAACAGACCCAAGATTTAAAGGCAGGAAAGCAGATCCATACGATAATTACGAAGGACAGATGCTGCTGGTGGTGACAAGCCTAGCTTTGGAGCCACACTGCCTGGGTTCAAGTCCTGCCCCCACCATTTGCCACCTCAATGACCTTGGGCAAGTGACAAAACCATGCTGTGCCTCAGTTTGCTCACCTGTAGGGTGGTGACAAGAGAGGACTCAGCTCACAAGGCCGTTGGGGGGGCTTAAAGAAGTCGTGCTTAGCATGGTGCCTGGCGCCGAGGGAGCCCTCTAAGTGCTGACCATTGTACCAGAGAGCAAAAAGGTGGGAGGGTCTACAGAGACACAGTGGCAGGGGAGGGCGCTCCAAGAAGGTGACATATAAGCCACAGCATGACAAAAATGCAGACCAGAGGAAGAGTGATCCAGACTGAGCAGGGGAGCAGCAAGTGCAAAGGCCCTGGGGCTGGAACAAGGCTGAGCTGGTTTAGGACCAGCAAAGAGGCCAGCGTAGCTGGAAGAGTGACAAAGGAAAGGAGAGAAGGCGGGGGACGTGATCAGGAACCTCACGTGGTCTAGATTCCAAGGGCAACAAGCAGCTGTGGGAGGGTGCTGAGCAGGAAAATTCGGCAAAGGGTGCCCTGAGGGAGGCAACATCAGAAAGCATCAGCAGGCAAAAGGAAGCCTGGTGTGCTCCAGGCAGAGGGAGCAGCCTGAGCATGACAAGGCAAGCTGACGTGGGGGCCAGGTGAACGTGGAGGGGGGAGCAGCCAGTGGGCAGGAGCAAGGTCGGCAGGACCTCACGCACCCAGCTGAAGGCTGAGTTTCTCTGCAGAGGATGGGGTCCTGGAGGGTGTGTGAATGGAGGGCGCAGTCAGATCTGCATGTCAGAAAGACTGAGGGCAGGGCAGGTGGAAAGGACGGGTTCTAGAAGGTTCAGAAGCAGTCAGTTTGGAGGAACTCTCTGCAGCTCCACACCATCCCTGCACTCGCAGAGACTCAGTTCTTAACCGGGCAGTGGAGAAGTAAGGAGGAGGAGCCAGAGGACAGGGCGCCCGCGAGGCGCTGCGTCTGGCAGTCCCACAGCAGGTGCTCAGGTCCTCTCTCCCGGGCACTCTCACTGATATTTGCTCCCATGGAGACCTCCAACAACACCTATTCACCCCGTAGGACCCCAACAGCTTCTTTGAGCAAGCCCCTCAGAAGCCCTGGAGACCTTCCAAGGATGCCTGCACACAACACCTGAATCCCCTCCCCAGAGACCCAGTCTCCAGAGAACCCCAAACAAGTCTTGGAACGTACAGCAACCTCCTCACAGAGCCTGAACAAGCCCCAAGGCCCCGCACAGACCCCAAACTCTCAAGGAGCATGCCGGCCACAAAGAAACCTGTAAACGGCCCCGAGGAGACACACACCCCTCAAAGACCCTGAAGGTCCTTTACGGAGGCCCTGAGAAGCCCTTCACGCGCCCCCAGAAAGCCCTAAGTAGACCCAAAGTGTCCTGGTAGGCCCGAGGGACCACTGGGTCGCCCCTGTGAACCCCTAGGGACCTGCCAGAGTCTCTGAAGAGGCCCCAGAGGCCTCCCACAGTCACCAAGGCCCCACAGAGACCCCAGAATCCCCACGACTTCCCAGTCGGCCCCAGCTTTCTGGAACTCTACCAGCTGCCCAAAGACCCCCAAGATGCCCTCCAGTCCCCTGAGGTCTCCCAAGCAGTCTCAAGAACTTGCAACCTACTCATCTCCCTCCAGAGTCCCTCAAGCTGTGCGGGGCAGACACCCTCAGAGCCCCCGAACGTGCCACTCTTTCAGGCCCCGGCCCCGCCCCTAGCCCCGCCGCCGTATGCAAAACCTGTCCCCCAAGCCCTCGGCGCCCCCCACGCCGCGCCTGCAGCCCCCTTCAGTTCGCCCCCAGGGCGCGCAGCCCGTCCCCGGCCGGCCGCGACCCGGGACCAGGCCCGGGCTGCACTCACAAGAGGTCCCGCCGCGCGGTCTTGCAGACGATGCGCAGGAAACGCCAGCCGCCGCCGCCCACGTAGACGCCGAGGGCCGCCGCTGCGCTCCAGGTCCACGGCAGCCCCAGCAGCCATAACAGCACCAGCGAGGCCACGGAGACCCAGCCCGCACCCGGCGCCCGCATCCTGGGGAGGCAGAGAGCGCTGAGGCGGCGGGCCGCTCCGGCCACCTCGGCCAGCCGGCCCCGCCCCCAGGCCCCGGCTCCGCCCCCAGGGCAAGCCCGGGCCGCCCCCCTCGAGCCGACTCCGCCCCATGCCTCGGATTGGCTCCGTTCTGGCCAGACTCCGCCCCATCCCATCTTGGCCCAGGCCTCCTTGCTTCTAGCCCGGCCCAGGCTTCTCTGCCAATCATTAGTACAGGCCACGCCCACACACGGTTCTTCCGCCCCGTCAGTCACTGTCAAGCCCCGCCCCATGCCTTGACCCAGCTGCGAGATTCTGGGCCCAAGCTCCACACTGCGGTCTTGACTCGCAAGCCTTGTCCCCACCACATACCTAGGCCCTTCCCAACCGCTCAGTCAGGCCCCGCTCCCATGCCATGACCTAGCCGCTGTCCTTGGTCCCAGTATCCATCCCCACGCCCGTCCGGCCACAGTCCTGGGCTTTCCTCCAGGTCCCGCCTCTACTCCATCCCCGCCACTCATTGGGCCCGGCTGGGAACATACGCCCCGTCCGCTCGGAACTAGGCCCCGCCCCCAGCCCTGGGCCTGGCCCAGGTTCCACCCCTGAACACCCGCCCGCCCTCAGGCTTTGGCCCAGTCACCACCCCCTGGGCTCCCTCCCGCCCACCCAGCGCCCTAGGCCCCGCCCCCTGCCCGCCCCGGCCCGCCCCAAGGCCTTCTTCCGACCTGTCTGGCTCAGAGCCCCCCAGCCGCATAGCCGAGGCCCGCCTCCTTCCGGAGGCTACAGTCATGGAGAGGGTGCTTCGGCCAGAGAGGCGGCGGCCAACGAGACCCAGGGGCTAGAACGGCCCGGTGGGGACGGCCGCTGTCTCCATGGCAACCAAGCTCCTCCCCCCGTCCTCCAGCCTTACGTTTAGGAAATACGTGCGTCACGCGGTCCCCAGCAGTGGTTCCTCGGTGCTCCCAGCCCCGGCGCTCCCAGCCCGAGCCCTCGGTGGCATCTAGGATTCGTAGCCCGGGGAACCAGAAAATTCCAGTTCACGCTCAGGGCCTGTCCGTACTGGATTCTTGCCCCAGCTTGTCCTAAATCCACGCCTCAAAGCCTCTTCGGTCTGAAACACATTCCAGGGACCCAGGGGCGTCCTAAACTCACAGCCTAGGGGCCCTAGCAGGTTATAAATCCAAACCCCACCTCAATCTTAGAGATCTATTTCAAGGATCCAGCTAATTCGGAATCTATATCCCCAAATCTTGTCAGTTAAGGCTCACTGTAACACCTCAGGAGCCCAGAGAGGACAAAATCCACACGCCAGGTCCCCACCCTTCCATTATTTGCACCCCAAGGTCCTAAATGGTCACTCAGAGAAAGCCCTCCTGCAGATCAGGCGCGGGCCAGCGCTGGCCTGGCTGCTCACCACCCTGTTCCCTGGCTGACCTGAAGCCGCTCACAGACCCTCAGTCTTGGCCGCTCCCTCGCCGGCTCCCAGAAGCTCAGGCAGAAGGCGGGCAAGGACGATGAGAACAAGACGGAGGACCCAAACTTAGCCCGAGCAGGTGGGCCTCCCGGCATGTGGTTCTGCAGACTCCTGGGCCCTGCTCTGCCTGCGCTCTGGCCGTGCGGGCCTCTGCCTCGGACCCCTCCCTCCAAGCTCCCCTTCTTCTGCCCCTACCCGCCCGCCCCGCTTGTTAGCTGCCCTGCTTGACCGACCTTCCCAGCGCTCTCCTTGGGAGGCGGCCAGGGCCTGCCTCCAGCGCCATTTGGAGGACAGGGCAGGACAGGAGCTCATCCCTCCCCCCCCCCGCCCCCACGCTGCCATTGGTCCCCGCGGGCTGCCCAGGGTGGGTGGAAGGGGGCCGAGGAGACAGATCCGGAGGACAGGCCCAGAGCCAGCCACTGATCTGCTACTTTTTTGGTCAGGGGTCAGCGGAGTCAGCGACGACCAGCAACTACAGCCGGGTTCCTACCCTGCCAGGTAGCACTGTTGTGATCACCCCATTTTACAGGCACAGAAGCCGAGAGCTGCGCCTGTCACATTAGCTGGGGCTGAGATTCATTCATTCGCAAATGTGGGCTCCAGGCTTGCTCTCCCTCCTCCCTCTCCTCTTCCCGTTTCCTTCCTCCCTAAATTTCTCCTCCCCTCCTCCTTTTTCCCGTGATTCCCTTCATCCTTCCACCTTCCTCCCTCTCTCCTCCTCCCCCATCCTCCTTGCCCTCTTCCTGTATCTCCCACCCCTCCCCCTTTCCTCCTCCACCCACGTCTTTCCCCTCTCCCCTCCCTCTGTCCTCCTATCATCTCCACCCTTCCACTTCCCCCACCCCTGCCCTCCTCCCTGCCTCCTCCTCCCCCCTTCCTCTTCCTCTTTCTTTCTCTCCTCCCCTTCCCCCTCTCTTTCCCCTCTTTCCTTCTCATCCCCTCCTTCTTACCAAGTTGACTGAGCCCTGACAAAGAATCATCTGTGACAGTCTCCTCCAACTCTCCCCACAGTCAGTCCACAGTCCCACAATCCAAAAGGCTCTGGAAACCCAACTTTTTCTTAAGGTGGAGCCGTAACTCCAGTGGAGGGATGCCCTCCCGCTGCGCTGGCCCAGGCTGTTTTCACTGGTCACTTGTCCCTTGTGTCCCTATTAATCCGTATTTTTCCCTTTGCGTGGGAGCTACTCCTAGAACCCCAGGGCATCACATAATATACAGCAGCGTCCGCCGTCAGTTACCTTCCTAAGATACACACAATTCCCAGTTCTGAAACACAACTGTCCGGAGGGATGCCAGATGAGCATCCTATCCCCATTTCACAGAAGGGGAAACTGAGGCCTGGGCAGGGGGGCAGAGCAGGCCCTGCCCCTCTTCAGCTGACAGCCTTGTGCCTGTCTCCTCTCCCCTCTGAACCTTGGCTGCCCTCCGCGGTGAGCCTGCCACCCTGAGCGTCAGAGATTTGTGGATGACCCACTGCACATGCTTCTCAGCTGGAGGTGAATGGGCCAGGCACCCGGTAGGTGTGGGACGCAGCCTCATGTGACCACAGGGGCCTGCAGGCCACAGCAGAGGGAACTGTTGGAACTTTCCAGAAGGAGAGAAATGAAGCATACATTAAAAATAAAATACTAAAAGATTACACCGCGGGGATTTCACTGAAGTAGAACATGAGCACTGTGTGAGAGTGAACCGTTTCTCTCTGCCAAATTCAAGTGCGCGCCACAGTAAACGTGCTGGTTTCTTGTGGCTGCCATCACAAAGTGATGTGGAGAAAGGCTGCCCAGGGAGAGAAGGCCGAGGCATCTGGGCCTGCATGCCGATTGACACCACCCTCTGGGAGGCCTAGGGCGTCCTCACCTGACCCGACCTGACCCATATCCAAAGTTACGGGACCAGCCCATAGCCAGACCCCACGTGCACTGACAGCTTAAAAACATTTTTTACATGATCTTTCCTCTGTCTTGTAGAGGAATAACTCACACGCCTGTGCCTTATGAATTCAGCCCCACCCTCAACCCACTGCAGCTATCCCTGCCCACAGGCCCCGGCCCCATGCTGCAGCCCTTACTGCCCACAGGCCCCGTCCCCATGCTGCAGCCCTTACTGCCCACGGGCCCTGTCCCCAAGCTATACTCTGAGTAAAAGAGCACTTCTACCACACTTTGAGAGTCCAAAAAATCTTTCTTTCGACTCCTTGGCTCGCCAAGCCTGCATCATTTCTTCTGGTGGCCCCCACAGGGATCTTGCTTCACCGGCTTGTGAGCTGAAGTTCTGGTAAGGGCCCTTTTCTTCCTTGTGCCTTTCTCTTTTTCAAGGATGGATCTAAATTCAGTTCTCCATCGGGAACCTTCTCGGACAGCTGTTTGCATCCACATTTTCTGCCCATGGCTACTCTATGGGGCAAATCACAGCATTCAGCCTGAAGAGAATCAGTACCTTAAGCCTAAGGGTGATGGAGAACAAATTAATCCATTCCTTCCTAATCCTATCTCTAAGATATAAATTTTACATGGGCGCCGGTCAACCACTTAAGTCATTAGGATGGTCGCCAATCTCCAAGACTCCCGTGGAAGGTTTCTTTTCCTCAGGCTGGATTGGGATCACTCCCTATGGCTCATGCCCACACTCTGAACCGTGGGAAAGTCCCAATCGGGACTCCAGTTCAAGGAAAGTGCCAAACTCTAACCTTTGGTTGAGTATGGGAACCCCTTCTTGGGAGAACGGCTCCAGGACGCAATTGGGTAGAATGTCCCCCAGACCAGTGGAAAATTCTTCACTGTTTTGCTCTATTCTTTTATCTCGGGGACCATTCACCAGGCACCTATTACTGCCAGGCAGAATAGGGAAGGTATGCAAGGGATGCAATGCAGGGGGACGCCCTGTCACCCCTTGCTGTAGGAACCCCACAGGAGGAACAACAGGTAGGACGCTGCCCTAGGTTCAGGGGGCATTTCAAGGTAATGGACCCATTTCTTTCGTCTCTCTTAGAGTTACAGTGGCCATTTTGGGCTCCTTTTGAGCTTTGCAACCGAGAAACAAAGAAATCTTTAAAGAGTCAAAGCTCCACCCCTGGGAGCCCCCACTCTGGTTTCCGGGCCTGATCACCCCGCAACCAGGTGGGGTGCCCTCCTTTGGCAGTTGATTTGTCGAGTATTTTAGGCACCTACTGAGTTGGTTATGAGGATAGGAGACCTGTGACTTATTCTGTGAACTGTCCTGCTGGGTTGTGTGCCCAGCACGGGAACTGTTGTGTGACTCTTATCTTGGTAACCCTCTGGAAGAGGCCATGAGGGTGAGGTCTGATGTCCTCTTTTCCTTTCTTTGTCTGTCTCGTTTGTCACCTCCTCTGTTGTCACCAAGTTGAGGTTAAGTTCAGGCTCGCCCTGAGCAGAACCTGGACTTTCTGTAAAAACTTGCAACTTTTGCCAGGGACTTAACTCCCAACCCCGGGGCTGAGAGCCCAGCCTCCGGCCAACTCCAGGCCTTTGCCTCCTGCTTCCCTGGCTCGCCTCGTGCTGGCTCAGGGACTAAGTGCCCCGGCTGAGTGGGACTGGACTAGATCTTATAACCATATTGACGCCTGCTGTAGGGCTCTGCATCCTGTCTCTGGACTGCCGTCAGCCAGATGCTGACGGTGCTTTACGGCCACGGGGAACGCCCCAAGCATCCCCGGAGACCCGCCCCTTGGATGCATTCTAACTCATTGGGGACACTTTCAATTGGATCGGCTATGCCCCAGAAACTCCATCTGGGAGAAAACTTGAGTGGCTTCCCTGTGCCTTTGTGATGCAGTTGGACGGGTAGATCAATCTAGAATGTGATTTGAGTTACAACCCAGTTTCTGAGAAATCAAGAGCAACTGTCCTCGGAAAATCCTTGTAAGGCTGGAAAGGCAGCTCTAGAGGCATTCAGGTCCCTCCATTTCCCTTATCTCAAAGAGCTTGCAAATCCTCTGGGGAGTATCTAGCCTATCGCTAGTTCCTAAGACTGAAGGGGGGAAAAAAGGGAAAAGGCCAAAAAATGGCCATAAGCACGCCCTTGCCAAAAAATCTAGCAGCTTGAGTGCCTTCTCCAGCATGACTTGATGGGCGGTGCCACGTCCATGCCCAGGATCCAAACCGGCAAAACCCTAGGCCGCAGAAGCGGAGGGCGTGAACTTAACCACTCGGCCACGGGGCCGGCCCCTAAACTTTTGATGTTTTTGACAAGCTCCTCCCTCAAAAAAAAAAATTCAAATCCTGAATGAAGGCTTTCTTTTGACCTGGTAGAAGGAAGAAAATTTCTCTGAGGATTTTCAGAGGGCCCCTGAGACTTCTCAAAGAAATTTGCTCTGTTCCCTGGAAGGAGGAAAATACTAAACTAATTAGGCTTATTTGGTCTATTAAACTACATGGGAAGCATTGTCAAATAAGTGATGATAAACTTTCTTAGATGGTATTATGTACATGAATGTTATTGAAATAGGTGTTTTAAAATTATATAGCATTCCTAAAATTCTGATCTGTCCTGGTCGTCAGCCGTAATCTTAGTTATCATCTAGAAGTGTTGTGTGACGCAGAAGTAGCCAAGTTTTTTTGTCAATTGTCCTTTTGAGTCTTTTGTCATTTGCAGATAGTTTCTGTTTTACTCTGATGCTTTTTGCTTTAGCAAATATGTTTCATCTTCAAAGAAATTCATGGAAACAATTCTGACATAGTATTCTTTTTTTTTTTAAGATTTTATTTTTTTTCCTTTTTCTCCCCAAAGCCTCCCAGTACATAGTTGTATATTCTTCATTGTGGGTCCTTCTAGTTGTGGCATGTGGGACGCCGCCTCAGTGTGGTCTGACGAGCAGTGCCATGTCCCTGCCCAGGATTCGAACCAACAAACACTGGGCCGCCTGCAGCGGAGCGTGTGAACTTAACCACTCGGCCACGGGGCCAGCCCCTGACATAGTATTCTAAACTACAAGTTTCTGATTGTAAAACTGAACTGGGTAAGAACAACATTCTAACAGAGAAAGTGATGACCTCATAAAATTGCCAACAGAAGATTAAGATCAAGAATCGATTATATAAGACTGTCTGAACTGATGAGGATGTTTATAATTTTTTATGACTTTTGCTTGAAATATTGTTGATGTTTTAATGTTTCATTTTGTTTTCTCAGATTTAAGGAAATCTTTTTCTCTTATGCTAACTTTATAGCAATTTGGTGAAATTATACCTTCGTGAGCAGAGCTGAAACATTTATCTTTTTCTCCCTACCTGATCCCTCCATAATTTGGAAACTCTTTGTGAGTGAGTAT
This sequence comes from Equus asinus, assembly GCF_041296235.1. Classification (NCBI taxonomy): domain Eukaryota; kingdom Metazoa; phylum Chordata; class Mammalia; order Perissodactyla; family Equidae; genus Equus; species Equus asinus. The sequence continues at coordinate 53,679,441 of NC_091799.1, read as the reverse complement.
GGTTATTTTGTGGAAATCTAGTTATTTGCATAAGTTCAATAAGAATCTGTTCTCCTTATAATAGGACACATTGGTTATCTTACCAAGGCTTTGACTGGAATGTCATATTTGAGAGAAACATACAGGCTCAGATTTGACAAGACAGCTTTTCGGGAACAAAGGTTGGACTTTCTGGAATAAAGCCACTTGGAAATATTGGCCTGGCACCTTGTTTACAGAGATTCTGGCAATCTTACCCGGTAAGTAAGGAAGGTCGCTTATCTGGCAGATGCAAGGAACCTCAAAATATTTTGCGGCACCTCGAGAAAAGAGGAATCCATCCAAATCAGCAGGTACTGCTGGCAAAATCTGATGGCAAGTCCTTGGCTGGGCTTTTCTGTCCTCGAGAGGCCTTTAAAGTTCAGTCTGAGATTCCATATAAAAAATTCCAGCAAAGCAAATTTAAAAGAGCCTATATGATCAGTTGCCATTCTTGCTGCACGTATGTAAATAATTGGACCAAGTTTTATTGAAACTACACTTACTTTGCAAACCAGATAATCTTAATTTGACTATCTTGTAAAAATGAGGGTGATTTTAGAGAGAGAAACTATGTTTCAGTAGAAGCCATAGCACACATTCATGGATATTAGATTCTAGCTCTTCTCTTCTACAAGATTCACCTATTACTGATCATAATGGCTCCTTGTGGCCATCCGTCTCTGATAGCTGGGAGCTCCCTGGCCACAATCAGACATGTTCCTTCAATTCTGCTGCCCTTGGGTCCTGTCCCCATGCTATTCTCTGAATAAAGGAGCGCTGCTACCAGGACTTGAGAGCCCAAGAAATCTTTCTTTTGTCTCCTCAGCTCACTGAGCTCGCATCAAAAGTACTGCTGTAGTGTAAGCCCACACACGGAATGGTGGTTGTTGTTCTTTCTTTCTTTTTTTTACAGATTGGCCCTGAGCTAACATCTGTTGCCAATCTTCCTGGTTTTTTTGCTTTGCGTCTTTTTCTTCTCACCAAATTCCCCCAGTACATAGCTCTACACTCTAATTGTGGGTCTTTCTAGTTCTTCTGTGTGGGACGCTGCCTCAGCGTGGCCTGAAGAGCAGTGCTAGCTCCACCCCCAGGATCCGAACTGGTGAAACCCTGGGCCACAGAAGGGGAGATAACGAACTTAACCACTCGGCCATGGGTCCGGCCAGTTTTTTTCTGTTTTGTAATTACAGGGGAGGAAGAGAATTCCTCTAGCCTCAGGTCCTTCTGGCTGGGCTGTGAATTAAATTGACATGAGACAGAGTAACAGGAGGAAATCAAACAAAGCTTTATAACGTGTACATGGGGGGACCCAGGAAAACTGAGCAACTTGCCAGAATGACTGAGGTTGTCATCTTTTTTTTTAAAGATTTTATTTTCCTTTTTTCTCCCCAAAGCCCCCCAGTACATGACTGTATATCTTAGTTGCAGGTCCTTCTAGTTGTGGCATGTGGGACGCTGTCCCAGCGTGGCCCGACGAGTGGTGCCATGTCGGCACCCAGGATCCGAACTGGCGAAACCCTGGGCCGCTGAAGCAGAGCGTCCGAACCCCACCACTGAGCCATGGGGGCAGCCCCTGAGGTTGTCATCTTAAATACCATCTTCAGCTAAAGATAAAGGAGGATGTTTGGGGTGGGGGAGTCAGTTATGGGGGATTACCAGAAAAGCACAGTAAACAAGAGTAAGGTTATTATGCAGATTTAAGTCCTTGCCTTCTGCAGTGACAAGAGTTTCTAGAAATAAGCCGTCCCCCCACTTCCTGGTACAGAGAGGGAGACACATTTGCAGATGGAGATTTCTCTTACAAATGTAAACGTTTCTTACAAAGGGTAACTTCTACTTGGTTTTCAGAGCTTCTCCCCTGTCTGCAACTTTTTAAAACATAACCAACCCCAAATAATCCTCATGCCAAAAAGACACATCTTGAGGTGGCCAGTTCTGACCCCCCACATAATGCAAGTGCAAATTTAAGCTTTTCATTGTGGAGGCAGGCACTTCCAAGAGGCCTCGGCTGCAATGACGGCCAGCTCAGACAAGCGCACTGCCAGCCACACTACAAGACGAAGAGCCAGGCCGCCCCCGCCCCCCCGAAGATCCTTTGTGTTGGAGATCTTGGTTGATTTCAATAACTGACCATTTGGGCTGCTGGGATTTTTTTTTCTCTTTCTGTACTTTAAATTTCCACTCTTATGTTTTACTTATGTTTTAAATTCCCAAATAAAGAGTCAGCCCGCAAGACCCTAGCCCCCTCCTCGTCCCAATAAAAGCGGAAGCCCAGGTTGTGCACTCTTTCTCTCTACTGAGACCTCTCTGTGTGGCCCCACATGCGCCGTGTCCTTTCCAGATCCTGTGAGTAATAAACCTTTGTTTTCTCAGTTTCCTGATGATTATTGCTGAAGAATGTCTTGGAATCATAATAAGAACCCTAAGGGCCGTCCAACCACAACATTGGTTATTGTATTGATAGGCTGAGACCGGCACAAAACAGCCACAAACCCAGTGGCTTAAAACAATAGAAATTTGCTCTCTGACAGTTCTCAAGGCCGGAAATCCAAAATCAAGGTGTCAGCAGCCCACTCCCTCCCGAAGGTGTAGGGAGGAGCCTTCCTTGCCACTCCCAGCTTCTGGCGGCTCTATGGCTGCGACCGCAGGACTCCGATCTCTGCCTTTGCCTTCACATGGCCTTCTTCTGTGTGTCTGTCTCTTAGAAGAACACTTGTCATTGGATTTAGGACCTACCTAGATAATCCAGGATGACCTCATCTTGAGATCCTTAACTTAATTACATCAACAAAGACCCTTTTTCAAAGTAAGGTCACCGTCACAGGTTCTGGGGTTGGGACTTAGACGCCTCTCTGTGGGGCCACCATTCAACCCACGACAGCGGGATAAAGGGTTAGAACAGGCGTTCTCAACCTCCCCCTGGGGACACTTTGGCAATGTCAACTTAAACAGCAAACTTGCCTGTTATTTTAACTCAAAACGAGTTTATTCAGGAATAGCCAAAAGAATTGTAATTTGGGATATGTATGCTGTGGCAAACCACAGGCAAATCTGGAAAACAAATGAGGGGAGCTGCTTTTATAGAGAAAAAGGGGGAGCAGGGTGAGGTTGTTCTAAAGGAAAGTCCAGTGGGGGAAAGTAGCAGTTCAGGGTGGCAACGCCTTCTCATTGGCTGAGCTGTGGCATTTCTCATTGGCTGGGCTGTGGGGTTTCTCATTGGCTGAGCTGTGGGGTTTCTCATTGGCTGGGCTGTGGCATTTCTCATTGGCTGGGCTGTGGGGTTTCTCATTGGCTGGGCTGTGGGGTTTCTCATTGGCCGGGCTGTGGCGTTTCTCATTGGCTGAGCTGAAGCATTTCTCAATGGCTGGGCTGTGGGGTTTCTCATTGGCTGGGCTGTGGGGTTTCTCATTGGCTGGGCTGTGGTGTTTCTCATTGGCTGGGCTGTGGGGTTTCTTATTGGCAGGGCTGCAGCATTTCTCATTGGCTGGGCTGCGGCGTTTCTCATTGGCTGGGCTGTGGTGTTTCTCATTGGCTGGGCTGTTGCTGCGTGGGGAGAAAAGTCTTCTTTCAATAGTAAAGTAGTTTTACTTCCTGTCCAAGATGGAAATGTCTGTCTCTTCCTGTTTGGTATAATTGACTGTGTGTGATGGGGGTGAGAGCTCCCCCTACAGGCCTTCCCGACCCAATTTACTTAAGGTTTCTTCTATTAATTTCCACAGCAACATACGGAGACGTTTTTAAAGATTTTATTTTTCCTTTTTCTCCCCAAAGCCCCCTGGTACATCATTGTGTATTTTTAGTTGCGGGTCCCTCTAGCCAGGGCACGTGGGACACCGCCCCAGCACAGCCGTACGTGTGCACTGTGTCCATGCCCAGGATCCAAACTGGCGAAACTCCGGGCTGCCGAAGCAAAGCGCACGAAATCAACCACTCGGCCACAGGGCCAGCCCCTGGAGACATTTTTAATTGTCACAACTTGGGGAGGGGGATCGGCTACTGGCATCTAGTGAGTGAAGGCCAAGGATGCTGCTAAATGTCTTACAGCATGCCAAACAGCCTCCACCAGAAACAGTGATCTAGCCCCAAATGGCAGAGGTGGTTCAGTTTGGAAATGCTGGGATAAATGAAAACCCCAGTCAAGTGGGAAGTGGCTCTGCAGTCCAACACGTGTCAGTCTCTGGGTGACTTGGCCACAAAATCAGCTGCTCCAAGGCTTCGTGCTTCACCTGTAAAATGGGATAAATTGCACAGACCTTGTAAGGCTGCTCTGAGAACAGGAGCCCAGCACCTCATAAACATCATAGAAAGTTCTCTATTGTTAAAACTCTGGAAATTAATAGAAGAAACCTTAACTAAGTTGGGTCAGGAAGGCCTGTAGGGGGCGCTGTCACCTCCATCACACATCATCAATTACACCAAATAGGAAAAGACAGACATCTGCATCTCGGACAGGAAGTAAAACTACTTTACTATTCAAGGAAGATTTTCTCCCAGCCCAGCAACAGCCCAGCCAATGAGAAATGCCACAGCCCAGCCAATGAGAAACGCCACAGCCCAGCCAATGAGAAATGCCGCAGCCCAGCCAATGAGAAACGCTGCAGCCCAGCCAATGAGAAACCCCACAGCCCAGCCAATGAGAAACGCTGCATCCCAGCCAATGAGAAACCCCACAGCCCAGCCAATGAGAAACACGACAGCCCAGACAATGAGAAACCCCACAGCCCAGCCAATGAGAAACGCCACAGCCCAGCCAATGAGAAATGCTGCAGCCCAGCCAATGAGAAACCCCACAGCCCAGCCAATGAGAAACCCCACAGCCCAGCCAATGAGAAACACGACAGCCCAGACAATGAGAAAAGCTGCAGCTCAGCCAATGAAAAGCACTTCAGCTGAGCCAATGAGAAATGCCGCAGCCCAGCCAATGAGAAGCTGTTGCCACCCTGAACTGTCACTTTTCCCCAATGGATTTTCCTTTAGAACAGTTCCCCCACACCCCTTTTTCTCTATAAAAGCAGCTCCCCTCCTTTCTTTCTCCATTTGCCTGTGGTCTGCTACATTTCAGTTCTTTTGGCTATTCCAAAATAAACTTGTTTTGAGGCTTTCCAAGTCAACAGGATCACTTTGCTCTCAGTAGCTTCCTGAATTTTCAACATGCTGGGACTTCCCTGGGTTGTGGCAGAATGAGGAAAATCTGACCAGGAAATTGTTTCTAAATGGAATGAAACAGACTTATCAGTAATGGGCACATTCACGAAGCCCTGACGATGTGAATTAAACTCTTGAGAATGAGGATTTTGTGGTTTCCTTTTTTATTGTTTAAAGCCAGTACTGAGATTCTGTCAGAGTCTCTCACATTTTCCTGGGCTCAGAAAAACCGTCTAGACCTGGTGTTCTGCTCAGATGTGGCTGCATAACAAGTCCCCTCAAACCGAGCGGCTTCATACCACACGGCCGACTGCTTCTCGGGATCCCATGGGTTGCTTGGGCGGTCCCTCTGCTGGTCTCACCTGGCTCAGTCACTCTGCCACACTCTGCTGGTGGCTGGCCTGGGCCGGCACACGCGTGGCGGCTGGCGCTGGCTGGTGGCTGGGCCTCTAGTTCTCCTCCATGTGGGCTCTCATCCAATAGGCTAGAACCGAGCTCTGCCAACCACAGCTGACAGGCCAAGCCTGCCTCACCACGAGCTTAGAATGGTTTTTGCATTTTTGAATGGTTGAAAAAAATCAAAAGACTACCATTTCATGACACACGAAAATTCTATGAAATGTTAGTGTCCATAAATAAGAGTTTTACGGAACCAGATGCATAAATTCATGTGCATGTTGTCTAGAGCTGCTTTTGCAAGATAGCAGCAGAATTGGAACTTATAACAGAGACCATATGGCCCACAAAGCCAAACATATTGACTACCCAGTCCTTTAAAGCAAAGGTTCGCCAACCCCTGGCTAGATCGGCTCCTCACCTGGGGCGTCCTGTCCGCAGGCAGCGTTGCAAGAGAGTGCAAGCGGAGGCAGAGGCGAGGCTTCTCCTCCAAATCTCCACCTCACCCCGCGGGTCAAAGCAAGCCTGGAGCCAGCCTGGACTCAAGGAGCAGGGAGCTTCCCCCAACTCTTGCTGGGAGGCGTCTGCAAAATGCTGTGGTCGTGATTTTCAACCTTACACACCAGGGCCTCTTAAGGCGTGCTGTCCGGACAGAATTCAGGAAAGTGGAGGGAAAAAAATACATGTTTATTTTCATTAACTTCTCCCTGAAATTTAGCGTGTTTTCTCATGTCCTGTCAAAGCACGTATCAGCCGGCCCTGTGACTTTGTCACCCGCGGAAATCAAAGGTAATTTCATATCTTATCCTGGTCATTGCAGGCAGACACCTCGAAATATCATTTCTCCTCATCTCGACTTACAAATCACAGCGCCTGGTGGAGCCCCGTACACCGCGGTTACCGGAGGCACTCACGGAGAAGCAGGTACGGTTTCGCATCACAGTTTGATGGAAGCCTGTCGCGCCTGTGTGTCGGCATGCCTGGTTTCTTTGCAGTCCTGTGCGTTTGGCTGCAGTGCGCTCACTGGCGGCCCCCTCGTGAGGCAGCTGCCCTGCCCACGGAGGCGGCGCAGAATCAGGTCACGGCTGAGGCAGATTAGTGATGTCGCAGCTGGCCTCCTAAGAGGCCTAATCCCGGGACAGCAGCCAGCAGCAGACCCGGGCCACACGAGGTCCCTCCGCCCCGTTCCCAGTACCCAGCCGGGGCCGCCATGGCCTCCCTGTTCTCTGGGCGCGTCCTGATTCGCAACAACAGCGACCAGGACGAGCTGGACACCGAGGCCGAGCTCAGCCGCCGGCTGGAGAACCGGCTGGTGCTGCTGTTCTTCGGCGCCGGGACGTGCCCGCGGTGCCAGGCCTTCGCGCCCGTCCTCAGGGACTTCTTCGTGCGGCTCACGGATGAGTTCTACGTGCTGCGGGCAGCCCAGCTGGCCCTGGTGTATGTGTCCCAGGACCGCACGGAGGAGCAGCAGGACCTGTTCCTCAGGGACATGCCCAAGAAGTGGCTCTTCCTGCCCTTCGAGGATGACCTGCGGAGGTGAGGTGGGAGGGGAGGTCACGGAGGGCTTCCTGGAGGAGAGGCTGTTTCTGCTGAAAGTGATGTATTTGCTTGTTGAGGCATCTGTTCCATCTGGAGCTGAAGAGCACCCGCTGTGTGCCAAGCCATGTACCAGGAACTGGGGGCCAGAGAGGGGTGGACGTGCCCAGCCCCCACAGAGCTTACCGCCTGGCGGGGCAGACAGACGTGGAACAAAGACTCAGCAAATATAGAGCAACAGACCGCAGTGTGGCTTCAAAGAGCAACCTCAAGGACAAGGAGGATAGGAGGGTGAAGAGGGAGGAAACGGAAGGGTTCCAGGCGGAGGGCACAGCACAGACAAAGGCTCGGAGGCCGTCAGAGAAAGAACAGCCAAGTCAGGAAACTATAAGTAATGCCAGGTGTGAGAAGTCAGCAGTCACCACGGGGAGCAGCCCCGAGTGCCCCCTTGAGGAGTGCGGCTGTGATCCTTGGAGTAGCTGGGAGCCATGGAGGGTGCTGGAGCTGAGAGGGAGCTTGCTGGATTCAAGCTTTACCTCGAGCTGCCCAATAAACAGTGTTATAGTTTGCGGCTATTTTAGAACTTTCCTCTTTTCTGCAGTAAGACTTTATTTCTTTTAAACCCGAACTTTTTATTATGAAAAATTTCAAAGATACCGAAACGTTGGAGGAAGCACACAGTGGAACCCACGGCAGTTATTAACATTTTGCCATACTGGCTTTATCTACGTGCCGGTGGAGTTTGTGCTCAACCATTTGAAAGCGAGTTGCAGACTTCATGACATTTTACCAATTTCTTTAAATTTTGTTACACGACAAGACGGAAGTTTCTGGTTCCAGAGACCTTCATGCTCCATGCAGCGTCCTCAGAGTCTGGACAATTGCTGGCTCCCACCGCACTCTGCAGCTCACAGGGTTCTTCCCTGAAACTGGCGACCTTTCCCGCCCTGGGGCAGAAATGCCAGCTGCGAGGACATCACAGCCGAGCGCTGACCTTGTGTGAGGCAGGGTCCTCTCCACAGAACATACCCCCAGGCTAGTATCTGGACAGAGGGGGAGCGAGTCCCCACCCCTGGCCTCCCACAAGGCTGCCAGAGAAACACAGGGTGCCCGGTTAAATACGACTGTCACATCAACAACGAGTCATCTTTTAGTCTGTGTCCCACACATTGCATGTATGTCTCGTATTTCTATTTACTAAGTCTGGCCACCCACTTCTGGAGGATTTTGCAAGTACCCTGTGTTCTCGGTGTGCAGGCCTGGAAAAGGGCCCCCAAGACCCCAGCAGGTGGAAATGACCAACTGCAGTGAGGGGCCTAGTCTGGCCGCCCCTTTCCTCCATGACGAGTTGCAGGATTCGGGCCTAGATGCCAGGTTTCCTCTGAGGTCTCCTGGGGCTGTGGGTGGCTTCTCACTGGCTCCCTTCAGACTGAGCCGTGCCCCTCACCTCCTCACCGTGCCCCCGTAGGGCCTGTATGGGCACGGCTGCCTTCCACTCTCCCTCCCTCCCGGCCTGGGCACGCAGGGGCTGTGCCCTCTGCTTGAGACACCCTTCCCCCAGCTTTCCCATTCCTCGTCCTGCAGATCTCAGCTCAAAGGTCACCTCCTCTGAGAGGCACCCCCTTACCCAGCTTATCATTTCTTTATGGCATTTATTAGTATTTACCCGTTCATCGCATATATGCTCCCTGAGCACCTACTCTGTGCCCCGCACTGTTGTAGGCACTGGGGACACCAACGGAGACAGAAATCAGTGCCTAGTGAAGCCCATTCCATTGTGGGAGACAATGATAAACAGGAGACATAAATAAACTAGGCGGTGTGTTGGATGCTGAGAGGAGCTGCAAGCAGAGGGAAAGGGAGATGTTGCCATTTGAGGTCAGGTGTTGCAGCATACAGGGTCTTAACCCACAGACGTCTGGGGAGAGTGCTCCAGGAGAGGGCACGGCCAGTGCAAAGGCCCTGAGGTGGGAGCGTGGCTGGGGTGTTGGAGGCACAGCACCAAGGCCAGTGTGGCCAGGCCTGGCCTGGTCCCCAGGCGTCCCCAACGCTCAGGACCTGGCAGTGCACACAGGGGTGCTCGGTCAGTACCGGGAGGGGGGACGTGGGGCTCCCCGGCTCGGGACTTCGGGCTCGGTCCCGGATGATCTGGAAGTCCGGCCGCACTGACGCGCGTGCCCCGCAGGGAGCTCGGGCGCCGGTTCTCCGTGGAGCGCCTGCCGGCGGTCGTGGTGCTCACGCCGGGTGGGGACGTGCTCACCCGCGACGCGGCGGACGAGATCGAGCGCCTGGGCCCCGCCTGCTTCGCCAACTGGAGGGAGGCGGCCGACGTGCTGGAGCGCAGCTTCCTGCAGCCCGAGGACCTGGACGAGCCCGCGCCGCGGAGCCTCACCGAGCCGCTGCGCCGCCGCAGGTATCGCGTGCCCCGGGCGGCGCGGGGTGCACGCGGCCGCGGGGCAGGCGGCGGGGCCGAGGACGAGGCCGGAGGGCTGTTCTGACGCTGGGGGGACAGGAGTTGGGGTCCTGGGATGAAACCCCCAGGAGGAGGGCGGGGGCGGGGCCGGCGGGCCGTTCTGACCCCCGAGTGGAGAGGACGGACGGAGGGCATGCCGATGATGACCTTCAGACACACAACCCCCAGTGGTGGGCTGGGCCGGGGGGCTGTTCCGAGCCCCGCAGGGTGGAAAGCTGGACGGCAGAGGCGGCGAATCTGGGACGGTCCTTGCAGGGGGACGGAGCGGGGGCGGGGGCGGTGCGAGGGGAAGGGACAGTTCTGAGTTCGGGTCAGGAGAAGGTGGGTATCCAGCGCACGGCCCGAGCAGGGGGTAGCGGGCTGCCTGTGTTCTGAGCCCCCTACCAGGGGCAGGTGGGGCGGCGGCGCTGTTCTGGGCTCTCCCGACGGGGAGGAAAGGCCAAGCGGTGGGGAGTAGGGAGGGTCTTTCTGAGGCCCACCCCCAGGAGGGGGCGGCGGCTGTGGGGAGATCCCAGGAAGAAGCAGGGCGGGACCTGGGGGCCTCTGTTCGGATCCCCCGGCAGGTGGAGGGCGGGACCAGGGCGGGGCGGACGGGGGCAGGGGTCTCTATAGGAGACCTCCCCAGGAGGGAGCGGGTCCTGGGTCTGCCCTGGTCCTCCAGCCAAGGGTCTGAGCCTTCCGGGCGGGGTGCTGAAGTGAGGGAGAGTTTTTCGAGGGTCTCTGGAAATATTTTGAAGACCTGGGGGGGTGGGGGGAAGGTCTTCAAATAGTTTCCAAGGGGAAAATGCAGACTAAAATCGAAGAATCGTGCTGAGGACGCTCAGCTCATCGTGCATGAAATGAGTTGCCCACATATTTCACACGCAAAATTCCGACGATTCTTTAACGACGGATTTCCAGTTTACACACGATGCGTTTCAGTATTTGTTGCCGCATGTGCTGGGGCCCAGAGCACCAGCGAGGCCCGAGAGCCCCCCTCTCCCTGCTGAGCCCAGAATATCCCCGGGAAACAGAGCAGAACGTAGAAATCGAACAGTTTTTCTGGAGCCACTTGTCGGCTGCGTGACTGTAGGACAGTCACCTCCCCTGGCTAAGCCTTCTTTCTTTCCCCTGGAAAACGACAGTAAGGCCGGGTCCTGCAGGCAGGTCGGCCGGGAAGCCGGAGCTGGAGGTCGCTCTGCGCGCCGCCTGGCGGCGGGGTGGGGAGGCGCGGCCTCGGGGCGGGGCCAAGCGTGCAAATGAGATGCGACCCCCCCTTCTGCGCCCGGTCTGCGGGGAGGGTGCGCTGGGAGGGGGGGAGTCTCCGGGCCCGGGAGGCCGTGGAGGCCCGAGGACTGGACAAGCCCTCCCCTCAATCGTCAGGTGGAGAAATTGAGGCTCTGGCGGGTGACGCCACCTGCTCCTGGTTCCAGGCACAACCTTCTCTTTGTGAACCTCAATTAGGCCCATCTGTGAAATGAGTGCCATGGACTCTGTGACAGCGGCTCTTAAATTCTGTGTATCTGATACGAGGTCGCCGGCTCTCCAGCAGCTTTTAGAAGAAGTTTAAAAATGTCCTTCCCAAGCAAACGACGGGACACGTAACCCCTCAATATCTTTACTACTATTCCTGCCAGCATGCAGTGGCCAGCCTCCCCACCTGGACAGTGAGGCGGGGAGTCTGCCCCCTGTCCTGCCCGCCTGTGTGAGTGGACAGGTCTCTGGCCCTGTCCGAGTCTCGCCCTCCCCGGGTAGACAGGAGTCACGCCCTCCCCAACGCCGCGGCGCCCTGTGCGGACTGCATGAGGAAGGGACAGCTTGGCGCCTGGCCGAGGCAGACAAGATCGCCCTCAGAGTGTCACCCGCTTGCAGGCTTAACTTTTTAAATTGAAGCCAGACACTCCCAAACTAGAGAGTCCCCCCAACACAAAGGGCAGGGCCAGGTCTTGGTATCTGTGAGCCCCCCCAGCCCCGCCCAGGTCCCAACAAATAGTGGTGAAATCTAAGATAGTGCCGTAATGACCTTTGGCTACTGTACGGAATTGTCCCTTTACTTGATGGGTTTCCACCTCCCCCGTCAGGCCATGAGTCAGGAAGGGCAAGCTGGGCCTGCCTTAGTCACCAATGGGTCCCAGAGCCGGGCACAGGGTGAGCTCCCCATCAATGTTTGTTGAATGAATAAATGCAAGTATCTGACATCTGTGTGTCCCCAACACCTAGCACATACCTGGGGCTCTGTTCCCAAATGAGTTGCTGAGCCCCTGCTACCCCAATTTGGACTTTACCCATGAAACGTGGAAAACTCACTCCAACTTTGGTCATGATGAAAGAAGCTGGGTGTGTTGGACTGAAGCCTTGTGAATGAATGAGCAAATAAGTGAATGAATGAACTAACTCCTGTTACAGATGAGGAAGCCCAGAGAGGTTAAGGGACTTGCCCAAAGGCACACAGCAAAGGAGGAGGGCATCTGGGGCTGAAAGGTTACCCCGTCCTTTCTCCAAGGGCCATTTTACTCATAAGGCACTGAGGTGAGGGTTCAGGGCCCACAAACTCCCCCCAGAAGACCCCAAAAATTTGAAACGTGAAAAAAAACCAAATGACTCCAAAGATCAGAAAAGAGACCTGGAAGGCAAAACCAGTGGGTTCTACGACGTGTCTGTGGAATAGTGTAGAGCAGTGGGTGGAGCCGGGTTGCTGGTTTGAATTCCACCCTGCCTGTAGTGTGTGTCCTAGGGACTCCCGGCCCCTCTCTGTGCCTCAGTTTCCTCATCTGTGAAGTCCAGGGTGATGACTCTCTGTCTTTCAGGCCTGAATGTACAAGGACAGGGCCCTGCTTGCAGGAGGCCACACCAGCCTGTCACTCTTACACTCTGGATCTCTCAGGAATGTGTTCCCTTTGAAATCATTTTCAGATTTGATATCTCACACTTTGTGAGAATTCCAGAGCAGGAGTGTGAGGCGATTCATTCATCCACGCGTGCAGCAAACGTTTACTGAGGGCCTGCTGGGCACTGGGTGGTGTCCTGGACACCAAGGCCAACATCCTGCGGCCCTGGGGCCTCAGACGGCAGCAAACCGCAGTGCTGCAGGAAAGCGAGAGTCACAGCCCATTGAACACGGGCGAAGGGCGTGAGCAGACAGTTCCCTGGGAAGATGCGCAGATGGCCCACAGCACGCGGAAGATGCTCACCTCCAGCAGCCGCCACGGCAAGGCAAACCAGAGCTGCAGTGAGGTTGCACTTCCCAGCCAGGAGGATGGCTCCAGTCAAAAACAAATAACAGGGCCGGCCTGGTGGCGCAGCGGTTAAGTCGCACATTCCGCTTTGGCGGCCTGGGGTTCGCGGGTTCGGAACATGGACATGGCACTGCTTGGCAAGCCATGCTGTGGTAGGCATCCCACATATAAAGTAGAGGAAGATGGGCACAGATGTTAGCTCAGGGCCAGTCTTCTTCAGCAAAAAGGGGAGGATTGGCAGCAGTTAGCTCAGGGCTAATCTTCCTCAAAAAACAAACAAATAAATAAATAAATAAATAAACTTTGGTGCATGGCTGGAGGGGATGTGAAATGGTGCGGCCGCTGTGGAAAACGGTCTGGCAGTTCCCTGATAAGTTAAATATAGAATGGCCATATGCCCCAGCCATTTCACTCCTAGGCATACACCCACAAGAAATGAAAGCAGAGACTCAAATCATTGCACACACAAGCGCATGGCAGCGCTGTTCACAGCAGCCCAAAGGTGGAAACGACCCAAAAGTCCACCAACAGATGACTGGATAAACGCTACTCGGCCACAAACGGGGACGCAGCCCTGACTCACGCTACACCGTGGGGGAACCTCAAAAACGTGATGCTGAGTGGAAGAAGCCAGACACAACAGGCCACACATTGTCTGGTTCCATTTACCTGAAATGCCCCAAACAGACGAATCCATGGAGTCACAAAGCAGATGGGTGGCGGTGGGGGCGGAGGAGGGCACGGGGAGGACTGCTCATGGGGACGGGGTCTCTTTTTGGGGGGATGGAAAAGTTCTGGGCCTAAATACGAGTAGTGGTTGTACAACATTGTGAATGTAATAATTGTCACTGAATCGTTCACTTTAAATGGTTAATTTTATGACGTAAATTTCACTTCAATTTTTAAAACAAAAATAAATAAATAACAACCACAACGAACGCGCTGTGGGAAGAGCAAAGCCTAGCAGCGGAGGACAAGGCGCCTGTCGGGGCGCGGGTCCACGGGGGCCCGGCCGAGGAGGCGACGTGTCTGCGGAGCCTTGAGAGGAGATCAGCGGAGGGGCAATCGCAGCCGATGGCAAGGTCCGCAGATAGACACCAAATATCGGAGTGAATTATTGAAAAATTCGTTAAAGTTTCTTTTTTTTCTAAACAATAAGACAGGTGTTTAGGGCAGCGGGTGGGGGCGGGGGGCACTTTCCTGAGTTTCGGGACCGGCAGGCGCCTTGGATCGGGCCCCGCCCCCCCGTCGCCCCGCCCCGCAAGGACCCGGAGGCCCGGAGCGGGCGCCCGCAGGGTCCGCGGAGAGGAGAGAAGACTTTGTCCCAAGTGTTCGGGCGGCTTCCTCGTTCCCACTGCGACAGGCACCCCGGGACCCCTGCGGCCCCCCAACTTTCAGACACCCCTCCGGCCCCGTCCCCTTCGAGCCCCCCGGGGGCCCTCGGACGCCCCCCAACTCCCCTGTCCCCCTCAAACCTCTGACTCCTCGACTGCCCCCAGCCCCGCAGGACGCCCGCATGGCCCGGTCGTACGGCGGCCGGGTGCTGGCCGCGATGGTCCTGCTGGGCGTCCCGGCGGCCGTGCTGGCGGCGCTGGGCGCGCAGCTGCTGTTCCAGCTGCAGGCGGGCCGCGCGGAGCTGCGGGGGCCGCGCGCCGACGGGCTGGGCCCCGAGCTGGGCGCCGGCCCCGGGCTGCCCGAGGACGCGGCCGGGGCGCTGCTGCCGCTGGCCGCCGCGCTCGCCGCGCTCGCCCTGGCGCTGGGCCTCACCTGCCTGCTGCTCGCCGCGCTCTGCGGCCACCTGGGCGCCGAGCTGGCGCGGGGGCCCGGCTCCGGCAGGTAGGACGGCCGGCCCGCCGCCGGCTGGGGGCTGGCGAGTCTGGGCGACGCGCTGCCCCGCTCTGGGCTTCCCTCTCCCCACGCATCTTTCCCTCCCTCTCCTCCTGCCCTGCGTTCCTCTCTCTCCCCGCTGTCGTCTCTCTCTCTCCGTCCTGTATTTCCTGAAATTTTACAGCAGGTGCGACTGCTGCTTCGACCCCCACTTTACAGATGTGGAAACTGCAGCTCGGCGAGGGCGCGGGGTCAGCCAGCCCCTGCGCTGATAGGCTTGTCACTTATGGAACCCTAAGTTCTGCCTCCGCCTTCGCGTGGATGAGCCGGGTGAAGGCCTCACCCCAGAGCCAGCCGGCCGGGCTGTCTCCCCCTCCGTGCCTGCGGCTCCGATGGGAGGCTGTCCTCTTGGGCTGTCCGGCTTGGGAGGGGCGGGCTGGATTTGCACTTCAATCCAATGGAGCTGGAGCCCGTGCCCAGGCCCAGGCTGCGACGCTGTCCTCTGGCACTGGATCTCAGGGACATGGGTGCCAACGGGTGTCTGCAGGGGGCAGAGCATGTGGGGTGAAGAACCTTCCTTGAGCCGAGGACGTGCTTGCCCCACATCCCAGTGTTTCCCTCCAGGATGCTGGGGGAGGGGAACCAGGATCCTGGTCTGAGATTTCATTGATTTGAGCAGATAGGAACTCCCACCTTTGGAGTAGACCCCATCTCAGCTGCGCCCTCATCCCGTAGTTCGAGGTGGGCTGAAATGCATGCATTCTGTCCATCGACAAATATGTGTTGGGTGCCCGCAGGGGCTGAGCCCAGCACCGGGCACTGGGGGACACGGCAACAGCCAGGCAGACCCAGACAGGCCCTCAAGGGGTCACAGACAATAAAGAAACAAAACAGATCAGTGTCGTCAAATGGTGACGAATGCTGGGAAGGAAAGAAAACGGGCAATGTCGTGGAGGAGGACAGGGTGTGGGGGCTGGATGGGACCATCAGGGGAGAGCTGGGCTGAGCCTTGAAGGAGGCAGAAGATCGGGGTGTCTTTGATTCTGCAGAGGGAGCAACTTGGGCGGCGCCCTGGGGCAGGAGAGAGCTGGGGGAGTTGGCGTGGCTGGGGGGAGATGAGGGCAGGGAATCGGGAGGAGCCGGGCCACGGAGGGCTTCCTGCACTGTGGTGACGACTTTGGGTTTTACTCTGCCTAAGGTAGTTCTGAGCAGAAGGGGCACGCTCTGACAGGTTTGGAGTGACCCGCTGTGGCCACCGTGCGGAACAGGGGCCAGGAGGGAGGTGGCAGGGAGACCAGGAGGAAGGCCCCTCCCGCTGTACTGGAGGGAGGGGAGCGAGGATGGAAGCTCTCAGCCTCCACCGCCTGGCCTCCCGGGCCGGAGGAGGGAAGAGGCGCACACAGCAGAAGCACTTAGCACGCCAGGTCAAAACTAAGTCCTCACTCAGTGTCAGCCCCTGGGAATCTCTGTTTCTATCATCATTGGTAACAAGTTAACCCCAGTTCCCTCATTTCCCAAATAAGCTTATGGTCTGTACAATAACGGAAGTCGGGTGTCTAGCGAGTGTCCATATGTAATAGCTGCTTCGTGAGTGTTGGATGTTTGAGTGGACTGATGTATGTGGATGGGTCATGAGGGAGGGAGAATGGGTGGTGGATGGACAGGTGGTGAATGAGATAGGATGGATGGACTGCTGGATAGTTGGTTGGATAGATGGATGGTGACTGGAAGACGGATGATGGATGGATGGGTGGGTAGAGAATGCATGGAGGGACAGATGGATGGGTGGATGGGTTAACAGGGCGTGGTTAAACGGACGGATGGCTCTGTGGTTGAACAACTGATGGGGATGGTGGATGCCAAATGGTGGTGGATATTTACCTGGAAGGATGGATGAGCGGGTGGATGGATGGAGCGGTGGATGGATGGATGGCTGGTTGGGTCCTCACATAGATCTTGGGTGCCTCAAAGCTGGGCACCTCTCCCTCCCTCTCCTCCCCGGCCTTCCCCTACCCACCTCCACCTCCTGAGCCCTTTTCCTTCCTGCTCCCCCCACCAGGGCTGACTGGTTTCTCTATGACTGCCGCCTCCTCAGACACGTGGCCCTCGGCCTCTTCTGCTGCGGGGTCTCCGTCTACTTAGCAGGTGCGTGCTGGGGATAGAACGTGGGGGATAGAACGATAGGGCCCTGGGTTGGGGTGAGAGTTAATGGCCCCGTAAGTGGGGTCAGCTCCAGAGTCAGCCTGCCTGTGTTCAGCTCTCAGCTCTGACTCTTCTCACTCTGGAGCCTTGCGCAGTGCCCTCGGTGCCTCAGTTTCTCCATAGGTACAGTGGGGATGGTCACTGTCCTGCCCCAGAGAATTGCTGAGGGGCTCGGAGCTAACCCCTGTCAAAGCCCGTGGATGGCTCCTGACCCCATGGGCTTCCACAAGTGGTGGTTGTCTTCAAAACCCCTCCGATCCATCAGCTCTCTACGTTTGGCTCGAACTAAAGTTTCCATGTCCTTGTGGTTTCTGCAGATAGCGTCTCATAGGCTGGCCTTAGCAAGGGCTGTTCTGGTTCCCAATAGCAGGACCTCCAGTAAGCACTTTCCTTAGATCCACGTTCTCTCACCTACATGTGCTGGTAAAGGAATCAAACCATCAAGTTTCTTTAAAGAGACTCCTGACTTCTGTTTCATTCTACTCTTGAAAAATGTGTCGATGGTTCCGCAGACTCGGTGCCGAGTCAGACACACATCCCTGGCAGCCCTATAAACAGCCGTTTTTACTGGAGGAAAAAAGTATTCAGCTGAATGAAAAACAAGAGATTTGCTATTACTGTTTTTTCCTTAGTCCTGCAATAGAGAAATTGAAGTTTAGAAAATATGTTTAAAGTTAGTGCTGAGAGCGAGCTCGGGTTCATAGTGGGGATTTCGTATAAAAAGTGAAGGGAGTTCTGCATAATTTTTGTTGTTTGACTTAATAAAATGCTCTGGACATGGGTTTTTTTACAAAAGAGAGTGGATGGGGTGACTTGTGTATCTGAAAAGATCAGTGGTGGTTGGCCTCAGATGTGGCTGGATCCAGGCACTCGAATGAGGCCATCAGAGTGCCTCTCACTTCACCTCTTCACCTGCTGTCCCCTGAGAAAGACGCCTGTGCCTGTAAGTGGTTTTGACACAATGCCTGTGACCTTGAGCCTTTTCGGGCCAACAAAAATGTTGGAGACTTGGAGAATAAAATATCCTCATTCTAAAATACAAGAAAACTCACAAAGGGCAAAAAAAAAGCTAACTATGTCAGCCTCATTAAGCGTTAAATTAAGAATTGGTTTAGCTCCCATTTAGATTCTTTTTGAGGTTAGGTGACCTCACTCAGCAAGAATTCCTGAGCATGTGCAGCCAATCGTCCATTTGTTGCTAACCAGAGCCAAAAGAATAATTATAAAGACGTTTTCAAAAATGTTTAGCCCAAAAAATGTCCTTGGCCTCACTTTAATATGTCGGACATGATGCAGTGTGGCCTCTTCCAAAGCAAGAGTGCGAGCTGCAGAAAGTGTAGAAACAGCCCACGCAGCACAGAGGGGTCCTCGGCAGCCCCGGGCTTCAGTCCCACCAACGCCCCCAGCGCTGCAGTGAGAAAATTCCTCCATCCCCACGGCCCAAGCGAAAGTCCCAGGGCTGACTCTGATTGGCTGAGCTCGGGTCATGTGATAGCGCTGCACCAATCATTACAGCCAAGGGAAGCAATGCTCTGATTGGCCAAGCCCCGGACGGTACACATCACTGACGTCAAAGGGGCAGGTCAGCACTCCTAGACCCGCGACACAGGTGAGGGTGGGGACCGGGCCGGCAGTTCTCAATGGGGCTGGTTCTGCCCCCAGGGGACATCTGCCAATATCTGGAGACAATTTTTATTGTCACGACAAGGCAGGGGAAGGATGCTACTGGTATCTGATGGGTAAAAGCTGCTAAATGTCCTACAATGCACAGGACAGTTTCCACTGAAAAGAAGGCTGCCAACCGGACGCTGGATAGGGCACCAGAGAACCAGTATAGGTCACCAACCCTCTTGTCCCCATCAGCAAACTGAGGCCTGAGAGGGGCTGTGATTCATTCAAGGTCGATCACAGGGGTTCAGAAAGCCTGAGATCTGGGTTGTTTCAGCTGTGGTAAAGTAGACATAACATAGAATTTACCATTTTCTGGTAAAATGGACATGATGATGTGTTTGTGGGATGCAAGAGGAGTAGATGAGTTGATCCATGTGTGTATCATGTTGTATGGTTTTCTATGATTGTCCCCCTGTTTTGGGGAGCTCTCTCAGGGCTTGGGGAGCACAGGTTTGTAGACTGAATAAATGAGAGCCATTTGTTTCCCCAGCACTGTCCATCTATGCCCTGCTGCTCTTTGAGATCGAGACAGGTGCAGCGGCAGCCTCCATCCTCGGCTTGGGTGCCCTGGTCCTGGTGGCTGTGCTCACCCACACTCTGCTCCGAGCGGCCCGGGCCACCCGCCGTGGCCCCCATGAGCTGTCCCCACCGCACTTTGAAGATGACCCCGTCAACCCTGCTGAAGTCTCCAAGACCAGCCCCAGGGCTCAGCCCCAACAGGGTACCCACCGCCAGACCCCCTACTCATTCTGCCCTGAACCTGGGGACTCCCTCAGACCCACAGTGACTGCCACAGCTCCTACAGACCTGGGGGGAGGCCGGGAGAGCAGCCTGCCTTCAGCCCGCATGCAGCGGACACTGTCAGCAGGCAGGGGGCACTGGGAAGGGGTCACCCAAGAGATGCGCAGTATGTTGGGCCACAGGCCAGGGGGCTCAGGAAAGGACTCAACACTGGTGTAAGCCCAGAGATCAGGAATAGAGACCTGGTGTCAGACAGCAGGAAGGGGACTCTGTAGACATAGGTCCAGGCTCAGCCACAATAGCAATATGATTTGATTTCTCAGTTCACAGCATCCCTGGCTTTTATCCTCAAGGTTGCCTCATGGCACAATATAGCTGCCAGGGCTCCAGCCTTCACCTCCTAACTCAGAGGGAAAGGCAGAGACCAATTGCTGCCTCAGGATCTGTAGGAAATCTTCCTGGGAGGCCTTGGAACCCTTCTGCTTATACTTCACATGGCCACACCTTGCTGCAGGGGAGGCTGGGCAATGTAGCTGACCAGAGAAATTAGTTAGGCAAGAGGGAAGGGTGAGGCTTAGGCAGTGGTTCTCTAAATGTCTCCATCCATTTTACAGATGAGGAAACCGAGGCCCAGAGAGGGCAGTGACTCCCCAGGGGTCCCACGGCCAGTACTGAGCATCAGAGCCAGGATTTGAACCCGGGTCCTGTAACCCCCATGCTGCTGACAGTGCAAGGCTCAGACTCTGCGACTCCTTCAGGGCTGTGAGCGTTTGAAACCTGTGTGCCGAACTCAGAGCCGCCCAGGGCCCCTGGTGCAGCTGGAGGGCTGGACCCAGACTCCTGGCTGTGGGTCCGTGGCTGAGGGCTTCACCACTCTGTGTCTCAGTTTCCTCATCTGTAACGTGGGGACGGAGGCGGGCCCTCCTCCCAGGGCCCGCACGAGCCTTGGTGTAAGCCCTTCTGGGTGGGGCCTGTGCACAGTAGGTCCCCAGTGCATGTCAACCATGCTGCTGTTGGTCAGGGTGCCTGGTGACAGGGGAATGCAGGTTGATGGCCAGTTTCTGGGGCTCCCAGGACTGACAGGGCTTGGAGTGGATAACTCGGAGCCCCAGGGGTCTCCAGGGGCCCTGGTCCCCTCCCGTCTTGCACGACCTACAAATAAACTCCGCCTCTCACTGTCTCCGTGTCACTTGAGCCACATCCAAATGTGCTGTGTGGCCAAGCCCTGGCCCGGGGTGAGGGGTGGGGTGACAGGAGTGGGGTGGGAGGGCAGGAGTGAGGGGCAGGGGTGTGCCCCTGGTATACCCCAGTCTGGGACCTGTGTCCCACAGATCTTCACACATGTAAGTTTCCCCGAGAGCGAGGACGGCCTGGCCCCCACGCCAGCCCCAAACAGACAGGTGTCCCCACAGGTCTCCTGGCCTCCCCTTCCTGGGCTACGCAGGGGCTCTGGTGCCCAGGGAGTGGAGGAGGCTCAGCCACACCGTGGCATGAAGCCCCCTGGTACTCTTCTCGATGGGCAGAGAGGTGACAGTGCCCAGTAGGGACCCAGCTGATCAGATACACACAGGCCTGGGTGCCCCACCAGCCTGGGTCCCGCGAAGCTGCGCAGACCTCCTCCTCGTGGCTGGAGTGGGGTGAAGAGATGGCGTGCGTGAGCGGCCTGCGTGGTCCCGGCGTGGGGCACCTGGTAAGCGCCGGCTCTTGGCGAACACGATCAACATCAGCGAAGAGGACAAAAGAAGAACCCGCCTTCCGTCTGCATCACACACCTGCTGCTGCAGCCAGGCGCCAGGCGCTTTCTTGGCCTGTTAATCCTGGTGACAACCCCATTTACAGATGGGGAAACTGAGGCCCAGGAAATGAGGCTACTCCTGTGAGAGCACATGGCAGCGGCCATGGCTCCCCGTCACACAGGGCTCCCAGACAGAGCAGGTGCCCGGGACACACTGGAGACTCCAGTTTCTGAGAACTTTCTGGAATGGGGCAGGCCCTGGGGACTCTGAGGGTGGAGGAGAGAGGAGGGCCGGGGAGGAAGGACCCTGGTGGGCTGCAGGTGCAGAATGACTCATCTCCTGGGCCGGTCAGGGGCACCAGAAGCTGGACCCTCAACTCCTCGCCAAGGCCAGGAACTAGGGTGGGGTGCCAGGTGTAAGGAGGCCTGAAGGACTGAAAACAGGTGTTCAAAGCAGCCCTTGTACATGAAGCTCACGGTGGCCCTGCTCACAATCGCCCAAAAGGGAAACAGCCCCAGCGTCCATCAATGGGTGGTGGGTGGATAGAATGCTGTCCATCCACACAGTGGAATACTATTCAGCCATAAAAAGGACTGAAGCCCCGACCCGCGCTACAGCGCGGATGAACCTCAAAACATCACGCTGAGTGAGAAGCCGACACACAAGGCAGACACATTTACGGGAAACATCCAGAACAGGCAAATCCATGGAGACTGAAAGCAGAGTAGTTTTGCCAGGGGCAGGGGTGGGGGTGGGGAGGGATTGCTCATGGGCACAGGGTCTTCTCTGGGAATCATGGGAATGTTCTGGGACTAGACAGAGGTGATGGTTGCACAACATCATCAATGCACTAAATGCCACTGAATTGTACACTTTAAAATGGCGAATTCTGTGTTAAGCGAATTTCACTTCAACTAAAAACAAAACAATGTAAGGAGGTGCTCGTTCTCAGGCTCCCGCAGGGGCCGAGGCCTCTGAGTGTGACACTGCGCCCCTTCCACACCGCCCTGTGCACCGCTCGCCTTGCCCATTTGGTTCCTGCTCACCCTCCGGGGACCCAGCACTGGCGCCCTGGAATGTCTTCGGGGTCCCGGCTCGGGAGGCTGGGAGCACCGCCCGCCGTCTTGACCAAAACCTGCCCGCTCGTGGGCGCTGCCCTTGGAGGGCGCCCATGGGCTTCGCATCTCGGCCAGAACCAGACGAGGTCCCGGGCTGCAGCCAGATGCTCAGGTCTCTGCATGTCCCAGGCCCGGTGTGGGTTTGGTCCTCCAGGAGCTGGGACAGCCCTGGCTCAGGGAACAGTCATGCGACCTGTCACCTCAGTTTCCTTCTTTATAAAATGAGGCGACCTCCCCCACCCCACTGAACACAGCTAGGAGGACCAGATTGGAAAGGGTGTCACCGTCTCACGTGATTCCACAGGCCTGGCAGACATGAGCAGCTGTCAGCAGCCCGGTGTGCTTTAGGATGTGGACCAAATCCATCAAAGATGCTGCCTTGGTTTGGGGCCATCAGACCCTGAGATGGTTTCAGGGATGCTGTTCATTTATCTTGGAGGTGACCGCAGGGAGCTCTGGAGCCCTCAGGGGGCACCGATGAGCAGACAGCGCTGTGGACAACCAGGTCTCCATCCAGCTGGGGTCCCAGGTTGCACGCCAGGGCCTCGGGGGCTGGAGTATTTATCCTCTGACCCCCATCAGGCATTGGCTGACAGCTGCTTTTGGAGGGATTGACCCCTCACACTGCTGGTTTTCCCTGGGCACTAGCTCTACACACTCCTGTGGCCCCAGGAAGCCCCACGCAGGGCTGCAGGTACTTGCTGTGAGTGACCTTCATCATGTAGAGATGAATGTGGAGGGGGTGAAGGGGAGGGGGGTACAGACAGCATCTGCTCCAGCTGTGTTGCATTTTTGCAACAGCAGGCATAACTGGGATATTGAAAGCACTTAACTGCACTATTTACAGTTGGGAAGAGCTGTTGACTTTTGGATGGCCATTGTGTCCAAACAGCCTGCCTAACTCACACAGGTATCACCATTGTCCCCTCAATACGACCATGGGTCTGTGTCCTTTACTTCTGCACATAAAGTCTTCTGAAAGTGACAGAATGGAGTTGGGGTCCTCTGTGCTGATGACATTCAGAACAGAAGGCCAGATGCCACCTTGAAGGACATTACGCGATGCAACAACGAGCCTATTTCCCTGAGCAAACTTTTTATTAACACCCTTTAAAACATATTTTGGGTAAAATAAGAATTTGGAAAAGACTTCATGCCTACCATCTTCAGGATGGTTCTAGATACAGTGCAAATTGGACTTAGTCTCAGAGGCAAAAGGGTGAGTGGAGCAAGAATCATATGGATGCTACCTGAGAAGCCGGCACATTTTCTCTCCCTAACTTGAATATCCTGTTCATTTGTACCAGTTAGCTATTGCTGCATAACAAATCACTCCACCAGGTAGCAGCTCAACGCAGCACACGATTATTATCTGACAGCTTCAGGGGTCAGGAACTGGGCACAGCTCAGCAGGGGCCTCCTCTTCAGGCGGCAGTCATGGTTCAGCCGGGCTGGGATCTGCTCCACGCTCACTTGTGACCGTAGCAGCATTTGGTTCTGAGAGCCGTCAGCCGGGGGCCTCGGTTCCTTGCTGGCTGTCAGTGGAGGCAACCCTCAGTTCTGCGGTGTGAGAGGCTCTTTGTAGGGCAGCGTGCTTCGTCAGAGCCACAAGAGGGGTCTGTGACGAGCTGGAGGGGTCACGTATGACATGATCACAGAAGTGACACCCCGTTTCCTGGGCTTCATTCCGTCAGTCAGAAGTGAGTCACTAGGTCCAGCTGACGCTCGAGTGGAGCGGATTACACAGGCCTGAACACCAGAACGCTGTGGTCTTTAGGGACCGTATCGGAAGCTACCTAGTGTCTTGTAAGTTCTGCACACTCTGCCCAAAGACAGACAGACAGTGCAAGTGAAGGAGCAAGAGGACAAAGGGGGAATTTCTACACAGCAGGGGTCAACTGTTTCCAGCTCGCGTGTCTAGGTTGGCAAGAGTGACCGGGATAGCTATGAAATTTGAGCTCTGGGGAGATGAATAGCCAAAATTAAGGAAACTGACAATGCCAAGTGCTGGCGAAGACACTGAGCTACCGGAACTCTCATTTGCTGCAGGTGGGAGGGTAAATTTGTACATAGGCTTTGGAGACCTGCTTGGCCATATCTGTGAAAGCTAAAAATAGACCTCCCCTGTTACCCAGAATTTCCACTCAGGGTATGGACCCAACGGGAACAAGTTTGTGTTCATCAACAGACACGTACGAGAGTGCTCAGAGCAGTTTCACTGAGGGGCCGAGAACTAAGGACAACACAAATGTTCATAACAGATGAATGCATGAACAGACTGTGGTACATTCACACAGTGGAATATTACTCAGCAATGAAAAAGAGGAGGTGTCTGACAGAGGCAACACCCCAGAGGAATATCACAGACATAATATTGAACAGAATTAGCCAGACTCAGAATACAACTCATTGGGGTATTGCATTTATATCAAGCTCAAGAACAGGCAGAAAAAATGCTGGGGTAGAAGACAGTAGCTTTGGGGTCTTGGCTTGGAGGGGGTCTGAGGGGGTGCTCAAGGCTGACCCAGGTCAGCGCTGCGACCTGGGGGTGGAGCTTGCAGCAGGGGCTGAAGCTGGGCTCTACAACATTTGAAGACAGAGAGTGTGGAGTTTGCCGTAGCAGAAGCCACCAGGAGTTGCACCCTCCATCCACCCTGCTTGGACTTCAGGCTGCAGAAACCTTCCAGCTGAGAAGGCCTTTCAGAGCCGGGAAATGTCTTGGCAGCAATCGGCAGGGGCAGCGGAGAGACACAGCTGCACAGGTGTTCTTCAGAACCAGCCGATGAAGTGAGGACCGTTGAGATCCCCACTGTAAAAGATGGAGAAACTGAGGCATAGAGAGGCGAAGCCACTGCTCAGGGTGACCAGCTGGTGGGTGGTGCAGCTGGGACCATGTTTCTCCAGAAACAACCCTCTTGGTACCCAGGCCCCAGTGACACCTGGCTCTCAGCATCTGGGAGCAAAATGCAGGAAGGACGGGCTTCGGCTCCCTCCACCGCAGCCCGAGATGAGGTAAGCTCAGCCAGAGCGGTCAGCACTGATGCCCCCACTCAGGAGGGGTGGGCAGCCTCCATGGGGACCCTCCAGCCCGTCCTGAGGCTGTGCCCAGGCCTGGCAGGGCTCGGAGGGTTGGGACTTTGCAGGCTCAGTGGCTCAGCAATGATGGCTGGTCCAGTCAAACCCGAGGCCAGCCCGGGCCATCCAGCAGCCCCTCGTCACACGCGGACGCCCTGGAAAGTGATCCGGGGCTGGTTTCAGGGTGGCCAAGCAGGTGGCCAGGGAGAACAAACAGCCTTTGCTTCCTGGCCGGATCGGATTCCGCGGCCGGCGCCAGAGCAGCCTGGGCGGGGACCTGGCAGGTGCTGGTTGTGCCCAGAGCGGGGAGGGCTCAGCACCACAGGCCTGCTTCTTCCAAGGTGGCCAAGTGCGTGGGGGAGGGGCTACATTTTGCCCGGTCTCCCCCAACTGACCCCTCCAGGACAGCTCACTGTCTCTCCCCTCAGACCCCAGGGCTGGGCTGTGCCTGCCCCCTCAGGCCCCAGGGCAGGGCTGTTAGACACAAGTGCCTGGGTGGGTGGTATGTCCCCTCCGGGCTGTGGGACCTGCTCCAGCCAATGAGCTGTGAGCAGAACTTCCATGGCGCTTCCAGGCCGGAGCACTTAAGTGACAGCAGAGACTTTTCTGAGTCTGTCCCCACTGTCCGGTGACACAGTGACCACCCCTTCAGGCGTGTTTCCCCAGCAGTCTGTTGCCCCATGCCAGGGGCACGTGGTGGGGATGAGAAATAAGCCTCAGCCTTTCTAAGCCACGGAGATCTGGGGACGTCCCTGACTGCAGCAGCACCTGGGCCAGCCTGGCACCACGGGCACCTGGGGACAAGAGCCGAAAAGGCAGAGGCAGACGAGCGGGAGAAGAGGGTGTGAGCCTGGCCCGGGTAAGTTAACAGACACCGTCCACCCTCAACATTCGCAGATTCTGTATTTGGAAATTCTCCTACTGGCTAAAATTTACCTATACCCTCAGAATGAATACTAAGTGCTTTCGTGGTCCCCGGAGGACATGCCCAGAGCAGGGGACAATTTGAGCCGCCAGCAGCACACGCTCCCAGCTGAGGTGGGAGAAGGCGACGCCCTGCCCTCCCGTCCAGCTTTCTGGCTGCAAACCAGCGTCCTTCTCGCGGGTTTTAGGGCCGCGTTTCGTGCATTTCTGTGCTTTTCCTCGGTGACTTCGCATTTAGAAGGGCCCAGGGCAGTGCTGAGTGCTGTCCGGTGTCCCAAGTGAGGAGGCCGGGATGCGTCCCAGGGAGAGTGCAGGGGTCAGGCCTGCCTCCTTCAGGCACCAGCCGCAGCGCCGGGGGCTGCGGGGGGAGCACCAGCGAACCGACAATATGCGTCAAACAAGGCGTCTGGAACGCCACACCGACAGCACAGGTCATGCGCTGACTGACCCCGACGGTGCGCGGAGGCCCGCAGGAACCTCTCCCAGTCCTTCTCCAGAAACCCAGTTTTCCCTAATTCCTAATTCAGTTTTTGCGGCAACTCTATAGAACTTTGTCGCGAATAACGAGAATCGATTGTTAAGTATCCACCGGGCAGCGGAGGAAAAGGGCCGTGCACAATAGCGTGATGGTTAGGACAGCAGGCTCTGGGTTCAAATCCCAGCTGTGACCTAGCCGCCCCTGCCTCAGTTTCCCTATCTGTAAAACGGTGGCAAAACCAGGGCTTCCCCCTGGACTGTGGGAGGACTGAATGGGACGCCATGCAGCAGGGGATGGGGGGTGCTGTCCATACCATATAAACAGTGGCCATTACTATTATCCCTGTTACGTGCAACGATGGACGGGCGGGCCCAGGTCATGTCTGTGACCTAGAATCCCGGCTCAGGCACTCGCTGAGCCCCAGTTTCCCTATCTGTGAATGGTTGTCGCAGCAGCGCTGCCTCCCCGCTGATTTCACCGGCTTGCTCAGTGTGCGCCGCCCCGGCTTGTGCTCCGTGTGCGTGGTGGAGACCGCCAGCAACAGCGGCCCCACGGCAGCATCAGGACCAGTCACGGGACAGGGCTGTGTTTATTGCCAGGAGGATGCCCACGAGGCCTCCAGGCCCCAGAGAGTTTTGACACGAATGACTTGAAGGCACTGGTTTCATCCAGCCCCCACCCCTGCCCTGCAGGGCCCAGGGGTGGGAAACCCCATCACCAAACAGCCAGGTTGTCCCCTCCTCCAGGAATGCAGCTCCGCCAGGGGACTGAGGGTCCAGAATGCTCTCCATCCCCAAGGTTCCCAAAATGGGGAGAGGTGCGCAGCTGCCAGGCTGCAGGCGTCGGGTGGCGAGTGGCTGGCGAGGGGCTACGAGACGCTGGGGGGCAGGCGGGCAGCTGCCGTCTTCTCCACCACGAAGCCGTAGTTGTACTGGGGGAGGGGAGAGCACAGAGTGAGGGAGGAACTGTGGGGGCCCGGAGGATGGTGGGGTGGTGGGGATCAGGGGCTGAGCGATCTCCTGCCCCTGGGAGGTGAGGTGTGGCTGGGGGAGACTCTGTGGCCTGGGTGGGGGGTCCTGGCACCCCATCCTGGTCCCGTCACCCACCTCCTCCTCAATGTCCGCCAGCGACTTGATGGTCAGATCAGCAAAGGCAGAGAAGGCCTGGCAGGCATGGGGCAGGTCAGTCTGGAGCAGGGACCCCAACCTGGAACCCCCATTCCCTCATCTTCACAGAGGGTCCCCCTCAATAGTTGCCTGAACACCCCTCCCCTTCCCGCCACAGCCTCTAGCCACCAGCGTCCAGTTGTCCCTCCTGACACCCCCATTCCAGGACCAAGACCCTCCAGCCCCCACCTTGGCCTCCAGCCTCCCCCAACCCAGGAACACGGGCCTCGGTGCCAGGACGCTGGATGCACAGAGGACGCTCCCCACATCCTGGTGCCTAGAAAGGCGATGGGCAGGGCAGACTCAGGCTCCTCAGGGCCAGACTCACCAGGGGGCTGCAGCTCTTGCCCTCAAACCGGGGGTGCAGTGTGAAGGGAACCCCATCCATGGCTGAGGAAACAGGCGGGGATGGAGCTGAGGCAGAGGGGACCTGAGGCCTGCCTGCTGCCCACCCCCACCTGAGAGGCCCCCTGAAGGCCCCGCTCGCCCCAGTCTGCACAGAACCGGGGAGGCCCAGGCCTGGTTCCAACCTTGGCCCTGCCCCTTCCGGGCTATACAACTTTCGGCCAGCGGTGGCATGAACCCCACAGTGCCTCAGTTTCCCACTCACCAGAGATGCCATAGAGGTTGGAGGCCTCGTAGATGGAGTCGTTCCTCCGCAGGGTGGACGCCCGCGAGCCCATCCTCGACAGCGTCCGCTCCGGCAAGCCACTCCTGCTGGTGAAGGTGGCACGGGGTGGCTCAGGTCTGACACCCTCCATGGCCGCCCCCATCCCCGAGCCTGAGGACTCACCTGGGCTGGCTGGGAGGGTCCAGGGAGAGGCCCCTCATGTCCTGGCTGAGAGCTCGGGGCTTGGGCACCGGCCGAGGGACCTTGGCCTTCTTGCACCAGATGGCGAAGCCACCCATGTCCCTAGAGGCGGAGGACAGAGGGGAGGGGCTCTGGCCCAGTGTGCAGCCAAGGGAGGCAGGAGGAAGCCAGGCCTCCAGGAGATTTCTGTTTCAGTGTCTCAGCCCATACCCGAAGCCACACACTAACTCACATTGCTGGGCCCGATCCCCGTGCCAGGCACTTTAGACACCCCAGCGCATTTACTCCTCACGATGAGCCTACGAGACTGGTGCACCTGCCCCCATTTTAACGTGTGGGAACTGAGGAACAGAGAGGTGGCAGAAAGGACAGGGAGACTCAAGGGAGTCCCTGCGGGTCAGAGAGTAGACATGGGAGTTGGAAGGGCAAGGAAGGAGGCCAGGGGCTGGGGGCGACCCTACCCTACTCGCAGGTACCCAGGCACTGTCTTGGTCTTCCCGCTCAGCCGGACGTCAAACACAGCCGTGTCCACAGCCCCCAGGGGCACCAGCCTCACACACATGCGCTTCTTCTTGGACACGGAGGCCTCTGCGAGTGGGGGGCAGGGGAGTGAGAAGAGACAAAGGTAGGGAAGGGGTCCAAAGATGGTCCCAGAGGATGCTCACCAGGGCGTGGTTTAAGACAGCCACGTGGATAGTGTTAGGGTGGTGGTTAAATCGTGAATGGTATGGCCATAGGAGGGGACTCCACGCAGTCTTTAGGAGCCCTTGGGGCAGGCTCACCCTTGGTGACAGGGAGGAGCATTCATGGGGTTGCCGTGCACACCACAGCGAGTGTGGGTAGCTGTGGAGTCAGGCAGAACTGGGACCCCATCCTGGCCCTCCAAATCTTGTTCTTCCTCAGTCCTCAAATCCAGGGGTGAGCAAACTACAGCCCACGAGCAAAATCCCACCCAAGGTCTGTTTTGCACCACTCAAGAGCTAAGAATGGCTTTACCTTCTTAAAGTGTTGTAAAAAAAAAAAAAAAAATTTTGCAACAGACACCATCTGGCCTACAAAGCCTAAAATATTTCCTATCTGGCTCTACCGAAAGTTTGCCAAGTCCATTATCAATAGATTTGCTCTGAGAGTCAAATATAAATGACAAGACACGACAGAGGCAGGGAGAGCCAGGTGGTTAGACACCAGAAAAGTCAGGGCTGGGAGGGCAGCAGGAGGCTCGAGGCTCGCAAGCCAGAAGAGGAGGGGCGAGGGCGAGGAAGCATCAGCTAACCCGAGGACGGAGAGGGTGTTCCAGGCAGAGGACGCGGCTGCGCAAAAGTCTGGAAATTAAAAGGAACCGCAGGGGGTTCAGCCTGGCTACATGTAAGGAGCAGGTGTAGCAGGAATAGTAATAAAACAGGCGGCGACTGAATTCTTACTCTAGCACAAGCTGTGCCAATCGCTCATTTTTACGCAGGGCAGGGCACAGCGCCGCGCCCTAGAACAGGGCTCCAAGTGCACAGCCAGCCCTGTCATCACCCAGTGCATCGAGGGCACGGCAGAGGCTCAGAGATCGCGCGCCTGTCGTCCCTCCACTCCCTTCCTGGTCCTCCCCGCAGGGACGCGAACGCCCCCTCCGCCCTCCAACTCCGCCTCCGACGCGGGCCTCACTGGAGTCCAGGGGGTCGCAGACCGGGGAGAAGCCGGGCGGGAGAGGGCTCTTGTCCACCAGGACCTGGATTTCGGCCACCACGTTCTCCTGCGGATTCTGAGGGCGGGGACAGAGCGAGAGTCACCCAGCAGCGCGGACGGCGCGCCTGGCGCAGGGCCCAGCGAATGGGCACGGGAGGTGGCGGACCCCGGGGATCTCGAGGGTGGGCGCCCCTTACCTCCAGACTGCCCAAGAGACTGACGCACAGGAAGTAGCCAGATTTCTGCGCGAAGCTCTTGCCGAAGCTGGCGGGCGTCCCCTCCACGGTGCTGGAGATCTGGGGGGGACGCGGATCAGCGCCCAGCCCTTAGCCGGCTGCGGCCGCCTTGGCCCCCATTCAACCCCCGCCCCCCGACGGAGCTCACCGCGCTGAATCCCCGCGGCGGGGGCGCCGAGGCCGACGACCAGGCCAGGCCAGTCAGCGGCGCCGCGTCGGGCCCGGGCCCAGGATCCATCCTCCGAGCCAAACGCCGAAGGCGGGGGACTGCCTCGGACCTCCAGCAGCCGCCCGACGGCCGAGTGCGGGCAGAAGTCCGAACTACAACTCCCAGACGGCCTTGTGAGGGCCGGGGCCGAAGCGCCGTATGCGCGTGCCCGGAAAGCCACCAGCCAATCGCGTGGGGACATGGAGCCACGCCCCCCATGCGCTACCCAGGCGCGCGGGTGAGCGGCGTTTGTGGAAAACTATCTCGCCGCCTTCTCACGCCGAGCAACTTCCGCCGGAAATATTCCTGCAGAGCGCCGGGAGACTCGCTTGCTGCAAAGCTGAACTACGTTCCCCAGAATTCCTTGCAGCATTAGCGGCTTCTTCAGAAACAAGCTCGTGTTTCCCGGGAAATTTGGGGGAGAAATGTGAAAAACCCGCAATTCTAGTTCTAGGAAGTGATGTTAAAGGAAACTTTCATGGCTTATGCAGCATTTAGTTTAAATAACGAAAAACATGGGCCACCATGAGCCACGAAATCTTGTGTATGACTTGAGGACTTGTTCACAGATACAATTAGTTTTTAAAAATGAGACATCAAAGTATTTAGTATATTGACATACTTTTACACGCCTCAGGGACGAAATATGGAAAATCAGGGAACAGAATATTAACTATTCTTCAATATTTTCAGATTTTCTACAATATCATGGGTTGGCCCACCACCTGTTTTTTGTAGGACCCCTGAGTTAAGAATGATTTTTATATTTGTAAGTGATTGGGGGGAAATCAAAAGAAGAATAATATTTAATGACATGTGAAAATTAAATGAAATTCAAATGTCAGTGCCCGTCAGACACAAAAATCCTGGAAAAGACACCCCAATAATGAGATACAGAAATGAACAAACTATGCGTTCCTCTTGAAGTACCCCATTATTCCCACTGCTTAAGAGAAATATTGGTTCACAACTTTGGGAGTTCCCCGGGGGAAACTCAAAACTGGCCCCCATACATGCAGGGCAAGAAGAGATGGAAGAATGAGGCAGACCATTCCAGATGGGCAATAAGCAAGAGAACTTATGTACGAGACTTGTCTTGGGTGGCAGCAAGATGAGCAGATCTCCGTACCCACCTGCCAGAATCTTGAGTTTCTATAGAGGCCTTAACGGGGTCAGTCACATACACTGTCCAGATGGTCTCAATAACACATTAGTCTCTCAAGGCTGCGAACGTCAAGTTGCTCCTGGTATGAGAACAGTGGGTGAGATGTACCTTCCAAGGACAGGGGAGGGAGGTAATGAGCCTCCGATTGCCTGAGCGCAGCTCTAGGGTCAGCCTGATGTCACATGCTCTCGATGGCCTCCTCCAACACTCCGGCCCGGCCCTCGTGACCTGCTCTTACACTCTCACCTGGTGCCCCGCCACGCTGCACTGTGCCCTGAGTGGTCAGCACAGGGTTTTATTAACCCGGAGGTGGCTTGTTTGGCAGCTATCTGGCCGCACTGGAGACAGGTATCGCAGCAGCAATAGGGGCACGTGCTAGAGAAGACACAGATTAAGATAATGATTCCCAAAATAAGGAACAATTTTTTCCACCAAGGGCTCCATGACCCCAACCACTGATTTATCAAGTCTTCCAGGCTGTGGGTCGAGTCACTTGTGGCCTCATGTGCTTTAATAAAGATGACACATTAGCAGACTCATCAGATATGAACACAATGTTCTGCTTGGATAATGGCACAGGTGCCCCCTTGTGACGTTTAAGGCCATCCTGTTTTGGAGGACAGTGTTTGTCACTATAGACGTTTCAGTGTTCAGTAAGGAGAGGCTTTGTTGGCTCATTTAAGGCTAGCTGGGTGAATTTAGTAAGGGCTTCCATGTGTGCTATAACATCACTCAGGCCAACACAGGGAACGAGGACAGTGGCCAACTGATTGTACCAGTGGAAAACAGAACGTGCCCATCCAGCCTTGAGGAGAGGGAGGTTGGCAACTCTTGTTACCACAGGGCAGAGTCTCCCCTGTGTCCAGGGAGAACACAGGGTGCAGTGGCCTGACCACCCAGGTAGAAGCCATGGCAAAGATCTGTGCCATAGAACCACTGGGTCTCATCCAGGGCTACCCAATAAGTACCTGGCCAGCATGATCAGTGCCAAATCGGTCACTGCCCTTTAATGTGACAGAATGACTGCACAGTTCTGGTGATATCCATCCCATATCCCTGGTACAATTAGATTGGTTCTATTTAGAGTGGTTTTTATCTTCCCAATGTCAATTTAAAAAGCAAATTTACCTGTTATTTTATCTCAGAAGGAGTTTATTTAGAAATAGCCAAAAGAATTGCAATGTGGGATGTGCACGCTCTGGCAGACCACAGGCAAATCTGGACAGAATGGAGGGGAGCTGCTTTTACAGAGAAAAAGCGGGATGGGGGGGGCTGTTCTAAAGGAAAGTCAGTTCCTGGAAAGTAGTGGTTCAGGGCAGCAACAGCTTCTCATTGGCTGAGCTGCAGCATTTCTCATTGGCTGAGCTGTGGCATTTCTCATTGGCTGAGCTGCGGCATTTCTCATTGGCTGAGCTGTGGCATTTCTCACTGGCTGAGCTGTGGCCTTCCTCATTGGTTGCACTGTGGCGTTTCTCATTGGCTGAGCTGTGGCATTTCTCATTGGCTGAGCTGTGGCGTTTCTCATTGGCTGAGCTGTGGCGTTTCTCACTGGCTGAGCTGTGGCCTTCCTCATTGGTTGCACTGTGGCGTTTCTCATTGGCTAAGCTGTGGCATTTCTCATTGGTTGCACTGTGGCGTTTCTCATTGGGGGAGCTGTGGCATTTCTCATTGGCTGAGCTGTGGTGTTTCTCATTGGCTGAGCTGTGGCGTTTCTCATTGGCTGAGCTGTGGTGTTTCTCATTGGCTGAGCTGTGGGGTTTCTCATTGGCTGGGCTGTGGGGTTTCTCATTGGCTGAGCTGTGCAGTTTCTCATTGGCTGGGCTGTTGCCAGGTGGGGAGAGAAGCCTTCCTTCAGCAGTAAAGTAGTTCTACCTCCTGTCTGAGATGCAAGCATCCTCTCTTCCTGTTTGGTGTAACTGACGGTGTGTGAGGGGGTGAGAACACCCCCTGCAGGCCTTCCCAGCTCCAGTTTAGTTAAGGTTCTTTTGTTAATTTCCACACCAGCATAGGGATGCCTGGTGCTCAAATATCCATAACCCGGGGTAAGCCACATGAACCCATCCCAAATCTGAGCAGAGCCACATACGGCTCTGATTGTGGTGTTTTCAGGACTCTTCTGGTCGACACTTTGACGGGCTGCCTATGTAGTTTAACTGACAGGAAAAGAACCCCCACACTCCGTGTTATTGATAGAGTGTGCCACAGGCCAGGTTTCTGGCTCTGTGTTGGTAACATCAGAGGAGCTCAGAGCCTTCGTCCTAGCTTGCTCTTCCTCAATGCACTGCTCCAGGGCCTTCCAGTGCCCCCCCAGATGGTGATGCCCACCACGGCAATCCTGATGAGCTAGAGAAGGACAGCTGCCCACAGACCCAGCAGTTGGATTGATTCCTCTGCCGTGCATACGAGTGGCCACTGTAGAAAGCCGTCCATCCCGTGACCAGCCACCATAGGAGCAGCAGAAGTCTAAGGTCAAAAAGACAGATGTTGAGTAGGACCTTGGAGGGGAAGGCTTCTCCTTCTATAAAAATTACTTGTGTGACCTGGTCCTTCGATGTTAATGCGGCTGCAGCTCTCGGAACTTGAGCTAGTTGTGCACAGCACACGTGTTGGCTGGGGGAGGCAGCACTGGCAGGCGTGAGGAGATGGACTAGGGGCGGGTATGCCAGCCCACGACCCCTGCCTTCTCGTCTCTTCCAGTGGGCATGCTCCATTCCCAGGTGTGGTATGTTTCCACAGGGCCAACTTGCAGCAGAACAGGATCCCACTGGAGAATGAGGAGTCCCCCTCACCCAGGGGTGCAAAGTAATTCACCCGTCCCAGTGGGACATCCCATTGCTGATCCCAGCAGATAACCCCTTTCCCAGGCATGATGGACTTGGTGTTCTCAGCAGCATAGCAGGTTGATCCTCAGTGAGAGTCGGGGCAATGACTGTCTCCTGTGACTTCCATGTTTTACAGTGTTGGGTGTCTCGGCAGGGGTCCCCAGTCTGGCATATGGGGCAAGAGGCCCTATGGTTGATCATTCAGATCTGTTAAAGCCTGGGACAGTACTTCAGTCCACCTGGCCACGGTGGTTTCACCTAGTAGTAATTAATCTGCTGCTTTAAGATCCATTCTTCCTTTTCACCAACCCTGCTGCTGTGGTTACAGGGAGAAGGAACCTCCATTCGATGTCATGTTCTTTGCCAAATCTTGCACATCATGACCCTGAAAATGTGACCCCTGATCACTGTCCAGTCGATGAAGGCATCCACACATGGTACTCAGCTTCTTTAATCCTCCGAGGGTGGCAGCCTGGTTTACACAGTGACGGGAGAAAGCTCGAGTTAACATAGATGCGGTGTCCACACAAACCAAGACAGACTTAGAACCCTCGCTCACAGGGAGGGGGCCCATAAAACCAATTTGTCCAGTCCCTCTCCAGTGGGGAACGCCGGTGGTCAGCCCCGGACTCCATTGGCAGCTGCCTGGGGCATTGATTAGAACACACAGGACGTGCTGTTACAGCAGCAACCAAGTCACTGTATTTCAAGGGCAGTCACCATCCTTGGCAATGTGTCATCCTCCCCCCCCCCCCAACCCTACCCCGGGGCCTGCAGTGGCTGCTCTTCCTTCCTGTGCACCCAGTCTGCTGTGTCTACTGAAGGGGCGGTTGTCCGGCTTGTCCCTGTGCTGGGCCATCAGCTTCCTGACTGCCAGGGGGCGTCAGCGCCTCATGAACCGGACGTGGCAGACAGTGGGAACTGCCTCAGGCTCTTGCGGGTGAGCCCAAATGTCCCTCCACACATCCTGACCCCACGAGGCCTCATTCATGATCATCCAGCCCTTGGCTTCCCCTTGTCCCAGCCATAGGGTTCATCCCTGTAGAACAGCCCCGTCAGTGCACAGGGTGAACAGCCAGGGCTCCTGAGCGACCACTGCCAGACGGCTCGGAGTCCAGCCCACTGGCTGCGTTGGTTCATGCCTGTTTCCATCCAGATGGTGTCAGCATTGGGCTGAACAGCACTGCAGTCCTCCACTAGACCCCTCTGCACAGCGGGCATCAGCGGGAATCCCCGTTCCTGCTCTGCAGGCGCAGAGGCCGCCACAGGAGTCGGGGGGGTGGGGCACGCAGAGATCTACTTATTCCACAGGGCCCAGGAGCCCCCGCATTTCCAGAGGCAGAGGGCTGCCCGACAGGGCGCTCCTCTGCGGCAAACAGGCCGCTCGGTCTCTGAGGGGCTTTGAGCCACGGCAGAGGGGCGTCAGTGGTGCCTATTCTCAACCCCCAAGATGGGAAGGGACGTTCTTACCACAAGCTGCCCTTCCTTCGCGAGAGGCTCCACCAGCAGGAGCGCTGTGTACACTGCCAGCAGCCGTTGCTCCGTGGGGCCTGTCAGGTTTCTGCCCCCTTCCAGAGCTGGAACTAAAATCCTAGGGGCACCCTCTCCTTCTCGTGTCTCTGCCACAGTGCCTGGCCGTTCCTGCCGAGTCACAGACACATCTGACTCGAATGGTGGCCTGCTCGGGAGAGGCCCAGAGCTGTCATCTGCTTCCCGAGTATTTTTGCTTCTCAGAGGCGGCTGGTGCTCTGATCTCCGGTCTCACACATGCCCGTCCTCCAGCCGGCGGTACGAGGGCTGGGGGCACTGTGCCAGGTGGGAACAGAAGTCCTCCAACCCCACGTCCCTACAAAGGCTCGCCCGCTTTCCCGTTCGTGGGGATGGACAGGCTCGCACCTTCTCAGTCACGGCTTCCGAGACAACACACGTCTTAGCGACTAAACGACTCCTAAAATCTTTACTTTGGTACCTGGGCCTTGAATGTTCTGTGGGTTCACCGGCCATCCTCTCCCTCGCAGACGTTCCAGCAAAGTCTGCAGTGTCGTGCGGCAGAGGCCAGTGTTCACATGTCAGCGTTGCATCGTTGATGTGATGGGCACATTTCACTGACATGAGAAGGGAGGACGGGGACGGGTCTCGGGCTACCATCCCAGGACACGCGGTGGGGCTGTGCAGGCAGCCTTGGGAAGGCATTGAAAGGCCCATTGTCGCAGCCTGCTTATTGGGAGGGGCCCTTTGTTTCTCGAGGCTCCTCCTGCCGAGCCCCTCAGCTCTGTGAAGCCCCGGCTTTTTGCCCCAGTGAAGGCGGATTTCAGCCTGGCCAGGCTCCCGCCTTCTCTTGGCCGACTCGAATGGGTCCTTTCTCCGTCTCAGGCCCCGGCGCCTGAGTGTCTGGCTGGCTGCGCATCGGGCACGCAGATCTGAGATGTAAGCGTTCCGTATCAAAGCCACATTTGCTTCAGGGTTACTTTTACTGGACACTGGACAGCCCGTGGGGATGGCTTTTCGGCTTCCTGAGCTCCCTCCCTGTCTTGGGTCTTTCCCACAGCCCACCCAGGGCAGGTCCCTGGGTTGGTCAGCTTCTTCCGGACCAGCAGTGGACTGCCCCGCGGCGTAACGTCCTGTCCCACCACCTGCTCAGCCTGGAGACCGGCGGCCCACACCGGGCACTGCAGGCAGACCGGAGCATCTTGGCTCCATTCCTGCAGTGAGCGTGCCTGATCGGGGCCCACCTCCCTAAGGGCCTGTAGGACTTCCTCTATAGATTTCCAGGGTCCCATGTGCCCAGGGAGGTCCCCCTCATTGGGCCATGCCACCCTGCAGACTAGAATAATCCAGTCTACAAGGAGCGAGTACCTTGAGCTCCTGAGGCGGCTGCGGGAGTGCAGGCTGTGTGGCAGGGGTGCTCCTTTTCTCTACCTCCTGCTGGTCAGAGAACTGTGTCGCCCCTCTGCACCCCACAGGTGCATGGACCACATCCGGATACCCTCCCTGGCCTTCTGCTGGTGTGACCAAAACCCAGGCAAGGAAAGGGTTACTGAAAATCGGATCCGTAACTAACCATGTTACCGGCTACAAACATAGGTTCCCTACCTGCCACACGAGAAGGGCCACATAAAAGCTGGACACCAGGCTTCTGACAAGGAAAGGGTTCTCATTTCAGGTGACATCAGCTGGGAGATGAGAGTGAGCCCTCAAATTGGTCTCGTCTCTTCTCGTCTCCCCGAAATATGGGAGGCGAGGGGTTTTAAAGGTTGCAATGAAGTCTCTGTTTTTTGGGGGGGGAGGGTAGTCCGTGGCCTTGCTGGAGCTTTCCCGCCAGCCTGTGTTGGGCCTTGTAGGGCTGCTCACAGGAAGGAGGATGATAAGGAATCCAGGTGGCTGTCCTTGGCCGTCTGTCTCCATGGCGGATAGTGAACTCTGGAGCCAGGAAGCCAGGGAACAGGGAAGGAGTGCTTACGTTTTAACCCCACACATGCTGGGTTTAATGTGGGGGAACTGAAATCAGGGCTGGCATCAAACATAGTCTGTCAAATGTTTCCCAAACAAGGAGAAAACTAACTGCTGTTTTTCAGAAGCTGCCGTCCTCCTTTCTGCAGATGTTCCTGCCCTACAGTGAAGCGTCCTACAGTGAAACAGACACGGCTGCAGCAGGACCCCTGCCAACTGCCCCAGCTCTAAGTGTCCAAAAGTGGCCGTGCACCTGCTGTGTACTGGCGTGCTGTGCAGAGCTCGTACGTGCTGGCTGCACGTGCCCTCACTGGGGCCGTTGTCACACAGCTGTGACACCTCCTCTGCACTGTGCTGCACAAAGTGCCCACCTACACGAAGCTGGGGGTGGCACTGCTGTGGGAACTGTCCCCAGGTTCTCTTTGGCTTGTGCACTAACCCTTTTTCCTTCATCCACTTCAGCCTTGATTGTGCTTTTCGGCTCCACACTCACCAAGACACGGACCCATTAAGTTCAGTTACACTGGAACTTGCCAGCCGTGTCAACAAGCTCAGGGGAGGACATTCTCTCATCCTGAGCGTTTCCTGAACGGGGGCGGCCCCACTGCCTGGGGTTGCTGTTGCTGTGTTTTTGTTTTCCTTTGTAACAAAAGGAAAACATTCGTCCACTTCACCGTGAATCCCCACCACATCCTCCTCTTGGCTCTCCTCACTTTCCCAGGGGTTCCATCCCTTAGTGTCCCAATCAGGCTTTGTCACAAGCGCTCAGACCTTAATCCATGGCAGCTCATGCCCTCCTAGCTTTGCAAAATGGCATGCTGCTGCCCCCAGCTGATCCTCCTGCTCTCCCACCCTGCCTGCCGGCCTGAAGCTAGCAGAGCTGAGAACACTGCATGTCCTTCTCTAGCCTCAGCTCTGCTTCCAACTTCCTGATTGAGCGGCAGCCTCCAGCTGGGCATCAGGGGCCAGTCGAACTGCCCGGAGTCAGGCCAGACCATGCAGCAGCCGTGTGCTTCCCTTCTTTGCTGCTGTACACCACGTGCAGCTCCTCAAACAAGCGCCCGGGACCCGCCAGTGTTTCTGGGGCGTCCCTGCACTCACGCGACG
This sequence comes from Equus asinus, assembly GCF_041296235.1. Taxonomy (NCBI): domain Eukaryota; kingdom Metazoa; phylum Chordata; class Mammalia; order Perissodactyla; family Equidae; genus Equus; species Equus asinus. The sequence goes on along the minus strand of NC_091799.1, from coordinate 53,640,244 downwards.
TCCACAAGCGCCTAACGCAGGGGTGGATGGCCAAACCGGGACTGCCCCTGAGGATGCCTCTCTCCCAAGCCCCATTTCTTCGGTCTCCTGGCTGGCCCACCAGCTGTCAGTTCCCAACCTTGGGGCTCCCCGGGTGAAATCTGAAAGTGGCCCCAGGGCTGGCCCAGTGTCACAGCAGTTTACTGCGCATGTTCTGCTTTGGTGGCCCAGGGTTCGCCGGCTGGGATCCTGGGTGCAGACATGGCACCACTTGGCAAGCCATGCTGTGGTAGGCATCCACGTATAGAGTAGAGGAAGATGGGCATGGATGTTAGCTCAGGGCCAGTCTTCCTCAGCAAAAACAGGAGGATTTGCAGCAGTTAGCTCAGGGCTAATCTTCCTCAAAAAAAAAAAAAAAAAAGAAAGAAAGATAGTGGCCCGTATGTGGAGGGAAAGGAGGAAGCAAAGACAGAGGCAGGCCCCTCTGGACTGGTAGGTGGCAGGTTTAATAAGCAAGGGCAACTTACTTGTGAGGCTTGTCTTGGGCGGCCACAAGACGAGATGATCTCCCAGCCCGCCAGAATCTTAAGAGTTTATCTTAAGAGCCTTAATGGGGTCCAGTCATGTCTGCATCCAGATGCTCTCAACACCACAGTGCTCTCTCAAGGTCATGCCTTGAAGTGGCTCCTAATGCAGGGAAAGCAGGCAGAACGCACGTTCCATGGGCAGGGACGGGTGAGGCGCCGTGGGCCGCCAGGGCCAGCTCCTGGGCGGTCCTCGAGAAGGCTGCCTGCAACACGGAACGTGCTTTGAACACCAACACTCAGCCCCGGGGCTGGTCAGGAAGACCAGGACTGAGAAGGCGGCGCTGCCTGAACCAACCATGGACCCAGGGCCGTGTCCGCAGTGGGTCGAGGACACTCTGGAGCCCTTGTGTCTTACAGGAGAGAGAGGAGTCTGCTGCCGAAGAACAAGGTGCTGCTGAGACCAGAACGGAGGGGGAAGGAGCTGGAAAGACAAGAATGACTGAGACACGCTCGGAAAGGCAAGTGACCGCTCACCACAGCGGTGACAACAGATGCAGTCCTGGACTCCTCTTTAGGGAAAGCGAGAGCCAGGGAGACAGGCATCGCCTGGGACCCAGTCACCCCATTTCAGGGAATTCAATCTACGGAAAGAATTCCATCGAATCCGGACCTTATCAGATGACAACGAGGATGTGTTCTCACGGGGTTGGGGTCGACAGATGCCACCAGCGCTGGGCTAAGCACTTTTCCTAGATGGACCTGTGGAATCTCACCACACCCCAGGAGGGAGCCGCCGTCACCGCATTCTGTAGGACAGCGCCGTCCCAGCCGCAGCCACAGAATGTGAGGCTGGGTCCAACCGCCCACGCCCTCAGGGCCCCAGGAGGGCACTCGCAGCCACTGTCCGAGCCTGCTCCGCGGTGCTGGGGCCATCCTGCGAACCCCTGACCAGTTCTCCTCCAAACGAGGAAGTCCGAGAAACTGTCTCAGCCCAGAAGACACGATGACTAAATGTGACGTGGGGTCCTGGGACAGAAAAGCTGAGGAGATCTGAATCCCGCATGGACCTGAGTTAATAACAATGCATCTGTACCGGCTCATTCATTGTAACAGACGTGGCAGACTAATGTAAGATGTTAGAAAACGGGGGAAGCTGGCAGTGGGATATACGGCACGATTTTGTACTGTCTTCGCTATTTTTCTGCAATATCTAAAACTATTCTAAAACAAAATCATTCTTCAAAAGATAAAGCTAAAATCAGAAGAATGGTGGCATTACTTTCCATTTGGAATTTTAGAGGAAAACCCACAAACTGTTTGCAGGGAGGGGATAGAGCGAGGTGAGTAAGGGGGCTGCCTCGGGTACAAAATTTAGGGGGGGCACCAAAATGTTCTATTATCGTCCTCATTTCACAGCCACGGAAACTGAGGCCAAGGGGAGGTCACTTGCCCAGGGTCCCACAGGGAGGCAGGGCTGTTCGTGCATAACCTTGGCCTCTGACCTGCAATTGGGTCCCAAGCTGACCCTAAAGTGTTTTTTCAATGGACCACAATTTTATTTCACTTCCTCTACAGGTGGTGTAGGTCTGTGCCTGGAACCGAACCCAGGTCGCCAGAGCCTAGCGCGCTCAACTCAACCACTAAGCCACTGGGCCAGCCGCCGACCCTAAAGTTTGAAGGCCAGCAGAGAGCGGCTGAAATAAGTCAGCTTTGCCGAGGGTCCAGGGTCGTGCCTTTGCTTGTGGGGTCCTGGTCGGGGAGAGAGGCCCCTGCTCACGGGACACACAAGCTCCCCCTGGGCCTCGTCACAAGATCGTCCCCCACCCTTTGTCATTTGGCTCCTGAGTGGCTTTAAAGCGGGGCTTCTAGGCAAAGGGACGTCCCACTAGGGGCCTAGGTGTTCCTCGAGGCTGGCCGGGAGGCCAAGGCCAGGGCCGGCCACCTGGCCCCGCTGAACGCCCGCAGCGGCCCACCCAACAGAAGCGGCTGGAATCCGCACGGTGGCCAGGCCGCGGCCGCAGAGGCCCAGGAGCGCAGGCAGCTGTGAGGCCGCCAGAGCCGGCCGATTCCGCGGGGGCGGCCAGTGCGGCCTGAGCGTCCTCGAGCCGCCCTCCAGGCTCCAGCCGCCTCTTGAGGCCTCTCCCCACACGCCCCCAGGCCCCTCCGGTCCGGCGTGTCCCAGATGGCCCTGATTGTCCTTCCTCGTAATGCGCTCCTTGCTCCACGGCCACGTTGCAGGTTATCCGCCTCTCCCCTGCCCTGAGCCACAGGCCCGGCCCGAGCATTCATTGAGCGCCTACTGGATGCAGAGACGCTTTACTCGCAGCTCCTCACCGGCCCCTCCTGATGAGGCTGCTTTTGTTACTGTCCACTCTACAGATGAGGAAACTGAGGTTCGAGGGTTTATTTGGCGTCCTGTAGCGGCAGGGGCAGATTCTGGAACCTGTGGGCGGCTGGAGCCACGCCGAGGACCGGGGCGACCTTGTTTGTTGGCTGGGGCGGCCCCTGGTGGCCAGATGGGGGAAGTGCAGCCTAAGTCACGTGCGCGCCCCCCCCCACCCCCACCCCCCCCCCGCTCCTTCCTCAGGCTCCAGTCCCTCCTCTGACACCCTCCTGGGTCCCCTCTGTGCTGAGTGAACCCCTGCTGGGTCACCCTGGAGACCCCTAAACACAAATCTCAGCCTGTTGGGTTAGACCCAGGCCCTGGCCCCAGCCCACCACTTGCCACCCAGCCTCAGTTTCCCCACTGAGAACTGGACTCACTGAGCTGGGGACTGGACCAACAATGGCCCCCGCCACTTCAGGTCGTGGCACAGGGGAACACAATGCACTAGGCACTCAGTAACTGCAACTGTCACCCTCAGTAGCACTCAGCAGCGCAGGGACTTGAGATGGGGTGTCCCAGGCAGCCCCAACTCCCCTCCCACAGGGTCTCAAGGCTGGCACCCAGCCCAGGAGAGCCCGAGGCCACAATCCGGCAGAAAAAAAAACACCTCTCTTGCAGGAAACAGAAACTGAAAGTCAGCCCACGGCCAGCAGAGTCCCCATTAAGAGCCTTCAGGTCAGGAAATGCTCCTGAAGCCTGCTATTGGTCGGGACGGCCCCCATGCTAACCAGGGGCGGCCCGCAGAAGCTTCCAGCATCTGCCCCTAACTCCTGCCCAGACTCGCACATCCAAGGGCAGATCTGGTTGGCACTCACTTCTTATCACAATTGGCCTGTGCCCATGGGGGACCACAGGCTGCTGAGATGGCTGCTCCTGGTGGTGGTGGTGGTGGTGTTTCTGCTTGTGACCACGATCATCTTCGCTGTCCAGGCCAACAGCAAGGCCTGCAAGGATGGCCTCCGAGCGGAGCAGGAGTGTCGCAATGGCACCCACTTTCTGGAGCACCAGCTAAGGCGGGCCCAGGAAGTCTTACAGGGGACTGAGACCCAGGCTGCCATCTGCAATCAGACTGTGGTAAGCCACTGCAACTCCTAGAGCGGGCTCTGCGCTCGGGCCGCAGAGTGTAGGTGGAGATGGAGATAGACCTTGAAACTGCCCCTGGGCCCCAGGATCAACAGCCTGAATTATCCCACCAGGGTTTGGGGACCTCTAAGTTCTCCTGGGGGGGGGGGGGGCTGGTGTGGGCGTGGCCTTAAAACTCCCCAGGGCACCTAAATCAGGAGCCTCAGTAACCCCACTAGGATGTGGGGAATCTTCCAACTCCAGGGCACTGGCGTGAGGGAGCAGAAATCCCCTCTAGGGGGTGGGATGGGGACCTCGCCAGGCCCCAAAGAACAAATGGCAATAGCCCAGAGGGTCTGGAAATTTCTCTTAGGGCTTGGGCATGGGAAGCCTCCAAATTCCCATGATGGGGGTCTCAAAACTCCCATTTCGACGCTCACACCCTTCTGGGTGGCCCTGGGAAGGTGGGAGGTGTGGCCATTCTTGAGGTGGGAGACTGAGGGACAGAGAGGAGGCCTGAAGGGGGTGTGGGCCTGAGCTCCTCTGATCCCAGGGCCTAGGGAGGGGCCCAGGGCCCAGGGTCAGCAGCCAGCCCCCCCAAGGACGGAACTCCAGTTTCAGACCCTCGCCCCTGTCCCAGGTGACCCTGAGGGCTTCCCTGGAGATGGCGAAGGCTGACAGCCGGGAGCAGCTGTCCCGAGTGCAGGAGCTTGAGGGTGAGCACAGCCCGAGGGTGAGCAGAGCCCAAGGCCTCGGAGGGCGGGGAAATACTGAGGAGGGTGGGGAGGGAGGGTCCCAGGGAGGGGCGAGTCCAGGATCCAGAGGAGGGTGGGAAGGGAGCACGCCAGATTTCCAAGGGGAGGCCGAATAAGGGCGGGGCTGGGGCGGGGCCACAGTATAGACACGCCCCCTGGTTCTGTCCCCGCCCCCCCCAGGAGAGACGGCGGCTTTGAAGCAGCAGTTGCAGAACGCTCTGGCGGAGGTGGAACGACTACGGTCCGAGATCTCCCCCCACCCCCGGCATGCCCCTTCACCCCCACCCCCGCCCTGCCCCAAAAGCCGGGACCCCCTGTGTTCTGAAAACCCCCATTTGCTCAGGGGGCGAAGTTTAAGTCCAAGCCTTGTGCCTCGTGTATACAGCCGTGGGTGGCCGCTGTCACTATCCTCCCCAGCGACTGGGCTCGTGGGGGAAGGAGGGGGGGATCCCGAGGAGTGGCAGGCCCAGAGCTGGAGGAGCCCGGCCCGGCAGCTGCCTGAGTCGTCCCCCTCTCTACCCCAGACAAAGGAATGATGGGGCCTCAGGTGGGAACAACGACCCTGCCAGCTCGGCGAACGCCCTCAGCCCCTTGGTGGCCGCTGTGTTCCTGCCCCTGGGCCTCTGGGATCTGCAGGCCTGAGGTCCCAGGAAGCCGCCGTAAGCAGGGACGGCCTGGGGAGCAGAAGGCTGAGGAGGGGCGGGAGGGCGTCAGGGCGGAGCCAGGGTCTGGGGAGGTGCCTGCCTGCGGGGTGGGGGGCTGGGCGCAGGGGAGAAGGGTCTTGGGGAGGAAGAGAAAGCACCGCGAGAGCGTGGCGGCCCTGGGGCGGGGCGGCCCGTGCTCTGTCTGCCTCAGTCTGCCCTGAGTCCCTCTTATGATGTCTCTTAGGTCACAACCCCTGCCTTCCAGACTTCCCTGACCTGGCGGTTCCAGGAGCACTGCAGGCTGCTGCGGGGAGGGGCAGGGGGATGGAGTAGCAGTGGGGGGCCATGAAGCATTGCTGGGGGGACCATGGGGCAGCGTTGGGGGGTAGAGAAGCAGCAGAGTTGGCCCAGGGCTGCCCCCCACCAGACCCCAGAGCTGGGCAGGGCATAGGGTGCCTTCTTGCTTCTTGCTGTCACGGTTTCTGGAAGGTCACTTTGTTCTGGGGTCTTTGGGCTCCAAAAAAGTAAACACCCCTTTTGGCGGAAAGACCTTACTCTGAAGTTCCTGGAGTGTCATTGTCATCCCCAAGCATCTGGGGCCTGCCCTGCGGGCTAGGGTGGATACTGCTGATGTTCATACCCAGCCTTCCCTGTTCCAGAACGTTCCCAGGTATTCCCGCCCCCCAGGTTCAGGCAGGCACCACCCCACTGCCTCCTGGGCCCTCTTCCCCGCTGAGATCATCTTAAAAGGCTCCACGCCCTTGTCAGCACTCAATACGAGCAGAGCGCTCTGCTCTCACCCGTGGATCCAGTGAGGAAACTGAGGCTGCACCAAAGGACAGCGAGGGACACCTTGTCCTGGTTCCCAAACCCCTCCCACAGAAAGTTCAGGGCTGGGGATTCAAACCTGCATCTGCAGACACACACAGGCCAGGCCTTTGTCCCAATGTCCCCCGTCCTTCCCCCCTAAACTTGCTCATCCTGCAGTACCCAGCTCTGGGAAGCCCTCCTCCAGAGTCTCGGCTTCCCCAGAATTGAGGGCTACTGTCCGGTCGACCCTTCACCCACTTTCTTGGGTCCTCCCGTGCCGTACCCCGTAATCCCTTCCTCCTCTGTTATCTTCCCGCCTCCAGCTTCCCCTGGAATCCCAACTATTGTTCAGGCAGCTTCCTGTGCGGGGCACTAGGGCAGGGACCCTTGCGTCTGCCCAGACTTCCTAGAATTCTGCACTGCCCTCAGGTCCCACAGTCCCCAGCCCAGATGTTCAGGAGACCCCCCTCCTTGGCTCCCACTGTCCTTTCAGGATCCCCCAAATGGCATCCTTGCCACAGGCCCCTCTGGCTCTCATCCCCTCACGTCACCTTGTTTACCATGCTCCACCCTCCCTGACCATTTCTCTGCTCACTGATGTTGTGGGGTCCCCCCCCCGCCAAGTTCTCCAGCAGTGTTTCCCAGCCTTGGCTCTGTTGACTTCAGGCTGGACCAGCCTCTGGCGGGGCTGCCCTGGGCACTGCAGAAGCGTCCCTGGCTTCCACCCACCAGATGCCAATAGCGCCTCCACCCCAGGTTGTGACAACCGAAAATGCCTTCAGACATGGCCGAGTGTCCCCAGGGGGCAGCACTGCTTCTGGGGAGGACCGCTGCTCTAGAGGGTGAGGCTCGGGTCCCCCTCGCATCTGTGTCCCCAGCTTGCACGGGGCTCAGCGGGAGCTCGTGGAGTCATGTATGATGGCCAAATCATTTCATGCCACCAACAGCCCCATCTAACTGTCGACACAAATAATCCAGAAGCATTCCACAGGGGAGAAGAGAAGAGAGGAAATTTGAGCCACACAGGCCTGTAGCCTGGCAGGGAGCCGCAGCCTTCGCACAGGAGGAAAGCACTCCAGAAAGTCACGTCCAACAGGAGACTTACATCGAGCTTGACAGGCGCATCCTTTGCAGGGTTCAAGGCGATGTTTTGTTACAGGTGACCCGGTGCCACAGGGATGGCGACCTGCCGTCGAGTGCTGGCGTCACAAGAAGGGAGGCGTTGGTTCTCACCCTCAGGCCGCTCTCTGCCTCCGCGGGCGCGTGAAGCAGATGGGCAGCGAGCGCTGACACCCGCACAGCAGGCTTCTTTGGCTCAAATAAAATTCAGGCCAAATCAAGTTCAAACCAGAATGGCTTCCCTGTATACGTCAATATATCAAAGCGTCTCCCCCTGTAACAGATGAGGACACTGAGGCCCAGGGAAGTGCCCGCGCTTGCTCGGGCTTCCTCAGCTGCTCAGGCCATTGAACCCCTGCTTCCAGCAGGTTCCCTCGATTCCCACAAGGCAAAGCCTTCTCCTGTGACCCCAGTCCCCCAGCACGCCTTCACCATCCTCCACCCCAACCCCAGCTTGGGCTACTGGGGTGTCCTGACACAGTGCTGCCCTCCGCCCCCAACACTGGGGCTGGGTTTTGCTGATGGAGGGGGGCATGTTCGCCCAATATGATGGATTCCACCTGTTCAATTTCTTCCCCCAAACCCCCACACGATATAAACTTCCTCCTAAAAATTGCCCTCTTGCCTTGCTCACCAGGGGTTGAGTAGTCAGGACTGAGGGGTCTTGCAAGCCCGAGGGGTTCCAGCCCCAGCAGGAATCTGGCAGCAAGCAGAGGCTGCTGTGTGTCCCTGTGCTGAGACTTGGCCTCTCTGGGCTCCGGTTTATGTGAAGTGGGGAGGACATTGAGATTCCAGTTCCCAGTGTTCACCCAGCTCACAATTACTGCAAGACTACTGTGTGCCAGGCCTATGCAGTGGCAGTGGGAACAGGCAGATGCCCGCTTGGCTTTTCAGGGACTCACCCAGCCTGATGGGGGAGGCAGCGGGGGGGGGGGGGGGGGGGGGGGGGGGGGGCGAATCAGCCAAACGCATCAAAGGTAAAGGTACAGCAGAGCTGAGAGAGCTGAACAAAAGGCGCCTGAGTCAGTGGGGGAGGGGAGGGCGCCGGAAGAGGAGACACAGCGTGGGCGTGGACGGTGGAAACAGCTGGTAAGGAAGAGTTAGCTGGGCAAAGAGGGCGGACGGGTCGCTCAGGCAGAGGGAACAGCCAGTGCAAAGGCCCTGGGGTGGGAATGGGCTTGCCATTGGAAGTTTGAGGAGGGCTGGAGGGAGCAAATGGGGAGGAAATGACGTCAAAGACATGATGGAGGGCCTTGCAGGGGAAAGGGGAAAGATTAGGAAGGGAAGAAAGGGTAGAGGGTGAGATAGAGGGGGAGGAGATGAAAGGGAGGAAGTAGGGAGGAGAAAAGGGAGACGGACATGGAGGAGGGCCAGGAGGAGATGAGGGGGGAGGCGGAGGAGGAGATTCCATTTTGAGAGGGAAGAGAAGTCAGGGACACCGTGTAGACTGGCCTGGATCTGATTCATGTTCTAAGATCGCCCCCTGGCGGCCGAATGGAGAACGGGCAGGGAGATGGGGCCGGTCCACCCTCAAGTCTACCCTCTGGCCCTCACAGCCAGTCACAGAAAGTGTGGCAGCCTGAAGCAGGCCGACTTCAGTAGGTCGCGTAGCCTCCCATCTTTTAGCCTCGGCTTCTCCATGAACACAGTGGGGACAATATACCGCGAGACTCTCGGAGCGCACCCTGTGCGGATGGGGCTTTGCGCGGACGTGTTCACGTGATTCCCACTAAGTCCTAAGGGGCAGGAACTGCGGCCATCCTCACTTCACAGAGGAGAAACTGAGGCTCGGAGGACAGCACGTGGGTTGCAAAGGCAGGACTGGAACCCAGGGCCCCCGGTCCTGCCTGGGCCCCCGCAGCCTGGGCTGGCCCTGGCGGGGGTCCAGCCCCTCCCAACGGACTCGGGAAGCCACGGCCGGGCGGGGCGGAACAGTGGGTGTCCCTGGCGCCCCAAGGTGCCAATTAAATGCTCGTGGCCGTCTGGGGCCAGAGCTGCGGACGGCGGCATGGCCGAGCCGGGGCCAGAGCCGGGGCGCGCGTGGCGGCTGCTCGCCCTGTGCGGGGCCGCCGTGTTCCTGGCGGCGGCGGCGGCGGGCTCGGCCCTGCTGGCCTGGAATCTGGCAGCCTCGGCCTCCCGGGGGCCTCGCTGCCCGGAGCCGGGGGCCAACGCCACGGCGCCGCCCGGGGCCCCGGTGCCCGAGGTCGAGGAGCTGCGGCGGCGGCTGGCGGAGGCTGCGCAGCGCGAGGAGGCCCTGGCCAGGCAGCTGGACCAGGCCGAGGGCGGCCGTCGGGAGCTGCAGGAGGCGCTGAGGGCCTGTGAGGGCCGCCAGGTAGGAGGGCCGGGTGGGGCATCCAGAATGTGGGGGGAGAGGGCCTGCACCACATCCCCACGCTTCCCGCCTGTGCCTCGGCTTACCCAATTCTTCAGTTGAGGGAGGTGAGTGAGAATAGCACCGTAGTCCCTTCCAACTCCTACAATGCCGGTTCACCCTGAGTCTACCTCCTGACCAAGAAGGCCCCACCATCCGCTGCTGTTTGCCGGATAAATGGTGACGGCTAGAGAAGCCCAAGACCCCTGAGCCCACCTGGGCAGGCCCTGTGCTAACACTCCCCCCAGGTGCCCATTCAACCGCCCCCAGCCAGTTCCGCAGCCCTATTTCCAGAGAGGGACATTCATGTCACCTGTAATTAGGAGGCTAAAGTTGGCCTCTTGCGGGAGGTACCGGCCAGCTCCTCCCTCTTCCTCTGGCCACCCCCTTCAAACTCCTCCTTAACCCTTCCCAGCCCCGGACCTCGCTGAAGAACCGTCCTCAAAGCCCGACCATTCCAGTTTATTGAGGAACTACTGTGTCCCGCTGCGGACCGGGCCAGCGGCGGCTCGCGCGTGTGAATTTTCAAAATCAAAACAGACCCCTCCCCCTTCCTGCCTGCCTAAGGGAGGGGCCGGGGCGGCCGAGCTAAGCGCAGCCTGCCCCGGCTTCAAAGTCTGGCTCCGCCCCTCGCTGGAAGATGCTCTCAACACTCAGGCCAGTTGCTTTGCAGAATGTCTCAGAGGTGACAAAGCATACCCCAGAAACCCAATCGCTGTCAGCCACTAAATTGGCTTGTGTTGGTTTGAAACCCTAGTCAGCGAGTCTGGGTGTAGCTGGGATTGGAACCGGAGTCTGACTGCAGACCTAAACCGTTTCCACACCCCGGTGGTTTGGCGTTGGGGGCGGTGGACCTGGGCAGAGACCTCCTACCACACAGACACTGTCACCACTCGGTACCCCAGAGTTTAGCGGCCACTTCTGTGTGGCCCCAAAGGACATTCCAAGTAAAGCTCAGGGAACACCAGTGTCGTCTGAATCTCCCCTAGAAAGGGAGGGGCCAATTTACTCTTCCCCTCCCCGTTCCCTCCACTCCGTAGAGCCTGCTTCAGACGCAACTGATGACACTGAAGACTGAGATGGACGAGGCCAAGGCACAGGGGACCCAGATGGGGGTCGAGAACGGGGAGCTGACAGGTGCGTTGGGTCGCAAGGGGGTGGGCAGGGCTAGAGGTGGGAGGAGCCTAGAAGGTTCCTAGCTCCACTAATGACACGCACAGGGGTATACATAATACAAACGAATGTAAATGAACGCGAAAACTTAAAGAAATCCACATAACATGCAAAAGCAATGCAAATATCACAAAAACAGTGCAAATACGTGCAACAAAATATGCCAACGCTATGTAAACGACTCTGAAAGGCAATGCGGAGTTATGCAAATAACCCTCAAAGGTTACGCAAAGAGCACTCAAATTTAATTCAAATAAAACAAAGCACGCAAAAACTCGGACGCCGGCGTGCGCGGGCCGCGCGCCGAGCGTCCAGCCTGACCCCGCCCCCTGCGCCCACAGAAGCCCTGCTGCGCTGGGAGGCGGCGGCCACGGAGTCTGCGCGGCAGCTGGACGAGGCGCAGCGGCGCGCGCGCGCGGCCGAGGCCGAGGGCGAAGCCTGCGCAGCTCGGGAGGCGGCGCTGCGCGAGCGTGTGTGAGTGAGGGGCGGGCCTGATGGGGGAACGGGCGGGGTGCGCGGCCAATAGCTGCGCAAGGCTTCGTTCTTTCGGCCAATCACCACTTGGGGCGTGCACCAACGCAGGCGGGGGGGATGGGGTGAAGGGTCCCTGGGGAGGGAGGAGGGGGCGTGGCCGTGTGGGCGGGGCCTTGGGGAGATAAGTTAGGGGAGGGTCGGAGAGAGGGTCCTGGAGTTGGAACCTAGAGGTGGTGGTGGGGGCGGGCTCTCTCGGGGCGGGAATCCCCAGGTTAGGGCTGGCCCTCTGGAGGCCTGGGTCCCTGGGGTCTGGCGGGTGTGGGGGCCCCGGGGAGTGGTGGGGAGCGGAAGAGAAGGGTGCAAGGAAAAGAGCGTACGAGGGAGGGGCGGCGGGAGGTCTGGAGGCGGAGCTTCTGGGGAAGGGGCTGGGAGTCCCTGGGAAGGGGTCTCGAGAATGGCCCGGGGTGGAGAAGGGATGGGGGATCCTGGAGGATGGGGATCTCTGCGGAGCGAGGCTCTTAGGAAGGGCGGAATAGTGCTGGGGGGGGGGTCCTTGGGGACGGCGGTCCAGGTGCTGACGGGCCCCTCCCCCCTTCCCGGCAGTAAAGCCCTGGAAGCTAAGATGGGCCCCCAGCGCAGAGTGCTGCACCCCCGGCCCCGCTCGGGGTCCCGACCCCGACCCAGTCCCCGCTCGCGCTCTCGCCCTGGACCCTCGGGGGGCTGCCGGCGGCCGGCGCGCCGCGCGCGAGGGTGAGTCAGTCCCCAGCAGGATGGGGGCTCGAGGCCAGGAGGACAGACACTGTAGGGGCCCAGCGGGAACACGTACAGAGGGGCCCACGCTGGATGAGACGCCCAGTCGACACCAATCAACGCTCAACTTTAGACCCAGGAGCCGCTCTGAACGGAAACGGTACAGAAAGGAGACTGGAGCCTCTCTCCCCGACCATCTAGTGCCTATTCTACAGACAGGGAAACTGAGGCCCATTTGGTCAGACAGTGAGATAGTGCTGATAGGGACTTAAGTCCCCTCTAAGAACAGAGTTGCCCTCATCCCGCAGACATGAGGACTCAGGGTGTGTGACCTGGACACGTCTCCTCTCAAGGCCTCAGTTTACCTTACCTGTAAAATGAGTGATTGGAATGTGTTTAGAGAGCCAGCCTATCCTTGACACCAAAAACTGACAAAGATGGCACAATGGGGAAACTACAGACCCCTCTGCCTGTGAGGAGGGTAGGAAACTCCTCAATGGAATTTTAGCAAAGAGAACCAAGTAACACATTTTTTAAACATATAACAAAGGGGACTTACGCTTGAGATGCAGGGATGGTTCAATATTTGGAAGTCTGTTAATAAAATTCCCCATACTAACGGATCAAATGAGAAAAGTTCTGAAAAAACATCAAAATCAGGGCCAAGGTGAAGATGGCCACTGTCAAGAGTTTAATGCTGTTCTGGAGGTAGTAGCCAATGCAATTAGTTAACAAAAAGAAATAAGAGGTCCACATATTAGAAAAGAAGAGAATGTTTAGGTTGAATCATATGAAAGCACTGTTTATATAGGTCAAAAGTAATTGAAATATACGCAATTTCACATGGCTCAATTTCACATTATTTCTGTCTTTTACCTTTGTATCTGACACAACTTCAGACTTACAGAAAAACTGGAAGATCAGTACAAAGAATTCCTGGATACCCTCTACCCAGATTCCACAAATGTTAACTTTCACCACCTTTGCTTTATCCATCTCTCTCTCTCTCTCTGAACCTTTATGAAAAACTTGCAGAAATGATATCTCTTTAACCATAAATACTAGGGTATGCGTGTCCAAAAAACAAGAACGTTGTCTTACATAATCCTGGTACAATTATGAAAATCAGGAAGTGAACATTGATAAAGCACTGTTATCTAATCTACAGACCTCAGTCAGATTTTGCCAACTGTTCTGACAATGTCCTTTATAACAAAAGAATGTCCTGGCTCACCCATTTTATCTGTCAATTCTCTCTCATCTCCTTTAATCTGGAACCCCCCTGAATCTGTCTTTGCCTTTTTATGACATTGGCACTTTTTAAAAAGTCCACACCAGTTATTTTGTGGAGTCAGAGTTTGGTTTGTGTGATGTTTCCTCATGATTAATTTCAGGTTGGCATTTTGGGCAGGAATGCCTCAAAAGTGATTCGACCTGCTAATATTGTCTGCGGGTGGTATGATTTTATACGTATAGAACCCAAGAGAATTAACTGAAACTTTCCTGCATATAAACAACTAGCTAGAAAATCCTTTGGAAGAAAAGAAAGACCCCATTTTAGATATCTATTCTTGGGAATAAACTAATTTCCTTTTTATTTATGGAGCTCTTAAAAATTAATTTTCAAAAAAATTCACTAGAAACATGGGCAAAGAACATGGATAGCCAGTTCACGGAAACATACAAAAAAGCCAGTCTCACTCCTGGACAAGAAATGCAAAATGAAACAAGAATGTGGTACCACTTTCTACCCATTCATTTGGCAAGATAAAAATAAAATCGAATTAAAAGTTTGGGAATACACTGTGTGGGTACTGCTGTGAGGAAACAAGCCATCCCACGCAGTGCTGGTGGTACTGCTCGTTGGTACACCCACCGGAGAGGGCGATTTTCTAGAATCACTCAAAATTAAAAGGACACACGCTGTTTGACCCATCAATTCCCCTTCCAGCAATTTTTCTGCGGCCATATTTACTTGCATACAAAATGATGGACTAAATGCAATGCAGAACACAGGGCTGCAGCCTGGAACAGGAAAACACTTAGTGGGGAAATCCAATCAAGTCTTGAGTTTAGTTAGCAGTAATGTACGAAGGTTAATTTCTCAGTTTTGACAGATGAACCATGGTATAAAAGATGTTAACTATGGAAGAAGCTGGGAGAGGGTGAATCAGGGACTCTCTGTAAATCTAAATTTATTTCTGAAACTTTCCTGTAAATCTAAAATTATTCCAAAATAAAAAGTTGACTTTTAAAAAGGAGACAGAGTCGGGGGTGGGGGGAATGAGGACAGTATCACCGCATTCTCCGTAATCGCAAAAAATTGGAAACACCCTCAGTGTCCACCAATCCAGGACTGTTGAAGTGAGTGTCTGCCCAGCCACAGCGTGGAAACTACACAACCGCTTAAAAGGCCAAAGCCGATCTTCTCCGAGACACGTTCATGTAAAAAGCAGGAGAGTGATAATTTGTGTACATTTTTTAAATGCAGGATGGGGGAGACATTTATCCAAATATTTCTGGAGGAAAGCCTGGTCCCAGCTGTGGCCTCTGGAGTGGGAACCAAGGGGCTGGGGTTAGTGGGGAGGCAGTCTCGTGTTTCTATGTATCCCTTTTTGTAAAGTTTGCATTTTTAAAATCATGCACATGTATTACCATTAAAATAATTAAAATTTGTTTTTAAAAATCCCTAAGAGGCTGGTGTAAGGATGGGTGTGGGAACCCTTGGAACTCGGATCCCCCTCAGCCAGTCCTGCTCATTATCCCCCCGATCAACTGGGGCTTGGAGCTGCGTGATCAGAGCCTTTGCCTGGGACGGGGCCCACCTAGAGGGGGAAGTGGAGGCCCCCGCCCCAAGGAAGAAGTGAGGCCGAGGCGGGGATAAGAGGGTCTAGCTGCTTTGTTCTGCTGCTGGGCACCAGGGGTCGCCCCAGCCTGCAGACCCGGTTGTTGCCCGCTGATGGCCCAGAGTTGGAGAGGCTGGGAGAGTGGGTCTCAGACCCCCCCGCATACCTGGCATAAATCCAGAGGTGAGCAGGAAACAGCTTCTCCTTGTGGAATCATCTAGCGCTTGAGACCAGGACAGGGCCTCGCCTTGTCTGGAGCCCCAGGGACTTAAGACCGCTCACTGTACAGCTATGGTGTCCTAGGGCTGGTCCACATAGAGGGCAGGGCCCAGGGCTGTAAATGGGACCTAAAACATTCTCATTATTATTCACTTATTCTGCTGTCTCCATCTTGGCCATACCCACGCACCGGGCCGTGAATATCAATTCCAGGGGTGAAGGGAGATGTGGAGCTGTGGCTGGTGTGTGAGCAGCCAGTGCGCAGTCAGATCTGGTGTCAGAAAGAGCTGGGAAGGGAGGGAAGGACGGAGGGCAGAGCTTGGGGGCTTTGCACTCCCGGGAGGCCGTAGGATAGGGATGAGGTGAGGATTAGGAGCTACTTGTGGAGAACAGGCCCAGGCCCCCGGCTGCCCTGAGGCTCCCCAGGCTGCCCAGGGGAGCAGACAGCCCTCCCTGGCGGGCCCCTGCTGTTCTGTTCTGCCTTGCTCTCGCGGCCCTTCTAATTATCGCTCAGAGTCTCTGTCTCTCTGTCTCTGAGTCTCTCTCTAGCCTTCTTTATCTCTGTGTCTCCACCTCTATCCCCAGAACACCCTGGCAGGCCCCTGCCCTGGCCTCCCCTATGCCTGGTTGCCCTGGAGGCCCCTCTCATGGCTGCAGGGACAGGGTGGGGGGCAGCAATGGGAAGCCCTGGTGCAGCAGTGCGTGGGGGCACCTGGGACACCAGCCCCCGAGTTCCAGTAAGACAGTGGGTCACCTTTGATCGCCAGGCACATGGAGGCTCAGAGAGGAAAGGCTGTTCCTCTTCAAAGGGCTCTCTTTGCCTTCTCTGTCATCTCCAAAAGCACAAAAATTAATTTCACTTGAATTTACCCAAAAACCAAACATATTGATGTAAAAGTGAAGGGTTTTCTGAACTTCACTGAAATTTTTCTTCACCAGAAATATTATTTCCTCAAGGACCTTCCTGAAGTTCTGTGCGAGTTTTTGTTTTGTTTTGTTTTTAAAATTTTTGTTTGTTTGTTTTCCTTTTTCTCCCCAAAGCCCCCCGGTACATAGTTGTATATTCTCCAGTACATAGTTGTATATTCTTCGTTGTGGGTCCTTCTAGTTGTGGCATGTGGGACGCTGCCTCAGCGTGGCTTGATGAGCAGTGCCATGTCCACACCCGGGATTCAAACCGACGAAACACTGGGCCGCCTGCAGCGGAGCGCGCGGACTTAACCACTTGGCCACGGGGCCAGCCCCTGTGTGAGTTTTTAAAAACCTCGTGTCTCCTTGGGAACTTCAGTGTCACTTCTCAGAGAGTGACACAGAGGTGGCTTCCTAAGGACAGTTTTCCCTTCTCGGCCCAAACAAATGAAACCAACTTGATTGTTTTAATTTTTTTTAAAAAGTTTAAAACCGAAGCCTGATTTTGTGATGACCCACCGGGGGAATTCAGAGGGATTCATGCACAAAATTTCCTGTGAACATGATAAACTGTTTTCGGGAAAAAACCAAACGCTCCATATCAGGGCTGATGCATTTGACCTCATGTGAATCCAAGGACCAGTCAGTCGCTCGCCTCCTTCCTCTGGAATTTTCTGGCTAGGGATGTAGGCAGAACGTGTTCAGAAAGTCTGTCTTTAGGGGCCGGCCCTGTGGCCGAGTGGTTGGGTTCGCGCGCTCTGCTTCGGCGGCCCAGGGTTTCGCGGGTTGGGATCCTGAGCACCAACATGGCACCGCTTGTCAGGCCACGCTGAGGAGGCGTCCCATGTGTCACAACTAGAAGGACCCACAACTAAGATGTACAGCTATGTACCGGGGTGCTTTGGGGAGAAAAAGGAAAAATAAAATCTTAAAAAAAAGTCTGTTTTTAGAGATTTTAGACACTGCTGGCAGGGATGTCAATGGAAACCTCTTTGGAGGACAAATTGGTGACAGCTGTCAAAATGTGATACGTGGCTGCTTTGAGACCCAGGGATTTCATTTGTGGGGATTTGATATCAAATCTTATTTAGTTCATTGAGACAAAAAATTTAGAAACAGTCTAAATCCCCATTG
Organism: Equus asinus; assembly: GCF_041296235.1. Lineage (NCBI taxonomy): Eukaryota > Metazoa > Chordata > Mammalia > Perissodactyla > Equidae > Equus > Equus asinus. The sequence goes on along the minus strand of NC_091799.1, from coordinate 53,623,086 downwards.
AAAATTATTATGGTGATGTATGTGGTGCAAACCTAAATGGCAGGAAAAGGAATAAACAGATCTCAAAGACATAATGTTGAGGGAAAAGAGGAAGCTTCATCATGACCTTTTCCATTAAAAAAAACTTAGCTATTAAAACAAGTTATTCAAAAAAGAAATACTACAGATCAAAGATGTGAGATCAAATTGCCAAAAAGAAACAGAATATTATTTTTGAGCTTGATACAAATGACATTAGTGTGTATATTTAAAATGCTTTTTCTTAGCTGCGACAGTTGCTCAACACTGTAGCACGTCAGCACCATCAGGTATAGGGTGGCTTTTTAATTTTCTGGGAGTTTATGGTTGCCTTTCTTTTTCTTTGACAACAGATGTCCCGTTCATATATACATGTGTGCAACACCTTTGCTATATCGTGAAGAATAGCCAGGATCTCAAGTACACACCAAGAGTGTCACACCTCCTGGTGTTGACCCAGGAACTGCCCCCATGCCTGAGCTCCTCCACTGGACCTTTGTCACTCAGGCTTTACCTCTGTCATGCCCCTTTTCCCCCGTTGCTCCCACAGGCCCTGGGCACCAGCATCTGAAGATGGTGCCCCTCCCCTCTATCTCAGTTCCTCAGCCTGGCATCAGAGGCTGCACAGGACCCAGCCCCTCCCACCTTAAAAAAAAAACACCATTTATTAAGGCTGAGTATGTGCTAGGCACTGTGACAAGCGTTTCACAACTGGCTATGTTGCCTCCGCTTTAGGCAGGAGAAGACTGAGGCTCAAGCAGAGGAAGCCCCTTGTCCCAGGCCGCACAGTGGTGGGAGGCACAGCCAGAACTTAACCCTAGAGCCCTCCATTGTAAGCATGTATTCACTCTGCCTACCGGCCCCGGTGAGCAAGATGGAAGGTGTCCTCCTCCCGCTGCTCCGCGGGACCCTGAGGGGGCCTGGCCAACCGAGCGAAATAGCTGGTTGGGCACACTTGCAGCCCCCAACCCTCCTCCCCTACTAGCCACTGGGAAGGGTCCGGAATCACCTTGTAGCTGCAAAGGCCAAAGGTCAGACAGGGGTTTCCTGCCCACCCCTGGGAACTTCCTCCTTCCCAGCCCAACCCCCGCCTCCCTGATGAACACGGCCCTGAAGGACCCCTCCCCACTGTCCACTACCCCACTCCATTGCCCTGGCTGATGGGGTGGGTCCCCCTGCACAGCCTTCACCCTGCTGTGCCCCCAGAGGCAGTGGGCGGCAACCGTTATTGTCACTTGTCCAGGGTCCAGCGCCTGTCAAGCTCCCTGCCCCTTTCCCCTGGGCCCAGTCCCTCCCTCTTGCCAACCTTGACCCTGTGGGGATAAGGCATGGTCCTGCTCTGTCTACTCAAGACTGAGGGTCCTCACAGCCAGGCCTGGGGCTGACACCTCTTGTTGGGCTGGGGCATCACCCAGCAGGGGGCTTCCCTGGAGCTCCTGGTTCTGAGGGGAGGGGCAGGAGGGTGCACCCAGAATCCTTTGCTTCTTGGTGCCCACATCCCCTCCATGCCGGCCTGGGTGCCCCGCAGTGAAGGTCAACCCCCACCTGCATGGCATTTCCCATTGCCATCTCACCGAGCCCCAGACCATGCTGAGAGCAGCAAATGACAGCAACGGCAACCACAGCGAACCCCTTCCACAGCCCCTCCCTGGCACTGCGCCCCAGGCATGCCCGTCCCACAGAGGGGAAACTGAGGCAGACAGAGCCGGTCAGTCAGCGAGCTCCCGCGGCTGCCCCGGCCGGAGCCCCTGGGGAGCGCCTGGCTAGCGGCGGGCAGGGGGACAGCGAGCGAGCAGCGCCTGCGAGGGGCGCGCCTCGAGCCACTGGCGGGAGGGCATCCGGCTCTGTGGACCAACGGCGCGAGACCCCTTCTCGCGGGGCGGCCCTTTCTCCTCGCTGGGCCTCAGTTTCCCCGGCCGCTCGACGGGACGATGACGTGGGATGATAGACGGCAAGTGCTGAGAACAGCGCCCGGCACAGCGCACGGGCCGCGGAGAAACTGAGGCTCAGAGAGGCCGAGGAGGAGGGGCGGAGAGCCCGGCGGCGCCCCGCCCGCCCGCCCTTCACAGCCCGGGTGGGAGTGTTGTGATAACCCACAGCCCCCGTTTCCTCCCGGCCAGGAAGGAGCCAGGCAGAGGAAGTATTAAGAGGAGTAATATAAACACCCCCCTGCGGCGGCCCGGAGGGCGAGGCGACCGCGGCAGGGCCAGCGCGCCGGGCAGATGGGGCTGGCCATGGAGCGCGGGGGACCGTATGCGCGGGCGGGGGGCGGCCCGAGGGGCTGCTGGTACTACCTTCGCTACTTCTTTCTCTTCGTCTCGCTCATCCAGTCCCTCATCATCCTGGGCCTCGTCCTCTTCATGGTCTATGGCAACGTGCACGTGGGCACCGAGTCCAACCTGCAGGCCACCGAGCGCCGGGCCGGGAGCCTGTACAGCCAGGTGCTGGGGCTGACCGCCACCCAGGCCAACCTGTCGAAGGAGCTCAACATCACCGCCGGCGCCAGGGACACCCTCATGCAGAGGCTGATGACGAGCCGCCGTGACCTGGACCGAATCAACGCCAGCTTCCGCCAGTGCCAGGCCGAGCTGGTAAGGCTGCGGGCCAGACACTCACCCTGGGGCCCCGGGGCAAGTCACATCACCTCTCTGAGCTTCAGTTTCCTCATCCATGAGCTGGGGGCAGCCCAGACCCTGCGATTTGCATGAGGAGTCCATGTAGATGAGCAGTGCCTGTTTTGTTAAAGTATATCTCATGCAATATTTGGGATATACTGATACTAAAAAGAATTATTCGTTGTCTGTCTGGAATTCAAGTTTAACTGGGCATCCTGTTAACAGGCCTGGCCCGTGACTGAACATGCATGAAGCATCCAGAATGTGCCAGCACATGCTAGCTGCCAGTAAGAACTAGCTAAATAAAGACTCAGAGCGTTTGGTTCTGACTCAGTAATAATAAGTATGAACGGCTCATATTTGCCTCATGCTGGGCATCTGCTTTAGAAATGTTATGTCATCATCGACTCCCGGGAGGGGGCATGCTCTCAACCCTTTTGCCGACAGGCACACAGAGCTCTGAGAGAGGGGCGCTTTCCCCAGGGGACAGATGCGAGCAGCCCAGGTCTCACGGAGACGGCCACCCCTCACACCCCCAGCTCCTGTCAAACCCACTCGACAGTCGCCTGTGTTCTCACAGCACGGTTCCTCTGGGAGGTCCTGCTTCCGGGAGACACTGAGGAGAGGGGCCCCTCCTCAGCCCTCGGCTGGGATGAGGGGAGAGCTGGGGGTACGGGGGAGGGAAGGTTGGGCGGGGGCAGCCTCGATTTCTCCCACAGGAGCTGTCCTGGCCAGCTAGGGCTGGGGACAGTGGGAAGGAAAGGCCTCTTCTGGGCTTCAGCCCACCCATCCCCCCTCACTGGGCAGGAAGGATGTGCATGCCCCCCTCAGACCTGCCCAGGGAGGGGCTGTGTCTCCCCCTTCAGGCCCCAGGGCAGGGCGAGCACCCCCCAGATCCCCAGAATCGGGTGAGTGCCTCCTCAGATGCCCAGAATGGGGCAGGTCCCCCCTCAGACCCCAGAGCAGGGCCAGGTACCCCCCAGGCCAGGGTGAGCCCCTCAGACTTCTCAGTTCCCGGGAACTGGCCCGCTGGGACCTTCCAGGATGCGCGCGGCCATCCGGTCCAGGAGCCCTGAGGAATGCCAGGATAATAAAGTTTTAGCCTCTCACACGCATCCCAGAATCCTGGACTCCCCCATCACAGAATATTAGAAATCTAAGAATCTAGATCTTTACAACTTTAAAATTTGAAAATCATAGCTTTTTTTGCCCCTTTGAGTTCACAAATTCCTCTGTGCTAGAACCTCTCAGGGTTTTCTCCAGGGGCCCTGGGGCTCCTCAGGGTCCAGGCTGCATGTCCCTGCCCCCCCAGGAGGTCGCTGATGCCGAGGAGCAGGTTCTGCCCCTGCCAGGGCAGCCCCGTGTGTCTGACAGTAGCAGATGAATCTTGGTCTTTGCCCAGTTCTGGTGGTACTGAGAAATGTGATTTTTCTTAAATTTTCTGCAAATGCAACTGCATTTCTGACCTTGAGACCCTGGAAGAGAAAGGAGAGTTGAACTCAGTGGTTTTCGTGTCAGGGTGGCGGAAGCAGCATCCTGGGCCCCCTTTGTCATTTCCTCCAACTAGAAGAAAACCTCTTTCCCATGTCGTGTTTGGATCCAAGTCACTTTTCTGCATCTGCAGGTCTTCCTCTCTATGGCTGAGACTTCTGAAAGCAGAAGTCGCTGGAACTCCCAGGCTATTTCTGGCCTCCCTCACACCCAGCGCATTAGCACAGGGCCAGCTTCCAAGGAGGAAGGACAAGGAGGGGCAGAAAGGCAGACCCTTGGCATTCTTCACGTCTGTACTTGATATGTTTCTGCAGAGGGTTCTGTTCCACAGTTTGGAAGCCACGGCCTTTGTTGAATTGTGCAAACTTTACAAAACAGCTTCATTGAGATCTAATTTGTGCGCCTTACACTTTACCCACTTAAAGTGCACAGGTCAATGATTTTTAGTACATTCACAGAGTTGTGCAACCATCGTCACAATTAATCTCAGAGCATCCCAGTCACCCCAAGAAGAAACCCCACGCCAGTTAGCAGTCACTCCGCCTTCCCGCTCCCCCAGCTCCCGGCAGCCACCAGTCTGCTTTCTGTCTCTATGGATTTGCTTGTTCTAGATATTTCATCTAGATTGAGTCATGCCCTGTATGGTCTTGTGTGTCTGGCTTCTCTCCCTCAACATGATGTCTCCAAGGTTCATCCACACTGGCGTACGTCAGAGCTCCATTCCTGTTTACGGCTGAGTAATATTCCACTGTGTGGGTGGAGCACACTGTGTTTATCCATTCGCCCGTTGATGGACACTTGGGTTGTTGCCGCAATTTTGGTGATTGTGATTGGTGCTGCTGTGAACATTTGGGTGCAAGATCGCATGGACACATGCTTCCGTTTCTTTCCGTCTAGCCCTAGGAGTGGAACTGCTGGGTCATAGTGTAATTCGATGTTTAACTTTTTGACGGCCTGCAGAGCTGTTTTCCACAGCGGCCGCCCCGTTTGTGCATTCCCACCAGCTCTGTCTGAGAATGCTGCCTCTCCACGTCCTCACCGACAGTTGTTACTGTCCATTCCCGCTTTTGGTTTTATTCATAGCCATCCTGGGGGATGTGCGGTGGCATCTCCTGTGGTTCTGACGTGCATTTCCTGATGACTGATGACAGTGGCTGTCTTCCTATGGCTTCCGGGCCATCTGTTTGTCTTCTTTGGAGACATGTCTATTCAGAAGCTTTGCCCACTTTGCAATTGGGTTGTCTTTTTATTATCGAATTGTAGGAGTTTACTTTCATATATTCCAGAAACTAGTCCCGTCATCAGATATGTGATTTGCAAATATTTTTCCCCATCTGTGGGCTGTCTTTTCCCTTTCTTGTCGGTATCCTTTGAACCACACAAGTTTTCAATTTTGATGAAATCCAATTTATCTGTTTCTCCTTCTCTTTGGTTGCTTGTACTTTTGGTGTTGTATCTAAGAAACCACGGCCAAATTCAAGCTCGTGCAGAGTTCACATCTATGTTTCCTTCTACAGAGCTGTAGTGTTAGCTCTTACGTTTAGGTCTTGGATCCATTCTGACCTAGGTTTTGTATATGGTGTGAGGCAGGTCCACCTTCATGATTCCGCGTGTGGAGATCCAGCTGTGCCGTCATCGTTTGTTGAAAAGACTCTTCTTTCCCCAGGGGGATGATCTTGGCGCCTGTGTCAGTCTGCTGGGGCTGCCTTAACAGAGCACCACGAATCGGGCGGCTTACACAACAGGAATGTATTTTCACACACGTACAACATCACGACGTCGGCAGGGTTGGTTCCTTCTGGGGGCCTTGAGGGCAGGACCCGTTCAGGCGTCTCCTTGGCTAGCAGCTGGCCGTCTTCTCTCTGTCTTCACATCTTCTCCCCTCCATGCAGGTCCGTGTCCAAACTGCCTCTTATAAAGACGCGAGGCGCGTTGGATCAGGGCCCATCGAGCTGACCTCATTTTACCTTAATTACCTCTCGGATGGTCTATCTCCAAATGCAGTAACATGCTGAGGTCCTGGGGGTTAGGACGTCAACATACGAATTTGAGGGGGCACACAACAGCCCATTACAGCATCCTTGTCAACCATTACTTGACTGTAAATGTGAATTAATGTTTTCAAGGTTCATCCAAGTTGTAGCATGTATCAGTGCTCTGTTCCCTTTTGTTGCCAAATCCAATTCACTGTAACAAACTTTGAAGATCAGACCAGCATCCCTCATACAGGAGCCACACCCTCGTGAACTAGGCCACCTGGGTGCAGGATCCGGGGCCCCAGCCTGGAGGGTCTGGGCAGCCTGGGGGCAGGGGGACCCCCGGGGGCCAGCCTCTGAGCTCTGCCCGGTGTCCCATCCGGATAGATGATCTACGTGACCAACCAGCGGTACATGGCTGCCATCATCTTGAGCGAGAAGCAGTGCGGAGAACAACTCAAGGAAACTAACAAGAGCTGTGACGGTGAGGGGGCGGGGAGGCGGAGAGTTGGGTGGGGGCTCCCTGCCGTCTCTGGGTAGTGCCCAACCTTCCTGAGTCTTACTGTCTTGTACCCATAGCCTTGGCTCTCACGCTGAACCAGAAGATCAAGACGCTGGAGGTGGAGCTGGCAAAGGAGAAGGTGGTATGCACCAAGGAGAAGGAGGAGTTAGTGCGGAGCAAGCAAGCTGTGGAGGAGCAGCTGGCCGAGTGCGGCAAGGCCCGGGAGCAGCAGCAGCAGGAGCGACAGCTGGCCGAGGAGCAGCTGCTGATGGTGCAGGCCCACTGCCTCCCGCTGGACAAGGACAAGCTGGAGACGGAACTGCGCACCCTCTGGAAAGACTCCATCATCCCGCGCACCCTCGACATGGGCTACAGCCTGTACCATCCCATCAGCCCGGAACTGGCGTCCATCCGGAGGACCTGCGACCACTTGCCCACCATCATGAGCACCAAGGCGGAGGAGCTGGCCCGGAGCCTGCGGGCTGGCATCAACAGCGTGGCCCGCGAGAACTCGGACCTCAAGCGCCAGAAGCTGGAGGCTGAGCGGGGCCTGCGGGCCAGTCAGGAGGCCAAGGGGAAGGCAGAGAAGGAGGCTCAGGCCCGGGAGGCCAAGCTCCAGGCCGAATGCACCCGGCAGACCCAGCTGGTGCTGGAGGAGAAGGCGGCGCTGCGGAAGGAGCGAGACAACCTGGCCAAGTTGCTGGAGGAGAAGAAACGGGAGGCGGAGCAGCTGAAGATGCAGCTGGCCGTCAGCAGCTCAGCCTTGGACACCTGCATCAAGGCCAAGGTGGGCTGGGGGGCGGCGGACGCAGGCTGCACGGGGAGCCGGTCTGGAGGCTGAGGTGGTGGTGATGTTGAACTGGGTTTGCTCCTCACTTGAAGTCAGCCTGCTAGTCTAGGTCAGGTCGTTAGGACCCGCTGAGTTTCCCCGCCATTAGGCTTGGGGCAGAGCTTGGAATGGGGTCAGCGCTGAGAAAGGATGTGGAGTTAAGAGCGGAGTCGGAGGTCAGGTGGCAGTTGGGTCCGGGGTTGAGTGGCAGCAAATCTAGGATTTCAGGTGCTTTGGGGTCCGGATGAGTTGAGGCACTGAGGGTGGACTTAGCCCTGAGGCTGGGATTGCACGTGGGCGGCTGGAGCGCCCAGGGCTGCCTTTAGGATTGTGGTTGTGTATTAATGTAGGACTTTGTTGGCATTAGGACTGGCGTGGAGTTTTGGGCAGCTAGAGGGTCTCAAAATTGGTTCAGGTTCAGGATTAGGGACTCAGCGCGGGCTGGCGTCAGGGTTGGCGTGTGTTTGAGCTGAGCTGAAGGCACTGGGTTAGGTCGGGGGTGACGTTGGGTTAAGGCGGGTCTTGAGGAAGGTTGGTATAGACCTGGAACTCGGGTTTATGACTGGGTCCAGGTGAGTCCTGGGCGACTGCTGTATCTAGGGTTGGTCTGGGTTAAGGTCGGGGTTCCGTCTAGGACTTTGTGAGTCTTAGAACTGGGGTCGAGCTTGGGGTTCGGACTGTGAGGAGAGGTTAAAGTTGGGTCAGGAGTCGCACACAGGGCAGCTGTTGAGTGTCGGGTTGGGTGTCAGTGGCTTTGGGGTTGGGTTGAGTGGAAGCATTGAAACTAGAGTTGAAGCTGAGGAGGGTGCCGACGGCTGGCGGGTCTAGAGGTGATTAGAAGTTGGGGCCAAGAGTGGATTTAGGGTTTCACGGGCGTTGGCATCGGGATGGCGTTGGCCTGGCCGTAAGCTAGGAGTTGAGGTTGGGTTGGGTTTAGGGTGTCTGGTTCAGGTTGAGCTCGGCTGGCGTTGGGATGTATTTGAGGTGAAGGATTAGGCAGCCTTGGGTTAGGGTGGGGATATGTTGGGGTTGGGGTGAGGGTCAAGGCTGAGTCTAGAGTACAAGCTGTGTGGATGCTGATCTTGGGGTGGGGCTGGGTTAGGTCCCATTTCAGACAGAAGCTGGGGTCTGGGCTGAGCTGGGGTTGCGGGTGGCATTGGAAAGGTGCTTGTGCGTGGCCGTGGTGGAGCCCAGGGCTGGGGCTGGGTTATGGAGTTGGGGCTGGATTTTTCATAACAGCCAGGTTTAGAGAATGAGTTGGGGCCAAAGATCTAAAGTTATGGTCAGAGCAGGTTTGCCATTGGGATGGGGCTTAGGTTGGGGCTTGATTCTCAGGAAGGCTCTGTTTTCATATGGGAAACAGACTTTAGGTGACGGAGTCGAGAACGGGCTCTGATTCCGGTTTAGGGGTTCTCTCAGGCCTGTCTGAGGGCCGGCGTGAATGATCGAGGTCCAGCTGGTTTGCAGCGTGGGGCGGCTTCAGTCCGCAGCGGGGCTGGGTTGGGGGGATGGACTCAGCTGGGGTCATGGATCGGGGTCAAGATGGTGCTGAGTAGACCGAGGCAGGCCAGCCCGGCAGAGTCGAGTCTCTGGGGGGCTGCCACTGGAAGCCAGACGCTGGAGTCCCCAGTCACTTGAGGGCAGGTAGGTACAGGTGACCGTCTATCCGTTATCAGGTGTACCCTTCTCCAAGGGTGTCTGTTCCTCTGCCCTGGAAGGACCCCAGACCCAGGTCTCCGAGGGCAGAGGGCAGAAGGCTCCCTGGCACTCGGGTTCAGGGGTCCCAGCTTCTGCCAACCTGCCCCCACCATTCTTCCCACAGTCGCAGCCGATGCCTGCGCCGAGACCTGTGGGTCCTGCTCCCAACCCCCAGCCCATCGGTGAGTGACGGAGGGCGGAGCCACGAAGGGGGGTTCCTTCCAGCTGTATCCCAGCCCAGGCCTGTTCTCCAGCCTGCCGGACCATCCCTAGCCCAGGGGCGGGGGCTACTGAGGCAGTTGGTGGGGCCTGAGATCTCCCTCTCTCGGCAGACCCAGCTGTCCTGGAGGAGTTCAAGAGGAGGATCCTGGAGTCCCAGCGGCCCTCTCTGGGCAGCGCTGCAACCAGGTGAGGCACTGGGCAGGCTGAGACCGTTCAGTCTCAGGGCTTCTGACCAGGCTGGGGATAGGACTAGGGATGGAGGAAGGCACATCTCGCACTTGCTGCTCCCTTAATTAAGCACCTGCTGTAATACCAGGGCCTAGGCTGGGCCCTGGGGACACAGCAGTGACCAGGACACACACAGTTCTACTCATGAAACCCCCTGAGTAGTGTGCAAGAGAGACAATGAAGGAGCCAGGATAAGAAGGGTGACCAAGAGCCTACAATTATTAGGCGCTTACTGTGAGCTCAGTACAGTTCTAAGCTCCCTGCACTATTAACTCATTTAATCCTCACAATCCAGTCAGTGGGCGAGTTACTGTAATCCTCACTTGCCAGAGGAGGAAAGTGAGGCACAGAGAGGGTGTGTATCTTGCCCCAGGTAACCCAGCCAGGGAGTGGCAGAGCTGGGACATGAACCTAGGCAACTGGATTGCAGATAGGCAAGGGAGGGCCTCGGTGAGGTGGGGACCTTTAAGCTGGAAGATAGGCAGGAGCTGGCCTGGGGGAGAGCAGCAGGAACAGTGTTCCAGGCAGCAAGAACAGCTGGGGCAAAGGCCCAGAGGCCGGACCAGGGTGGGGGAGGGTGGCTGGAGAGGAGGAAGGGAAGGAGCCAGGGCAGCATCCGAGAGTGACCCTGGGCTTCTCACCCCGCCCCTCTGAGCCTCACTTTCTAACCGTACAAAAATAGGAAGCCTTGGGGCCGGCCCAGTGGCATAGTGGTTGGGTGCGTGCATTCCACTTCAGCGGCCCGGGGTTTGCGGGTTCGGATCCTGGGTGTGGACGTGGCACCGCTCATCAAGCCATGCTGTGGCAGGCGTCCCACATATAAAGTAGAGGAGGATGGGCACGGATGTTAGCTCAGGGCCAGTCTTCCTCAGCAAAAAGAGGAGGATTGGCAGCAGAGCTCAGGGCTAATCTTCCTCAAGAAATAAAAAAAAAAAATAGGAGACCTCTGAAACCAAGAGCATTGGAGACACTTTGCCAACTGTAAATTGCTGTCCACAAATGGCTGGAGCAAGGGGCTGGGGGCCTCAGCGGGGAGCATCAGGGGTGCCCGGCACACCCTCTGGTCATGGCTCGATGCCTGTGCCCCCCTAACCACCCCCCAGGGCCCAGTCATCCGTTGGAACACAGCCTGTGGATCACAGCGAAGGTGACTCAGGCCACCACCCCGAGGACATCCTGTGACCCCTCCAGGTCGTGGCCACGCTCCCGTTCAGGCCCACACCGCTGATCTGAGTCAGGCACTGACGTTCCCATTTGCGGTGTAGGACCTGAGGCTCAGGGAGGCACCCAGGACTTTGAGTCCAATCCCTCTGACACCAAGCCTGTGCCTTCACCGGCTGTGCCACCAGGCTAATGTCAGCCTGGCTGCATTTCAGCCTCAGGGTGCTAAACGCAGGCCTTGGGGCCAGACAGACTTCCTGAGGTCCTTTGCCAACTTCCCAGGGTCTCCACATCCGGCTCCATCTAGACCTCTTCTTACATACCCCCTCTGAAGGGGAACTGGTCCCGTCATCCTGAATGGCTCTGCTTGGGGAGGAGGAGTCCCTCACTTCAGGCAGCCCCTGGAGAAGACCCTGCTCCAGGCGTTTCCCTCTCTCCATCTTGGCCTGAAGCCATCGTGGCAAGGAAGGAGGTTCTATTATTAGTCCATTTCTCAGAGGAGGAAACTGAGGCCCCAGGGAAGTGATTAGCCTGGGTCGTGCGTCAGCGAGTCAGAGCTGGAGCCAGGCTCCCAGCCCAGGTCTGTCCCGGTCCCTGCCGAGGACGAGGACAAGGACGGGGAAGCTCTTGACATTGTTTACCTCATGACATCCCGGCCGGAGGCGAGAAAACAATTCTTGCTTGAGCCTCTCTGGGCCCTGCCTCTCTCTGCGGGGGTGCAGGACGGCCTCGGCCGCTGGGCTTCAGCCTGGGTTTGCCTGCCCCTGCGAGACGGCCAGGGACAAGCAGGCCCAGGGCCATGGGCTCTGGGGTCAAGTCCCGGCTCCACCAGCCCCTCCCTGGGCAGCCCTGGGGCTGAGAGTCCAGATTCGCCCAGTAGGGCCAGGCCCCCGGCGGCATCAAACCGCCTGGCCCCAGATCCAGAGAATCGGCGCCTATTCCTCTCTTACTCCTTCTGCGCCTGGAGCGGCGCCCTGCACCCTGCAGCCCCCGCAGCCCCCACGCCCATTAGGCCAGGCAGACCAGGGCCCGTGCCAGCCAGACTCCACTGTACGGTCTTGCTTTTCAAGTGAACATTTTTAAGTCACTTCCTCTTGGTGGCCAGTGCACCAGCTTTCCTTTACTGAGTGACCTTTGGCAATCAATTTATTTAAGAAACACACATAAAAGTATGCACTGGGGCTTTGGGGAGGGAAAGAAGAAAAAGAGAGGAAGATTGGCAACAGATGTTAGCTCGGGGCCAATCTTTCCCAGCAGAAAACAAAACAAAAGAAAACCCACACAGGTGATATGGAGACAAATGTTAGGTAAATATCAGTTTAGGGGCCGTGTGGCTGGAGGTGGCAAGAGCTGCAGTGCGGAGGGCTGAGACGGGTGTCCAGGCCTGGCTCTGAGCCGGCTCAGTGTGGCTCAGCTCAGCGCCCTCCATCCCTCTTACAATTCCCGTGTTCATTCAACCCGTATGTACTGAGCAGCCACTGGGTGCTGACGCCACCAAGGAACGAGGCGCAGAACCTTGCGCCCTCGTGCGGCTGTCTGGTGGGGGAGACAGGTGATGGACCAGATCCAAGAGCCCTGATAAGGCCCCTTGCTGATGGGAGACAGAAAATGGATAGGGGAGTGTAGGAGGCTGGAATTTTCCACCGGTGGCCAGGGCTGCCTTCCCTCCCTGACGGAGGGTGACACCTGAGCAGACACCTAAAGGAGATGAAGGAGGAGCCATGGGGGTTATCCCGGGAAGGGTGCACCAGGCAGCCAGCACAGCCCATGCAAAGGCCCTGAGGCAGGACAACAGACTTGGGGAATTTGAATGAGGAGGCCAGTGCGGCTGGAGTAGAGTGACCGAGGGGCAGAGTTCAAGGAGATGAGGTCAGGGAGGCGACCGGTAGATCAGGCAGGGCCTTGTGACTGTGCGCAGAGGACGACCTGACCTGACTCATGTTCACAGGCGCCTTCTGATCGCTATGGGGGTGAAGGAGGGAGGCCAGACCAGGGCACAGGCGACTACACTGGCCAGGGCAGGCGATGATGGGGACCTAGGAGCCCCAGTCTCTGAGAGACGCCCAGGGACCCCCCCCCCCCTCGCAGGCTGTTGGGCAGGAGTGAGTGAAGAACGCACGTCAGGGCTGGCGGGTGGGGGGCCGGGTGAATCGTGGTCCAGGACAGAGGCTGGAGCCAGCGGGGGGCTGGGCAGAGCCGAGGAACGTGAGCCGGCTGGGGCCCCAGGGAAGAGCGGGAAGGAAGGGAGGGGCAGCGGAAGCGGGCCTTGGCGGAGGCCCCCTCCCCCACCAGGAAGCAGCCTCTGCGCCAACCCCTGACCCCTCACAGAACCTTCCCTGGCCGAGGAGGGGAAGGGCATTCCGGACAGCGGTGCCTTCTGCAGAGGCGGGGACTAGACGGGGAGGCCAGCGACGGCGCGGGGAATTTCAAAGGACTTTGGCAGGGTTTGAGTCCCTGACAGGGAGGCCTGGTGGGGGCAGAGTGGGTGGAGCCTTGAATGCCAGATAGAGAGGATCTGGCTTGGTCCTGAGGGCACTGGGGAGCCATGGAGAGCATGTGAGCAGGGGCAGGCCCATTAGAAAAACCCTCCTGGGAATGAGTGAGGGGCCGCCCCTAGGTCAGTTCTGTGTAAACAAAAGAGGGAGATTGAGGCCCTGCCTGGAGTTGGGGGATCCTTAGGGCCTTAAGGAGCAAAGGAGAGTCAGACAGACTGCAGCAGAGGCCTGGAGCACAGGAGGTGTCCTCTCTGAACCTCAGTCTCTTCATCTGAATAATGAGGAGGCACACATCTCTGTCCACCGTCCCAGAGAGGCTCAACAGGTAGAAGTCTAAGGGGAGGTTGAACCCAAAGGAGCCTTAGGATTCTTGGGGGCAAGAAGGAGCCCGGGGAAGGAGGGGGTGAGGGCGAGGTTTGTCCTTCCGTCTGTCTGACTATTGTATTCCTGTCTCCTTCCTGCCCTAGTGGCTGAGGAGGCTGCAGGCCTCCAGGATGGGGGAGGCCCCGGCTCGCCCGGCTGCAGAGCCGGCGTCCTCTGTCTGCACCCCCGCTCGGCCGCCGCCCGCTACTCTCACAGCCGCACACGAGGCCTCCCCCCCACGCGCCGGCCAACGTCGCAGACAGAGGCGGGGACGTCACGCACGCAGCACCCCCCACCGCCCCCACCGCCCCTCCACCACAGCCTCCGGCCCCTGCACCGCCCCGCGCCCTCCTGGCCCTGCCAGGGAGGGCTGTCCCAGGGCCCTCCCAGCCCCGCCTGTGGCCAGTGTAATCGTTAGGCGCTCAATAAATGCTATGGGATCCGTTCGAGGACTCCAGAGTCTGATTTCTGCCTTGAAAAGGCACCACGTGGCCGTGACTGGGAAAAGGCGAGAAAGCAGACGGAAGCCAGGGCGCGCTCTCCCCCAGCCGCAGGCCAGAAGCCCGTGCACCCGGACCCGCGGGGACGCCGGCTTCCCCCAAGGTGTGCGCGTCCCCGCCTGGGAGGAGAGAGGCGGAGTGAGAGTCAATAGGCAGATACTGGAGAGGCGGTTGCTGAAGAAGCAGATCGTCCCTTTGTAGCTTTGATTTCCCCGGGTTTGCAGATTCCCCAGGGTACCGACACCACTGCAAGGCGCCCCCACCCGTCCAAACGAGTCCAGGAACGGACCGCGCGCGGCTCTGGACGGTCCTTCTGCTTCATTTTTGTGGCGAGATGGGATGTCAGAAAGGGCACCGGGAGCATCTGGGGCACTTCAGCTGGCCTGTCCCTAAATTGGCGGGTAGCTGGGGAAGCACAGTAAAGGAGCACAGAGAAATCACGCTGTACCCAGCAGACTGGGGAAAAAAGTTAAAAAAACATAATAATGAGCCAGCCCTGGTGGTCTAGTGGTTAAGATTCGGCACTCTTAGGGCTGCAGCCCGGGACCGTCTCCCGGTTGTGGAACCAGGCAGCTCACATAGACAATGAAACTAACAACTAGGCTACACAACCATGCACTGAAGCTTTAAAAAAACCCCCAAAACCCACAATACCTACTGCTGGTGAAAATGTTGAGAAAAGGGCATTTTCCTACAGGACTGGTAGAAATGCAGATCTCGTCATGGCCCTTCAGGAGGCTGCTTTGGCAATATTTTATAAAAGTAAAATGCACGAACCCTGTGACTCGGCAGTGCCATTCCTGGAACATTATTCCTAAGAAGCAAAAACTCCAGGAAACAAAGCAAATGGCCATGAGTGGAAAAATGGCCAAATAATTGTGGTGTAGAATCTAGCTTGTTCCCCCCCTCCCACCCCCTTCCCTCCCAGCCCATCCCCTGGGACCCTGGACGGAGAGGGAATGAGTCACGAGGAGCCGGGGCTGGCAACGCCACACTTAGGGCAGGCTAGTCAGAAGGGACAAAGGAGCGATATTTCCTGGATCCAGAAATGTGGGCGAGAGGCGGCTGCTGCAGGAAACACTCGGCTGGGGCCCCGCCAAGCCAGGGCTGGGGGTCAGCCAGACCAGGCCGCCCAGACAGGCCAGTCTGGAGGCCCCAAGGAAGCAGGGATGTCCCTGACCCTGAGCCTACTGCCCGGGCAGCCCAGAGTCTGGGGAGGATGCTGAGGCTGGCCAGTCCCAGCAACCCCAGGAGGCCTGACTTTGGGCTTGGAGCCAGACATCCCTGGCTTCAAACATTGGTTCAGTCAATCTCCATTTCCTCGTCTGAGAAATGGGTGTACTACTAATCATTCTAAACTCTCCAGACACACTGGCACAGGTCTCTGACCCGTGGTTCGTCTCTTTCAGCTAGAGCATCCCAAGGTATCATCCTTTGAACAGGCCCCCACGCCTGGCCCTGGCTCAGTTCTGCAACATCTGGACCTCAGCCTCTGCCTCCAGTATGGCGTTTGTGCTGGTCCAGAGGGATCTTTCCATCACGGGATCTGACCACATCCCTCTCCTGCTCACATACCTTCTGTGGCTCCCCATTACCCTGAGGACAAAGTCCACTTCCTCAGCTCTCTTGTGCCCGCTCCTCCCACCCACGGTACAGCCCTTGTCTCCAGCCGTCCAGGATGTTAAATTCTCTGACTGAAGACTCACTGACTCTTCATTTGTGCTGTGCCCTCAGACTAGAAACCTTTTGCTTGCTTGACAAACTCTTTTTTCTCCAAGGCTCAGCCTCAGAGACCCCTCCTCCAGGCAGCCCTCCTCGATGCCCCAGGTACAGCCTTTGCATCCCTTCCTCTTTCCAGCCCTGACGCTGTACTCTGGCTCCCAGGGGCTGGTGTTTCCCCCCGGGACACGGGCAGGCACGGAGCACCAGTCAGCGAGCAAGGGCAGACTCCTCCTTGACTCTGTGGTCCAGACACTGGGTGAGGTCCTGGCTCTTTGGGGATTTCCTGTCACCTCTATAAATAACCCCCATGGCTGCTTCCCACAAACCACTTCACCCTTCTTGGAAAAAAAGGGACTGTGGCCAAGGACCTCAGTCCAGCCAGGTGCCAGGGCCCGGGGGAGCTGGGCAGGGCCCAGCATCCTGCCCAAAGAGCATCTTCCTCTGCACCCAGATGGCGCTTATCCCTCCTGGGAGCCCTTGGACCGCCCAGAGAGGACACCAGGACCCACACCCCCGCTAGACCCCCGTCATTGCTCTTCTTCTCTGGGCATCAGTTTGTTCTCCTACAAAGTGGAGTAATGGTGACAGCCCTGGACTCGGCTCATGGGGTGGCCCTTCCCTCCAGGAGTCCCCCGTTTGGGGGTGACCTCAGCTGTTGAACAAGCAAACAAATCAATGAACAGTGACAAGTTGCAATGAAGTTGGTGAAGAAACAGGGTCGGGGGACGCAGCCACCTCCCAGACACTGCTCACCTGTCACCTGTCACCTGAGAGCTCGTACCTTGAACCCCTGGAGGTGGAGATCTTTTCCTGACTCTGGAAAAGATCTGGACCCTAATGGAGACTCAGTTTCCGGCTTTGGCAAGGGGAGCTAACCTTCACATGCCACTAGGGAGTGGAAGCTGGGATCCCTGGGACCCCAGGGCAGCGGGGCGCCACCCGAGGATGCTGGCACCTCCTGTGGGAGAACACGGCGCCCTCTGCTGGTTCATCACCATCATGTCAGGCCCCAGAAGTCTCCCAATCAAGCCTGGCTCAGGCCCTTCCTCTCCTCCTCCACGTCATCTCCCTCCTCCACCCCTCACTCTCTCTGCTCTAGCCGCGCGGGCCACCTCACATTCCTTGAACACACAGGATGCTCCCACCTCAGGGCCTTTGCAGGTGCTGTGTCTTATGCATGGGATGCTCTCACCAGCCTCCTCCACCTGGTTTCTTTCTTCTCACCATTCAGATACCAGCACAAAGGCCACCTCTGCAGGGCAGGCTGCCCTCCAGGCCCTGACCAGGTCAGGTCTCCTCACTGTAAACTGGCACAGCACCATCAGACCTCAGTGTCAGGAGCTGTGTCTCTCCTTGAACAAGGACAGGGGCGATGCCTGCTTGTTCCCCCATGTTCCCAGCACTGCACAGCAGGCCCACAGCGCACTCAAATCGGAGCCGAACAGACCCATGTGCAAATTCCAAAGGTGGTGCCTCCAGCAACTAAGCGCTTCTCTGAGCTTCTTTCCTCGTCTGTAAAACTGTAACAAACACCCACAGCATTGTGCCTGATGTGCACCATGCCGGAAGGTGTGCGACAGACATTCACTGAGTGAATGAGTGAGGGAGTGACTAAGCTGGGAGAGAAAGTAGGGCCCTGGGAGTTTGTGAGTCACTGTTGAGATACAAGAGGCAGAGTTTCAAGGTTAAAAAAGGAATGACAATTTGTAGAGTAATAAACACACAATTGGAGGGTGACGTCAGCAACATGGTAGAGTGAGCTATTCCCTTTGTCTCTCATCCTTGGAACCACAACTAAATGGACATTCACTGATCTGTGGAGGACACCCGCACAGCACAACAGGACGCCTGTGAGACGCGCGCAGATACACACCTGAAGGGGGATGCACTGCCCCGGGGAGGTGGCAAAGCTGGGTGAACTCTCTGGCCCCCCAGCAGCCCTGTGCATGCGTGTGACTGCTCTCGTGTCTGGAGCGCCCACACCACCACTGCGGCCCTGAAAGTAGGAGTGCATCTCAGCAGGACTGTGGGAGCAGGTGACAGCCGCCCCGAGCTCCTGTGTGCTCACTCTCCCATCCGGTGGGAGAGTCCACAGTGCCACTGTGGGCCCAAGGACTGACCCAGGCTCAGACAGGCATAGCTGCCAGGGATCACAGTGGGCTCAGAATGCACAGCTCCTGCCAGCCCTCCAGTGGCGGCAGGTGGAATCTGCGACCAGATACTATCACCACGCGATGGCACAACCCACCCCATCAAACAGTATAAAGAAGTGTGTTAACACTCCAGACCAGAAAGAAGAACACAAACACCCAGAAATCAATCCTGAAGACATAGAAACTTATGACTTAAATGACAGAGAATTCAAAATAGCTACCAGAAAATAACTCAATGAGTTACAAGAGAACTCAGGCAGTTCAGTGAAATCAGGAATAAAACTAATGAACACAGGGAATTCGTCACAAAAGAGATTCAAACTATAAAGAAAAACCAATCAGAAATGTTGGAGATGAAAAACAATGAATGACATTAAGAAAAGTTTGGAGTTCTTAAATAATAGAGCTGATATTATGGAGGACGGAATTAGCAATTTAGAGGATAGGAATATGGCAATGCTTCAGATGGAGGAGGAGAGAGAATTCAGACTAAAACACAGTGAGGAAATTCTCCAAGAAATATCTGACTCAATTAGGAAATGCAACATAAGGACTATAGGTATTCAAGAGAGAGAAGAGGAGAAAGGAGCAGAGAGATTGTTCAAAAAAATAATAGTAGAGAACTTCCCAAAGGGGGAAAGGAGCTGGAATTACAAGTAAAAAAGCTTACAGAATTCCTAATTACATCAATGTAAAAAGACCTCCTCCAGGGGACCAGCCCTGTGGCCGAGTGGTTAAGTTTGTGCGCTCTGCTACGGCAGCCCAGGGTTTTGCTGGTTCAGATCCTGGGCGCGGACATGGCACCGCTCATCAGGCCATGTTGAGGTAGCGTCCCACATGCCACAACTAGAAGGACCTGCAACTAAGATATACAACTATGTACCAGGGGGATTTGGGGAGAAAAAGCAGAAAAAAAAAAAAAAGATTGGCAACAGTTGTTAGCTCAGGTGACAATCTTTAAAAACAAAAACAAAAAAGACTTTCTCCAAGGCATATATTAGCAAAACTGGCAAAAGTCAATAACAAAGAAAAAATATTAAGGGTCGCAAGGTAGAAGAAAATAACCTACAAAGTAACCTCTATCAGACTTTCAGTGGATTTCTCTGCAGAAACTTTACAGGCTAGGAGAGAATGGAATCATATATTCAAAATTCTGAAAGACAAAAACTTTCAGCCAAGAATACTCTATCCAGTGAAAACATCCTCCAGATATGATGGAGAAATAAAAACTTTCCAAGGTAAACAAAAGCTGAGGGAGTTCATTGCCACAGGACCCTCCTACAAAAAATGATCAAGAAGGCCCTAATATCTGAAAAAAAAGAAAGGCTTTATAAAGCCTCGAGCAAGGAGATAAATAGGCAAAATCAGAAAATTGTATCTCTCTATAAGAACAGGTTAGCAAACAATTATGATATTAAAGATAAAGGGAAGGAAAATATCAAGAATAAATATAATCACTTCATTTTTGTTTTTTTGAGGAAGATTAGCCCTGAGCTAACTGCTGCCAATCCTCCTCTTTTTGCTGAGGAAGACTGGCCCTGAGCTAACGTCCATGCCCATCTTCCTCTACTTTATATGTGGGACGCCTGCCACAGCATGGTGTGCCAAGTGGTGCCACATCTGTACCTGGGATCCCAACCGGCAAACCCCAGGCCACTGAAGTGGAACATGCATATTTAACCATTGCACCAGGCCAGCCCCTAATTACTTCATTTTAACCACAAACTCACAACACAAAACAGAATAAGATGTGGCAACAATAACTCAGATGGGGAAGAGGAAAGGGATGGAACCTGCTTAGACTAAGGAGATAAGAGACTATCAGAGGGGCCGGCCTGGTGGCGCAGCAGTTAAGTGCACACATTCCACTTCGGTGGCCCAGGGTCCCCTGGTTTGGATCCTGGGCACAGACATGGCACTGCTCATCAAGCCACACTGAGGCGGCATCCCACATGCCACAACTGAAAAAATATATATACAACTATGTACAGGGGGGCTTTGGGGAGAAAAAGGAAAAATAAAATCTTAAAAAAAAAAAAAAGGGACACTCCATCAAGGGAACATAAAACTTATATATCCACCCAACACAGGAGCACCCAAATATATAAAGCAACTATTAACAAAACTAAAAGGAGATATTAACAGCAACACAATAATAGTAGGGGACCTTAACACCCCACTTACATCGACAGACAGATCATCCAGAAAGAAAGTCAACAAGGAAATAGTGGAGCTAAATGAGAAACTAGAGCAGATGGACTAATAGACGTATATAGAACACTCCATCCAAAATCAGCAGAACACACATTCCTCTCAAGTGCACGTGGAACATTCTCAAAGATAGACCACATGTTGGGAAACAAGGCAAACCCCAATTAATTTAAGAAGATTGAAACTGTTTCAAGCTCTTTTCCAACCATAATGCTACAAAACTAGAAACCAACTACAAGAAAAAAGCTGGGAAAGTCAGAAATATGTGGAGACTAAACAACATGCTACTGAACAACCATGGGATCAATGTGGAAATCAAAGGAGAATCAAAAAATACCTGGAGACAAATGAAAATGAAAACACAACAGACCAACTCTTATGGGATGCAGCAAAAGTGGTTCTAAGAGGGAAATTCATAGCAATATGGGCACAGCTCAACAAACAAGGAAAGTCTCAAATAAGCAATCTTTTTTTTAATTCTCTTTTTTTCCTTCTTCTTCTTCTCCCCAAAGACCCCCAATACATAGTTGCATATTCTAGTTGTGAGTGTCTATGGTTGTGGGACGCCACCTCAGCATGGCCTGATGAGCTGTGCCATGTCCACACCCAGGATCTGAACCAGCAAAACCCTGGGCTACTGAAGTGGAGCGTGCGAACTTGACCACTTGGCCACGGGGCCGGCCCCTCAAATAAGTAATCTTGAACAACACCTAACAGCACTAATAGAAAAAGAAGAACAAACAAAGCCCAAAGTCAACAGAAGGAGGTAAATAATAAAAATTAGAGCAGAAATGAATGAAATAGAGACTGAAAAAACAACAGACAGGATCAACGAAACTAAGAGCTGGTTGGGCCAGCCTAGGGGCGCAGCAGTTAAGTGTGCACGTTCTGCTTCGGCGGCCCAGGGTTCGCTGGTTTGGATCTCGGGTGCGGACATGGCACCACTTGGCACGCCATGCTGTGGTAGGCGTCCCACATATAAAGTAGAGGAAGATGGGCGTGGAGGTTAGCTCAGGGCCAGTCTTCCTCAGCAAAAAGAGGAGGATTGGCAGCAGATGTTAGCTCAGGGCTAATTGTCCTAAAAAAAAACAACTAAGAGCTGGTTCTTTGAGAAGATAAACAAAATTGACAAACCCTTAGCCAGACTTACTATGAAAAAAAGAGAGAAGACTCAAATAAATAAAATTTAAAATGAAAGAGGAGAAATTACCATGGATACCACAGAAATCCAAAGGATTATAAGAGAATACTATGAAAAACTATATGCCAAAAATTGGACAATCTAGAAGAAATGGATAAATTCTTAGATTCACACAACCTCCCAAAACTGAATCAAGAAGAAATAGAGAATCTGAACAGACCAATCACAAGTAAAGAGATTGAAACAGTCATCAAAACCTCCCAGAACAAAAGTCCAGCACCAGATGGCTTCTCTGGAGAATTCTACCAAAGATTCAATGAAGATTTAGTACCTATCCTCCTCAAACTATTCCAAAAAGTTGAAGAAGATGGAACACTACCTAACACATTCTATGAGACCAACATCACCATGATCCCAAAGCCAGACAAGGACAACACAAAGAAGGAAAACTACAGGCCAATATCGCTGATGAACATAGACGCAAAAACCCTCAACAAAATAGTGGCAACCCGAATACAGCAATACATTAAAAAGATTACACACCACGATCAAGTGGGATTCATACCAGGGACACAGGGATGGCTCAACATCTGCAAGTCAATTAACGTGATTCACTACATTAACAAAATGAGAAACAAAAACCACATGATCATCTCAATAGATGCAGAGAAAGCATTCGACAAGATCCAACATCCACTTATGATAAAAACTTTCAGTAAAATGGGGATAGAAGGAAATCACCTCAACATAATAAAGGCCATATACGACAAACCCACAGCCAATATCATTCTCAATGGGGAAAAACTGAACGCCATCCCTCTGAGAACAGAAACAAGACAAGGGTGCCCACTCTCACCACTTCTGTTCAACGCAGTATTGGAGGTTTTGGCCAGAGCAACTAGGTAAGAAAAAGGAATAAAAGAAATCCAAATAGGGAGTGAAGAAGTGAAACTCTTACTGTTTTCAGATGACATGATCTTATATATCAAAAACCCTCAAGAATCCATTGGAAAACTATTAGAAATAATCAACAACTACAGTAAAGTTGCAGGGTACGAAATCAACATACAAAAATCAGTTGCGGGGCCGGCTCCATGGCCGAGTGGTTAAGTTCACACGCTCCGCTGTGGCGGCCCAGGGTTCGGATTCTAGGCGCGGACATGGCTCCGCTCGTCAGGCTACGTTGAGGCGGCGTCCCACATCCCACAACTAGAAGGATGTGCAACTAAGATATACAACTGTGTACGGCGGGGTTTGGGGAGATAAAGCAGAAAAAAAAAAAAAAAGATTGGCATCAGTTGTTAGCCCAGGTGCCAATCCTTAAAAAAAAAAATCAGTTGCATTTCTATACTCTAACAACAAACTAGCAGAAAGAGAACTCAAGAATACAATCTCATTTACAATCGTGACAAAAAGAATAAAATATCTAGGAATAAATGTAACCAAGGAGGTGAAATATCTATACACTGAAAACTATAAGACACTATTGAAAGAAATTGATGATGACGTAAAGAAATGGAAAGATATGCCATGCACATTGTTGGAAGTATAAACATAGTTAAAATGTCCATACTACCTAAAGCAATCTACAGATTCAACGAAATCCCTATCAGAATCTCAATGACATTCTTCAAGGAAATAGAACAAAGAATCCTACAATTCATATGGGGCAAGAAAAGTCCCCAAATTGCTAAAGCAATCCTGAGAAAAAAGAACGAAGCTGGAGCCAGCACAATCCCTGACTTCAAAACATACTACAAAGCTACAGTGATCAAAACAGTATGGTACTGCCACAAAAATAGGGGCACATATCAATGGAACAGAACTGAAAGCCCAGAAATAAAACCACACATCTGTGGAGAGCTAATCTTCGACAAAGCAGCTGAGAACATACAATGGAGAAAAGAAAGTCTCAAATAAATGGTGCTGGGAAAACTGGACAGCCACAGGCAAAAGAATGAAAGTAGACCATTATCTTTCACCAAACACAAAAATAGACTCAAAATGGATCAAAGACTTGAAGGTAAGACGTGAAACCATAAAACTCCTAGAAGGAAATACAGGCAGTACACTCTTTGACGTTCGTCTTAGAAGGATCTTTTCAAATATCATGTCTACTCGGACAAGGGAAACCAAAGAAAAAATAAACAGGTGGGACTTCGTGAGACTAAAGGGCTTCTGAAAGGCGAAGGAAATCAAGATCAAAAAGAAAGACAACCCACCAACTGGGAGAGTAAATCATATATCGGACAAGGGGTTAATCTCCAGAATATATAAAGAACTCACACAGCTCAACAACAAAAACCAAACAACTTAATCAAAAACTAGGCAGAGGATATGAACAGACATTTTTCCAAAGATATATAGATGGCCAACAGGCACATGAAAAGATGTTCAACATCGCTAATCATCGGGAAATGCAAATCAAAAGTATACTAAGACATCACCTTACACCCATCAGAATGGCTATAATCAGCAAGACAAAAAACAACAAATGTTGCAGAGGGTGTGGAGAAAAGGGAACCCTCTCACAGCGCTGGTGGGAATGCAAACACGTGCAGCCACTATGGAAAACAGTATGGAGATTCCTCAAAACATTAAAAATAGAAATACCATATGACTATCCCACTACTGGGTATTTATCCAAAGAATATGCAAACACTAATGCAGAAAGATCTCCGCCACCCCATGTTCACGGCAGCACTGTTCACAATAGCCGACACTTGGAAGCAACCCAAGTGCCCATCGACAGATGAATGGATAAAGATGTGGGATATTCATACAACGGAATACTACTCAGCAAGAAAAAAGGACAAAATTGTCCTATGTGCAACAACATAGATGGACCTCGAGGGTATTATGTTAAGCAAAATAAGCCAAACAAAGCAAGACAAACACTGTATGATTTCATTCATATGTGGAAGATAAAACTAACAGAAAGAGATCAGTGGTTACCAGAGGGGAAGGGGGTTGGGAGGTAGGCATAAGGGTTAAAGGGACACATATATATGGTGACTGACAAATAATAATGTACAACTAAAACATAAACAATGCTATAAACCATTCTGACCTCAATATAATAAAAAATAAAACACAATTTATGTATAAAATGCAAGACAAAACATATTTTACAGGTGCAGCCACAAGAATACAAACACACAGAGAAAGTTCTGGAAGGACACAAGTTAAGCCATGACCCCAGGGAAGGTCAAACCCAGGGGAGGTTTAAACATTTCCAGATCACCTGAGTTTTTCACATTCCTTGGGTACTTGCAAAATTTAAAGTCATGAAACAAAAACCCTGAGACCCTCCGAGCTTCGTCCCAACTCTCTACTCCTACTTCCCCAGCATCAGGTGCCCAGAGAGACTTCCTTCAGTCCTACTCCTGGACCTGCGCGCCCAACAAGTCGCCCCCAGCCGCATCTGGCCAACAACAGGGGCTTCACCGTTTGGGGTCAAGTTCTTCCCCCAGGGGATGAGAGTCCACTTGGCCTAAGCTGTTCTCAGATGTCTCATAGCTTCCGGGCGTCCACCCAGCCTGGGTCCGAGCTTCGCCAATCCCCTTATTTTCCCACGCAGAAGTCCCGGAAGATGAG
The DNA here is from genome assembly GCF_041296235.1 of Equus asinus. Lineage (NCBI taxonomy): Eukaryota > Metazoa > Chordata > Mammalia > Perissodactyla > Equidae > Equus > Equus asinus. Next base: position 53,598,164 of record NC_091799.1, on the reverse strand, counting down.
GTCCAGGATCTCCTCGGTGCCCCCTCCACCGGTGAGACGAGTCAGGTGCCCCCGGGCGACCCGCAGCGCCTCGGCCGCCAGAGCCAGGTCTTTCGCCTGCTTGTAGAGGCCGAGGGCGTCCAGGCAGCTCTGGAGGTGATGCTGGTGCCTTGCGCGCGTCAGCAGCGGTGGGCCTGTGGCCGGGTCCCCGCATCTGGAAGGAAAAAGACCGTCTTTTTCCAACTTCACAACTACTATTCGAAGGGAGGTGATCCGTACCCATTTTGCAGATATAAACTGAGCCTGCGGGGCAGTCATGCGCCCAAAGCCAGGGGCTCAGCCCCCACTTGAACCTGGGTGAAGGGAGGCTGTGGGACGGGCGAGAGGGGGGCTCACACTTCAGCCAGCTCCTTCCTCAGCGCCTCCAAGAGGCCGTCCAGCCCCTCCCCGGTCAGGCAGGACAGCAGCAAGTGAGGGGGCACGTCAGGACTGGGCTCTGGGCCCCTCGGGAGCAGCAGGTCTGACTTGTTCAGGACCAGCAGGAGGCGCTGGCTGCTCCCGTTGGGGCTCTGGGCTCCCGCAGGGGTGACAACCGTGTCCAGGAAGTTGCAGCTGGACGGAGAGGCCAAGTCAGAGGCGTCCAGCACAGCCAGAATGAGGTCCGCCTGCTCCAGTCTGGGAAGGAAGGGAGAACCAGGTGAGCGGGAGAACCCACTGAGCAGAGCCCGGGGAGGTGAGCAATTGAGGGCATCGGGCGGGGCGGAGAGCGAGGGACGGGGCAGACCCGGGGGCGGGGCGGAGAGCAAGGGGCGGGGCAGACCTGGGGTGGGGCGGAGAGCAAGGGGCAGGGCGGAGAGCGAGGGGCGGGGCAGACTCGGGGGGCGGGGCGGAGAGCGAGGGGCGGGGCAGACTCGGGGGGCGGGGTGGAGAGCAAGGGGCGGGGCAGACCCGGTGGCGGGGCAGTCTCGGGGGGCGGGGTGGAGAGCAAGGGGCAGGGCAGACCTGGGGCGGGGCGGAGAGCGAGGGGCGGGGAGGAGAGCGAGGGGCGAGGCAGACTCGGGGGGCGGGGTGGAGAGCAAGGGGCGGGGCAGACTCGGGGGGGCGGGATGGAGAGCGAGGGGCGGGGCGGAGAGCGAGGGGCGAGGCAGAGGCCGAACTCCAAGGGCTGCCCTCCCCAAATCACGGAGTCCCCATGGTTAAGGGAGCTTAGCAGCCTTTTCTGATTCAGGAAGAAAGAAAAATAAATGCAACAGAGGAAAACAACAGAGGAAAGGCCCCGTTTTCCACCTGCCCGCCCACCTCTCACGGGCGCGCCGCACACCCTCCTGCTCCACGGGCCCCACGCCCTCCCGCAAGCCCGCCGTGTCGCTCAGCAGTGCTGGGAACCCGGCCAGGTCCACAGGGGTCTCCAGCACGTCGCGGGTGGTCCCTGGCTCAGGGGACACAATGGAAACAGGTTTCCGGCCTGGGGGGAGAGGGTCAGAGAATGAGGGTGCAGGAGTGAGACAGCCCCTCCCTCAAGCTCTCCCTCCCCCGCCCAGCGCCAGACTGAGCTTGCGTCCTCCCTGGCCCCTTCCTTACACCGGAACGACAGCTCCCCAGCTCCTGGCCCCGCCCCTGCCCACCTCCCACGCACTGAGTAAGTTCACCAGGCTGCTCTTGCCGGCGTTGGGGGGTCCCGCAACCACTACGTGCGCCCCTGAGCGGAGCCTCTGTCCGCGCCTGGCATCTCGAAGGTGTGCGCCCAGTGCCACCTCCAGCTCCCGCACTTCGCTGTCAGCTGTGGGTGAAGGAAGCAGAGGGAGGGAGTGAGGGGGCTTCTGGGGGCTGAGATGCCAGGTGTCCCAACCCCGCACCCCAGGCAGACCCACCTCGCTCCAGGACTCCCTCCTCCAGATTGTCATCCTCACCAAAGTCGATATAGGCCTCCACATGGGCCAGAGCCTGGGGGACGGGAAGTAGGTAGTGTGATCACCCAGGAACCCACACCCGACCCGCCAATTTGCCCCGATCCAGCCCAACCTAACGGGCCAGATTGGCGGCTTACAGACAACAGGCTCCCACGCAGGGGATGGAAGGGGGCGGGGGGCTCTGAGGCAAAGAACCGGCAAATAGAGGACTTGCCTTAGTGAGGGTCTCGGCCCAGCTGCGGCAGAGGTGGCCCAGCTCCCCGTCCAGCTGCCTCAGGGCTTGCCGCCGCTGAGCCTCGGTTTCCGCATGGATCAGATCCGCCAGCCCTTCCACCTCGGTCAGACTCAGCTTCCCGTGGGCGAACGCCCGCCTGGTGAACTCGCCTGCCTCGGCCGGCCGCAGCCCTGGCACACTGCCTGAGGGAAGGTCGCGGGTACTGAGCTCCCTTGCCCTCACGCAGGCCGCTGGCAGATAGCACCCAAGGCTGCATACTCACCCAGGGCCTGCAGGACACCACTCACCACGGCCGGGCCTCCATGCACGTGGAACTCTGCGCAGTCCTCACCCGTGAAACTCTGGGGACCTCGTGAGGCGAGGAGAGGGGACTCAGGAGGAGGATACAGCCTGGGCAAACGCCTGGAGTGGGTAAACTGGGTCATGGGGGCTACAGTAGGTTCGAGATCTGGAGTCCCTCACCTGGAAACCAGAGCACCAGCGCGCGGTCCAACGGCTCCCCAGTGCGGGGGTCGCTGAGCAGCCGCAGGCAGGCGCTGCGGGGCGGGGGTACGTCCCGGGGCGCCGTGAGGCTCCGGAGGGCGTGGCCGCTGGCGGGGCCGCTGGTCCGAATCACTGCGATGCCACAGCGGCCTTGGCCGGAGCTCAGCGCGAAGATGGTGGCCCCGGAGCCGGGGGCCGGGGCGCCGCTTGCCTGGCGCATGCACGATCTGGGACTGGAGAGGAGGAGAGTCAATGCATCTGGGATGATCTGCGGCAGGAGCAGGTGGATCGAGGGCTCGCCGGTCGGGAGATGCCCCAAGTGGAGGCACTGCGGCTGGGGCAGGGACAGATTGGAGGGGCTGAGGCGGGAGGGTGCCCAGATTGAGGTCTCTGAGAGCAGAAGTTGACCCAGATGTGGGCTCTGTGGCACGGGGATGGACAGATTGGGACTTGGAAGAAAACGAAAGGCGGTTCGGCCGCAGGGAAATGGGCCCCCAGGTCCCAGGGAGAGTTTGGGGCCCAAGCAGCGCCCCACGCCCTCACACCCCTTTCCCCGGGTCGCCTCACCTGCGAGGCCCATGTGCCGCCCAGGTTACCAGGGTCCACAGTCCCCGCCACATGGATTCACAACCAGCGACCCGCCGGACCGCCCTGCCTGGGAAGCTTCAAGGCCGGGCAGGAGGCCCCGCCCACCCTGCGGCGTGACTGGTAAAGCACTCAGTGATTCTCGACTACCATTGGGCCCCTTAGGAGACGTACCGCCCACCCACCGATGATCTTCGTTTCTATTGGCTGGTGCAGGAAAAGAAACAGGGGGCTGCACGCGGCGGGGTGCAGCGAAATGGCGCTCCCCCGGCAACATTAGACCGAGTTTTTAGGATCCTAGAGCGGCGGGGAAATCCGAGACACCGGAAATGACGGGTGGAAGGACAGGGCTTGCCTCAAGGCCGTGGGAATTACAACAAGATACGGGTTCGAGTCCCGTTATTTCCATCTGGCCACTCCGTAGCCTTAGGCGACACAAGAGCGTCTCAGGGGCCGGGAGGGCTGGGTTCTGGGGAACCCACGCACTGGCCCTGGAAAAATCTTGTCCAAACTTCTGGGATTTCTACTCGTTTTCCCGGAACTCTCCAGCTTCTCGCCACTCCCCACCTTTCCCTCCGGCCTCTCCCTTGGCCTCGGATACCCTTGACTTGACAAATTCATCCTCAGGGTCTAGCTCCAAGGTCCCCTCCACCAGGAAGGCTTCCTGGAACTCCCGCACAGCCCTCTGTCTCTTCTGGGCTTCCATGGCGCAGGCCTGTTCGTGCAGAGCTGAGTGTCCGCTCTGTGTCTGGCTTCCCGAAAACCAGGCAGGGCAGCCTCGGAGATGACTTTCGGGTTAAGCCAGGACAGCGCAGGGGCGCGGAAAAACGCGCTGAGGGTGGAATTCCAGGCACCGGCTGGGCGGGTCTCCGGGGGCGCTTTCGCACGGCCGATTCTCTGGCTCTTGGACGGAGCGGGCGGGCGGCGCACCTGCACTTTGGGAAAAATCGGTCGGACAGACTAGAGTTTTAATCCCTCTATGCCCGCCCTGCTCAATTTTTTCATCAGTAAAAGGGACGATGACGTTCGCCGTCTCCGAGCTGTTGGAGCTGTCACAGGTATACATCAAATGCCTACTGTGTGCGCCTCCCTCGCTGGACTCCCAGTCTAAGGGAGGAGGCTACTGAGGATGGTCAAGGGTCCGGGTGCCAGACAAAATACTGAACGCCTAGTTAAATGTGAATTTCAGATAAACAACGGATAACGTTTTAGTATAACTATGTCCCGTGTATTATTTGAGAGGTATCTCAATAAAATTTTAATAATAAATAAAAATTTATTCGTTTATCTGAAATTCACCCTTAACTGGGAGAGCTGTATTTTTACTTGCTAAACTTGGCAAGTCTACCGGGTCCTCTCTGAGGTACACCCTGAAGAGTGCGGGGGTTAACTGGACGAAGAGGCGTGAAGAGTGTCCTAGGCAGCGGAACTGCATACGCTAAGGTCCTGAGGCAGGACCTGCTATGGTTATTTCTGCGCATCCCTGCTGTGGTGGTTGAAGTTATTGCTCCCCGGAATCTCGCCCGGCCAGGCCCGCCCTCTCCCACGTCCTGCCCAAGTGAAATCACGCCCATCTCCGATTCCACACCGCACCTTTGTAGATGGGGAAACTAAGGCTGAGAATCCAGGCCCGGGGCGGGCGGGGACGAGACCCAGAATACCGCGCGGGCGGGGACAAGGAGGAGAATGCACCTTCGGTGCGGGCGGGGACGAGCACCAGAGAGCAAGGTTGGCGGGCGAGAACGAAACCCACAAAACGACACGGGCGGAGTCGAGAACCCAAAAGCGACGCGCACGGGGCCGAGGAGGAGACTCGAGGTTTGGCGCGGGCGGGGACGAGAAGCAGCGCTCGGGCACGCGGGGACGGCGGCCGGCGCGGGCGGGCGGGCGCGGCCTTTGTCTCCTCCTCCGGCGCGCTCCTCGGCTGCGCCGGCCCCATGAGCCCGCGGCCCCCCGGCGCCCGGGCCGCCCGCAGCCCCTGACCTGATCTGCCCTCACCATGGCCGAAGCCACCTCAGGCGCCGGGGGCACGTCCGTGGAGGGCGAGCGCGGCAAGAGGCCCCCGCCGGAGGGCGAGCCCGCAACCCCGGCGTCCGGAGTTCTGGGTATGTGTGCGGCGGCCGCATCGCACAGGGTTGCAGGTGCCTGGGGTGCGCGCGGCGGCCAGACGGGGAGGGGGATTGGGGTCAGCTGTCCCAGGCTTGGAGTCCACTCCAGGGGCCGGCTCCTCCCGGCACTGCGGCTGCGGCCGGGCGGGCGCGGCGGAGCCCGTGCAGCGGGCGGGGGTCCCGGCGCAGAGACACGGACACGCCCCTTCGAGAGCCCTGGCCGGAGGCTGAGTCCGGTCACCCCCTGGGCTACCAGATCTCGGCCGGGCGGGAATGCGCTTGAGAGAGCCTCTCCGCAGAGGATATAGAATCATAGGTCCTGGGTTCGAATCTCAGCTCGGCTCTGTGACCTTGGGCGTGTGACTTACACGCTCTGGGCCTCAGTTTCCTCACCTGCGAAATGGGGTGAGAACCACACCCAGCTGTGAGGACGTGCTGACATAATGTGGTGAAGAACTCAGGGCTGTTAGTGAGCGCCCCATCGATTGTGGTTTTGGAGGCGGAGCTGGGCCTCAAGAATGAGTAAGATTTGTAAGGGAGAACCTGGGGGAAGGGCATTCCTGGGGAGGGCCTGGCTGGTGCAAGGACATGGAGAGAAGGAAGCAAGCCAAGCCAGAGCTAGCAGCGCCTTGAATGCCAGGCTGAGTGCCGAGGAGCCCTGGCGAGTGTATGAGCAGGGACGAGGGCTGGAAAGATCCACACTGGAGGTAGGAGTCCGAGTCCACAAGTGGCCTGACCCCGGCCTGTCTCGCCTGCCCCCCAGATAAGCTTTTTGGGAAGCGGCTCTTGCAGGCGGGTCGATACCTGGTGTCCCACAAAGCGTGGATGAAGACGGTGCCGACGGAGAACTGCGATGTATTGATGACCTTCCCAGGTACCCGTGCCCATCTGCCCAGGGCCCAGACTGGGCTCCCCAGAGTGGGAGTCTGTAGGAGGCCTCAGACCACTTGTGGCAAGAGCCATCAGTCCCTGTGCCCTTGGCAGACACAACTGATGACCACACACTGCTGTGGCTGCTGAACCACATCCGTGTGGGCATCCCCGAGCTCATCGTGCAAGTCCGCCACCACCGCCACACGCGTGCCTATGCCTTCTTCGTCACCGCCACGTATGAGAGGCGAGTCCCTGTCCCTGGCTTCTTGCTTACCCTGTCACCCAGCTCCTCGCCCTTACGAGCTCTAATTGCAAGGTCAGGCCGCCCTGCATTTGTCCCAGGCGGCTGCCAGGTGCACTATCCCTAGCTCCAGGATAGTGAGCCAGGGTCTCCCCACTGATCCACCTCCCCTGCCCTTCCTGCAGCCTACTCCGAGGGGCCGACGAGCTGGGTCTGCGCAAGGCAGTGAAGGCCGAGTTTGGTGGGGGCACCCGCAGCTTCTCTTGCGAGGAGGACTTCATCTACGAGAATGTGGAGAGTGAGATGCGCTTCTTCACCTCCCAGGTGTGGCAGCCTCCGGCCCCCAGCGCGCATCCCTAGCACGTGGGCTGCGGCTCCCTGTGCTCATGCCCTGTCCCCTGCAGGAGCGCCAGAGCATCATCCGCTTCTGGCTGCAGAACTTGCGAGCCAAGCAGGGCGAGGCTCTGCACAATGTGCGCTTTCTGGAGGACCAGCCAATCAGTGAGTGAGGCGGGGCCAACCCCCCCCAATCACATGTGGGGAGTTGGGTGGGGCTCTCAGGACAGCCTATCAAGGCATGAAGGCAGGGTCTAAGTCCAACCTATCAGGCTAGTGAAGAGTTGGGCGGGGCCTGGAGATAGGTTAATCAATAAACTGAAGGGGTGTGGCCTTAGCGAAGGGGTGGGGCTTATCCCCTGGGAGGCAGGTCCACGAGAAACCCTTTTCTGGGTCTAGGATAAAGCAGGGGCAGGACCATCGACAGCACTCCATGTACTGTGTGGTGCGGCCCTGGGCCTCAGTTTCTCCTCCAGGAAATCAGCCGCGACAAGCTCACCTTCTGACACCAACTTTGCACCATTCCTAAGGATTTGGAGCAATACACTGAAGCCAAGTGGCTTTGTTTAAAAACATGGTTCACCACAGGGAACCCCGCCCCCCCAGGTTTCCTGCACCCTTCCCTGCCTGCCCCTGCACCTCCCAAATTCTGAAGAACCAGATATTCCATCTACCCAGAACTCCTCCCCTGGGAGACCCTCTGTGGGTTTAAGAGCAGGTGACGAGCTGTGACTTGGGTTTCAGCCAAGGCGGGCTGGGCAGGCTAGGTACAGGCAGAGGCCAGGGGTCACCCATTCTTATTGCCCAGCAGTCCCTGAGCTGGCAGCCCGCGGGATCATCCAGCAGGTGTTCCCAGTCCATGAGCAGCGCATCCTGAACCGCCTCATGAAGTCATGGGTGCAAGCTGTGTGTGAAAACCAGCCTCTAGGTGCGGCCCTGGCCGGGCGGGGGTGGGGGGGATGGTGGTGAGGGGGGTGCAGGGGGCTGGAGTCCCAGGAAGCAGGGAGGGCTCACCGGGACCCTCTGTCCCCCTGGCAGACGAGATCTGCGACTACTTTGGCGTGAAGATTGCCATGTACTTCGCCTGGCTGGGCTTCTATACATCGGCGATGGTGTACCCGGCTGTTTTTGGCTCTGTCCTGTATACATTCACAGAAGCCGATCAGGTGCTGGGCGTGGGCCGGGCAGGGGTTGCGGTGCCCGAGACACCCTCCTCCCTGGGCCAGCCTGGCCAACAGGTCCGCCCCCCTCTGCCATCTCCAGACAAGCCGGGATGTCTCCTGTGTGGTCTTTGCCCTCTTCAACGTGGTCTGGTCAACGCTGTTCTTAGAGGAGTGGAAACGGAGGGGGGCGGAGCTGGCCTACAAGTGGGGGACGCTGGACTCACCCGGGGAAGCTGTGGAGGAGCCACGACCCCAGTTCAGGGTCAGTCGGGAGGGGCCTGAATCCAAGGACTCCGAAAATGGGGTAAAGCAGAAAACACACTGGGCCAGGGGCACTGCAGGAGCCCAGACGGGGAGGCGTGAAATAGGGCTGCAGCGTCAAAAGGGTATGCCAGGTGGGGGCCTGCATGCTGGAGGGGGAGGGTGGGACCCTGGATTCGAGGGACTGGGAAGGGTGCCCTAGGCGGGGCGCTGAGAGAGCAAAGGCTGGCGGAGAAATCTGGGCGGAGGGTTGGGAAGGTTGCGCGGCGCAGGGCAGCCCCTGGGGCCTCACGCTGGGCCCGGGCGCCTTCCGCCAGGGCGTGCGCCGCATCAGCCCCGTGACGCGGGCGGAGGAGTTCTACTACCCACCCTGGAAGCGGCTGCTCTTCCAGCTGCTCGTGAGCCTCCCCTTGTGCCTCACCTGCCTGGCCTGCGTGTTCCTGCTCATGCTCGGCTGCTTCGAGCTGCAGGTGACCACTGGCCCCCGCCCTGGCCCCGACCTGGTGACCACCTGCCCAGGTCGGCACCGAGCGGAGCCCTGCTGCCGGGTGACCACGAACCCCTGCCCCGCAGGAGCTGGTGCTGAGTGTGCGGGGGCTGCCCCGCCTCGCCCGCTTCCTGCCCAAGGTCGTGCTGGCCCTGCTGGTCAGCGCCAGCGCTGAGGGTTACAAGAAGCTCGCCGTCTGGCTGAACGACATGGGTATGCCCGGAGGGGAGGGCCCGCTGCCCGCCACCCTGCACCGGGGGAGGTGCCTACTGCCCGCGGGGATGTGGGTCACGCCCTCACTCGCCCCCTTGGCCTCCAGAGAATTACCGGCTGGAGAGCGCCTATGAGAAGCACCTCATCATCAAGGTCGTCCTGGTGAGTGGCGGCCAGCAGGCGGGCAGGGGCTGCGTGGGCTCCTGGGGCCGGGGTGACAGTGACCGCCCGCCTCCCTGCCGCTGCAGTTCCAGTTCGTCAACTCCTACCTGAGCCTATTCTACATCGGCTTCTACCTCAAGGACATGGAGCGCCTGAAAGAGGTGAGGCCCCCACCCCAGGCAGCACCCCCATGGCGGCCAGCGCAGGCCGGACCTGGCCAAAGGGGTCCATGGGCTCTCCAGCCCCTCCCCCCCCTCCTCCATCCTTCTCTCCTCTCTGTCCGTCTGTCCGTCCGTGCGTCCTCTCTCTGCCTGTCACCTCCCTATCTGTCGTCCACCTGTCCGTCGGTCCCTCCACAGCTCCTGCTCGTCCTGTCCCTGTCCCAGAGCCTCGAGCGGCAGCTTCAGGCGGTGCTGGTCCCGCTCGTGGCCCTGCGGTTCCGCCTGCTCCTCCTCTCCCTCCGGGGCCTCCTGCTCATGGCCCGGGCCAAAGTACGGGCAGATGGCGAGCCCACCAGGCCTCGCCGGGGTGGGCAGCGGGGCTGTGCTGGGGCCTCACCCCAAGCCGAGGGGGCATGCTCCGAGGGGCTGGGGCTGTGCTGACAAGAGTGCAGGTGGCAGGGACCCGTTAAGGCCCCAGGCCCCAGCTGAGCCTCCAGGCAGCGCTGTAAGTAGGGAGGCCTGGAGCCTGGGTGGGTGGAGAGGCACAGGGGCGCCCAGGCGGTGGTTCTGTGGCAGGTGAGAGTGACATGCTGAGGCACGGGCCTCCATGTCCAGGGACATCTAAAGAAGCAGAAACAGGAATTGGGTTCAGGGCAAGTGTCTGGAAACATGCTCTGGGAGGGTGGGTGCCCAGAGCCCTGCCTGCCCCCCATGTGGCCTCTCTCCACCCCTAGATGCTGGCCACTCTGCTGATCACCCGCCAGTTCCTCCAGAATGTGCGCGAGGTCCTGCAGCCACACCTGTACCGGCGGCTGGGCCGCGGCGAGCTCGGCCTGAGGGCAGCCTGGGAGTTGGCCCGAGCCCTGCTTGGCCTGCTGAGCCTCCGGCGCCCTGCGCCCCGCCGCCTTGAACCCCAGGCCGAAGAGGGGGGTGGCAGCAGCAGTGGCATGGGACGCAGGTGTCTCGGTAGAGGCTGTGGGGCCCCCGAGGAGGAAGAGGAGGCTACGGTGGAGCAGCGGCCAGCAGGGGAAGGTGGGGAGGTGGGGGACGGGCTGAGGGGGGACAAGGAGGAGGAGGAGGAGGAGGAAGACGACGACGAGGAGGAGGAGGAAGAGGAGGGTGAGGAGGGCAGCCTCCTGGACTGTGGGCTCCGGCTGAAGAAGGTCAGCTTTGCTGAACGGGGGGCTGGGCGGCACCGGCCTGGCCCAAGCCCAGAGGCCCTCCTGGAGGAGGGGAGCCCCACGATGGTGGAGAAGGGGCTGGAGCCCGGTGTGTTCACACTGGCTGAGGAGGATGATGAGGCCGAGGCGGCTCCTGGCAGCCCTGAGCGGGAGCCCCCAGCCATCCTGCTCCGCCGGGCTGGGGGCGAGGGCCGTGACCAAGGGCCAGACGGGGGTGCAGACCCGGAGCCAGGATCAGGTGACTCAGCCCGGAGGCAGCGGCGGCAGAATCGGGCATCTTGGATCGACCCACCCGAGGAGGAATACTCACCTCAACTCACCCAGGCCGAGCTCGAGAGCTGTATGAAGAAGTACGAGGTAAGGAGAGCGTCTGAGGATGGGCGCAGGGCCCTCAGAGGCCAGGCACACAGTCTGAGGGTGGAGGGTGCTAGGGGCGATAATGGGCTCATGATGCGGTTGGGAACCTCCCGGATGAGGAGGCTCTGGGTCCTGCAGGATAATCTGGGGAGGTGGGCTTGAAGAGAAGGTGGGGGTCTCAGGGAGGAGATGTCCTGGTCTGAGGGGTGCCCGCCTGCAGGACACGTTCCAGGACTACCAGGAGATGTTTGTGCAGTTTGGCTACGTTGTGCTGTTCTCGTCTGCCTTCCCGCTGGCTGCGCTGTGCGCTCTGGTCAACAACCTCATCGAGATCCGCAGCGACGCGCTCAAGCTGTGCACGGGGCTGCAGCGGCCCTTCGGGCAGCGGGTGGAGAGCATCGGCCAGTGGCAGGTGTGCGGAGGGCCGAGGGCTCTGAGCCAAGGCCCAGAGGGAGATGGGGTGCACCAGGGAGGAGCAGGAGGCCCCCGAGAGCAGCTGGAGCCCGCCTGAGCCCCGTGTCCCCCGCAGAAGGTGATGGAGGCCATGGGCGTCCTGGCAATCGTGGTCAACTGCTATCTCATCGGCCAGTGCGGGCAGCTGCAGCGCCTCTTCCCCTGGCTCAGCCCTGAGGCGGCCATCGTGTCCGTGGTGGTGCTAGAGGTGGGGCTGGCGGCGGGGCAGGGGCTGGGCAGCGGGCAGGCATCCCAGAGCCTGCAGCCTTCTCCTCTGTTGCCTCAGCACTTCGCTCTGCTCCTCAAGTACCTCATCCACGTGGCCATCCCCGACATCCCCGGCTGGGTGGCCGAGGAGATGGCCAAGCTCGAGTACCAGCGTCGGGAGGCCTTCAAGGTACGCAGGCTGGGGCCGGGCTCCGTTGCTCAGTGGGGCTTCTCCACGTCGCCAGGCTGGCGGCCAAGCCCTCAAAGGAGGGCAGATGCACAGAGCCCGGGGTAATAATTAGTGCTCCCAACAGGCCAGTCCCTTCCAGAATCCTGGTGGCATCCAGCACCAGGCTGGCACTCGTCAACATTCAGTCATCCGCCAGCTCTCCCGGCAGTGTCTCCTTCAGGGCCAGGGACACAGCATGCTTCCTAGAAGCCCAGCCTCTGCTGAGTTCCTCAGAAAGCTGCAGAGTGGGCCAAGGAGCTCACCGGCGCCGACCGGTGGAGCTCTCCGCGATGACCGAATGTTCTGTATCCACGCTGTCCGTGTAGCCTCTCACTACAGGTGGCCAACAAGCACTGGTGCAGCTGAGAAACAGAATTTTTATTTGAATTATTTGAATTGATACTGACAAAGCCACGTGTGGCTACTGGCTGTGGGACTGGCCAGTGTGGACTCTGTTCTGCGCCAGTCACGGCTCTGTCTCTCGCAGGTTCTGCAGAAAGCAGAGGACCACTGAGGCCCAATATTTGTTTGCCCTCTCCTGGCACACTGTCTGGCACACTGCTGGGGACAGAGGTGGTGGCCAGTAAACGTCCCAATCTCAATTCTCAGTACTGCTGTGGGTCTAGGGATGCAGTTAGCACCAAATAAGCATTTAGCCCTCTCCCCACTTCTGCGTAGACCCAGTGTGGGTCTGGTAGTGCAGCTGGCACCTAATAAGCATTTAGAGCTCCCCACCACATAGAACACCCACGTGGGCCTGGGCCCCTCCTCCCAGTCCCCCGTAACGTCTCCATTGTGTCCACAGAGACACGAGCGCCAGGCCCAGCACCGCTACCAGCAGCAGCAGCGGCGGCGGCGGGAGGAGGAGGAGCGCCAGCGCCACGCAGAGCATCACACCCGGCGGGAACGCGATGCCAGTGGCCGGGAGGAGGCGCGGGCCGAGGGCTCCGGGCTGGACCCCACCGCCCCTGAGAAGGCCTCAGCCAAGGCCAAGGGCAGCGGGACGGGCGGCCACGGGCCAGAGCGGCCCAAGCGCCCGGGGTCCCTGCTGGCACCCAACAACGTCATGAAGCTGAAGCAGATCATCCCGCTGCAGGGCAAGTTCCTGTCGTCAGGGGCCACGGCCTCGCTGGCTGGGGCCGGCCCCACTGCCCGGCCGCCCCCCGCCCAGTCGCCCACAGGCAGTGACACCCGCCTGCCCGCCTTCCTCAGCTTCAAGTTCCTCAAGTCGCCTGAGACCCGGCGGGACCCTGAGCGCAGTCACTCGCCACCTAAGGCCTTCCACGCTGGCAAGCTCTTCCCCTTCGGTGGGGCCCGGGCTGAGGCCGGGTCCAACGGGGCAGGCGGGCAGGCGCGGCTGGATGGGACCCCTGGAGGTGGCAGTGGCCGGGCCCAGCGGAGTGGGCCGGCGGACGAGGCTGCGGCTGAGGAGCCAGACGCCCCCCGGCCTGAAGAGGAAGGCTCAGGTCACAAGCTTTAACTCGGGGGTGGGGACTCCGGGCTGGGCTTTGGCACTAGGGGTGGGGTGGCCGGGCCAGGGGAGAGGGGTTGAAGGAGGCAGAGGAGGTCCGGTCTCTGGTACCAGCTGGGGACCCGGGCACATGGTACACGGAGCCTCTTGGTCAAAGCCTGCCAGTCTCTCCAGGACCCTGGAGAGCCTGGAGCCCCGTGCCTGACCCTCCTCACCCCCAGGGAGTGATTCCAAAGCCCCCTGTTCCAGGGCACCCAACCCGCCATGCTCTGGTACCAGGAGAGATGCAGGAGGCCCCTTCCCCACCTGGCCCAGCCTCTCCTGCCCCCACAAGACCCCACACTCAGCTCACTCTGGGGGACTGTACCCCAGGCCTCTATGCAAGTCTCCACCCCGTGGCCCAGCTGTTCGAGGAGGCCTTCCTTGGAGGCAGGGGCTGCGGCTGCCTCCCCGGCCTGGAGCTTGAGCTGCCCAGCCACAGGCTGCAACCACATTTGTGTGGAGCAGACTCGCGGGCCCCCACACCTGCCACCTTGCCCCTCCCAAGCCCAGCCAGGGGTCGAGCAGCCCATCCCCAGGAAGCCCAAGAGGTGGCAGCTGCAGCAGCAGGGACATAGATCAGAAGTCAGAGGGACTTCCTCAGACTGTCCTCTCCTCACGAAGGGGAGGGGCCCAGTGCCCAGAGGCAGGGGATGCACCCAAAGATGCCCACCCCTTGTCACTGATCAGAAGCAATAAGGCCCTCCATGTGCCTGGAAGCCCGGGAGGGAGCGCGGGCAGGGTCCCCAGCGGGCCCGGCGGCGGGGGCGGCACCCCCGGAACGGCCCCTCTCGCCTCCGCAGGGACAGCGCTGGCCCCCGCCCCGCGCACCCGCCGCAGCCGGAGCCCCGCGCCGCCGCCGCCGCCAACGCCGCTGCCCCGGCCCCCGACGCCGCCCGCCGGCTGCTGGCAGTGGGATGGGCCGTGGGGCTGCGGGGGCGAGAGCGCCGCCCCCCGCCAGGCCCCCACCGCCGCCGCCGCCGACTGCCCGCCCTGTGCCCTCGCCGGGCCCGCGCCCGGCCTCCAGCCCCTGCCGGGGGGCGCTAGCTTCTACAGCCTCCCGCCACCACCCCCCGAGCCCCTCGAGTCCCCCGAGCCCGCGGCGCCCTCGCCCAGCCCCAGCCCCAGTCCCCAGGCCGTGTGCTGGCCCGGCGGCTGGCACTAGCTGGGCCCGCCCGGCCTTCTCTTCTGTATGCAATAGCAGCCCCCGACGGGGCGACGCCGCCGGCCACCGCGCTTCGGCCACGGCCCCGGGATCGGCCCCGGGATCGGCCGCCCTCCCGAGGCAGGGCCGGGGCCGTGGCCCCCGATCTGCCGTTTTCCTTTCGACCAGGATGGGGGACACAAAAGGCAACCCCCAAAACCAACAGGAAACACACAGAATAGGCGATTATTTATTTGTTTTTAATTTATTTTGTCATATTTTTGTAAAACGGCAGAAATGCAATAAAGTCTATTTCAACAGTGCCTAAGGACAGAGCAGTGGAAGGGATTCCAGGGGCCCAGTGACCAGGTTGGCACAGGCTCTTTTGGGGCCTGGTAGGCCCAGGATAGGGGCCCCTCCCACTAAGAAGTGGGTCTCCAGGCCACAAATGGAAAACTCCAGACTGCTGCCTCTGAGATGACCCAGATTTGGGGGCCGACTCCAGGCCCAGGGCCCCTGGGAAGAGCTGCAGAGCCTCAGGCCCTGGCTTCAGGCTCCCAGACAAAGGAAGGAATCTCCAAGTGCTGGAAGGACTCAGCAGTTTGGGCACTGGGCCTGCGTCTTGGCCCTGCCGGGGCTGGGGTCGCGCAGTCCTCTCCGCCACACTTTCTGGCACACCCACTTCCTGGGCCATCATCTGAGGAGCTGGGGCCACGGGAAGAACTCGGGTGTGAGGATCAGAAGGCATCTGGTGCCCTTGTCTCCATGTTGAAGGGATGTGCATTCAGGGGTGGCATGGGGGAGTGGCTGGGATGCCCCACTGTGGGACAGCTGTCAGACCGAGTCACTGGGACTCTTCACTGTGTGATCAGGGGTGGAGGTGGCCTCTCCCACCTTCGAGCAGGTCCATATCCAAAGGCTCAGAGCCCAGTGGGCCCCGCCTCAGCACTGGGGGAACCCAAGGGGAGCCAGTGTGAGGAAAGGGCACTTTGGGGGGCTGTGAGAGAAGCCGGGGCTCACTGGTGGTAGAAGAGCAGCCTGTGCAAAGGCACAGAGGTGTGGGAAGGCAGAGTTTGGTGTGCAGGTGAGGAGAGGAGGGGGACCCCAAAAGCAGGCGGGGTTGGTGGAGGCAGGCTGAGGGGCCTGCTCTGGGGAGACCATAGGGAGGCCTGGGCAGGCCACGGCCACAGGACCACCGCCCCCACCGCGGACAGCATTGGCGGGAGATGGAACCCAGTCCCTCCAAGGGGGAGCTGGGGCTGGGGAGGCCTGGGTAAGCCTTGAGGAAAGACAGGGCACAGCCTGCTCGTGCTTTGCCCCATGGCCTCTGAAGTGCCTCCATCTTCTCAGTCACTAACACATGGCGATACCACGCACCTGCCCAGGTCAGACTGATCTCTGGGGCTGGGGACTCCACGTCGGTCTGAGAGCATCTGGGGACTCAGCCCACCCTGGCACGACCACGGTCCAGCTTGCATTTCCCAAGCATCTGCCTTGTGACACAGGGAGTGAACACAGGTGGAGGTACTGCTCAGAGCTGGGAGGCGAAGCCTCTTGGCCCCATGGCACAGCTGGACAGCCAACTGGAAGCTTCCACCCTGGGAGGTGCTGGGCAGCCCAGGCCCAAGCAGCCTGATTCAGGCTGGACACTCCACAGTGATAATCCAGGGCGGGCACCCCTCTGCGGCCTGGCACCTCCCCTAGCCCCACTGCTCAAGCCCTCCCCAGCCCCCACGCCCAGCACTCAGCCTCCACACCGTGGCCCAGCTGGGCTGGCGGGGGTGGGGGAGAAGCGGTATTCTCCCCGGCCCCGAGCTCACTGGTCAGGGCCTCTAACCTTCTGCCCGGAGCCCAAAAGCCCCCTACGTCCCCAAGCTCAGCCCCAAACCCAGCCCAGCTGGTGGCCTGTGAGTGGTCATGGAACTCGCCAACTGACGGCACCTAGGCAGGGAATTCCACGGCGCTCCGTGTGCCCGCTCGCTGAGCCAGGGGCACGTGAGGCCAGGCCACCGGGCTGTCTCCACAGTGGCTGGTGACCATGCCATCCTGCTCGCTGGTGTCCTGGACGTGGAATCAACCACAGCTCTGTCCTTGGCAACATGGACTGTGTCTCAGGGGTGTCCTGGTCCCTTGGCAGGTAAGGCAGCAGGGCAGGTCCAGGCAGGTCTTGGAGCTTAGTGAGGCAGCCGCAGCAGGCCCAAGAGAGAATCCAGCTGGTCCCAGGGCCCTGGCATGTGGGGGCCCCTTTCGGCTCCTCTTGGTGATGACGGGATGACTTTCAGTGGCTCCGTCCTCTGGGGCTGAGGCACACGGAGCAAAGACGCAAGGTCGACTAGGAAAGATCCTTTTATTGGGGTGGACACGGAGCACGCACTAGTCCATGATAAAATGACTTAAGAGAAAGATCCAGAAGGGCTGACTTCTCCCCCGGCGCACGCTCAGAGCAAGGTCTGGGCACAGAATAGGTCCCGGGAGAAGGTGAGACAAGGCCAAGTCTTTAAGGCCCGGACCAGCAGGGGGCAGCAGGGAGAAGCGCCCCCTCCCCTGCTGGCTGCAGCAGGGCCCGGCTCTGGACCCTCGCAGACACGCTCTGGTTCTCCGGAGGAGGAGGACTGGGGGGCGGGAGGCGGGGGAGCAGGGCGGGGGAGGTAAATAACAATGTTATTTTCAAAAAGCATCTACCAACATCACACTACTGGGTCTGACGTCCCCTTTAACCATCACTTGGTACATTTTACAGCATAAATAAAAACTCAAGGAAAATAAATACATCGGCTCCTATGAGGTTGGAAGTGGTGTGGACGGCGGGGTGTGGGCTGGCGGGGCAGGCGGGGGCGCTTACACAGCGGGCGGGCGAGGAACAGACAAGACAGGAGGCGCCTGTGGGGAGCATGAGTCTTAAGTGTCCTCGTGCATGTCCGGGCTGTCGGTCCGGGCAACCTTGCGGGGGGGCGCCGAGCTCTCCCCCTCCAGGTCCACTTGTTCCTGGTCTCTCTTCTTGGCGGCGTTCTGGGGGGTGAGGGGCGGGAGAGGGGCTGTGAGTCTTCCCTTGGGTGAGCTCCCGAAATTCTGATACCAGCCCAGGCCCTGGGGCCCCAAGGGCGTCACAGGGCTGGGCCTGGAGAAGGGTGATGGACCCAGGGCCCCTGGCAGGGCAGCCCCTCCCCCTACCCAGACCTGCCCAGCTAAGCCACAGTCCCGGGGGCCGCCAGCCTGCCCTGGGCACTGCGAGGAGTCACCACAGCTTGCACAAGGGGCCCAAAACACTCAGAGGAGTGTCCCACCGGCCAGAGGGCAAAGGGCTCTCATGAGCCACCTGGGGAAGCCCACGCATTGCCACGGAAGAGAAAAGATGGCCGGTTTGGGAACCTCTCCAGTGGTGGGAATCAAGGCCTGTGGGGCGGGGGAGGGTGAGGGGGTGGGCCAGGCACTTCATCACGGGATCCCCCTCCAACCTCGCCCGAGCAGGTGGCTGTCCCATGTTCAATGTTAGGTAAAAAACAAACCGACTACATGCGGAACAACAGGCACAAATTTCCGGTAAAGAAAACACTCTGTGTGTTGGGAAGACGGCCTCCGGGAGAACTTCCTACTGCACCTACCCGCTCTTGTGTCACCTGAGTTTTTTTTTTTTTTAAAGATTGGCACCTGAGCTAACAACTGTTGCCAGTCTTTTTTTTTTTTTCTGCTTTTTCTCCCCAAATCACCCAAGTACATAGTTGTATATTTTAGTTGTGGGTCTTTCTAGTTGTGGTCACCTGGATTTTTAATCATATATACACTTCGCCAGGAAACAAAGATTCCAGGTGGTAAGGCGAAATCTACCTGCCACCAGGGCCCTGCTCGCTGCTAGCAGTGCGGAGCCAGACCTCAGAGGGATCTGGGCCTCGGTGCGGCTTGCCCGTCCCCGAACACCAGAGCCCTATGGCCCGCACACAGCCATCCCTCCTCGGCAGTGCTGTTCCCTCTCCTGGATCGCCTGGTGAACTCCTATGGGCCCTCAAGGCCCCACTGGAACACCTGGTCTCCCAGCCACCCATGTCCTTCCCCTACTTAGAGCCCCCTGCTGGGCACCACCTGAAACCCACGTGCTTTACCTTTTTGTCCCATTGCTGATGTAGGTAGCGCAAAAGGATGTTTGTTTTTTCTGTCACAATGACTGAGGAGGAAAGACAGACAAAGTTGCAGGCAGAGGCTGCAGGTGGCCAGGCCCCACCCCCACCTGCTCCGCCCCTCCCAGATGGGCAATGGCCTTTGGCCTCCAGACCATTTCTGTCCTGGCTGCCTCCTGGGACTCCAGTCAGCATCCCCAACCCGCGAGATTTCCAGAAGCCCACTGCCTTCCCTCCCAGGCACAAGGCCACTACGAGGGGCCCGAGCCCGCCGCTCGGCCAGGGTGACCACCTCTCAGCCTTGAGCAGGACCCTGCCATCAGGGGCAGTGAGCCCCAGCATGTAGCACCCCCTCAGGGTGTGCTTCCCTCTGGGGCCACAGATGCATGCAGCTGTCCTCCAGCAGCCACAGGGCCCGGATGGCAGAGTCCGGGGGCATCCTTTCTGAGGGGTAAAACAAGACACTGCGACCCTGGCAAACCTCCTCAGGCCCACCTCTGTGGCTCCAGCATTCCGGCAGGGCCCGCCCCTGGACGCCCCTCCCCAGGCTGCCAGCCCTGAGGCTGTGCTGCAGAGCCAGCAGGGGGCGCCTGACTTGATGGGAGGCGTGGTTGGGCCCTGCGGGCTGGACAGGGAGGCCAGCGCATGGGGCAGGAAGGTCCTGGAGAAAGCCAGGCTTCCTGCTGCTCCCAAGGGCTTCCCCGTGCACAGGCTGAGGGGCGTCCCCAGGGCCACTTTGGCAGCCGGGTGGGACAGACTGTGAGGCCACTTACTCTGTTCTGACGGGTATTCCCTCGTGGGCAGGTAGACTGAGGGGCGTCGGTTCTGCGGGAGGGGTGGGAAGGTGTGTGTTAGGAGAGCGTACAGGCCTGGGGTCCCCTTGCCCCTCGACTTGGGCCCCCCTCCACTGAAGACTAGAAGACTTGCGAAGACCTGGAGGGGTGCCTCTGCTCCGGCGGGACACATCATGCATGGCCCTCCCCCGAAGCCCCCGCACACGCACTCACCGACGCTTTGCACACGGAGTCGGCATGAAATCGACTAAAATTGCTTTTGTTGTAGACAGGCAGTCCTTTCAAAAAATCTGCCTAGAAGACAGGGAAGAGGGTAGGTGAGAAACACGTGGCGGGTACGTGTCCCCCGGAGCACCTTCGATGCCAGGGTCCTTCCTTCTGTTCTCTGGGTGCCCCCTGAGCTAGCCACCTGACATGTACCCTGTCACAACCAGAGAAAAGTAACCAGCTGGGGGAGGCACCCCTTCTCCCACAGGCTCCTCATAGCTGCCCCAGCAGCAGGCAAGAGGTAAGGAAACTGAGGCTCAGAAAGGACAAGCCACCTGTTTCAGTCACCCCATGAGCCAGCAGCAAGGCAGGGAGTGGGACCCGGGCCGTCCGACTGCAGACCTACCCTTTGTGCGTGGTCACACACTAAACTCCCTGTCTCGGTCCGTGTGGCCACCTGTAACAGAGACCCAGGAAGGAGAGGCTCGTGGGGCAGGGTGACAACACTCGGGGGCTGGAAGCAGGAGCCAGGGCCAACCAAGCCGCTGAGCTCCGAGAAGACAGAAATCCTGGCTTGACATGGCACCGCCAGGGTTCTACCGGTGGCCAGGCCTCTGTAAGATGAGTGTGGGGTGCGGTCAGCTCGGGGGCTGCCCCAGGAGGGGAGGACACCTCCTGGGAGAGGCCCAGAGGCCGAGCAGGAGCGGGCGGCAAGTGGGCAGGGCGCAGGGGCCTGGGACCAGCACGGAGCCATGCCCAGCGCCACTGCTTCCAAAGGCCTTTCCCGGGTGCTCCGGCATCAGCTGGCTGAGGAAGACTGACTCGGGGGGGGTGCCTCAGCCACAAGATGGGGGGAGTAAAGGCCAACAGGAGCCCCATCCACCTAGGAAAGCCGAGGCACGAGAGCCTGGAGGTGGGCAGGGAGCGGTGAAGGCCCAGAGCCTGGGAAGGGAGTGACCTCCCCACAGAGCAGGGAGTGATGCTGTCGTCAGGCCTGGCGTGGGACAGCTGGGGAGAAGTGCGGCCCATGTGGGGTTCCCCACGTGCCCTGCCCCAGGCCAGCGGCTGCCCAAGCCTGTGGCACCCCATCATAAAGACACAGAAACTGAGGCAGAAAGGTTGCATGGCACTCGTCTGAGGAAGCCGATTTAAATCCAGGTTTGCTTGCCCTCAGAGGCCAAGCCCTTCTGTCATATGACATGCTGGTGCCTCAGTTTCCCCACTTGAAAATCCAGAGCTCAGAGCCCCCACAGACTATGTTAACCCTTCACTGGTGGTCCACCCGGGCCGCCGTTCAGGTGCTCGCCCACCTAGGGCAGGCGAGAGGGAGCAGGTGTCCTCACCTCAGTGGGGCCCAGGGACACCTTGGCAGCACAGGGCAGCCAGGGAGACAGGAATGGGAAGAAACCTCTTGCTCCCACCTAGTGCCCCAGGGCCAGCTCAACACCCCTCAAACCTGCCTCCCCAGTCCCAGGTCCCCTGCCCCAGCTCGGCCCTAGACCACAGGGCCAGCCTCATCCATCCAGCAAGGCTGGCAGGCCCATGCCAGGCACCAGGGCTCTGGGGAGCCACAGCAGACTGGCTGGCCCCAGGAGCATCCAGTGCACAGAGACTAGGGTGTGGATCAAAGAGCCGCACAGCCCATGAAGAGGCCATGAGAACAGAGTGCAGTGGGGCCCAGGACACGGGGCATCCCCCAGGTCTGGCTGGCCTGGGGGATGAGGGCAGGCCGCCCACCGGCAGTGATGCAGGCGCTGAGACCCGAAGGGTGAGGGGTCCCTGTCCCTGCTCAAACCCCTTCACAGCCCTGGTGGGCTTGGTCCCTGCTGGCCTCTGGCCACGCTCCCTCAGCCTGGGCCAGGCCACCCTCCAGGAATGCCCCTCCTTCCTCCATGTGGGAAACACCCACGAACCCCTCCACCCAACTCAAACCCCCAGCCCATCCCTCTCTCCACCCTGCGTGCACCCCGCCCGCCCCCCGAGGGCGTCTGTTTATACAATGGCCTCCCTGGCTGGACTGGCACCTCCCTGAGGGCAGAGAGCAGGCCTCACCAGGGGTCAGAGCCCCAGGCCTGCACTCAATCCTGGCTGTGCAACCTGGGGCAAGTGGCTGTCCAGCCTGGCTGGCTCCCCTGTGAACCGGGGGTTACTAGGGGGCCCTCCTAGGGTTGTTCGAGTCTCAGCCATACAACACAGGGAAAGAGCTGCATGGGGAGCTCCTGCCCTTGAGGGCAGCTGCCAGCATCGCGCGTTTGTGCTGAAAAAGTGAATGAAGCCAGGGCACAGCCAGGCCTCCAGGCAGCTACGCAGGAGCGCATGGCCTCCGACACAGGGGAGGAACCCTGGCCTCAGCCACACAAATCCTTGCCACAGTGGGGCCCAGCAGCTGCCTATTGCCTCAGCAAGCACACGCTGAACATCTGCGTGCCAGTCCCTGTGCAGGCAGCCCACCAGGCAACCAAAGTGAGATGAGGAAAAGAAATGGTGTCCAAGAGAAGAGCGCTGTGGGGGCCTCCCACAGTCAGGAAGGGGCCCTCTGAGGAGGTGATGCTCACAGGAGGAAGGGCATCCCAAGGAGAAGGAGCAGCAGGTGCAAAGGCCCTGGGGAAGCAGCAACTTGGGAGTGTGAGGATGAGAAAGCAAAGCCAGTGTGGCTGGACCTCACAGAGACAGGGGTGAAGAGGGTAGAGATGAGGTCATGGAGGAGGGCAGGGGCCTTGGGGGCTGAGGGGGGATCTGGGGCTTCACTGGGGTTACCACAAGAAGCCCCTGGTGTGTTTTATAAGCTGGAAAAGGGGGAAATCTGATTTCCATCTGTTAAAGCTCCCTCTGCTTCCAGATGAATTATAGATTGCCCCTGGCTGCAGGAGGCAGGGAGGAGACCAGGAAGCGGGGGCCCTGGCAGCAGAGTGCCTGACCAGGACGGCCAGCACCCCAGACTCAGCATGTATCCTGAAGGCAGGGCCCGCTGGACCCTGGTACCAACTGGGTGTCGGCGATAAGGACGCAGCGAGGAACCAAGGACAACACCCAGGCTTGGGGACCGCGTGTTGGGAACCCCGCTTCTCGTCTCCTTCCTGACAAGAAGGCTTCCTTTGCTCCTCCCCCCATATCCCCAGGACTGTGGGTGGTGGACTGAGGCCCTGGGTCTGGGGATAATGGGCTCCGACTTGCCCTGACAAAAGCTTCCATCACCCCCGTCAGCCCTGGAGATGTCAAAGTGTGGGATGGGAGGGGGGGCTTCAGCCCAGCTCCGAGGCTGAGTCCACTCACAGTTGAGGGCATCCAACCCCAAAGAACCACCAGACCGGATCCCAGGATGAGCAAGTCGCCCAGAGGGGACTT
The DNA here is from genome assembly GCF_041296235.1 of Equus asinus. Classification (NCBI taxonomy): domain Eukaryota; kingdom Metazoa; phylum Chordata; class Mammalia; order Perissodactyla; family Equidae; genus Equus; species Equus asinus. Next base: position 53,575,428 of record NC_091799.1, on the reverse strand, counting down.
TAACCTCCCATCAAGCAGGTGGCATCATCCCCACTTCAATATGAGAAGACACCACGGAGAGGAGGTCACTGGCCCGGGTCGCCCAGCTCATCTGTTGAGCATTCACTGTCACAAGCCCTTTGCGACGTCAGTTGCCTAAACTGTCACAACCCTAGGAGGTCCGGACCGCTGCTACTCCCGTTTAGCAGGGACGGGGCCTGGGATCGGAGAGACGAGGGTGCTCCCTCTCAGGGGCAAGTCAGGGCCCAGAATGATGGGGGTGGGCTTGGGGCTCCGGGGACCGGGGCAATCTGCGATGTCGCACTTCCGTTGGCGACAATGGCCTCCCCCCCCCCCGCATGTCACGATGTCAAGCCCCCTCCCCGCCCCGAGGCCCAGGCCGGCCTCCTAAACCCGCCTGAATTGGAGAAATTCAGGCCCGGGGCGCCGAGGACGAGGCTTAAGCTGGGGGTCTCAGGGGACCCCATCCCCACCCAGGCGATTTCCGGGGGAGCCGCGACCCGGAAATGAATGAGTTGTCAGGGCCTGGAAACCTAGATGGGGTCAGGGGTCGGAGAAGCAGCCAGGGCGGGGTCAGCAGGAAGCTCACAGCAGGGTCCCGAGGTGGAAGGTCACAGGTCAGAGCGAGGGGCGGGGTCGGGGCTGAGGGGGCCGAGCAGGGAGGTGAGGGGCCTCGGGGATTACTGGAGGTGGGTGGGCCCGCGACGCCATTTTGTGGAGCGGAGGGGGAGTACCGGCCCGGCGGCCGCCCTCACCATCTTCTGTTTCCTCCGTCGCTGCCTCAGCCACCGCCTGAGCCGCCGCCGCCGCCACCACAGCCGCCCTCTTAGCCGCCGCCGCACAGTAACTTCCAGCCACAGCACAGCCAACACTGATGGCACCGTCACCCTCCCGTCATTGGCCCGCCCTCGAGCCCCGCCCTCAGGATATGCAGCTCTGCGCGCCCCCATTGGCCAGATCCGGCTAAGTCACGCGCCCATTGGTCGTCACGCCTCCTCCTTTCGTGGGCAAGTTCAGTTGAGAGAGCAAAACCCCGCCCGGGACTTAGGAGCGACGGGCAGCGAAATCCGGAAGTGGGCGGAGGCCGCCCCCCGAAGCCTCCTGGGATTTGTAGGCCCCAACTCCGGAGGTTCCCCAGATCCCCTCTCTTTCTAGCGTTTGCTACGCTTTTTTCTGTGGTATCCCACAGCAGCCCCAGAAGACCGGGGTCCGCCGTAACACCACAGCCTCCTCCCCAGGGTCCCAGCCTTCCTTAGGTTGCGGCATATCTCAACCGCTCCGCACCAGCTGCTTAAATATCTTTGAACCGACAGCTCAGATTCTCTTGTTCAAACACCTCCGTGGCTCCCCAGTGCCTCAAGGATCCAGTCCCACCTCCTCGGTCCCTAATTTTGGGCCCCTCTGGCCTCCCTTGTCCATTTTTTATCCTGACCCTTGCCTAATCCCTACTCCCTTTGGGCCCTCCCAGACCCTGCCACCTCCTCCAGAAAGCCTTCCCTGCATTCTTCCCAAAGCCAATGACTTGGCGCCTCTTCTGGGCTCCCACAGCCCTCACAATCCTCCTCCCAGCCCTGACTCCGCTATGTCCAAACTGCTTAGGGACAAATCACGTCCCCCCACCACTACCAGGCTGACAGGCTGGTGAGGACAAAGACGGGACACCCAGTACATAGAAAGTACTCCATAAGTTACTAAGTGGAAGCGACTAAATATTATTATCCCAACAACACAGCAAAGGAGAAACCAGCACCTAATTTTATAGGAGCCAAATGAGCCTCAGAGGGCTAAGGCCTCGTTCAAGGTCGCACAGTCCATCCCCAAGGGGCTAGTGAAGGATTCAAACCTCTCCCACCTCCCGGCAAGCCTTCCCAACCTGTAAAAGTCATGACATATATGACAAGTGGAAATTGGAACACTTATTAGGCATTAAAGACGTTCAAAGATATTAAGGCATTGTTGGCCATCTTTTCAGGAGTGAAAAGTTTTGCGCTTACGTTTCAAAGAGCCCTTATCTTGGAAAGAGACATTCTGAAATATTTACAGAATACCCCGATGCCTGAAATTTGCTTCAAAATAACACAGGAAGGGGCAGCTGGGTCGCGAGTAATTGGTGGTCAAAGCTGTGTACCGGGTACACGGGGGTTCACTGTACTCTTCTGTGAACTGTTGGCGCGTGTTCGAAATTCTTCCTAATTCAAATGCATAAAAAGGGACTTGACAAGGTCTGACTTCCCACTCCCTCTTTCAGTCCAAACCCAGACTTCTCCCCCTGGGCCTACGCCACAATTTGAGGAGCACTCATGTCTGAGTCGTCCCTGCTCCCCACAAAAACAGCGGCAGGAGAAGGTCTGAGGCGAGGAAAATGCTTTAATGGCGGTCCCGCCGGTAGCGTCGCGCTCCTCAATGGCTCAGCGACTTGCGGCCCTTGTGCATGCGGCGAAGGATGACCTGGACGCCGGACGGCGTGCTTAAGCGCCGGATCCAGCCGTGCTTGTGCTTGCGTTTGATGTTGCTCGGCTGATACTCGTTCCCGCGCGCCTTGCCCCGGGTCTGCTGCATGGCAGGGAGTCCCCAGGCGTCGGGGAGCCCCAGCCAGGCCCGGGGCTGGAGCCACCTGCGGGGGCAGAGAGAGGGCGAGAAAGGTCAGCGGGGCGCTCTGTGACTTCGGCGTGGCGCTCAACCTCTCCGAGACTGGGCTTCCCGATCTGTGCCGGGACGGAGCCTGCCTGCATGCATTTTAAGCACTCCAGAAGTGCGCGAGGCATTGGTAGATCACGTGGTCGGTAAACAGCTGGAGCCAGCCCCCGACGCAGCCCTTACCCCCAGATTTGGGGAAGGCTCCTCGTGAAGACTCACCTGCCACCCAGTAGCGCCGCCGGACCCAACAGGCGACCCAAGGCTCGGGCCAAAAAAGCCATGGCCTGCCGCTGGTCACGCCGTCCCCGCCGCAGCTCTTCTGAAGCCCATAGGCTCAGCCGCTGCAGAACGAAGAATTCTGGGAAATGTAGTTTCTCCTACAGCGGAGGCCGAATTGCCGCGGGGGCCCCCTGCGCACCGTAGGCGTGAGCGTCCGTACTCACCAGGGAGTATAGCTCTTCAGGTGGACCAGCAGGCGGCAGGCGAACGGCGCCTTCTCGGTATGCGCGTGCGTACAAAACATTATGTCCGGGGGTCTGCTGGGAGTTGCAGTTCCTTCTCCTGTCGGCAGGCAGAGGGTTTCCTCGGGGGCGGTGGCGCAGCTGGTGGCAGTCGCAGGAAACGGCTGGTTCATCTTTCCACCCACAGCGGGAGCCGGGCAGATGGCACACAGCTGGCTGGCAGCTTTCCTCTGGCCCCAGCCGTTTCCTCTCCTTGGCGGGGAGCCCAGGAGATCCGAGTTCGAGTTGGCTGTCCTTGGGGTGGTCCCTGCTCCTCTGCGGGATTCAGTTTCTCAGTCTGTAAAATTCCTGGGTTGCAAGCTTGCCCTTGGCAGTGCCCGCTTTCGAGCCCTAGGATAATTTTTCTAATACTCAGATCTGAGCCCCTCCCCTTCTCAAACACCCTCTGATTCCCTATTGCCCCAGGGAAAATATCCAACTCCTCTGGCAGGCAAGCAAAGCCCCCGACACACGCACACACCCTAAATTTCAGCCACAGTTTCCTCTGCCTGATGCTCCCCTATTCATCTTTTTAAAGTCCTCCTCAGAGACCCTCCTCCCTCCAGCCCTCTCCCTTCCTTTGGCCCCACGCTGCCCCCATAGGGCTTTCCTCAGACGTTCCCCAAAGCCCAGGGCTTGGGCTGAGTCCTTGTAGGCACCCCAGCATCCCCCAGGGTGGGGAGGGCCCAGAGAGGGGAAAAGAGAAGTGTTTGCTGCATGAATAAACTGTAGTCTCCCAGGAGCGCCCTGAGTGGACAAGAGTGGGCGGCTGGACCTCATCCAGCTCTGGCAGCAAATTCCAGGGAATGAAAGTGGGCAAGGAATGGTTAACCCTTTGTTCTCTGAAGCCCATTCTACCTGCACCGTCGTTTGGCCAACCACTACAGCGGTTCAATAATAATGCCAAAAATGTACCGAGCACTTTCCGTGCTGTTTTACCTGCAGAGCAAACTCATGAGGGAATGAATTTCAGAGAAATAAAATGGAGTCTCAGGGAAGCGACTTGCCCAAGGTCACAGATCAGCAAAGGGAAGAGATTGGACTTGAACCCTGGGCTCTCGGACCCCAGCTGGGACCAGAGTCACCGATTGAATCGGCCAACAATTAAATTCGGCCGATCTGCGAAACTCCCCCTCCAAGAGGACTGTTTAAAGGTTTAACGAATAACAATTTCCAGACTTGGAAACACACACAGCTGTGGTTCCAAGTCCCAACTCTGCACCCCCGCCCTTGCCTTGTGACCTTGTGCCCTTTACGAGCTGAGCCTCAGTTTCCCCACCTGAAATTGGAAAGATCTGGGAGTCTCCAGAACGGAAAGGTCAGCACAGAGAGGACATGGGGGCTCCATTTGGAGGGGACAGGGCAGTTCAGAGGTAGGGGAAGGCCAAGGAGATTCTATTTGCAGCGAGGAGGCTCCGGCTGCGGCCCGGCAGGAGCTCGGCTGACCGCAGGTTGTGACCCCTTCCCGCTGGTGAGCCCGGCCCAATTCCTCCCTCCACCTCGGTAAACCCCGCAGGGGGGCGGGGCCATTGCTTCCAGGGCCCGCCCCCATCCCGGGGCTGCCGCCTCTGATTGGCCGTCTAACTAGGCCAGGTCAGTCCGCAGCTTCGATTGGTGGAGGCGCCCGTCCGTCGGCTGCGGCCCCGCCCTCTGTGGAGAGACTTAAAGGGCCGGCTGGCTCGGCGGCCGCGGGACGCCCCGGCGCTGACCGCCTTGGGCCCGCGCCGGCCTGCGTAGATGCGTCTGGCCAGATCCCGCGCCACCATGTAAACGGCGCCCGCAGGCGGACACTGGTTTTTCCGCCCGGTACCCCTCCGCCCTGCCCCGGGCTCCAGGGCCTTCAATGAGGTGAGCGGGGAGCGGGCCCTAGGAGGGGGACATCGAGGCCCCCAGGGTTTCCCCTTAGGAGGGGGATGTCGGCAAAGCCCGTGCACGAGCTCTTAGAAAGCCGCGGAGCCCCAGTGTCCTCAACCCCGCCGCAGGGCTGACGGGCACCCGGGAGGCGGGGGCCTAACCCTGAGGAGGAGGGCTGGCGTGGCGCATCTGCGCCCCCTCCGCAATAGGGGGTTGGGACTCGCCAGAGGTGGGACGCTGCCTGCTCCCCCTCCAACAGCAAGTACAGGCCACCGCAGGCCGGGCCTTCAGGTGCCTTATCCCCGCAGCGCCCAGGATGGGGATGGGGGAGGGGTTGGTCCCATCTCCAGGCCCTAGACAATGGGGGGTGCGCTGCGCGGGTATCCCCCCTCGAGTTATGTAACTGCCTGCGGTTGTCATGGACACTGGGCGGGGGGAGGCAGGGAGCAGGATGGAGGCCTGGAGGCCCCCAGCCAGGATTTTGCCTTCTCCATCCTCCTCTCCACTATTGGAGGGTGTGTGTCAGACGCCCAGAACCTAGAGTACTGACCAAGGGAGACAGAGTGTCTGGGCCTCAGCTTGTCCATCTGTGAAACAGACCCAGTGAATGTGGTCTTGCGGAACTGGGCAAGGCCTTCTGTAGCTTGGGCCGGAACCCTCTCCCCCAGGACCTCACCTTTCAGGAGCCAGGTTCAGAGGCCTGGGATGGGGGCTCACCGGGATCTGCATCTTTTTAGATGCCGTCAGAGGCCCTCAGGATAAGCTAGTTCAGTGAAAGTCAGTTAATGAGAGAGTGCATGCATGAATGAATGAATGGGTTTCCAAAGGCATAGCTGATATGCTATAAACTCAAGCTGGGGATCCTCAGGGGTGAAACACATTTACCACAATGTCCTCTCCTCCAGGAAGCACCCCCTGACTACACCAGCTTCACTATGGATGTCTCTTGGGGTCAGCCACAGCCAGGTCCTTCTCTCTAGGGTAGACCAGGCTGGCCCAGGAGGGTAGCTGACCACCACGCAGGCACTACCCAGACAGAACATCTTGGTGCGTGGCTGGCTTTGGCTCTCTGCAAACTGGAGGCTAAAAGGAGCCTCCCAGTGTGGCTCCCCTGATCCAGGTGTAGGGAGTGGATGCTGTGGGGGTGGAGGGCTCCTCATTTAGACAGCCCCTGAGCTGGCTGTTACCCCCACTCCCAGGACACACCATGCTGACCGGGGTGACCGGCGGGATCTTCTGCTGCCTGCTGGGTGCACCACCCAATGCTGTGGGGCCACTGGAGAGCGTCGAGTCCAGTGATGGCTACACCTTTGTGGAGGTCAAGCCTGGCCGCGTGCTGCGGGTGAAGCATGCCGGACCCGCTCCAGCCCCCAACCCACCACCACCTCTGCCAGATGCCGCCCAGGGGGACCAGTCGGGCTTGGTCCGCTGCCAGCGCCGAATCACCGTGTACCGCAACGGGCGCTTACTGGTGGAGAACCTGGGCCCAGCACCTCGAGCTGACCTCCTGCATGGTCAGAATGGCTCCGGGGAGCCACCAGCCACCCTTGAGGTGGAGCTGGCAGACCCAGCGGGCAGTGATGGCCGCTTGGGCCCGACCAGTGCCGGGAGTGGCAGTGGTGGGCGACGGCGGCGAGCCCGGCGCCCCAAGCGGACCATCCTCATTGACTGTGAGAAGCGCATCACCAGCTGCAAAGGCACACAGGCCGATGTGGTGCTTTTTTTCATCCACGGTGTCGGCGGCTCCTTGGCCATCTGGAAGGAGCAGCTGGACTTCTTTGTGCGCCTAGGCTACGAGGTGGTGGCCCCTGACCTGGCCGGCCATGGGGCCAGCTCAGCACCCCAGGTGGCTGCAGCCTACACCTTCTATGCGCTGGCAGAGGACATGCGCGCCATCTTCAAGCGCTACGCCAAGAAGCGAAATGTGCTCATTGGGCATTCCTATGGGTGAGCCAACGCTGAGGTGGGGTGAGGGGGGAGGGCTGGGGGTCAGCAGGGACCGGACACCCACTCACAAAATGCCAATTTCCCTCCTTGAAAAGTCCCATTAGCATCTGCAACAAGACAGGATTCCTGCCACTAATGCAACTGTTTCACATGGTTTTAAAACTGTGTTTCTCGATGCCCGCACTGTTGACAGTTGGGGTCAGGTTATTCTTTTCTGTGAGGGGCTTTCATGTGCACTGTAGGATGTTTAGCAGCATCCCTGACCTCTGTCTACTAGATGCCACTGGCACAGTGGTCTAGCGATGAATCAAACATGTCTTGAGATGTTGCCAAAGGTCCCCTGGTGGGCAGAATCACCCTGGCTGAGAACCAGTCTTCAGCTAAGTTCAAAAATCGGCTCTGGAGGGGCTGGCCCAGTGCTGCAGGGGTTAAGTGTGCACGTTCCGCTTCGGTGGCCTGGGGTTTGTCGGTTTGGATCCCGGGTGCGGACATGGATGTTAGCTCACGGCCAGTCTTCCTCAGCAAAAAGAGGAGGATTGGCAGCAGTTAGCTTGGGGCTAATCTTCCTCAAAAAAAAAAAAAAAAAAAAAAGGCTCTGGAGATCCCAAGCAAGGGCTGCTTGGAATACCATAAATTCTGTCAACAAAGGCACAGGTTGCTGTAGTTCGCTCCCCTGTAAAGGGGTGATAATACCATCTAGCATCTGGATGAGAGCCCACTCCATGGAAGGCTCTGGGCCTGGGTGCCTGACCACTACCAAGTGGTACCACTTTCTGCTTTCCCTAGGAGGTAATGCAGGATCCCAGCAGCCAGCCAGCTTGAGAACCACTGTTTTAGTGGTTGTAGCCCATGCAATTAGACAAGAAAAGGAAATGTTACATAAGTTTCCAAAAGAAAGGAAGCCAGGCTGGGAGGTAACATAGCTTTTATTTGTTTATGATAACATCCCCCAAAGTGGATGTTTATGATAAACAATTCCGTCAATTAAATGAGTACCCATCTGTGAGAGTTACTATGACCCTACAATATCGCTATGAGGTTAGCACAGTTACTATTTCACAGATGTGGAGACAGAAGCTCAGAGAGGTTGAACAATCTTGTTGAGCACAGAGTGAGTCACTGTCAGTCAGGTCGGCCTGACTCCTACCTGCATCCCAGGGCCACACTTTACAGCAAGGGTTGGCAAACTTTTCCTTCAAGGGCCAGATAGTAAATATTTTAGGTTTGCAAGCCATATAGTCAGTCTCGTCAGAAACTCACAACTCTCCTCTCATTGCAGGAAAGCAGCCATAATTGTAAACAAATGGGCATGGCTGTGTCCTAATAAAACTTTATTTACAAACTATTTTACAAATTTACAAAATTGTAAACTTAGTTTACAAAAACAAGTGGCTAGCCCGCAGGCCATATGAACCCTGCTGTAGAGGGAATGAGGAGCTGGACTGTGGGAGCTGTTTGGGCTGTGCCCTTCCACCTGCATAAGGCAGGCAGATAGGCCATGCCCAGAGGCCAGTGAGAGAAGACCCTTAAAGGGCAGGGAGGCAAAGCAATAGTGACCTTCCCTGGGCAGCCAAAGGGCTTATTTAATCAGATTGCTGTCTTAACACTTGGCAAAAAGTAATTCTTATCCCTTTGGGGGTCATGGTGACTTCGAGAATCTGATGAAAGTTCTAGATTTGGATTCTCTCTCCAAAAAAAAAAAAAACCCACCCTCAACACACACACAGTCTCACAATTTTGGGGCATTCAAGATGCCCCATCTATCCCTCACCCCTCTCTGGGGCCCCTGGACCCCAAGGACCTGCCTCCTGGGTGAGGGTAGGGCATTAACCCCTTCACTGCCTGTATGCCACTCACCTCCACCCTTCAACCCCTCCTTCCCCCTTCCTCTGGGCAGTGTCTCCTTCTGCACATTCCTGGCACATGAGTACCCAGACCTGGTGCACAAGGTGATCATGATCAACGGCGGGGGCCCCACAGCACTGGAGCCCAGCTTCTGCTCCATCTTCAACATGCCCACCTGTGTCCTGCACTGCCTGTCGCCCTGCCTGGCTTGGAGCTTCCTCAAGTGAGTGACCCTAGCCCTGGTGGCCCCCGATGTGTCCCCAAGTTGTGTGGGAGGGGAGCCCGTATAGCCAGAGCTGGCACAGGGGCTCCAGCTGTGCCTCCCTACCACCAGGGCTGGCTTTGCTCGCCAAGGGGCCAAAGAGAAACAGCTGCTGAAGGAGGGCAACGCATTCAACGTGTCATCCTTCGTGCTGCGGGCCATGATGAGCGGCCAGTACTGGCCCGAGGGCGATGAAGTCTACCACGCCGAGCTCACCGTGCCTGTCCTGCTCGTCCACGGCATGCACGACAAGTTTGTGCCGGTAGAGGAAGACCAGCGCATGGCCGAGGTAGGGGCGTGGCACCCCCTCACCACACCCTCAAACCCCCCTCCCCTCCCAGGGCAGCTTGGGGGCACTCTGCCTTGTGCTCCAGCCCAGGGAAGTGGGATCTTAGACTGAGAGTCAAAGGTGGAGTCCAGGAAGCAGCCCCACCCTAGACAAGTGTTAGGATTATACCCTGTCCTTGATGCACATAAAAAGTGCTCTTCACAGCTGGATTTGTCATGGGCTGTGTCACTGTGGGAGGGGGCGGGCCAGGGGATCTTTAGATCAGAGATTCCCAAGAAGGGGGCTTGGATCCTTAGCACTGGGAATAGCTCTGGGCCAGCGGCTCTCAACCAGCAAAGATTCTGCCCACAGGGGACACTTGGAAATGTCTGCAGGCTTTTTTGTTGTCTTACTTGGGGGGTTGCTACTGGCATCTAGTGAGTGGAGGCCAGGGATACTGCTCAACACCCTGCAATGAACAGGACGGCCCCACAGCCAAGAATAATCTGGCCCCAAGTGTCAGTAGTGCCAGGGCTGGAAAATCCTGCCCGGAACATATTGTAGACACTTAATACAGAACAAATGAATGCCAACTCCAGCAGGGCGACAGCCATCCCCCAGATACCCCTTGGCTAGAGGTGGAGGGATGATGGGTTGGCTGCAGGAGAGACTTCCCCACACCGCAGGCCATGCATGGATGTCGGGGAGTCCCAGGGCAGCCTGGCCCCGCGCGCCGCCGTCCTGCCTCCACCCGCCCTGAGCCTGCATCCCCCGCAGATTCTGCTCCTGGCCTTCCTGAAGCTCATCGACGAAGGCAGCCACATGGTGATGCTGGAGTGCCCGGAGACAGTCAACACGCTGCTCCATGAATTCCTGCTCTGGGAGCCCGAGCCGGCGCCCAAGGCCCTGCCCGCGCCCCCGGAGGAGAAGTAGCCGCTGGGCCGGCGGGCATCGCTTGGTGTGCGGAGGAGCAGGAGGCCGGAGCCGGCGCCGGCTCTGCAACGCGGACCACCTGGGCTGGCCGCCCGCCCCCCAGGTGGGCGGGGCCGGGTCGGGAGACGCCCCCAGACCGGCTGGGCAGGGCGGGGCACCCGTGGGAGCCGGGTGGACGCAGGCTCTCTGCTTCCGTCCTGCGGGGCCAGGCGGTGTTTCGGGCCGCAGCCGGGACCCCCGCGGAGGATGACCTTGTACAGAAGCCCCCTCTCCCCCCGCGCCATGGCCGAGGCAGGCCCCCTACCCCGCTCTCTGTCTTCCGTGTCAGCTGTGCTTGATCCTGGGACTTGCGAGCCCCGGAGGGACCCTCGGGTCCCCGCCCCGTTGCCCGAGACCCCCACCCCCTATTCCTCGGCGCTGGGAGCGATGTTGCCCAAGAGCGTTGGGACTGAGTCGGGGGCGGGGGGGCTGGCGCCACTGAACCTGCACATCCCAACTTGTAACTCAATAAAAAGAAGTGACAATCTGAGTCTCTGGAACTGTGCTGGGTGACCGCAAGTTGGGGTCCTCTCCACCGTCCAAGCTGACTTCCCAAATTCTCCCTCCCTTCTCAGAACGCAGGGGCTGCTTGGGCAGGATTCCCAGAGCCAGGGGGTGAACTGGTCTCTGGAGGGAAGGGCGACGGCCAGCTGAGGTCAGTGCGGCGGCTGAGGTGACCAGTGGACTTTGCATGCGACTAGAGCAGCCAGCTGTATACAAGGCCTGTGCTGAGGGTCCGACTCCCCCACCCCCGCCCCGGTCCACGGACCCCCTCACCCCATCCCAGCCAGCAAGTCAATACCTCTTCCTGTCCCTACTTATCTTTCAGCTTGATTTAGGGGTGCTTTTATCACGATGATTTTTACTTTGAAGCCACCGCATCTGTCTTTCTCTGCCTGGAGGAAGGATTTCTCTGCCCCACAGCTGTGCTCTGGGTTCTGCTCTATTCTATCTTGGTAGGCCTAGGTCTTCCTGTGGTTTGCAGGCACCAGGGGAGGAGAGAGTGGCTGTATCTTCCGTCCTTTCCCCACCGGTTGGTGAGCCCACCCTTAGGTTAGACCAGGGGTCTCACCAGGGGTACTGTTGTCCATTGGCAGATTCGGGAGCCAGTTCTGATTTCCCCCACTGGGGAGGATGCTGCCCTGACTCTCTGTGATGCAGAGGACAGGCCCCACTGCAAGAAAAACCCTGGCCTCAAATGTCAGCAGGGCCAAGGTTGGGAAACCGTGTTAGGCAGACCCCACCTCTGTGGGGTCTTTGGAGTCTCTGGATTCTTTCCCATTGACCTGTTAGTGAATTCCTGGGCCGATGACACGCTGTTCATCAAGTGACTTAGTGGCTGCGAGGCTCCCCATCTCACACATGAGGAAACAAGCTCAGGAGAGGGTTATTCAGTTCCCTTAAAGCGTTAGAGCCCAGGCCCAGCCCAGAGGCCAGGTGCCTGATTACTATACCAGCCGTTCCCGCCAGAGGAGCCAAGGGCTCTGCAGTGGAGGCCTGGAGGCCGGGGAACCCGCCCGGGCCACGCCCGCCCCCTGCAGGACCTGGTTCGCTGAGCTGCGATGATGGGCAGGTGCAGAGCCCAATGAGGCAGCGCATCTCCCCAAGTCCCTAAACCCACTGGACACTTCCGGAAAACTTAAATGATCCCGCCACCACCTCGCCACGACGACGGCGGCTCGGCATTTACTGAAGCTTTGAGCATATGTGAATAGTCTGAAATCGCAGAGCGTCACCAGCAAGTCAGGGCTATTGATTCCATTTTACTGTGGAAGCAAGAGGTTCAGAGAAATCCGGGAGGCTCAAGGCGCCCAGCGGTCCCCAGGAAGGCTGCTCCCTCACCCTCACACCCGACCTCCGCAGCCGCACCTCCCACCTCCCCTCCCCCACAGACTTTCCACCTGGGCTGAAGGGCTGCCTCTGGCTCACTGCAAAGCTCTTCACAATAACCCCCGCAGGACCTCTCACTGTCCCCACTGTACACTGAGAACACTGAGGCTCAGAGAGACAAACTACTGGTCTGAAGTCCCACAGCTGGGAAGCAGCAAAACCTGGCTGTTGAGCTGGACAGACTCCCCCAGCCCATCCACATTGTGGGTCCCGTGTCTGGGAGATAAAAGTGGGCTCTGTCCACACAGACAGGAGCAAACTGCCAAAGCACCAGCATGTGCTGAAGCACTGGAATGTTCCAAAGAACCTCTGATCCCCATCCTCCCATGATGGTGAGGTCATTACCTCTCCAGCAGCTCCATCTGTAACAAAGTCCCTCAGCCTGAAGGGAGATTCGCCTTGCTGCCCCCCACCCCCAACCCTTCTGGAGCTGCAGACGGAGGGCTGCTCTCAGGACGAGGCGGCTGGAACATTCAAATACCCTGATCTCTAGCCAGGCTGGATGGCCAATTCCCCAGTGCTCAGCCGCGGGCCTGGATGTCATGGGGCCGTAGCTCTCGCTCACCCTCAGCCAAAAAGACAAGGAGGGCGCGGTGCAGCAGATGCACACCCAAGCGGCGGCGCCGGGCAGGTGGCCAGCCAGCCACCACACCGTAAAAGTGCCCTTGTTTCTGGTTGGTCAGCATCTGGATCCCTGGAGAGATTGGGGGTGAGGTCACAGGGGCAGCCTTGGTGAACCCCTGGCAGAAATACACGACAATGAACCCACTACGTATTGCCCTGGAGCAGGGATAAACCAACAGAGCAATATATGAGCACATGCAGGTACACAGTTGGTGCTTAATAATTGCTCATTAAACAAATGAACAGCCCTAAGAGGGAAGGGATGAGGGAATTGGTAGATCAAGTGGCCCTCGTATGACCACCCCCCATCCCACAAGCCAGGCACCCACCTAGAGCATCCACAAGACACGCCTCTCGAGTATAAGCCTCCACAGCGACCACATGCTGGAAGCAATGCAGGGAGACAACACCACGACCACTGGCCCAAATGTCCAGGATGTGACGCACCTTAGGGCAGGCCTAGGGGGCCAGGGCAGGATCAGGAATCTGCCCTTCAATTCCCTCCTTACTCTATCTGCCCACAGCCTGGCTGCCCATGCCATGATCCTTCTCCTTATCCTCACACCTGCTTTCCTGGCCGTCCACGGTGGCTGAGGGCCTCCCAGAGGTGGACATCTGGCCGGGCCCGTGTTCCCTTGCCCACATAGAAGATAGCATGGACGAAAGTCCGAAGGCACTCAGCCGGGGTCAGTGAGAAGGCTCGGGCTGGCAGGTCCTGAGTTCTCCTGGATGAATAAGGTGGCTCAGAGAGGGCAGTGACGAGAGCTGCCCCAGAACAACCACTAAGTTCACAAGGCAAACTGAACCCACATCCAGTGACCCTGGTTCTGGGCTTTTTTTGGGGGGTTTTGTTTGGTGAGGAAGATTAGCCCTGGGCTAACATCTGTGCCAATCTTCCTGTTTTGTATGTGAGACACTGCCATAGCGTGGCTTCATGAGCGTAGGTCCACGTCCTGGGTCCAAATCCACGAACCCCAGGCTGCCAAGGCTAAGCTCACAAATTTAACTGTTATGCCACCAGCTCAGCCTCCAGTGACCCCCGTTTTATAGAGCAGAGAGGGGCAGCTGCTCCCCGAAGACACTCAGCAGCTTGAATTGGATCAAGCCACCTTTTATAGATAAGGCAGCCGATGCCCAGAAAGGACCAGTCCCCTTCCTAAGGACACACAGCAAATCAGAAGCAATCCTGGGGAGCTGACCCTGTGGCCGAGTGGTTAAGTTCGCGCACTCTGCTTTGGCAACCTAGGGTTTCGCCAGTTCGAATCCTGGGCACGGACACGGCACCGCTCATCAAGCCACACTGAGGCGGTGTCCCACATGCCACAACTAGAAGGACCCACAACTAAAAATATATACAACTATGTACCGGGGGACTTTGGGGAAAAAAGGAAAAACAAAATCTTTTTAAAAAAAGCAGCAATCCTGGAACTTTCCAGCTCCCACTTCTCGGTCATTCCTGCCCCAAATACCTGGGATCCAGCAGCAGATAAGTGAAGCTGGACTTCACGACCCCCTCCCGCCACCTTCTGGTGGGATCTGGCTGCTCAAACTGCTGGGCGAGCTCATCTTCATCTGCCTGGGCATCCGGGATATGGCCTGTCTGAAGGGCCTTGGCCAGCTCTGGGCTGTGCCCTGAAAAGTCTGGGTCTGGGAGGAGAAACTGAGTCAAGGGAGACAGAGGAAGGGGGGTTCCCAGATACAAAGAGTGAAGTAGGCAGGACAGGAAGTCAGGCATCTCCCGGGATTCCTGGAGACACCCTGGATGCTGGATGCCCCGAAGGGACTAACCAGGAGCAGCCGGGGCTTCTCCCAGCCGCCGGAGGTAGCGCGGCCGGGTGCAGGGCATGAGGGGGCCAGGGCTCGTGCCAAGCACACGGGGCCCTTGTAGCAGCTCCAGGTCAGACGTGGCAGGGACTGGTGGGTGCCAGCAGGAGGGGAGAGAGTCCCTGCTGCCTGTAGAGCTCGCCTCGTCCTCCGTCAGCCAGAGGGCTGCCACATCACTGTCCAGGGACAACTGGTCATCGGTCAGGAAGCAGAAATTGGGGGGTCCAGACAGTGGTTCCCAAGGGGGACTGTGGGCTGGGCTCCAGTTAGGGAGGGACATGGGGCAGGGGGAGGCATCCAGAGGGGTCAAAGTCAGGGCCTGCAGACCAGCATTTAGTTCTGCCTCCCTGCCGGCCAGGAAGGCTTGATGTACCGGCTGTGGGGTACCCAGAGATCTCGGCACTCTCTGGGAGGGCTGGACGCCAGTCAGGAGCCCCTGCCTGGTCTGGGGCAATGACCTTGCCCAGGGGGAGATGTCTGGGGCTGGGGCCTCGGCTTCAGAGGCTTCAACCGCCGTGACGAAGGAGGCGTCTGTGCTGCAGTCCTGCAGCCCTGGGGGGAACTCCAAGCTGCCATACTTGTCCGCCGCCTCAGGATTGGCAAGAAGACCAGGGGGTCCGGGACCACGCCCCAGGTCCCTGTCTCTGATGTCACCTCTGCCCGGTGCTGTGGAGTCCAGCGTCACGTCGGGGGGTTCAGAGGGGCTGGAGTCCGGCCCCTTTCCCCGGGGACCTGGGCCTGAAGCAGCAGATGCGAGAGGGGGTCAGAGCGAAGCAGAAGAGGGAGCCAGAGACAGAGATGGGAGTTGGACCAGATAGCAAGAGGCAGCAAAAGCTGTGGGAAGGCAGAACGGCGTGGGAGGCACACGAAGCCGCAGGAGAGAGCAGAGCACAGACAGACAGCGAAGCCAGATCAGACGCTAGGAGCCCCAGGCCGGCAGGCCCCCCTCACCATCAGGCTCCGCCTCGGGCTCCTGGGTCTCTGCCCAGGTCCGGGTCGGGGTCCTGGTCCTGGTCTCGAGCTCCAGGAGGACGCGCACGCAGTCCTGGTGCCCCTGCTGCCGCGCCAGGTCCAGCGGCCGGAGGCCTTCCTGCGGCGGCGCGGTCAGCAGGGGGCCCCTTCACTCCCCTCTCCCCGCCCGCCCTCCGGGGCCGCCCGCCGCAGCCGCGCAGGGCCGCCCACCTGGTCACGCAGCGCGGGGTCCGCTCCCTGGCTCAGCAGCAGCTCCAGGCCGCGGCGACAGCCCCAGGCGGCGGCCACGTGCAGAGGCGTCAGCGCCTCGGCCGAGCTGGGGCAGGAGCAGACGGACTCGATCTCCGGCCCCCGCGACCCCCATCTCCATTCTCCAGCCTGAGACACCACCCTCGGAACCCAGAAGATGCGCCCTCGGGCCGGGACCCAAAGCTCTCTGACCCTAGAGCTTCTACCGCCAGAGCCGAACCTTCGATCCTCACTTCGGCCCCAGAGCAACCCCGTACCCCACCGTCGGTCTGGGACCCTTCCCCCCGCCTTGGACCCTCAGGATCCCTGCCCAGGTTCCCAAGGTCCCCCCCTTGGGCAGTGAGTTCCCACCCTTGGACCGTGGAACGCCCTCTCCCGGATTCCCAGGCCCGGCGCCGGGACTAGGAAGACCCTGCCCCAGCCCAGGCTCCGCCTCACCGAGCATTGGGGTCCCCGCCTCGGCGCAGCAGAGCCTCGAGGCACCGCAGAGCGCGCGGCTGCCGGGCTCCGGCCGCCAGGTGCATGGCCGCCGCGCCATCCTCGAGCACCAGGTTGGGGTCGGCGCCGCGGCGCAGCAGCTGCTCCACGGCCCTACGGACGGGGGTTCAGCGTGGACCAGCCGCGCCCCGCGCCCCGCGCCCCGCGCCCCGCGCCCCGCGCCCCGCGCTCACCGTGGCTCCTCCTCCCGCAGCGCCTCCCGCAGCCGCCGCGCCAAGCGAGCCGCCGCACCCATGCCCGCGCGACCCGGCGCGCGGATTCCCGCCCGCCGGCCCGCCGCCCGTGTGCGCACGCGCCGCCGCGCCGTGCAGGCTCCCCAGCCCGACGGCGCCGCCTGCGGGCCCGAGCCTGGGCCCGCGTGCGGGGCGGCGCCCCCCAGTGGCGCGCGGGCACCGTCTGGCGCAGCCGATAAGGGCCGGAGCGGCGGAGGCCGCGAGGTGTGCAGTTATCGCGTCTCCGAACGGGGCCCCGCGGAGGCGCCCTGCCGGAAGGGTGGGGCTGTGAGCTGGGGCCCCGGAGCTCCTGGAAGCCTCTGCCGGGGCGGCGGCCGTGGGCGCGCGCAGCCCGGGGCCGTGTGAGGCGTCTCGTGGCCGCCCCCGCGCCAGGAGCTCGGCGTCGCTGTGCTCAGGCCCGCGGAACCGGAGGCGTTCCTTGGAGCGGTGGGCCTCCGAGGGCCTTATTTCCCCATCTGCCAAGTGGGAGAGTGATCCTTTCCGGGCCGCTGAGAAGTGGAACCAGGGGCTGGAACACAGGTGCCCAATATATGCTCACGGGGAGGAAAAGCAGTTGCTCCATAGAGCTGTTTCCTTCTACGTGGAACTGAGAAAGTCCGGCTGCTACCCTTCTTCCACGATTGCTCGTCATCCAGGAAGACAGCCGAAGGGTGGACCTGTCTGCCTATCTCCGTCTCCCTTCCCCTCGAGAGCGCCACAGCATTTCCCCATCGCGCTGTAATCCTGCCTTCCCACAGGCCTCGCCAATCAGAGCATCCCAGAGCTTTGGCCCATGACTGGCTCAATGCAAGGTCACACGATCCAGGCAAGGCCAGTCATACGGGGATGCTGGGAGAAGTGCCACTTCTCCTGGGTTGGGGTTTAGGGACTGCTCATGGCCATCTCACCCCTTTCCACAGGTTGGCAGGTATACAGGGCACACAGAACACTAACTATGCAGGGTATTTCAGCCCTCCCCAATGGCAGTGTTGCCCAAGCACCTGGATACAGCCAAGCCTGAAGCTGCACCTTGGCTGCTTATCCCTACCAACCAAGCCATCCCCCTTTTTGCTCAGTGGGTGGGTTTTCTGTCATTTGCAACCAAAAAGATCCCAATTAACACAAGCTGATTGCTGTGGATTCTCAAATTTTTGTTTTGGCAACAAAAATAACAGGGAACAACAAAAATCACACTTGACAAACTGGCAGTGGGATGTGGGCTGGAAAATATGGGTAATGGGTTCCCAGAGTCCCTGGGCTGCTTCCTGGAATCCTGGGTTTCCTTCCAGGGCTCCCCAGGTGCCCTGGGTGCCTTCTGGAATCCCTCCCCTGTGTCGCACAGAGCCCTATATGAGAAGCCAAGGGCTTCGTTGTGCGAGCAGGGTGGGTGTGCAGGGAGGGCTCAGACAGTGGCCTCCGCCTCCGCGGCCTCGTCATCCTCCTCCAGAAGGCTGTAGGAGGCGTGGCTCTGGCAGGGCCGCTGTAGTGGGTGAGCCAGCAGCTTGGCCATGCAGTTGTGCAGCTCCAGGGCCGGCCCGGCCAGCGCCACCTCATACTTGTAGCTGGTCCCCTTGGTATCCAGGCTGCCCATGAAGGTAAACATGTCCTATGGGGCCAGGGAGAAGCTGCTCAGGCAGGGGTGCCCCTGCCAGGCCCTCCCTGTCCTGGGAGGGGTTCCCAGAGGATGGGGCATCAGGGGTGGGTTCTGAAAGGTGAAGGGAGCTTGCCAGGCAGAAAACATTCCTGCATTCAGCAAACATTACCTGCCACCTACCCAGTCTTAGGGACCCTGAGAGGTCTGTCCCAGAGGTCCCAGTCTAGAGACACAATGGGATACAGACAATCCCTCAGCCCCCACACTGATCTCTGGGGAGCAGAGAAGGGTTCTCAGAATAGGGCCTTTTAGTTTGGGTATTGAGATATGAGCAGGAGCTGGTTTCAATGCTCCTGTTCACAGTTGGGCAAACTGATACTCAGAGAGGTAAGTGGGTCACCTGAGGTCACACAGCTAGTTCAGGGCTGGGGTGTGAAAGCCCAGCAGAGCCTAAGGAGGCAGGGAGGGCAGGGTGTTCCAAGCAGAGGGCACAACGAAGGCAAAGACAGGAAGAGAGTAAAGCGGATGCTGGGGATGAGGTGGGCAGGACCCTACGTGCTCCCAGGGCCACTGTGCCAACAGCCCCACCAACTCGCAGTAGCCGTGTGAGGATGGCTGTTGAGTAAGCGCATGACCCAGAGTCAGCAGAGCCAGGGCTCCAGGGCTGCACAGCGGAGGTGGGCCCCAGGCCGAGGGCAGGCGGGTTCCAAGACACCCCGTCCACACCCGCCCGCCGCACCTCTCACCTTCCAGCTCACCTCCTCCTCCTTCTCGTCGCTGCCGTTGTGGATGTAAACGATGTCGAAGAAGAAATACGGGCACTGGAACATCTTCTGCAGGGGAAGGACACCAGCGTTGGGGACTCGGGTCACCCCATGCCTCCATGACAATTCTGCAGCTCCCGCCTCAGACTCTGGGAAGCTGCCTGTAGGCGCGCTGGCCCGGCGGTCAGAGGCCCCTCCCCACCACCGTGCCGGCTGTGGGCAGCCCTCCCTCCCTCCCTGCGCCCGGCCGCGCTCGCCTTCATGGGCTCCGTCAGGGAGAACTGGGGCTGGCAGGGCGGCCGGCTGTAGACGAGGATGGTGCGGATCACGTAGGGCGGCGGGATGGTCTGCACGTTCTCTGTCACCGGCAGCTCTGTCTTCTGCTGGCTGCACAGTGGGGAGCGGGGCCATGTCAGAGCACGCTCCGGGCTTCCCCTCCGGTCACCCTCAGAGCGCCCAGCTCCTCACCGGGCATGCGAGGCCCCAGCGACCCCTCCCAAGTCCACCACTGCCTGCCGGCCTGCCTACATGGCCGTTCCCTCCGCCCGGAGCCCTCCCCAGCCTGGCTGTTCCGCCTGACCTCTCCCGCTCTGTCAGGGACGCTCTGCTGACCCCGAAGCTGGAGCCTGCTCTGGGCACCCTCAGCGCCCCGAGCGGGCCGCACCACTGCCTGAGCCAGACCTGCCCCACCAGGCCAGGAGACTCTGGGGCGGGGCCCGGATCTCAGATTCTAAGTCAGCGCCCAGTTCCCACTCAGCCTCCATCCCCTACAATAATAGGTAAAGGGGATAAGTAGATAAGTTACTGAAGGAACACTGAATGGCCTACAAATGAATGAAAACAAAAGCAGAGCGAAGCCACATATGACCTCTTCCCACCTATCAGGCAGCAGAAGGTCCAGGAGCGTGACCAACCCCCACGCTGGGGAGGGAACAGGGTTGGTGTCCCTGAAGTCCAGCAAAATTACACACACCCCTCCTTGCCCCAGCAGGCCTCCACTGGGAATCTACTCCATGAGGTCACTTGCAAAACCTGCCTGGATGGCTATACCAAGTTAACTTGCTTGTGACAGCAAAAGCAAAACAGGTGCCATGTCTACCACCCGGGGCTGGAAAACTGGGGGCGAAACACCAGGGCCCATGAGCTAAGACCGGTGTGTATGTTTTTAAATGGGGGTGGGGAAAGAAGCAAGTCAAAACCAGAGCATCTCGCGACACGCGGCAATGCCGCTCGGTCCCCCTGGCAGTGTCCGTGAAGCACGGCCTGACCGGCACGAGCCACCGCCGCCTGGCACGCAGGGTCTGCGGCTGCCTTCGGCTGACAGAGACCATGTGGCCCGCCGAGCTGGAAACACCCGCCACGTGGCCCCCTACAGAAACAGGGGGCCGCCTCCTGGGCTGAGACACTGGGGCGGAGGGACAGGGGCCACGACAGACCCCGGCGAAGGGAGACTGGAGGAGGCGCTGCTTTTGCAAGAAATGCTTCCAGAAAGGTGAGCGCGCAGCTGTTCCAGGGAGACAGGCTGTGGGAGGCCGACCTCGGCCTCCTCAAAGGACATTTCTGGGCTGTTTGAAGCTTTCACTCAGAAAAGAGTCTTCTCTTCCAAGGTGAACAATAATTTCCCCACAGGGGACTTACATGAGGCTGACGAGACCTTCCAGATCTGGTGGGGATACTAAGGAGAAGGCTGGCGGCAGAGCATGGGTGGGCAGGGACGGGTGGCTTTCCTCATCCTGACACCAAGAGAGTGTGGGTGCCTCTGAGCCTGGTGGCAAGTACCCCTGTGCCAGAGGTGTGCTGTGCGACCCTGGCCCCATTGCTTGCCCTCTCTGAGCCTCAGTATCCCTTGGCATAGATCATGAACTAGGGGGCTGGCACTGGACACCCTGAAGACCCTTGATGACCCAAAGCCTCCCTTCCCCTCAGGGCCAGGGCTGCTCTCCTCACAATGAAGGAGCTACGGGGGGCGCTGTCCCCTCCTGCCAACACTCGCCATTGCGTTCTTCTGTAGCTCACAGCGATCACACTCTGCGCTCCAGGCTGCACTCAGGCCTCCCACGGTCGAGTCAGCATCCGAGCTGCCGTGCCCAGGCTGAAAGGGGCTGCACTGGGGACTGTGGCCTTTCAGTCATGCTGCCATTTATTAAGCACCGAGCATAGACTTGGCCTGGGTGGAGTGCTCCCTGTGTGGGTGCAGTCTGCACACGCAAAGGGCAAGTCAGCTGCTCTCTGCTCCTCTGTCCTGACCTGATCTCCATGGCGCCCCGAGGGAGTGGGCATACTGTGCCCCCCACCTCACGGAAGAGGAAACCGAGGCTCAGAGAGGTGAGCCGCCCCAGCCTGTAGCGGCAGAGCTGGCATGTTGACCTGAGCCAACTGAGCTCAGGCTTCCTGGGGACAGGACGGCCAGCCCCACACAGGGGGCCCTGCATGGAAGGATACTGAAGGCAGAGCAGGAGGCCGTCTCCAGGTCATAGAGGCAGCTGCAGAGTTCGCGGGGGTCGGAGGTCAGGCCGGACAGCTGTGGAGAAGCACAGGCCTCAGCAAGCGGCTCCCTGACCCCCAGAGGACCCCAGGACACCCCAGCCCGCCCTCGCCTCACCCAGGCTATGTCATCGTTCACCACCACCAGCGCAAATTCGTGGCTTTTGTCAATCTTGTGTTTTGTCCGTACAAACATCTCGATCATCTTCTGGGAGACGTTCAGGGCATTGGTTTTGGAGCTGGGGAGGGACAGACAGTGACGGGGTGTTAAGGCGAGGCCTCTGGGCCTGGCGGCACCCATTCACCTGCTCATCCTGGGGACGCCTCCAGCAGCCCCATGACGAGGCCCTGGAGGCTCGGGTCATGCAGCAGGGGGCTGGCGCAGCCCAGCCAACCCTCTCCAGCTCCCGCACGCCCCAAGGGGGTCCCTCTGGCTAGCCTGGCTCTTACATGGGACCCACCAGAGCTCCCCCAGACCTTTGCTCAGCCACAGGCAGTCCTGGATGCCCGTCTCCAGCAACTCCCAGAGCTGCTCAGGCACTGTCCAGCCCCTGCCACCCAACCCCACAGAGACCCAGCTGCTCAGGGCAAGGGCTGCGGGGTCAGCCAGGCCTGCGTCTGAATCCCAGCCCTGCCCATTTGCTGTGGGGCCCTGGGCGACTTTGCATCTCAGAGTTTCCAAGTCACTGCTGACACTGGTGGCGCTGACAGCTCGTACGCACTCGGAACAGGGCCCCAGCCGCTGCGGCTGTATCGTTACCAGTTATCCCCGTTCCTCTCTGACACCGCCAGGCCCAGGCCGGGCCAGCCTGCGGGGAGTCTCCGACAGCCCACCCTGCAGTTTTTGGGCTGGGCCCCTCCCAGCTGTGACTGCACATTCAAAGCCCCAAATGTGCCCCTCACCCATTAAACGACTCCAACTTTGGCAGGGCCATTTCCTCTGACAGGTCCAGGCAGATGATCTGCAATGAAGGTGGACGGTGGGAGGGCGCTGTGCCCAGCAGCACCGGGACACGAATGCCGGCCCCACCACTCCGCTGGCCTCTCCAAGCAGCCCCGTTGGCAAAGGTGGTACGACGCCCCCAATTCCTAGCCAAGCTCTCCACTTCGGGATGGGGCTCAGGGGATTCAGGATTCCAGCTTGATGAGTGAATAAATGAACCAGAGGACATGTGACACAGAAACAGGATCTACTGGGGCTGCCCTGGGGTGTAGTGGTTAAGTCTCCACTTCAGCGGCTCGCGGGGTCAGATCCCAGGCATGGACCTACACACTGCCCATCAACCATGCTGTGGCTGCGGCCCACATACAAAATAGAGGAAGAAGGGCACAGATGTTAGCTCAGCGACAATCTTCCTCAACAAAAAGAGAAGGATTGGCAACAGATGTCAGTTTAGGGCTAATCCTCCTCACAAAAAAACCCCCCACAAAACCAAGGATATAGTGGGTTGAATTGTGGTCCCCACAAGATATGTCCTCATAGAACCTCAGAATGTGACTTTATTTGGAATTAGGATCTTTATTGATATAATTCAGGTAAAATCTTGAGATAAGATCATCCTGACCCAATGACAAGTGTCCTTATGAGGGACAGAAGAGGAAGACAAAGGGACACAGAGGGGAAGGCCATGTGGAGACGGAGGCAGAGACTAGGATGACGCAGCCACAGCCGAGGACGCCTGGAGCCCCCAGAAGCTGGAAGAGGCCAGGCAGGCCCCTGCCCAGAGCCTGTGGAGGGAGGGTGGCCCTGCTGACGCCTGATGTGGGACTTCTGGCCACCAGGACTGTGAGAAAACACATTCCTGTTGTTTGAAGCTCCCTGGTTTGTGGTCATTTGTTGGGGCAGCCCTAGGAAACTCACACGAAAGGACTGTTTGCAGAGTGAATCCCAAAAGGCAAGAATGTTTAAGCCCAAGGTTCCCTAGTGCCTCGGAGCCACAGGCCGAGGCCCTCACTTACCACCTTCTCTGGACAGTTGACCCTTGGCGTCCGCACCTGGATCTCCGGGGCTGGCGGGGGCACCTGCCAGGGCTTCGGGCCGGCTCCTGGAGGGTTGGGGGTCCCGTCATCAGCACTGGCCGCCTCGCCCTCACCCTCGCTGCGGCTGCCCACGCTGGCCTGGGCCCCCAGCGCCCGGTCTTCGGCCCCTTCAGGGTTGGAGCGCGTGCGGGGCCTGGGCTGCGAGGACTGCTCCCCTTCCTCCTCCTCCTCCTCCTCCTCCTCGGCAGGGCTGCTGGGTTCTGCCACCTCCATGGCTCCTGAGTGGCTGGATGGAGCAGACATGGGGGAAGCCAGGATCCTTCCCTGAGGGGTTTTAACAACATTGGTGACAGTGCAGGAGGCCAGGCTGAGCCGCTCACTGACTGTGAGGGTCACTCCTCCCGCCTGTTTGCTCATCTGTGGAGAGGTGCCTTTCACACCGCCCGCTGGCTTATCCTGTAACCTAAGGTCACGGTCTCCCTGTTTTTCCATAAGGCTAACCCCTCCCCCTTCCTTGGCCAATGAGCACACCTGGCCAGTGTGAGTGGCTCAGAAATGGGGACGTGACCCGATACAGGGTCCAGCGGTCCTACCACGGAAAAGCGGCTCCTTAGAGCTGCAGACCTGGGAGGAGAGAAGTCAAGAAGGGCCAGGAGCCTCTTTGGCCTCCGAAAGGGGAAAGAGAGCCCGCCTGAAGTGATGCTCACCCAGAAAACGGCAGGCAGACTTGTGAGCTACTGGATCCAGCTATGCCTGCAACCAAAGATACAAGCCACTGACTCCCCTCTCTTACTTAAGCCAGATTGAGCTGGGCTTTCTCTTACCTGAAACTGAAAATGTCTTGGTGAATAAAAGAATAATAATCTCTAGGACTCTCTCCAGTGGGCGCTGGGCTGCCTGGGGGCTGTCTGTGCAGGGGAGGGGCAGGATCGGGGTGTTATGGGTCCCTCGAGCAAGCACAGGACGCCGATGGACCCGCGCGCCTATCTGGGCAATGGGTGAGGGCTGCCTGGGGTGGTCTCTGCGCGCCTTGCAGCCCCTACATCTAAGAAAAACAAAGCTCCAGCTGTAGCAAAAGGAATGAAGCTAGACTGCAGGACACATCGGAGCTGAAGGCGGAAGCGGGACCTCTGGGGCTAGGGGAGGTGAGTCTCTGGGGACGGGCCCCGCAGGCTTTCACGGCCCACTTCTCCGCTCACCGTAGCCTGGACCTCCCTCCACCTCAGCCGCCGACTCGCTAGGAAACCGCCATCTTTCGCCGCCGGAAGCGGGGCGGCGCGGCCGCGACGCCTCCTGGGAAATGTCCTTCCTTGGGCCGCAGGCGAGCGGAGCGACGAACCAGACGCAGCTGGAGAGCCGTGGAAGCTGATAGGCTGGGACTGGGCTGGGGGTGGGGTTTGGGGTGTGACAGACGGGAGCTGTGGGGGCGGGCCCTGGAATGTGATTGGCTGAGCGAGATTAGGCGGAGTTTTTCCGTCTGGCCGACTGATACTGCGGTGGTCTGCGGCCCTGCGGGGCGAGGCGGGACGGGGCCGAGCGGAGCGGCGCTCTGGGCGGAGGGGGCCGGGATTGCGGTGTGACAAACTGAGAGAGACTGAGTTGGGCGGCATTTAAGGGAAGAGGCGGGGCTGACTGGTGATTAGTGGAACTGACCTCGACCTCGTGAGGGGCGAGTCTTTGCGGACAGAGATGGGCGTGGTCCAGGCCCCAAGGCTCCTCCCAGTTGCTTATTTCTGCTCCTTATTTTACGTATATTTGCAAAAATCAAAAATATGTACTAAGCCGGAACTATTTCAAAGCACCCTTCCTCCTTCTTGCACACTTCTCCCCTGAGCCCCATAACCGGTTAAAAACCACTCTGAGCCTCGGTTTCTTTATTTCTGAAAGCGTCTGTAAAGCCTGCCCACATCAGCCAGGCTCTGGTTCACTGACAGCCAGAAGGCGCTGTGTAAGCTGAGCCTTGAAGGATGGAGAAATTGCTAGATAAACAAGAGGGGAAAGGCATTCTAGGCAGAGGCGAGGGCGAGGGTCTGGAGGCTTGGAAGAGCCTTGGCGTGGTAGAGCTTTTAACAGGTTAATAGGGCTGGAGCGGAGCTAAGGGTGAGGATTTCAATGCCCCGGGGTACCCAAAGTCAGAGAATTACAACTTCTCTTCCTACCATCTTTGCAGACACGGAAGCAGGAAGATTCAGCCTTCCAGGGGCTGACAGTGCCACCAGGAAGATTCAGGCTAATCCAGTCTCCGCACGGTTTAGTCCAAGTGCAGAAGGAAGGAAAGGGTATTTCAGGCAGAGGTTACAGCATGGCCAAAGCCCCCCGGGGTGTGAGAGAATTGAGAACCTTCAGCTGTTCACAGAGGGGCCCATCGTGGCTAGAGCAGAGAGGATGCATGGGTTCAAGCAGCTGGCATAGTTTTTAAGGGCCTTATAATGCTAGGCTGAAGAGCTTGAAATGTTTCCCAAGGGCAATGGGGAGCTATGGAGGGTGTGTGAGTAGGGGAAGGGAACAGTAAGATCTCTGTCTCTGGGGCCTGGGAGGAAGGGAGTGGAGGGGTGTCTGGGGAGCCCAGGGAGGGAGCTGAGCTGGCAGCCACATGGGAGGGGAGAGGCTTGGGCTGTGGCTATGGATGGAGACGAAGAGGCCCTTTTAGAGATGGATACCGGAAAAATGGACAGGATGGAGGGACCATCTGGGCCCTGAGGAATGCCGCATTTATGCAAGAAAAACAGCAGCTGGCAGAGGAAGCAGAGATGGGACAGACAGAGAGATAGCAGGGAATCAGGAGGGTGTGTTACGATTCACTTCCCGGATGGTGCCCAGCCAGCCGCGTGCAAAGTGCTTGTTAGAACTCCCAAGACACTGTAGGAAAATGCTGTAATTACCCCATTTTACAGATAAGGAATCTCAGGATCACACGTTGGAGGAGCTCAGAGGCTGAGGTGAGGAGGGATTGACATCTTGGGAGCTGGACACGTGTGCCCCGCTGGGGCTGGAGGAAGCCGCTGTCCTTGAGGAGGAAACCGCACAATAACAAGTCACATGACCAGGGGAGGGGGCTTCCTGTTTCCCCGGCCCCTCCCAGGCCAATCTTGGCCTGCCCTGGCCTGAGCGGGCAGTGGCTAGAGTGACCCCAAGAGTCTTCAAGATACTCGAGCCTCTGACCAAGGTGCTCCCAGAGGAACAGAAAAGTAGAAGTAGAGCGGGCTGGGGTGACCCAACCCCAGGAATGGGGCCTCTGGTTCAGAAGCACCCTGGCGAGGAGAGGGGACTCTTGAAGTCCTCGTCCCAGGGAGGGGAGCACAGAGGTAGCGAAAGATAAAGGAAACAAAGGAGAAGGGGGAGGTGAGGGCAACCTTGGTAGGTAGTGAGCTACCTGTCAAGGGAGGCATTCAAATGTGCCGAGTCAGCATTGATAACTCAAGATCCCTTCCAGGGGAGAAAATTAATGCCCATTTCACAGAAGAGGAAATTGAGGCTGTCATTTGCTCAGGACAACAAAGGCAAGAGCCCAGCTTAGGCTGTAGCTTTTGGGGGTGAGGAAGGAGGAGGATTCAGAGGACACTGATTTCTGGACAGCAATGAGTGTCCGGGCCACACGTCCCAGAAGCCGACGAGGGAGGCACGCTCCGCCCGTAAGTGTCCCCTCTCCCTGCCACACCCAGCTCTTTGGGACCCCAGGGCCCAGCCCTGCTTAGCTCAGAGCTCAGCCCTGGGTTCTTTGCAGGGTGAGCTGGACCCTGTGGCAGAAAGTTCAGAGGAGGCTGAGGCAGCCAGCGGGAGTTCTGAGCTGGGCCCTGTGCCATCTCAGGAGAGCTGCAGGCCGGAGCTGCTGGGCCCTGAGGTGGAGGCCAGTGGGCAGGGTGTGGGGAGCAGGTAAGGCCCCTTGGTCTGTGCCCCCCACTTCAGCCCTGGTGTAGCTTCCCCACCCACAGATCTGTGTGTGTCCCTGCCCTGCTCACACACACACCAGGGCTCCCCATTGCCCTCCGCAGCCTGACTTTCAAGGCCCTGCATGATGCAGCCGCAGCCTTGACACACAGCCTCTGTGTGCCACCCACCCCAGAGGATCCCATTTCCAGAACCTTCCATCTCTCGCCTCTTCACAGGACGGACAAAGAGGCTGATGGGGACTTTAGCAGGAGCTTGGCTCCAGCCCCCGAGGGACCCCATGAACCTGCAGAGGAAGCCCACCAGGCACCAGAGGCAGCCCCCCGGGAGGAGGAGCCTGGCCCCACCGGGCCCGGAGCCCCTGATGTGTTTCACGCTCTCCAGAATGCGCTGAGCGCGCTGGAGGCCGCTGCCGCAGCCTGGCGCCACCGGCCCCCAGGCCGCCCTGGGCCAACAGAGGAGGAGGGCAGAAGCGAGGAGGGACAGGTGCCCTGCTGGGAGCAGGAGGGGGCAGGCTGCCGGCGGGAGGCTGCCCGCCTGTCAGAGAGGAATGCCTGGCTGCGCTTGGCCCTGGGCAGCCGCGAGGACGAGCTGATCCGCACACAGGCTTCCCTGAAGGCCATCCAGGCTGAGAAGGCGATGCTGCAGAGAGAGGTGAGTGGGACAGGCCTGCCTCCCAGGGCTCCCCGTCTGAGGGAGGAGGTAGGCCCAGCATGGGCAATTTGTTCATTCGAAAAGCCTTCGGGGCCGGCCCAGGGGCGCAGCACTTAAGTTCGCAGGTCCGCTTTGGCGGCCCGGGGTTCGCTGGTTCGGATCCCGGGTGCGGACATGGCACTGCTTGGAAAGCCATGCTGTGGTAGGTGTCCCACGTATAAAGTAGAGGAAGATGGGCATGCATGTTAGCTAATCTTCCTCAAAAATTTAATTAATTAATTAAATTAAAAAAAAAAAAAACCTTTTATGGAGCCTTGACTGCAGAGCCCCAAACAGACAAAGGTCCCTTCCAATCTTAGCGAAGGCCATCAGGGAGGCCCAGTGAGGAAGTGGCACTTCCATAAAGACCATAAGGAGGTGGGGGAGGAGCCATGCAAGGTTCTGGGGGAAGAACATGGTGGGCAGAGAGGCACCAGCATATGCAAAGGCCCTGAGGTGGGAGTGTGATTGGTGTGTTCAAGGAAGAGTGAGGAGGCCAGTGTGGGGGTGAGTGGGAGGAGATGAGGGCATGGAGGTGATGGCAGGTTGTGCACGGCCTTGTGGGCTGTGGGGAGGATTTGAGCTTTTGTTCTGAGTAAGGTGGGAGCCACAGAGGTTTTTGAGCAGGAGAGGGTCTGGACCTGACGCAGGCGTTCACAGGTGCCCTCTGGTGGCCGTGGGAGGAACAGCTTGTAGGGTGCCAAGGTGGAAGCCTAGAGATTCAGGGAGTCCAGACACTGGCTGGATAGTGGGAGTTGTAGAGGTGGCGAGAACTGAGCAGATTCTGGGTGATGTTGAAGGTGGAGCTGGCAGGTGGGGGTCTGAAAGCTAGAGAGGGGTTGGGGCCAAGTCCTGGTCTGGAGACCTGAGGGACCGGAAGTGAGAAATGGGGAGGCTGCAGGAGGGGCAGGTTTGGTGAGAGGGAGACCAGAAGCTGCTTGGGTCCTGATCAGCTCGAGATGCCGATGGGCCACCCCCATGGGGCCATCAAAGGGACAGTTGTATGTCCAAGTCCAGAGCGTGGGGGAGATATCAGGCTGGGAGGGACACATTGGGGCATCCTCAGCATGTGGGTGGCACCTGAAGCCATGTGGCTGAAAGAGATCGTGGGGAGCAGGCCTCATCTCCCGCGGGACCAGGTGGCAAGATTGTGGGAGCCCAGCACAAGGGGGGGGGCCATTTCCCTACGGAGTGGGGCCCATTTCATGGCTGGGAAGGGAAATCTTTTTTTTTCTCTCCCACCCCCTATCCTCCGCTTCTGGCAACCACCAATCTGTTCTCTGTATCTGTGGGTTCAATTGCTTTGTTTTGTTTTTTAGATTCCACATGTAAGTGAGGTGATATGGTATTTCTCTTTCTCTGTCTGACTTATATCACTTAGCATAATGCCCTCAGGGTCCATCCATGTTGTCACAGATGGCAAGAGCTCCTCCTTTTTCGTGGCTGAGTAGTATTCCATATATACCACACCTTCTTTATCCGTTCCTCTATCAACAGGCACTCAGGCTGTTTCCCCGTCTTGGCTCTCGTGACTAATGCTGCTGTGAACACGGGGTG
Organism: Equus asinus; assembly: GCF_041296235.1. Taxonomy (NCBI): domain Eukaryota; kingdom Metazoa; phylum Chordata; class Mammalia; order Perissodactyla; family Equidae; genus Equus; species Equus asinus. Next base: position 53,545,914 of record NC_091799.1, on the reverse strand, counting down.
CACATATCTCTTCGAGTTAGTGTTTTCATTTCCTTCAGAGAAACACGCAGAAGCAGAATTGCTGGATCATATGGTGGTTCCATTTTCAGTTTTTTAAGAAACTTCCATACGTTCTCCATAGTGACTGCACCAGTTTCCACTCCCCACAACAGCACACAAGTATCCCCTTTTCTCCACATCCTTGCCAACACGTTATCTTGTCTTTTTGATGACAGCCATTCTGACAGGTGTGAGGTGCTGTCTCCTTGTGGTTTTGATTTGCATTCCCCTGCTGATTAGTGATGTTGAGCATCTTTTCATGTGTCTGTTGACCACCTGTATGTCTAAGGAAAGAGAAGTCTTGAGTGGCTGAGTGACTTGCCCAAGCTCGTATAGTGAGGGATCTGGTGGGCTGAGTAGCTGGGGTTCCTTTCTCCCAGCCGGCGCTCTTGCCACTACTCTAGGAACAGGTCTTAGAGAGGGCTGGCCAGTGGTTGGAGCCCCCAGGCCTGACCTCCCCTCCCCCGCCCCCCTCCCACCAGGTCCAGGAGCTACAGGATTCCCTGGTGAGCCTGGAGCCCTTCCCACCTCCCTCCCGTGGCCGAGCAGGTGGCTTGGGCAGTGGTTCCAGCAGCTCTGGGGCAGACGAGGAGCCCTGGGGGACTCATGTGAGTGTGGGAAGCTCAAAACCATGACTTTGAGATCCTTAGGATTTGAGGTGGGGAGACTCAAATCCTGGGCATGCAATCCCATAGCTTCCAGGCTTGGCAAAGGCCTAAACTGACGATGCATGGTGATTATCGGTGACAAATCAGTGAAGCAAGTCACATCTTCCCAGCAGGACCCTTTCTCCCTGGCTCACCCCCTGCTCCGGCGCCTCCGGAGTGATTCCAGCACCCAGATGCTTGGGCCTCTCCCCACCCAGCCCGTTGCCCCCGAGATGCACATCATGGAAGCCCAGATGGAGCAACTCCGGGGGTAAGAGCCACAAAGGCTGAGCTCGTGAGGGCACCTCGGCAATGCCATATAAAGCCGGACCTGGAGCCGGAGTCAGGGCAGGGAGGAGGAGTGGCGACATCCATCAGGTCCTGACCGCCCCGAGAGGCCTCTCACGTTCCCTCTTCCCCACCTTCGGAGGCAGGAGCATCGAGAAGCTGAAAGGCTTCAACCGCCTGCTGTCGGCTGTGCTGCAGGAGTGCAAGGGCCGCTGTGAGGGCCTCAGCATCCAGCTGGGCCAGCGGGAGGCCGAGGCCACCGCGCTGCGTCTGGCCTTGCAATACAGGTCCGTGCACCCCAGCGTGACGTCACCGGCTGGGAAGGGAAGGGGTGTGCCCTGAGGATGGCCCCCATCCTCAGAGAGAGACAGGGTGCTTGCAGGAAAGCACTTTCCCCCACCGCAAAAATGAAGGCAATTTTAGGTGAAGGTGCTGAAGGGGTTTGCAAGCTCCTGGGGGCGGAGGTGGGAGGTAAAGGAAGGGAGCCAGGAGCAAGTGGGGATGTCACCTACACAGCAAGCTGGGGCTGGGTGTCCTGGAGCACTCAGAACCAGTGTCCCACAGTGAGCTCTGTGAGGACGGGTATGGCGCCCTGCTCACTCTTTGGGAAGCGGGCTCAGGAGCAGAAGCCTGCGTGGGTGACCTGGAGGCAGCTGAGAAGGAAGCTCAGAGGCTGCTGGCACAAGAGGAGGCTGCCATGGATGGTGGGACACTGAGGGAGCCACAACCAAGGTACCTCTGGGAACCCTGGGAGGTGGATGGGCCAGTGAATGGGGTCCTAACTGGAGAATGGGGCTCCCAGAGCTGGTCCTGTGTTGGGGGTTGGCGTGGCCCACTGTTGTTGGCATGAGGCCTGACTGGAGTTGGCTGGTTGCTACTCAACAAAGTTGGCATGGTGGTTGACAGCCATTGGGTTTGGTATAGGACATACCAGGCTTGGCAGGAAGATGGATGATGGCGCCCACTGATTAGAACTAGCATGATGGTGCTTAATGGGGTTGGGCTGATGTTGGTACCCACTGGGATTGGCACGATACTGCCTAACAGAGTTGGCAAGCTGAGTGATGGTGCCCATTGAGTTGGCATGATGTTGTCTACCATGTTGGCAGGAGTGACAGTGCCCACTGGGTTGGTGTGATGGCATCCACCACGTTGCCATGAGCAATGGTGCCCACTGGCACAAGGGTGTTCACTACGTTGTCTTGATGGATGATGTTGCCATTGGGGTCAGCGTTATGGTGCCGACCAAGTTGGTTGGAGAGCACGCATCACAGATGCATAAGATCCATTATGGTCAGTAAGATGGAAGATGATAGAGCCCACCAGGGCCAGCATGAAGTTAGCACAACCATGTCTGCCAGTGTTGACATAGGCCCCTCTTATGTTTCCTGTAGCCCCGAGGGCAGCAGTGTGGATAGGCCTACACCAGAGGAGGTGGCCACCCAGCTCCGGGGCTATGTCCAGCGTCTCCAGGAGCGCCGTGCTCTAGTGAAGATTCCCCCAGAGCCTGGCCCCACCTTGGCACCCACGCCCGCCGTGCCTCATGCAGAAGCCATGGTGCAGGCCATTCTGGGGACCCAGCCTGGCCCAGCCCTGCCCCGGCTGGAGAAGATGCAGATCCAGCAGGACCTGGCAGCCACGCGGGTACACATGGGCTTTGGTCACCACGTAGGACAAAACCCTTGACTGAGGCTGAGAGGGATGTGGTTGGGGGACCAAGTAGCAAAGGAGAGTTCGGCTGGGCTGGGGGCAGGCTTCCTGGAGGGAGGGGAATGTGGAGCTGGGCTTTGGAGGATGAATAGGAGTTTGTCCTCTGGAATTCAGTTTCTTATAAGACTCCACATCTGGCTTTGCAACATGCCCTTCCTATGGGACAGAGATGGGGGTAGGGGACATAATCTGGGGTGTGTAGCCTGGCATGAAGACTGCTCCCCCTGAGCTGCTGCCTGACTTGTCTAAGACACCTGCCCTCTCTGCACGGCCGTTTCCATGGCTGTAGTTTTTGTGGGAGGACGGTCTTTGCCACCACACAAGATCACAGTGAGACGGAGTTCTTGCCTGACTGGCCATCAGCGGGCGCCTCCCGGGGCCTGTTTTTCCAGCAGTTGATCCTAGAGGCGCACATTCTTTGCCCTCTCCTTCGTCTCTCAGGAGACCCTGGCGGACCTAATGCTGCGGCTCCAGCTGGTGCGGCGGGAGAAGCGGGGTCTGGAGCTGCGGGAGGCTGCCCTCCGCGCCCAGGGCCCGGCCCACGTGCTCCTGCTGGAGCAGCTGCAGTGGGAGCGGGCACAGCTCCAGATGGGGGGCGCCGACAGCAGTGGTGGCGACAGCAGTGGAGGCCAGAGCAGCGGAGACGAGGAGGAGCGGGCCCAGGTGAGCAGGCCCTGCTGGACCTGGCAGAGAGAGCAGCACACTACTGGCTAGGTGGCTCTGGTCAATCCTGGCCCCCTCTGAGCCTCAGTTTCCATTTCTGCAAAAAGGAAGGAGTTAAACGATGAAGCTGCACGTCCAGCTTTACCACCTGTACTTTAGGGTTTCTTTCTTGGAGAGAATTGAGCCCAATGAGCCCCAAGGGGTTTAGCGTGTCACTCAAAGCTGTCCCTCTTCCTTCTCACCCCCAGACTTATTTACACTTCCCCCTCCACTCCAACAGGCCAGCCCATGCATCATCTCTTCCTAGATTTTGGCTCCAGCTTCCCCCCTGAGGCCTTGCCTTTTGCTCCTTCCTGTCTAATCCTGTCTGTTCTCTGCTTAAGGCCTTCAGCAGCTTCTGGAACCCTCCTTTGAATCATCTCTTCCACCTCCAAACCTTTGTACATGCTGTGCTCCTGCCAGGAACACCAGTCACTTCCCTCTTTATCTGGTTAAGTCCTTGTCCTCCTGCAGTCTGAGCTCAGACATCACCTCCTCCAGGTAGCCCTCCTAGACTGCCTTAAGATGAGCGCTCCTATGATTTATTTCCCTTGTTAGGAATTAATTTTACCCTTCTTGGGGTATCTCACCAGACTGGGGACTCTATGAGGGGAGGGGTTGTGGCCACCACAGTCTGGGAGACCTCGACATCCAGCTTGGGCTGAGCAAACCCTCAGCCTGGGCAATGTCACTACCTTCGCTTCTGTCTCTCACAGGGCATTCCTGCTGTCCCTGGTGGCAGCAGGGGCATTGATGGTGGCCAGGTGGGCAAAGTGCAGGACTCAGAGGAGCTGGCCCAGGAACTGGCAGCGTCACTCGCCCGGTGTGTGTGTGCCTGGGTCCCAGGCTGGGGGATGTGTGGCCTGGGTGGGGCATTTGGGAGAGTCCATGGCGGTGCTGTGTGCACGCCTGTGTACAGCTGTGTTCACATGGAGACAACACCGTGGGCAGGGAGGTAGGAGGCAGGAAGGAAGACAGGATTGGTATGGCTGTGAGCCCCTCTCTCCCCACCCTTGCACCAGGGCCCTGGGCCTGCGGGAGCAGCTGCAGTCTCTGTGGGAGGAACTGGAACAGATGGCTCAGAAGGGGCGAGCCAGACGTGCTCAGAGTGCTGAGCTGAACAGTGATTTATGCAAGGCTCACAGGTGGGTGCCCCTCCCCTGGAGACCTGGAAGAGCCCCTGGCTCTCTCTGAGCCTCGGCTTGCCCCCATAATGTGGGTGACAAGTTCAATCCACCCCACACCTCCCCTGGTGCCTAATGTTTGTCAGCCCCTGCTGAATGATGCAGAGGCCTCAGGAAGACCCAGTCTCAAAGAGCCCCTGCCTTGGACGGGAGGTACAGAGCCCTGTCGTGGGTGGCGTGGGGGCTCTTTCCTAGCTCAGCCTCCCCCCTCCAGCGCCCTGGTCCTGGCCTTCCGTGGCGCCCACCGGAAGCAGGAGGGGCAACGACGGAAGCTGGAGCAGCAGATGGCACTAATGGAGGCCCGACAGGCAGAGGAGCTGGCCCTGCTGGAGGCCACAGTGAGGGCCCTGGGGAGGCCCCGGCCGCCCTGCCCACCCCCCGGGCCAGGAGAAACCTTTCTGTAGGCCTTGCCCCTGCTGCATCTGGACTGGCCAGACAGCTGTGGCAGGCCATGTCATAAACTGTCCCGGAGTGATGTTATGATGTCATGTGTTGTGACTTTGCTTGTTGAGGCACGTTCAGCACGGTGGGGGCTGGTGCACCTGAGCTTCTGGGGCCTGGGGGGGAAGGTGGCTGGTCATTTGAGAAAGACTTGGTGTTTCTGGCCAGGCACCATGCGTCATGTTAACAGGACATGTCGGCGGGGTCATGCCCGAAGCAGCCTGGGCTGTGCAGTCAGGGGGTCAGTGAGGTCCTACATCCAGAGCTGGAATTCCAACTCTCACCTGCCTTCAGGAGCCCCCACACACCTTCCCCTGCCCACCCCTTCCTGGGCCGGGCCTGGCAGATGCTCCCAAGAGGAAGATGCCCCCATCCCAGACGGCAGGTGCAGGCTGGCGCGGTCCAGGGCAGAAGGCTGGCTGGAAGAGCACGGGCTCGCGGGGCGGAGGGGGAGGAGGACTCAGAGGCTGCTTTGGAAGGTGCAAAGAATGCGGGGCGAAGCTAAAGGGCCTCCGGGTAGTGGGCGCCTGGAAGGCAAAGCCTGCAAGCCGACCTCGGGCCGGCCGGGGCGGGGAGGACGGCCGAGCGCTCACGGTGGGCAGCTAGGCGCGCAGCTAGGCGCACCGGCGCTCTGGAGCCGCGCCGCCCTCAGCCGGAGCCCCCGGAGCGTCGGCGTCAGGGTCCCAGCGGCCGGCGGCCGGCGCGTCCCCTGCGGGGCCACGTGTCCCGGCCCTCCGCGCCGTCCGCCCCGCGCGGGAGAGGGGCTGGGCGACCCGGCCGGCCTCGATTAGTGGGCAGCTGTCCCCTGCAGGGCGGTAGCTGAAGCCCAAGACGGGATTAGAAGGGGTTTCGTCGCAGGCCGGTGTGGGCTAGCTGCCAGGCCGCCCCTGTGCGGGCGTGCGCGGGGGGGGGGGGGGGGGGGGGGGGGGGCGGTGGCTGCCTTTGCGGGGCGCCGGCGGCCGAGGTCTGCGCCAGCCCGCCGCCTGGCCTCTGCAGGTCCTCTCAGCCGCGGGCGCCGCGGGCGGGCCCTGGGGCTGGCGACCTTCGCACCCCGCGCACTCCTTCTGGACCGAGGCCGACTTTGAGAAAAGCAGGGAAACCGAGGCGGGCAAGGTCGCCCATGGCGGGGCACAGGAACCGACCTTACCCGTTCTTGTCCCCTCTCTCCCCAATAGTGCAAGAATGACCTTAGCCCCCAGACTCACAAGGTTGCCCCTGCTGGGGGCTGGGGGAGGGGACAAAAGCAGACGAAGTGACCTGTTGGAGGGTGGGAGGAGTTCGCGCTGGAGGAGGGCCGGGGCAGGTTCCCAGGCCGCCAGCCGGCGCTAGCCGTTCCCACGGGTGCCCCCGCGCAGATGGGCCCGGGCCTCTTTGTCCCCGTCCGCGGCCGCCGCAAGGTCAAATGTCACCGCGGGGCCGCGGGCAGGGGTCAGGGGGGTGGGGCCGGACTCCCTCAGGGCCCCAGGGGGTGCGGGGCGGCGGAGTACTGGGAGGGGGCGGGGCGGCCGCCGAGGGGTTGGACCAGCCTGGTTCTGGGGTCTGCGGCGACCTTCTTCCCCTAAATCTCCAAACTGGCCCCAGACTGTCGCTTCTGAACCGGCCCCCAGACTTGTGTCCCTCAAACCCGGTTCCCTGCCCCACCCCTCCCCTCTCCCTCCCTTCCCTGAGCCTTCTTTCCCTTCCCAGTCTCCCTTTCTGATCCCTTCTCTGAGATCCCCACCCCGTCTTCCCTTGCCAAGGATCTTAGAAAGTCCCGCCAGGGGCCTAGGACCCGTGTCCTCGCCCCAAATACAAACCAGCCAGCGCCCCCACATTGCCGGACAGCCCCAGAACCAAAGGGTCCTCTCTAACCTTCCAGGTCCCCGTTCCCCAGGGGGCTTACAGGGCAGAGAACTCCACTCTGCTCAGACCCATGGGAAGTCCTTGCTCTTGGCTAACTCTAGTCCTTCTTACTTTCTGTATTTGCTAAAACCTCCCCCACATCATGTCCAGCTAGACCCTCCCTGAGAGTGCTGTGCCTGGCTTTTCCAGAACCTCGGTGTCCTAAGTGTTGCAGTGTCTCCAGGCATCCCCAGCGCCATGCCTGCCCACCACCACGGAGGGTGCTCCCTCAGATGTCATATGGAGAGGGGATGCCTTTCCCAAGGCCCCTTCCTGAGAGAGGCGGGTGTAGGAGCCGGCGGGGGGTAGAGGGTACTGCTCTCCTGCCCGCAGCCCTCCCAGAGGCCCAGCCACGTGCTCTGGTGTCTCGCTGTGGGCCCTGCGCAGGGCAGAGGCGACTGAACCTGAGGGACTCCAAGGGGAAAGGTCACTCCAGCAAGGGCTTTTCCAGCCGGTTAAACGTTAACAGGCCCAGAGCTAGAGGCTGGCTTCCCCAGCCCGGAGGAGCGGGGGCATACAAAGGGTGCTTAATAAATGCTGGTGGGCCCCAGCTGGCGTCTGGGGCGTGGGGGGGCGGGAGTGGGGTGGGGAGTTGGAGGCGGGGCGGCAGCTGGGAAGCTCCGGGGAGCCTGGAAGAGACATCTGCAGTCCAGCCGGCCGCCCGGCCAAGCCCTTTCTGTAAAGCTCAAAAAGGAAAGGAAATTAAGGAGGAAAAAGGGCAGGCCCCAGCAGGGGTGGTGGGCATTCCTGCCGCCTCCAGCCTGGCTGGGCTGGGCGCCCTGCCCCCAGAGGCCTGAGATTCTGCCGAGGGGCCCCCTGACCTCGCGCCCCCGCCTGCCGCAGACCGCAACATCCCTTCCCCCTGGAGATTCCGAGCACCAGGTGTTAGCCCAAGCAGAGAAAGGGTGCGGTGGGGGTCGGACGCGGCGACTTTCTGGAAGAGGAAGCAAACACAATCCATCATGCGACTGTGCAAAGAAATGCCCCAGGCTCTGTGTGTGCTTGCGTGTGTGTGTGTGTGTGTGTGTGTGTGTGTATTGCGCAGGGGCGTGCCCCCCGGGTGCAACTGGCCCCCATTATTGCTTCTGCCGGGAATGCAGGGGGGGTTCGGAGGGGCGCCTCGAGGGCGGCTGAGCGACGCAACGTCCAAGGCCGGAGGTGGAGGGGAGGGCCTCGGACAGACATCTTGGCGAGGCTGCGGAAGGGCAGAGGGCAGCGGCGGCTCAGGCTCCCGCCGCGGCCCGGCAGGGGTTAAGGCTGGAGCGGCGCGGGGGGGCGGCGCGGGGGCCGGGGGAGGGGGCAGGGTCAGGCCGGCGGCCCGCGCTCCGCCCCCGCCCCCCCCGCCGGCCCGGGTGCCGGGCGCCGCGCACGGCCACCCATGCCCTTATAAGGGCGGCCGTCGCCGGGGCAACGAGCGCCCGCCCCCAGCCCGCGGCGCGCGCCCCTGCCCCCGCCCCCGCCCCCCGCCCGCCCCGCGGATGGAACGTTGTGTGTCAAACCGGCCGCAGCGCGAGGCCGGCGCGCGGGGTCGGCGGCGGCGGCGGCAGCGGCGGCGAGAGCGAGGCTCGGGCCCAGGCGCAGGCCCAGGCCGGGCGGGCGCGGCCGCAGCGGGGGCGGCAGCTCGGGGAGCGCCGGCCCGCGGCCCTGCAGGTCCCGCTCAGCCGCCGGGGGGCCCCGGGGCCCCAGGGGGCGCGGCGACCGGCCCCGGCGCGCGCCCGCCGCCCCTCCCCCCCGGCGCGAGCGGCCGCGCAACTTGCGGCCAAACTTTCCCCCCGGCCTCCAGCGCTCCGATGGCGGCCCGCTAAGTTGGCCGCAGCCCCCGGCCGAGCGGCGGCCAGGCCAGAGGGCGCCCCCTGCGCAGCCCGGGCCGGGCCATGGCCCGCGCGCCCCCGCTGGGGCTCCAGGGCGGCGGGGCGCGAGTCCCCGGGGCCCCCGGCCCGCGCCTCTAGCGTGCCCCCCCCGGCCCCGGGCCCTGCCTCGCGCACGCGTGGGAAAGTTGGCCTGGAACCGGCCCGACCAGTTCCGCCCGGGCGCGCGGACCGGCCGCAGGAAGTTGCTGCAAAACTTTTCTGGGGGGTGCAGCCGGTGCCCCCCGCGCGCCGGGGCCGGATGCGCGCCGGGTAGGGTCCCCCGGGCCGAGAGAGGTGCCCGGAGGGAGGAGCGCGGAGGGGGCGCCCTGGCCCCGCTGCCCTGGGGCTATGGCCATGGTGACCGGCGGCTGGGGCGGCCCCGGCGGCGGCGGCGGCGACACGAACGGCGTGGACAAGGCGGGCGGCTACCCGCGCGCGGTCGAGGAAGACTCGGCCTCCCCTCCCGGCGCCGCCAGCGACGCGGAGCCGGGCGACGAGGAGCGGCCGGGGCTGCAGGTGGACTGCGTGGTGTGCGGGGACAAGTCGAGCGGCAAGCACTACGGCGTCTTCACCTGCGAGGGTTGCAAGAGCTTCTTCAAGCGGAGCATCCGCCGCAACCTCAGCTACACCTGCCGGTGAGCCCTCTATTCGCGCCCCGCCGCCGCGCCCCCAGCCCCGGCCTGGACCGGGCCTGTGACCTGCTCGGTCACCTTGGGCCTGGTGCTGACCTACCCTGGGCCTCCACTCCCCCTCTGGGATAGGGGCACAGGTCCCTCTTCCCCTCTCCCTTCCATTTCTAGGGTTGTGTATACAGTCGGCGCTGTTTCGATGCGGGTCCCTCATCGGGTGGTCCCTTGCGGCTTCCGCCCCAGTTACTTGCTCCTCCTCTCTCCCTCTTTTCTCCGGAGAGGGGTCATCTCCGCGGGGGGGAGGGGTTAGGGGGTGCTGTCAGGGTGGCACCCTAACCCCAGGGCATCCCTCCTCTCGGGCATCCGGGCGCACGGGGGCCCCCGCGGGAATCGAACGTGAAACTTGGACTGTGGGGCTCGAAGCGTCCAGGGGCCATTGTCTGCGGCCGCGCGGATCGATACGGCGCGCCCTTGGGGTCAAATATCACTTCCAAAGTCGCCCTGGCCACCGAGGCGGCGGCCGGAGCGAGACTGGGTGGCAGAGGGCGGCCTCCTTCGCCTGGGGGGGCCGTGCTGTGGGGTGGAGCTGGGTCTGCCCATGGGGGGAACCCCCCCGGGCTCACCCTGGGCCTTGGGTCACCGGAAGCCGCCGCTGGGAGGACTGGGAGGGCGGCTGGATCTGCCCGCGCCTCGGCTGCTCCCCGCCCCCGTGCCCTCTCACCCCTGGCAGGAGTCGGGGCAGACCGAGGCTCCCGGAAAATCCCTGAAACTTCGCTGGCCTCTCAGACGGGGTGGGCGTGAATGCTCCGAGAAGGAGCCGGGGCGCCTTAGGTTGCAGTCCCGGCTGACAGGGCGTGGCCTTGCCAGCTTCTCTGGTTGGTCCTGGGGCATTAGGTCCCCTGGAGAAGGTTCTGGGGTTGGGTGTCCCTTTCCCACCGTTTTCTGGTGAGCGTCCTTTCGCTCCGTTGACAAGCCCCACTCTGCGTCCTCTGAACGTGTACGGCTTTGCAGAGCCAACATGGAGAGTCCCATGCTCCAGATGCGCAAAACTGAGGCCGGAGAGCCTTGCCCTGGGTCACCGGGGAGAGGCCCTGCCGCACTTGGGCTTAGCAGGGGGCACGTGGGGCTGGCGAGATGGCGGTGGTTGAGTCGAGGTCAGGGCATCCCCCTGGAGAGCTGCTGATGGAGGGCTCGTTAGCAAGGCCACCAGGCAGGACACCCAAGGCTGGAGTTTGGCCCCAGGTCCAGGGTCAGGGCTTGTCTGGGGTGGCCGTGTGTGCTCTGTTTAGGGGGTGGGGGGCTGGCTTAGTGCCTCCTCCCGCGCTAACTGGGCCACCAGACTTTGGCCTCATTCTTACTGCTGCAATAACTGCCTGCTCTCTGGCCGGGTCTTTAGGGAGGGCAGGGAGGGGTTCAGGCACTTTCCGGGTCCAGGGGCTCCCTGAGGGCGGGGGCAGGGAGCACCAAGGTGGAGGAAGGAGGCAGCATTGTTTGGAGCTGGCAGGTTCTTCAGAAGCTCTGTGCTGGGTCACCTGGTGAAGTCACTGCTGCTCTCTGAGCCTCAGATTGATTCAGCAAAGTCTCCTCAGAGCCCAGCTTGGGTGGTTCCCCAGAGAAACCCAGCTCCAAGCCCAGCCCTCTTCCATTCGGGAGGAGACAGAGAGCTGCAGATGCCCCCAGCCTGTGGCCTGGGCTGGGCAGAGGGAGGGATGGGCCTGGGGTCCCAGGAGGGAGCAAGGGGCTCTGCCTGAGGCTCAGGGAGGGCCGCTTGAAGGAGGACCACAGAGGGGGCCTGCAGAGAGCTGCCCTAGGACGCTTCGTGGCAGGTCGGGGGCACTGTTGTCAGGTGAGAACCCCAGGCGGGGGAGAAGTTAGACTGAGTGGATCTGAGATGCTGGACCGAGGGTCTCACGGAGCCACGGAGGATGTGTGGACAAGAGAGGGTTGGGATCAAATTGGACTGGAGGCTAGAAGCTCAGTGAGGAGGCTGAGCTGGGCCACAGAGTTGGGCCAAGCATGTGCTCTTTAGGTGGGATAGCAGGCAGAACTTCCCATCTGGAGGGACAGGAGACCTGTCCTGACTCCACACCTGGGGAAGTGGTGGCAGAAGGTTCAGGGCCTCCGCTGAGGTCAGGGGCCCTTTCCACCCAGCTGCTCAGGACCCTCCCCCGCCTGCTTGCTGGGCTTTGTTCTGGTTCTGCCTGAGCTCCTTCCGCCCTAGCAGGGCCTCTTCCTGGGGGCTCGGGCTGGTCCAGGGGCAGAGAGCAGAGGCCTGGGCTCACAGGCCAGGCCAGGACCCTGGGCACTTGGAGGTCCCCCAGAGCCTCAGCTCTCCTAAAGCTGCCATTGGGACCCCCAGCTGGGGCCTGGGTCTTGAGGCACTGCCCCAGGGCCCCCAGATTTCCCCAGACCCGGTGCCTCCTACTATTGGCGGCCTCTGGCCTTCCTTTTCCAGGTGAGGAGCCTGAGGCGGGGTGGAAAAGTGGCTGCCTGGGCCTGGGCGGGTCTGCTTGTCACCTACCTTGAGGGTTTCATTGTGGTTGCCTCCGGCACCCTCATGGTGGCCCGGCGGGGCTCCCAGGGTGTCTGCCCTGGGCTGCGTGCGGAGAGATGTGGAGGGAGCAGAAGGTGCCAGGGCATTTGAGGAACAGAGGCCTGAACCTGCCTGCCTGAGGCTGACCTTGGACAGACAGACGGACAGATGGAGAGCTCACTCTCTTGCAGGGCAGGGCCCTTGGGAGGAGCAACAATGATCCCCCAAGAGCCACCCAGAGGAAGCTTCTTGGGCTCAGTTAGAAGGTGGGAGGTCTTCCCACAGGGGGGGAGGTGGGGGTGGGACCTTAAAGGGGGGACAGGCATTCATTCATTCATTCGTTCCTTCATTGGTGGCAGCCTTGTGCAGGGCAATGATGCTGGGCCCCACAGTGCTGTGACCCCATAGGGGTCCCTGGCCTGGCCCCTAGTCTCTTGGTCACCTCTCAGAACCCTGCTCCCTGACTCCGTTCTTTCTCTGCTCTCACATTGCTCTTGGGACAAAGACTCCACCCCTTAGGCTGACAATGGCCAAGTAAAATGAAACTGTTTAGGCCTCCATATTTTCAAATTTCCAAGCTTTCGCTCTCTCTGATCATCTGGGGAACTTCTGTTCATCCTTCAAAACCCAGTTCCAGCATACCCTCCCTAGTATGCTAATCTGCTTTGCCATGGACTCCTATTCATCCATCACCACCCACCCCGACTCTTTTTTCCTCTTTGCAGACCTGCAGGCTTAGCCCCTGGGCCCCTTTGAGGTCACTTCCCCAGCCCCAGGGAGGCCCCCAGTGGTGTTTCTCTGGTGCATCCTTCAAAGTGGCTCAGGGAGCAGGATGTAGGTGTCCAGGTGACCCCCACGGTGACCTCTGAGTGCTCGCAGGTCCAACCGTGACTGCCAGATCGACCAGCATCACCGGAACCAGTGCCAGTACTGCCGTCTCAAGAAGTGCTTCCGGGTGGGCATGAGGAAGGAGGGTGAGTCCCCGTGGGGCCGGGCGCGGGGGCGGGCGGGCTCTGGGCCTGCTGACCTCACCTCTGAGCCGGGCCGGGCCCTGGGCTGCGGGAATCTGATTAGCCAGTGGGCAGCCATGTCAGGACTGCTCTCCCCGGGCCCTTGAGGCAGGTTCCCCAGCCCTGCCGCGTCGGTGGCCCCCTGCCCCCAGCCCGGCCACCACTTTCTGAACAAGGGTATACTTTTTTATTTGATTTGCTTTTCTCCTCCCTGCCTCCTCGTGTTTGCCCAAGGCAGGAGCTCGCCCGATAGAGGCAAAGGGCTGTTTACCCTTCCGCCTGACCCCGGGCACCCGGAGCCAGGGCAGGCCAGCCTCCTGTCCCTGCCCCGGGGACTTGGGCGGACACATGCGGGGCAGCTGGGCCTAGAACTCGACCAAACCCCCTTAGAGTTCAAGCGGAACCCAGAGACTTGCGCACGGAGCCTGGGCGCCCCACCCCGGGCTTCATGCCACTGCGTGTGCTCTCAGGGCCAGGCTGTGGCCATGGCTCCTCTCCACCTGCAGCCGGAGTCTCTCCTGCTCTGAAGTTGGCTGCTTCTCTGCCGGGCCTCTGTGGAAGAAGCTGGGAACAGCTGCTCAGAGTTTTTCTTTTAAAACCGTCTGATCATTCACTCCCTTTGATCCTTTTAAGTCTGAGGTGACTCTCCTGCCCCACCCCCGCACCTGCATTCTGCCTCCATTTGACCTAAAATCCTACTGTACCTTCAATCAGAGCTTCAGATCTCTAAAGTTTCAGGAGTGGAAATGATCATAATCTTAGCTTGTGCCCGAAAGCACAGTCCTACCTCAGGGCCTTTGCACAGGCTGATTCCTGTCTGGAGCCTCCTTTCTTCAGATACCTGCTTGGCTTCCTCTCTCCCCTCATTTACAGTTTGCTCAAACACCACCTCCTCAGAGAAGCTCTCCTGATTGCCCCTCGCCATCCCCTTTATTTCACACCATCCACCTTGCTGTCTGATTCACTTGCCCCCCCACAAGCACGGCTGCTCCCCGAGGTCAGGGGCTCTTGTCTGGTTTTCTGACATATCCCCAGTGCCCCCAGCAGGTTCTGGGACACAGAAGGTGCTCAGTAAATGTCTCTGGGCTTGAATGACAGTCTGTTTAGGTCTTACTTCGTGCCAAACAGGTTATTAGAGTGCCACCTAATTCAGTGATTGGTGTCAGCATTGCTGTTATCACTGTCAGCATGTGCATTTTACAGACGGGGAAACTGGGCGCACAGTGGAGAGGCGGGGCCGTTTGCTGGGGTCAGAGAGCAGTAGAGTTGTGTGGGACTTGAACCCGCGGTCTGGGCTGAATGAGGAGGAGGAAGAGCTGGGGAAGGGGTGCTCAGAGTGGGAACAGCAGGTGCAAAGGCCCTGAGGTGGGACCATGGCTGGGGGATGGAGGGATGGTGAGGTGGGGTTTACAACTCAGTGAGCAAAGGGGGAAGGAGAAGCTCCCCGATCCCCCAGAGCCAGGGGTCAAGCTGGCATTCACTGCAGCCCCATCCGGCCATACTCATTTGACAGGCGACCCTGAGACTTAGAAGTCCCCTGAGCAGGCTGGAACCTGAGCCTCTGCCTCCCTGCTCAGCTCTGCCACCCCCGGGTCCCCCCCAGGGCCCGCTCCCCATCCACCCCACGGTGGGTTGACCAGAAGTTCACGGGGGTGGCGGGACAGGGCATGCCAGCTCATTTCAGTTGGTTCATTAGTCTGCCTGGCACAGGGCCCAGCCTGGCACAGGCTGGACAGGCATGCAGCCACTCTTCCTCCTCTTTGTGTCTCGGTTTCCCTCTCATCCACCTGGTCACCCACGACACTGGCCAAGGCCGGCAGTGGGTCCTGCTCTCCTCACAGCAAGGCTCCTGAGGGTCGCTGAGCTTTATTGAGCACGTCCCGCAGGCCAGGCTGCTGCTTCTAGCGCTGGGCGGCTGCAGGGACCCTGCGGGAGGTCTGCTGGGGGCGGGTAGAGAAATGACCCATCTCCACAGGAGAGGTCTCCCTGGATTCCCCGTGATTGACAGGTCAGCCTCCTTGGCTGCAGAGCAGAGCTCACACGGTCCAGTGGGAGGGGGCCAGGTGTGGATTAAATTAGCCCTCCCCTAGCGGCCCCATTCCCGTGCCAAGGTCCCTGCACCAGGCTCCTCTGCGGGGAAGTGGGGGTGGGGATGGTGGCTGGCCCTGGCCTCAGGCTGGAGGCACAGGGCAGAGCAGGGGGGCCCTGTAAGGCCCCGGCCTCCCAGCGAGCTGTTCGCCCATGGGGTGGGGATGGGGTTCCAGGGGAAGACTGGGCGTCCTGGGCCTTGGAGCCGAGGGGCCAAGTGGCCCTCTAATGACTGTCTCCCCTCTTTATTCCTCCCCCCCCATGACTCCGGCCCCTGCTTTCCCCTTCCTCCTTCCCTGTTCCTCCCTCTTCCTGACACCCCACCCTCCCCTCTCTGGTGTGTCCGTGTCCCCCCCCCCCCTCGGGGCCCTCAATTCCTTTCCCGTACCCATTTCCGTGACTCTTCTTCTCCATCTCCTTCCCTTCCCCATTTCCTGCGGGGGGCGGGGGGTGCTCTCTCCCGTCCCCTCCGTGCCCTCCTCCCCGCTTCCCTTCCCTGCGGCCCGACCCCCTCCCTCCCCTCGCAGCGGTGCAGCGCGGCCGCATCCCGCACTCGCTGCCGGGCGCCGTGGCCGCCTCCTCCGGCAGCCCGCCGGGCTCGGCGCTGGCGGCGGCGGCGGCGGGCGGAGACCTCTTCCCGGGGCAGCCGGTGTCGGAGCTGATCGCGCAGCTGCTGCGCGCCGAGCCCTACCCCGCGGCGGCCGGGCGCTTCGGCGCGGGGGCCGGCGCGGCGGGCGCCGTGCTGGGCATCGACAACGTGTGCGAGCTGGCGGCGCGGCTGCTCTTCAGCACCGTGGAGTGGGCGCGCCACGCGCCCTTCTTCCCCGAGCTGCCGGTCGCCGACCAGGTGGCGCTGCTGCGCCTCAGCTGGAGCGAGCTCTTCGTGCTGAACGCGGCGCAGGCGGCGCTGCCCCTGCACACGGCGCCGCTGCTGGCCGCCGCCGGCCTCCACGCCGCGCCCATGGCCGCCGAGCGCGCCGTGGCCTTCATGGACCAGGTGCGCGCCTTCCAGGAGCAGGTGGACAAGCTGGGCCGCCTGCAGGTCGACTCGGCCGAGTACGGCTGCCTCAAGGCCATCGCGCTCTTCACGCCGGGTGAGAGGCGGGCGCGCGCCCTGCGCCCCGAGGCCTCCACCCCCAGGTCCCGGGGTCCCCGGACCCAAGGCTGGCTCTGGCTGGCCCCGTGCCTCGGGCTCCCACAGCCGCTCTCCCTGACTCCCAGGCTCCCCGAGCCAACGCCCCGCCGCCCCCTCATCAAGGTGTTCTTGCTCGGTGAGGGGTCGTGGCGGGGGGTGGGTGACCGCTGACACCTGGTTCTGGCCTTCATTCCCTGATCTCTGTCCTTCCTAAACCCTCTGACCCACTCCGCCGACTTAGGGTTCTCTTCCCGCACTCACGCGAGGCTGCCCCTCTCCCTGCGTCCCGGGCCCCCAACCCGCTCCCTGGGTGGCGTCCGCGCGGCTCGGCCACGCTGCACGCGTAGGGGCGGGGCTTGGAGGCCCCTCCCGCCGAGGGGCGGGGCTGTCCGAATACCGGCCTTGCCCTGAGTGACGGCAGAAGCTGCACCTTATTCCGGGGACTGGTGGCCGGCTGGCTCTGGGCTCTGGATGGCGCAAGATCCCGCTAGGTGTCTCCCTGGGGCCAGGGATGCGGCAACCATACCCAAGCCTCTGGGACAGGCCTTGCATCTGATAAATATGGCTTTGTCCCTCCTCCTTTCCCAGAAGACTGCCCCCCACCTTCACGGCCCCGGCTAGATGCTGTGCCGGTCACTCACAGCCCGGGCTCCTCTGGGCTGTCTGAATACCGCCTCTGGGCTTTGCCTTACTCCCCAAGTTCCCTCCCCAGCTTCCCCTTGAGCTTGATTAGAACTTGTCTCCGGGCCAGGCATCTCAGTCGGGTGGGTCCCCCTGCACCCTTGAGACATCACTGCCCCTAGCCCTGTGTCATCGTCCTTAGATGAGACCACCTCAGTATCTCTAGGACCGACACTGCCTTAGATACTTCTGTTTGTGTCCAGGTCCCATCTCCCACCCCCTGAGTGCCCCGTCCTTCCGTACTCACACCCTGAGTGGTGGCCCCCAGTCACCCCTGGGGACCTGCATCGTCCCGCCACCTCCCACCCCTGTCTCACCTTGCCCTTGTCCCCCCAGATGCCTGTGGCCTCTCGGACCCCGCGCACGTGGAGAGCCTGCAGGAGAAGGCGCAGGTGGCCCTCACCGAGTATGTGCGGGCCCAGTACCCGTCCCAGCCACAGCGCTTCGGGCGCCTGCTGCTGCGGCTGCCCGCCCTGCGCGCCGTGCCCGCCTCCCTCATATCCCAGCTCTTCTTCATGCGCCTGGTGGGCAAGACGCCCATCGAGACGCTGATCCGGGACATGCTGCTGTCGGGCAGCACCTTCAGCTGGCCCTACGGCTCGGGCCAGTGAGCGCTGGGCGGGCGCCGGCCTCCGGGCAGGGAAGCCCGGCCGCCACGGGGACCCCAGGTGGAGGACCCCGGCTGCTGTCTTCGGACTCTTGTTTTTTTAAAGACTGTGAAATGTTTGTCTTTTCTGTTTTTTAAATGATCATGAAACCAAAACGAAACTGGTGGTTCAGACTCCAGCTTTGTCCTCCCCACAACCCCTGGCCAAGATGGGGCCTAGGGCCTGAGGGGCCAGCGGTGGGGACCTCGTGGGCGTAGGGTGGGCTCCCCTGGTGTGATGGACAGAGGCCTGGCATCTGGACTGCAGGGGCAGCCCCAGCGGGCAGTGGTGGCGCGCCCCAGGTGGGTCCTCTGGACATGTCATCCCCGTCAGACACTACATGACAAATGAATCAAGGCCACTAATAAAAATGTTTCCTGCCTGCACGACCCAGCATCTTTGTGAGGGGAGCGCGGGATGGGATGGGGCCTGCCGGGAGCACACACACGCAGCCATCTGGAATAGCCACAGCCTAACAAGAGCCCTCCTTGCTGCTTTTGTTAGACAGTTTTGTGGGGAAACAGGCTGGGGGCAGGGTGTGGGGCTTGAGGTCAGCCAGTCAGCCCAGCAGGTGGCTCAGGTTCAAATTGAGGCTCTGGCCTGGGCGGGGAGCTTCGCGGATTGACACATGCCCTGAACCAAACGGTGTTTCACCGTTCATCACGTGTCTGGGCCCCAGTGTCCTCCGAGAAACGTCTGGGGCCAGCTTTTTTTTTTTAAAGATTGGCCCTGAGCTAATATCTGTTGCCAATCTTTTTTCTTTTCCCCAAAGCCCCCCAGTACATAGTTGTGTATTCTAGTTGTGCTGTGTGGGACGCTGCCTCAGTATGGCTTGATGAGCGGTGCTCGGTCTGCGCCCAGGTTCTGAACCAGTGAAGCCCTGGGCTGCTGAAGCAGAGCATGTGAACTTAACCAGTTGGCCACAGGGTGCTTCCTGGGCTAGTTCTTTCCCAGCCCAGACACAGCCCTCCATGCCCCTGGCCACAGTGATTGGTTCAGGGAGGCCCAGAGCTGGGCAGTGAGATTGAGTGGCAGGATTTGGGACTAGGAGGATATAATCAAAGCAAAGCAGAGGCAAAAGAGGAACATCAATATTGCTGGATAACTTTCGAGCTCCTGGATCAAGCCATACCTGAAACCATTAGACTTCAGTTTCAGTTCCATGAGCTGACTTCCCCTTTTGTGCTTCAGCCAGTTTAGGTTTGGTTTCTTCTCACACATAACTTAAACACTGTTTCCGAGATTGGCATTTGGAAGGCAGGGACCTCTAAGGATAGACTTTGAAATGTGGAATTCATTCAGTTGATACAGGGTGACGCAGGTCACCAGGAACCCTGCCATCCTGGCCTTGGAAGTTTGTGCCCCAGCTCTGTGGTCGTTCCCAGGACTGTGGCTCTAGGGGGTGGGTAAAGGAGGCTTGGCTAGTGGTGGGGGGTGTACCCCTGGGTCCTGACTGAGGTCTTGCCAGGCAGACAAGCCGTCCATCAAAGATGCCCTTCTGAAACAGTGAGAGAAGAACTCGGGCCTCACGCTGCAGTCAGGGCCGGCGCTCAGTCCAGGAAGCAGTCCCAGTCCTCCCAATGCTCCTTGTGAGCACTCCCAGCCTCCCCCATGTCCATCTTGGAGGGGGCCTGGGAAGAGCAGGGAGTGAGGCTGCTGCCCGTGGAATGAATGAGGGTCTCGTGATATGCTCTGCACCCAGAAGGGGCCTGGGATGGATAGGCTGCAGGGCTCCCAGTGGAGGCTGCACTGGTTTCTGCTGTGGGTCAGCATCTTCCACGAGGTCCTGTGGGTAAGTGAATGTGTCACTCCAGTCGGGCTGGACAGCAATGCCCCATTTCTCAGATTCACAGGACATCTGAGGACTAGCAAGCCCATTCCAGTCGCCAGGTCAGTCTTGCGTGCCTGTTCAGACCTGACTGCTGAACTCCTACTTCTTCTACAAAACCCTACCCATATGGCCCCCCTGCAAAAAGACCTCTTGAGCCTCCTTGGTTGTTCAGGCTGCCATCCTGCCCTCTGTTATTGCTCTATCACATTGGGCCCAGGGCTGTCTTCCCTGGGGACAGGGGCTCCATGAGGACTGATCTCGGACTGAGGCCTCTCTGTGACCCTGTGGCTGGCACTGCCTTTGCTGCCTGCAGTCTGCCTCCCTGTGGCTCCCTCGGGAGGCCAAGACTCAAAGAGGGCCCAGGGGGTCTGGCCTTGCCCATGCCCCACCCACCTGGGCCCTGGCATGGGGTGGACACCGAAGGACCATCCTCGGACCAGGCACGTGAACTGGGCTCACAGCACAGCGGTGACCACGGCTCAGCCTGTGCCGCCCGGGAGCCGTGGACGAGTTTAGGGGCCCACCTACCCGCGCTGGCGTCCCCGCCCCCGCTGGGCTGTCCCCAGCATCGCGCCACAGGAATTCTCCAGGAGGCAGCCCCACAAGACTTGGGACCCTCCGCCTGGCCCGCCCTGTGACCAGCCCTGCGGGAACTCTGGCCCTGGGGCTCCCCGCCACGGCCGGCCCAGGAGGCAAAGCTGCAGGGGCCCTCAGCTTCCCGCCGGACAGCCCCCGGAGGCTCTGCGGGGAGAGGGAGCCCCTGGACAGACGAGGGTCCACACCCTGCCCGGAGTCCCTCTCTCAAAACCCGATTTTCTTCCCTCTAGAAAATGGAAGAACAGGGTCCAGCTCCGTGGCCGAGTGGTTAAGTTCACGCGCTCTGCTGCAGCGGCCCAGGGTTCGGATCCTGGGTGCGGACATGGCACCGCTCGTCAGGCCACGTTGACGTGGCGTCCCATATCCCACAACTAGAAGGACCTGCAGCCAGGATATACAACTGTGTACGGTGGGGGTTTGGGGAGATAAAGCAGGAAAAAAAAAAAAAAGAAAATGGAAGAACAGATTTTTGGTGCCAACAGAGTGAAATCAGGAGTAGATATTTAATAAACGTTTATTCCCCTGGGATGGAAAGCAGGACCTGACTTAGGGGACTGACTGAAACCTGGGGTCCCCATGGGGTCAGGGCCGGGGCTCCCAGACAAGGTCCTGGGAGGACTTCCTGGAGGAGGGGCCCTCAAAGCTGAGCCTCAAAGGCCGAGGCATAGGGACTCAGGCGGGGGGACAGCAAGGGCTGAGGCCTGAGGCGGGACGAGAGGCCAGGGCAGAGTGGGACGTGTCCCTGTGCCTGGGTGCCAGGACGCTCAGAAGTACACAGAGCCCTCGCTGTCTCCTCGCTCGTCGAACTTCCGGATCTGCGTTTTGAGGTGCCTCAGCTTGCCCTTCAGGTAGCGGCAGCGAGCCTGCTTGTCCAGGAAGCTGGGGTCCTGGGCAGGGCAAGAGCCGGGAAGTCCTTGTGGCAGTCTGGCCTATGGCCCTCAAGCTGTTCGACTTTTTGCGTTTTCCTCTCTGAGCCTGTTTTCTTTCCTTGACACTGGGCTCGAGTGTCCCGGCCTCACAGGGGCCTCAGGGGCACAAGGCCAGGCTGCGGGCCTCAGGAGGCCTGACTCACCATCTGCTTCTTCTCAAGTTCCCTCCAGATGCGGGCAGCGACGTGTGCCTCCTTCTGCAAGGGGAGAAGGAAGACGGGGGCTCAGAGAAGCTGGACCCGAGGAGGGATGGGGAAACTGAGGCTCCGAAAGACAAAGTAACCCATCTAGGGAGGACCTCAGGGGCTGACCTTGACCCATGCACTGTGGTGCCCACCCAGCCCGGTGGAGGAAGAGGCCTGGAGACCTGGAGCCAGTGGGAGGCCCGGAGGCCGCGGCAGGGATCCACCAGGTGGCTGACCTGGCTCCGGGGCGGGGGCAGTGAGTTGAGCAGGGCCTCCAGCTGCCGGAGCTTTGCCTGTGCAGCGCCCACCTCCTGCTGGAGCTCCAAGAACTCTGGGTACTGGTCCTGGAACACTGCTGCGTAGCGGCGCCGGCCCCGCTCACTATTCACTGCTGGATACTTACTTTGGGATTGAAATGGGGTCACAGGGTGAGTGTAAAGAACCCTCCCTTTGCCTTAGTCAATGTAATTAGTTTTCCTTTGTCCATGCTAGGCTCCCTGCCCCAAATGTCCTTTTTGTTTTTACTGTTTGGCAAACTCTTATTCACTTGTCAAAGCCCTAGCCTCAGTGCCCCTTCTCTGTTCCCAGGCATCAGGAACCACATGGGGGACACTCACAGCTCATAGTCGGGCACTGGCTGGGGCCTAGGTATACGTCTCCCAGGGATGGTTCCAATAGACTTCTTGGTGCCAAGGACGGGGGAGGGCAGCTCATCCTCAAATACAATCTTCTTGGGCCTTGCCCTGTGCGCCCCTGGCTGGGGCTGGCACAGACGGCAGGGAGCGCTGGCTTCCACTCGCTGCAGACGCCGCAGGAATCAGGGTTTGGAGTTAAGGAGGGAATCGGGAAGCCGGGATCCCTCAAACTGCGGGGAAATGAAGCCCTGGCCTAGGCTCGGCCTGGGGACCTTCCTCCCGTTCAGACTCACCGGGGGCCCAGGGCCGGGCGGGAGGGTCTGCAGGGCCCCCGGGGCGCCGCGGGTCTGCCGGGGCTTCCGGGCGGGCATCGGCCTCGGGGGGGGGCCGCTCGGGCGTCCCCGGGGCGGAGGGCGGGTCCTGCGGGGGCCGCGGGGAGCCGCGCGCGGCGGGCGTGGTCGGCGGGCTGCCTGCGGACACCGGGGAGGACGCGCCTGGAGGGGCTCAGCGGGCACGCGCGCGGAGGCGGGCCCGGCCCCCTCTATTTGTATAGACGCTCGCGATTGGCCCTCACAGCACCCCCTCCCCCAGGCCCCGCCCCTGGCTGCGTCACCCGGCAGGACGCTATGCAAATAAGCCCCGTCGACACGGCGCGTCGGGCCCGGTTCACGTTAACCCCCGCGCTGCCGCAGCGTCGCCCGCTAGGGCGCGCGGAGCCCTCGGACACCACCCCCGAGAAGCGCCCCGGACTGCCGCCCCGGCTGCAGGCCGCACGGGCCGCTCCCGCCCGGGGTCACCTGTCCCAGCGTCCGGAACTCCGAGCCTGGGTCCACTCCCGGGGAGGCGCCGGAGTCCTAGTTGTGCATTAACTGCAAAGTTGGACCCGACTGGCGGGGTCGCTCCCCAGCACGGGGGCAGGGCTGGCGGGACAGGGCGGGGCTGGCGATGAGGGGGCGGGGCCGGCGGCGAGGGGGCGGGGCCGGCGGCGAGGGGCGGGGCCTGGCGGTGAGGGGGCGTGGCCTGGCGGGCCAGAAAGCGGAGCCACACCCTAGAAGCGCAGGTTCGCGTCCGACCGAGACTCAGACCTGCTGTGTGTTTGGGGCTCAGCCTCTCTGACTCAGTTTGTCTGAAAAACCGGTGGTTTGGGCGCACTTGCACTTATCTATTTACTCAGCAATTGTATTTTTTAAACATTTCTTTAAATAATCGCTAGAGGTATGTTTAGAAAATTCAAACAATAGAAAAGACACGTAGGGCAAAAGTGAATTTCTCGCCTTCCCCTGTCCCCAGAAGCAGCAGCTAATTGTGTCTCCTTCTGGCGAAATCCTAATTAAATGACAAGCAAGTATAAATATTTTCCTCACGGCGGAGGACACTGCAAAGATATTCACGTGCAAATTTGCTTGGCCACTTGTGGGAGGATTCTCGGCCGGGTGACCCTGGAGTGGAACTGGCCGGCGAGGGGACGTGCCCTCTTCATTTGGAAGGGGGCTGCGGGCTGGTCTCAGTGAGGCTGGCCTAGTGTGAGCCTCTGACCAGCAGTGAGGGAAACGCCGGTTTTCCCACAACCTTTGCAGCCCTGATGTTCTCACGTTTTCCTGCAAATTGTATTTTTAGAGTTTAAATCTTGCCTAATCTGATGAGTGAAAAAGTTTAGAAACCATTTGTATTTCTTTTCTTGCTTATTTACTGCAAATCTTTTTTTCCCTGTTGATTTTTAGGAGCTCTTCATATATTGAGGAAGTTAGGTTACCCAGCTAGTCTATCTTCTTCTTCTTCTTTTTGAGGAAGACTGGCCCTGAGCTGACATCTGCCACCAATCCTCCTTTTTTGCTGAGGAAGACTGGCCCTGAGCTAACATCCATGCCCATCGTCCTCTACTTTCTATGTGGGACGCCTGCCACAGCGTGGCTTGCTGAGCGGTGCCATGTCCGTACCTGGGATCCGAACCGGCGAACCCTGGGGCCACCAAAGCGGAACGTGTGAACTTAACTGCTGCACCACCGGGCCAACCCCTGAATTCCCTTATTGGAGTAGCTTTTTAGTTGGTTTGCTTCGGTCTTTCATACAGACAGTTGTATCATCTGCACATAATTTTGCCTCTTCTCATTTTTCAATGTCATTTTTTTTTCTTGTCTAGTTGCATCAACTGGCACCTCAGGACAATGTGAAATCACTGGGGGAGGCGGGTGGACGGTCGGCATCCCCTCCACCTCCTCACTTTGATGGCAGAACTTCCAGTATTTGCCCGTTAAACTCAACGCTTTCGCTTGAAATTTTTCCGTTAAATGAGGAAACCGTCCATCTATTCCTTATTGTTTTAGAGAGGTTGAACAGTACAAAGCCTGCTTTCCTCCATATTCCCTGCCCACGAGTTTGTTTTCCGATGCCCTAATGTGGCTGTTGCCAGGCGTTCTAACATTGAACCGTCTCTGCATCTCAGATGGGAGCCTTCTTCTGAACTTTTTTAAAAAGTTGCCACTAGAGCTTATAAAAGGTTCCATCTGGTGGCTTTGCCCCTGAGTCGATGGGGGTCCCACAGTGCCTGCTCACACTTCTGTGAGTCTGGGACACCCCCATGCACCTGTTACCTGCCCTCCCCGAGCTCCCTCCATCACGCTCTCACAGGCCCTGCCCCGTGTCTGGAGTAGGGGTGAGCAGAGCCCAGGGGACCAGCAGTTCCCCTGGGACTCCCACTCTGTTACTTCTTCCAGGGTCCCAACTCCCGTGCCCACCCAGTTCTCGTCTGAAATGATCAGACTAAGACCTGGGCAGGGCAGGGCCTCCAGAGACCCTCATGTGTTTGTTGACTGACTGGGTGAAGCCTCCGTGGTTTCCTGAGAGCGGTGGGGCTGTGTCTGGGCTAAGACCTGTCCCTGAATTATCACCTTTAATCCCTAGGAAGGCCCAGCACCGAAGCTTCCTCCTCTAGGCTGACCTCCAGGAATGGCCCCACAGGGCTGAAGGCATTGTGTTTGGCTCTGACTGTACCAGACTAGGGGCTCCTGGGGCTTCTTGGGGCCTGACCTTGTCCACTGTTGGGTGGTAACGAGGGAGAAATGGGAGAGGGTTGCGAGTCACTACCCTCCCAGCCTGACCTTCTTCCTCCCCTGCTCATGAGCTGTCTGTGTTTCTCCAAAGACTCTCCCGTCTTGCTGCCCACCCTAAAGGGCACCCTTGGACAGGGTGGAGGGCAGACAAAGGACAGAAGGATGAGGCGGGCCAGGCCAGGTCTTTATTTGAGTTTGGGCATGATCCGGATGAAGAGGATCATGCTGATGAAGATGAAGCAGACTATAATAAGCATGGCCCAGAGCAGCCAGTTGACCGACTTCTGTGTGTGCTGTTCCAGCCGCTCTGATTCTGTCTTCAGCTTCTCCAGGTTCTGGTCAGCCATCTTGAGTGAGTGTGACAGGGTCTGTGGGTGAGGTGGGGAGAATGTCAACAGGACTGGGGCCAAGTGTGGCCTCCGCCTAACACCCTGGGGCAAAGTCTGCACCTCTTGGCCCTTGTTGGTGCCGTTTCCTCTGCTGGGAATGCCATTTTTTGTTTTCTACCAAACTCCTATTTCTCCAGCCAAGCCCCAGTCACCATTCCCCTCTGCTGGGAAACCTTCTCACATGGCCCAAGGCAGAGAGTGCAGAGTTCCCACAGTCCTCACACCTGGTTGTCCTTCTTGATGACACTCTGGGCGGCCAGCGTGTTGGTTTTGAGGCTCCGGGCCAGGCCTAGCATCTCCTCTGCCAGCTTCTCCTGGAGGCTCTGGTGTCGCTGTAGGACGAGGTCTAACTCGGCTGCTGACTGCTTCTCATTCCCTGGCCTGGGCCCTGCCACCCCACTGACCCCACACAGGGGTGGACAGGTGGGCACGAGATGGGGGTGGAGGGGAAGAGACCGACATGTGCCCAAGGAGCCCAGAGGTTATGGCTCCAGCCACTGCCCTGCTTGGGGCTCAGTTATCCCTTCTTTGCTCTGGCTTCTGGGAAGAGAGTCCCCAGAAGGGGCTGCTGATTGGTGGTTTAGGTGCTCATGGCGCCTCAGTGGCCCCAGGTTCATCCAGCCCCCCGCCCCCTGGTGCTGCCCAAGGGCTGAAGACACTCACGCTCTCTTCCTCACGTCCAGCTCGGGCTCTGGAAGGGAAACAGGCCCAGCAGAAAGAAGGAGGGGTTGGCCTCCTGCCGACAGGCCTCCTGACCACTGCCTCTAGCAGGCCTGCTGCTCATGGCGCCCCTCCAGTCTTGGCTGCGGCCTGGTGGGCTCCTCATCACGCTTCAGAGCCCGAGCTCAAATGCCCCCTCTTCTCAGAAGTTTCCTTGCCTTGCTCTGGACTCCTCAGGCCCCAGGTCCCTCCCTCCAGCTGAACCTTGGCCCCATGGGCTGGGGGTGTCCAGCTCAGTTTCCTCTGGGGTCCACTTCCTCTGTCCTAGCCCCCGCTCCAGGCATAACTCAGTGACCCCCCCCGGGACACTCGGCCTGGGCTGTGAGATGAGGCTAGGCACGGGGCACGTGGGGCAGCAAGGACATGTGTCTTGTCCCAGGTAGCTGGGCCCCAAGTCCTGTTCTGCTCAGGCTGACTCACCTCCGGCAGAGTCCTGTGGCAAAAAGGGAGGGGCATGAAGTCACCCACTTTGTTATGGCCCCAAACCTGTCCTTTCTGCTCCTGAAACTCCCCACCCTCAGTCAGGGCCCTGGGCAAGTTCCGTGACCTCTGAGCCTCAGTTTCTTCATCTATAAACTGATAACAACAGCTCACATTTTGAAGGGTTTACCTGATGCAAGTAAAGTGCTCAGAAACGCACTTGTCCTCCTATTTTACGGAGGAATAAAGTTGTCTGAACCAAACATGTTATTTTTGCCCTGTACCAAACTCCTACTCACCTATCCATGTCCCGGCCACAGCATCCCTCTGTTGGGAAGCCTTGTCTGATGGCCCAGGGCATAGGCTCTTGGGCCCCTAGGGTCCCTGCACCTGACAGTGTTTGTTGTTCTGGCCACCCCCAGGCATTGAACTCCTGTCACTGACCAGAGGGGTCTCAGGACCAGAAGGGCCCTACCGTGCCAAGCAGCTCGTCCCGCATCTCGTTGGTGTACCGTGCCCGTGACTGCAGATGCACTGTCTTTGTGGCAGGTATCCGCTCCCTGGCTGTGGTGGGCACGCGGCCAGGGGCCAGGAATTGGTTGGCTAGTGCCTTCTCGGAGGAGGAGGTCTGCAGAAGAGGGGCGAGGGTCACCAGAGGGCAGGGCCTGGGGACCCAGGGGAGTGGTGATGAGGGCTGAGGCAGCGGTGGTGGCCCTGCTTACCAGCTTCTCTGCCTGCAACATCCCCTTCAGAAAATCGACCTTGCGGGAATACTCATTGATGACCTCGGAGGCCGGTTTGCTGGAAGGCGAGAAACGGACAAAGACTACCTGCCCGCTGGCCCAGTTCAGGGCAGGTGCCTGCAAGGGCCCTGAGCTCTACTCCCACTCCGGATGTGAAACCCCTCTGGCCGCCAACACTCACCTCGCCTGGGCTTTCAGGGCTTGCAGCATGTCCTCAAGGGCTCCCACATACTGGGGAGGGAAAGTGGGGTATCAGCCCGGTCCCCCACTTCCACCCTTCCCCATCCTGCTCAAAGGCGTCAGAGCCAATAAGGGGCGGGGCTATGGTGGGAGGGGCCAAGCACCAAGGAGGCGTGGCTAGAGGAACTCCAGAGGAGGGAGCTGCAGGTGGACGTGGCGGAGCCGACCGGAAGGGGCGTGGCCAGGGTGGCAGTTGGGGCAGGGGAGTTGGGCTCGGTGCCTGCCAGCTCCGGGACCACCGTCGGGGAGTTGGGCTCTACGCAATCCCGCGGGCTCCCCTCACCTTCTCCAGACGCCACTCGTCTGGGTCCCTCTTCTCCGCTGCCATCACCTCGCAGCGGCACAGCAGCCGCACCAGGTTGAGCTCCAGCCTCGACGCCGCCATCACCCCCACGGTGGTTCCCCGCCCCTTCCGCTGGCGCCATCTTAAGAGAGGGCGGAAGTGCCTTCACTTGGCTTCCCTCTGGGTTGCTGTGCTCCACTCGTTCGCCGTTCCATCTTTGTTTGGGGCGGAAGTAATGTCTTAAAGGAGAGGAGCCATTCAGTCCATAGTTAATCAGAGCTGAATCGCCTGCTTTCCCTCGTGAGCATATTAACCCTCAGGAAGGGTTGAAAGGACCAGCTCCTGCGGTGTCAGGCCCAAGTGCAACGCGTCCTCTGTTCGTTCCTTTTCCCCTGCTCAAAGTTCCTCCCCGACACCCACTGCTGCCTGGATTCTCCCCACACTGAGCTCTTCCGCATCCAGGCCCCCTTCCCTGATTTCTTCCTGGGGAGAGGCCCTGGCCTGGCTTAGGGGCCCATCCAACCTTCTACGGTTATGAGCTTCCGGATGCCAGCCTGACTCTGACTCCATCCGCCCGCTGTTTCTGGGCCTGTTTCCTCCCTTGGGGAACGGGCAGTGGGACAGTGCTAGCCTCCAGGGGGACACGAGTTAGCTCTGGGAGCGGCAGGCGGGGCCGGGTCACCCCTAAGGCTCAGACTCCTGTGGAGAGAACCCAGTCCCAGCCCGCCAAGGGCCCCAGGAAGCCGAGGCCAGTCCTGCGAGCCCCACTTCTGGAGTGCACGCGGTGAGGATGGGGCTTCATGGGGACCGGAGCCTGGCATGCAGCCCTCAGGTCACCACTGTCCCAGTCACACTGGTGGGCCTCGTGTCCTTGCAAAGTCCCATGGAGGAGACCAAGTCCAGGATGGATAAGGGGGAATTCCAGAGGCTGATGGGGCCGAGTCTGGAGCCCAGCCCCACCCCACCCTGGCTGTGTGGTCTTGGAGAAGCCCCCAACCCTCTGGCATGTGCCATCTGCACTCAAGTTCTTCACGTTCCCCCCACCCCATCCTCACAGGCCCCACCTGCCAGCCCACCAGGAACTGACTCCCCCACGTGCCGGTGGCCCCTGCAGCTGACACTTAGCCCTACCTCAGGAGAGTCTGGGTGCTGAAGCGGGGGAATGGGAGACGGCCCCCTGGACAGCAGGCTCTCTGCACTGAATGCGACTCTGCAGGAGCTGTCTGCTCCCCCAGGTTTCTGGGTCACTACACAAGCCCACCTGCCCCAGGTCAAGAGCACAGGTGAGATCCAACAGCGCATGCTGGGGGATCGAGGCAGGGCCTTTCAGACAAGCAACACAAGGCCCTGCCCTGCAAGCCCCTTGGCGGCAGCCACAGGGTGGACCCCCCACCCCCCGCCCCGACTCCCCCCACCAGCCCTGGCCCTCCAACCCGGAGCAGAGCCTTGTGAGCAGGAACCGCACGCAAACCTCTCTCAGCACTTTGTCTTTATTTCACACGGCTGGGAGGCGCCTCTTGTTCCAGGCCTGTGGTCACATGTCCAAGGGCCTGGAGAGTGGGCTGAACCTGAGGGGAGCCCCACTGGTGATCCCCAGGCTGCGACTGTTGATCTGTAGCGGGACAACCCAGGCCTTGCCGTCCCTGCTGGTGAGCGGGGTCCTCCTGAGTCGCTGGCTCCTGTTCTGCCTCATCAGGGCAGTGCCAAGGGCGGCCTCCTACAGCCTCCGGAGTCCAGGGCGTGGTGGACAGAGGAATGACAGCCACACTGGAGTCTCCCTGGGACGTGAGGTCTCTGGTGCCCCGGGTGGAGGCTGCCCCCACTTGGTGTCCTGGCTCAGCCGACAGCCTCGATCCCCACGGATGGCTGCCGTGCTCCCTCAAATGCACTGTGGCCAGGTAGCCACCAGCCAGGCCAGAGCATGAGTCCAAGAGAGACTGAGGCAGTCAGGTGGCCCAAGTGTCCAAACCCCTGGTGCAGGGTCGCACTCGGCGCGGGCGGGGCTGAGCCTCCGAGGTGGGCAGCTGTGTGGGCGGTCTCCGAAGACTCAGGTACAGGTTATGAAGGAGATGCAGGGCGTTAATATAAAAGTTGGTACACACACAAATAAAAAACAATTTGGTCTTCCGTTAAGGCTGTTACAGTTTAAAGTTATGTAAACCACGCACAAAGAAACAGTTACTGTAAAAAAAGTACAAAATGGGAGGTGGGAGACGGGCCGCTGGCCGATTGGGTGCTGTGGGCGGGCACATGCGCGCGGCGTGGGGGCTCCGCGAGGGCGGCCTGGCCTCAGCTGGCCTCTCCCCACTTGGACTCTGCTCTAGGAGCCGGTGCCCACCCCACATCGCTTTTGGGGCTTTTCATTCCGGATCCTTCTTGGAGAGCCAAATGCTGGCTCTGGGCTGTCCTCAGACGTGCAGACTCTGGCAGCGGTGGGCCCTCAGCCATTGGCCTGGCCCGAGGCGGGGGGCAGGCAGTAGGTTGGGGGGTCCGAGTACCTCCGCTTGGCCCCAGGTGGCTGGCTGTCCTCGTCCAGGGGCTCCTGAATGCCCCGCACGGGCAGGTGGGCATCGGGTGTGATGTACACGGAGTGTACCTGGTCTGGGCGGCGGGCCGGCGGCTCTCGGCGCCTGACGGGGGCAGTAGCCTCTGGGGCACCCGGTGCCCGGCCGGGGAGGTGGAAGGAGAGGTGGAAGGGCAGGCCGGGTGGGAGCTTGATGTTGGCCGTGGGCATGATGGGGGTCCGCCGGGGGGTCTTCCCTCTGACTGTCGCGAAGGACGATGGCCTTCGTCGTGGAGGGGCGGCCACTGCGGGGAGGGGGTTCAGGGCGGGCGCACTGGGGCAGGAGAGAGCAGGCGCAGGGGGCCCTTTTGAGAGACAGATGGCGGGGTTACTGCAGCTTCAGGGCCGGCAGATGGACCCTCATCCCGGGGCCGGCTGGCGGTGGACATGGGAAGGAAAAAAGCAGACGCTACCTTAATACTGACCTTCCGAGGCCCCCCGCCCAGCCCGCTCTTCCAACAGGCTCTCGGTGCTGGCCGACGTCTCCGAGTCCAGGTTTTCCTCGTCAGAGCCCCTCGGGTCCAGCTCTGGCAGCCGGTAGGTGATGTCCTCCCTGGGGGGGTGGGGAAGGGCACAGTGTCCAAGGCTGTTCCTATGGTGAAAGACCACCCCAGGGAAAGTGCCAGGCGGGTAGGGGACAGAGGCAGGCCATCCTGATCCTGGATGGAACTCCCTGCCCCCGGCACCCCACCCAAACCCCCACAGCACAGCTGGCCCACACTGTCCCTGGCCCTGTGATGCTCATGGGAGGAAGGTGTCAGGGTGCTGAGGGAAGCCAGGCACCTGGGCCAGGACTGAGTTGGTGAGGAGCTCCTGCCTCAGGACCTTTGCGTGTGTTTCTTCCCTCCACCTGCATTGCTCTACCCTGTTCCTAGGGCTAGGGTGGCCAGGCAGCCCGGGTCACTTCTGTTGTCCTGGCAGCACCCCCTTGACATTCACATCTTGCCTGGACAATAAATTCGTCAGTCACCCTAGCTAATGCCAACTTCCAGACAAAGTTCGGGCATCACTCCTCTGTTGCCGCTTCTCCCCGTGGTTCCCTGTGGCCAAGCATGGGGTTTAAACAGAGCCCTAAGTCGTGCTCTAGGACAGCGGCACTCTGCGAGGTGGGTCCTGGACGACGGCACGAGCCTAGCCGGGCAGCCGGCTAACGGCCAGGTTCCCTGTGGCGGAGGGGCCTGTGAATGGGGCCAGACCGTGTGGGAGGGTGCGAAGGGGATGGAGGGGCACTTGCTTCTCCTCCTTGATGGACTGGATCCGCTCCATGAGGATCTCCTTCTCGCGGTCCTCGTCGCCGCCGGCCGCCTCCTCCTCCGGCAGCACCTCCAGCTCCTCTGGGCCGCCGCTGCTGTTCCCCCGGGCCTTGGGGCTCTTGTTCTGCAACAGAGAAGCGGCAGGTCTGGCCGGCCCCTCCGGGCGGGCGGATAGGCAGGGCTCACTGCCGGCGGGTGGAGAGGGCGGTGTGAGCGCCGGGAAGGTTAGTTCTGCCATGGGTGGCTGGGCTTAGTGAGGCTTCTCCAGGGGTCACGTAGGGCCCGGGTGGCCAGTGCTCGGCTGGTTAGTCATCCTTCTCACACAGGTGGTCAACAGGCAACGGGCCTCCCCCAGCATGCACTTCAGAAAGGTCTATCCTACAAAGGCCCTAGGGCGAGGGGAACCCTAGCATGCACCGCTCCAGGAGACATGCAGGGTGGGCCGCTACGCGTGTACATACCAGCACCCCCTCATAGGGAGACGAAAACCCCAGCTGGAGAGGCCATGGCTGGGGGAGAGATGAACAGAGGGTGACCACTGGGGGCCATGACCCCGACACAGGTGTGCATCATCGGCATCTGGCCACATCCGACCGCAGGGACAAGGACATAGCCCTCCCACAGAGTGCAGAACCCACTTCCCACCCTCCACCCTGCACCGTGGAGCCACTTCTGCTGTGGGAACACTTCCCTGTGGGCAGGGCCCAGGTCAGCAAGAGACAGGCCAGAGGATGACCCAAACCACCACCAAGTGGGTGACAGGTCCCCCGAGGACGATGGGCATTTGGCCGAGGCGGGGACTCGGTTTCTGAGCCTGCTGCCGTGACGCCCCTGGCCAACTGCCTACGGCCAAGGGTGTCCTGGGAGTCCGAGCAGTGAAGTGGGACCAGCCCTAATGCCCGAGCCCCGCCCCACCAGAGGCCCTGCCCACCGTGGGCCCGTCACACACGCTCGTCACACACGCTCACAGTGTTCTGGCGCAGGAGCGAGAGTCTCCGGACGGCGATGCTCTCTGCGGTCTCCAGCTGGCTGATCTCCTCCATCTTCACCTTGTACTTCCTCAACTGCTCCTTGATCAGCATCTCTACACACCTGTGGAGAAGGCGACTCAGTTACCGTTCCAGGGGTTGTGGGCGTGGGAGCCCCTGCGTCCAGGGAGGCGCTGGCTGGAGACTGGGGAGTAGTGGCCGGGCAGAGACCCACCCAGAGACCAGACAGGGCCAAGGACATGGCTGTGGCTCTGGCCTCAGCCCCGCTCACTCACTGTGTGACCTTGGGCAGCTCATTCCACCCCTCTGAGCTTGAGTCCCTACCTCCAAAGCCTTGTTGTACGAAAGAGGAGGGCTGGTATGACGAGTCGGAGTGAACAGCCCCTCCTAGGCCCCCTGCAGGTGGGGACAGTCCTGCCTCACGCGGAAGTACGAGGCGCAGGGAGCCAGTGCGGCTAGTCCCAGGGGCTGCAGGCAACCAGCCCCAAGGGCCATTGGACGTGTGTTCTCACTGCCACACATCTGTTCAGTGATCAGTACCAGGGGGACTCAGCCCAGAGTGGTCAGTACTGGGGGGGACTCAGCCCAGAGTGGTCAGTACTAGGGGGAGACTCAGCCCAGAGTGATCAGTACCAGGGGAGACTCAACCGAGAGTGGTCAGTACTGGGGGGGACTCAGCCCAGAGTGGTCAGTACTAGGGGGAGATTCAGCCTGGATGGAGAGGCAGTCACAACTCAGTTTCCCACCATCATGACAACATAAGAAAAAAAGACCAAAGCATGTGCTGGAAGAGGCCACAGCAAATCTGTTGACAACACCACGCCGCCGCCAGGTGGTGTGAGGGCCACGGTGGGCTCTTCTCGCCGCCTGTCACTGTTCACTAACTGTGACGAGCACGGCCTGGGGACGCAGTGTCGGGCTTTCTTCGTGTCTTTGCCTCATGAAACCGCCTAGGGTGACAGGTTCTTATTTTCACAACTCGCAGCCTAAACAGCATCCTCTTAGTGACTGACGTCTGAGGACCTCCTGAGTTTTCCTGGGGAGCCTGCTGAGAGCTTTGGAAGATGGCTCCGGGGACAGAAGCGCCAGAGCATCACTTCTGTTGCTGTGGGGCTCACTGCTACCACAGCCCAGAATGCTGGGCGTCACCGTCTGCCCCTCGCCCTGACACGAGAGATGAGAAGTTTCTCTTCTTTTTTGGTTCTCTAGCCTCAAAAGAACTTGGAAGCTTCGCCCTCACTGCTTGAGGAGAGACGCTGCTGGGTCTCTGCCCAGGTCTGGGCCCCGTGCTGCGGGGGCTGCTTCTGGGCCCCCACGTGGGAGGGGCGACCCTCCCCACACACAGCAGCCAGTGCCTCACGTCCAGGCTTGGTTAGAAGATTGGGCTTAGTGCAAAAGTCACGTGTGCTCATTAGAGCACGTTTTAAAGAAAGACAAGTAAAATTACCAAAAGAAGTCTACCCCGACCCCAGGGCTCAGGGACACCACCCAGGCCGTCTCGATCCAGGTGTTGTCTTCTGGACTTTTCTCTGCATGCGGGTCTACACACAGCGGGACTGAGCTGGCCCAGGATTCCAGATTGGGCTGTCCCGTTCGTCATGGGGTCCCTCGCTGGGCTGTGCTGGGTGTGAGCTGGGGTTGGGGGCCGGCCGGGCCTGGCACTCACGTGGTGATCTTGAGGACGTCCTTCATGCTGGTCAGTGGGTCCGAGTTGTCAGGGCAGCGCAGGAGGCAGGGTGCGAAGATGATGGCTAGCGCGCTGGGCGACATGCGGTTCACGTCCTCGAGCTGGGCCACCCTGCGTGGTGAGCAGCACTTAGGGGGCGGCCAGGGAGCCCCTAGAC
Organism: Equus asinus; assembly: GCF_041296235.1. Lineage (NCBI taxonomy): Eukaryota > Metazoa > Chordata > Mammalia > Perissodactyla > Equidae > Equus > Equus asinus. Next base: position 53,511,778 of record NC_091799.1, on the reverse strand, counting down.
CAGAGTCCAGAGCCCTGGGCTGCTGTGGGGAAAGTGCCACCACAGCTGGGTGGTGTGACACGCTCGCTTCCACAGCATGGAGAGCTGCCCCAAAGAAGCTAGGGCTCCTTGCAGACCCCCAACCCAGGCCCGCGGCCTGGCGCGGAACCACCGGAGCACCGGCCCCGGGAATGCTGTTGGTGGGGTTCCTGGCGGGGACCCCACCCCTCAAAGAGCGGGCGGGCGGGCACTTGCTTGACGAGGTGGAAGATGAGCCGCTCCAGGGAGTTGTGGTTGGCTTCCGGCAGGTGCTCCAGGACGGCGTAGATGGCGGCCAGCTGCTCCTGCTTCTCCGGCAGCTCTAGGAGGGCCCGGGGCGTCAGCTCCCTGGGGGACCACCCCAACACGCCCTGGGGCGCTGGGGAGCCTCCCACCACGGGGGGCCGGGACGGATGTGTGGCAAGATGCAGGGCCACAGAAGGGTCTCGGCCCACCCCAGGCCTGAGTTTCTCAGCTGTGACAGGGTGGTCCTATCTTCCTGGCTGTTCACGGTGAGCACTGGCGGCTCCCACCCCTGACCTCAGCCACCTGCCTCCCCTGGCTGCTGCTGGGGCACTCACCGACGGCTCGGAGGAAGTCGCCGTACTGGGCAAAGGTCATGAGGGGCTCAGGCAGCTCCCGCAGCCACTGCTTGAGCACCCCGGTGATGGCGTGGATGGGGAAGTTCTCCAGCTTGACCACCGTGGGGTCTGCCAGGAGAGGGGGTGTGGCCAGTGGGCACAGTGCAGGCAGGAGCGGGGCACCCAGAGCCAAGCCTGGTGCCCCCCTGCCCTCAACACCTACCTGTCTGCAGGCCCGACCTCCCACAGCACCCACCTGTCTGTAGCGCCTGCCGGAGCTCCCGTGTGCGGTTGGCAGCACCAGACTTGCGGTAGAGGCCCTCGGTGTACAGGCCATGCATCTCCACATGTTCCAGAAGCTTCTCCAGCACAATGGGCACTGAGGCCTTGTCGCTGGTCAGACTGTCCACACACACGCCGAAGTGGCCCGGCTCGGCACCTGGCTCGCTCTGCAAGGCCAGGGGTGGCAGTCAGGCCCAGGCTAGTTGTCCTCCCTGGCTGCCCCTTGTATCTCCTCTGTGGGCTCCATCCCTCCTTGTCCCTTGTTCCCCCTTGCAGGCTGCTGGGGGCTCCGGCAGCTCGATGGACATTGGGCCCCCTATGTGGAGCACCTGTGGCCCCTTTGGAGCAGCCGACCCTGGCTCCTGCCGCAGCCCCAGTGCTCGGGACCCCACCTCCATCCTGTGCAGAGTCAGGGGCCTGGCTTCCACTGGGAGGAGGGAGGAGCAGGGCCAGGAGTCTCAGAGGCACACGGAGGCCAGCTCCTGCCTCGGGGGACCTTGCGGCCTCTGACAGGGCCGGGGTGCTCTGCTGCAGGAGGGCTCCCCCCACATCAGCTCCTTGCTCCTGCCTGACGCCATTCCCTGACCTCACGTCAAGCACCCCCTCTCCTCCACACCTCTCAGGATGGCCTCCCCCAGGCACCCGGCCCTGGACTGACAGTGTCATTCTGGAAAGTTCCTGGCCACAGTGGGCTCACCTTCCTCCCGCATGTGTAAGAGCAGTAGGTCTGGATCTTGTGCACGCACTTCTTGTGGCAGGTCATCTTGCACACTAGGAGGTCATGGGGGGGTCACAGATGGTGTGGCAGAGGCCCCAGGTCCCAGTGGCTGGGGGCCTGCCGACTAGCTTCTAAACTCACACTATATGGATCTCTGCCCTGGTTCCCTGGTGAGGAAGCCGCGTGGGCAGGTGTCCATAACTGGAGACCGTCAGTGGCCTCAGAGCCAGCCTGACCATCAGGACAAGCAGCAGGGGTTTGGGGGGCCTGGGCCTCAGTCCTGCCAGGTGGTGGCCCTGGGGACTCAGCCAATTACAGTGGCACAAGTGACATTACTTTTGTTTCTCCCAACAATAGCAAGCCTCCAACTATCAGCTGATGTCACGCACAGAGAGGAAATCAGCTATGACAGAAAGGAGGAGTATCCAGATGTCCTTGTCTCAGGACAGCGCCAAGTGCCCAGTATTTATGACGGATAGGGGTGCTGGACCGCAGCTCACACAGGGCCATGGGGAAAGGAGACCCTGGGGCGAAAAGGGAGCCAGGCCCTGCTGGTTTTGTCAAGAAAATACAAGTGCTAGAGGCCCACTTGACCCTGCTGGGCCTCCAGGGGCCGACTGGGCTCTGGTCCTGGCTTGGTCACCTCCTGGCTACCTGAGTGAGGGCCAGCCTGGTCATCCTGAGCTGCGCCTTGTCTCTCAGAGCCCCCTGTGGGGATAGCTGGACTCACTGTCGACCCAGGCAGCGGGAGCAGCGTGTGCAAAGACCTGGAGGTGGGACCTCTGACCTGCCTGGATGGGGGTATGGTGGGGAGGCTGCAGGGGGTGGCGCTCAGGGCCAGCGAAGAACTGGGCTCTGCCCCAGGCTGACGATGGGGGTCTTAGTGGGTGAGATGGGGCTGGGCAGTGTTCCAGAAAGATCTGCCCTGAGGCTGGGGTGAAGGCCCTGGTACACAGTGAAGGGTCAGGGACATGGTTGGGGGTTGGGGGTGTGGTAGTGGAGTCATGGGGCATGGTGGGTGACGCCGGGGGTGTTGGGGGTCGGGGACACTCACCACTACAGAGCAGGGCCTTGTCCATGAGCCAGATGTAGGAGAGGCACTGCTCGCACGACTGCGGGATGCTCACCTGGTAGCTGGCGAACACGTGCCCGTTGTGCTGCTGGACCTGGGGGCCACGGAGGCGGTGCTGAGCGGCGGGGGCACACCCCCATGGGGTCGCCATGGGCTGCCCAGTGTGGACGCTGCCTGTAGCAGCTCAGACAACCTGCTCATTCATGACTAGGGTTCCTTAGGCTGGGCAGCGGGAAGACGCCCCCACAGACACTTGTACCTATGCTCATGTGTGCGCACACTCACACACGCACGTGCACACACATACTCACAGCACGTTCCTGCTTCCGCTTCTTCTTCTGGGCTTTGCTCTGCTGAGAGGAGCACACAGGTGAGGTCCGCGTGGGCCCCTGGGAGCACCCCAGCCCTCAGCCAGCCCTGCCCTCTGTGGAGGGGCAGCACCCACCTTGGGTGGCTCGAAGTCGTTCTTGGTGTACCCACGCGTGAACTCGTCAAGCAGCGACTGGAAGAGGTTGAGGACCAGGTTGGGGTCCTTCTCCCCACGCTCGGCCGCCAGGTTGCTCACGACGATCTGGTAGTTCTCCATCAGGTCCTTGTAGCCAACGTGGATCTTCCCGTTCTGTGGGGATGCAAGGTGTGACCCCACGGGACGGACTGACGGGGGCGCCCAGGGGCTCGCCGTGGGGGCCCTCCCGGGGCTGGGAGTCCACGTACGGGGACGGAGTACATGGTTTTGAGGTTGCTCCTGAACTTCTCGGTGGCCTCGATGAATAAGCTCTCGATGGGAGTCTTCTGGGAACGGAGGTCGTTTATCTGGAGAGGGAGGGAGAGCTGCGCTGACCCCACTGCTCTGCCCCGTCCCAGGCCCTTCCCTGGCTCCCCCAGGCTTGCAGGAGAATAGCCGGGCCCTCCAGCCAGTCCCGGTCTCTCTGATCCCGTCAGCCCAGGTTAAAGCCACCGGCATCTGTGGCTGGAGTGCTCACTGTGGGGTGTGGAGCGGCGCCCCTGGCCTCGAGCCGCTGGATGCTGGCAGCACTCCCTAGGTGTGAGGATGAGTGTTCCATGGGGCAGGCTTGCCCCATTGAGACCTGCTGGTTTCGCTGGGGCCCTTCCTGCTGTCTTACAGGTGCTCGGTGCCCAGCCTCGCTTCTGGACCAGGGCTGCCTCAAACAGCCTGCTCATTTCCTGATGCCCCTGCCCTTCACAGGGCCCCCTGGCCCCTCAGTCTCCCCGAAAGCCCACTGCCCTGCTGCAGAGCCCCCGGATACCCCCGTCTGCCGGGAGATCACCTGCAGCTGGGCTGTAAACACCCCAAGCACAGGCCACGGCTTATTCACTGCCGCTGCACACTAAGCGCTCAATCGGTGTCTGCCTCGGACCAAGTGCCTTTTGTAAAAGCGTCCTCCAAATAAAAAAAAGTCGTGCGGCGTATTACGACGTTTCGACCACCAATGGACGGCACAGATGACGGTAGTCCTGTAAGATCAGCACCACGGAGCCTAGGCGTGCGGTGGGCTACACCTGCTAAGTTTGCCTAAGTACATGCTATGATGCTCACACAACAGGATTGCCTCAGGATGCGTTTCTCAGAACGTGTCCCCGTTATTAAGTGACACATATCTGTAGGAAGTTCATGGCCAGGTGTGGCTGAGTGGTAGGACAAGGGAAGGCCGCAGGACCCAAGGACAGCCTGGTGGGACACGGTGTGTGCAGTGCCCTGCACGGATGGTCATTCTGGATGCCAGTGTTCCCACTTCCTCGTGTGTGCAAGAAAGTGGTGCAGCTGCCCAAGGGGCACTGTGAAACAACACACGAGCTGCTCACCACGGATTTCAACCTTCCAGGGTGGGGACCACAGGACAAAACGCACCTGCTGGGTGCTGGACCCAGGCATGCACGTATGCACACACATGCTCTAGATGACCCCCACACGGACCACAACCCCTCGCAGGAGGCCCTTGGGACTAGAACGTCCCAGAATCAGATGCTTTGGATGTATCATGGTTCCACAAGTGCTGTGCAGCCCCCATAATAAGACCCACTGACATCCTGCATGAAATGTAAAGGTTCACACTGAGCGAGATAAATGAGGCTCCAAATGGTCTCACGTGAGCCCAGGCTGGGTTTCGAGAAAACAAGCTGATGCCAAACTTAGGAATAAGTGGCTGGTTTCTGGAACTTTCTGTGTGTTGAAACTCTGCACCTGGACTTTCTGTTGAAAGTTCCTGCATCGGCCCACTAAGGGCTACTGTGTGGCAGCTTGAAAAACTCTGCTGGTGATGAGGCCCCTTCTGGGGAGGCCTGGGTCCGACCCTGCAAGTGCACCCTCCTCCCGTGTACCCGTGGCCGGCTCACCTTGTTGAGCAGGAACTCATCCAGGTACTTGAGCTCGTTGGCGTTAGTGATTTTGCGGAACACCGACTCCCGCCACTTCTCTGACACTGTGATTTTGCCGATCTTGAGGTTTCTGTTCTTCTTCCCTTTGCCTCCTGGCTCCTTGGCAGGCTTCTCGCCGGTGGCGTGGCGGTGCTGGTGGCTGGAGGGGGCTGGAGGGGAGAAGGAGCGAGTGGCAAGGGCGGGTTCTGGGGAGGACACTCATCAGCCCCTTGAGAGCCAGGACCCCACACCACGGCACGCTGGGGTTCCACAGCTATAGAGCGCCCTGGGGGGCCGGGACCAGCCCTGAAGCCCTGTGCCCGAGGCCCGACCTGGGGACCATCCACATGCCTGGGGGCCCCCCCGGTGCTGAGGCTGTGGGTGACCAACCTTCTAGATTCTTCTTCATGGTGGCAGCTTCCAGCACGACGTTCCCAGCTACTGAGCTCTCTGTCTCCTCCACGCCCTCTAGGCTATATTTTTTATCCTTGTTCTTAGGCAGGAAAAGTCTCTTAAATGTAGATCTGTAGGAGAAAGTGACAGGCTCCATTTAAAACCTCAGAAAATGAAAATGGATGTAAGGCTGAAAAAAGGATCATCTTACTGTAGAGAGAAATGGCCCCTTTCTTGGTTATCAGTGGAAAGGGATGCTACTAAAAACATGGTCGATTTGTGTGAATGACAGGGGAGTCAGGTGAAAATGCTAGATGCTAGGCAGAAGTGTGACCCCATTTTTGTATTAGAAAGTGAATAAAACTCCCCCCTGCCCCCTCACATGTTTTTACAGGCACAGGTTAGGAAAAACATCAGGAAGAATAAATGCCAAATCATGCACTGTGGCTACTGGGGGTGTGGTGAGCTGAATGGTGGCCCCTAAAAAGGAGTGTCCCTGTGCTAACCCTCAGGGCCTGTGAGCCTGACCTTATTTGGGAAAAGGGTCTTTGCAGATGTGATTAAATGCTATGGATCTGAATGTGTGTGTCCTGCCAAATTCATATGCTGACGTCCAACCCCCAAAGTGAAAGTGTTGAGGGGGGGCGGTGGGAGGTGAATTAGGTCGTGAGAATGGAGCCATGATGGGATTAGTGCCCTTATAAAAGGGAGCCTAGAGATCTCCCTGGCCTCTTCGGTCATGTGAGGACACAGTGAGAAGATGCCGTCTGTGAACCAGGAGTGGCCCCACCAGATACTGAATCTGCTGGCGCCTTGATCTTGGGCTTCCAGCCTCCAGAACCGTGAGAAGTAAATGTTGTTTAAGCCGCTTGATCTATGGGGTTTTGTTACAGCAGCCTGAATGGACTAAGACACGAAGTGAAGGATCTCCAGACGAGATCATCCCGGATTACCCAGACGGGCCACAATCCAATGACAAGTGTCCTTGTAAGAGAAAAAGACAACGCAGAAGAGAGAAGAACGTCATTCGAAGACAGAGGCAGAGATTGGAGTAATGCAGCCACAAGCCAAGGGACGCCTGGGCCCCCAGAAGCTGGGCGAGGCAGGACGGACCCTCCCCTGGAGCCTCTGGAGGGAGCGCGGCCCTGCGACACCTTGATTTTGGACTTCTGGCCTCCAGGCTGTGAGAGAAATTCCTGCTGTTTGAAGCCACCTGGTTTGAGGTGCTTTGTTTTGGTGGTGGGGTCCCCCTGCCGTGGGGGGCTCTCCACCCCCGCCACAAGCCTGTTCTATACCCACCTCAGCCTCCCGTTCCTGCTTTCAGATCAGAGCTCCCCTGTGCCACAGCCCATCCCCTCTGCTCTGAGCTGGAACTACCCAGAGCACTCTGGCAGGGGCTTTCTGGGGATAGAGCCCTGGCCCAGTTTTTTCTTTTTTCTTCTCTCTCTTTTTTTTTTATGAGGAAGATTAGCCCTGAGCTAACATCTGCTGCCAATCCTCCTCTTTTTGTTGAGGAAGACTGGCCCTGAGCTCACATCCGTGCCCATCTTCCTCTACTTTATACGTGGGACGCCTGCCACAGCATGGCTTGCCGAGCGGTGCCATGTCCGCACCTGGGATTCGAACTGGCGAACCCCGGGCCGCCGAAGCAGAATGTGCGAGCTTAACTGCTACACCACTGGGCTGGCCCTGGCCCAGTTTTTTCTATCTGAGGACCCAGGAGGGGTTCCAGAGGGAGGGATGGGGGAGCTGGGAGCTGGTTCTGATTCCATAAAAACTAAAACGTTAGCCGTCTGTGGACCCAGAAGAAGTGACCAAGATCGGCTCTAGGCTTCAGCAGGAATCCTTTCACCCCAACGCGGCCACAATCTGGGCTCCACGCGCGCTCTCCTCCCGAAGCTGCTAAGGAGAAGACTCCTGCCTGACCGCGCATCGTCTAGCCCGTCGGTTTAGGAGACCAGACTGCTCAGAGGCTGGAGGCCTCGGCAGGGACCCTGTCTGTCCTCTGGTGGCCAGAGTGCTCTCCCAAACCCGGCACTTACTTGGAGTCGGTCTGGGAGCCTGGGGACAGCCCCAAATCTGCGCCAGAGGAAGTGTCACCCGACTTCTTCTTCTGGACTGCTGGCCTCTTTGTGCTCGGCTCCCCATCCACCGTTTCCGGAGAAGGCTGCAAGAGAGCAGGCTGTTCCATGAGCAAAGGCAGGCAGGCCTCGTGGGAGGGAAGGCAGGGATCCCTGCATCTTGGGGACGTCTTTCCTCCTAAGCTGTCCTTAGGACAGAGCTGGGGTGGCCAGGCCAGCGGTGGGCTGGGACCTGAGGGGCGAAAGCTGCAGCTGAAGCTTTACCTGAGTCTTGGACGGGGACGGGGACGGGGACGGGAGGAGCTTGGAGACGTCGCTAGCAGATAAGGAAATGCGCCTCTCCCTGTGAGATGACAGAAATGTGGCTTGTATCAACAAACACAAGTTAGGAGACACTTTAGGTTGTCGTGACCTGAGAAGGTACTCCTGGCATGTAGTGGGCAGAGGCCAGGGGTGCTGCTCTGCACCCCACAGTGCGTGGATGGCCCCATCCCAGAGATGAGCCGGCTCCGGGGGTCCGCGGCCGAGGCTGGGAAAGCCTGCCCTGGCAGAAGGTCTGCGTCCTCCTCTGACTCCTCTCTCCTTTGGCCGCGCAGGCCTCTGGGATGGAGATCTGGAGATTGGGGGTCACTTGGGGGTTTACCCAACTGAGGGTGAGGCGGCTTCTGCCCTGACCCCCGGGTGAGTGCCATCAGTCCCATTCGTTGAGGAACTGAGGCCCAGGAGGGCCAGGGAGCGGGGACCTTGACCTGAGGGGCCACTGCCCCCAGGCCTGGGGCTTTCTCTGTGAACACAGCTCCTGTGGCTTAGGCTCCTGGCCAGGCCCCAGTTGGGTGGCCCTGGGCAGGTGCCTCATCTTTACTTTCGCCTGCCCCCCTCGGGGCTGCCACACACCTGGGGCCAGCTCTTGGCCTGGAGCTGCTCACTGCTTTGGGGTTGCATGGTGCTGCCCTGGTCCTGCTGCTGGGCCTCTGGCTGTGCATCCCCCACCCTGCCCACCCACCTGGGCCTGGCACTCATGGTGCTCGGACAAATGAGGGTGCGGGACTTACTCTGTGGGCGTGAGAGGGGCCCCGACTGCCCGGTGCCGCTCGCTGAGGTCCAGGGACTGGCTCAGCATGGCGCTGGAACTGGCGGCCACCAGCTTCTTGCCCCGCCACAGCTCCACGGCAGTGGCCAGCCGCTCGGAGTCCGAGTCCCGGTACCGCTGGATCTGGGTGGAGCCTCCCGGGCTCTCGGGTCTGTCTTGCGTCCTCAGGCCACCCACTGGCTTGCTTTTGTCCTTGGGGGTCTCAGGGGTGGTGCTGGGGGCTGGTGCACTGACCCTGCTGTCCAGGGCCAGGCTGGTGGGCCGTTCCATGTGGCTGGGCCTTGGGCTCCCACTCTGGAATGCCTCCACGGCTTCCCTCGAGACCTGGCTGGCTAGCATGGCCTGCAGTGGCTCTTCAGGCTGCTTTTGAGGAGAAGCGTTCTCCACCTCCAACCCCGCGTCTGAAGGCGTTTCATCTTCTCTGCTTTCCTTTTTGTCTTCAGGGACGCTCTCCTCTTGCTCCAAGACAGCCCTTGCGGAAGGTTCTCTGAGGGCATTCTCTTCCCTACAGGACTGGATGTGTCTGTTCTGGAGCTTCACGTGCTCCAGCCCTCTCTGCCGCCGTGACTCACGCTTCTCCCGGCTGCTGGGCACTTTCTCATGACTTTCAGCAGCATTTTTCTGGGGTAGGAGAGCCTTCTCTGGGCTCGGGACCTCCTTCTCGGAGTGGGACCTCTGCGCCGGGGGCTGGTCGCTTGGACACACCTCGGGCTGCATTGCCAAATGCTCATTGTCCTCCGTCAGTTCCAGGCTCTGCTCAGCCCCCAGCTCCTGCCCGGCCGCCTGGCCTGGCTCGCCCTCGGAGATCTCGTCCCCTGTGGCTCGCTGCGCTTCCCTCTCCCTCTCCTCTGCCTTCTGCTTCTCCGCAACCATCTGGCTGAAGCTGTGTGAGGAGAGAAAAGGGGAGGGTTCAGGAACCAACAGGCACACGGCCTCCAGAATCCCCCAGGGCATGGGGACCTCTGAGCTACGTCCTGGTGGGACCTCTGTGCTGCCCTCGGGCTAGGGGCTGGGCTCTGCCTCTACCGAGTGGTGTGACCCTGGTGCTCGGAGATGCTTCCAGAAAGAAGGAAGCTCCTCAGCCAGGAAGTGGGTACAGAGGATGGCCCCTTGTCATCATAGTCACCTCTGTCCTGGGTTGGCCTGGCTGATTAGATGAGAACGATCTGTTAATAAATCCCTGAATGCCCTTGGGGTCCCTGAGCTCCCCGTGCATGAGCGCAGGGGGAGGGAGCCTGCTGCAGGCTGGTCCTGGTGGTCTGAAGCCTCCACCTCTGAATCCAGGTGCTCGCTGACTGGCCTGGAGTGGGCAGGTGCAGCGGGGGTCCCCGGCAGAGACCGAGTGCAGCAATGGCGCCATGAGGCTTTGCCAGTGAGAGCCATCCACCAGCCCTGGTACATCTCCCTGTGGTCCCAGGTGGCCAGACGGCTGGGTTCCCACCAGCCTCTCTCCAGCCTCCCTGCATCCAGAATGACAATCTGACAGCTCTGCCAGATGGACGGTATCTCAGGCAGCTACAGAGTGAGTGAACTTCCTGGCTTCCAGAATGTTCTGGGGGAGCAGGCAGGGGCCCTGCTCTGCTCACCTCTTGCGCTGAAGGTGTCCCCGGCAGAGGCTCTGCAGGCGGATGATGCTCTGTCTGTGGCGCCGGTAGGCCATCCGCCGCTGGTAGCCCCTCCACGCGGCCTGGAGGCACACAGCCGCCTGTGTTCTCTCCAGCGCCCGCCGGACACGGTAGGACCGCCAGCAGGCCTGCAGGTGAAGTGGGTGTTCAGGGGCCAGGTGTGCACCCTCCCAGCCGCCCTCCGCCTGGCCGGTGGGGCCCACCCGGCACCTGAATGGTGATGGCCGCCCGCCTCATCTGCAGGAAGTGCCGGCGTTCCAGCACCATCCGGAACCAGCTCTGCAGGAGCAGGATCTTCCGTACGACCTCACGGTGCAGCGTCTCCTGCAGGGCCTGCCTCTCTGTCTCCTTCAGGAAAACCTGGTGGGTGTGGGCACAGGTTGGTCAGCGTGGCCCTGGAAGCCCTGTGCCTGGGTGGTCTGCACAGTCCACCGCGGGAGCGAGGGAGACCAAGCTTGTGTGCTCCCTGACCTGACCCGGGGGAGTTTTTCTAAATGTACCGAGACAGAATTCACATGATGTGGAATTCACTATTTAAAGTAAAGACTTCAGTGGGTTTTAGCACATTCACAATGTTGCACAACCTATCTATCTAGCTCCAGGACATTCCTGTCACCCCAAAAGGAGACCCCCATCCTCATGACCAGTCCCTCCCCAGCCCCTGGCAATCACCAATCTGCTTCTGTCTCTGTGGATTTGCCTGTTCTGGACATTTCACATAAAAGGGATCACACACTATGTGGCCTTCTGTGTCTGGCTTCTCTCACTTAGCATGAGGTTTTCGAGCTTCATCCCTGTTGTAGCCTCTTCCCTTTTAACGGCTGAGTACTAGTCCATTGTACAGACAGACCACACTTTGTTCATCCATCATCTGATGACGGACGTTTGGGCTGTTCCTACCTTTTGGCGATTGTGACTAGTGCTGCTGAGCACATGTGTATATAAGGTTTAGTTTGCACACTGGTTTTCAGTTCTTTTGGGTCGATACCTAGATGCAGAATTGCTGGGTCACCTGGTGACTCTGTGATTAACTTGCTGGGGAACCACGAGGGGATTTTTCACAGCAGGCGAAGTCCCAATGGGGAGGTGTCCCTGGCACTTGCTAGACAAGGACAGCAGGCAGCACCCTGACAAGAAGCAACCGACACACACGGAGAGGCGCGAGGTGGTTTCTGCAGGGAAGGCGAGCAAAGGAGCCCTTCTCCAGGCACTGCAGAGGGTGCTGACCGGCTCCGAGCACCATGGGGCCGTGGCGCAGGGTGTGGACCAGCCCCAAGCACCGTGGTGCCATGGCGGAGGGTGCTGACCGGCCCCGAGCACTGTGGTGTGCTGTGATCGTCCCGAGCCCACCCAGGAGAAAATGGTAAACAGGCCTGCTGCCCAAGCCCCGCCCCTTGGGTGTGCACCTCTGCCTCCCAGGGAGACACTGTGCTGGGCCCCAAGAGACGCACTTCCTCAGCAGAGCCCCTTCCTTTTCACCGCGTGGCCCTGGAGGACCGTGTGTGCAGTGGAGGGTGGGGCATGGCTGTGCGGCCGCCCCGAGGTGGGAATGCTGACCTTGGTCTTCCCGATCTGGTAGCTCCTCTTGTCTACGTTCATCTTCTCCAGCAGGGCGGAGATGACCTCTCTGCACGGCTGGGCGTTCTTGGGCAGCAGCACCTGGAACTGCTCGATGAAATCCTGGGTGATTAGGGCCAAGAAAGGAGAAGACGAGTGAGCGTTTCCACCACCACCAAGGAGACAGGGTTCCAGCAGTTCCCAGGTCAAGCCGAGTTTGCAAAGCCAAAACTTGGCTCGACGTGAACGGGATCGACAAATCTAAAATCTCAGACCTTCTGAAACGGCCTAAAGCTTAAGAAAGAGCCTCGCAGACACAGAGGACTGGGGCCTTCAGTCAGTCAGCGAGGGGCTGTCGAGCGCTGTGGGTGCTGGCACTGTTGGGGGGTGGCTGCCCCTGGGAGTTGGCGGGGGGAGGCGGGGCCACCCCTGGGAGTCTACAGCTCGTTAAAGGGCTGCATCACAGCTGGAGAGATGCACTTTGTAAGTAAATTATTTCAAATTTTAAGAGCCAAGCATTAGTAACACACATGAGCATGTTTTCCCTTTTCTGTAATTTTGCCTTTCCTATTTATACAGGATCAGGAAGCCCTTATTTCCAGCGGGTGGACAAGAAAAGAGAGGCATGCCCTGATGAAGCCAAGTCCCTAGAGCCAGGTGGGTAAAGCCTGAATGCGGACCAGGAGCCGCCACCTCTGGCTTCAGGCCCAGAGCTCACTCAGGCACCACACGGGTGGTGCAGGCTCATGGCATGAAGCAGGGTTCTCAACCCAGGCCAGGCTGACCCCTGGGGAGGTTCAGTGATGTTGAGACATTTTTGGTTGTCACAACTCAGGGGTGGGATGCTCCTGGCATCGAGTGGGTGGAGGCCAGGGATGCTGCTCCACACCCTGCAGTGCCCAGGACGGCCCCCCACAGAGGGTGACCTGCCCCAAGTGTCAGTGGTGCTGTGGTTGAGAAGCTGCTCTCGCAATTTGATCTTCACTGAATTGAGGTTACCAATGATCCTCCGTGTTTGTACGAAGCCCAGGGAGCCCTCTCTGAAGTCATCACCTCCCTGGGCCTTAGTTTCTGTACAGGGGAAAGAGAGAAGAACCGGCCCTGCCACTGCTGGTTGCCAGAATAAAAGAGCTGGGTATAAAAGCGCCCATCGCTTTTTAAGATGCTCAGTGAAGGGCAGAGCTGCATGGGGATCCGCTGGTGCGATTCCCTCTTCCTGGCCTGGCTAAACACCTCCGTACCCTTCAAGGCTTGGCTGGGCTCAGCCACCTCTCCAAGGAAACTGGCCTCCCACACCAGAAAATGATCCGGCAAATGCCAACAGTGCTGGCGGGGAGAAGCCCTGGTGTAAAGTAACCTGCCGGGTTCACATCGCAGAGAAGTGCTCTCCCTGGGACAGGGAAGCGGCCGGCGTCACGGGCAGCCACGCATGTGAATGTGTGTGTGTGCCGTACCTGAAACGTGTACTTGGCGCTGTAGCCAGACCTCCGGATCCGTACAGTCTCCAGCATGCCCGTGTAGCGCAGCTGCTGCAGCACCAGCTCGTCGTCGAAACATAGCTCTTTCTGAAATGGGATGTGAGTGGTCAGGGTAGGTGTCCCCAGGCAGACGCCTGAGCTGGTTGGTGGCCGGGGACAGGGAGCTGTGGGGCGAGGTGCCAATTCCTATGGGACTGCTCTATCACGGGCTTCAAGATACAGACACAGTCCAGGTGCGACTGGTCTGGGAATGTCCCCAGCACGGCAGCTGTGGGCCCCTGGGGATCCGTTTGTCTTTCCTCACTCCAGACAGTCTTTGGAATAAAGAGATGGGGCCGCTCAGCAGCAGTGCTTGAGGCATTCATCTCTTCTAGAAAACTTGGCAGCTGATCTGCTCTGCTCCCTGGCATCTGGGAGACAGATGCCACGCCTTACTGCCTAATTTAAGATAATTTGCTGCAAAGAGTCATTTTCTAAGGACCTCAACCCAAACCTACGCTGAGCTCGTGCTCTGTGCCAGGCTCTGGGGAAACTGCTGGGGACTCGGCAGGAGGAGCACATGGCGCTGCATGGGGGCCAGATGCACACGTGGACGGGCCGGACACTGCCCAGGCCCCTGTGGGAGGTGTCACAAGAGAGGGGATCCTGGGCTGAGGGCTGAGGAGGGAATGGGCAGAGGGAGGAGGGCAGGGAACAGCTGATGAAGGCCCAGAGGAGGAGGGGGAAGCCGAAGGGCTGACAGGGACACAGAGATGCTCGCCGCTGGAGGGGCTGGAAACGACCTGCCTCAGTGGGCTTCAAGCCTGGAGCTGAGGGGCCCGGCCTCCATGCTGGTGGACGTTATTTTAAGTGGATGGAGGGGACGGAAGGGCATGAAAGGACGGTTGTCATGACTGGGCAGGGGGTGCTTCTGGCATCTGGTGGGCTCTTGGAAACCAGGGATGCTGCTCAACACTCTCCAGTGTACAGGATGGTCCCCACGGCAAAGAACAATCTAGTGGCATGGCCCCTGTCCAGAGCAGGTGTTGATGGAGCATTTCTTGAGTTGCCCAAAACTGAAGTAAGAATCCCAATGGGAGAACTCAGAGAATCTCTGAGACACCAGTGGGCACTGGGAACAGGAGAGAGGGCATGGTTCTGGGTCCTTGTCTGGGAAGACGGAAGCTGCAGTCCTCGCAGGGAGAAGCCAGGCTCTGGATGTTAGCAGAGCCTCCCAGGAGCAGGAGAGAGCCCAGGAAGTGGGGAACGCAGAGATGGGGACAGGTGGGCGGACAGAGCAGCCAGGAGGCACCTGCCCAGGTGTCTACTCCCCCCGGGAGGGAGCCCAGATCCAGAGCAGTCCCCCCAAAGTCCCTGAGGGGATGGAATGGCCAGTGGACCCTTGGGGCAAAGGAAGCCCAGCAGTGAGAACTGCCCCTTTGTGCTCCAAGAGTCTTTTCTAGAAACTTCTGGATGAGCAGCGGGCTCTGTGTTCCTGCTACACAACCTCTGCCCCTCTCTTCTGGTACATTCTCTGCACTGGCCACATTGGGATGTATCTGAGGAGCACGCCCGATCTGTCCCTCTTCTTGCAAACCTTCTCTGGGAACGCTCCACATTCCAGATGACGTCCCTGCTCTTGGCCACCAGGCTGCCCTCGCTGCTTCCTGCTGACCCCCCTCCAGGCCTGGGCGGCTACGGCATGCTGTTTACAGCTCCCGGAACTGGTGTAGACACTTGGTTCCCTGAGGCCTCTCCTGGCGCCCCCACCCCAAGGCTGAGGCAGGAGCACCCCCTGCTGAGCCGCCAGACCCTGGCCTTCACCTTCCCAAGATGCGGAGCCCTCACCTTCTCGGCGTTGGAGCGGATGCAGCGGATGAAGAAGGGTTCCGCCTTCCCCAGCGCCTCCAGGAGCTTGCTGAGGGATGTCTGGGGAAGAGAGAGAGGACACTGAGCTGGGACCCCAGGGGCGTGCTGCTCCGTGGGAGGGGACCCAGTTCCTGCTGGGGTCAGCGGGGGGTGTACATGCTGATGCAGGACATGGGAGGTTGCAGCTGGATGTTCTGACCAAAGGCTGCGCTACCCCTGGGAGCCCCCAAGGGGGCTGCAGGGTCCTTGCAGCTGGGAACCACCATCTTCCCAGGGCCACCCAGCTCTTGTCTTTGTCTCAGGGGGAAGGTGGGAGGGGGTAGGATTAAATGAACTCCTTCCAGGGACTTAAAACACGCATCAGCCTCAGCAGGGACCAAGCATGTGGGGATTTCGGTCTCTGGCCTGCTGTTTCCAAAAAGGATTTGTGGGAGTTCCCACATGAGGTAATCACAAAAAAGCCGAGGTGGGAACACGAGACTCAGATTGAGGAAAGAGGGAAGGAACAACAAAACTAATGGTGAGGGTCAGCATCCACTGGACCCCCTAAAAAACAGAGGCATCCCTGAGCTTCCTTGCAGCCAGGGAAAAAAGGGAACCATGACCCAAGGACACAGCCCAGCAGTCATGTTAACTAACAAGCTAACTTGTGCTCCTTTTAACGCAGTGGTTCTAAACCATGGGTGATTCTGCCCCTCCAAGGGCATGTGACAACGACTAGAGACATCTTTGGTTGTCATGACTGGAGGATGCTACTGGCATCAGGTGGGTGGAGGCCAGGGATGCTGTTCGGTGTCCCATAATGCACAGGACGGCCCCGCCCCCGAGAATGATCCAGCCCGTGTCAAGCAGCGTCAAGGTTGGGAACCCTGAGGATGACGACCAGCTCCCCGTGCTGGGTTACCCCGGCCGCGCCAGGCGAGTGGCAGGCTGGGTGTGGCATGGCTCCCAGCTCTGTGGCCGCCCACCTGGAACTGGGCGCTGATGCTGGGCGGCTTCTTCTTCTTGTGCAGGTGCAGCAGCGACTTGGTGGTGCGGTCGTGCAGGGTCATGCTGATGATGAGCTTCAGGGACTTGGAGTCCAGCAGATTCTAGGACAGACGCACAGGGTCTGGCCTGCCCTCCCCAGGCCCCAACAGGCACAGGGAGCCACGGCACACGGCCCTCGAGCCAGGACTACGCCCCCTCAGGAGTGCCAGGTGGCAGGCGGGCCTGGTGGGCGGCAGGGATGACCCTGGGACGGAGCCGGGCTCCAGGACGACTAATTACAGCCTCTTCTGCCCGGAAGCCAAGGGCTGTGGCGCACGGCCTGCCCTCTGCATAGCTCAGGGAGGGCCACCCACGTGCTTCTGCGTGAGTTTACTCGGGTGTCCTCCCACACACGCCAATCCTTACTAGCAGGTGGTGAGAGGGACCTGCACTGTCCCATCTCCTGGCCAGACCGCAAGGCTGCTCTTACTCTTCTGAAAACCTTGTCCTCTGTCTGCACGCTGTACGTGGAGACCAGACAGAGTGCCAGGTGCACTCCACCAGAGGCCGGTGGCCAGGGTCTTGGCTGCCAGTGACAACGGGCTGCCCCCTTCCTGGTGGGACTACCCTGGTTGCAGGGCCTCCTTTCCCTGGACGCCCAGAGGTGCTGTGTCCCATCCTGCCCTCTGGAGGTGGCCTGTGGCTAGACTCTGATGTGGGTGTCCAACAGGAGGGCCCCTTTGCCTCTGGGCAGGATGAGCTCTGAAGTGCTGTTCATGCTCCTGGTCCCATGGGGTCAGGCTGAGCCCACCTCCTTGCTCAGCCTTCCCTGCCCCCAGCACCTCCCACCCTCCTTCTCCTGGGAGTGCCCCCTACCCACCACCTGCGCCAATACCCTCGTCTCAGGCTCTGCTTCTAGGACACCCAAACAAAGACAGCTCCAAATCATTTCAACAGGAGACACTTTTTTGGAGGGGAAGGAGAAGAAAAGGAAGGAACTGAAGAAGCCAGAGAAGTTAAAAGCACTCCCCCTGCCCCCCACCCATTTTCTGGAAGATGCCTTGAGCCAGGCGCTCTCAAGACGGGCAGAGCCAGGCGGCAAGAGACAGTGTTGTGTGTGTTTACCTTTGGGATGATCTGCTTTTGTTTGATACCTTTATTTTTCCTGTCAAAATATTAAAAACGGTTTTGTGAACAGAAGGCCCACGGCGTCTGGATCTGGTTAGTTCAGCAAGCCACGCCTGGCGGGTTAGACGAGCGAGCGCAGAGCCGGTGAGAAGCGCAAGCGCAGCGCGCTGCCCCAGGACCCGCGGCCGCTCGGCAGGCGCCTCGGGGTGCCCATGCCGCTGCGTGGGCCTGGGTGGGGGACCCCAGGCGTCCGGGAGCAGGGGCGCTGGTACCCTATGGTAGGGCAGAATGTGCGTCCGTGTGGGGAGGCCACGGGGAGCTGATGGATCCCACAAAACGACAGTGGGACGCCCCAACTGGAGCTTCCAGGGACCTGCACGGTCCTGATGCCTACCAGCTGTCCCAGCTCTATTAGGAGCTGCTTCTGGACCCCTGGTGGGCAGGGCAGGGTGTGCCCTGCAAAGAACTGAAATGAGGCCTGGGTAGGAGCGCCGTTTGGACTCGCACTGCCGAGAAAGTGAAAAACGAAAGCAGACCTTTGGCTGAGGGACGGAGCGGCCCCCAACTTCTCAGACACTTCATGGAATCTTGCAGACAAGAGAAAATTTTTTAAAAAATCGCAGCTTGGCTTGTTTTTAGGACCAGCTGAGGAAATGGTGCCCCACAGATCTGCAAGTGTGTCAGGTTTCAGCTTAATCCCCGTGGGGAGAATAAGGCACAACAAAAAGAAATCTCAAGACCGGCCCCGTCGTGGGCACAAGCTTCCCTCTCGCGGCTGAGCTGAGGCCGCGGCCACCTGGTGCTGTGGGTGTGAAGGTTGTCCACCCCTGCCTTGCAGGCGGACACCTCAGGCCACATGGTGAGTTGGTGGCAGGGAGCCCGCCGCCGAGTTTGTGTGGCTCCTGGGCCCTTCCTACCATGTCATGCCACAGAAAACAGGGCCACGACTTGCGTGGAGGCGTGCAGAACCACACGGCCGACTTCCACCGGCTTCTTTAGAAGCCCATAGTGGCAAAGAGGTGGGCAAGCAAGCCTTGCTCTGCACATTTGAGGCAGAAAATGAGATGCTCCGTGGGAGGCGCGTTCCTGCGAGGCTGCGCTAGGCCCCAGGGAGCTGGGGAGGACACCGGGCGGGAGCGTTATGAGGACCATTTAGCGGTGGCTGGTGTGAGAAGGAACCACAGGACAGCGCAGCATCTGTGGTGGCTGACTTAGCATCACAGGGAGCCCAAGCGGCAGGCCCTGGGAGCGCAGAGGGGCTCGCTGCACTTGTGGGGGACGCCCACAGCCTCGGGAGCACTCACAGGATGAAGGTGCGGGGTTTCTGGAGCCGACTGAGGGACTGGAGAAGCCTACGGGGGTCCTCACCCTGCCAGGGCAATCCTTTGATGGTCCTGATGATTTGGTCATGCAAATCGCTGGGGGTGGGGGTGGGGCGCAGTGACAGAGAGAAGACGGAGTTAGAGCAGTGGGCCCGCCACCCTGGGGTCCCCAGCACAGTCGGGACCATCCCCAGGCCACTGGAGCCAAAACATGCAGCACGGGGAGCATGCACGCTGCTGCCTCTCCTGCCTGCACTAAGGGGGTTCGGCCAGGAGCCACTGTCCCCGCAAAGGAGGTTCCCCCTCCTCTGGGGCGCAGGCCGCTTCACTTCAGGCTGCATGGATTCTGCCACATGGCATCTTGGACCACTGACAAAGGCCTCTCGTTGAAGAGCCTTTTGGAATCTGTAAAAAGCATCAAGAGGCTACCGAAAAGAGAAGACCGGAGGGCCTCTGTGGGCAGCAGCAGATTAGTTTCTCTTGATGATTCTGTGGTCACATGTCAACCTCCTTGTCTGCTTCAAGAAAGGCCTTGGGAGGAAGGAATGGGGTTCACACGGCGGTTCTGTGTGCAATGCCGCCCCCCGGGGGAGGTTTGCTGATGTCTGGAGACATCTGTGGTCGTCTCGCGGGGGCGTGGGGGGTGCTACTGGCATCTGGTGGGTGGAGACCAGGATGCTGCTCAATCCCCCACAGTGCACAGGATGGTCCCCCAAGAGAGTGACTGGCATCATGCCGAGGGGGAGAAACCCCAGTTAAAGGTCTTTACCCTAAAAAATTCAACCTTATGAGCTTCGTTCTGTTCAACCGCTGTGGGTTCAGGCCTGAGGGTACATTATAGGCCCAAACTTTGGCACCAAGGCATGAGC
This sequence comes from Equus asinus, assembly GCF_041296235.1. Classification (NCBI taxonomy): domain Eukaryota; kingdom Metazoa; phylum Chordata; class Mammalia; order Perissodactyla; family Equidae; genus Equus; species Equus asinus. Next base: position 53,492,371 of record NC_091799.1, on the reverse strand, counting down.
ATGAGACTGGCTTAGAGACAATAATCAAAACCTCTGAAAATGGATATGCATGAAGCACAGCCGGAGGACAAACATCTTTGACAGAACTTCTGGAAATGAGGTAACAATGACTGCAGGATGAGGTGGGAGGTTCTGTTTTTTGTTAAATTCCTCATTCCAGTTATTTCAAATACATGTTTAAGCTCTGGGCAGTTGGCCTGGAGAGACCCTGACCGGTAGCCCCTCACCAGTGTTCCATGCACTAAGCCCGGGGCCGCGATGGCCACACTTACCGCTGCTCCCTCGCCCTCCAGGGAGGCACAGAGCAAAGACAACAGAGGGTCACTTTCACCTCCAACCCTGAGTGGTCAGGGCAGCGGCCAGAGCTCCCCTGAGGCCCATGGCTTCGGCCCATACCCCCTGACCCAGTCAGATCCAGCAAGAGTGCCCACAGCCCGACGAGCCCCTCTCCTGGCCCGGATGTGGGCTGAGTCCCTTGGGATGACGGCTCTTCTCCATGTGCCTCCCTGGTCTCGGGTTCGAGGCCTCGCTTCTACTTACTTCTTGCTTTCATAGAAAGCAATGATGTCCTCAAAAGCGTTAATATCGAACTCCTCAGAGCCGTCAAATGAGAAATCTAGCATTGAACAGCTGAAAGGGAGAATCTGTATAAACTACACGCGTGCCCAGAGTGGGACCCACTGCCTGTGGCCAGGCCCTGGGGAGACTGACATCGTTTCAGCCACTGCAGGTCAGAGGCCACTTTTAGTCTTAGAGAAAAAAAACCCCACAAGCAAATAGGGGGATGTATTTTTTTGTCTTACTCTTTTTTGGGTGAAAAAGCTGATTTAAAAACACACCTTTTTAAAAGCAGGAAAAGGACACACTGTGCTTTCAGACAAATGACATACGGTCACTTACCTAAGTACTAACTTTACCTCCACATGCACACTTTTATGAAGCTCTTCAGGAAGTTTTTTATCACAAAGGGCTCAAAAATAAAATGACTTTTTCACATTTGAAAATTTAGCAACCTGCTCCTTGGGAATTTTTGAGTCTTAAAAAAGAAATCAGGGACTTGGCTGCCCCAGAGCCTTTGCACATGCTGCCTCTGCTGCTGGCACACCCTGCCTGCCTTGTCTGGCTCAACTAGTCCCTTCTCAATGCAGCCAGCCTGCTCTCTCAGGCTGCCAGAAGCGTCCCACCTCTGGCTTTGTCATTGCCTTGCATGTCTGTCCACTGTGGCCTTTTTCACCCAACCTTTCTCGGAGCATGTGCCCACTCACTTTTACACTCACTACAGTAAGTGGAGGGCCCTCGGTCATTGCTAGGTGGTCAAGAAACAACCCGTGCCCTCTCATGTGTGGCAAGGCGTCCGTGTGGCTGGCTGTGAGTGAAGTAACTCAGCAGATCTGCTTTGGGACACTTGGGCCAGGCTGTGCAGGAAGCGCTCTTAAATCAAGCCCGTCACTGTGCATGGCGGCGGCCCCTGGGCGCCCCTGCCAACGGCCACACAGACTGGCCATTAAAAGGAACCTTTCTAAACTGAGCCGCCCCACGTCCCCCTACGGCAGATGGTACACCGAGGCCTGCCCTTCTGTGTGCAGAAAAGGGGCAACAGATGCCACTGGCCTCTGGGTCTTTCTGGTTCAACCGGCTGCTGGGTTCCTTATTGGGTCAACCCCAGCCTGGGTTCAGGGGGTAGGGTTTCTGCCACTATCTAGTGGCTTAGGCTGGGACAAAGCAAGCTCTTGCTCACCGGTACACTTTTTCCGACGGCGTGCTGGCTCCTCTCTGCAGCTCTCCCAGGTGACCGTGCGCACTGGGGCTGTCTGTACCTGCCAGGGACACAGAGCAGAGGGTGTCGGGGGGCCCAGAGCCCGATGGCCTTCGTCTTCTCCATGCAGGCTGCCATCCTGACTTGAACCCATCTTAAAAAGACAGCTTGATACTCAAATGTGGGCAGAGCAGGGGCTTGTGAGGTGTCTGAACCCACAAAACATCACCAATTATTTCTACTGCTCATACGCGTTATCCTTTTGGTCTTCTTTTTAATTGACGCCCTTGGTAAAACAGAACCCTGTGGCTGGTACCTGGAGCCGTGTGGCCCTGGGGGAGCCACTAGCTCTTCTGAGCCTCAGGTTTCCTTACAGACAAAGGGGCACACGCCTGCCTGCCTTGAGAGGAGGAGGATGTTCAATCACAAAGGCCGGGACTGAGTTGCTGTTTGGGACGACGAAACTGTCCTGGAACTAGGTGGAGGTGATGTTTGCACAACATCGTGAATGTGCTAAATGCCACTGAGTTGTGCACTTTCCAAGGGACTCCGAGTGTCCCCTTCTCGAGCGAGATGGGGCCCTCCTACCTGCAGCCTTCTCGGCCCTCTCAGCCCGCAGGCGCCCGGCCTCCCGGAGCACGGCCATGGCCCGGATGGCGGCCCGGAGCACAGCCCAGCGGAACACGGCCACGGGGTCCATGCCAATAAGCTCTCGCACGTAGGAGCTGTCACTGCCCCGAAGGAGGGCCACGATGTCTGGTCGCATGTAGTCCATGTTCTTCTCCCGGAAGTCCTGCAAGGGATGGAGGTGGGGGGGTCACTGGATGGTGCTCACCGCGGCCCAGGAGGCCAGTATGAGACGGGCTGGCGGGGTGGGGAGCCCATCCCAACAGAGAGCTCCCACCCATGGAGGCCGGGATTCGGTGGGTTCAGACTCCCTGGAAGCTCGCCCAGCACAACTGATAAAGGAGATGATGGAGCAGGCGCCAGAAGGAAGGGCCTCCAGGGCACCCACATGGTCCCTTTCTCGCCCCCCAGGCAGAGCATGACTTGAGTGACAAGGGACAGAGGACAGACGTGTACCTTGATCTGATACTTCACTTTCCCTGCGAAGTGCTGGATGATGAATGCCGGCTCCATGACGGGGGTGCCCAGGAAGTACCTGTTGTCCTCGTGCTGCTGTTTGAACTTGGCCAGCAGGGTCTGGCTTGTGGCGTGGGGAAAGCTGGGAAGAAGATTGGAAACCTTTAGCCGCAGGAACAGTGGGTGATTACCGGCTTTGCACATCAGGTCGCAGGCCGCCTGCAGACGGACAGACAAGGCGGCTAGGGCTGCTCTGCGCCGTGAAGCTGCACACATGGCCTCAGGGCCAGGAGGGAACCTGCCGTCTGTTATCAAGAGGCCCAGGCCGAAGTGAGGCCCTTGGGTGCAGAGCAAACTGAGAGCAGAGCCCTGCGGCCCAACACCTGGGCCCCCGGCCCCGGTGGCCACGTGAGCATTCGGCTCAGGTGAGACTGGGACCTGGCCCACGGTGGGCAGCTCCTGGGAATAACCCCAGCACCGAGTGACTTCTGGTCCCGGATCCGTCTGTGCCTGGATGCCATGTCTTGGAGAGGGTCTTGCCTGTGCTCCTGTTAAAAGGAGGGGCCAGGAGACAGGGGGGCAGAATAATGAACCCGTTGTACCTGGCTAGTTCTGCCCCCCAGGAAGGAAATGCCACAGTCGGCTTGGGTGCACCCTGCCCATGAGCAGCCTCACCGCAAAGACGGGCAGTGCGACGTGCTCCCGAATGCCCGGAGCCAGGTTCCTCGGCTTAAGGGGGCAGGGAGGAGATCCCGTAGCTACAAAGCACATCGATTCTAGAGCTGGGGAAGTGGGAGGACAGTGAGGGACCTGCTCACCCGGTCACAGGGACAAAGAAAATTTTAACGTGTTATTTTAGAAAATTCAAATCAATGCAAAAAAAAAAAAAAATCCATGATGGACAAAAATAGCAACTTTTAAACAAAGACAGATGTGCCCCAGCTCAGCCCGGCCCTGCCTCACATTCCTCCCCCAGATCCAGCTCTGGGAGCGTCCTCGGAGTACGGCTCAGCTGTCCTCACACTCCGCCCCCTCCCCTATCTGAACATCCTCGCAGGATCTGGCTGCGCATGGACGCATGGACGTGTCTGCCTGTCCTGGAAGGAGACTTGGTCTCAGGCAGAGGGTGAGCCTGACCCACTCTGGCCTCTGGGGACTTAAGCAGCAAACAAGGGGCTGATAAAGACGTGTCCTCATCCTGATTGCCAGAACCAGCGACTGTGACCTTATTTGGAAACAGGGTCTTGGCAGATGCAATTAGTTGGGACGAGGTCATTAGGGCAGGCGCTGATCCAACACGACTGGAGTCTTTATAAGAGGAGGAGACGAGACAAATAGAAGAGGAGACAGTGATGTGATCACAGAGGCAGAGACTGGAGTGATGCAGCCACGAGCCAAGGAACGCCTGGGGCCATGAGAAGCTGCAAGAGGCCAGGAAGGACCCTCCCCTCGAGCCTTTGGAGGGAGCCTGGCCTTGGTCTCAGCCCACTGAGATGATTTTGCACTTCTGGTCTCTGGAAATGTGAGAGAATACACTGCTATTGTTTGAAGCTGCCTGCTTTGTGGTGATTAATTATAGCAGCCGCAGCAACCTAACTCAGTAAGTGAATTTCAGTGACTGCAGTGGGGTGACCAAGCGTGGAGCACCTTAAAATAGCCCTTCTGCCTTCATCATGTCCTGCGAACGAGGGGCACGAGGCTGCGCAGTGAGACTGGCCTCTGGGCCCCCAGTTCCACACGCTGCCCTTTGCAAAAAGGCACCAACACCATGCCCAGCTTCTAGACTCAGGTCCCACAATCCTTTCCTGAGAACTCCCGGGCACGTGTTTCAGAATTCACAGTTATTGCACGTGTTAACATTTTTGTGGTGAATGGTACATGCATTTTGCAAATGCGAGGTCAGGAATTATGGCCAAATGAGTCCAAGAAACTCAGAAGTAATTCTCAGGATGGTTTGGATTTGGGGGTAAGGCTCTGGGGGCCGCAGAACCAGACCGAGTAGCTGCGTTTGTAGACCCCCGGGCTGTGGACACTCACTTGCTCTCTTCGTCCAGCAGATAGAAGAGGCCAGTGGGCTTCTTGCTGATCAGATGGATGCAGCCAACGTTGTCTGTGTAGTCGATGTTGTGCCACGAGATCCCTTCGCTCTGGTATTCCTCCTATAAGGTGGGGGGGTTCCAACAATTTCATGGCTATGTTAAGGTTCACATAGCACAGGTTGTATATAAACTTATTATATTTGTGTATGCAGGTATGTATTTATATATAAGTGTGTAAATGGCATAGAACACATATTAACGTGTCAGTAGAAATATATTCATACATAAAATTATTAGATAAATTAACAACAGGAAATAGGGATGCATATCCTCAAACATCTACCACACAAGGTGCTTAACCCACACTTAAAATCACCCAGGGGTCAGTAACCTTTCTCTGTAAAGGGCCAGATGGTAAATATGTTAAGCTTTACTAGCCAGATGGTGTCTGTTCCAATTTTCAGCTCTGCTGTTGTATCTCGAAAGCAGCTGATGATATATAAACGGCTGTGAGCCAATAAAGTTTTATTTATAAAAACAGGTTGTGGGGCTGGATTTGACCCATGGGCTGCCATTTGCCAGTCCCTGCTCTGGACCAACAGTCATACGATGTGAGTGACCTACATAACTTCAAATTTTCTAAAGTCATATTTAAAAATGTAGAAACAAACAGATGAAGTTAACTCTCTTCGAAATCTGTGTATTCTGCTCTTCATCACAACTCAATTTGGATCAACCAATAGGCAGAGGGTGTCAGAGTAAAATCAACTAAATATTTACATAAACCCATGGGTTCTTTCCACCATCACAATCATCAGTGAGAAGGACAATACATGGGTATACAAGATGGCTGACGGGCATGCAAAGACCTGTGGGACGGATTACGACCATCACTGACCAAAGCGCATCCCTACAAGGTGGCCCTACTGCCTCCCAGTGAAAGGACGCTCACACTTGAGCAGAGAGCAGAGGCGAAGCTGACCTGGGGCTGAAAACATCCTCCACACTGGCCTCATACTGGGCTGGGCGGGATTTTCCCAGACTTTCCCTTTTGCAGAGAAAAATTCTGGGGTGGGTTCACCAGCAGATAGGGCCCCAAGGGAGATCCCAGTTCTGGCTCGTCCCCTTCCCCGTGGGCTGGATAGGCAACAAGATGGTACGGGCTTACCTGCTCTAGTTTGAAAATGTGCTGGTTGAAGTAATACTGGAGCTGCTCATTGGCATAGTTGATGCAGAATTGTTCAAAACTGTTCCTCTCGAAATCCTCAAACCCAAAGATGTCGAGGACCCCGATGGACAAGCACTGGGGAGACAGAGAAAATGGGTATTACTGGTTGGTCCTTGTATGGAAACGACCTGTCCGGTCGTGAAGGCCTGCGGTCATTCTGTTGCTGCTGCCTTGGAATCTGGAGTATTTGAGCAAGGAGCCCTGAGTTGTCATTCTTCGCTGGGCCCCACGAACTGCATCCCATCCTGTTCCCCAGGCCTGCACCTGGGGAAACTGGTCCCTCGCCCAACACTGACCGCAGCTACCTTGCTCCCCATGTCACAGGCGATCTGCTGAAGAGTGTGGCATTGAGGGCACAGGCTCCCAGGGCCCAGCGTGGTGGGGCGGGGGTGCACTCACTGAGACGGACTCTTCCATGTCTTTCTTGTTGAGTAGGGCGTGGTTGATCCGCAGCACGATCCAGTCAAACAGGGCACTGTACAGCGACTTGGCCATGGAGTCACGGGCGGTGATAGCCTGTGGGCACGGAGGGGCACGACACTTTGGTAAGGCAGGCCCCATGCTGCAACACCCCGAGGTCTACACACATGGGGAAATCGAGGCAGCAACTTTAAACACCCCTTCTCGCTTTGCACACCATCCTGTCAGCTTGGACACCCTTGCACACCAAAGCATGAAGCAGGAAGCCTGGACCCAGTGGCCTGTGGTTCAGCCAAATCTTGCTCACTTGCTAGCTCACTCCTCAGCACAACCTGGGGACTGCTGAGGGTGGAAGGCAGGCACCAGGCCTGCCTGTGTGGGAGGACCAGTGAGGAGGCCAAGCTGGGTTCAAGGCCAGGCCCCTTGCAGTTCTGTGAGGACCACAGGGCCACTATTATGTGTGCAAAAGCAGTAATGGCTTTAAAAGTTTTTTAAAGGCTTATTGAGGTCTAATTTACATACATGAAATTTCTTCTTTTTATCTACTGAGATCTAAGTTGTGCCAGATGTACTTGGCCACAATTAACATCTAGAACACACCCCTTTGGCTTTGCCTTTCCCAGGGGGTTGTGGAAATGGAGCTGCGAGGAACGCAGCCCTGCACCTGGAGTCCTTCACTCGGCGGGACACCTCTGGGGGCAACCGCACTCTGGGGTCTCACATGTCCTACAACAGCTTTCATAAAACACTGCAGAGCGCCTTTGCCCATGGGGGCTCAGACTGTCTCCAGTGCATGTGTAAGACGCCCAAGCAGCTTCTACCTCAGTTAAAAATCCCCCCGATGGCTAGGTACTTTCCTGCTGCTATCTAAGCTGCAAGCCGCAAGTCACATTGCTCTAGAGATGTAAAAATACAAGCAAACACACCACAAAGATGACATCCAGGCTGGGGCACAGGCCAGACAGAGGCATCTTATCAAGCTTTAGGGAGCCACAGAATGGTCGTAAAGGTCATGTTCTAGCCCTGGGGTTGGCAAACTCTCTCTGGAAAGGTCCAGAGAGTCAGTATTTTCAGCGTTGCAGGCCAGACAGTCTCTGTGGCTACTACTTAGCTCTGCTGCTGTAGCAGGAGAGCAGTACATAAACAAATAGGCGTGGCTGTGCGCCAATAAAACTTTATTTACGAAAGCAGGCAGTGGGCTGGATTTGGCCTTTGGGCCACAGGTAGCCATCCTCTGCTGGTGAGAAGTAGTATGCCCACTGAGCAGCTGGAAACAGAGATGAACACACGTGGCTCGAGTTGTGGCCCTTGGGCTGTAGGTGGCTGGATAAGTTGGTTTGTGCCGTGCCTGAGCTCGCTTGAGAACCCAAGGCGCTGCCAGGGTTCTCCTCTGTCACTTTAGGGACAGGAAAAAGGAGACCTACGCCAGCTGTTTCCGAAGGACTCCCCATGCTTGTAACCTGGGGCCTGGCCCGCTGCGAGGGCCAGGGCAGTGCTCACCTCGCTGAGACTGTAGGGCAGGATGAGCTTGTCATTGGCGGTCACTGTTTTTCTTTTGGTCAGAACTTCCACCAAGATTTCTCGCTTCACCTGTTTCAAGGGCAAGGAGGGCAAGAAGGGGCGGGGGACGGAGAGCTTGTCAGGTGGGTCCTCGTGTCACTGCGGCAAGGCCCAAAGCCTTCATGGGAGGACTCCTAGCAGCTGCACCAGGAAGTGGGCCCAAAGCACCCCTCAGGGCTGCCGACCGGTGACATGTGCTACGCTTGGTGAGTTTCAGGATGATCACACTCACAGGCTCACCCACGACCATGGTGGCCTGGGAGTGTGGCTGCACAGGTGTCACTGCAGGCCACAGATCCACATGCTAGCTGGCCATCTGCACTTACAGCTGTCACTGCTAGAGCGGGGTCCCAGCCTCTGTACAGGGCTGGGCAAGGGGTTGGTCCCTCTCCGACCACCAAGCCCCCTCCACAAGCCAGCAGCAACAGGAGAGGGGCAGGGAAGCCGCGCCAATCCCCTGGCAGGCGTGAGCACGCAGAAGCGAGGGCTCCCACAGCAGGCACGCCTTCTTTAAGAGCCCCAGGTGGAATGCAGCTCAGAAAACAAAGGCAAGCACAGGGCTCCTTGGCCTCGGTGCTCGGACACTGGGGGCCGGGCCATTCTTTGCTGTCGGGGGCTGTCCTGTCACTGTAGGGTGTTGAGCAGCATCCCTGGCCCCCACTCACTAGATGCCAGCAGCACCTACACTGTGACAACCAGAAATGCCTCCAGACAGTGCCTGGCGCCCCAGGGTTGAGAACCAGTGGACAAGGGGCTGGCAGGTCCAGTGATAACATGGCCCCGCCAATTAAACTGTGGTTTTAAACAGCCTTCTGTGGGAGGGGCTGCCCAGGAGGGAGTCCCTCAGCAATGAGGAAGGGACGCTGCAGAGATGGTGGGGAGGAAGCAGGCCGGCAGGCCTCGGTTCGCAGAAGCTCGGCCTGTGCAGGAGCCTGGGCCCTGGGAGGCCACTGGCCGGGAGGGCAGGGAGCACTACCTTTAGGAGCTGTGACAGCGTGTCCAGCACCTCGGGGGGCCCGACCTCCAGACCTTCGTCTCGGCCCGTGGCTCTCTTCTTGTAAGTGACGTTGCCCAGGTACAGGATGGCTGACAGGACAGAAAAAATCCTGGGAGAGAAAAGAAGCCCAGGTTGGGGTGCTGTCCACAACTGTAAGATGACAGAAGCTTCCACTGAACTGAGCTGAATTCATAAAACCAGCAAATTCTAGTCAGAACACATGAAGTTTGAAAAATTTTGTCCTCTACTGGGGACCCTCTCTGTGGAATGTGACTTTGTAGACAGATATCTCAACAATACTTTCTTTTAAGATTTAGGGAGCTTAAAATTTTTTTTTTATGGGAGCATAACGTGAACACAAAAAAAGCACACAATTCCCAAGTGTAGAGCTTGATGAATTGTCACAAAATATACACGTCCTGTAACTAGCACTCAGACCAAGGACTAGAACATTCTAGGCCCCAGAAACTTCTGTGCTGACGTCTAACACCGACCGGCAACTTGATGTCAGTGAAATGCACACGTTTGTAGCTGGCCTGTGACTGAAAACCGAGCCGTGGAGCCACTGTGCCTGTACCGCGCAGGGTCTCGGCTTGTTCGTTCTCAATGTGGCAGCCTCGGGCCTGCTAACACCTGGGGCGGCCCATCCTTCGCTGTGGGGGCCGCTCTGTGCACTGTGGGATGTTGAGCAGCATCCCTGCCACCACCCATTACATGCTAGTAGCACTGTCCCCCGCCCTCCCTCACTATGTAGTGTGACAACCGAAAATGTCCCCAGACAATGCCAAGTGTCCCCTTGGAACAGGATCAGCCCTGGTGAGAACGGCTGGCTGCTGGGCGTGGAGTAGTCCAGGAGTCGGCCAGTTTTTGGAGGGCCCCTGAGCCAAGAATAGTTCTTAAGTTTTTAAACGGTCATTAAAAAGCCAAACAAAAAATGCAGAGAAGAACCTGCAGCAGAGACCATCTGGCCCGAGAAGCTGAAAATATTTACTGTCTGGCCCCCGCCAGAAGGTCTGCCGACCCCTGCATGGACATACTGCAATTTGTTTATTTAATCTCCTGTTGGTGGACATAAGGGGGCGAGTCCAGGTTTTGGAGCTGTGAGAAACGAGGCTGCTGTGTGCACTCGTGTGTGTATCTTTGGGTGAGCAAATGGATGCGTTCTGTTGTGTATACACATCCGTAGCAGAAACTGCCACACAGTTTTCCAAAGTGCTTGGCCCGACGTGCGCCCTCCCAGCAGCGTGTGGGCAGTTCCCTCTGGGTATACCGGTCGTCCAGGCAGGGGTGAAGGGTACCCCATGTGGTTCTTTGTTTGAGGAAGGTTAGCCCTGAGCCAACATCTGCCACCAATCCTCCTCTTCTTCTTTTTTTTTTTGCTGAGGAAGATGGGCCCTGAGCTAACATCTGTGTCCATCTTCCTCCATTTTATATGTGGGATGCCCGCCACAGCATGGCTTGACAAATGGTGCATAAGTCTGCACCCAGGAACTGAACCTGCGAACCCTGGGCTGCTGAAATGGAACGTGTGACTTAACCGCTGTGCCACTGGGCCAGACCCCTCTGACGTGGTTTTTAAAAATTAAAAAAAATTTTTAATTGTGGTAATATACACGTCATATAAAATTTACCATCTGAACTATTTTTAAGTGTACAGTTCCACAGTGTTATGTATATTCACATTGCTGTGGTTTTCACTGGCACCCCCAGTGACTAAGGACGAGTCCCTTCCCATGTGCCCCTGTCACTGGACTGGCCTCCTCAGTGCAGCTCTTCCTGGGGTCTCGGTCAGATCGCAGAGGAATTGGTAAGCTGGGGCGCCTGCGCGGGAGGCGGCAGGGCGGCCGGCCGCTCACTTACTGCTTCTTGGTGGCGGGGAGGAAGCCCACCATCTCCATGGCCTGCTTGAGTCTTTCAAAGTCGTGCTTCAGGTCTTCTCCGTCTTCGATCTTCAAGTTATGCTGAAAAACAAGGTTGGCGGCACTCTGGGTGTTTCTGGCCGGCGAGGGTGGCATGCAAGAGGGATTTTGGCTGGAACCGAGGGGCAGGGCCCAGGACCCAGGGAATGAATGGGCTCCTTTATGCCGCCTCCTGTGGGCCTCCTCGGAGCCGGTTTGGGGCCGGAGAGGGCCAAGGCAGCTGGCCTCTGACCTCCCGGTGGCGCGTAAACAGCCCACGGGGAACAGAGGCGGTATTTGTGGCCGGGGCTCGGGCTGTTTACCTGGTTGAGGTAGAAATAATCTTCAGGCTGCTTGAGCTGAAATTCTTGACGCTCCTCCTCGCTGACGCCAAGTAACAAATAATAAAACACGTGGTAGTTCCTGTGGGTCAGAATTAGGAGAAAAAAGTCATTTTTGGAGGCCAAGCAACAGCTACTCTTCAAACCACTACTAATACTGCTTTGGAGGCCACACCAGGGAGGGAAAAGCACCTGAAATACATACAAATTTGAGACAATAAGTTGATTCTTATTATGTCTTATAAAAAATCCCCCAAAACAAAACCCCCGAACCCTAAGCTTCTCCAGGGAGTAGCTCTGGGGGGAGGGAGCGCACGTCTCACTCCCTGGTGGCTCAGAGATGCTTCTAACAGAAGCACATTTTGGCACACACCCGAGCACCGACTCTGGGTACAAGCCCCAGGGAGGCACAGAAATCCGCACACAAAGGTGGCTTAGGAGGTCTGCCTGCCAAGCCCGCGCCCCAGAGCAGGCCCCACTCAGGGAGTGTGCTGCATCTCAGGAGCTCCGCCTCTCTCCTGTGCAGGGAAGGAGGACCCCCTCCTACCTCTCATCCTTCTCTTGGGAGACCAAGCGAGACTTTTCAAGCAGGTACTTTTCGACAACAGCTCTGTCATTAAAAGGAAAAAGAAGGAATAGAACGTTACATTTTAATATTGTTTCCTTGAAGAACTAGAGGAATTTGTTTCCACGGCAAAGCCAGCTATGGATTAATTTCCTTTGACACAAGGTGAATACAGGTACCTAAATACGATCACCCTGTCACAAATATAACCGCCATAAAAGTCGCCTCGCCCTGAGACTACCATCCACAAAAATAAGGAACTGAGGCTGGCCACTTCTGCTCCCCAGACCAGATTGGGGCTGACCGCTGCACGGAAGCCGATGTGGCCCCATGCAAGGACCGGCCCCAGGCACTGGCACCGGAGAGACTGCGCCCAAGAGCTCAGGAACAATCCCGGAAGGTCGTCCCTCCACCTCCCCAGCAATTCAGTGTTTCTCCAACAGAAAATGCGAACGTGACGGACTCATCTTTGTATTTGTAACAGGTTTACTGATTACTGATTTACTTAAACTGCACAAACTTCGTGTACAATGTGATGCTGTCCTTTCATAATTCACACAACCTTTAAAAACAGCTTTATTAGGTGTAACTGATGCAGAATAAACTAAAACTGTGTGATTTGATGAACTGTGACACATGCGAACCCCTGTGAGCCCACTACCACGATCAAAATAGTGAACACATCCAGCCCCTGGAAATGCTCTCTTGGGGCCTTTGTCCTGCCTCCCCACTCCTCACCCCCAAGCAGTCACTGATCAATCCCACTCGAGATTAGCTTGGGTTTTCTAGAATTTTAAAGAACTAGAATCATTCAGTACATGTACTGTGTCTGACTTCTTTCACTCAGCCCAAAGATTCTGAGATTCGGCCACATTGTAGCACGGATCAGAAGTTCATTTCTTTTTATGATGGAATAATATTCTACACGTCGACACGTCATGCTTCATTTATCAGTTCCTCGCCCGACCAACGTTTGATGGACATGGGTCCACGAGGCTGTGTGGGTGCTGGGGCAGGGCCCAGGCACCTCTGCAGCCCCACACTCAGCACCAGTAGTAGTGACGTCGAACATTCCCTGAGGATCTACTATGTTCTAGGCACTGATTTGTGAGGATTTAACGCCCTGGATCCTCCCACTCTCCAGGGTGGGCACTGTGGCTCCCACTGAGGGACAAGGTGCTAACACTGGAGAGGCTGCCTGGGACCCCACAGGAGGGAGGTGGCCCGGTGGGGACCTCTTGGGATTCGCTATCACCAAGTATTTGAGCTGGGCAGGTCTGCAGATCACTTCATCTGAGCCCATCGCTTTTACAGGAGAGGCAGCTGTGCCCTACGGGTACAGGGCTGGGCTCCTGGTCTAGGGCCTGCTGGATGCCGCCTGCCTGTGTCTCCAGGATGGCAGTCTTCTCTCTGCAGCCTGGCACTGGACACACGTACGCCCACACAACACGCACAGGCGGCTTTCCGAGGGCTCAGCCTGCAACCTCTCTTCTTTCAAACCCATGTTTTCTTCCATTCCTTCCCTTGGCTGGTGACTATGTAGTTATCAGCAGTTCGTTTTCCCGGGTAGGGTGGCCACATGTGGTTCTAGAATCAGACACATGTTTGAATCTCAACCTGCAGCCGATTCCCTGTGCTATGTCAGTGTATGGGGGAGGACAATGACCCCTCATCAGCACCGAGTGGTCATTGGACTGACGAGAGCTCCTTCCCTTTCCTGATCATTTTGGGGGCCCAGGACCCTACTTGGGTCTTGTAAGGAGCCAGGGATCCCCCGGCACCAAGCCCTTGAACCCACAGGAAGACGAGGCCTTGCAAATTGGGGAACTGGACGAAGGCTTGGACTGCCCCTGACCCTTGGCCTCAGCGGGAAATGGCGCTGAGTAGTCTCACTTGCCCAAAAGCAGAACCGGGTCTGGGCCTGCCCCCTGGGAGCCGGCTGCAGCTGCTCCCTGGACGGGAAGTGCACCTCCCTCTTCGGAGTGTGGGCGGCCCATGGTCATGGCCAAGGTGGGACTTCCTTTCCTGAATCCGAGGCCACAGATACCACTCTCAAAAGCCTGTCTATGAGATCCAGCCCCTCAGGGCCACTGGCCATGGGCTTGACGGGAGCCTGAGGTGGGTGGGGCTGGGTGGACCACTCAGCTGAGGGCCAGCCCTTGCTGGTGTACCAGGTTGAACGGTGGTCCCAGAAGATATGTCCACCTGGAAGCTGTGACTGTGACCTTATCCGGAAAAAGGGTCTTTGCAAAGGTAATTAAGTGAGGCATCTGGACATGCGATCATCCTCCACGATCCAGGCAGACCCTAAATCCAAGGATAAGTATAATAAAAGATACAAGAGAACAGAGAGACACAGAGGTGGACGTCATGTGACAATGGAGGCAGAGATTGGAGTGATGAGTCCACAAGCCAAGGACCCCTGGGGCCCCCAGAAGCTGGGCGAAGCAGGAAGGCTCCTCCCCCAGAGCCTCCAGAGGAAGGGTGGCCCCACCCACACCTTGATTTTGGGCTTCTGGCTTCCAGACTGTGAAGAAGAAATTCTTATTGTTTCAAGCCACGAGGTTTGTGGTACTTTGTTACAGCAGCCCCAGGACACCATGCAGAGCCCACATGGAGAAGAGAACTGGGGAAGGCAAGCAGCACCCACCGCGAGCAAAGGCTCTGGTGTCTAGAGCCTGCAGAGCCAGCCCGGGACCCAGGAAAACGTGAGGCAGCCTCTCGGCATCTCTGCTTCCCCCAGAGAGCCCCTGGAACTGCAGAAACAACATAATTCTGTGTTGTCTGCCCAACAAGACACTCTGGGCATCTCCTGCTGGTGAGAGGCTCTGCAAAATGTGGCAGATACAACTGCAAAATACGGACCCACGGGAGAAAAAAAAATGTTTACATAAGAGGTGAGGGTCCTTGGGAAGAAACAGCTGAGGCCTATGGGGCAGTGGGGACAGGAGGCTGCTCCAGGTGTCTCTGATTAACCAGGGCACATCCTATGGGCAGGTGCTGGGGCCCACTAAGCAGGTGCCGCGCTGGGGCCCAGCAGCGCTCGGGGACAGGGGCACGTCCTCTGGGGGCTGAGGGCTTGGGAGAATCACCAGCTTCTGAGTGCCCCCGAGGGCTGAGGGGCCGGAGCAGATGGGCATTTATCAAGCCTCTCACCCACCCCACTGCCACTGGAGCCTGGGAAGCGGGGAAAAAAGGAAAGAAGCCAGAGGCCGAAGGATTCGGGGAAACAATCATTCTTGTTCATGTCTTGAATATGAACCGTGGACTGAAACGACCATGAGTCAGGTTTAGATGGACAGAAGTCCCTACATACTCTGGAATCAAGCCTCAGTGCCGTCACCCCAAGGACCTCCCCCTTCCCAGAACGCCGGCGCCTTCTCTCGGCCTCCAGGGCCTGATGCTTAGCTCTCCTCGTGTCTAACACTCAGGGCTCCTCACCTGGCAGCGCAAAGCATCACCTGGCGCCTTTACAAATCCACTGTCACTGAAGACCCTCACACCCGAACGAGGAGTGGCAGTGGACTTCTGTGAGCGACCAGGCCACGGATCATGCCAAAATGCCTGTGTGTGTGTGTTTTTTTAACTTTGAAATAGTTATATTGACTTATAAGAGCTTTGCACGTATAAAAAAATACAAAACACTACGTAGTATTAAATCACAATTACTTTGTTTACCAATTGAAATTACCCAGAATATACATTTTTTAAAGAAAAAAAATCCTATAGAAGAGAATTCTGACATCATGACTTAAATATTATAACATTAACTTACTGTACAAAGCTGCCAGATATTTTTCATAAGCATAATAACCACTACAGAGTGCAAATGAACAGAATTTCAATGGTGCACATTTAGCTGAAGTAACTGTGCCTTCACCTAAATAACTCACATTTCTGGCACAAAATGTTGGTCTGTTTTAACTTCCATCAGGCAACCAACTTCACAATGCAGTTACCACCTATCCACTCACCCACCCATCAATCCACGAATCCATCAATCTCCTCACCCATCCACCCACGAAACTACCATCTACCAATAAATCCATCCATCCATCCATCTACCAATCCACCCATGAATCTACCCACCCACCCATGAATCCATCTATCCATCCATCCATCCATCCATCCATCCATCCATCTACCCACAAATCTACCTATCCACCAATGCATATATCCATCTATCCATCTATGAATCTATCTATTCATCCATCCATCCACCTACCCATCTACCCATGAATCTACCCATCCACCCATCCACCCATGAATCCATCCATCCATCCATCCATCCATCACCCACAAATCTACCTATCCACCAATGCATATGTCCATCTATCGATCTATCCATCCATCCAGCCAGCCAACCAACCATCAATCTATCTACCCTCCTCTTCCTTCCCATCCATCCACTCAGCCACCCTTCAGTACTTCCCTGGACAACCGTCTCACTTGGCTACCCAGCATCACGTCTCCTTCTGGCTAAAGGGGCACGTGTTTGGCAAATGCCAGAGTCCATGTCAACTCTGCCTGTGGCCTCCCCAGACCTATGGAATTAGAAACCTCATCAAAACCAGGAAATAGGTTGGTCTGTCCTTGCCTGTTCTTGGCAAACCCCATGATGCTAGTACCTCAAGCTCACTGTACCTAGCCCGTGGGCACCTGGGCCCATGCTCAATGTCCCTGGGGACGGCAGGGTCAGTTACGGAGCTGCGGACCCTCCCCCTACCTCAACCCACCACTCGGACCTTCACAACGACTTAAAATCACACTCACGCCCCTGTCGGAGTCACAAATGTCTGCATGGGCACGATTTCAGCACAAGCTCCTGGGGCTGGCTCCCCCTGCAGGGATGCCCAGGACCCCAGACTGAGGCTGTCACGCACAGCGCAGGTGGCTGCCAACTCACCCTCTCACGATGCCGCTCTCCAGGTAGTTGACCTGGATGAATTTCCCGAATCGGCTGGAATTGTTGTTGTGGGCTGTCTTGGCATTCCCGAAAGCCTGAGAGGAAAACAGAGGCAGGTTTTCAGATCGTGAGCACGAAATGTGCACTGGTCTCGGCCTGGAGCCTCGGAGCTCCCTTCCGGCTGGTGGATGCGCGGTGGCTGGAAGTTCTTCAGGGGTCCAGATGAGAAGCGGAAGTGCGAAGGCATGGCGCCCCGTGCACTTCACCGTACTTCCGCTGTCTCTCTGTGTCTGGGCCGTGGGAGGGCTGAAGCGTTATGTTTTTGATGTTAAAAATGCCAATCATCAGAATTCTTTTTTAGTTATTTGTTCATATAGCAAACTCTGGCCTGTGGGCCAAATCTTGTCCACTGCTTGTTTCTGTGCTGCCTGCGAGCCAAGAGTGGTTTTTACATTTGTAAATGGTTAAACAAAACCCAAAGGAGAGGACTATTTCCTGACATGTGAAAACACTATTCACATTTCAGTGTCTATAAATGAAGTTTTACTGGCACACGGCCAGGCCTGTTCATTATGGATCATCCACGGCTGTTTTTGTGCTGTGATGGCAGAGTAGCTGTGACAGAGACCGTCTGCCCTGCAAAGCCGAAAATATTTACTATCTGGCCCTTTCCAGAGGGAGTTTGCTGAGTCCTGGCTGATGCAGGCGCCAGGCTGGGCACACCAGGCAGGTGTGAGGGAGCAGATGTGGGGACAGGTCCCGCCCTGGAGGGGTCTTGCAATTCTGTGGGACGACAAGCGGGTTCACAGCAATTTTCTTTTTAATTGGGGTAAAATTAGCGTAACATAAAACTAACCATTTTATTATTTATTTATTTATTTATTTAGAGGAAGAGTAGCCCTGAGCTAACATCTGTGCCCATCTCCCTCTACTTTATATGTGGGAGCCTGCCACAGCACGGCTTGATAAGTAGTGTGTAGGTCCACACCTGGGATCCGAACCGGCGAACACTGGGCCACTGAAGTGGAGTGTATGAACTTAACCACTGTACCACCGGGCTGGCCCCAAAACTAACCATTTTAAAGTGAACAATTCAGTGGCATTTAGCACATTCACAGTTTTGTACAACCATCATGTCTATCTAGTTCTAGAATATTTCCATCACCCCCAAAAGACTCCATCCCCATCAGCAGTCACTCCCCATCCCGTACCAGCCCCTGGTAACCAGTACTCCGCTTTCTGTCTCTATGGATCTGCCTGTTCTCAACATTCCCTTCAATGGGATCATACAGTGTGGCCTTCTGTGTCTGGCTTCTCTCACTCAGCATGATGTTTTCAGGTTCATCCACATTGTAGTCTGGGTCAGGGCTGCATTCTCAATATGCAGAGGAAAATACGCATAGTGCATGGAGCCTTTGGCTGGGTGGGGTCCTCCCCTGGGGCCTCCCACATGATCCCCACCCAGATTACCACACAGAACACCCCTGTCCCCTGCCCAGGCTCCTGGAGTGCCCCCTTCCCATGTGGCACCCACCCACCCGCAAGGGGTGAACTGACTGTGAGAGGGTGTGACGGAGCCTTAGGGAACACAGGGCAGGGCAGGTACCCTCAGAGGTGGGTTCCCTGTTTCAGGGAGAGAGAGGCCTGTGGAGGTGGGGGTGGCGGGGAGAGAGACAGAGCTGGTCACAGAGTCTGGCGCTCAGCCATCCAAGCCCTTGTGGCCCAGGGGCTGGGCAAGGGGTGACTTGGAGGGCAATAGTCCAGAAAGGGAAGCTGTGTGGCAGCGAGAGGGCTGTCAGGCTGATGGTGCTGCTGTTTGGAGAGGCCGAGCTGTGCAGGGAGGCTGGGACGGAGCGAGGCTGCAGTAGGGGGAGATGGCAAGGCCACTGCCAAGGTCCACTGGAAGGGGGAGGTTTGAGGGTCTGGCGGAGCAGGAGGATGAGGGCAGGGTGGGGAGAGACAGCCACGCTTGCAGGGGAGTCAGGAACAGGGAGACACGTAGAGAAGATGGGATTTTCTTGAAGGCCTCATTCTGCAGGAGGATGGATGCAGGTTGACTGCTGATCAGAGCTTCTGGTGAGGCAGCCTGAAGGCAGAAGCCCCACAAAAAAGCATCTGCTGGAAGGCCCGGGATGCTTCCTTGGAAAATGGCTCCACTCAGCAGAGCTCTCCATCAGGACAGTGGCCCCGGCTGGGCCCACGTGCCAGTCACGTTCCTGGCAGATCGGGTCACGGGACAAGTGACTTCCTGCCCCATTGCCCCATGGGCTTCAGACCCCAGGAATGGCCTCCCTGTAGAGCCTGAGCCAACCACCAAATTGCCAAATAGGAGAGTGATAACGAAGGATGAGGCCTCAGAGAGGCAGCCTGGCCCTGTATCGTGAAGTGGGGGTCCACTCAGGGCGGGGCGTCAGCTGGGCCCCTTGGGGGTCTCTACATGGCCTCATAGGCGGAACCCAGCCTGAAGAGGTGCTTGCCCTAGTCAGTGGCCACAGGGCCCACCTCCTCCTCCTCTTCTCAAATGTTTCCTCAGGACCTGTGGACCTGCTGGGTTTGCAAAGGTCGTCAGAGGGCTGATTAAACACGGGCCTCATCACCAGGTCCTGATGACGTGACCAAGCTACTTGCCAGCGGCTATGCACCAGCCACTGGAGGCCAGGCCTGGGTCCGCCCTGCTCTCCCAAGTGTCTACAGAACCCAGTGCGGGGTTCCCGGCCTTGGCACTGCTGACATGTGGGGCCACATCATTCTCTGTGGGGGGCCGTCCTGAGCACTGCAGGGTGTTGAACAGCACCCCTGGCCTCCACCCACCATATGCCAGTAGCATCTGGGACAACCAAAGATGTCCCCAGAGCTGGCTGAGTTGCCCAGGTTTAGAAGCACTGCTATTTACAGACGGAGGTAAAGGGGTCCGCAGGGTTAGGGAGTCTGGGCCCCTCCTCCCATTACGAGACCCCCACGTGCGCTGGAGATGCTGGGGGTCATCTGGGGAGAAAACTGCCTTTCTAGATTTAGTCTCCCGTTTCCCCTACGTTCAGCCTTAGAGCCGTGTTTTTCATTTCAAGTCAAGTCCATGGACTCCCAAGGCACCGCTCTGGGAAAAGCAGACAGCGGATCTGTCTCCTCCTTTCGTTGCACACTCACCAGACCCTGAAGGGTAGTGTCTGAGCTGAGGACAGGCTTGCTCTGTGAGCGAGCATGCAAAGTCCCGCCTGTCCTGACCACAAGCAGATGGTCAAGCAATGTCTGACCCTGTGCGGACTCCTTCACAGGGCTACGGGCCTCTCTCTGCGCTGGGGTCTCCACAGTGCCCAGGATGACGGCCCGCTGCAGAGACACCCCAGAAACGTGCATTTGCATCCAGAAGAACCAGTGGTCCCTTTTGAAGTCGGGACAAGTCTCTGTGGTGATTTGTAAGGTTTCTAAGGAAACAGGCCTGGCGTCCTGGGGATAAGAGGGAGAATCTTTGGGATGTAAGGCTCACCAGCTTTCTGGTTCTGCGGGGCCTGGTGACCTCACACGTCTGGTATGCGGTCTCAGCACACTGCGACTTTTCAAAGCTGATCTAAAAATATCCGGTTGGTGCTATTATACATCCAAGGAGGAGGAAGCGCTGGCCTGGCGTGGTGAGGGGAGCTATTGTGTGGCTGCTCGCGGGGCTGGCCAGGGGTGCGTGCGTCCAAGCAGAGGGTGCTGGTGTGCCCAGTGGATCATGCAGGGCCAGAGGTGGACAGGAGGGAGGAAGTGGGACCCAGGCACCAGCAATGATGCGATATAACCAGACACCGGGGCTGGGGAGGCCCATGTTCACACTGTCTTCCCAGCAGGCCAGAAAACCCACAGCTCTGGCAAAATGCTATGCGAGGAAGGTCTCTACTCTCTCAGAAACAATTTTTTCTCCCTTCTATAATATAAAATACATGTTTCTAATATGATTTGTAAACTTTGAAAAAAATATATAGAACCATGCTAAAAGTTTGCCCAACAACAAAAACCTAAAGAGATGACCCCACAATTCAAGGCCCCCAGTAGTGGCTTCTAGCTATAACTAACACCCGGCCCTCTTCCGACAGGGGCAGACCAGCCTGGGCCCAGGGGTGCCGCGTGCCCACCAGGCGCCCCCTGATCCTGCCAGTGATGCTGAGAGCCGGAGGATGCCTGGCCATCTTCCACTGTCCTTGTCTTTGAGGTCCTTCTTTTGGGAGATTCAAAAAGGTTTCTTAAATTGGACACATCAGGGTTGAGTATCCTTAGCCAGAAGTTTCCAGAAGGTATATTTTCTATCTCAACAGGATGGCTCTCCTCTCGGTGGGAAGGCACGGTAAACGCGTGAGGAAGAACACTGACAACGGTATCTCAGACAGGCTGTGGCGAGCACCAGTCCCCCGCCAGGCAGACCGCGGGCTTCCCACTCTTTTCTTTTGTGTGGCACTCCTCTAAGAGCCGAATGTGCCAACCCCATTTCAGATGAGGAAACTGAGGTGCAGAGAGGTCAGCTGGCCTCCCCAAAGTCTGAGAGCAGCACGAGATCAATGTGGCCCTGGTCCGAACCCAGCACCCCTCCTCCTGGCCCACGCCCACCGGGGCCCTGGGTCCTGAAGCCTGGGCTCCTTCTTCACACCTGTTCTTGGGGTCCGGAGCCAGGCGAGCGTGCCCAGGACCTTTCGGGGTCCCTGCCGGCCCTGGCCCGAGGCCGCTCTCTCAGGGCCTGGCAGCCAGATTCCCGAGCCTTCTCTGAGCTCACACCTGGCCTCTTGCACAACCCACGTGAAAACTGAATGAGCTGTGAGAGGGATACATTAGGCAAACAGCGTTTTGCTTTCAGATTTCGAAACCCGAAAGCCCTGTGGAGTGAGTTCACAAAGGCAAACGCACTTGTTGGCCCTGTGTCACCAGGTGAGCCCTGAGTCGGGGTCCCCTGGAGAGAAGTCCCCCAGCCTTGTGGCGCAGGGCAGTCATCCCTCCGAACAGGCTGGGGTGGTCTGACATGAGATAACTCCAACACCCCCAGATTTCCTGCAGCCGTCCTTTCTCAGAGGAACACTCTAGATGGTTCTAGTGGCTTCGTCTGGGTTGGCCTTCTCTGTTTGCCTGACCTCCTAGCCACAGGGAGCTCCCTCCCAAGTGTTTGTGGTGCTTTTGTACATGTGTTCTCATTCATTCACTCGACAACAACTTACTGATCTACTGCTGTGTGCCTGGCACCATTCTAGCCTCAAAGAGCCCCCTCCCTGGTGGGGTTCCATGGGGACACCCTGCACATTCACCTCAGCCGTGGCTCGGGTGTATCTCCTCCAGGAGCCCCCCCAGCCTGCCTGGACCGGGTGGGTGCCCACTGCCTCCTGTGGCCTTGATGCTGCCCCTCCCTCTGCGATGCCACCTCTGGGTAAAGCTCTGTTCCCCTGCCTCAGACCACAAGCCACGCAGGACTTCTGGGTGTCTTATGTTGGGTCAAGGTCAGGCACCAAGACGGAGGAGTGACTGCTGTTGTCGAGAGAGGCTGCAATTGGATTCTTTTGCTCAAAGAACATTAGCAAATCTTAGGCCAGGATGAAGCCTAAAGATGGGGCCGAAAGAGAGAAACTGCCCCCTGTTTCCTAGCCTGCAGGAGCTGACTCGTCTCAGCTGTGGGTGGGGTGGAGAACGTGCACCTGAGGGCAACTGGAAGCCGGTGTTGGCACGGTGGCCCCACCACTTGGAATGGAGATATTTTTCTCCTATGAGTTCTCTGTGTTCTGGGTGTACCTTTCTACGTGAAAGTCCACACCCACTGACAGGTCGTGCGCATGTGGGGACATGGATGACGGTCTGACCCTGCAAGAAGATGCCTGAGAGGTGACCCAAGGCCGTGCTGGGCCTGCGTGGAGCACTGGAGTGTCATATGCAGCCTGGCCCAGGGGGCCGTGGACCGAGGAGCCCGGAGGGTCTGCTCTGCTGCGTCTGCTGGGCAAACAGCCCCGGGGTGTCCAGTCAGGGCTGAGGCTTTCTGCACGGAAATGCTGGGAAAATAAGCCCCGGGCCCGTGTGGGGTCTCGGGCTAATCCTGGCAAGGAGCCCAGGAGAACAGCTCTGCATCTGCAGGGGATTCTGGCAGGTCCTGGTGGCCTGGGGGAGGGCTGGAGGCCCAAGGCTATCGTCAGTTGTGCCAACTGGGGCAAATTAGATCACTGCTCTTGGGTTTCGGATTCCTCTCCTGTAAAATGAGGGGAAAACCCTTGCCTTCCTGGGCTGTTTGAGGATAAAATGAGATTGTCTGTGTGAACCAGTGGCCAGCAAACTTGTTCTGTGAAGGGCCAGGTAATCAATATTTTGGGCTCTGTTGCAATGACTCAACTCTGGCGTTGTAGCGTGAAAGCAGCCAGAGATGATCTCTTGACATGAATGGACGTGGCTGTGTGGAGGACACCCTCCCGACGCCGGGGCACAGGGCAGGCTTGGACATTGACCTTTACTGGGGTCAGTAAATCACAGCCAGCCACCTGTCTCTGTATGGCCCGAGAACGCAGAATGGTTTTGACATTTTTAAATGCTTGAAAAAAAAATCAAAACAAGACTATTTCACGATATGTGAAAACGATATGAAATTCAGCTTTCAGCGGCCACAAATAAGGTCTTGTTAGTACACATGCACGTCTGTTTACACACGGTCTGTGTCTGCCTTTGGACTACAACGGCAGAGTTGAGTCACTGGACGGAGACTGGCCCTGCAGGCCTGAACACACCGATCCTCGGACCCTTGAAAGGAAAAGTGTGCCAGACGCTGGACTAGGGGCTCTCAGTTAAATGTCCTCTTTGCCCCAAGGGCACCAGCGCAGTGCCAGGCTGGGAGAAGGCTCCCACACTCAGACACTTGAGGAGTGAGCAGGAGAGGGGCTGAGTGTCATACGGCTGACTGGTCTCCCCGGGGCACAGTGGGGACATGGAGAAGCAGGACCAGGAAGCGTGGAGGCTGGGACGGGTGAGTGGGCTCACAGGCCCAGGGGCGCTGAGTGAGAAGAGACAGACAGAGGAGTCTGCTCCCTGGGAGCTGGGGGTGGGAGGCGGGGGAGGGAGAAGCGCAGCTGATGCATTTTCCACAGAGCTGCTGTGCAGCGAGTGGGCGGAGGGAGCGGTGGCATTAAGAGGGGCCAGCCAGTTCCAGGGAGGGAAGATGCCAGGCAGGACAGGGATGACAACGGGAAGGGGGTGGCAGTGACAGCGGTGAGAAGAGGCAGCCGTGGGGCAGGGGACAGGAGCCACAGTCCCCTGCCAGCCCGTGCAGGTGGCAGTGCAGGCTCAGTGGGTCTGTGGGTTCGGGGCAGGAAGCAGAGAAGTCCCTCCAACCTCACGGCTCCCAGACTCACAGATGAGGAAGTGGAGGCTCTGTGGGGCCCAGCTGACACCTCGCCCGGGCCCGGGTTCTGCTCTCTTCCTGGTACCCAGGGGGCCTGGGGCCCCCAGCAGGTTCTCAACCACCAGTTGCTGGACGGATGGACAGATGGATGGCAGGCATGTGTGGAAAGCTGAGTGACGGTAGGACACAAGGCTCACTCTACCTCTGTGCTCTCAGCTGGTAACAGGCTCTGTTACTCTTACACAGAACAGCACCAACTGTCAGCCACAGATGCAGATGGAAACACTGAAAACACAGCAAGGACCCCTGCGGCCAGGAGGAGGCCCTTTAAGAAGGGCAGATTCATCATGGGGCTGGAACGTACAGCATGGGGACTGTAGTTAATAACGCTGTACTGCATATTTGAAAGTTGCTAGGAGATTAGATTTAAAAGTTCTCATCACAACAAAAGAATTTTTTCTAACTATGTAAGGTGACAGATGGTAACTAGACTTACTGTGGTGATCATTTCACAAGGTATACAAACGTCAAATCACTACGTTGTACACCCGAAACTAATATAATGTTACATGTCAATTATAACTCCATCATAAAAGAAAAAAAGCCGCAGATTCCAACCCAGGGCCAAAGTTCCCCAGCAAACCGTGTGGGGAGCAGAGGTGGTGGGAAGGGGAGTGGGAGAATCTTAAAAAAAAGAAAAAACAAGAAAGCAACTATGAAACAAGTTATTGTATCTTATACTTTGCTAAATTTTGGTTTAGGTTATAATGAAGGCACGTGCAGCTCACAGAAAGAATGAAGAACAGATGGAGCTTTGATGGGGAGGGTCTTGCTTGGTTCTTACTGCACCAAAAATGTTTCAGGAATTCATCACACTCCCTGAGGGCTCATCTTAGCCACTTGAAACCCAAATCATTCTCTTTGGGGTCTACTTGGTTCTTTTTCTCAGGCTTTTGAGTTAGGAAATTAATTCGCTTACTTTCATTATTCATATTTGTGAATACAAAGTGTTTATGGATATTTACGGATATAAAGTGACTACGAATTGTCCTCTCCTTACTGCTTTAAATACATCCCATGGTTTTTGATAATAGACAGTTTTTGTCAATGATTTTTAGAAAATCTGTAATTTTGGTTTACGGATGCCCCTTCATCTAAGAGTTGTTTAATATAAGTTTACTTTTTCTTTTTTAAAACATTTCCATGTGGAAGGGGCTTTAAAAAATTACCTCCTAGTTTTATTGTATTGTTAAGAGTGTTGCTTGTAATATGTTTACTTTTGGAAGTTCTAGATGCTTCTTTCTCTGTGATCTGATACAGGAATTAATTTTATGAAGGTTCTGTGAATACTTAAGAAGGGTGATTCTCATATCGGAGTGAAGGGTTTATGCTATGGCCACAAGATCTGCCTTAAGTACATGCTCTGGGCATCTTTCATCCTTGCTGTCCACCCAACCAACCCCGTGCTCTGTGTTTGTATTTGTTTCTCTTGGTATCTTTATCATTTCCACTTTGTAAAGGCAGTGGCTGTGTTGTTTGGTGGATAAATGGTGACAAACAACCATTACACCTTGAGCGTAAACTGACGCTCTGGCATTATAACAAAACTTCATCATGTGTAATGTTCAGAGGCCTGAGTTCTACCTTCTCCACGTTGGAAGTGCAGCTCTGTTCTTGCCTGTTTCTATCTGCCTGCTATATCTGTGCCTGTCTCTTTATTTTTAGCTTCCTGAACCACTTTGGTTTAGGTGAGTCTTATTCACAAAGCATGGAGCTGAACTTTGCTTTGTGAGCCAGGCTGAAAATCCTCTCCTCTTAATAGGCAGATCACACCCACAGAAATGTGGCAGTATGATGGACGCACTCCCTCCTGAAGCTCAGGCTACCAGCATTAGCTCTCTTCCCCATCTGCTGCTTGTGGGTGTGGCCGAGTGACTGGAGGCCAGAGCAACTCTCCAGGCCACTTTTGATGACTTCCTAAATCCTGTATCTTTTGCAAGATTTTTCAACCTCACTTTGCAACTGCTTTGCATTCCATTTGTGTGGTGGGATGCACCTGGGAGCGAGGACCCACTGGGCTGGTGGACTGCAAGGAGCCATGCTTAGGCTGAGCTGAGAGGTGAGAGTCAGTGAAGGCTCCCTGTTCTGTCAGTCATCTGGGATGATGTTTGCTTTCCCACACATTCCCAAACTGCACAGACTCTGGCGCTGATGACAAAACAGCAAGGACTTCTAGTACTTTCTATGCAGCAAGACCAAGCATTTGCACGTGTGAGGAAAGGTGAGCTCCCTGAGGTGGACTGGAGGGAGACTCTGTGGTCTTGGAGCACCCCTCCACATCCCTTCCTGGGCTACACCGTTTCTACACACCCTCAGGGAGGGACCCCCCCCCCCGGCTCCCCTTGGGATGGCCCTCCATACCTGGGGTGGGCAAATGTGTCATCCTGGGGGTCCCCTGCTTACAGCAATGGGGAAGGACAGTCAGAATTGCCAAGATTTCAGCCTCCCTGGCCCCCCAAGAGTCGCTACTCCTGGCTGCTCTGCTTGACTGGGGTGAGAGAGATGAAAGTTTGAGAACTCAAGGAGGGGTTACGGGGGCTTGTTCAAGACACAGAGTCTTGGGCTCCATCTCAGACTGCAGAATTTCTGGAAAGGCTGAGGAATCTAAATTCTTAGAGCAGAGCTCGAGGGGGTTCTTCTTTTCCTGGAAGGGTGAGAACTACTGCTCTGGGTTTAGTATGAGGATGAAGGATCTTGGGGGAGAAATATAGCAAGAAGATATCTACATGCACGCCTCCCTCTTTCCTGAACATCCGGAGTAGGGGTCTCCGTGGTCAAGGGCGGGATGGAGCAAAGAGCTTCGAGCTCGGTGTACTTAATCAGAGTGCCTTCCTAACCTTTAGCCTGAGGGATAGGAAACTTCCATACTCCAGGGCTTCACTGAGATTGGCCACTCTCTACCTGAACCCCAACTCCAGGCGGGTCCAATTCCCATCCCGCCGGCCACTCCAGGGCCTTGTTCCGCCTGGCACAGTAAGGTGGAGAGGCAAGGAGGAGAAACCAGGTCCCCAAGATGCTGCTGGAACAGGCACAGGAGAAACCATTATCGAGGGTCACCTCCCAGCTTTGCATCCTCACAGCCCCGAGAAGTGAGGGCCTGTCTGGGACACTGAGCTTAGAGGCTTGGCCCAAATCCTGGTAAGGGCTGTGTGTGTCCCAACGCAGGCCCGGCCAGGGAGCCGGTGCCCTGGACACCACTATGGCTGCCGGACGCTGTCACCTGCAAACACTGGCGGGGCCACTGTGGCCAGGGCCCAGGCAGTGGTGGGAAACATTTCAGAGGAAGAAACAACAGGATATGGTGACAGTGATGCAGGACGGAAGAAAGCACCAAAGACTGCTGGTGACGCTGCTGCCCACTGAAACGGGAAGTGCAATAGGACGGAGGTGCTTGAGGTCAAAGGCCAGCTTGCCAGGACCTTACCTTTCTGAAATTTCTTTGCATACCTCATCAAGGTGACGGTAGCTTGTCAAAGTATGTGGAGGGGTTTCCACAGACTATGCCCCATGGGTCAAGTCTGGCTTGATGCCTTTTTTTTTAAATAAAGCTTTTATTTTAGAATCGTTTCTGATTTATAGCAAAATTGTAAGACTACTACAAAGAATTCCCATGTACCTCACACTCAGTTTCTCCTATTGTTAACATTATGGAGGTACATTAGTCACAACCAATGAGCCAATACTGACTGAAGGTTATTATTAACTACGTTCACATTTCATTCAGATGTCCTCAGTTTTTCCCTAATGTCCCTTTTCTGTCCCAGGATCCCATGCTATCTTCAGTTGTCACATCTCCTTGAAGTCTCCGTGTCAAGTTTCTTAGACTTTCCTTGTTCTTGAGACCTTGACCGTTTTAGGGAGGACTGGTCAGGTGTATCATAGAATGTCCTTCAATTTGGGTCTGTCTGATGCTTCTCACCCATCACCTGTTTCTGTAAATAAAGTTTTATTGGCACATGGTCCCACCCATTCATTTAGTATCTCTGTAACTGCTTTCGCCTTACAACGCAGAGCTGAGTAGTTGCGCCAGACTGCATGGCCTTAAAATCCAGAAACGCTCATTATGTGGCTCTTTAGAAAAAAAGCTTGCAGATCCCTGGTCTAAGCTATTTTATATGAGTTTAAGCTTAAGCTGCTTAATTCAGGATGCATTCCCCTAGGAGCAGCCACAGCGAACCACTCTGGACAACTTGATCACCACTCGCCATCAGGAGTCTCACCAATTAGCATAATGAATGTTTAAAATGGACTTCTGTGGATGGAAATGGCGTTGTTCGAGACAAGTGGGTTGGAGAAAACATTTTTGAGACACTTTTCACACTTGTTTGAGAAATTCCACCTAAGGGTCCTGTGGTCTATTCCTTAGGGATGGGGCTCAGGTCTGACCCCAAATCAGTTCCACGTCCCACTGCTAGACCAGGGGCCCAGATGGTGCCAGGAGATGGAGAAGCTCAGGTGTGCCTGGGGCCACCAAAGAGGCCAGAGCCAACAGGATCAGCTCCAGGTCGGCCGGGCCCCCGTCTGCTAATAAACTGCACGATCTGCGGGCAGGAATCCGAGGAGGAGGCAGCAGGTCCCGACAGGGAGCAGGAAGCCTGCTCTGCGCTTCCGTTTTTGTTGTGCTGAAGTTCATATAACACAAAATTCACCATTTTAACCATCATAATGTACAGTTGGGTGGCATTCGGTACGTTCACTATGTTGTGTAATTGTCACCTCTATCTAGTTCCAGAACATTTCATCACCCCAACAGGAGACCCTGTCCCCATGAGCAGTCACTTCCCATCCCCCTCCCCCAGGCCCTGGAAACCACTAATCTTTTTTCTCTATGGATCTGCCTGTTCTGGATGTTTCATATAGATGGGATCACAGAGCATGTGACCTGTTGCGTCTGGTTTCTCTCACTCAGCATGAGGTTTTCGAGGTCCATCCACGCTATGGCATGACAGAGCTTCACCCCTGTTTATGGCAGAGTAACCTCCACTGTGTGCATTCTGCTTTGAATAGAGCCGGCAGGGGCCACAGCCCGCCTGCCTTGGTGGGTCGCTCCATCTCCCTTAGGTCTGGGGGAGGCACAGGTGGTGCCTACAAGAGTCCAGGAGGACCACTGGACCCAAAGACCCTTTGAAACCCCCAGTGGTCAGGGGTAAAGTGCCCCCGGGCACCTCTTTTTCAGGTGGATGCCATCCTCCCTTTGACTTTCCATCACAGGCCTGCTTCCAGCCTTGGCTTCTCTCGTGCGGCATCTTCCCCGGCGTCTCCCGTCTTCTTTATGGGGCGGCTCTGGAATGGGCCAGGAAGCCCATCCATGCACAGGAGAGCCGCCCCAGGCTCCTCACAAGGTGCCCCCTCAACCTGGCGTCGCATGACCTCATCTCAGCACTTGCTCCCTCCATGCTCTTCTGCAGCTGACACTCAAGGCTCTGAGCGAGACAACCTTGCTATAAGAATCAAAAGGCCCCTGAATGCCACATGGCCCATAGAGCCTCAGGATGTGGGGTGGGGGGAACGACCCTGTGTGCCGGCTCTGTGCTACGGCTTTGCTGGTCACATGACATTCAGAATCTCTCCTCTGACTCTCCCAGCAGGCCTTGGACTTAGCCAGGTGACGGCAGCAAGAGCATTCCAGACCAAGGGTGCAGCGTGTGCAAAGGCCCTGGGGCAAGAGAGTTCAGGAGGCAGAGCAGAGAAGTTGATTTACTACAGGTCACGTAGCACGTAAGTAGCTGAGTTGGGCTGCCTGGTCCCACTCTGGGCTTCCTGGCAGGGGGCAACTCTCAGACCTGAGGGCCTGAGGTGGTAAACTCTGGTGGGACGGGCACAGTCACATGCTGAGGGGCGAGAACCAGTCCAGGCACTTTGGCAGAACTGGAGATGTTCCCTTAGGAGCTACGTGTCCTTGTCATCTTCTCTCTCCCCCTCCCCACAATCTCACTAACAGTCGCACCTCCAGTGAGCGGCTCTGCCCAGGCGGTGGCTCCCTGCAGACTCTGTCCAGAGCCCCAGGGTGGATTTTCAACTGCGCGTCCTAAAGGCCCTGAAACTAGAGCAGAGCCTTCTGCCTCAGCACTGGGTATCTGGGGTGGGACCGTTCTTTGCAGAGGGTGCCAATCTGTGCGCTGTAGGAAGCTGAGCAGCATCCCTGGTCTCCACCTACTGGACGTCAGTCTCCAGACACTGCCAAACGCCCCCTGAGGACAGAATTGCCCCTGGCTAAGAACCGAGCCTTAGATTCAATTTCAAAATCAGTTGCCAGGGGCCGCCCCATGGCCCAGTGATTAAGTTTCCGTGCTCTGTTTCGGTGCCCTGGGGTTTCACTGGTTTGGATCCTGGGCACGGACATGGTACCGCTCATCAGGCCATGCTGAGGTGGCATTCCACATAGCACAACCAGAGGCTCTCACAACTAGAATACACAACTATATACTGGGGGCGGGGGGGCGGTGGTGCCAGCGGCAACAGATGTTAGCTCAGGTACCAATCTTTAAAAAAAAAAAAAAAAATCAAATCAGCTGCCAGATCCGTGGTGTAGTGGTTAAGTTTGGTGTGCTCTGCTTCGGCGGCCTGGGTTTGCAGGTTTGGATCCTGGGTGCAGACCTACACTACTCATCAGCCATGCTGTGGCAGTGACCCACATATAAAGTGGAGGAAGACTGGCACACATGTTAGCTCAGGGCTAATATTCCTCAGCAAAAAAAGAGGAAGATTGGCAACAGATGTTAGCTCAGGGCAAACCTTCCTCAGCAAAAAACAAAAACAAAAACAATGCTGCCTTGGAGAGCCCACACAGTGAGGAAGGACTAAGTGGGACTCCGTAAATTTTCACAGGTCGCTGTGACGCACTCTGCCTTAAAGAGCTGAGGATAGCACCCAGCCTTTCCTAAGAGCCCATCCCATGGAAGGCTCTAGGCCTGGGCATCCCCCCTCCACCCAGGAGGAACCAGTCAGCAGCCACAAGCTGGGGTCCCAGGGCTGGTCAGCAGCTGGGAAGGTGACTGTGAGCCTCGGGCTTGACTCCTCGGCCTTTCAGAGATGGGCCACCTCCGGAGGCCCCAGGTAACTGGGGTCTTGATGGGCCTGGCCTTGGGAGCTGGCTGTGGCTCATGGGCAGATGACTGACACAAAAGGAAACTTCGGAGGACAGCTCCCCAGTGAGGCTGGGGACAGGCATTGGAGCTGCTCCATCCTGGATAACTGCTAGGCCACCAATCCACCACCAGGCCCTGTGGTCACTCAGCACCCAGCTGTGCTCCTGCCCCAAACAGCGAGGCAGATGAAGCTGATGGATGGACAGGCACCCCACCCCTCGGCCCTGCCCTGGTGCAGGGAAGCACCCAGAACATTGGGGAAGGGCGGCAGCCGCAGCAGGGGTGTCCCAGGCCTGAGCTATGCTTCTCCTTGTAATCAACTCATTCTGCAAATTCCACAGAGGCCTTTCTGGGTGCTTAAAATATACTCTATAATTTCACTCTTCTCTTAATGCAGCTAACTATATTTCCCAAAAATATAACTTCTCCCTTTGTCTAAAATAGCCTTAGATCACTACAAAGCGTCAGGCTCTGCACTTTTATGCAGCAGGCCAGAAACGCAGCCTCGCAGTTCTGCAGGGCACAGGAGGGACAGAGAGCACTGGTGGGCCCCGCCTTCCAGGTGGCCGCCCCTTCCCTGGTGCTCCCAGGGGATGTCAGGCATCCTGATCCTACCTGTAGCCGGCATGGACACCTTCTCATCCTTCTGCACCACTCCCACTCTGGTGCCGCCCCACTTTTCAGCTGGGGGCAGCCTCCCAGCTGGCTGTCACCCTGTCTCTGTTTCCTCCTCTCTTCCAGGTGGCTCCTAGTAGCTGGAGCTCCCACCGTTTTCCACATCTTGCCAGTCCTTGTGGTGAGCTGGGAACACTTGCCGGTTTGTATTAGGCACCGGGACTGGGAACACTGCTGCCCCCCACCCAATGCCATGAGAAGCTCATCCTCACCCTCCTCTCTCTGGCCGAATTATCCCCCAGCTGCGAGCTCCAGCGTATCCTCCTGGGCACACATTCCATGCCCCAGATGCTAGCTTCCTCCAGGGACACCTTGGTCCTTGGGTGCACACTTCTGGCCTGGTCCCATCAGCCCCAACGCATTTATGCGGCCCCTCCCAGCAGCTCCTGGAGGATCTGGGGATTGGTGGGGGGTGGGTCTGGGAGATGCCAGGGTCTCACTGGGTGTCAGCATCCTATTGTGCCCCTAGAAGACCGTGTTGCTTGGAGGCAGGATGCAGGTGGCCTCAGGGACCACAGTGTGGCTGGAAACCTCAGGGAGGGTGCAAGACAGGGAGGGGACCCCACACAGCCCCCACCACCCTCAGCCAGAGCTCAAACACTCTGGCTGTAAAAACACTCCCAGCTGCCTGTGGGACACAGAGCGAGCGAGCAGGAGAGCAGAAAGCCCTTCATGGAGGCTCGAGTTGGAGCCGGCCTTGCCGAACTTTATGGAAAGTCTGTCGGAGTTCTCCTTTCCCCACCAAACTGCAAGGCCTACGATCCTGACACTGCATCTGATCTGTGCGTTTTTCCCCCATACCAAGCAATTCTCCAGCACCAGCTGCAAGCATACAATTCAACTCAGTTCTGACACTATCCACCTGGAGGGAGCATCAGATCGCACAGGGTAAGGGCTCAGTCCCACCAGGCTCCACACACACCTTCCTACAAACCAGAGGCTCCCACAACCCCCGCTTTGGGCTCAATTAATTTGTGAGAGTGGCTTGTAGAACCTAGAAAACCCATTTACTCCCTAGACTCTTGGTTTATTATAAAAGATACAACTCAAGCCACAGCCAGATAGAAAGGATGTGAAGGGCAAGGCATGGGGGAAGGGGCACCTTCTCCAGGGGCACCATCCTCCCAGCACCTCCATGTGTCCACAGGCACAATTGATTAAATCACCGACCATGGGTGACTGAGTATGAACCTCCAGCCCCTCTCCCCTCCACAGAGGTCAGGGGGTGGGGCTGAAAGTTCCAGCCCTCTAATCACAGGTTCCCCTGGCAACCAGCCCCACCCTTGGGGCGTTCCCAAAGTCCTGTTACTAACACCGCGGAAGATGCCCTGCCAAGCTCATCATGGGAAATTCTAAGGGTTTCAGGAGCCCTGTGCCAGGCACTGGAGGGAGACCAAATGCATGTTACTTATGACAAATCACAATAACACAGATCCCCTGTAGGTAGATGGAAGTTTATGAATACATGTATCTACACTTGGCATGGACACAAATGCAGAAAGATATGAGTTGGAGATAGGAAGCGTCTGGAACAAGAGTGGGAATCTGGTTTCCTTATATTTGGGCAGGGGGAGCTGAGCAGAAGGTAAGAAGGCACGGAGAAAGTTAACTGTGGTTAAGTTCTGGAATGTTCTATGTGCATGCGGAGGTATGAGGGGCCAGCAAACGTTCCCTGTAAAGGGCCAGGTGGTAAATATTTTCAGCTTTGCAGACGAGAGGGTGCCTGTGTCACAAGTGCTCCACTCTGCCGTCTAATGTGGAAGCCGCCACAGACGGTATGTAAATGAGGGGGCGTGTTTGTGTGCCAATAAAACTTGACTCAGAGAAACAGACGCCGGCAGATTTCACATGTAGGCTGCAGTTTGCCAATCCTTGCTATAAGGAAAAACAGACTGAAAAAATGAAGCATTATAAGAAAAAAAGCAAAGAAAAGCATGTGGGTGGAACCAAAAGCGATAATATAAAATGCGTCACCATCTTGCCAAAGTGGGGCAGAGAACCACGCATGCTCCCCACAGCAAAACCCACCACAGCGCCCAGTGTTTCCTGCTGGGGAGAAGCTTAAAGGGGAAGAGTCGAACCACAGCCGACAGCTGGCTTAGGTTCAGAAAGTCACCCCCAGAAGGACAGGTGTGGATGGGTGACAAAATGACAGGGCATAGGAACCAGCGCCAACTGCAGCAGAAAGCTCTTTCCTCGTGTTCACCTGCAAGAAAAGCTGCAGGGAGCGTGTCCCCTCAGCTGGGGGTCCTCCAATCGGCCACTGCGGGTTTTTTTGGTGCTGACGAGCAGTTCTTAAAGTAACATTTGAAGATGACACTAAAAGTCAGCCTGGAAGTCCAAACTCAGATGGAAAACCCGACCCTCGCACCCGAGTGTGCTTTGTCAGAGGTAACAAAGACAAGAGGAGATTTCTGGTCGAGGGTGGGCGGTGACTGTTACCCTGGCTGTGGCTGGCCGTGGGGAGAGAAGTAGCACCAGCCACCAATTCCTGGGAATGAACGAGAACTCTGGCCGGAAGCTGCATCCCTGCGTGCCAGCCACCCTGAGATGCAACAGTGCTGAATCGTGCTGGGTTGTTGCGTAACTACAATGGCAAAATGTGACCAAAAACCCCTGAAACTATTTGGGCCCAGAACACCTGAAATCTTTCTTTGCGTGCACTTGGCCTAAAACTTATTCTCAACTGGGACGATTTTGCCCCTCCGGGGACCCTTGGTGATATCTGGGGACACTTTTGGTTGTCACAGCTGGGCAGGGGGTGCTACTGGCACATGGTGGGCAAGGCCAGCAATGCTGCTGAACATTCTACAACGCACCGGATGGCCCACAAAAGAGAAGGATCAGGCCCCAGGTGGTGGAGGTGCAGAAGCATGGCCTTCATCCCCGAGTGTTTCTGTCTGTGAGGCCTCAAGTCGACCCCACATGAGGCATTATTCATCCTCGTCCCCTGTGCGATTTGACCTGCCCCTGTTCCCCTCCTGCCCCGGGATCTGGCCTCAGCTCCTGTGTTCCTTTGGGCTGCTCTGCTGACCCAAGGCCTCTCAAACTGCTTCCCCAAACATCCTGGGGAGGCTGCGCCATGAACAGAAGCAATACCCCGGACTTGCAGCCGCCAGGGTGGGGCCCACCTCCTTCCCGGGCTCTCAGATGCTCGGCACCTTCTCCTCCATCCCCGCACCACTGTATCCGCCTATGATGTCCAACCTCCCAGAATCCCATGGCTGGCTCTCACTCTGCCTCCCCTGTGATTGGTGATCCTGATGTTTGTAGCACTGACCTTCCAGCAACCCAGCCTCGAAGAAAGCCAGGCCAGTCAGAGCCTTGACTACTGGCCAGAGCGTGGGGGATGACTTCTGAGAGCTCTCATCTGCTCCCGCCCTCCCGCCAGCTTGGTGACCCCCCCCAGCTCACCCAAGGCAGGAGCTCCAACACAGCCAGGTGTCCAGCAACTTCAGCCAAATGCCCAAGGTAGCCTGCACACCCAGACCCTGTCCTGGACTCGTGTGGCCAGCGCACCTCTCCCTGGGGCACCCTATGCCGCTGCCCAGACTCTCCCAAGCCCATGCCCCTTGCCCCCCATCCATCTGCCTGCTGACATCCCACCTTCCCTCAAGAGGCCAAAGGACCAAGCACTCTGAGGGACTCTCTCCCCAGACACCTGTGTTCACATAAAGCAGACACACCCAGGCCTTTGGGACCCTCAGCCTCGGGAGACAGACAGACAGACATCAGATAAAGGCTCTTGGCCCAGACACTCCTCTTGCTGTGAACACCCTGGTCCCCCTTTGCCAGTGGGAACACCGGTGGACTCCCCTGCTCTGTCCTGACCATGGGCCCCGCCCCCATGGCCCTTGCCTTGAAGTGGGTCCCCACCAGGGGACTCCCTCCCTCTGTGCTGACACTGACCTACCCCCACCATAGCCTGTGCCCTGAAGTGGGTCCCTGGAGGCCTGTCTATGGCCAAAGGCCCCTTTCTCAACACTTGCTCCTCCTGGCACACTCATCTCCTCTCACGGCTGACATGCGAGGTGCAGGGCTGAAAGCCAGCCAGGAGGCACCTCAGCTTGCCACCTGTCCCCGGCCCCTCTTGGCCCATGCAATCTGTGGGTCGTGCGACCAGACAACCTCTAAGGCCTGACAAGCTCTGGTGTTGGGGGTGTCTTTGTGCTGCCAGCACTCGGGTCTCCCTTGGACGAAGCACCCCAGATCTCAGTGCTCACCAACGCCCCAGGGGCAGCTCCAGGCAGTGCTGTGTGGGCCTCTCTGAGCTGCTTCCTCCCCTCCGCCTCTTTGACTGCCCGGCTCTGACTCTTCCGCCCGGGGAGCACGCACGGCCCGTGCAAACACTCCCCGCTGCTTCCCAAGGCCCTGGGCAGTCTGCCGGTGTGTTATTCACTGCCCATAGGTCCCAAATGCCAGCCTCCCTCTGGGTGCTGGCCTTTCAGTAGGTGCAGCGGGCACACGGAGATGGGTGACACGGACAGGCGGACCTAGAAGTGTCTACCTGCCCCTACCTCGGCACGCCGAGGAGGGCCTGGATATCGGAGCAGGCTGCTGGCCACGACTTTGCTCTCCCACCAGGCTCGGCTCAGTCAACCCCAAGAGTACCCAGTGGGATCATCTCTGTGTGGGCCTAGCCCCCTCCATCCTCCTGTCATTGACCTGGTGGGGGCCGCTGCTGGGGGGAGCACTGACCTGGTCAGGGCGGGGAGGGGGCCAGGGCCTAGGAGATACCCCAACCGCAAACTCGGCCATACAAAGGATGGAAGTTGTGAGACAACTACTGAAAGACAAACAGAACATAATCTTATCCACAGGATGGACTATTACTCAGCCGTAAAGAGGACTGAAGCTCTGACACATGCTACATCGTGGATGAACCTCAAAAACCTCATGATGAGTGCGAGAAGCCAGATGCAAAAGGTCACATAGTGCATGGTCCCATTTATATGGAATGTCTAGGATGGGCAAATCCATAGAGACAGAAAGCAGACTAGTGGGTGCCAGGGAGTGGGGGTGGGAGATGGGGAGGGACTGCACATGGGGATGGGGTTTCTTTTTGGGATGATGGGAATGTTCTGGAATTAGCTAGAGGTGGTGGTTGCACAACATTGTGAACATGTGCTAAAAAATACTGAATTGTTCACTTGAAACAGGTGAATTATATCTCAGTAAAGCTCTTAAACAGAATCCCTAAATGCAGGGGCACATCTCTGGTTCCAGAAACTTCCATGTCTGTCACCTTGGCTGAGTGGCTTCACCTGTGTACCCCCAAGGCTGGGTAGAGGCTGGGCTGTCAGTGCCCCACGGGAGAGAAGGATATGGCCTGGGCAGGTGTCCCTGAGGGCAAAGTCAAGGTAAATGATTGCATGTGGTTCTGGTTACCTGCCCAGGTCAGCTGGCCCAGTGCTGATGGAGGGAAGAGGGAACAGACCCAGCAGCTTGGTAGGTGGAGGAGAGGGGCTGGTACTCGGGACTGAGGTTGGCACAGATCCTAGTCCCAGGACAGGCTCCTCTGGGGCCGTCAGAGGCGGGTTGGGGACAGCAGTGAGCTCCAGGACTCCCTTGGTCTCATTTCTTGCTGTCCCCGGTCACCAGCCTTCTGTGGGTGTGCTAGGCAGCTCGAGGTATCATCGCCTCTCAGTCTCTTCTCTCTGCATGCACCAGGCCATGGTGGCCACACAAAGGCCCCCAAACTTGGCACACAGCAGCCTCTGGCCACTTGGAAAAATGGCCCAGCCAACAAGGATCCTCCTTTCATTTCTGCTTTTGAAATTAAACCCTTGTGCACATCAGCAATGGCAGAGACATTTGCTACAGTTCAGGAAAGACAAACAGAATCCTGGCCTCAGCCCTCGCCCTCAGCGCCCATGCTGCGGTCTGTGGGCTGAGGGAGAGGAGCATGTTCTGGGCGCACTCTGTGGCCAATGCAGTGGCCGACGCCATGGGCTGCTGCATCTAGAGTCGCCAGGTTCTCCGAGGGGTGTGGGATGGGCAACGGACCTCTGCACGAAGGCAGGAGGACCCCTAGCTGCTCACTGCCCTGGTGAGCCTGCCTTCTCCACCTTCAGTGCCCTGAGCTAAGACCACAGTCTTGCATGGACGGCGTGTTTCCGGGGGTGGTTCGGAGGGCGGGTGGCAGTGGCTGAGCGTGGCTGAGTGCGACCGTGTGAAAATGGTGACAGGAACAGTTAACTGCAGCAGGCAGGCGGATCAGCTGATTGGAACCAGCTTTCCACAGTGCCTCCTTCCTGTTTTCTGGTCAGAATTGCACATCGAGGCTGCAACCCGCGCCCGGGATGGGGGGGGCACCCGGAGACACCCAAACCTCAAAACCACTCAACTTCTCCTTTTGAGGAGCTGAGAAAAAGTCCCGAACGCTGCAAGTGGCGTGCTGATCTTCAGCCTTCTGTGGCCCCAGCCAAGCTGAGAGAGGAGACCTTCCACAGAGACTCAGAGAGGTGCCAGAAACTCAGGCTCAGGCTCAGGCTCAGGCTGGGGCCAACCCTGGGCCAGCCATGGTGGCCTGCGGTGTGGCCTGGGGAACCCAGACTGTTCTGGGTTGACTTGTGTCTCCCAAAAAGATATGTCCAAATCCCGATCCCCAGAACCTGTGAGTGGAACCTATTTGGAAATAGGATCTTCGCAGATGTAATTAAGGTAAGGATCTCGAGGTGAGATCCTCCTGGATTTAGGGTGGACTCTGAATCCAATGACGGTGTCCTTATAAGAGACAGGAGATTAGAGACGCAGAGAGACAGGGAGAAGGCCGTGCAGAGACGGAGGGAGAGCTGGGAGTGATGCAGCCACAAGCCAAGGAATGCCACAGGGTTGCCGGCAGCCGCCAGAAGCCAGGAGAGTGGCCTGGGGTGGATGGACTCGCCCTCAGAGCCTCCGGAAGGAGCCAGCCCCGCCCACACCTTATTTCCGACTTCTGGCCTCCAGACTGCGAGGGAAGAAATCCCTGTCGTTTTAAATCCCCCTGGTTGGTGGTACTTTGCGACGGCAGCCAGGACACCTGCACACCAGCGCACTTCTCTGGGGCTTTGTCTCCCCATCTTTAAAATATGAGAGCTGTTGTAAGGACTCAGAGATGATGGATGAAAACCGAGACGCCTGAAGCCTGATGCCCAGTGGGCCCAAAGGCTTGATAACTAAGTATCCCTGTTGTTAGAAAGGGACTCTTGGCTTAGCTCACAATGGCTGGCACTGACTTGTGGACAATTTCTAAACAGTCAGCACTTGAAAGAAACGGTGACTGGGTCTTGTGGGATGGCAAGCTGTGACTCTAAGGCAGCTGTTCTAACCCAGGGGAGATTCCGCCCCCAGGGGATATTTGGTGATATCTGGGGACATTTTCAGTTGTCACAGCTCAGGGGAGGGGGTGCTACTGGCAGCCGGCAGGGGAGGCCAGGCATGCTGCTCCACAGCCTGCAGGGCCCAGGACAGCCCAGGAGAGAACGACCCGGCCCCAGACATTGGCAGTGCTCTGGCCAAGAAGCCCAGCTCCAAACTAAAACAATCTTCTCCCTTGCCAAACAGTCGCCCCAGGAAGCACGTTCACGGCTGTGACGTGCTGAGATCTGGCGCAAGCCTGTTCTGGAAGCTGGCATGGGCACCGCCCTCCAGCAGCTCCTAACTGCTGGGGAGACTCAGCCGAGATGGCTCACACTGCCCAGGAGGCTTGAGGGCAGCAGCAGGGCGAGGTCAGAGGTGTCTGACTCATGGGGTGCCGACGCCCACCCAAGAGGGTGACTAACAGCCATCGAAGAATGTGCTGGAATCCCTCGGGGCAACTGCAGGGGAGGCGCCAGAGGTCACAGGAGGAATTATGGGCCCCCAGGACGGCTGCTGGGCTGGGGCAGCCGCTGAGGAAGAAGTTGGCAGACACTGCCAGCTGTCACTCAGTGGGGGCTGCTGTGGGCTGACTTGTGTCTCCCAAAAATCACACGTCCATATCCTCATCCTTGGAACCTGTGAAAGTGGCCTTATTTGGAAATGGGGTCTTTGCTGACGTGATTAGTTAGGATGAGGTCATCCGGGATTGGCGAGGGCCCTAAGTCCAAAGACTGGTGTCTTTATAAGAAGAGAAGGCCATGTGATGACAGAGGCAGGGACTGGGTGACGGGTCCACAAGCCACAACGCCTGGGGCCCAGAAGCTGAAGAAGGCCAGGAAGACCCTCCCTCAGAAACTCCGGAGGGAATGCAGCCCTGCCCACATCTTAATTTCAGCCTTCTGGCCTCCAGAACCACGAGAGGCTAAGTTTCTGCTGTTTTAAGCTCCCTAGTTTGTGATGACTTCTTACAGCAGCCCTAGGAACCTCATCAGGAGCCCTGCATGGTCTTGAGCTAGAAAAGAAAACCACACCGTGTCGCGCGAGGCTTCAGGGCTCGACGTCCTCACCAAGCCCTGGCACACCCACCCACCAGCCTGGCTCCTCGAGGGGTGAACGGCCCATATGGTGAAATGTTTGACTCGGTAAACGCCAGCTCTATCCCCTCCCTCACATACTGGTTGCCAACATCGTGGGCCACCTGCAGTGTCTCCTCCAAGACCCTGTGCATCAGCTCACATCGCCGCAGGAAGGGGGGCGTGCAGCACAGCAGGGTGTTATGGGAGAGCCCACGTTCACACAGCTGTCACTACACTGTACTGTTCTAATTGTTCTATCTTTTTATTAGTTATTGTTGTTACTCTCCAGCTGTGTCTAACTTATAAACTAAACTTTATCAGAGGTCTGTATGTATAAGAAAAAACAGTATGCATGGGGTTTGGTACTGTCGTGGCTTCAGGCATCCACTGGGGTCTTGGAACATATCCCCCGCACGTGAGGGGGAACTATTGCACTATAATATCTTATTAAATTAAGAAATAAAGAAAAGAAAGCAGAATCCTAGACCCCAGACCCACAGGCGCAGAGCCCCGAGCCCACGTGCTGCCTCGGCCCTCACCAGGCGACAATGGTTATGCTATATTCTGAGACATGGATGTGTCTTCCCCTAAAACCTCGAGAGTGACGGACACGCAATTTCTCCCACTGCCCATGCTTCCAGAAGGCTCACTCACAGCGACCCATCAATGGCTTCCATGGGCTATGGCCAATGGGGACACTGGACAGAGGGCAGAGGGTGTTACCTGCCCTGTTGCCTCTATGGCGCTGCCAGGCAGCCCCCTGCCACCTTGGGCCCCTGCCCCTGCCCCACTGTCATCCCCCCCCCCCCCCCCCCCCCGCCAAGGCTGCACTACACCTTGCTGGCTTGCTTCCACCCCCTCAGTCCCCGGAAACACCCCATCATGAACTGTTCAGTTTGAACACACCATCTTTTTTTCTGGGTCCTGGAGTATAGACTGCTGTCCCACAGATGTCAAGAGTGTATTAATCAGGTTTTTCTGTTTATATTCTGGTGGTTTGACACCAGGGCTTGGCTGACGCTGGAGGGACCACAGAGAGCAAGGGACTCTCCTCTAAGCACGCCTGCAGTATGGAGACCAACCTGTCCAGAGCCCACCCCCACCTGTCATGGGGCTCTCACTCAGGGCCACCATTCTCCTGCCCTGATCAGCCCAGGGCCAAGGACCAGATAACCTGGCACTCCCACACTAGAGCTCCGAAATTACGCAAACTGGCCAGTCTGAAGCCTGCTTGCCTTGCCTCCCCCGATCCTTCCTGTGAAAACTGTCACAGACTCCTGCCTACGTTTTCCCTGCTCCCACCGCTGCCCGACTGACCCACGGGCCTCCTGTGTGGTCCCGTGTGGCTCACAGAGAACCACGAATGCAAGAAACTACCTTCTCCACAGCAGCACCCTCGCTGGACCTAAACAGTAATAAAAGCCACGCAGTAAGGCAGAGGGCCCCTCCCCGCGACCGGCCTGCTCACCTCCAGCACGGGGCCGGCGCCCAGGATGGTCCTCTCGACGCCGCTGGCGTAGCCCTTCTGGCTCAGCGCGGTGAGGCAGTGGATCAGGAAGTTGGTGCTCTGTGTCTTCCCGGACCCGCTCTCGCCAGAGATCACGATGCACTGATTGACACGCTTGCG
The DNA here is from genome assembly GCF_041296235.1 of Equus asinus. Classification (NCBI taxonomy): domain Eukaryota; kingdom Metazoa; phylum Chordata; class Mammalia; order Perissodactyla; family Equidae; genus Equus; species Equus asinus. The sequence goes on along the minus strand of NC_091799.1, from coordinate 53,450,378 downwards.
GAGCATGGCGTAGTAGGCCACGTCGGCCAGCGCAAACACGTGCGGCTCCAGCTTGCCCAGCTGCTGGTTCTCGTACATCTTCACGTACTTGGGGTTGTAGATGGGGAGGAACTTGAAGGGGTTGACGGCCACGAGGATGCTCCCTGCATACGTGTAGATCTTCTGCTGCAGGAAGCGGTGCTTGAGGTTCTTCAGGAGGTTCGCCTCCGTCAGCTCGGGGAGGTTGCACAGGTCGTCAAAGTCCGCCTGCTGCCGTGGCAGGAGGCCACGCTCCACCAGGCGCCGGGTGGCCGTGGCCTGGGCCACCAGCTGCATGTGCACATACTTGATGGTCCCATCCGCATTGCGCTCCTGCAGCAGGAAGTAGTAGCCGTCCTCCTGCGGGTGCTCGTCCTGCGCCCGCCGTGGCCACAGCAGCACGCGGTGCACGGGCGAGTCGTTGGCGTCCAGCACCCACTCCTCCCCGCCTGTCTCCTTGACCTCCACCAGCACGTAGCGCTTGGAGCCGTCCAGCCGCAGGCTGGTGATGGCATCCTGGATCACGTCGGATGTGGTGCTGTCCTTGGTGGCGGTCACACGGCATGAGGCCTGACCCTCGTTGGTGGCCAGCTGCGGGTAGATGTGCAGGTGGTAGGCTGCCTGCCCCCGGCAGCCGGAGCTGCCCGCCTCGTTCACACTCATCCTGCCAGCCGCCTGGCCTCAGCATGCCTCCCGGGCTCGGGGCACGCGTCCTGGAGCTGGAAGGGAGGTGGTGGCACAGTTAGGGGGGTGGTGGTGGTGGTGGGACACACTGACGCCTGACCCTGGATGGACAGCCTCAGACCCGCAGCCCGAATACCCTGCCCCGATCAGGTTCCCCTGAAAAACCAGAAGGGCGGAAGAGCCTCTGTCTGTCCTTAAACACGAACTTTCACCCAAGGATTGTGGCTCTAGCAGAGTGACAACACCAGAACCCCCCCAAGATCAAACCCTTCCCCTGGAGTTCGCTCCATCCCAGCCAGTCCTTCCCCACCCAGAGTCAGCGTCTCAACCCTCAAGTCCAATGGCCACGAGGACATCTCAGCTAAGCCTTTCCTGGCCCATGTCCTGCCTGGCCTCTCCCTGTGAACAAAATTTCCTCTGGCAGCTCCCCAAGCAAATGAAGACTTGGCCCCATGAGCCTTGGTTATGTCCCCACACACACGAGGGGCAAAGAGGGGCGTGTGGGGATGAGCAAGACGAAATGTGCTCCGAAGCTCCAGGTCCCTGGAGCCCCGTGGAGGAGGATGAAGTCAGGGAGGGCCCGCAAAAACTCGTTCGAGAAAAGTGCTCAGAGTGCGTTTGCGTCTAGAACCGCAAACCCCACTGTAACCATGACAAGAACATCTGACAGACCCAGACCGGGGGCATCCCGCGGGACCCGGCCAGTCCTCCCCAAGACCCCAAGGTCATGAGCAACAAGGAAAGACGAGGAGCTGTCCCAGACCAGGGGAAGCTGGGCAGATGTGATGACCACAGGCAGTGGGGTCCTTGAAAAGACAGGTCCTCGAGCAGAGAGAGCATGGGCACAGAAGAACCGGTGACGTCCGAGTAATGTCAGGAGGTCCGCAACTGACAGTGGACTGACGTCGGTTTCTCAGCTGCGACAGACGCGCTGGTAATGGAAGACGTTCACATTGGGGGAGGCTGGGCACGGGGCATAGGGGCTCTCTGCACGGTCTTTGTGACTTTTCTATAGATCCAAAATGACTCCAACAGAAAAAGTTTATTTTAAAAACTGCATTTGCTACTTGAAGGCATTGCAGGAAAAACAGAAAATGCAGCCAATGCTGGCAACGGCTCATTTTACGTCACGGAGCAAGAGGCATAAATGCAGTGTGGGTCACGTGCAGGCTCACTGTGTGCCACCCAACTGTGGCTGAGAGTACACAAATGAAACAGACCTCGGCTCACAGCCCAGTAGGAAAAGCAGACAGGCAAACCACCGTGAGAGTGTATCCAAGTACATGAGAAAACATTCTTCCCAAGAACCAGAGAAGGCTTTAGGGGAACAGCAACATCTGAGTGGGGTTCTGAAGGATGAAGAGGAGTTTGTTCAACAGGAAGGCAAAAGGAGGGAAGAGGGTAAGGTAGGCCGGCCCTTTGTTTTTGTATATAAAATTTTACAGGAACGCAGCCATGCCTGTGTTCACTTACATAGTGTCTACGGCTGCTTTTGTTGTAACAGCAGAACTGAATAGTCATGAGGGAGACAGTAACATTAAGGCCTGCAAAGGTGAACAGACTTATTTCCCAGTCCTTTACAGAAAAGGTTTGCTGACCTCTGCCCTAGGCAGAAGCATGACTCAGCATTGTGAGCAAGAGGCCACAGAGGCTGAGACCACCCGGGATGTGGGAAACTGAGTCTGGCAGCAGTGCTGGGGGGGCGGGGAGGAGGGAGGCAGAACAAAACTATAAATTATGAAGCTCCTACAGTAGTTCACACAGCAGCAGGTAGTAGCAACAGGTAGGAAGGTTGGGGGAGATGGGAACATTTAATTTCTTAAACTCTCCCCCAAATTATTAAGTAATTTTAGTTTATTTCCTTCCAGTTTAACAGATGTTATACATATTTTAATAAAACTTGGATTTCTTTACGGGATATGTTGGTGTATGTGAACATTTCTCCGTGTCATGAAACACACTTCGAAACCTGATTTTTCATTGCTTCCTGGGTCGCCACTGTATACAGAAAATCACGAGGTATGTGACCCTTCTGCTACCACTGGGCATTTGGTTTCCAATCTCTTGGACACACATCTTCATGTGCAACTCTGACCATTTCCTGGATCGACTCGCTCCCAGGAATTAGCAGGAAAAAGGATATGAACATTGCGCAGCACCTTCGTTCCAGCAGACACCGTGTCCTGCAGAGAAGCTGTACTAAGTGATGCGGCTCCCCCACTTGGGAGACACTTTGGCAATTTCTTTTGACTAATTTCTTTAGTCAATTGCATGCCTAGCATGTGACCCAGCAGGTCCACTCCTAGGCGTTACTGAAGAGAAATGAAGCAGGTGTCCGGACGGAGACTGTACACGACTGTCCTTTGCAGCATTGTTTCTAAGAGCCTCAAGTGGAAAACGAGCCAAATGTACATTGCCTGGTGCGTGGATGAACCATCTGGCACACAACGGAACGCCACTCAGCCAGGAGAAGCGACCAACCTCTGATCCTCAGAATGGCATGGGACAACTCAAAGGCATCTCAGAACCGGTGTGCTGAGTGAAGAAGCCAGACGGAAAAGAGGACATGCAGACCCAGCAATCCTGCTCCTAGGTATCGACCTCAAAGGACTGAAAATAGGGACTCACACCAACCCTTGTACACGATGCTCACAGCGCCACTGTTCACAATCGCCCAATGGGGAAACAGCCCAAGTGTCCATCAGCTGATGACGGATAAACAGAATGTGGTCCATGCAGACAGTGGAATATTATTCAGCTATGAAAAGGAATCAGGTTCACCATGGAGGAACCTCAGAAACCTCATGCTGAGTGAGAGAAGCCAGACACGAAAGGCCACATATTCTATGATTCCTTGTACACAAAACATCTAGAATAGGCAAATCCATAGGGACAGAAAGCAAATTAGCAGGTGGCAGGGGCCAGGGGGGGCTAGGGGTGGGGAGTAACTGCTCATGGGGATGGGGTTTCCTTTCGGGGGATGGAAATGTTCTGGAACCAGATAGAGACAATTGCATGACATTGCGAATGTACTAAATGCCACTGAATTGTTCACTTTAAAATGGTGAACTTTATGTTACATGAATTTCACCTCAATAAAGTTTTAAAAAAGAGGACATACTGCATGATTCCCTGTATATATAATTCCAGAAAATGCAAACCAATCTATAGAGACAGGAAGCTGGTCAGTGGCTGTTTGAGGGAGGGGACAGGGCAGGGTGACAAAGGGGGCTGGGGAGATTTTCCAGGTAGATGGATGGTTCACTGTCTTGATGTGGGGGGTGGTCTCACAGAAAATAGCACAACGTATAGAGCATCAATTACGCCTAATAAAGCTGTTTTAAAAAATCACATGGAATATGAAGGGACCCGGTGCCCCAGGTGTGCATCTTTTTAAAACTTCTCGCTCTGTTTTCGAAATGTCTAACCCTTAAGCCCAGTCACTGAGTTTCTTAGACGCCACAGCAAGGAAACAGTTGGGAAGCTGTGAGCGTGACAGGTGTTCAGAGGCACCAAGGGGTGCTGCTGCCTGGCCAACCCGACAAGACAAAAGATAGAACATTCGCAGGCAGCACCATGCGGCTGCGAAGGTGCATAGTTCATGCGCTTCCGAGCCCCGTGAGAGAGGCAGGAGAGCAAACCGTGGATATGCATCCTCATCAAAGCCCCCCACATGCCTGCTCATGAGCACACACCACTCATGGGTGCATGAGCACACAACACGTGCAGGCACGAATACGCACTCATATGAACACACCCACTCACGTGCACACACATGCATGCTCATGCGCACACAGAGAAAGCACACACACAAACACGGACATGTGCATGAACAGTTTCATAGGAACACAACCACACAGAACACTCATGCACACAGAGAACACATATGCACACCCATGAAACTACACACAAACATGGACACTGTGCATGCACAGCACCTTCATATGAACACACATATGAACACACATGTGTACCCCCCCGCATGGAGCCCAGGCTTCGGGTGGAGCTGGCCCCTTCAGTGACCTGCACTAGTGGAGCCATGGTGGGCGTGTACCACGACTTCCAGAGGCACCATCCAGCTCAAGGCCAGGGGCTCTGCCCTGTCTCATGCCCAAGCTGCCCGGATGTGGGCGCTGGAAAGGGCACGTGGATGTGCCTGCGTTCTCCTCACAGGAGACAAGGGCCTGAGCAAGACGCCATCAGAGCCCAACGATATGATCTCGCTCCTGCTCCAGAGGCCTCCGCCACCTGCCTGGTGAGGGTCAGCTGACACTTGGACAGACTGTGGGACGCACAGCCAGCAGCACTCTGTGCTGTCCCACACCCTCCAGGGCCAGTTGATCATCAGGTGCCCCTGGAGTCCCATAGGGGATGTTTGTAGCTCTGGGCCCCTTAGTGGGGGGAGCAGAAGGAGACCCCATGCTCAGAGCCGTGGGCCAGTCACAGGCCCAGCTGATGCTCACCCCACCCCCAGGCCAGGAGGAAGTAGATAAGGCTTGCTCAAGGCCACTGCTGACCGCCAGGATGAGGGGAGGACAGCGAAAGAGAAGGCGCAGGCAGGGGGGCGGGGAGGGCAGAAACCCTCAGGGCCCACCTGCCCTGCCTTGCAGCAGCTGCTCCTCCAGCCATCCTAGCCTACACAGGCCCCTCACTCTGTATCCTGGGAAACCCCTTTGCCCCGACCTCTCTTTGCGGCCGCCCTGCCCGGCCAGCCTTACTTGGCCCTTCTCCCCAGGAAGCCTACACTCTCCTCCCAGAGCAGCTCTTTCCCCACTTCCTGGGTGGTTTGTCTGGGGAAGGACCCTCCCACTGCAACAGTCCACATGCCTTAAAACCTGAGACACTAATAGAGCCTTCTCCAGCCCAGGGGAGAGCTGAGTTCGCTCATCACTTCCATGCAGCCTGGAGCCAGCCCTTCCTGAGCCCACCTGCCCCTCAGTCCACCATCCCCCCATGCAGTAGAAACCACTGTCCCCTCCCCAAAGATGCTGCCAAGCTCCTGCCAGTCACACTTGCTGGCCAGCAGCCCCTCCTAGTGCTGCTTACTTGCTCTGGAGCCCGGGGGATGGCAGTGTCACCTGGACCTGACCTGTGCAGGCATCCCTCCTGCCCTGCTCCCCACGCTCTGTCCCTGGGGCCCATCCACTCTGCTGTACCTCCTCAGGGGCCCCCAGAGACACCTGCCCCACCTCCAGCCCAGCAGAGCCACCTCTCCCTGCCCTGCCCCCGAACACCCTGGGGGCCTGTTCCCCGTTCCTCTCACTGACCACATCCATCCGCAGTCACCGTGTCCATAGAACTGCCCTCACTTCTCACCAGCTGGTCATAAGGACCCACTGTGGACCCCCTACCCCCACCTCCATCCTCCAGGCTGCTGCAAGGAAGCCTCTGGAAGCATTGGTCCAGATGTGGGCATTGCAGTACAAAGCCCCTTGGTGGGACCTCATGACCAGCCCTCAGAGCCCCTGGCTGTCAGGCTTGACACAGCTCAACCAATCCTCAGTCCCCACACCAACTGACTGCGCACACTTCGGCCACCCCCGACCCAGCCAGGACCTTGCAGGGCCTCTCCAGCCCATTCAGGGAGAAACTGCGCAAAGCCCCAACCCACAGTAGGGCATCTGGGTCCCCTGGCCTGGGCTGCATCCCTGTGAGCCACTGACCAGACCTTCAACACGGGCCTGGTGATGGCTGCCCACCTGCTCACCCTCGGGCACCTTGCCCTTTTCTCCTCTCATCCAAATCTCAGACTGGGGCCAGCTCGCCCTGCCACCTCCTCCTGGGGCTGTCCTTGTCCTCGAACCTCTCTGCCAGCTCCTGGGCAGCTATGCTCCCGATGCAAAATCTCAGGGGGCACCCTCTTAGACACAGTGTCCCCTCACTCCACAGGCGACAACATTTCACCTATAACACTGGGCTGATCTGATTCCCTCTGCCTGGGCCAAAACCATCGTCGCTGCAAAGGCCCTCAATCTGTTCTGCCAAAGTGACTTCTGAAGAAGCCCACGCAAGTGAGCGGTCCTGGGGAGCCGAGTACCAGAGTGCCTGCGTTACAGCACCTCCCTAGCACCGAGCGTTAATATCATTCGCAATCCACAGCCATCAGGAGGCACAAAAGAGCATCTTGTCACATTTCTTAGACTGTCAGCCTGGGTTTTAAAAAAATGATGGGTATGACCTGCTCTGCAAGCTCAGGAGAGCCTCTAATGAAAGCAATTCAGAAACGGGAAAAAGTCGAAAGAAAAAAACGTGTATTGACCAACTATGTTTCTGTAAGTTGTTCGTGTCAGTTGCCCACTTTTTCCTATTGAACCATGACTATTTAGCTTATTGTTGTGGAGGAGCTCTTTATATAGGAAGGGTATCAATGCTTTGTCATGTTCGATGAAGCTCATTCATATGAATTTACTTTTGTGTATGGTGTTTTTTGATACAAATACTACATTTTCCAGGCATTAGATCTGTGGGTCAACTCTTTTATGGCGTCTAACCACCCATTCACCTCCCACACCTGAGGAACATGGAACTACACTTTCTGTTTGTATTCCTCTCCCTCGCCAGACTTGTCCTTTACCTTTAAGCCTTTATCTATCTGGAAATTACTTTGGAGGGCATATGAGTTTCCTAGGGCTGCTGTAGCAAACCGGGTAGCTTGAAACAACAGAAATTTACTGTCGCACAGTTCTGGAAAAGTCCAAAATCAAAGTGTGGGCAGGGCTGGCCCCCTTGGAGGCTCTGAGGGAGAATTTGTCCCAGGCTGCTCCTGGCACCTGGCAGCTGCTGGCCACCCTCAGCCTCCCTCGGCCTGCAGACGTGTCACCCCGCTCTCTGCCTCCACTGTTACGTGGTGCCCTTCTCTGTCTCTGTGTCCTCTCCTCTTCTCAGAAAGACATCAGTTATTGGATTCAGGATAAGTTCATCTTGAGGTCTTTAACTAATTCATCTGCAAAGACCTTATTTCCAATCCAGGGCACATTCCGAGGTTCCGGGTGGACACGAACTGGGGGGACACTGGTCAAGCCAGCACAGTGTGGGAGGAGGAATGAGGACCCAGACGATCCTCTCCGAGGAGACAGCAGTTGTTTCCTGCCCTTCACTACAGAACCCTTCTCTCCTGGAACCGGGCAGCCTCCTTTCTGTTCAATGCTGTATATTAAGTCATCTTACACATGCAGCTCCGTCTCTGGGCTGCTGACGTCTGCGTAGGGCCATGCTGTTTGACTGTCATAGCTTCAGAGGACGTTCTTAAACGGTGACATCTCTCTCGGAGGAGCTAGGCGGTTTCCTCTGGCTTCCAAGCACAGCTTCCTCATTGCGTCTTAACAGAGCCAAGAGCTGGAAGTCAATCATGCTGTGGCTTAAGGTCCTGGTAACAAATGGATGTGAAACCTGTGCCCCGAGAATCCCTGGACTGTGTCCAGATGAAAGCAAGCAGCTCTGGGGCAGAGGAACTGGGGGCAGCAGGTCTCCTGGGGGGACAACTTGGCCAAGTAGCAGCTGCAGACTGTGGCCATGTGTTGGGGGTAGCAGGTCCTGAAAACCTGGGTGTCTGTTCTTGATCCAAACCGTCTCTCCAAACATCCTCAAGTTAAAAGGCCCATTCTGCCCTCCAACCGAGGCTTACTGAAGCGCACCCCATGTGAACAGGAAGCAAAGCCGGTCCCCAAACGGACAGGCTCTGTCTACCCAGAACTCGTGGGCCTCACCACCAAATGGAAACCAAACTGGCAGAATACAAAATTCCCCGCTGAAAGAGCCAAAAGGTGGGAATGAAATGGCCATCGATGGATGAAGAAGAAACACAGTGTGGTCCATCCATAGCGAAATATTACTCAGTCATAAAAAGGAATAAAGCCCTGACATACGCTACAACATGAGTGAACCAAGAAAACCTCACGCTGAGTGAAAAGCCAGACACAAGAGCCCATATAGTGTATGATTCCATTGATATGAAACATCCAGAACAGGCAAATCCATGGACACAGAAAGCAGATTAGTGGTGGCCAGGGGCTGGGGGAGGGGAATTGGGGAGTGCCTGCTCATGGGGACAGGGTTTCCTTTTGGGATGATACAGAACCAGAGGTGATGGTTGCACAACACTGTGAATCTACTCAACGTTACTAATGGCAAATCTTATGTGCACAATAAAAAGAACTCCCGCTGAAGAACCTGACCCACGGAAACTTCAAAGGCTTTGCAGAGGCCACACTGGCACACGCTCTGCACGTGGAGAAGACGTGCACCTCAATTTGGGGCCTTTCTCTCATGCTCTCAGAGAAAGGAGGTGCAGGGAAGGGGGAGGCAAACAAAATCGAGGCCCTAGGGTGAGCAGACAAATGTGAAGGAGCCGCTCTCAAGGCCTGTGCACAAAAAAGCAAGGTTCTGCCTATCAGCTCAGCAAACGATTTGGAATTTACTGGAAAATAAGGCAGACAGGGCCTCCAGAAAATGTAGCGTAGCCACTTGGTTTATATAAGGCCCTAATTTGAAGCCACATGTTTATGGGATGAAATCATTCTCGAGCTGAAAGGAGAAGGCTGGCATCGCAGCAGGACCACTCAGGAAGCGCCGTTTAGAGCTCAGCGCACTTCCACTTTCCACGCACGCCTCCTCGAGCCCTTCGAGGCTTTTTAAGATGAAATGATCGCATGAAGTTATCAGAAAGATGGACACACTGAGAAACAGCTACAAACGACGTGCGTTTCTCAGTCTCAGCAGCTCAGAGCTGGAAGACAACTGAGGGTTTAGATTGGGGTGTGGTGGCCACAAGCTATGGAACATCAGGAGCCCCCAGAAACTGGAAGAGGCAAGGAAGGATCCCCCAGGAGCCTTTGGGGGGCACCCCGGCCCTGGTGATGTCTTGATTTTAGACTTCTGGCCTCCAGAACTACGAGACACTACATTTCTGTTGTTAAAACCACTCGGTTTGTGGAACTAGTTTACAGCAGCCCCAGGACACGAATCCACGTGTGTGGGGCAGAAGATGCTGGATGCTCTGAGTGAGGCCGTGATCAGGAGGGGCCACCGCCTTTCTTCTGCTTTACTGAATACCTCAGAGAAGCCCACCCCAAGCACCCTCTCACGGCCATCCTCTTCTTGCCTAAGTCATCCCCCCAGTCCTTCCAGTCTGGCCCAACAGGTCTGAGGCCTGGAGAAAGCCCCTCCTCTGGGCATGCCCAGTCTATCCATCAGCCCTCCAGGTAGATCCTTCTCCCCGAGGGCTACGGCTCCACCCTGTCCCTGTCTGGTCACCAAACGCCCAGCACAGGAGAGTGGGAACGTGGAGACGTCTGACCTTCAGGGAACTTGACAACAGCCCAGCCCACGAGCAGAGAGGCGTTTCCGACAGCGACAGTGCTTCAGAAAGGAAAAGTCCAGGGCCCTGTGAAAGAGCCATGGTTCCCACCCGTGGGCAATTCTGCCCCACCCCAGGGACACTTGGCCAGGCTCGAGACATTTTTGGTCATCATCACTGGGGGAGGGAGGAGGTGCTATTGGCATCTGGTGGGTGGAGGCCAGGGATACTGCTCAACACCCTACAGTTCCCGGAGAATGATCCAGACCCAGACGTCAGCAGCGCCTTGGTGGGGAAGCTGGAGATGGCAACTGACCAGGGCAGCATGGTCATTTTCGACCAACTAGGGGTCAGGGAAGCACTGAGAGGGGACAGTTGCTGGGGCCTGTGCAGTGGGAGGGGGCGGATGCTGAGCGTCTGTGGATGGCGGTTCAAGCAAAGGCAGTGAGCGCCAAGGGCAGGGGCGGCCAGGGCTGGCCTCTGAACAAGGGGACCAGTGTGGCCAGCAGGGCCGAGGCTGGAGGGGGAGGGGCTGAGGTCGGGAAGGTCAGATCCCGCAGGGCCTTGAGGATGTGGGACGTGGTTCGGATTTTCATGCAAGTCTGCTGGAGAGTCCTGGCTGGTTGGAGGCAGGGAGCACCAGGACGTGAGTGACATCAGGAAAGGGTCAGGTAGGCCGAGTGTGGGAGGTGGACTATAAGGTGCCGTTCGGCGGCTCCTGCAGGTGTCTAGGGTGGTGGGACCGATGGTGGCTCAAATCAGGCCTGTGGGACATAGGTGGGTTCTGGTGACAGGGGAGGGCAGACCTGAAAGGCCCTGTGGGGGGGTGGGCTCTGGGGCTTTCCTAGGTGACCAGTGGGCTCCTAAAGACATAGAAGGCTGCTGGGGGGGGGGAGGAGACTCCTTTAGAACACCTCTCCAAATCACACAGTCACGCCCAGGTAGAAAGCCACCAGAGAACCTCCTGTGGGCAGAGCCACAGCAACAACACACAAAAGCCCCGCTTGAGACCACAGCCAAGTGGCCCCTGGAGAATATGGGAGCCCCAGGCCGCTTTGGAAGGCGGTTCGGAGCCTTGCAGGCCCAGAGTGGGGCTCTGGGGAGGTCACTGTGCCAGCCCGGTCACAGGGGACAGCGTGGGGCTGCTCCTTGGCCTGAGCACTCAGCAAGGGTCAGCCGCTCTGGTACACGGGAACGCCCTGACCCCAGGGACATGTCCCCGTGGAACCCCCCATCACAGGCCCCCAAACACCTCGCCTGGGCAGTGGATCCTGCCTCACCAACTGCAATATAGGATCTGAGTGCCAACACCCACCAAACTTTTATCTTCCTTCCTGGAACCTGGACCAAAGCAGCTGCTCAATACACACTGGCCATGTCTCAGCTACTATCACCTCAAAACCCACCAGCTGCCTTCCACCAAGATGCCTCCCCATTCTGGTTCCTCCAACAAGGCGCCCTTTGGCTTGTCCCTCTGAGTGGCCCACCAGGCCCGCTGGTTCTAACTTCAAAATGTCATTGGTTTGTTCTGACAAGACTTTCTCTTTTAACCCATTTACTGAGATAGAATTCACATACCATACAATTCACCTGTTAGCATGGTCACAAAAATGTGCGATTGTCACCATAGTCCATTTTAGAATATTTCCACCACCTCAAAAAGAGACCCCGGACCCTTGAGCCATCACCCTGGCCCCCAACAAGACCCCCTCATCCATCTCGCTTTCCATTGCTCTGCACCTGCCTCTGTCACCAGCTCCTACCCTGTCCCTCCAATGCTTCTGGCTGCAGCATGGGGTCCTCTCTGACCCCAGGGTTGCCTCCTCCCATCCACCTGTGACCCCAGGCCTTGTGGCTTTCACATGGGCAAGCGCTCCTTCTCCTAGCCAAGAAACCCACGCTCTGCCCAGTTTCTATGAAAGGCCGCGAGGACCTGGCTCTACTTTCAGACGCAACGAGATCTCCCATCACCCAGGTGGCCGATTGCCCAGGGCTTTGCCCTGTCAACTCTTTGGTGATAGCCACCAACCAGCCCCCCTCCCAGCCTCACAGGAGGCAGAGGGTATAAGTGTGTCCCGGCAGGCCACCCACTCGCTTGACACCCGTGTTTCCATCAGCCACGACCACCCTAGAGCTCGGCGTACTCTCACACACCGGTTCTCAGCCAGGCCAGCTCTGGCCCCGGGGGCGTCTGGCAATAACTGGAGACAGTTTTGGTTGTCCCAACTGGAGGAGGGGATGCCACTGGCATCTGGTGGATGGAGGCCAGGGATGCCGCTCAACACCCTACAGTGCACAGGACGGCCCCAACAGAGAATGATCCAACCCCAGATGTCAGCTGTGCTGAGGGGGAGACGTGCTGTGTTAATTTTTTTGGAAAGAAAACCAAACTGATTTAGGTCCTAGCTCACAGTACACACCAGAATAAATTCCCGAAGGGTGAGATGGTATCAACCAGGGTGGTCCCCCAGCATCTGTCTGTGAGTCACCTCCTTTCTCCCTCCAGCTCAGTTTGTATATTTAAATGTGTGCAGCCTCCTAGGCCCTCAGGAGGTCAGACCCTTGTGGGGTAACTGCCCCAGCTGCCCCCGTTCTGACCACTCTCTCTAGTTCCTGACCACTCGTCCCCTAGTTCCCCATCTGCCTCTCCTCCCCTCCCTGCTACACCAAGGGCAGACTCCCTTGGGACCAGCTAAGGGAAAGCAAGCAACTCCCTGAGGGTGTCAGGTCAGCTCCCCTCGTGCACTTTGTTTGCGTCACTGAACCTGCCCCAATAAACAGCATTTCCACGTGACAGCCGAGGACCCTGGTGATCTTCCCAAGCAGTGGCCAGGGGTCCCAGCATGCCTGCCAGGAAATGAAAGGTCCAGGTGCGTCCCAGAGACCTGGGAAGCAAAGTCTCGGACGTCACCCCTCAGTTCCTGGTTCCACGTCCCCAGAATGGGATGCAGATGCTCTGAGGGATGAGCGGGAAGATCCTGGCAAAGCCTGGAGCGGGCCTGTTGCTGACGTGCTGCTCTGACTTTACTTGAGAGGAAGCAGCGGCCTTGAAGGAGATGACCCACATCAGGACTCTCGGGCCTTCTTCCTCCGAGCAAGCTCAACCCGCGCCCGGGCTCCTGTCACAAGCTCGCCCAGTGCCGGGCGTTTCACAGCTCTCACCCAGCTGGCAATCTGGCTTCCGTGGGTGTGACTCCTGGCTGGACATCTGCCTCTGGGCAAGGAGATGAGGGCTGCTTCTGCTCCCTCAGTATCCCTGAGAGCCAACTCTGCACCTGGCTCATTAACACTTTGTACTGAACAATTTTCAGATCTTTCGGAAACTTCTTACGTCCAATGACCTCTGGTAGCAGCTGGTTTGAAGTCACTTTGGTCCAATAACGGAGTTGCTTTTGGATCCCCCTGCCCTGACCATGGCAATACTGAGGACAGAGACCCCGATTATAAAACTTGGCCAGTCCCCCAGTGGGCACACCTGGCCTCCCACGCTTTGCCCTAAACACACCCCTTGTAAAGTCCCACGAGATCCGTTCCTCCCCAAGCCAGGTCTGCGCCTCTCTACAGTCACCCCGAGTGTAAGGACATGTGTGAGATCCAGAAAATTCCCTAACAGGGTACTTCCGAAGTTGACATCGCCAACCTGCCCATCTCCCCTAAAATGTTTATTTAAATGAGGGAGATGAAACAAAATGAACTTACTCTCTATTGACATGACTATTCAACCAAAATTCTTTTACAAAATATAAACAAAATTCGTCCCTTTCCAGTGCTATGGGCTGAACTGTACCCCCCTCCCCCCAATTCGTTATGTTGAAGTTCTAACCCCCAGGCCCTGGGAATGTGACTGTATTAGGAGACGGGGCCTTGAAGGAGGTGATTAAGTTACAGTGAGGTCGTTAGGGTGGGCCCTGATCCAGTAGGACTGGTGTCTTTAGAAGAAGAAACGGGACATGGATCCACAGAGGGAAGACAACGTGAAGACACAGGGACAAGATGGTCGGCTATACGCCAAGGAGAGAGACCTGAATGGATCCTTCCCTCGTGGCCTCCAGAAGGAACCAACCCTGCCCACCCCTTGATCTTGGGCTTCTGGCCTCCAGATCCACGAGACAATGTATTTCTGTTGCTTACGCTGCCCCGTCTGCAGCACTTTGTAAGAGCAGGCCCGGGAAACTTGTTTAGCTGGCAGCAACAGTAAGGAGACGCTTGTAGCTGGGTTCCCTCTCGTGCACACGAGCCCGTCAAGTAGGGCAGAGATGGGATGTAAACGAATGAGTCAGACCCGGACAGCTTATTCACTGCTCCGACTAACCCACAGGCTGAACTCCTGAATCACTATGTTATTTATCATCAGGCTCAGAAAGTTTCGATGAGGAAATGAGTAGACCCCCAAACTCATCGGCTGCGTTTTTGAGACATGCCTAACCTCCGAGGCCCGTTCTGGGCCAAATTGAGAACTGAAGAGGCAAAGCGATGGGGCTCCGGGCTGGGGGCAGGCGGCTCGTCAGGGCCGGCAGTGCTCAGACAGAGCCCTTTGTTCTGCCACTCTGTCCGTCCGGGACAACGGCAGAGAGAAGGGCTTGTCTTGCTCTGTGGGGAGGCCGAGCAGGGGCTGCCTGGCACAGTTGGTTGGGGATGCTGGGCATACAAAGGGCTGGTGGATGGAGACCGGGGGAGGGCAGTGTCCAGAAGGGGTTGGAGGGCCCCAGAACGTGCCGTGCCATTTCCTCCCATGGACTTAAAGCAGCAATGTCATGGTCGGTGGACAAGCAGAGAAGGATGCACAAAGAGCAGAAGTGAGACAGGCTGTGCTTGAGGATGGACCGGCGTCTAGAGCCAAGAGGGCAAATGGAAGAAGATAATGAGGCTTCAAGAGCGATGCTGATCCGGGGCCATCCCCAAAGTAGCTCTTGAAAAGAGAATCTAATACTGCTGATCTCGGAAGAAAAGCAACAATGTGTCCTGCAGAAATCCAGGTCAGTCATAAGACAAAGAAGAGAAAGACAATGGCATCCGCTGCCCCCGCGAGTGAAGATGGCCGGCTCACCCCCTGTTCTCCTCAGCCGTCCCTCCTCAGGGCGCGCTGCCTAACTCCCCCTCGGTCTGTTCTCAACAGTGCCTCCTCTTTATCGGGACTTCTGATTAAGAACTGACCCGATGGCAGAATTCCGTTGCTGGCCTCCTTCCCCATGCCTGCCCTTGGCAGCAGTTCTCTGAGAGCTCAGCAAACACTAATGACCACTGAGACAACGGTGGGCCCAGGAGAGGAATCAGCTTCTACTACAGAGCAGCAGTTCTTGCTGGGGCGATTCTCCCCCCCAGGACACACATAGCCACATCTGGAACATTTTCAGTTGTCACAACTTCGGGTGGGTGTGTACTACTGGCATCGGGTGAGCAGAGGCCAGTGATGCTGCTCGACATCCTATAATGCATGGGACGGCCCCCCCAGCAGCAAATGACCTGGTCTGAATATCAATGGTGCTGCAGTTGAAAAACTGCTCTAGCAATTTGGTCCTCACCAATCTGAGGTTACCAATGACGCTCTATGTTTCTACAAAGCCCAGGGAGCCCTCTCTGAAGTCATCACCTCCCTGGGCCTTAGTTTCTGTACAGGGAAAAGAGAGAGAAACCAGGCCCCGCCACTGCTGGTTGCCAGAATAAAAGAACTGGGTATAAAAGCGTCCATTGCTTTTTAAGACGCTCAGTGAAGGGCAGAGCTACACGGGGATCTGCTGGTACAATTCCCTCTTCCTGGCCTGGCTTAATACCTCCGTATCCTTCAAGGCTTGGCTGGGCCCAGCCACCTCTTCCAAGGAAACTGGATGGAATCTCCCTTGCCCCAAAGCTTGCACTAGTCGTCCTTGATTCTGTTCCCACAACTTCTTGCACCAGCCCTGTTGCTACACTGACCGCCCACTCTCAACTCCATTATTCCCATGAGGGAGGGCACTAGAATGTCCCTCCTCCAGGGCACCAGGGCTCATCTCTGTCCCCAGGACCCAGACTCCAGTGCCTGGCACGATCAGCCCTTGCTTAACTGAACTCTGAGCCCACCCAAGACACATGACTTTGTGGAGACGAGAAAGGGAGGCAGCAAGTTAATATGCCCCCACTGGAGACAGGAAACAGATCCCACAGCCAAACAGAAAGGGGAGATTCCCAAGCCCCCATCCACTTCCTTGAGTCACAGGTCTGGACCTGAGGGAGGGTCTCACCCAGGAACCTCCAACCAGAAGGATGCAGCTGAAGCTTTGGGAACAGGTGCAATGTGCAAAAGCACATTTGGCACCAGATTTCTACCTGGAAGATAAGGGAGCAGCAAAAAACCCATTTTCAGATAGAAACTGTAGAATGGAAAGCTGAACAAAAGTGGGATCATGGCAGGGGGCTGCATGAAACCCGAGGGGGCTGTGTGCCCGAGACGTGAAGATTATCAAGAGGGGTTGGGTTTCAAAGTTGAGAAACTCTGACTGAGGCCAACCCCTTCATTTTGCAGGTGAAGAAACTTCACAGAGACTTCACAGAGGTCAGACCCCCAATACAGGACCCTCTGTGAGAGCCCGCCTGGCTGCGCTCTCGGTGCAGGAAGGAGGCAACAGCCAGGGCCACGCAACCAGGAGATTCCAGTCCTGTTCAAGGAAAGGAGTCCTGGCCAGGGAAAGCCACCACACTCAATGTCCGCAGGACACGTGACTTTGGGCTCTAATCCTGTGTCCCAAAGCAAGAGAGGCAGAGAACCATTTTCCATAGGAGTCAGAACATTCTGGAAGTGAAGGAGGTGGTTATCTGTGTGGCCCTCTTTCCATTCAAGCTATCCAGATTCATCTCCTGAACGAGCTATAAACTTAGGTTCCCCAGTCCTTCTGGCAGATCCCAGACAAGGATCCCCACAGTTGGGAATGAAGAGAAATTAACGCTGATCAAAAGTGCCCAGGGCAGACTCTTGCTAGAGCTGGGCCCACCAGGTGGTGAAACAACTTTCCAGCTGCCATGTCACCTCCTACTGCTCCTGGATGCCTTAAAAGTCTGGGGACCCCAAGACTAGAACACACCTCAGGAAGGTGGAAGCTGGGACCCAACTGCAAGGCACAATGTCACCATGAGACTCCACTTCAGACAAAGAGGTGCCTGAGAGGTTTCCCCTTAAAGACTCCTGACGTAAAGAGCGCCCGAGAGAGAAGGGAAGGCACGCCGTGGGCTGCTGCGTCTCTCCCAGGCTGAGCTCACACAGCTGCCAGGGGACAGATTTCCTGTATGTCGTCGTTTTTACCCATTTATGTCCAAGGATGCAACTCCAAGGAGGTGGTGACAGCCTAGCACACTTGGGTGCATGCACACCCACTCCCTCCCCTCTGAAACCCAGTTCCGGCCCCACTGGGGGCCCAGAGCCTCCTTCCTCGCTCCCTGGATCCCCGGGGCTCCAGTCAGCCCTGTCTTAGGAAGAGAGTGGTGTGGTTCTCAAGTCCCCAATACCAGCCCAGAAGGTGCTGGGACTCGCCGCGGGGCAGCGGTTGGGGGTGAAGTCAGGAAGAAGATGAATCAAGAGGGGAAGGGGGTCCCCAAATCTCCATGGGCTGCACCCCAAGGTCGGTAGGGAGCCACTCAAGTCCTTTCCTTCTCTCTCTTCCTCCCCAAGCCCTCCCTGGACCGGCTCTCAGTTCTTGCCATGGTTTCTACGCTCTCTTCCCTCCTCCTACCCCTCATTTCCTCCCTTTCCAATTGGGCCGGTCACCACACCAGTGGGTTCGGAACCTCTCGCATTTATCGAGCACTCACTGACTCCCAGGCGCCGCCCTCCCTCAGGCACCATTCTTCTTCCCCTTCACCCGTCGGCAGACGCCCCCAGGCCGTCCCCTTTTCCCCAATCGCTCCCTGGCTGTCCCCCCACCGGCCTTGCCCCTCTCCCCCAGCCTGGGCCTCTCACCCCGCCTCCTTGCTTCTCCCCCTCCCAGCCCCGTTTCCTGCGACCCCCCAACTACCACTTAAGCCACGTCCTCTTCAGAGAAGCTGCTCAAAGCCACAAGACCTGCCCCCCCCCACCCGTCCGCAAACTCCCTCACCAGGCCATCCCATCAACTTTCCCCTCCTTCGCTCTGCTCCCGCCGCGGCTCCGGCGATCCGTGCACGACCCCCAAGCTCGTTCCCGCCCTTTCGACCCCTGCCTTCGCGCCCCCCTCAGTACCCCTCAGCTCCGTCCCTCTACAAGGCAGCCCGCCGACGCGAGCTTCGAGACCGAGCCCCCAACCCGCGGCCGCTTGGCACTCACCTGGGCCTCGGCCGCCGCGCGCCGCCGGTCCCGGGCCGGCTCGCAGCCCGGCCGCCCGCCCGCCGTTCGTCCACCCGCTCCGCCCCACCTCGCCCGCCGCTCCCCCGCGCGCTCCCGCTTCCGGGTTCCGGAGGGGCGGGGACGGGGGCGTGACGCAAGCACGCCATGGGGGCGGAGCGCCATGAAGCCCCTCCCCCCCCTCAGCGGCCTCGGCCACCGCCTCCTGCCGCTGGTGGGCGAAACCAAGTGTAAGGGGAGGAGAGAGAGGCGCGCGTGCAGGGGTCGCCCGCTCCGCCCACAGCCACCCTTCCCCCAGCCCTGGGCCAACCCTGTGCGGCTCCGCAATATGGTCCGACCCAGGTC
Source organism: Equus asinus (assembly GCF_041296235.1). NCBI lineage: Eukaryota > Metazoa > Chordata > Mammalia > Perissodactyla > Equidae > Equus > Equus asinus. The sequence goes on along the minus strand of NC_091799.1, from coordinate 53,431,749 downwards.
GAGGAGGCGGGGACCTGGATTTGAAAGGCCGGCCTTTGAGCTGAAGGCGGGAAAATGGCGGATTCCTCGGGGCGCGGCGCTGGGTGAGTTGGGGCGCCGCAGGTCTGGATTTGTGGGTGCCAGCCAGAAGGCCATGACCGAGGGCTGGGGGTGGAGAGGCAGCAGAGTTGGGGAGCAAGGGTCCTTGGTGAGTCGGATCTCACCCCTGTACGAGCCACACAGGAAGCGTAGGCTCTGGGAGGCCCCTGCAGGTTGCGGCCTCTGCGCATGCTCGGAGCACGGCCGCTGGACCAGATTGGGAGTTCGAGTCCCGGGCCGCCGCCTCGATCCGGGGCCGTCTCCAGCAAGTGGCTTAACCTCTCTATGTCTCGCTTTCCTGCGCTGTGAACCGAAGCTGATGACTCCGCCGCTCAACTTTGTAGACCTCGTGTGAGGCTTAAAAGCGCTTAGAATAGTGCCTGGCTTCTAAACGTGATCTGTCGCTATTAGAATTATCTTTTTTTAAAAAAAATTATCTTGTTGAAAATTCCCATGGTCTGTTTGTTTATTTATTTATTTATTGGAAAGGAAGATTGGCCCTGAGCAAACATCTGTGCGTCCTACTTTGTATGTGGGACGCCTCCACAGCTTGGCTAGATAAGCGGTGTGTAGGTCGGCACCAAGGATCCAAACCCACCAACCAGCGGCTAAGAAGAGCTTGCCAACTTAACCACTGTGCCACAGGGCTGGCCCTAGAATTGTCGTTTTGTAGTGGACAAATGGTGGGCCACTAAAGTGTCTCCTCTAATCCTCTCACCCACTTTTCTCTATGCTCCCCATTTACAGATGAGATATAGAGGCTCAGGGAGGGAAGGTCACTTGCTCAGTGTCACACAGCAAGAACAAGAAAGACAGATCTTGAACACTTACTCCACGACAGGCATGATTCTGGGGCTGTTTGTCTTATTTCTTTATCCGGTGGATGTTTGTTGTGCCAGTGCGAATTAACGTTTAACGGGCCAGCTGAAATCACTTGTGTTTCCTCCGCAGCCCATTGGCCTACCTGTGAGATTGACACTAGTCTCTCCGAGGTACAGGGGAGGCACCTGAGGCTGGCACAGGTGCAGTGAGCCCCCTACCCTTAGGTCCCTGCAGGTTAATCCTGAGCCCATTTGGTTTGACTCCAGAGCCCTGGCTCAAACCCCAGAGGGAAGCCTTGCTCTGTCGCTTTCCAGCTCTGAGACTCGCAGGGGGGACCTGTTTAAGCCTCAGGTCCGTGTTTAGAAAACGAGGAAAAGCAGGCCGACAGTTAGGGATTTGTAGGGTTAGGAGGATTCAGCAAATGCGCAGAGCTGCTGGTGTCCAGCGATCATTTGTTAAGTTGCCTCACCTCACTGTGGCCTGGAGGTGTCCCCTAGCAAGCCTAGGTGTCACCTTGGGGTCCTTGGAGGCTGCTGCATAGGAGGTGGCTGCAGTGAGCTAAGCCTGGCCCCTCACCCTGCTCCCCCCGCATTGCAGGTATCTGTCCCCTGCATCTTCCTCCTCCCGCTTACCCAGACTAGAAACCTGAGAGGCAGCCCCGACCCTCCTGCACGTTCCAGGTGATTAGAATTTCTAAAGTGACTTCTACCTCATGGTTTCGTCTCTCCTATTAAATCAGGCTTCGTTCTTTCTTTACTTAAATTGAGGTGAAATGCATGTAACATCAAATTAATAATTTTAAAGTGAGCGATTTAATGGCATTAAGACATTCACAGCACTGTACAGCTACCACCTCTGTCTAGTTCTAGAACATTTTTGTCAGCCCAGAAAGAAACCCTCTATCTATTTGCATTCACTCCCTTTTCCTCATCCACCCCAGTCTACTCCTGGCAACCACCCATCTGCTGTCTGACTCTGGATTTGCCTGTTCTGGACATTTTATACAAATGGAATCATACAACATGTGGCTTTATGTGTCTGGCTTCTTTTCACCCTAGATGATATTTTTGAGATTCATCTGTTTTAGTATGCATCAGTATTTCATTCCTTTTTAGGGCTGAATAATATTCATGGTTTGTTACTTCTTGACACAAGTTTTACAGCACCCATCTAAGTTCTCTCTGTCTTCAGAGCCATGCTCCCCATCACCCATTCACCATGCCAGCGGCTCTCAGTGTGGACAGTGCTGACATCTGGGGCCGGATCATCTCTGGGGCGGGGCCGTCCTGTGCACTGTAGGGTGTTAAGCAGTGCCCCTGGCCTCCACCCACTGTGCCAGTGTAGCAGCCCTGTCCTGACAATCACAGATGTCTGCAGATGTTGCCAGATGTCTCCTGGGGGTCAAAATTGTCCTCAAGTGAGCACTCCTGAGTTATTTGTATGACAAATATTTATCAAGTGCTTCCTGTCTACCGGGCTGTTTCCGGACTGGATGTTTATGTGTCTCTGTCCTGTCTCCCCACCTCATCCCTGAATTCATATGGTGAAGCCGTAACCCCGTGTGTGGCTGTATTTGGAGATGTGGCCTCTAAGAAGTAATTAAGGTTAAATGAGGTCAGAAAAGTGGGGCTCTGATCCGATAGGACTGGTGTCCTCATAAGAAGAGATCCCAGAGGGCTGGCTGGCCTGTCGTTGCGGTCACTCTTTCTCTGCGCATGTGCACAAAGAAGAGGTTGCGTGAGCACGCAGTGAGAAGGCGGCCACCTGCTCGCCTGCACCTTGATCTTGGGCTTCCAGCCTCCAGAACTGCAAGAAATAAACGTCTGTTGTTTCAGTGGCCCAGTCTCGTGTTTCGTGATGGCAGCCAGAGCTGAGTAATACACAGGCACTGAGGAATGCTGAGGAACGACAGCAGACCTGGTGCCTGTCCTTCTAGAACCTTAGAGCCTGTCTGACAGTCCGTGTCCTGCCGCCTGTAAGAGGGTTCCGCAAACTAGGGCCCGTGGGTGAAAGCCAGAGCGCCCCTTTTTCTTTACGGCCGGCAAGCTCAGAATGGTTTGTACATTTTTAAATGGTTGTGAAAAAAATCAAAAGAAGAGTAATATTTTATAACACGTGAAAACTGTATGAAATTCAAATGTTAGTGTGTGTAAATAAAGTTTTATTGGAACACATCCATGCCTCTTCCTTTCTGCGTCATCCGTGGCTGCTTCCTGCCCTCATGGCAAGGTTGGGTAGTTGCGACTGTGAGTTTATGGCCCACGGAGCTGAAAATATTTACCATCTAGCCTTTTACAGAGAACGGTTGCCGACCCCTGGGCTCTAGGAACAGGTTGGAGCCCTTAAGGTGGGCATTCAGAATCTCCAGCCCGGCCTCTCCTCCTGATCCTGGATCCCCGTTTGTCTCCTCCAGCCAAGCCATAGTGCTGGTCACTTCCTAATTGCGCATCATTCTTCTCTGTCCCTATGCCCTTGGCCTTGTTGATCCCTGTCTCGGAATGTCCTTCCCTATGCACTGTGTCACTCGCCTCCCCCACCCTTTTACCTGTCTGGGGCTCTCACTCTTCACGCTTGCCTGACGTGAAAATCCTACTCTTCCCTCTCTGGGGAGGAACTCCATCTCCTGTTCACCATGTATTCCTAGTGGCATCCAGTAGGCACATACACGCCCGGTGAATTAATGCCCCCACGATTTAGGTTGGGATCTTTGAGGCTCAGCAAAAATGCTCAGTCTTCGCACTCTGGGCTCTTCTCAGCTCAGGCATTGGGCTGTGGCCATGTTGTCCCAGGTGACCAGGGCTGGGGCTCCATGTCCTCTTCCTGTCTCGGTGGCCCTGCCTTGTAGAGATCGGTGCTGGGGGTGGGGGTGGGGGCTGGGTCTGGGCTGTCTCCTCGCTGGCTTCCCTGAGCTTGTCCAACGACATTAATGAGATCCCCATCTCCCTCTTTTAGGAAGCCTTCCTCAGGGGGGCCCAGTACTCCTAGTGGCACCAAGACAAAGGGAAGAAGAACACAAGGTGAGCAGAACTGGAATCTACCTCATGATCCAGTGAAGGAGAAAGTGGTTTTTTTTCAGTAAGTGCTTTTGGGGAAGAAAAAACCAGGCCAGAGCAGGAGAGCAAAGACTTGACTTCCTTCTAGTCACCCTTTGGGGATTCTGAGCCTGGTCACCCAGCCCTGCAGCCAGGGGTGCGAGAGGACCCGGTGAGGGTCATCTAGGGCAGTGGGCCCTTCCAGCCATGGGGGTCGCGGGCTATGCCTAGGACTTGTCACTCGGCAGTGTGGTTGAGGGGGTGTGAGCTGAGTTCGTTATTGAACATTGAAATCTCAGTTTCTTCCTGGTGAACGCATCACTCGCTTGGTGGTGCCCACATGTCAGACGTCCACCTGTGGGTCCGGGTCATGGTTAACAGTCCCCTTTGACTGTTTTTTTTTTTTTTAAAGATTGGCACCTGAGCTAACATCTGTCGCCAATCTTTTTTTTTCTTTCTCCCCAAAGCCCCCCAGTACCTAGTTGTATATTCTAGTTGTGGTCCTTCTGGTTGTGGCATGTGGGACGCTGCCTCAGCGTGGCCTGATGAGCGGTGCCATGTCCGCACCCAGGATCCAAACCGCTGAAACCCTGGGCCACCGAAGCGGAGTGTGCAAACTTAACCACTCGGCCATGGGGCTGGCCCGCCCTTCGACTCTTGGCAGTGCCCAATTTAGGCGGTAGACCCGAGGATCTCCCTCATTGGAGCTCAAGCCTCTGATATGACAAAGTATTTTCTTAAAGTGTGCTGTGTGCCAGTGCGCATCTCAGAGAACCTAGAGCAGAATTCTAGTACCAGGTGACTGGAGGTTTGTGTGTTACGGCATTGCTTGATGACCTTGTCTTGAGGACCTATTACATTCACACACACTCTAGTTCTTGAACACAAATTATATCCTTCATCGTAACATTGCGTCTGTGGCAAATCCACCCTTGTTTAAAACAAACAGTGCCTTCTAGTTTTCCAGAAACTTGAAACTACTTTTCAACTGTCTAAGGAACCCAGAGCCTCAGATTCTTCCAAGATGAGCAAAACCCTTTGCTGATGGGATTAGAAAGACCTAAAGCAGGATGGTCTTCTCTGCTTGGAACTGGGAGTGTCCTTTACCCTGATCCGTTGCTCGACATCCTGTGGCAGACCCTTCTGTGGCTTGATTCTCTCCCCTGAACTCTGCCCGGTCCTGGTCTTGACCCTTAGGTGCCTCCTGCTCTGTTGTCTGAGCCTGCTCGCACTGCAGGCATGGCTCTTCCCTGCCTGGGGCACGCTTGGCCCCCACCTGCTCTGTGTCCAGCGCCTGGGTCCCCGGTAACTGTGGGTGCACCTCCTCTCCTCTCAGGGTTGCAGCTGCAACCCCAGTCCCCAAAGGAAGGTGCAGATCCTGGCGTGAAGATAGGGTTGAAACCATGGTCTCACTTAACTAAACTGTCAAGCCACGTGACGTTGATCACCTCACTTTCTCTGGGTCTCTTCAGTAAAAAGGGAGACCCCTGAGCTCTAGAGACACCTAGAAAAAGTCCAGAATCGTGCATTTGATGCCTCATTGCTGAGCACTTACTCCCTGTGGGTGGTGGAATGTAGCAGCAAGAATAACAGAGTTCCGAGCTCCCAGCTGGAGCTGCCGCCTGGCATACAGGCAGCACATCAGATGAAGTCAGGAGACAAGGGTGTGTCGGATGATGATGGATACTGTGGATAAAACAGCAAGATGGGGGTAGCTTCTGGGTCCAAGGGAGTTGGACCCTCTGCTCTGCTGGGCTGAGTAGAGCTATGAAGGAGGGCAGGTACGGGAGGGCGCCTGCTGGTGGGAGGAACAGCAAGAGGTCCTGGTGGTGGAACGGACTGAGTGCGTGGGGCTCGGAGGCGACGAGGTCAGAGGGATGCCCTGCGCGTGGTGTGGGGCCTGCAGGGTGCCTGGAGGTGCTCAAGCTTCCAGAGCAATTGGCTCCACAGGCAGCCTGATCGTGGCCACCAGAGGGGCAGCCATCCTGGAGGACCCAGGGTGTTTCCAGGAGGAGGGAGCGGCGAGCCCTTTGCCCGGCGCTGCTGATGGCGCAGAATGAGCACTGAGACCGACGAGCGGGTGGGCTTCAGAGCAGGGAGGTCTCGGGGGCCTTGCTGAAAGGAGTTTCTTTGGTGAGTGGTGATTGCGAGAGCCAGACCGGGTTGGGGGATTCAGAGGAAGGAGGGAGGAGAGGAGGAGGAATGGGCATTGTAAAGGGGAGCCAGAGGGGGTGAGTGGGAGGAGAAGTACCAGTGACTGATGGAGAGAGAAACTGGGGTGGCTTGGGGGTGGGGGAGGGGGAGAAGGGCTGCCAGGGCACTTTCCTTATGGGGTGAGGGCTGGGCTCTAGACCCACAGTGGGGGGTTCTCTTGCCCCAAGCACAGAGGTTCCTCCACATGCCAGGGCCAGGAAATGGTCCTGAGGTTGGGAGGCTGTTAGAGGCTGAGGGGGGAGTATCTCCTGGGGCTGCTTCTGTCTCCAGTGAAGTAGGAAACAGGTCACCAGCTGACCAGAGGATGGGCCCGCTGTAGAAGGTGGGAGAAGGTACGTGGGAGGGCCTGGGAGAGGGGGGACAGAACAGAGGCCTGGGGGTGATCACCGGGCCTGCAGCAAGAGCCCCCGGAGGCTGGGGGCACAGATGGGTTTCCTCCATCCACCTTCAGTGCCCCAGGGGCAGGCATGGAAGGGGACCCAGGGCTGGGCTCTTGCCAAGGGGTACGGCTGTGTCTGAGAAGGGCTTCAGGCTGAGCGTGTCTCGGGGGGTAGTCCTGCGCTAGGTGAGGGGGTGAGGGGATGTGAAAGATGGTAGCACGGGTGGATTGTAGCTGGACCCAGGTGGGAAAGCTGAGGTCACGATCCCTGGAAATGAGTTGGGCAGGGAGGAGGAGGCAAACAAGCAGCCCTCTGGGGAAGGTCTTTCTTTCTTTCCCTACCCTGCCCCTGAGTCCACTTTCTGCTTTGACCTTTGGTGTGTGTTCCTTGATCTTCCTTTGTCACAGCTGCTCTGGATCCCTAGCCCAGGGGCTTAAATACAGTAGGTGTCCCATACATGTTCCTGCATACAGTAGGTATCCCAGACATGCTCAAAGATGCTGGAGGACAGGATCTGAGAGGAACAAGGGGGAGCAGCTCAGCTCTCCTGTTCCTACCGTTGAGCAGGGAGGGCCAACAGCGCCCGGCTCTTGGTGGGGGGGTATGTTGGGCACGCGGGGACCCTCACACTGCACTCTTGTGGTTTTGTTATAAACCAACAACGTGTCCCCCACAGGTGGAAGAGTGGTTGAGTCCCGATACTTGCAGTATGAGAAGAGAACCACCAAAAAGGTAACACGTAGTGTACACTTGAAACTGTTCTACATGGAGTCTTGACAAACTCAGAGTTCTGAGATGAGCCAGGAAAGGTGGGCCCCGCCTGGCAGCGTTTTGGGGACTTTGTCCAGTTGCCTTTGAGGTCGGCGTACCCTTCATGCTGAGTCATGAGCCTGTCGCGAGCAGCCGATCGCTTTGAGAATCCCTTTTGCAAAGTTGTGATCTCTGTTGAAACCTGAAATGGTTCGCGCCTGTCGTCGGTGATTCCTTTCTAGAGTCTGTCCTGAAGCAGTTCGGTCGGGGGCCCAGCACACAGTCCCTGGCCTTGGCTGGTGTTTAGAAAACACTTGCTGGGTTTTAGAGAAAGACTATGGGAAAATACGACATGCCTGAGTCACCAACGCTACGGGAGGAGTTGCGTGAACTACGCGCAGTCACCCCGTGAGGATTCTGACACTCTGGAAGTGACGGCCTGCAGCCCTTCCACACGTGAGCTCACGCTGTGAGGGTAACGTGCGCGCGGCCAGGAGGTGACCCACTGACGTATCTTGTTTCAGGGTGTAGGTACTGAGAATGTGGTGAGGTGAAGGTTGTGTTATTCCTTCTTCAGATCTTTGTTTATGATCAAGTTTAGTTCAGTATTAATTTCTGTTATCTGTCTTTTACTCTGGTAAGGTGAGTGTCAGGTTCTTGATAATGTGACTTAAGATCCAGCTTGAAGAAAAAGGATACCTTTGCGCAAACCAATACGCTTTGCAGAGTGATTTTCTTTTAGTGGATTTAATTTTTTTAGAGCAGTTTTAGGTTCACAACAAAATTGAGTGGGAGGTACAGAGGTTTCCCCTGGAACCCCCTGTTCGCCCCCACGTGTGCAGCCTCCCCATTATCAACATCCCCAGCAGAGTGGTGCTTGTTTACAGTCGAAGGACCCTCACTGACGCCTCATCGCCAGAGCCGTGGTTTACAGCATTGAAGTGATTTTCAACCGAGGATCACAGTCCACACTTCATAATTTTAATATTGCCTTGCAAACTTGGTTACAGCACCCTCATGTGTCTGCATGCTGTAGTATTTTAGATTTTTGAGAGCTTCTCTGTTTTTTCTTTTTTCGTCTTTTAAATTAAGGTGTAATTTACAGAGAGTAAGTGTCACTCTTTTCAGTGCACAGTTCTGTAAGTTTTGACAAACACATCCGGTCACAGACTCACGACAGTTGACGTACAGAACAGTCCGTCACCCCCAAATCCCCAGCCGTCCTGATGGAGCCGGCCCCTCCCCACACCAGGCAACCCTAATCTGCTTCTGTCCCAGGAGAAAAGCTTTGCCTTTTCCAGAGGGTCACTTAAAGGTGTCGCGTAGGATGCAGCCTCTTGCATCTGGCTTCTTTCATGTGAAGAGCACGATGGCGGTCCCTCCCTGTCATTGCCCGTCACAGTTAACATTGGTGCCTTTTGATGGCTGAAGAATATTCCACTGTCTGGATGGACAGCAGTGGGCTCAGCCACTCACTGGGGAAGGACCTTTGGTTAGTTATCCGTTTTTGGCAATTGTGAACGAAGCTGCCTTAAGTATTCCGGTGCAGGATTCTGTGTGGCCAGGTACTCATTTCTCCCGGGAGAGGGATTGCTGAGAAACTGCCCCACTGTTAGCCAAAGTGGCTGCTCCATTTTATGTTCCCACCCGCCACAGAGGAAAGTTCTGGTCAGAACTTTGAGATCCAAGCCGTTCTAGGGGGTGCGAAGTGGCATCGGATTGTGGTTTTAATTTGCACTTCCATGACAACTCATGATATGGAGCATCTTTTCATGTGCTTTTGGGCCATTCTCGTATCTTTGGTGATGTGTCCAAATCTTTTGCCCATGTTTTATTGGGTTATTTGTTTTTATTATTGAGTTTTGAGATCTCTTTCTATATCCTGGATAGCAACCCTCTGGGGTGATTGGCAAATATTGTCTCCCAGTCTCTAGCTTGTCTTTTAATTCTCTTTGAGTGTCTTATGAGGAGTAGAAGTTGTCGATTTTGATGAAGTCCAATTTAATGAGTTCTTCTTTTATGGATTGTGCTTTTGGTGTCTTATGTGAGAAATCTTTGCCTAACCCAAGACCACGTTTTTTCTCATGTTTTCTTCTATGAGTTTTATAGTTTTAGGTTTTATGTTTAGGTCTGTGATTTATTTTGAATTAATTTTTGTATCTGGTGCAATGATGGAATCTAAGTTCATTTTTTTTACCTTTTTATTTTTTATTCTGGTAATATTGGTTTATAACATTATATAAATTTAAGGTGTACATCATCGAAGTTTGTTGTTAAGCATATGGATGTTCTCTTGTTCCAACGCCATTTGTCGAATTGACTTTCCTTTCCCCATTGTATTGTCCCATCGCCTCTGTTGAACACCAATTGACCATGTATGCGTGCATCGTTTCTGAACTCTGTTCTGTTCCCCATTGTTCTATGTGTCTATCCTTGGGTCAGTTCCATGCTGCCAAGATTACTGTAGCTTTGTAGCAAGTCTTGAATTCAGGTAATGTGAATTCTCCCACTACGTTCTTTTCCAAAACTGTTTGGCTCTTTTAGTTTCTTTGCCGTTCTATATAAATTTTAGACTTAGCTTGCTGTTTTCTACCAAAAGTCCTGCTGGGATTTTGATGATGGAGTCTGTGCATCAGATTATGGAGAATGACATCTTAAAAACACAGAGCTTTTCAATGCCTCTCCATTTGTTTAGGTCTTCTTTGATTTCTTTCAACAGTGTTTTGTAGTTTCCCGAGTACAGACCTTCCCATGTTTTGTTAGGTTTATACCTAAGTATTTGGTGTGTTTTAGTGCTATTATACATGATACTGTCTTTTAATTTCCAAAATTGTTCATTGCTTGAAATATGATTGATTTTTTGGTGTGGTTTTTTTTTTTACCTTTTTAATTTTTTAAAAGTTTTAGTGAGGTCATAATAGTTCATAACATTGTGAAATTTCAGTTGTACAGTATTGTCAATCACCATATAAATGTGCCCCTTGACCCCTATGCCCACCCCCAACCCCCTTCCCCTCTGGTAACCACTAAACTGTTCTCTTTGTCCATGTGTTAGTTTACCTCCCAAATAAGAGTGAAATCATATGGTGTCTGTCTTTCTCTGTCTGGCTTATTTTGTTTAACATAATAACCTTAAGGTCCATCCATGTTGTTGTGAATGGGATGGTTTTGTCTTTTTTATGGCTGAGTAGTATTCCATTGTATATATATACCACATCTTCTTTATCCAGTCCTCAGTTGATGGGCACTTGGGTTCTTCCATGTCTCGGCTATTGTGAATAATGCTGCAGTGAACATAGGGGTGCATAAGTCTCTTTGAATTGTTGATTTTAGGTTCTTTGGATAAATACTCAGTAGTGGGATACCTGGGTCATATGGTATTTCTATTTTTTATTTTTTGAGAAATCTCCTTTCTGTTTTCTTTCTTTTTTTTTTTAGATTGGCTCCTGAGCTAACAACTGTTGCTCATCTTCTTTTTTTTTTTTTTGGCTTCTTTTTCTCCCCAACCCGTGTCCCCCAGTACATAGTTGTATATTTTAGTTGTGGGTCCTTCTAGTTGTGGCATGTGGGACGCCACCTCAGCATGGCCTGACCAGTGGTGCCATGTCCGCGCCCAGGATCTGAACCAGCGAAACCCTGGGCTGCCGAAGTGGAGCGCAAACTTAACCACCCAGCCAGGGGGCCGGCCCTCCACACTGTTTTCCACAGTGGCTGCACCAGTGTGCATTCCCACAGCAGTGTGTGAGGGTTCCCTTCTCTCCACACCCTCTCCAACATTTGTTATTTTTTGTCTTGCTGATTATAGCCATTCTGATGGGTGTGAGGTAATATCTTAGTGTAGTTTTGATTTGCATTTCCCTGATGATTAGTGATATTGAACATCTTTTCATGTGCCTGTTGGCCATCTGCATATCTTCTTCAGAAAAATATCTGTTCATATCCTTTGCCAATTTTTTGATCGGGTTGTTTCTTTTTTTGTTGTTGAGCTGTGTAAGTTCTTTACATATTTTGGAGATTAACCCCTTGTTGGATGTATGATTTGCAAATATTTTCTCCCAATTGGTGTGTTGTCTTTTCATTTTTATCTTGGCGTCCTTTGCCTTGCAGAAGCTCTTAGTCTGATGAAGTCCCACTTGTTTACTTTTTCTTTTGTTTCCCTTGTCCGAGTAGACATGATATTTGAGAAGATCCTTCTAAGACCAACGTCAAAGAGTGTACTGCCTATATTTCCTTCTAGGAGTTTTATGGTTTCAGGTCTTACCTTCAAGTCTTTGATCCATTTTGAGTTGATTTTTTTTCTTCTTCTTCTTCTCCCCAAAGCCCCTCAGTACATAGTTGTATATTCTAGTTGTCAGTGCCTCTGGTTGTGCTACGTGGATTACCACCTCAGCATGGCCTGATGAACTGTGCCATGTCCCCACCCAGGATCTGAACCAGCGAAAGCCTAGACCACTGAAGTGGAGCACTCAAACTTAGCCACTTGGCCACGGGGCCGGCCCCTTGAGTTAATTTTTGTGTATGGTGAAAGATAATGGTCTACTTTCATTCCTTTGCCTGTGGCTGTCCAGTTTTCCCAACACCATTTATTGAAGAGACTCCTTTCTCCACTGTATATTCTTGGCTCCTTTGTCGAAGATTAGCTGTCTGGATGTGTGGTTTTATTTCTGGGCTTTCAATTCTCTTCCATGGATTCGTGTGTCTGTTTTTGTATCAATACCATGCTGTATTGATCACTATGGCTTTGTAGTACATTTTGAAGTCAGGCAGTGTGATGGCCTCCAGCTTTGTTCTTTTTTCTCATGATTGCTTTAGGTATTTGGGGTCTTTTGTTGCCCCATATGAATTTTAGGATTCTTTGTTCTATGTCCATGAAGAATGTCATTGGGATTCTGGTTGGGATTGCATTGAATGTGAATTAACTATGTTTATTCTTCCAATCAATCTGCATGGCATATCTTTCCATTTCTTCATGTCATCATCATTGTCTCTCAATAATGTCTTATAGTTTTCATTGTATAGGTCTTTCACCTCCTTGGTTAAATTGATTCCTAGATATTTTATTCTTTTTGTTGCAGTTGTAAATGCGATTCTATTCTTGAGTTCTCTTTCTGTTAGTTTGTTATCAGAGTATAGAAATGCAACTGATTTTTCTAAGTTGATTTTGTGCCCTGCAATTTTGCTATAGTTGTTGGTTATTTCTGATACTTTAATGATGGATTCTTTAGGGTTCTCTATATATAAAACCATGTCATCTGCAAACAGCGAGAGTTTCACTTCTTCATTGCCTATTTGGATTCCTTTTATTTCTTTTTCTTGCATAATTGCTCTGGCTAAAACCTCCAGTACTATGTTGTATAGGAGTGGTGAGAGTGGAACAAGACCCTTGTCTTGTTCCTGTTCTCAGAGGGATGGCTTTCAGTTTTTCCCTGTTGAGTATGGTGTTGGCTGTGCATTTTTCATCTATGGCCTTTATTATGTTGAGGTACTTTCCCTCTATACCCATTTTATTGAGAGTTCTTGTCATAAACCAGTGTTGGATCTTGTCAAATGCTGTCTCTGCATCTATTGAGATGATCATGTGGTTTTTATTCCTCATTTTGTTAATGTGGTGTATCACATTGATTGATTTGTGGATGTTGAACCATCCCTCTGTCCCTGATATACATCCCACTTGATCATGGTGTATGATCCTTTTAACATATTGCTGTATTTGGTTTGCCAATGTTTTATTGAGGATTTTTGCATCTATGTTCATCAGCGATATTGGCCTGTAGTTTCGCTTCTTTGCATTGTCTTTATCTGGTTTTGGGATCTGGGTGATGTTGGCCTTGTAAAATGTGTTAGGTAGTGTTCCATCTTCTTCAATTTTTTGGAATAGTTTGAGGAGGATAGGTACCAAATCTTCTTTGAATGTTTGTTAGAATTCTCCAGAGAAGCCATGTGGCCCTGGACTTTTATTTTGGGGGAGGTTTTTGATTACTGTTCCAATCTCTTTACTTGTGATTGGTCTATTCAGATTTTCTATTTCTTCTTGGTTCATTTTGGGAGGTTGTATGAGTCTAAGAATTAATCCATTTCTTCTGGGTTGTCCAGTTTGTTGGCACATCGTTTTTCATAGTATTCTCTTATAATCCTTTGTATTTCTGTGGTATCTGTTGTAATTTCTCCTCTTTCATTTCTAATTTTATTTATTTGAGCCTTCTCTCTTTTTTTTCTTAGTGAGTCTTGCTAAGGGTTTGTCAATTTTGTTTATCTTGTCAATTTTGTTTATCTTCTCAAAGAACCAGCTCTTAGTTTCATTGATCCTTTCTACTGTTTTTTGTTGTGTCAATTTCATTTATTTCTGCTCTAATTTTGATTATTTCCCTCCTTTTGCTGACCTTGGGCTTTGTTTGTTCTTCTTTTTCTAATTCTGTTAGGTGTAGTTTAAGATTGCTTATTTGAGATTTTCCTTGTTTGTTAAGGTGGGCCTGTATTGCTATGAATTTCCCTCTTAGGACTGCTTTTGCTGCATCCCATATGAGTTGGTATGGTGTATTTTCATTTTCATTTGTCTCCAGATATTTTTTGATTTCTCCTTTAATTTCTTCCATGATCCATTTGTTGTTCAGTAGCATGTTGTTTAGTCTCCACGTGTTTGTCCCTTTCCTAGCTTTTTTCTTGTAGTTAATTTCTAGTTTCATAGCATTATGGTTAGAAAAGATGCTTGATATGATGTCAATCTTCTTAAATTTATTGAGGCTTACCTTGTTTCCCAACATACAGTCTATCCTTAAGAATGTTCCATGTGCACTTGAGAAGAATGTGTATTTTGCTGTTTTTGGATGGACTGTTTTGTATGTTTCTGTTAAGTCCATCTGGTCTAGTTTTTCTTTTAAATCTACTATTTCCTTGTTCACTTTCTGTCTGGATGATCTATCCAATGATGTAAGTGAAGTGTTAAGGTCCCCTACTATTAGTGTGTTGCTGTTAATATCTCCTTTTAGGTCAGTTGATAGTTGCTTTGTGTACTTTAGTGTTCCTGTGTTAGGTGCATATATATTTATAAATGTTATGTTTTCTTGGTGGAATGTCCCTTTTATCATTATGTACTGTCCCTCTTTGTCTCTCATTGCCTGTTTTATCTTGAAGTCTACTTTGTCTGATATAAGTATGGCATCACTTGCTTTCTTTTGTTTGCCATTAGCTTGGAGTATTGTCTCCCATCCCTTCTCTCTGAGGCTGTATTTGTCTTTGGAGCTGAGATGTCTTCCCTGGAGGCCGTGCATTGTTGGGTGTTGTTTTTTAATCCATCCTGCCACTCTGTGTCTTTTGATTGGAGAATTCAATCCATTTACAGTTAGAGTGATTATTGATGTATGAGGGCTTAATGCTGCCATTTTATTGCTCATTTTCTGGTTCCTGTACATTTCCTTTGTTTCTTGTCCTGTGTGTTTTGGACTACCAATTCAGTTAGATAGTTTTCTGATTGTTTTCTCAGTTTTCTCGTTATTTATCATTTGTGTCTCTGTTCTGTTTATTCGTTTAGTTATTACCATGAGGTTTGTACAAAGAATCTCACAGATGAGATAGTCTGTTTTCTGATAACCTCTTATTTTAAGATGATTCCATCTCTTTCCTCTTCCCCTTCTAAGTTATTGTCTTCAAAACTTATTCCATCTTGTGTTGTGAGTTTGTGGTTAAAATGAAGTGATTATATTTATTTTTGGTGCTTTCCTTCACTTTATCTTTAATGTTATGATTGTTTGCTAACACTTAGAATTAAGTGTTCTGGTAGAGAGCTGCAATTTTCTGATTTTTGTCTATTTATCTCTTTGTTCAAGGCTTTGTAACCCTTTTTCTTTTCTTTTTTTTTTTTCAGGTATGAGGGCCTTCTTGAGCATTTCTTGGGAGGAGGGGGGGGTCTTGTGGTGATGAACACCCTTAGCTTTTGTTTATCTGGGAAAGTTTTTATTTCTCCATGATATTTGAAGGCTATTTTCACTGGATGGAGTATTCTGGCTGAAGACTGAAGGTCTGTCAGAATTTTGAATGTGTCCTCCTACTCTCTCCTAGCCTGTAAGGTTTCTGCTGAGAAATCTGCTGAAAACCTGATAGGGGTTCCTTTCTAAGTTATTTTCTTCTGCCTTCCTGCCCTTAGTATTTTTTCTTTGTTGGTGACTTTGGACAGCTTTACTAGTATATGCCTTAGAGAAGATCTTTCTATTTTTTTTTATTTTATTATTTTTCCTTTATTTGAGGAAGATTAGCCCTGAGCTAACTACTGCCAGTCCTCCTCTTTTTGCTGAGGAAGCCTGGCCCTGAGCTAACATCTGTGCCCATCTTCCTCTACTTTATACATGGGATGCCTACCACAGCATGGCGTGCCAAGCGGTGCCATGTCTGCACCCAGGATCTGAACCGGCGAACCCCAGGCCGCTGGGAAGCGGAACGTGCACACTTAACCACTGCGCCACTGGGCCGGCCCCAGAAGATCTTTCTACATTGATGTAGTTAGGAGATATATTGACTTATTTCACTTGTGTTTCCAGCTCCTTCCCCAAGTTTGGGAAGTTCTCAGCTATTGTTTCTTTGAACAAGCTTTCTGCTCCATTCTACTTCTGTTCTCCCTCTGGAATACCTATAATCCTTATGTTGCATTTACTAATTGAGTCAGATATTTCTCAGAGAATTGCTTCGTTTCCTTTAGTCTTAGTTCTCTCTCCTCCTCCATCTGAAGCATTTCTATATTTTTGTCCTCCAGACTGCTGATTCACTCCTCCATAAATTAGCTCTGTTATTCAGGTACTCCAGGTTTTCCTTTATCTCATTCATTGTATTTTTCATCTCCAGCATTTCTGATTGGTTCTTCTTTATAGTATCAATCTCCTTTGTAAAGAATTCCCTCTGTTCATTTTGTTCAGTTTTGTTCCTGATTTCATTGAATTATCTATCTGTATTTTCTTGTACCTCGTTGAGTTTTTTTATGATAGCCATTTTCGATTCTCTGTCATATAGATTGTAAATTTCTATGCTTTCAGGGTTGATTTCTAGGTGCTTGTCATTTTCCTTCTGCTCTGAATTATTAATATATTTCTTCATACTATTCGATGGTGTGGATTTGTGTTTCCGCATAGTGATAGTATCTGATCACAGCTTCCACCTGCTGCCATGGAGGTTGGGAGGGGGTTTCAGGAGCTGTGTATTCTGAGCCTGCCATGATCCCTGGCATCTGTGCTTGTCCTTAGAATCTATGCTGACAAGGCTCATCTGTAATTGCTGGCTAGTTTGCTCCCAGCTGCTGCTTTTCTAACATATACACGGGCACTCTGTCTGATCAGCTGAACTGGAGCACCAGGCAGGGGGAGGGACAACTTTCTTTTGTGTGCGCGATCCAGGGGGCATCCTCACTCTGCCCTCGCTATCTGCTCTCCTGGGGTGCTGGCTCAATGAAGACACCCCTGCAATAGCTTAGCCACCTCTGTGTGGGGCTTTCCCGTGGGCTATGAGGGAATTTGGAGAGGGAGGGTGTTCCCACAGAAAGCCACCTCTCCCCCCCTCTCCTCTCAGAGCCTTTTGTGGTCCCTTGCCCTGGGTCACTGCCTTTGGGGGAGGGAGAGGCGATCCCCTTACCTCCTTCCACCTCCTCCTGGGGGTCCAGCACCGCCTTCAGATATAGGGCTGTGTGAGTCTCTCAGATATCTTTTGTGTTATGTGAATGTTCTCTGTTGATTTGTCAATGTCCTTCTCATTGTATCTTCAGGGGAGGGTCTAAGGCAAGAGCTCACTCTGCAATGGTGCCGACCATGATTGAATTTTTTATATTTACCCTGTATCCTTCAACCTTGCTAAACTTACTTGCTAGTTTTAATAGCGTTTTTTAATATGTGTTGGGATTTTCTACATGAAGAATCATGTCTGCAAGAAGAGTTTTATTTCTTCCTTTCCTGTCCGTGTGCCTTTTATTTCTTACTCTAGGACCTCCGTTACTAGGTCGAATAGGAATAGTGTCTGTGCACTGAAATAGTCTCGCTCTTTACAAGATTTTCTTTTTGCTTTTATATTATTACATTATAACAGCTTACTAGCGCCATGCATTTTTTGCTTTTTTCTAAGTTTTGAAGGTTAATACCCATACAAAAACTTTGTTTTTCTTGACTACCTAAGTAATATGTTTTCTCTAGAAAACTGGCAAATAGTAAAAAGTATACAGAACAGTCAGTCACCTGTAATCGGTCACGTCAGACATAATCACCAGCAAACATTTTGGTAGTTTCCTATGTTCTATGCATGTGAGGCCGTCCTTTTTGATAAAATTAATTCATCCTATATATATGCAAGTAATTGTCTGAACTCCTTAAGCCTCAAAGTAGGAACCGATATAGTCTGCACAGACCGTGAAGGGGCCCTTTCTCATGAAGGGGAGGTGTCTTGTCCCCTAAATGCTTCATGTTCCCCTCACAGGTTTCTGCAGCAGATGCATTAAAGACCAGTGGGAGGATGCCCGAAGGTGGAAGGAAACCCAGCCTGCTGCAGAAGAGCAAAGGTACATAATGATGGGGCGAGGGGGCCAAATGCCCTGGAGCTCAGGAAGTGATGAGCGTGGTGGTGAATTCTTTTTGCAAGTGTGTTGAGTTAAAACTCCCTCTTTCCTTTGTGGGAAGCCTCAGAAGAAGGAGCGAGGAAGAGCATTTCAGTGTAAGGACACATTTGGGGCATGTGGGGAGCTGCAGGAGGATGGTGAGGGCATGGGGGGAGGTCTCTCCCTTCCTGTTTGGCCCCAGAGAAGAACCATGTTGCTGTCCTGACGGTTCCTGTGGCACCAGTTCCTTGTTCACGTGACCATTTTCTCACCCACGCTCCAAGGGCAGGGCTCTCAGAGAGCCTGTGAGGCCTCACCCGCCTGCCTCTCACCACCGTGGGTTGGGTCTTCCTCATAATGATCTGCCCACGCTTCTCCACCTAGAAACTGTTACCAAAGTGATACAAAAAACTTCCAGTTTTCTGATTGTGGACGCGACGTGTGTTCATTATAGAAAATGGGAAATGTACCCCACGAGGGCGGAAGCCCCCTCATGCTCTGTCACTCAGACCATCGCAGTTGGCGTATTTGGTGTTCAGTTCCAGTCACCCTGCTCATTCTGGAAGTCTGGGAGGGCCCTCCCCAGCGTAGCACTCCACCTCCTCACATGCCCGCCTCTCCGGCAGGAGTGGGCAGCTCTTCTTTTGCATGAGAGCAATTCACAAAAAGCAAAACTGTTTCTCAGCCCACATCCCCTCGTTCAAAATGCTGACAGCTTTGGGTCTCAGGCAAAAATAAGTATGTTCTTTTAGAACTTAGATTTCCTACCTTATTGTTCAGATCAAGGGTCAGCAAATCTTTTCTGGGCCAGATGGTAAATATTTTGGGCTTTTCAGGCCAGACAGTCTCTGTCACAAAGACTCAACTCTGGTTTATAGCATGAGAGCAGCCATAGACCATATGTACACAAATGGACATGGCTGTGTGCCAGTAAAACTTTATTTACAAACATAGAAAGTAAGCCAGATTTGGCCTGCAGTCTATAGTTTGCCAATCCTGGTTTTGAGTTTGTCAGAATTTGCATTGTTCCTTGACCCAGGCATAATTTTTTTTTTTTCCCCCGAGGAAGATTAGCCCTGAGCTAACTACTGCCAGTCCTCCTTTTTTTGCTGAGGAAGCCTGGCCCTGAGCTAACATCCGTGCCCATTTTCCTCTACTTTATACGTGGGACGCCTGCCACAGCATGGCTTGCTAAGCGGTGCCATGTCTGCACCTGGGATCCAAACCAGCAACCCCAGGCCGCCAAAGCGGAACGTGTGAACTTAACCGCTGTGCCACCAGGCCAGCCCCGGCATCCACTCTTGATGAATTTTTGTTTATCTATGTAGAATTTTTTAAGAAATTGTAACATGAATGATCCACACCCTACACGTTACTGCGACTTGGCTCTTTTTGTTCCACATGTTCATTTTCTCAGCTGCATAGTTGTTCATTAAATAGTTTTCTGTTTAGTTGCTAACATGGCAGAGTATATTTTACACACCATCTGTTCATTTGCAGTCCTGTGGGGCCCTTGCTTAATTGAAGCCTGCAGCACACCAGCACCCACTTTTGGATGATGTAAGGCATAATTTCATGTTTTCAAATAGAGGCTAAAAGATGTAGGGAACTTTCAGGGAAGGTGAACAGTCCAGAAGCTGCCAGAAAAAGAAGGAAAAAGAGCAGAAGCCAGAACAAGTTTATGGCATGTGTCAGACTCTAACATCCTAAACAGAGCGTCTTTCATTAAACTAAGCAGAAAGACTTATTTGCATCTTTTGGTTATAAAGAATGCCTCTCTTTTCTAGTTCTACTTTAATATGTTCAAGTTGGGGCCAGCCCGGTCGCACAGCGGTTAAATTTGCACCTTCCACTTTGGTGGCCCGGGGTTCGCCAGTTTGGGTCCTGGGCATGGACCTGTGCACTGCTCCATCAAGCCATGCTGTGGCAGGTGTCCCGCATATAAAATAGAGGAAGATGGGCACAGATGTTAGCTCAGGGCTAGTCTTCCTCAAAAAAAAAAAAAAATGTTCAAGTTGATGGCTGGGAATTTCCAAAGGTTTTTCAGCCTTCTGTGCTACATTCATGTGCCACGTAATGACATTTTGGTCAACAGCGGACCCCATAGGTGACAGTGGTCCTGAAAGATCAGTACCATAGATTAGCCTAGGTGTGGAGTGGGCTGTACCATCTGCATTTGTGTACGTGCACTCTCTGATGTTCGCACAGTGATGAAATCCCCTAACGACCCCTTTCTCAGAACGTGTCCCTGTAAGCTGAGGTTTGGGAAGCAAGTGGTATTGTGCAAAAACGTTGCCTGCTTCCCAGCTTCGGAGGAGAGTGTCTTGCTGACTGTGCTGCCTTCCGGGGCCTCTTGTTGGGCCTACAGATGGCAGTGGACTCGGCAAAGGTGACCTGCAGTCCACATTGCTGGAAGGGCATGGCACGGCCCCGCCTGACCTGGATCTCTCAGCCATTAACGGTAAGTCCGTCATTTCAGCTTTTCCTGGCTGGGGGCTGCAGCGCATGCCGATGGGCTTCCAAAGCATGGTGTCCTCACCTTAAAAATGCTTTTCTTGATCTTAGACAAAAGTGTGATCAGAAAGACTCCACAGTTGGAAAAAACGATGTCAAAGAAAACTGAGTTGACGTCATTTTCTGCCTCGAGGAGAAAGAGCCCAGTAAGTGTGCAGACTGCAAGGGAAGCTGCTGACAGGTTGGGTAAATCTGATGAACTGCCCTGTGCCAGGTGCTGCGTGAGGCCCTGGGCCCCAACAGTGAACAGACTAGCCTGCCTTTTAGGACTAAAACCAAGACCACACACATTCTTAGAGTGTTTGGAGAGTTTGAGTTTCTCCAAGTACACATACAGGAGCAGACACAAAGGCAGGAGCATGTGACACGTGAGACTGGGGTTTCGTTTCTTGGTGCCGTGCTAGGGCAGGCACCATGCCCAGCCCTGTCCCCCAGCAGGAGGATGGCTAGGCTCTGGTCTCCCCTGGGCGGGAGGCCTGAGTCCTGGTTCTGGCGAGACGCCGAGTTAGTGGGTACCTTCCTGCTGGCCCTTGACTGCCCAGCCACCAGAGGGGACCAGCCCATCTTCTTCCTTCTCACAGAGCGCCCGAGAAGACTAACCAAGGAAATAGAAACAGTGGGTCGATATACAGCAGAGAATTATCAAATTACTGAGTTAAATAAAGTAGGTTATTGTGCAGGTTAGGGTTCTGCCCTCCTCAGGGAGAGAGCTGGATGTACACCAGTTCATTGGCGAACAGAATCATCTTTTCCTTCTTAAGGATCTGGCTGAAGCGATGGAAATGATGGAGTCCCAAACCTTACTCCTGACTCTCCTGACCGTAAAGGTGAGGAGGGAACCTCGTTCGCGTGCGACACGTGTGGAAGGTGACCTCTGTCAGCTGCAGAGGCAGAGGCCCCTCTCGCCTGAGCGCTCATTTTTCACTTAGATGGAGAACAGTCTTGCTCTGTTCGAAGAGAAGGCAGAAAGGAATTTATTAATAATGTGCGAAGAGAAGGAGAAGCTACAGAGAGAGGCCCATGAGCTGAAGCGCCGACTTCTCCTCTGTCAGAGGAAGCGGGAGCTGGAAGCCATCCTTGACACTCAGGTCAGCTGTGACATGGTCTCCGAGCCGCAGGTCCCCTCAGGCGGGGTTGTTCCATCAGGGCAGTTTGCAATGAGTGTCACTGCTCACGTGGCTCTAAGTCTGTGCCCGCCTTGTGACACCACCAGTGTTGGTATGTGACAGTTTATGAGAGGACAAGACTGTATTGTCGAGTGCCAACTAGCAAGACAGAGCTGTCCTTTCAACACACACATGCACGTATTTTCAGACACCTGCAACTTGTGCCCAGGGACACGAGGTCCCGCTTCCCCTGTCCTCCCCAGGGGCCAGGTGCTGATGGGAGGCCAGGTCTTGGTGCCTGGGGTCAGCACGTGGATCCGGGAAGGGGGCTCCCTGCCCAGGGTGTGCGTGTCCTAGGGCTGCCATCACAAAGTGCCACAGACCAGGCGGCTCCAACAACTGACATTTCTTCTCTCCCAGTCCTGGAGCCGGAAGCCCGAGATCAAAGGGTCGGCAGGGCTGGCTCCTTCTGAAGGCCGTGAGGGAAGAGTGTGCCCCAGGCCTGTCTCCTTGGCCTGTAGATGGCCATCTTCTGCCTGTGTCTCTTCTG
The DNA here is from genome assembly GCF_041296235.1 of Equus asinus. NCBI lineage: Eukaryota > Metazoa > Chordata > Mammalia > Perissodactyla > Equidae > Equus > Equus asinus. The sequence goes on along the minus strand of NC_091799.1, from coordinate 53,409,742 downwards.
TCTCTAAATTTCACCCTTTTATAAGGACACCGGTCATATTGAACAGGCCCACCCTAATGATCTCACCATAACTCCCTGATCTCTGTGAAGACCCTGTCTCCAAATCAGCTCACATTCTGAGGTGCTGGGAATTGGGATGTCAGCAGGGGAATTATGCGGTGGGGGGGGATAACACAATTCAGCCTGTAACACCAGTGTGTGCATGTGTGTGTGCCCTGGGCCAGGCCCTGGGCTGAGAACAGGGTCCTTGTCCTCAAGTAGTGGAAGGAAAAGAAATGACAAACAAGCAGAGGAATCATCACAGACCCCTGTGAGGATCCAGACAGTGTGGATGAGGCAAAGGGGACTGTGGGGACAGCCTTGTGGGGGGTGGGCGTTTCAGCTCAATGCTCCGAAGCAGGAAGACCCAGCTTCCTTGGGTCCACTGTGATCCTAGTCAAGGGCCTGGCCCTGGAACGTGCTGGAAGGCAGACTCATGTTCATAGTGAGGAGGCCCGGGCCACCTTGCTACTGGCTGGGCTGTCAGTGAGTGGCTGGGAGTGCAGGGAGAGCCCACCGCCCCCATGGAAGCCCCCGGAGGGTCCCCCAGGAGGTCCTAAAAGAGCAGTGCTTTGTCTTCACCTCCCCACGTGCGTCACTGCGGGCTCTCACCTCACACCCTTCCCTCCTACCTGCAGATGGAGACGCTCAGCCCCTACGAGGCCGTGGCCACACGCTTTATGGAGCAGTACAAGACATTTGCGACGGCCCTGGACACCACCAGGCATGAGCTGCCCGTGCGATCAGTCCACGTGGACGGAGACGGGCAGCGGTTCTTAGGTAGGAAACGGCGTCTGCCAGGCAAGGAGCATGACGAGCGCCAGCACGTCTTGGGGCTTCCTGCGAGCCGGGCGTCTTTATCCCTTCGTGTCATGTCACAGGCCTCCTCTCAGGTGGATGGTGTGCTCTCCCATCAAGGGGCAGAGGACTCGGGGGGCTGATGAGGCTGCGCTTTGTCCAGGGTGGCACCCCGAGTCAGAACCGTGCTGGGGTTGGAAGCCAGGTCTGTGGGACTCGCTGGTGATTTCTGCCCCGCTAAGGGCATTCCTGGGGAGCGGCCTGCAGTCCCCCCACCTGGGGGGAGCTCCACCAGGCTGCCTTGGTGGCTAGGGGGCCACAGGACTGCCAACCCCCACCCTGTCCTGCTTTCCAATTAGAGCGGTGGCGTCCCACCTAACACTTCACTTGAGGAGATGGGCAAGTGTGAAAAGTGCCAGGCTCCAGCTTCAGGTTCCCTTTAGGACAGGCACCCTCCCAAGGCAAGTGCTCAGCTGCCCTGGAGTGTGGTGGTTTCTGAGAGGGGCTCTCAGGAGCTGTCTAACCACGTCTTGCTTGAGGCTGATGTAGTAAAACCTCGTCATCTAAAATCACTTGGACTTTCCCTCCAGAACTTTCTGTAAACACAGTTCAGGATTACAAAGGGTGTTGCGTCTTGGCAGTCTCAGACAGAAATGATTTTTAATAAAATCAGGCCTTTTCCAATGTGAAATAGTATATGTATGACACGGAATCTTGAAAAATGAGCCATGTTGAACAATTTTCTGTGTCTAGGATTCCAGTTTTATAGTCATGCGCCACATAGGACGTTTCGTTCGATGACGGATCGTGTAGACGACAGTGGTCCCATAGATGAGTACCGCATAGCCTAGGTGTGGAGGAGACCAGACCATCTAGATTTGTCTGAGTGCGCTCTGTGATGTTCGCACGACGATGGAATCTCCTACTCACGCGTTTCTCAGAAGGCCTCCCCGTGGGCGAGCGGCCTGTGACTGACTCTTGCGGTGGACTGCACGTCTGTAGCTCTGGGACCCCGTCTCTGATGAGCTCTTTGGCTGTCTTCCCTCGTTGCTAGGAGCTGGGATTGGGGAGTGTCTGAGTGTCCTGGAGCTGCGGTAACAAAGTGCCACAAACCTGGGGCTTGAAAGCAACAGAAATTTCTTCCCTGCCGGTTCTGGAGACCGGAAGTCCGCATCAAGGGGTCGGCTGCGTTAGTGGCTCCCGGGGGCTCTGAGGGAGAGTCCGTCCCAGCCGCTCTCCCGGCTTCGGGTATTGCTGACCATTCTTGGCTGGTGACAGCATCACCCCCATCTCCGCCTCTGTCTTCCCACAGTTGTGTCCCTGACTGCCTCTGATTCTAAATTTCCCTCTTAGAAGGACACAGTTATTGGATCAGGCCCCACCCTGTTGACTTCATCCTAATTCAGTTACGTTGACAGAGGCCACTTCCATTTAGGTCACCTTCACAGGGACATGAGGGTAGGCTCTCAACATTTCTTTTTGGGAGGAAACAATTCAGTCCACAGCAGGGAGAGTAGGAGGATGTATGTGTGTGTGAGGCCCTCATGAGGTTCCCAGAATGTTACCGTAACATCCAGGTGTGATGCGTGTAGATGTGCAGATGCGACATGTGCCAGAAGCAGAGAGATGCTGGTGTTCTTAGAGCAGGGGGACACAGCACACACAGGCTCTCTGAGAGAGTTGCAGGCGGCTCTCTGCTGGGTGGGGGTGCAGAGACGCTGGGAACGGGGAGTGGAAACGGGTTTGTTTTTAAATTACTCACAACACAGGCTTTCTCCACCTTTTATGTTTGTTTCTGGGTGGATGCCGAGTGGCATTCCAGGTCTGTTCTGATGGCCACCTGGATGGTGGACACGCCTGACCCCCAATCTCAGGCCACTGTGATCTCAGGCTAAGTGGCACAGAGGTGGTTCCAGTGCACAGCTGTCTTCCCTCATGACCCCTTCTGCCTCTGAGCTCTTCAAGATTCCCGCGCAACGGGAGAGCGTTCCAGCAAAATGAGAAAAACCCAGTCAGCCACCCAGCTCCTGCTTGGGGCTCATTGAAACCCAGGGCTGACGACCTCTTTTCCCCTCCAGATGATTTGCAGCTGGAATTGACTACCACATGCCATCTGCTGGGAGAACTTGGGATCAGCAGTTCAGAAGAAAATGGGAAAGTGCTGGACCTGCTGAGTGAACTCAAGGAATTGACCCAAAAGAAGGATCTGGAGCTCCGAAGGTATTTCAGAAAATATTCTAAGAAAAAGGTAGCCCATCTTCAGGTAGAGCTGGGCCATTGGCGGCCTCACTGTGGAGCTGCATGCTGAGCTCTGGAGCGTTTGCAGGGGCCCAGAGTGCAGGGGTCCAGCAAGGCAGGGGGAGGGGAATGTGCAGAAGCCTTCCACCCTCCCCAGACCCCATGGGTGTCTCCAGCAGCCGGAACAGGCAGGGGATGGTATTCTCAGCCCTCGTCCCCTTCCTCAGAGCAGCACGGCACTCCAGGCACTCTGGGAGGGTGTTTGTGGGTTTTTGTTTTTTTGGTGAGGAAGATTCACCCTGAGGTAACATCTGTGCCAGTCTTCCTCTATTTTGTATGTGGGATGCCTCCACGGCATGGCTGATGAGTGGAGCAGGTCTGTACCCAGGATCTGAACCTGCAAACCTGGGCCACTGAAGTGGAGTGCGCAGAACTTTATCCGCTCGGTCATGGGCTGGCCCCTTGTTCTTGTTTTAAATGTGTCCCAGGGTAAGGGCTGGGGCATCTTCTTGGAACTTCTTAATGAAGTATAAATACATACGGAGAAGGCTCAGATCCTGATGGCACAGCTCAAACACGTGCCCGCGAGGAACCAGCCCCAGGCCCAACGCAGCCCATGCCCAGCCCCCCACAGCTGCCCCGGCTCCCTTCTCTCACTGTTGGCGCCTCCCCCGGGAGCCTTCTAACCATGGGGCTTTCTCCACATCTTCCAAAAAAGAGCCTTGTTTTCCTCTCCTTTACAAGGCTAAGTATGCTTCCTGAGATGCCTGGAGTCTCTGAAAGGTATTCAAGAGAAGCACTGCCACTCCTGTGGGTTTCTTTCATGGATGTGTGCCAGGGGGCAGTCAGCACGCACGAAGGGCGCTGGGTTGCCAGAGTCGCAGGTTCCAGTAGTTAAACACGCTTGTTTATTGCCTGTTTCCCTCCCGTCATTTATGTTGCGTGAGGGCTGGGACGTCATCCTCTTCGCGGCTCTGGCTCCCTCTCTCTGCGTCGTTCCTGACGCAGCGTTGATACACTCCCTAAACATTTGTCGGACAAATGCGTCTTCTTGCATGTCTGCCTGGCCCCATTCTTGCGGCCTCCCTGTGTGACTTCTGTTCCGACAAAGCGTGTTTGCCCCAAGCACGGAGAGGGGCCTGAGCCCACCACCTGCAGTGCAGCTTCTCAGGCCCAGGCGCCAAGGATGAAGAGGCTGCATCCACCTTGTTGTTTCCACAGGAGCTTTGCCCAGGTCCTGGAACTTTCTGCTGAGGCAAGTAAAGAGGCAGCCTTAATCAACCAAGAGGTCTGGGAAGGGGCTCAGGGCCCCTCGGCCCCCACCCAGTGGTATTTCAATCAAGAAGGCGCCTGCGGGGGGACTTGGGCCGAGGTGGGGGGCCCGCTTCTCTCAGGCAGCAAAGAGCCGCACTCACAGTGAATCTACCTGCAGGCTGCACCCCCGCCCGGTGGGGGCCTGCCTGCAGACCATCGGGGAGGAAGCTCTGCTGTCCCACTGTTCAGGGCACATATGCGCCGCATGGCACTTATGTGACATTCTGGAAACTCAAGCACTTTATATACTTAATTTAGTGGTATAGCTATTTTTGTTTGATAATCTCATTGGATGTTTGAAAAATAAAAGTTTTGCAGTCGAGCCATGGTTGCTGTGTAAGGGGGCAGCAGAAACGTGTTGTCTCAGTTTCTTCCCAACAGCTGGTCCTGAGCCTTGGGACCTCCACGGTGTCAGGACTGTTTCACTCTCCAGATGATTTCCTGTCCTTCCTCTGGTCACAGGGGCCATTCTGTTCCATAGCCGACAGCACGCTGGGAATTGGCCCTCAGGTGGAAATTCCCATCCAGTCCAGAATCCCGGTAGCCATCGCTGGGGGCGCCTGCTGGTTTGTGCCATAAGCTGCAGTCCATGCTCCACACTGGCCTTGGGCACAGCGGATTTGCCCACCCAGCTCTCTGGCTTCTCTCTACACCGCATGGGCCCCAGCAGTCTCACTAGTTCTCATTCAGGTGTCTTCTGTGTTTCAACAACACTACGAAGGGACGTGCAGTGTCCACCGCCACCGTGCAGCAGGTGAAAGAGACACAGGCACTTAAAGCCCCTTCCAACCGGGGTGCTTTTGTCCAGCTTCACCCTACTCCCATCAACCCTATGCTCCCCCCAAGGCCTCGGCAGCAGGTCTGGCGTGTACAGGTGCAGGTCGGGGAAGCATCCCCTAGTGACACGGAATAGCCCTTCCCGCAAGACGTGCAGGTACTGGGGCCAGCCTCCTCCCATCAAACCTGCCTCGGCCGCACTGCTCCTCTGACCTGTCAGCCCTTGCAGCCCCACCTCTCCGAGTCCGTTGGAAGCCCTCATTAAGTTTTCCCCTGGAGCTTGTGTGCCAGAGTCCCAGAAACTTCTCTTCCTGCCCTGACCGGTTTTTCTTGCCATTTGTGTACAAAAATCTTTGGGTCCACGACCCTGGGATCCCTGGTCCTTTGTCAGTGTGTCTTCACTAATCAGCCCGATTACTGCCCCAGTCAGTTCCAAGTCAACCTTCTCAATATAATCTCTGCCTGCCAGCTTTGTAAATTTCTCTAAACTGGGGTAAAAACAGGGGACCTGTTTGGGCCCTTGAATGTTCAGGAAGCAGCAGGGGCCCTGGACCCCCAACCCTTCTGTGGTGATGTATTCACATCTTCATGTCAGCCTCAACAAGGGCTGTTTCATTCATCCCATTTCTTTTTTTTTTTTTTTTTTGAGAAGATTAGCCCTGAGCTAACATCTGCTGTCAATCCACCTGTTTTTGCTGAGGAAGACTGGCACTGAGCTAACATCCGTGCCCATCTTCCTCTACTTTATACGTGGGATGCCTGCCACAGCATGGCTTGACAAGCAGTGTGTATGTCCGCACCCGGGATCCGAACCAGTGAACCCCAGGCCGCCGAAGAGCAACCGCTGTGCCACCCATTCGTCCCATTTCTTAAGCGTCTGAAGATTTCCTCCCTCTTATTCTGTCATTACTGAATCTCCTGTTTTTATTAGCATCTGGAAGACCCTGAGGGGAAAGTGAGATGGAAACCTGTCAGGGCTGTGGGTCGGTTTTGTGGCAGTAAGGCTCTTGGGGTGCCCATGCAGAAGGGGCCCCCTAAACCTCGTCAGTTACCATGATGTGGGTAAGGGGCGTATTCAGTGGGTAAATATCTCGATCATCATAAAGGCAGCCCCACATGGCTTGCCTACGAAGCGTATCAGCTGCTTCACCTGGGATGTCCCACTTGGCATTATGGGGGCATTGGACAGTCCCCTTTCTCAGGGTAAACAGACCTTACAGTGGCTTTTATCCAGTCCACCCGGCTGGCTGCTCCCTTGGGACTAACCTGTTTGTCAGTGTCACGTACAGCCATCTGTGACGGTTCCGTAGTGAGCTGTATCCACCCAAACATGCTCTCCCTCTCCCCAGCATCCAGACCAAGATTCTGCTGCCCACGTCACTCGCTCTCACAATCCAGTTTAGTAAAGTTTCTCCAGGGAGCTGACGACACTGATGCACGGGTCACAGCAGCTCTTTCCCACTGTCGCCCACTCTCAGTGGTTTCTTGGTTTGCCCTCCCCCACACCATGTGGACGTCCTTGTTGGCAACCAGGGACCTGAGAGGGACTCTTGTCCCCACATAACCCTCCCCTTTGTGGACAGCTCTGAGGCTGGCAGCCAAAACTCAGACCTGCAGAAATCTGGCCTTGACCATGAAGGTGGGACCCAGCACTCTCTTTACTTCATTGAGTTATTATTATTGTTTCTGCTTGAGGAAGATTGGCCCTGAGCTAACATCCGTGCTAATCCTCCTCAGTTTCGTATGTGAGTCACCACCACAGCATGGCGGCCAATGAGTGGTGCAGGTCTGTGCCCAGGAACTGAACCTGGGCCACTGAAGTGGAACGTGCTGAACTTAACCACTAGGCCACAGGGCCAGACCCTACTTTCTTTTTTTAAAAAAATTTTATTGAGGTCATATTGGTTTATAACTGTGTAATTTTAAATGTATACTGTTATGTATCAGGTTCTGTGTAGACTGCCTTGTGCTCACCACCGATAGTCTAGTTTTTATCTCTCACCATACATATGTGCCCCTTTATGCCTTTCACCCACACTGCAGCCTCTTCCCCTCTGGTAGTCACTAATCTGTTCCTTCTTATCCATGTGTTTGTTTACTCTCCACATATGAGTGAAATCATATGGTGTCTGTCTTATTTTGCTTAATACAATACCCTCAAGATCCATCCATATTGTTGCAAATGGGACGATTTTCTCCCTTTTTTATGGCTGAGTAGTATTCCGTTGTATATATATACCACATCTTCTTTATTCAGTCATCAGTCAGTGGGCACTTGGGTTGCTTCCACATCTTGGCTATTGTGAATGATGCTGCAATGAACATAGGGGTGCGTAGCTGTCTTTGAATTGCTGATTTCAGGTTCTTTGGATAAAGACACAGTAGTGGGATAGCTGGGTCCTATAGCATTTCTATTTTTAACTTTTTGAGAAATCTCCATACTGTTTTCCATAGTGGCTGCACCAGTTTGCATTCCCTCCAGCAGTGTGTGAGGGTTCCTTTCTCTCCACATTGTCTCCAACACTTACCATTTCTCATCTTGTTAATTACAGGCATTCTGACAGGTGTGAGGTGATATCTCATTGTAGTTTTGACTTTCATTTCCCTAATAATTAGTGACATTGAACATCTTTTCATGTGCCTGTTGGCCATCTGTAAATCTTCTTTGGAAAAATGTCTGTTCAGATCCTCTGCCCATTTTTTGATCGGGGTTTTGTCTTTTGTTGGTGAGTTGTATGAGTTCTTTATATATTTTGGGAATTAACTCCTTGTCAGATATATGATTTGAAAATATTTTCTCCCAGTTGATGGGTTGTCTTTTCCTTTTGTTCATGATTTCCTTTGCCTTGCAGAAGCTTTTTAATCTCATGTAGTCCCATTTGTTTATTTTTTCTCTGGTTTCCCATGCCTAAGTAAACATAGTATTTGAAAAGATGCTGCTAAGACAAAGTCAAAGAATGTACTGCCTATATTTCCTTCTAGGAGTTTTATGGTTTCAGGTCTTACGTTCAAATCTTTGCTCCATTTGAGTTAATTTTTGTGTATGGCCAACACTCTCCTTTACTTTCATTCTAGCTCTTCTTCCTAGCAATAACCAGGGGTGGGCGTTAAAAAACAAAATTCAACTGCGTAAATTTTAAATGTCTTTTGACTTCATTCAACAATTCATGAATTGAGCAGCATCCAATCTAGCAGAGAGAAAGGAGCTCTGAGGAGCTTACAAAATGAAAGACTGTTCTGGCAGAAGGGAGCAGGAACAAGGAGGCTGCACTGGCACAGAAGCAGCTCGGCTGTGGCGAGGTGACTTCCCTTTAGGGACGGCGGGCATCTGTCGGGCGATCACCTCCTGGCCCTCACCAGGCGATTCCCAGTTGACTGTTTATGATCCTGTTTCTGGGAGAGCTGAAAGTGTGATTAAATTAAGTCTCAGTTCGTTGATGTGGTGCTTAGCCTAAGTGACTCCATTTGGGCCTATTGTCTTGTTTTTAACATTGGAGGCCTCACTTTTTCTTATTAGTTTGCATTTCTCTGTGTACAGTGGAACTGGATCCAGCCCTCAATCCCACTGGTAAGTTTTTCCCTTTAGTGACTAACTGACGGCAGCCAGCTGCTGTTCACCCAGGAGTCACAGCTTCCTCATCCATGTCCTTTCGTCCTTCCAGCCCACAGGTTTCCGTGAGCCAGGGCCTTTCTAGGGAATCCCACATTCCTTGACCTCAGTTGAGTGATGTTTTTTTCCAACACCAGCCAGTTCTCGGACACCAACCGGACATCCAACCATTCGTTTCGACTCTGATACTAACTACCTAGATTGAGCACAGACCCCTCAGATCAAAGGCTCAGTCCCACGGGACTGTCCTTACTTCAGAGACCAGCCGCCAATGGGGTGCCCAGGCTACCCACACTTCTGCCCAGCTGACTACAAGTTTTGGGGTTACCACGACCACCTCCTCCTGGTTTGATAATTTGCTAGAATGATTCACAGAACTCTGGGAAGTCCTCTACCAGTGATGACAGCTTTACTAAAAAGAAAAAATTCAGGAATAGATAAATGGGAGGGATGCACAGGGCAAGGGATCAGGGATCGGCAGTCACAGAGCTTGGTTTCCCCCTTGGGCATGCCACGCTTCCCGCTTCACCGTGTGGTCACCAACCCAGACGTTCTCCACCTCGTCACTGAAAAGTTTCAGAATTTAACCTCCAGCTCCAGTTCCCCAGTGTCAAGGAGTGGGGCACAAAATTCCCACCCTCTGTTCCCGTGTTTCACCCTTTGGGTGACTGGCCCTCATCCTGAAGCTACCAAGGGGGCGCCATCCCAGATCACCTCGTTAGTGTATACTCAGGTGTGGTCAAAAGGGGCTCATTATGAATAACAGAACACACGCCCATTGCCCAAGAAATTCCAGGGGTTTTAGGAGCTCTGTGCCAGGAACTGGGCACAAAGACCAAGTGCATTTTTTATTATACCACAGGCCACCCCCTGGTTTTTGACCACTGATCCCTTTTGGCAAAGGGATCATAACCGTTCAGAGAGATGGCTCAGTACTGGAGCCCCACTGAGCCGCCACTCATTAGCCCAGTCCATCATCCTTAGCACAGGAAAACGTGTGCCCAGCTGAGGCCACTCGGTCTCACCGGCTTCCTCTCCCTCTTATCGGGTTCCAAAAGCTGGAGTGGCCTCGGTCACGGACGGCTTCCTCCTTTCAGGCGTCTGGTGGAATGGAGCTAAGAGATCACTTTTTCTCTTGCCCTGAGCCTCTGCGAGTGTTCACCCAATATCAGACATCCCTCATTACGTTATCCATCTCATCATTCCTTTACTGTCATTTACTTTTCCTCCTCTCTATTTTTGCCCAAACTCTCCCACCTGTGGAAAGACATCGGGCTCAGCCCTTGTGCTGGTCCAGATTGCAGGCAGCACAAGTGGTCTAGCCAGCGCCTCCCCCTCCGTCCAGCACCACTCCTGTAGGATAGGGCCGCATTCATACGGCACTAGGAGGCCACCTCGACCCCCAGGCAATACCATGGCATTCCCTGATGGTGCCCCGGCACCCCCTGCCCCATCAGGCCCGTAGGAATGCTGACCTTGAGGTGTAACAACAGACTTAACCATTTCTTGTTTCAGAATCATCCCTGTTGATGGCACTTGTCATTGCAGACCTGGTCCTGCCACCAGAGCATCAGGTGGGAGAAAGAAGTTTGAGGTCATGTGGGGAAGAAGGAAAAATTATAGGTGTCATACCTGCGTCCTCTCCCTTTGGGAAGCGACCTACTGGAAAAATGGGGGATTTTTAGATTTTTTTTTTCACTGGAGACACGTCCTCAGCTCCCTCATGTTGGGTGTGAGCATGCGCTCGCGCACGCCTTTCTCTCCCCATTTCTGACAACCAACGTTTGCACGGCCTGTTCTCATTCTCTATCAGCTGTTACTCTGAGGAGGACCTCACTCTCTGCCCACTGTTGGACATCATAGCATATAAATGTGCTCCTTGGTCTGCAGAAATGTGACTCGGTGGTCCAAACTGTTGCAACGTCTTCTGTTCCGGTTCTTTTTGAGCTCTCTGAGCCTTTGCAGCTACCGCTGGGTGACCACAGCCGCATTCAGAGTCGCTGTCTATTCCAGGCAGGACCCACGCGTCGCCCCGAGGGCTGCTGGCCTCTGTCTTGCTTCCAGCTGTGATCAGGGCCTTCCCCCCGGGAATCCGTCACGGCCATTTTCAGTCTCTGTCTCTTTTGTTGGCTGACAGAACAGTTCTTGTTGGCATTTTGTGCCTCAGTGGGTGCAAAAGGACTATGTTGAAATTCAGCCTTGCTGCAGACCCCTGAGTCCGCTCATGTTCTGCACCCAGGAGGCCACCCTGAGTGAAGACCCTGGGGTGGCCACTCGCTGATTCCAATCACCTTCCAAAGCCGCAGGCGTTTCTTCAATGGCAGTGATAGGTCCTGTTCTAAAGCACCCCTCACGTTCCCCCAGTGATCCCCACAGGGCCGTGCCCCAGGCGGGCATCCCTTAGTAGGCCAGGTCCTGCTGTCTTTCTGATCAAGTGGCCAGGCCATTGGCCACTACCCATGAGTCAGTAAAAACCCAGATATGGGGGCTCTTGTGATCGTTCAGTTCTTCTATCACTGCTGGAAAAGAGCATGCAATTCAGCCCACCGAGCTAATTTTTCACCTTTTTTGATCAGCTGGGCTTCCAAAGGGAAAAGTTGTCGCTTGACCTTGGCACTGCCATCCATAAACCAAGCAGGTCCTTGTCAGTCAAAGGGTTTTTATAGGGCACCCTCCAAGTGATGGGAGAATAAAATCTGGCAGTTCCTCCCATGGTTCCAGAGTCAGTTTCCGGGGTGAGAAGAGGCTCCCCGCCGGCAGGTCTCCTTGCAGTCCCCCGCTTGGTGGTCATGCACAAACCATTGCTATTGTTTTATGAGCCTTCTGACCACTGCCGTCACCAGCGGTGTTTCTCTAGCATCATCCAGAACGTGACAGGCGTCGCAGGTTTCAAGGCTGTTTTATGTCCTTTAGTCATAGGGCAGCCTTACCTAACTGGAGGTCTAGGAACAGAGCCAGGAGACCCGTGGGTATTTCGAGGGAGAGGGCACTGCTGGGAGCCTCGAGACGAGCTTAGGAGCTGCTCCTCTCGGGTGACGGTGAGCCGCGTGCATCCTGAACCTGCATGCAGGCCACGTTTGCCGACCCGGGGGAGACCTTCTTGCACACGGCCAGGAAGAGCATGGCCTATGCCACTTGCTCGGGGAGGGGTTTCCAGTGAGGGAGATGTGACATTCAGTAAACTTGATCACTTTATCCACTTCCTATAGCTATTTTTCTATCCATTTTATTTGATATTTAAAACATAAAGCTGTTTTGTGATTGGAGTCTTGTTTTCTGTGTACAAGGGACGGCTGGAAGACATATTATGATATTATGATTTGTAATAAGAAATATGTCTTTGATCTTCCACCAGTTTCTGGCAAGGGCTCATAAAACCCTTGGAATTTCCTGAGTCGTGAGAGGGATAAGGGTGTCTTCTGCTGTGCTGGTGAGATGACTTTTGGAGCACTCCTAAGGACGCAGGCTGGTCACCAGGAGAACCAACCATATGATTAGAGGGTTGGAACTTTCAGCCCCACCCCTAGTCTCCTGGGAGGGGAGAGGGGCGGCAGAGTGAGTTCAGTCGCCAGTGGCCAGTGATTTAAATCAGTGATGCCCATGTAATGGAGCCTCTAAAAATCTGAAAGGAGGGGGTCTGGAGAGCTTCCCAGTTGGTGAACATGTGAAGGTGCTCGGAGGGTGGTGTACCCAGAGAGAGCACAGAAGCTCTGCGCCCCTTCCACATACCTTGCTCTGTGCATCTCTTCTATCTGACTGTTCCTGAATTATATCCTTTTACTATAAACCTGAAATCTAGTAAGTACACTGTTCTCCCGAGTCCTATGAGCCACTCTAACAAATTAATGGAACTCAAGGAGGGGGTCATGGGACTGATTTACAGCCAGTTGGTCAGAAGCACAGATGACAGCCTGGACTTGCGATTGGCATCTGAAGAGAAGGGCAGTCTTTTAGCACTGAGCCCTTAACGTGTGGGATCTCACACTCTCCAGGGAGATAGCATCAGAATTGAGTTGAATGGTAGGACACCCAGCTGGTGTCCGAGAATTTCTTCGTGGTGGGAGGAGAAAACCTACATGTTGTAATTGGTTTCAGAATGAGACGTGTGTCGTCTGATGTTCTTCTGAACAGCTGGTCCTGAGCCTCAGGTGTTGGGCTCACTGTGCAGCCTCTGTGCACTGGAGGAAGTTTGTGCTTAGAAAAGCTTTGTGTCAGAGGAGGATGAAGGAGTGGATAGTGTTCCGTGAACCAGCTGGCTGAACTCATCTTCTCTTCTTTCTCCCTTCAAACACCATTAGGCTGAGGATAAAGATGAAAAGGGTTATTCAAACAGGATGAAGGAAAATAAAACCAAACGATCATATAAATTGATGCAGAAAAAGCATTTGACAAAATTCAATACCCTTTCATGACAAAAATACTCAAAAACCAGACTGGGGGAAACTACCTCAATATCATAAAGGCCATACATGAAGAACCCACAGCTCACATCATACTCAATGGTGAAAGATTGAAAGCTTTTCCTCTTAAGATCAGGAACAAGACAAGGATGGCCGCTTCACCACTTCTATTAACCATAGTACTATGGAAATCTTAGCCAGGGCAATTAGGTAAGAAAAAGAAGTAAAAGGCATCCAAACTGGAATCAAGGAATTAAAATCATTTCTGTTCATAGATAACATGATGTTATACATAGAAAACCTAAAGGTTCCACCAAAAAACTGTTAGAAGTAATAAACAAATTCAGCAAATTTGCAAGATACAAATCAACACTCAAAATTTATTTGCAAGAAGGACCCACAACTAAAAATATACAACTATGTACCGGAGGGGTTTGGGGAGAAAAAGGAAAAATAATAATAAAAAAGAATTTAGTTGCATTTCTATACACTAATAATCAACAATCGAAAATGGAAATTAAGACTTTGGGGAGTGATGTCAGCAACATGGCGGTGTGAGCTCACCTGGGACTCTCTCCCCTCCAAATTACAACCAACAAGAGCAGCTGCTTTCCAACCAAAAAAAAAAAAATCCTAATAACAGAAATCGTCAGAGACCCACAGCAGCCAAACAACGGAGGGCGGAGAGGCTGGAGCTGCCCTCGGAACAGCTGGAATGGGGTAGGAGAGAACTTCACTCCCGCCCATAGAGACTGGGATCACTGCTGCGGGTGCGGGAAGCAGCAGGGGAGGGGCTGCACATCAGGGGATCGTCCAGGACTCCCACCTCCCGAGCAGCGGAAACCCTCTAATGGGGAGAGCTTTCGAGTGGGGGAACCCATCAAACCAGGGCCCCAGGAAACCAGAGAGCGAGAGCTGATCAGAATCCAGGTCTGCACCCCAGAGAATGTGCCCCTCCTCCCACAACCTGTGGTGCATGCTGCCATCTTGGCTGAAGGTGCAGGGCTCAGAATGCGCAGCTCTCAACCCCCATCTAGTGGTGACAGGCTGTAACTGCAACCGAATAATAGCATCATGCACAAAAACCACTCCTCTACCATCCAGCGATTTGTAAAAGCTCCAGTCCAAAAGGAAAGCAATAAAAATACAGAAGTATGTCCTGAGGACTTGGAAATAGGTAAACTAAGTGAAAATGAGTTCAGAGTAGCTATCCTCAAAATACTCAATGAGGTAAAGGGAAATATGGAGAAACAACTGAACGAGTTCTGGAGTTACTTCACAAAAGAGATTGAAACTATAAAGAAGAATCAATCAGAAATACTAGAGATGAAAAATACAATGGATCAGATAAAACAATACGGATTCCCTTATTGCCCATGTACACACCATAGAGGAGCAATTAGCATAATCGAAGATAGACAGGCTGAATGGCTCCAGACAGAGGAAGAAAGAGAACTAAGAATTAAGAAAACTGAAGAAAATCTCCGAGAAATAGCTGACTCAATGAGAAAATGCAACTTAAGACTCATCGGAATTCCTGAGGGCGTGGAAAAGTAAAATGGAGCAGAAAGTGTGCTCAAAGAAATAATAGAAGAGAACTTCCCAAATCATGGGATTGAGAGAGAAATGTGTGTGGAGGAAGCTTTCAGATCTCCTAGATTTGTCAATGTAAAAAGACCTACTACAAGGCATATAGTAGTAAAAATGGCAAAAATGAATGATAAAAAAAGAATACTCAGGGCAGCAAGGCAGAAGAAAATAACCTACAAAGGAGCCCCTATCATACTTTCAGTGGATTTCTCTACAGAAACCTTACAAGCTAGGAGAGAGTGGAGTGACATCTTCAAAACGTTGAAGGATAAAAATCTTCAGCCAAGAGTACTCTATTCAGCAAAAATATCCTTCAGATATGAGGGAGAAATTAAATCTTTTCCAGACAAACCAAAGCTAAGGGACTTCATAGTCACACGACCTCCACTACAAGAAATCCTCAAGAAGGCTCTCATACCTGAAAAAAGAGAAAAAGGGAGAAAGGAGTCACAAAACACAGAGTAGGGAGACAAATAGAATCTGAATAGGATAGCAAATATTCAACTATAGCATTATGATAAAGGGAAGGAAATCACCAAAGCAAAGACAATCTTAGCACTCTAACCACAAACTCACAACACAAGTTGGAATAAGAGATGAAAATAATAATTTAGGAGGGGAGGAGGAAAGGGACTGAAACAGTCTAGGCTAAGGAAGTAAGAGACCACCAGAAAATGGACTATGTTATAACGAGATTCTGAATACAAACTTCAAGGTAGCCACTAAACTAAAAAACAGAACAGAGACACAAAACATAAATAAGGAAAAATGTACGAAACCCAGCGTAAGAAATTTCAGAAGTCAATGGGTAGGCTAAAACACACAGGACGAGAAACAAGGGAAACACAGGAAAACCGGAAAATGAGCAACAGAATGAGAGCATTAAGCCCACATGCATCAACACTCACCCTCAAGGTAAACGGATTGAACTCTGCAATAAAAAGACACAGAGTGGCAAAATGGATTAAAGAACAAGATCCAACAATTTGTTGCCTCCAGGAAACACACCTCAGCTCCAAGGACAAACACAGGCTCAGAGTGAAGGGGTGGAAGACAATACTCCAAGCTAATAGCAAACAAAAGAAAGCAGGTGTTGCAATACTTATATCAGACAAAACAGACTTCGAGATAAGGCAGGTAAAGAGAGACATAGAGGGCCAATATATAATGATCAAAGGAACACTTCATCAAGAAGAAATAATGCTTATAAATATCTATGCACCCAACACAGGAGCACCAAAGTTCATAAAGCAACTATTAACAAACCTAAAAGAAGATATCAAAAATAACACAATAATAGTAGGGGACCTCAACACCCCACTCACATCAATGGACAGATCATCCAGACAGAAAATCCACAAAGAAACACTGGAGCTAAACGAAAAGCTAAAACAGTTGGACTTAATAGACATATATAGAACACTCCATCCCAAAACAGCAGAATACACGTTCTTCTCAAGCACGCGTGGAACATTCTCAAGGATAGACCATATGTTGGGAAACAAGGCAAGCCTCTATAAATTTAAAAAAATTAAAATAATAACAAGCATCTTCTCCAATCATACTGCTACAAAGCTAGAAATTAATTACAAGAAAAAAGCTGAGGAAGGCACAAGGATGTGGAGACTAAACAACATGCTATTGAGCAAGCAATGGATCATTGAAGAAATTAAAGAAGAAATCAAAAAATACCTTGAGACAAACGAAAATGATAACATGCCATACCAACTCATATGGGATGCAGCAGAAGCTGTATTAAGAGGAAAATTCATCGCAATACAGGCACATCTTAACAAACAAGAAAAATCCCAAATCAGCAATCTTAAACCACACCTAAGTGAATTAGAGAAAGAAGAACAAACAAAGCCCAAAGTCAGCAGGAGAGAAATAATAAAAATCAGAGCAGAAATAAAAGCTATTGAAACACAAAAGGCAGTAGAAAGGATCCATGAAACAAAGAGCTGGTTCTTTGAGAAGATAAATAAAATGGACAAACCCCTAGCCAGACTTACAAAGAAAAAAGAGAGAAAGCTCAAATAAACAAAATCAGAAATGAAAGAGGAGAAATAACAACAGACTCTGCAGAAATACAGCGGATTATAAGAGAATACTGTGAAAAACTATATGCCAGAAAAAGGGATAACCTAGAGGAAATGGATAAATTCTTGGACTCCTACAATCTCCCAAAGCTCAATCAAGAAGCAGCAGACAATTTGAACAGACCAATCACGAGCAAAGAGATTGAAACAGCAATCAAAAGCATCCGAAAGAATAAAACCCCAGGACCAGATGGCTTTCCTGGGGAATTCTACCAAACTTTCAGAGAGGATTTAATACTTATCCTTTTCAAGCTATTCCAAAAAATTAGGGAGAATGGAACACTTCCTAACACATTCTACGAGGCCAACATCACGCTGATACCAAAGCCTGACAAGGACACCACGAGAAAAGAGAACTACAGGCCAATATCACTGATGAACATAGATGCAAAAATTCTCAACAAAATTTTGGCAACCCGAATTCAGCAACTCATCAAAAGGATCATACCTCATGATCAAGTGGGATTCATACCAGGGACACAGGGATGGTTCAACACCTGCAAATCAATCAACATGATTAACCACATCAACCAACTGAGGAATAAAAACCACATGATCATCTCAATAGATGCAGAGAAAGCATTTGACAAGATCCAACAGCCATTTATGATAAAAACTCTGAACAAAATGGGCATAGAAGGGAACTACCTCAACATAATAAAGGCCGTATATGACAAACCCACAGCCAACATCACACTCAATGGACAAAAACTGAGCACCATTGCCCTGAGAACAGGAACGAGACAAGGATGCCTTCTATCACCACTCTTATTTAACATAGTACTGGAGGTTTTGGCCAGAGCAATTAGGCAAGAAAAAGGAATAAAAGAAACCCAAATAGGGAGGGAAGAAGTGAAACTCTCGCTGTTTGCAGACGACATGATCTTATATATAAAAAACCCCAAAGAATCCATTGGAAAACTTTTACAAGTAATCTACAACTACAGCAAAGTTGCAGGATATAAAATCAATTTACATAAATCAGTACCATTTCTATACTCTAATAATGAACTAACAGAAAAAGAACTCAAGAACACAATACCATTCACAATCGCAACAAAAAGAATAAAATACCTTGGGGTGAATTTAACTAAGGAAGTGAAAGACCTATACAATGAAAATTACAAGGCTTTTCTGCAACAAATGGATGAGGACATAAAGAGATGGAAAGACATTCCATGTACACGGATTGGACAAATAAACATAGTTAAAATGTCCATTCTACCTAAAGCAATCTACAGATTCAACGCCATCTCAATCAGAATCCCAATGACATTCTTTATAGAAATAGAACAAAGAATCCTAAAATTGATATGGGGCATCAAAAGACCCAGAATTGCTAAAGCAATCCTGAGAAAAAAGAACACAGCTGGAGGCATCACAATCCCTGACTTCAAAACATGCTACAAAGCTACAATAATCAAAACAGCATGGGACTGGTACAAAAACAGCTGCACAGATCAATGGAACAGAATTGAAAGCCCAGAGATAAAACCACACATCTATGGACAGCTAATCTTCGACAAAGGAGCTGAGGGCCTACAATGGAGGAAAGAATGTCTTTTCAACAAATGGTGCTGGGAAAACTGGAGAGCCACATGTAAAAGAATGAAAATTGACCATTCTTTTTCACCATTCACCAAAATAAACCCAAAATGGATCAAAGACCTAAAGGTGAGACCTGAAACCATAAGGCTTGTAGAAGAAAATTAGGCAGTACGCTCTTTGACATCAGTATTAAAACGATCTTTTCAGACACCATGTCTTCTCAGACAAGGGAAACAATAGAAAGAATAAACAAATGGGACTTCATCAGACTAAAGAGCTTCTTCAAGGCAAAGGAAAACAGGATTGAAACAAAAAAACAATCCACTAACTGGGAAAAAATATTTGCAAGTCATACATCTGACAAAGGCTTAATATCCATAATATATAAAGAACTCACACAACTCAACAACAAAAAATCAAACAACCCGATCAAAAAATTGGCAGGAGACATGAACAGACATTTCTCCAAAGAAGATATACGGATGGCCAATAGGCACATGAAAAGATGTTCATCATCGCTGTGCATCAGGGAAATGCAAATCAAAACTACACTAAGATATCACCTTACACCCATTAGAATGACAAAAATAACTAAAACAAATAGTAACAAATGTTGGAGAGGGTGTGGAGAAAAAGGAACCCTCATACACTGCTGGTGGGAATGCAAACTGGTGCAGCCACTATGGAAAACAGTATGGAGATTCCTCAAAAAATTAAAAATAGAACTACCATACGATCCATCTATCCCACTACTGGGTATCTATCCAAAGAACATGAAATCAGCAATTCCAAAAGTCCATGCACCTCTGTGTTCACTGCAGCATTATTTACAATAGCCAAGACGTGGAAGCAACCTAAGTGCCCATCAACAGATGATTGGATAAAGAAGATGTGGTATATATATACAATGGAATACTACTCAGCCGTAAGAAAGAACAAAATCTTCCCATTTGCAACAATATGGATGGACATTGAGGGAATTATGTTAAGTGAAATAAGCCAGATAGAGAAGGACGATCCATGTATGACTCCACTCATATGAAGAATTAGACATGTGGACAAAGAGAACAGATTAGTGGCTACCAGGGGACTGGGGGGGGGTGGGGGGTGGGCACAAAGGGTGAAGTGGTGCACCTACAACACGACTGACAGACAATAATGTACAACTGAAATTTCACAAGATTGTAACCTATCATTAAGTCAATAAAAAAGAATAATAATAAAAGAAAGAGAAAAAGAGGGGGTGAGAAGAAAGATAGAAAGGAAGGAAGGAGGGAAGGAGGGAGGGAAGGAGGGAGGGAGGGAGGGAAGGAGGGAACGCAGCTCACTCTCCCCGGTCTTTCCCTCTCTCCCCTGTGCTTGACCGTCTTCCTCTCCTGCCCCTCATCAAAGGTCACCTGGACAGCAGTGAGGCGGGGAGGTCTAACCTGGTCTACACTGCCCAATAGTTACGTGGATTCCAAAATCTCATCTGAGCAAGGAGCCCCTGCCCCACCCTCCTTCTGAGCCCTCAGTCCCCTGATCCCCACTTGGCCAATTCGCTGTCTATCTGTTTTCTTTTAGACGTGACACTAAAAGCACAGTAACAAAAGAAAAATAGATTAATTGGACTCTATCAAAATTTAAAACCTCTGTGCATCAAAAGGCTATCAAGAAAGTGAAAAGAAAACCTACAGAATGGGAGAAAATATTTGCAAACCACACAGCTGATAAGGGATTAATGTCCAGAATATATAAAGAGCACAACTCAACAAGAAATAGACAACCCAGTTTAAAAATGGGCGAATTGGAGCTGGCCCCGTGGCCGAGTGGTTGAGTTCATGCTCTCCGCTTTGGTGGCCCAGGGTTTTACTGGTTCGGATCCTGGGCACAGACATGGTACCGCTCATCAGGCCATGCTGGGGTGGCGTCCCACATGGCAGAACTAGAAGGACCTGCAACTAGAATATACAACTATGTACTGGGGGGCTTTGGGGAGAAGAAGAAGAAAAAAGATTGGCAACAGATGTTAGCTTTAAAAAAGTTAATCTTAAAAAAAAAAATGGGCAAAAGACTTGAATAGACATCTCTTTAAAAAAGATATTCAGATGGCCAACAAGCACATGAGAAGTTGCTCGGCGTCAATGGCCATCAGGGAAATGCGAGTCAAAGCCACCTCGAGAAACCACTTCACACCTGCCAGGACAGCTCCTATCAGAAAACAGGAACCAGCAAGTGTCGGGGAGGATGCGGAGGAATTGGACCCTCCCGCACTGCGGGTGGGGATGTGAAACGCGCAGCTGCTGTGGGAAAGGGCCTGACGGCTCCTCACAAAGCTAAGCAGAATGACCCCATGACCCAGCAGTTCCCTCCCAGGGATGGACCTGGAGAGTTGAAAACAGGGATTCACACACGGACTTGCACAGTGTGGTCACAGCAGCACTGTCCACAGTCGCCAAAAGGTGGAAACGACCCACGTGTCCATCAACAGATGAAGGACAAACAAAATGTGGTCCATCCACACAATGGACTATTACTCAGCCATGAAAAGGAATGAAGCCCTGATATGCGCTACAACATGGGTGAACCTCAAAAACCTCATGCTGAGTAAGGGAGGCCAGCCACAAAAAACCACATAGTGTGCGATCCATTTATATGAAAAGTCCAGAATGGGCAAATCCATAGAGACAGCAAGTGGATTAGTGGGTGCCAGGGGCTGCAGAGGCGCGATGGGGAGTGACTGCACGGGGACGGGGTTTCCTTTTGGGGTGATGGAATGTTCTAAAATGGACTATGGTGATGGCTGCACAACTCTGAATATATTAAAAACCATTGAATTGGACACTTTGAATGGGGGAATTTTGTGGTACGTGAATTTAACTCCATGAAGCTGTTTTTCAAGACAAAGCAGCGCCCCGCACGGCTCTTCAGCAGGAGCATGGCTAGCAGGGAAGCATTGAAGAGGCTTTGGAAGCTTGGATGTGGCAAGTCCACTGCGGCTCTGTGTCCTTGTGCCTGGAGCAGCTCCTCCGGGGCCTCAGGCCCCCAGTGCCAAGGCTTTTCTCCACGGCGTTGTTTCAGGAGCGACAGGCTCAGCTGGTTCAGGGAGAAATACGCTGAGATGTTTGGTGTCATATGAGCCTGGACAGGCCCAGGGGACACTGCTGGTCACCACAGACCAGCACAGCCCTGTAGACATGAGACCACTCGGAAGTGGAAACCTCAAGGAGGCGCTGGGACTCCCTCTCTGCGCGGGGCCTGTGTGGGGCAGGGGTGTGAGACCTCCACACACAGAGCCCGGTCACCTCCTGCCACCCCACCACGGAGCACGCTGCCCCTGGGCCTTTGCAACAGCGATGGATCTCGGGGGTCACATTGGAAATCTGACTGCTGGTGACTTTCAAGAGTCAAGGAGGAATAAGGAGTGACTGCTAATGGGTACGGATTTCCTTTTGGGGGTGATAAAATGTTCCAGAACTAGACAGAAGTGATAGTTGCACAACATCTTGAATATACTAAATGCCACTGAATCATCTGCTTTAAAATGGCTAATTGTATGGTATTGTTACTGAAAGTTCAGTCAGACCTGGGTCCGACCGGGGGTGAAGTCCAGCCAACTAAGGTCTGGCCCCTGAGTCCTCCTCCAGCCCTCTGCTTCCCCAGGCGGGGCTGGCGGGGAGCACGACGCAGGAGCATCCGATCCAAGCCGAGGGGTCTCAGTGGGGACTGCCCACATGTCCCATCTGGGGTGCCAGTTTGTTACCGAAAGTTCAGTCTCTGACCCCGACGCCAATCCAAATAACGAGAACAGTGCTGAGTGAAAAAGGAAAACCTGACTTTGCCAGGCAGAGGGAGCCAAACAAGGGCCAGTGCCTCCAAAATTGCTAGCTCCCCGTTGAGAAACGGGTAGGTTTTTATTTGGGGTTTTAGGTAGGGGCAGGGGCCAGGCCTTCTTGGTCAGCATTTTCCCATCAGCCTGTGTCTGGGGCTGCTTCCAGCGGAGGAGACAAAGGGTTTCTCAGATGAGTGTCCTTGGCTGTTTCTCTCCACGGTGGAAGGTGGACTCTGACATCAGGAAGCCGAGAAGTGGGGCCCGGGCAGCTTCAGTTTCTTGCTTTTCTCTGGACATTAGTTTCTCTGTAAAAGAACTTCAAGGTCCTGAGATCAGCCACAACTTTAGCGAGCCCAGTGTGAGGCCATCTGGACTTTAAAAATGTGTAACTTCTATTTGGTTGTAAAGCTCAGGGAGTCAGAGGCTCAAGACACAAACATTCACATGTGGGTGTATCCAAAGACCCAGGGACCTGGGAATGTGTGCTTTTGGTTTTAACCCATACATGCCAGGGTCACCGCAGGGGAACCAATATCAGGGCTGATATTAATTAAGAGCCAGTAACAGTGTGTGAATCTCGCCTCAATAAAAGGAAAAGAAAGAAGGAAAGAAGGGAGAGAGGGAGGGACGAAGGAAGGGAGGGAAAACGCATCTTGCTCCTGAGGAGCCTGGAAGACCCAGACTGACCAGGATCTCAGAGGCTCCAATGCACAGGGCAGCACCGTCCGAGGAGCAAGTGAATTTGGGAGCCAGGTGTAATTTCAAATTCCGACTCTTGCATTCACCAGCTTTGTGACCTGCAGGAAGTTGCTTAACTTCTCTGGTCCTTTTGATTGCCTCTGCTATAAAGTGGAGATTGCAAGATTTTCTTGCAGATCAATTTGGGGACTAAAACTCACCGGGCAAGTGCCTGGCATAGAGAAAGCAGTCGATAGAAAGGAATTATGTTCATCCAATGGAACACCACCATGAAGGAATCAAAAGGAAAGCATTACTGATATGTGCAACAACGTGGATCTCAAAATAATGATGCTGAGCAAAAGAAGCCAAACAAAAAAGAGTACATGCTGTGGAGTTCCACTTATAGAAAATGCAGACGAGTCTAGAGCAGCCCGAAGCTGGTCAGCCGCTGCTTGAGAAAGAGGGGGAGAGGCAGACAGGAGGGATTAGAAATGGTCCTGCTATTGTTCTTGTCATTGTGATATAAAAAGAAATCTATATTTAGCCTTCGTCCCAGTTTCCGGCACAGAGCTCCTAAAACCCCCGTCATTTCTTGAGTGATAAGAGGCGCAGGAGCATCTTTTGTCATAATATTTGGGTCCCTGTGTCTTTTGCCATTCATGACAAGCCCCTTTCAACCGCACCTGAGTTTCTGTTAATGGGATGACTTTGGAAGGAAGGATGGGGCTAGCTGCCAGGGGAGCCAACCATGTGATTATGGGAACTTTCAGCCCCATTCCCTTGACCTCCGAGGATGACAGGTGGGCTGGAGACTAATACTCAGTCACCGATGGCCAATGATTTAATCAAGCGTGCCTGTGTCATGAAGCCTCCATATAAACCCAATAGGACAGGGTTCAGGGAGCTTCAGGTTGGCGAGCGTGTGGAGGTGCTGGGAGGGTGGCGCGTCCAGAGAGGGCACGGAAGCGCCACACCTCCTCCCACATCCCTCACCCTATGCGTCTCCTCTATCTGACTGTTGCTGAGTTAAATCCTTTATCATGAACTGGTGACAGTACATAAAGCACTTTCCTGAGTTCTGTGTGCTGCTCTAGCAAATTACAGAATCCAAGGCGGGGGTCGTAGGACCCCCTGATTTATAGCCAATCTGTCAGCAGTACTGGAGGCCTGGACTTGCAACTGGCGTCTCAAGTGGGGGCCGTCTTGTGGGACCGAGCCCTTTCCCTGTGGGGTTTGTGCCGACTCCAGGTCGATGGTGTCAGAATTGCTGTGTGGAAAATCCACCCACTTCGTGTCAGAAGTACGAGTAAAGTACAGGAAACAGAAGTTTTCTTTTAGGCTGTGAGGAACTTTTAGGGGTGTTGGCTGTGCTCACTCTCTCAATCGTGGTGATGGTTTCATGCACGGGGACATAGCAAAACTTCACTAACCGAATATAACTATGTGCACTCTCTTGGATGTCGGCTATACCTCAATTAATCTGTTTATAGAAACAGAAACATAAGTTTCTTTAAAATTCAAAGGATGTGGCAGGAGAACAAGACGCAGAGCGGCACTTTTTGAGGAGGGGAGGCCTCTGCACACAGGCACGGGCCTGGACGGGCCCTCGGAGTCGGCCCGCTCTGGCGCCAGAAGCCCACGGTCCCTGGATGCCACTCTGAGCACAGCAGTGTCACACAACATCCTGTAGACAGGCAGGAGCTCGTGGCCTGCGCCAAACAGCACGGGGACTGAAAAGGGCTGAGTCCAGCTGCTGTGGGCCCTTTTAGGGTGGGGGACCCGGAGGTCAAGCCAGGCTCCCCCCCTTGCCCCACGGGCCCTGCCCTGTGCACTGGGGCTGGGACTGCACACAGGTCCTCGTGAGGACAGTGACGGGCGGCCGGTCCCTGAGCCAGGTGCGGCCAACCCGGCAGCTCCCAGGTCAGCCCTGGGCCCCTGGAGCCGGTCAGGGTGGCCTTGGGGGCCTGCAGCTGCCCCAGCTGCACTTCTGAGAACATGTACCAGCCTCACGACTCCAGACTTGATGGCAGAAATGTCTGGTGGGATGGCCCCAGAATCCATTTCCTGAGACTCCAATTTCCAGGTTTCCACCTCGAGGGCAAAAGCTGCATCCTCCATGATTTTCAGGCTCCAGCCCATCTCCCATGGGGCCCCATGGAAGCCCCACCATCGCTGAGGCAGACCCCAGACTCCCTTTGCAGGCCACCCTGAGGAGGCTTCTCAGAGATCTGCCCTCTGCACCCATGCAGCTCGTTCTCATCCGCCAGGGGCTGGTCCTCGTGGCACCCGCTCGTCTGCTTCCTGTCCCTGTGGATGTGCCTGTCTGGACATTTCCTATGCATGGGACCGACCGTGCACTACGTGACGTTTGGGACTGGCTTCCTTTCTTCAGCGTGAGGGTTCTGAGGTTTGTTCCTGAGGCACTCTTCACAGCTTATCAGACTTCGTGGAGAAAACCAGCCATGGTTCTGCTGGGGACTGGAAAGGGCCCCAAGACCCTGACGTGAAAAAGACTAACAACAGTGACGGCATCCATAATAATAATGCTGGCCTGTATGAAGTGAACACTGGGTATGCACCGTGTCATTTGTTTTCTCATTACTACCTTGAGCAAGGATGACTATTGTCCCGAGTCCTCAGACAAGGAGGCTGTGTCCCAGAGGCACTGAGTGACACCCAGTGACAGAGCTAGGATCTCACCGTTCCTCCTCCCCTGCCCTCCAGCCACGCTCCACCTTCTTCCCTGCTTCTGCTCTCTCGGCCTAGAAGGCTTTTCCAGCAGCCTTTGCGCGGCCAGTTCCTTCCTGGTAGCGGGGACAGCTGGCAGCACCCCTGCACCTGCGGGGGTTCCCTCGGGTGGCAGCCTTGGGGTTGGGTACCAGGCAAAGAACGTGGCCCCAACCTAAATGGTCTCACCGAAAATAAATAAATAAATAAGGAGCTGTTTTTCAGTCGGATGTACTAATCTGAGAGCATTTCAAAATTTTAAAAAAATCTTCTATTGGTATTAGTGCAGGACTAACTTTTGCTTTTCATATCGCAATTTACGTCCTCGCTGATCGTTTACTCTACCAGAATAGTATAACTCAGTTCCCACTTCACATCTACAGTGCTTCCATGCAGAATCAGCTCTCCAGGAAAAAAATTTTTTATCTACTGTTAATAATCTACAAATGATCCATTCTACAATATTGTGATTATTTAATTTGCCATTATGAACATTTCGTCAATAATTTAGTGCTGTTAAAATTGAGAAGAAAAAATTGTCCCTCTCCAAAATTACGTCCAAGTCCTAACCCTCCCCGGACCCTATGAATGTGACCCTCTTTGGAAATAGGGTCTTTATTTTCCAGGCTCACGTCTCACCGTGAGGCCTCGCTCCCACATGAGAGGCAGGGTGCCGCAAGACGCGGACACACTGCACGGGGGTGAAGAGGATCACAGGAAATGGCTCAGCACGAAGCCCAAGGCGCACCCCAGACAGCTTCTCCCCAGCATGCCTTCCCTCCAGCCGTCAGATCACAGGCACTTACGAAGGGCAGCACTCAACGGTTTGTCTCTCCAGGCGAGGGCCACCATGTCATTTCACAAGTCATTTTGTGTAAAATGTCTTCAGAACTCTTTTTAAGAAATGTCTTATTCTGCTTCGTAATTGCAGAATAATTGCAAAGTGCTTCTGCTCAGCCACTGCCGGGTCCCCCTAGGAACTCCACATATCTGCCCCCGACCCTGTTGATCCCTGATGCCAAATCGGTGCACTTTGATCCCAAGGGCCTTATGTCCCCGAGCCTCTTGAGGCAGTGCGGGAGCTGCTGTGTGACTGCGCGAACTGCTGGCCCACACCCGGGTCAGCTCTGGACCCAGAGGCCAAATGCTTCTGGCTCTCTGGGGCAAAGTGTGGTGCCTGCAGGAAAATATTTGGTTTGTAAGTTGAGCTAACCCACTGCAGAAGTGATTGAAGAGACAGCAGAATGGAAACCCATGTGGTCACGATGCTGGCAATGCTCCCCACTCGGCTTCTCTAGGCCGCTTGGTGGGTGTGGTCCTGGGGGCTCTGCAGAGAGCTGATGGACGTGAACTGCTTTCTGAAATCAAACATCCGCTGAGTGAGCTCTTTGGGAAGGGGTCCAGGCTGAGGCCGTGGAGGGAGCGGAGCGTGGGGTGGGGGGTGGATAATCTCCAGGGCCCTTTTCACCAGGAAAACACATGAGTCATCTTTAATCAATCAAACAGAGGGAAAGAGACCAAATGCAGTTAATGAACACTCGCACCCCACGCTGAGATGAAACACTTTCAGAAGTTGGATGGGGCAACAGAGGAAGCTTGGAGACAACTTAAATGCCCATCAGGAGGGAGAATGGCAAAGCAGATGAGGTTCCACCGCACGACGACATGCCAGGCATCGAATAAAAAGAACCAAGGAGAGCTATCTATGCTGACGTGGGAAGACATGATAGGCCATGTATAAAAGAATGGGCTGCAAAACGAGCTGTTTCCTACTGTTGCCGTAACAAGTTACGCCAGCCTGGTGGCTTAAAACAACTCGCACGTATCCTCTTACAGTTCTGGAGGCCAGAAGTCTGAAGTCAGTGTCACCCGGCTAACGTCAAGGTGTCGGCTGGACTGGCTCCTTCTGGAGGCTCCAGGGTCTCTTCTGTCCTCGCCTGTCCCAGCACCTGAGGCTGCCCGAGTTCCTGGCACGTGACTCCATCCTGCGTCACTCACTCTCCTGCTTCTGTAGCCATATCTCCTATTTCTGTGTGAAACTGCCCTCAGCTTCCCTCTCATATGGACACTCGTGATTACATTTAGGACCTACCTGCAAATCCAGGATGATCTCCCCATCATCTCAAGATCCTTAACGTAATTCCACCTGCAAAGTCTGTTTTGCTGCCTCTAGCTTTGAAGAGTTTCCAGAATGTGACCGTTTATCCTCACCTCCGTTGCCCTGGCCAGGCGATCCCCACCGTGATCTACCTGGATGACGCAGCCGCCACAGGCGTCCCACCCCTGTCGCAGCCAGCAAAAGGTAGAGCCCTCACTCCTCTGCTCCAAACCCCCGAAGGCTCCTGTCTGACTCAGACACTCTTGCCTCAGGGTCTTTGCACTGGCTGTTCCCTCTGCCCAGAACACACTTCCGCTGGAGACCCTCATGGCAAACCTCCTCACACCTTCACAGTCAGACGGACAGTCGCTGCCCTCACAGCTTGATCTGCTCACCCTCCTAGCCTTCTCAGTTCTCTTCCTTCTTCATAGTATTTATTACTTTCTAATATACCATGTAGCTTGTTCATTTTTTCTCATGCATCGTCTTGCTCCTCTTGCTGCAGGGTAAACCGCACCAGGGAGGGGCCTTCAGACCATCTTTCTCTACACATGGGAGGGCATCAATGAATTCCTTTCGGTTGGGTGAGTGACAGCTGTGTGCGTGTGTACATGTGTGTACACATGCACGCATGTGTGAAGATACACACATGTGGGGAAGGATCCACACCAAACTGTTGGAGAAAAATTAGGGATCTCACATCCTTTTTGCAACAAGCATGTTTTCTGTTCTAATACAAATTAAGAAGCAGGACTGTTTCCCAAAGGCATAAGACATTTTACAAGGGCCTGGAACCAAGAGAAGGTGTATATAGAGAGGGCTGTGGGGCCGGCCCCGTGGCCCAGTGGTTAAGTTCACGCGCTCCGCTGCGGTGGCCCAGGGTTTCATGGGTTCGGATCCTGGGCGCAGACATGGCACCGCTCATCAGGCCATGTTGAGGTGGCATCCCACATGCCACAACTAGAAGGACCTGCAACTACCATATACAACTATGTACCGGGGGGAATCTGGGGAGATAAAGCAGGAAAAAAAAAAAAAAAGATTGGCAATAGTTGTTAGCTCAGGTGCCAATCTTTGAAAAAAAAAAAACAAGAAGAAGAGATGCTTAATCTGGATATACATTTTAGTCAGAAAAAGACAGGATTTCTGGGAACGTGAGAAATGAACAAACCAGCCATGGGCTCTGCATAATCTGTTTTGGTGTTCAAGTTCACGCGGGGCTGGAGCTGTGCGTTAAAGCACACTGACCAACCAAACGGGCAGAGCTCAGTGTGGGAGCCAGAGGAATGGGCGTTTCTTGAGCCCCCTCCCTTGTCAGGGGTTGCCCTGGGCTGGGGGTGCCATCTAGAGTCAGGGTCGCACCTCGAGGGGGCGGGAACAGTCAGCCATGTTCGGTGCACTCAGCTTTTACCAGCTCTGTGCTGTCCTGGGGCTGCCGTCACAAAGCACCACAAAGTGGGGGGCATAGAACAATAGGAATTTCTTCTCTACGGTTCTGGAGGCCGGAAGTCCGAGATCCAGGTGTGGGCGGGACGCTGCTCCCTCTGAAGGCTCTACGGGAGGGTCCTTCCTTGCTTCTTCCAGCTTCTGGGGGCTCCAGGCATTCCTTGGCTTGTGGCCGCATCACCTCACTCTCTGCCTCCATCTTCATACGACCTCTTTCTTCATCTCTTTCTTCCACGTCTTCCTTCTATGCATGTCTCTGTGTCCAAATTCTCCTCCCCCTCCCTTTTTTTGTGCTGAGGGAGATTAGCCCTGAGCTAACATCTGTGCCGTTCTTCCTCTACTTTATATGTGGGTCGCCAACACATCGTGGCTGATGAGTGGTGTAGGTCCACCCTGAGGACCTGAACCTCGAACCCAGGCCTCCAAAGTGGAAAATGCCGAACTTAACCACTATGCCATGGGGCCAGCCCCCAAATATCCTCTTTTTATAAGGATACTGGTCGTATTGGATTAGGGCCTCCTGTATTGACCTCGTCTTAACCTGGTTAAATCTGCAAAGACCCCATTTCCAAACAAGGCCACGCTGTGACATCCTGGGGTTAGAGCTCCTGCAGAGCGTCCAGCAGAATGTCTTTCTCGGGGCACACAACTCAACCCACCACAGATGCTGTGTCCTCCTGGAAGAGCAGCAAGAGACGACATACATCTGTCTGTCTGTCAGGGCTGCCACATGGACTCCCGTCCTGCACGGGAAGCCAGGAGACACTCGCCTCTCTCTGCCTCCCACAGCCCCAGCCACGGGAGCTAACCTGCTGGACTCAGCAGGCGCACAGGCTTCTGTCCTGAAGAAGCCTCTGCCCCGACCCTGCCTGCCACACGCCCTCCGACGGGCGACGAGGGGAGGGAACACTGCCCTGCCCAGGAGGCTTATTTTACTAAAACGTTAACAGTGAGAAGAAAACTAAGGAACCTTCCACAGCTGGGAACACGAACCTTCCACCCAGCCCAGGGAGGAGGAAAGACAACGGCGAGGGAAGTGGAGCGGGCACAGCCTGGCGCCTTGTGGCCAGAGGATTGGCTGGCGGCCGCCCCAAGCTGAAGCTGGCTCCACCTGGGTCGGCGGCCGGGCGCAGGCCTGAGCGCTGGCTCCACAGCGGCCGTGCTCACTGCTCCACAAACGCTCTTAACTCTTCAAGGTCGGCAGTTCACTGAACTAATCCTTGGGACATCGAGGGTCTCTGTGACCGCCGAGGGGGGCTTCCGGAAGCCCCTGGAGCCCAATCAGTTCCAATTAGCCAAAAGGGCAGGACTGTGGGCTGAGGATGCAGCAGGGGGAAGGGCTTCTCCGAGAGCAAGGAGGCCCGCCCCAGGGGAAACAGGCCGCAGGCACCGGTCGCACGGCAGGAGGACGGGAGGGAACCCAGGCCTCGTGGTCAGTGGGGGCTGGCGGGCCATGGGCTCGAGTGACACCACCCTTTTCAGCTAATTTGATCATTAAAAAGCTACGTTTCAGTAAGCCAGACAGAGAAGGACAGGATACATGATTCTACTCACACGAGGGCCCTGGAATAGGCAAATCCAGAGTCAGAAAGTCGGATGAGGTTGCCAGGGGCTGGGGCGGGGGATGGGGCGCAGTGTCTAATGAGCAGAGTCTATGTCCGGGCTGATGAAAAAATTGGTGCAGACAGTGGCGATGGTGACGCAACATTGTGAATGCGTTTAATGCCACCTAATTGTACACTTACAAACAGTAAACATGATAAATACCACGTTATGAGTAGAGTCTATCACGCTGCATCCATTAAAGGAAAACAATACAAAAACCAAACCGGGCACTTGTGTGCAGAAGCCAGCTTCCTCAGAAGTGGCTGTCACTGTCCCTGTTTGTAGGGGTGGATATACGGTCTGGGGAGATGGCGCCGTCCACCCCATGGTCACCTGGAGCACTGTGGGGTGGGTCAAGCGCAGCTTCGGCTCTGCGGTCCTTAACCCCCACCCATGTTCACTGTCATTCCTCGGGGTCAAGCGGAGTCTGCAGTTCACCTGCGTGAACCCACCCCAGCCCCCCGGCTGAGGCAGGCGCTCAGGGAGGAGTGTCTGAACCTGCGTTAGGGAGGGGAGACAGTCCAAACCTGCCCACAGCCAGCATTCTCCCTCGTGCTGATAACGGCCCCATCCAGCTCTAACTGGTCACGTCAAAGCATCCTTGAAGGTAGCGGGTGTCTCTTTCCCATATCTACAGGTTTGTCCCAGTGGCTGCACGTGGTGGCCACAGCTCCTGTCTTTAAATCGAGGCAGCCGAGGGAGGAGTTTGAAAGCTGCTTCTTGTCCAAACTCACTGAAGAATCTTAGGCCAGAGGACCGCCCCCCATCTATGCAGCGAGGGGGTCAGCCCAGGAGACAGAGGCAGTCCCTCAAGCTGACTGACACCCCCCGCATCGGTCAGGCTGTGGCTTGGCTGGGGCACCCTCTGTTTCCCACGGAAGCCCCTGCATGTCTCTCACTGGACCCTGTATTAGCTCCTTAGGGCTACTGCAACAAATAGCCACAGATGCAGTGGCTTAAAACCACAGAAATTTCTTCTCCCCCGTTCTGGAGGCCAGAAGTCTGAGATCCAGGTGTTGCAGGGCTGCGCTTGCTCAGAGGCTCAGGGGAGCAGCCTGCCTGGCCTCTTCCAGCTTCGGGGGCTCCTGGTGTTTCTTGGCTTGTGGTAGCATCACCCCGATCTCAGCCTCCGTCTTTACATGGCCTTATCTTCTTTGTCTCAAATCTCCGTGTGCCTTTCTCCAATAAGGACATTAGTCATTGGAACTAGGGCCCACCCAGATAGCCCAGGATGCTCTCCTCTCGCGGGCTAAATGAAGATCCTTCACTGAATCCCATCTGCAAAGCCCTTTGCCAAATAAGGACACAGTCACAGGTTCCGGGGGTCGAGATATGGATGCAACTTTGAGGGGGCCACCATTCACCCCGCCACAGCCCCCAAGCACATTCTCCGTGAAGACCAGGCATCTGCCTGAGTCTTAGCAGTTCTTCAGCGAATCTCGTTCATCTCATCTCCCTTCCAGGTAGTGCCCCAAACAGACCCAACCTTCTCACGCTGCAGAGTTCTCCATGAAGACCAGCAACCCCAGAGGGGAAAGCTCCGCCACAGACAACCAATGCGCACATGTTCCACATCACAGTTGAACAGGCCCCACAAGGCCAGGTGACGCTCCTGGGGGCTGAGAGGTGGAAGGGAAGGCTACAGCTCACAGTCCACCGCAGACGATGCTGGTACAGTGCCGAAATGTGGAGCTAAGCATGGCGCGCCATAGAGAGTGACGGCCTTCTAGGATATTGACACAGAGAGACGGCCGTGATGTTGCAGACAAAAGAGGCAGCTTATAAATACACACTTCCACTCCATTTTTTGACTGGAATTAAGTGCTCTGAAACATACATCTTGCTGATCTCTTACTGGTGACAATTATGGATGATTTGTAACTCTCCTCTCAATTATCTTGATTTTCTACAATGAACCCGTCAAAAGTCTGTTAACATAAGAAATACTAAAACACTAATACAATCTGTGAGCGTCAAGATTGTTATTTTTTTAAGAATGCAAAGACACGCACAATTTCACCTCAGTTGATGGGCGACGGCCGCACAGGACGAATTGGCCAGAGGGCTGACAGCTGTGGACCCTTGAGAGCCAGAGATCTGCTGCCCCTACTGTCCTTCGGGGGCATCTCCAGCATGGGGATCAGAAGACGGAAGGTTGGTGGAAGCCTGTGTGAGGCCCCTCTGCAAAGAGCCCTGGTTTCTGTGGCCCACCTCCTCCTGTCCTCCTGGGAGACCTGGCCCAGAGCGGCCCCTCCCCCACCCGCAGCAACAGCAGGGGCGCCATCCACAGTGGGCCCCACTCAACCCGGTGAGCAGCTCTCCACTGGCCCGAGGGCGTCCCACGGAGGGCCGCTGCCCAGCTAAGAAGGACTTTGCAGAGGGTGGGGGCTCCACCTCCCCTCCCAGGCCTGGCCCCTGGCCC
The DNA here is from genome assembly GCF_041296235.1 of Equus asinus. NCBI lineage: Eukaryota > Metazoa > Chordata > Mammalia > Perissodactyla > Equidae > Equus > Equus asinus. The sequence goes on along the minus strand of NC_091799.1, from coordinate 53,376,539 downwards.
ATGGGGCACCTCAAAGATCAGCCGAGGCAGAAGCGACCTCAGGCCTGCATCTCTGTGACCTCCTCCTTTCGGTCTGCGCTGCCCGCCTACTTCAGTCTGCTCTGTGCTGACTGGGGGTTCCAGCACACAGCCTGCATTGTGCCTCCCACTTACTGGGTGTGCAGTGGGGAGTTCCAGCTCCAGTCAGGCGGAATTACCCTCAATCAGCAGTTCCCGAGCTTGGCACCACGGACGTGTGGGGCCAGGCTCATTCTTTGCTGGTGGTGGGTGAGGACCGTCATGGGCATCGCAGGCTACTGTGCAGCATCCTTGGGCTGACCCACTAGGTGCCACTAGTAACCCCCTCGCAAAATGTCCTGCACATTGCCCATGTCTCCCTGAGAGGGGTGGGGTGGGCAGCACTGCCCTGGTTGAGAACCGCAGCCCTAAATGAACGGGGGTGGTGCACAGGGCAGAGCGGTGGTCCCCCCACCTCCTCCCCGGAAACACCATCAGCCTCCAGCAGAGGAGGCAGCCTTTGCTTTGGGTCAGCTCCTCGGAGCTCCAGGCTGGAGCCAGACAGAGAAAGACAAATACCATATGATCTCATTTATATGTGGACTCTGAAAAAAAACAGACAAAGGATCCAAATGGATATTTGCTACGGACTGAATGTTTGTGTCTTCTCAAAATTTACGGGTGATGATGGTGTTAGGAGGTGGGGCCTTGGGGAGGTGATAAGGCCCTGAGGATGGAGGCCTGGTGAATGGCATTAGTGCCCTTATAAGAAAAGACACCAGAGGGATGATCTCGATCTCTCTCTCTCTCCTTCCTGCCACGTCAACATACAACCAGCAGACTGCCTTCTGTAAATCAGGAAGAGGGCCTTCACCAAGAACCTGGCTGTGACCTCAGACTCCCCAGCCTCCAGAACTGTGAGAAACAAATGTCTGTTGCTTCAGCCCCCCAGCTTATGGTGTATTTGCTATAGCAGCCCAAACTAAGACAGCACTTCTCCAAAGGCCATACAAACGGTCGACACGCACTCGAAGAGATGCTCAATCATTAAGGAAATGCAAATCAAGCACACCAGGAGATACCGCCTGGCACCCACCAGAATGGCTATAATCAAAAAGCCAGATAATAACAAATTTTGGCAAGGATGAATAAAAATTGGAACCCTCTTAATTGCTGGTGGGAATGTAAAATGGTGCAGCCACGTTGGAAGACAGCGTGGCAGCTCCTGAAAAAGTTAAACCTAGAGTTACTGTAGGACCCAGCAATTCCACTCCTAAATGTGTGTGCCATATGAAAGGAAAACATATGCCCACAAAAAATTTATTCTTGAATGTTCATTGGAACTTTTTTGTAATGGATCAAAAACTGGAAACAACCCCAGTGTCCATCAACAGGTGACCGGATGAACAAAGGTGGTATATCCATACAATGGAATATTATACACCCACAAAAAAGAATGGAGCTCTGATTCACACTGCAACATGGATGAACCTCAAAAACATCATGCTGAGTGAAAGAAGACAGACACGAAATGGCACATAGTATATTAGTCTGTTCATATGAAATGTCCAGAACAGGCAAATCCACACCTACAGAAGGTAGATTAGTGCTTGCCCAGACCTGGGGTTGTGAGTGTGGGGAAAACATGGCTGCCTGCTAAAGGGTGCAGTGATTCGTTTGGGGGGGGGGGTGATGAAAATGCTCTAAAATTGATTATGGTGGTGGTTTCACAACTCTGTGGATATACTAAAAATCATTGAATTATACGAATTAAATGGGTGAATTATATGGTATGTGGATTATATCTCAAAAAATCTGTAAAAAGGAATCGTGTAGGTAAAAGTAAAAAAGCAATGAGATCCACTATTGGGTGCTCACCGCCCAAGTTAAGGAATCGGCTGCTTCCTGATGTAACTTTCTTTCTGAAGTTACACAGAAGCTTTCACGTGGCAACTGCTGTCCTGTTTTCCGTCAGCGCCACCACCAGTGGACAGAGCCCTCACAACATTTCTTAGTTTTGAAAAACCTGAGTGTCACCACAGAAATCCTGGGTCCATTGTCCTTCAGCAACCAGTGTTGCTATTGAGGATTTGGACACCACCGACTTGCATTCCTGTTTTTCCTCTCTGCAAGTTTGAAAATCTTTAATCCCTAGTGTTCTGAAACGTATGCAGACTTGTCCAGTGGGACAGCCAGCTTCTAACATGGCCCCCATTGATTCCGCCGCCTGGTCCTCACGGCCCTGCGCTAGCCCTCTCCTTGAGTACCGTGTTCTAAGCAATAGAATACAGCCGCTTTGAGGGGATGCTGCTTCCACGCTCAGGGTCCAAAAGACTATTACTCCATCTTGCTGTCCCACCCTGTCTCGCGCTGACTTGGATTAAAGAAGCATCCGTGTTGGAGAGGGCCATGTGGCAAGGCGCTAAGGGTGACCTCCAGGCCACGAGGGACTGAGGGCCTCGGTGGAACAGCCCTTGACAAGGAACTGGATCCCGCCAGCACGTCAGGTGAGTTTGGAAACAGCTCATTCCCCAGTTGAGCCTTTGGAGAGACCCAGGCCCTGGTGTGCAGCTTGACTGCAATCTCGGGAGACGACGACGGAGACGACCCAGCTGACTTGCACCCAGATTCTTCACTCAAGAGAATCTCTAAGGCAATAAACATGTAGTCTTTTAATCTGTTACATTTGGGGGTCATTTGTTACAGAGTAACAAGTAGCTAATGCACCACTGTGGGCCTCTTCTTATTCAGTGGGCTGTGCCCTCAATGAGCTCTTTCAATCTTAGAAGTATTCTGGTCTTATTTCTTTTATACTTTCTTCCTGTTTCTTCCATCCAGAGAACTCCCACTGGTTGGATATGGAACTTCTTGGATAGAATCTTTATTAAAAAAAGAAATCTATTTTCCATTTCTGCCCTTTTTATTCTACTTTCTGGGAGAGTCTCATTATTTTATCTTCCAATTCTTATTGAATTTTTTGTTTTGGTCTTTTTTTCCTAATGTCCAAGACTTGTATTTTTTCCATCGTATCCCGCTCTTATTTTACAAATGCAAAATGTGCTTCCACGTCCCTGAGAGTGTTGTCAGTCCCACTTCTTGCTTGACTTTTGTGGAACTTCTACGATCCGCGGAGACCCGAGGCGATTAGTCTGTGTTGGAGAATGAGACAGGAAACGCCGAGGAGATGCTGTGTGTGCGCGTGTGCAGGCGGGAAGCGGGGAGGGTGCTTGGCATGACAGGCACGTGGGTATTTTCATTGAGAACCCCCAGGTACAGGAGTGGAAGCCTTTGCACTGGGGCCAATTGCTCAAGGGAAAAATGCCCCACTCTGAAGCCTGAGATCCGAACAGAAAGCTGACTGCTGGCATCCTGGCAGTGGGAGGGAGAGGGGCGTGTACACTGCACAGTGCGGTGTGGAATTTAACCGAAGCCCTGATTTCAGCTGGGCAGCCACCTTTGACGTCTGTGTTGTTTCTATAGACAGCGGGCTGTGTTTCTTGTAGGGAGGAGGGATGGGCACCTGAGAGCACGGCCCAGGGGCAGAGGCCCGGGGCTCCTCTCTTCCATACGAACTCTCGTTCCTCGTCTGTTCCTCTTCGGCCTCCTCCAACTGCGGGGCCTGGAAGCTCTAAGCTCTTCCCTACTCCAGCAGGATGCCAGGAGGCATGGGCAGGTGAAAAGAAGGCAGGAGGGAGGGAGAAGCCACCATTTTTCTTCTGCCGGTGGCCCAGCGACAGCAGACAAACACAGGCTCTGACGTTCAAGCCCCATCAGTGTTTTCCAAAGCAGTGGCGCGAGTTCCTGGGCACGGCGATGGCGGTGGCGGCGGAAGATCTGACCTGGGGCATCTCCACCCACTTCTCCTTCTCCCCGTGCTTCTCGGCCCTTCTGCCATGTCCCGGCATGAAGAACCCTCCGTGCTGGGGCTGCTCTGCGTTCCCCACTAACCGCTGGCTGTGTGTCCTCAGAAACCAGACTCCTCCCATCTTCTCTCCCAAATAGGTAGTGAGAGGACCGTGCTCACTCCTTCTGTCTTAATATTTTACTTATTACAGTGAAATAGATGTGATATTTGCCATTTTAACCTTTTTTAAGTGTAAGGTTGAGTGACATTTAATAAAGTCACAATGTTGTGCTACCATCACCACTATCTAGTTACAAAAATTTTCACCACCCCAAACAGAAACTCTTTATCTGTTAAGCAATCACTTCCCATCCTCCCCACCCCAGGCCCTGGCAACCTCTGTTCTCCTTTCTGTCTCTATGAATTGGCCCATTCTAGGGACCTCAGCTAAGTGGAATCACACAATACTTGTCGGTTTGTGTCTGGCTTGTTTCACTCAGAATGAGTGTTTCATTCCTTTTTATGGGTGAATAATATTCCATTGTGTGGATGGACCACATTTTGTCCGTCCATCATCTGCTGGCAGACATTTGGCTCCTTCCACCTCTGGCGAATGTGAACAGTGCTGCTGTGAACATGCATGTGTGACTTTGGGTGGAGTCCCTGTGCTGTAGACCGAATGGTTGTGTCCCCCCAAATTCATATGTTGAAATTCTAAGCCCCGAGGTGATGGTATTGGGAGGTGGGGCCTTTGGGAGGCGATCAGGTCACGAGGGCAGAGCCAGCATGAATGGGATTAGTGTCCTTATAAAAGGGACCCCAGAGAGCTCCCTCACCCCTTCTGCCATATGAGGACCCGGCAAGGAGATGCCACCTGTGAACCAGGAAGAGAGCTCTCACCCCACACCGAACCGGCCAGCACCTTGATCTCGGACTTCCAGCCTCCAGAACTGTGAGAAATACATTTCTTTTCTTTATAGGACGCCCAGTCTGTGGTATTCACTTACAGTAGCTCAAATGGACTAAGGCGATCTGTTTTCAACTCTTTTGGGCACATCCCTGCGAGAGGAATTGCAAAGGTGTTTCCTGACAGCGGGAGGGTGTGAACAGCTCTGACTTTCGGGCAGTGACGAGCACGGTGGTGAGGCGTCTCAGGGACGTGAAGTTCAATCCCTCTCTCCTGACTGAGAAGGGTCAGAAGAAGGAGCTGCAAGAGTTTCGGTGTGATGGCCAATTTGGGGTGTTGCGGGTGATGGAAGATGGTGGGGAAGCGAGGGGAGGCTATAACAGCTCCCACAGAGTCGGTCACTTCCTTCCCTGTGTGCCCCCAAGAAGAGCCAAGTCACCAGGGCGGCGCTGCCTCTGCTGTCAGTTCTTTGTTTTGTGGCCGTTTCCCCACCGGCGCAGCAAGAGCAGGATTCTCAGAGAGGACGCGAGCACCGCTTGGGTTGTGTCTTCTCGTCTCCCATCTGTTGTGATGGCCTCCCCAACCCCTCCTTCTAGAAGTTGTCACCAAACTGAAATGAAAACCTTAGTTTTCTGATTGTGGACGTGACATGTGTTCATTATAGAAAAAGGGAAATGTAGCCCCCGAGGGCGGAAGCCCCCTCATGCTCTGTCACTCAGACCATCGCAGTTGGCGTATTTGGTGTTCAGTTCCAGTCACCCTGCTCATTCTGGAAGTCTGGGAGGGCCCTCCCCAGTGTAGCACTCCACCTCCTCACATGCCCGCCTCTCCAGCAGGAGTGGGCAGCTCTTCTTTTGCATGAGAGCAATTCACAAAAAGCAAAACTGTTTCTCAGCCCACACCCCCTCGTTCAAAATGCTGACAGCTTTGGGTCTCAGGAAAAAATAAGTATGTTCTTTTAGAACTTAGATTTCCTACCTTATTGTTCAGATCAAGGGTCAGCAAACCTTTTCTGGGCCAGATGGTAAATATTTTGGGCTTTTCAGGCCAGACAGTCTCTGTCACAAAGACTCAACTCTGCCATTTAGTGTGAAAACAGCCACACTATCACACTATACACACACTATAACATACAGCATATGTACACAAATGGACGTGGCTGTGTGCCACTGAAATTTTACGTGCAAGCACAGGGGGAAATCTGGATTTGGCTTGAAGTCTGTAATTTGCCAACCCTGATTTAGATTTTTGTCAGAATTTGGGCTAATTCTCAGCCAAGTCATGGTTGCGAAGCAGCCACACAGAGCTGCCTGTTAGTCTTTTCTTCTGCAACGGGGTTGAGGTCAACAAATGAGTCTGACAAAGATGGTGTGACTGAGGGCGCAGCCAGAGAATGGGCCGGCCGCATCACAGGGCTTCTCACACAGTGCGGTGCTAAGCCCGGGATCAGTGGGCAATGCCCGGGCGCATTTTTGGTTGGTGGGGGTTCTACTGGCATCTGGTGGGCGGAGGCCAGGGATGCTGCTCAGCACGCTCAATGCGCAGGACGGTCCCACCAGAGAATGATCTGGCTCCAAATATCAACAGCGCTGAGCTTGAGGAATCGTAACTTAAACACGAGCATGACAATGTAGAAAGCCTATTTGCTGGAGCTCCGTCGTATGGATTTCTTAGTGGAAGTGTGACCCATGCAGATGAGAAAATATTTGACCAAAATGTTAAAGGAATGCAAAATGCAACAAGAACAACAAGCATGCCTCTCACCTCAGGGTCCCAGCCCCTGTCCTGCAGACAACTTCTCTCAATTCATTTTTGTTTATCTTTCCAGGTTCTTAGAAATTTTAACACAGAATCGTTCCATACCCTACAGACCTTTCGGTTTTCATTTAAAAAATCCTGGTGATTTTTCCATGTGATTCGTTTTCACAAGGCAGAGTTGTTCCTTAAATGGTTTAAAGTCTAGTTCCCAACACAACAGAGTATATTTTACATACCACCTGTTCATCTGCAGTCCTGTGGGGCCCTTGCTTAATTGAAGCCTGCAGCACATGCCCATTTTAGACGGTGGGAGGCATAATTTCACAATTATAAGTAGAGGCTAAAAGATGAAGGGAACTACAGGGAAGATGAATAGTCCAAAAGCTGCCATGAGAAAGAAGGGAAAAGAGCAGAGGGAAGAAGAAGCATACGGCAGAATATCAGACTCTTACGTCCTGAACACAGGGCAACCGTAGGGTTTGGCCTGAGCGCTAGAAGTGGGGATTGTCATTGGTGGAAATGGAGAAGGCTGCGGGAGGAGCAGGTTGCATTTGTGTGTGCCTACCACCGTCAGCAGTACCGTTCAGGGGTATACTGTTTCCTAGGGTTGTCATAACAAATTAAGACAAACTGGGAGACTTAAAACAATCGAAATGGATTTTTGCTATTCTGGAGGCCTGAAAACGGAAATCGAAGGTTGGCTCCTTCTGGAGGCTCTGAGGAGAAGCTGTCCCAGGCCTCTGTGCTGGCTTCTGGGGGCTGCCGGTGGTCCTTGGGGTTCCTTGGCTGGTATACATCGCTCCAATCTCTGCCTCTGTCATCACCTGCTCTTCTTTTCTCTGTCTTGTGTCTGTTTCCCCCTATCTTTTCCTATAAGTCATCTCTCACTGGATTTATGGCCCACCACCAATCCAAGATGACCTCGCTTTGAGATTCTTAGGGGAATTACCTTTGCAAAGACTCTTATTCCAAATTAGGTCTCATTCAGAGCTTCCAGATGGGGGAATCTTTTGGGAGCCACAATTCGACCCACTACAAGTGGTTTCTAGTACATTCAGAGAACTGCATAACCATCACCTCTATCTAGTTCCAGAATATTTCATCCCCTCAAAGCAAATTCCATGCCCGTTAGCAGTCACCTCCCATCTCCTCTCCCCCCAGCCCCCGGCAACCACTCATCTGCTTCTGTCTCGATGGATTTACCTGTGCTGGATATTCCATGAATCATACAGTGTGTGGCTTTTTATGTCTGGCTTCTCTCACTCGGCATGTTTTGCAGATTCGTCCACATTGTAGCGTGTGTCAGAGCGTCAGTCCTTTCTATAGCCAAGTAAGAGTCCAGTGTGTGGGTGCACCACATTCTGTTCACATAGTCACCCACAGATGGACATTTGGGTCGTTTCCACCTTTTGGCTGTTGTGAATAGTGCCGCTGTGAACAGTGGCACTCAAGGACTCTCTGAGTTTCTGGTTGCCCTTCGTTGGGGTCCATACCTAGATGTGAAATGGCTGAGTCATGTGGGAATTCTCTGTTTAACTTCTGGAGGAACTGCCACACCGTTTTCCACAGAGGCAGCACCACGGCCCTCGCTTCTGACACCTACTGTGAGTTGAAGCATTCCCAAAGCCATCCTCAGGTTTGACAGTTCACTAGAAGGACTCACAGAACCCACTGGAAGCTCTTATACTCGCGATTACAGTGAAAGGGTACAGATTAAAGCCAGGCCAGGAAAGAAATGCACAGGGAAGCCCCCAGCTGCCCTCTCCCAGGGGAATCACAGATGGTGATTCCTTCTCCCTGTCACCCCGTGTGACAATACACACCAATGCCGCCAACCTGGGAATCTCGCTTAAGCCTCGGTACTCAGAGTTTTGTTGGGGGCTGGTCACATACAGTGTGTGTGGCTGACTTTTATTTTCCAGTCCCTTCCAGAGGCAGTACTCACGCACCATGGCCCAAAGCCCTCAGGCATACAGACACTCCTATCGGGCGGAACATTCCAGGGGGTTAGAGGTCACCTCCCAAGAGCGGAGAGCAAAGGCCTGACCTCTCCTAGGCAAGGTTAATTCTTCACCACAGACACAGCTTGAAGAGTTTCGTCTGCTATTGTTTTCTCTCCTGTCTTCTTCCTGGAGTGTGAATAATTACCCTCTCCCCATTGTTTAAAATTTTTATTGAGGTAACAAATGCAAAACATAAAATTTGCTATCTTAACCATTTCTAAGCATCCAGTGCAGTAAAGTACACTCACACTGTCGTGCATCCATCTCCAGATCATCTTGCAAAACTGAAGCTGGGTCCCCATTAAACACTAACCCCCTGCCCCTGCCCCTGCCCCCGTTCCTAGAAACCTCCATTCTACTTTCTGTCTCCACGAATTTGACCACTCTAGGAGCCTTGTATAACTGGAATCATACAGTTTTATCCTTTTGTAACTGGCTTATTTCACTGAGCATAATGTCCTCAAGGTTCATCCACGTTGTAGCACGTGTCACAATTTTGTTCCTTTTTAAAGCTGAATAATATTGCACTGCATGGATGGACCACATTGTGCTTCTCCATTCATCTGTCAAGACCACTTGGGCTGCTTCCATCTTTTGGCCATTATGGATGGTGCTGCTGTGAACATGGGTGTGCAAACTTCTCTTCAAGATCTTGCTTTTATTTCTTTTGGATATATATCCCAAAGTAGAATTTCTGGATTGTTGCATGGTAATTACATTTTTAGCTTTTTGAGGAACCACCATACTGTTTTCCACAGTGGCTGCAGCATTTTACATTCTCACCAACAGTGCACAAGATTCCAATTTGCCCACATCCTCACCAACAGCTATTTTCTTTTCTTTTCTTTTCTTGTCTTTTTGAGGAAGATTAGCCCTGAGCTAACTACCGCCAATCTTCCTCTTTTTGCTGAGGAAGACTGGCCCTGAGCTAACATCCATGACCATCTTCCTCTATTTTATGTGTGGGACGCCTACCACACCATGGCTTTTGCCAAGCGGTGCCATGTCTGCACCCGGGATCTGAACCGGTGAACCCTGGGCTGCCGAGAAGTGGAACATGTGAACTTAACCGCTGCATCACCAGGCAGGCCCCTAGTTTCTATTTTTTGATAGTAGCCATCCTGATGGGTGTAAAGTGGTATCTCATTATGGTTTTGATTTGCATTTCCCTAATGATTACTGACTGAGCATCTTCATATGCTCATTGCCATCTGTATATCACCTTTGGAGAAATGTCAATTCAAGTCCTTTCCCCATTTCTTTAATCAGGTTATTTGGGGGTTTTTGTTGTTGAGTTGTAGGAGTTCTTTATATATTTTGGATATTAAGGCCTTATCAGATAGACATTTTGCAAATATTTTCTACCATTTCATAGGTTGCCTTTGTGCTCTTTTGATAGTGTCCTTTGACAGACAGAAGTTTTTTTAATTTTTTTTTAAGATTTTATTTTTCCTTTTTCTCCCCAAAGCCCCCTGGTACATAGTTGTAAATTTTAGTTGTGGGTCCTTCTAGTTGTGGTATGTGGGATGCTGCCTCAGCGTGGCTTGATGAGCGGCAGTAGGTCCGTGCCCAGGATCCGAAGCTGTGAAACCCTGGGCCGCTGAAACAGAGCGTGTGAACTTAACCACTGGACCACGGGGCTGGACTCCAGAAGTTTCTGATTTTGATGCAGTCCACTTGATCTGTTTTGACTTTTGTTACTTGTGCTTGGATGTTGTATCCAGAAAATTCTTTCTAAATCCAACGTCATGAAGCTTTTCCCCTACGTTTTCTTCCTTGTGTTTTATTGTTTAAGGTCTTATGTTTAGGTCTTTGATCATTTTGAGTTAATTTCTGTATGTGGTGCTAAATAACTGTTCACCTTTGTTATTTGCGTGCGGAGATGCAGTGTTCCCAGCACTGTTGACTGAAGAGGCTGTCTCTTCCCCACTGAATGGTCTTGGCGTTGTTGAAAGTCGTTGGACCATGTGTGCGAGAGTTAATCTCTGCGCTCTCCGATTCCATGGGTCCGTAAGTCTGTCTTTATGACAGTACCATCCTGTTTTGATTATTTTAACTTTGTACAAGTTTTGAAGTCAGAAAATGTGAGGCCTCCAACTTTGTTCTTCTCTTTTAAGACTTTTTCTTTCATCTACGTCGGGTCTCTTGAGGTTCCATATGAATTTTAGGATGAATTTTACTATTTCTCTAAAAAACGCTGTTGGGATTTTGATAGGGATCGTGTTGACTCTGAGGTCACTTTGGGTAATGTTGATATCTTAACGACATGAAGATTTCCAATCTATGAACATGAGATGTCTTTCCATTTATTTGTGTCTTCTCTAATTTATTTCAGCAATGTTTTTTTAGTTTTCAGATTATAAGTCTTTTGCCTTGTTGGCTAAGTTTATTCCTAAGTATTTTATTCTTTTTTTTTTTTTTAAAGATTGGCCCTGAGCTAACATCTGTTGCCAATCTTCTTCTTTTTTCTTCTTCCTCTCCCCAAAGCCCCCAGTACATAGTTGTATATTCTAGTTGTAGGTCCTTGTGGTTGTGCTATGTGGGACGCCGCCTCAGCGTGGCCTGATGAGCCATGCTAGGTCCGTGCCCAGGATCCGAACCTGCAAAACCCTGGGCCGCTGGAGCAGAGTGTGCGAACTTGACCACTTGGTGACGGGGCTGGCCCTAGTATTCTATTCTTTGTGATGCTATTGTAAATGGAATCGTTTCTTAATTTCCCTTTTGTTTTTTTTGTTTTTTTTAATTATTTTTTATTGAGTTGATAGGTTACACTCTTGCAAAATTTCAGTTGTACATTATTGTCTGTCAGTCGTGTTGTAGGTGCACCCCTTCACCCTTTGTGCCCACCCCCCACCCCCCCTTTCCCCTGGTAGCCACTAAGCTGTTCTCTTTGTCCACATGTTTAATTCCTCATATGAGTGGAGTCATACAGAGATTGTCCTTCTCTATCTGGCATATTTCACTTAACATAATTCCCTCAAGGTCCAGCCATATTGTTGCAAATGGGACGATGTTGTTCTTTATTACGGCTGAGTAGTATTCCTTTGTGTGTGTGTGTGTGTATATATATATATATATATATGTATATACCACGTCTTCTTTATCCAATCATCTGTTGATGGGCACTTAGGTTGCTTCCACGTCTTGGCTATTGTAAATAATGCTGCAGTGAACACAGAGGTGCATGGGACCTTTGGAATTGCTGATTTCAGGTTCTTTGGATAGATACCCAGTAGTGGGATAGCTGGATCGTATGGTATTTCTATTTTTAATTTTTTGAGGAATCTCCATACTGTTTTCCATAGTGGCTGCACCAGTTTGCATTCCCACCAGCAGTGTATGAGGGTTCCTTTTTCTCCACAACCTCTCCAACATTTGTTACTATTTGTTTTAGTTATTTTTGTCATTCTAATGGGTGTAAGGTGATATCTTGGTGTAGTTTTGATTTGCATTTCCCTGATGCACAGCGATGATGAACATCTTTTCATGTGCCTATTGGCCATCCGTGTATCTTCTTTGGAGAAATGTCTGTTCATGTCTCCTGCCCATTTTTTGATCGGGTTGTTTGATTTTTTGTTGTTGAGTTGTGTGAGTTCTTTATATATTATGGATATTAAGCCTTTGTCAGATGTATTACTTGCAAATATTTTTTCCCAGTTAATGGGTTGTTTTTTTGTTTCAATCCTGTTTTCCTTTGCCTTGAAGAAGCTCTTTAGTCTGATGAAGTCCCATTTGTTTATTCTTTCTATTGTTTCCCTTGTCTGAGAAGACATAGTGTCTGAAAAGATCGTTTTAATACTGATGTCAAAGAGTGTACTGCCTACATTTTCTTCTAGAAGCCTTATGGTTTCAGATCTCAGCTTTAGGTCTTTGATCCATTTTGAGTTTATTTTGATGAATGGTGAAAAAGAAGGGCCAATTTTCATTTTTTTCTATGTGGCTTTCCAGTTTTCCCAGCCCCATTTGTTGAAAAGACTTTCTTTTCTCCATTGTATGCCCTCAGGTCCTTTGTCGAAGATTAGCTGTCCACAGATGTTGGTTTTATTTCTGGGCTTTCAATTCTGTTCCATTGATCTGTGCCCCTGTGTTTGTACCAGTACCATGCTGTTTTGATTATTGTAGCTTTGTAGCATGTTTTGAAGTTAGGGATTGTGATGCCTCCAGCTGTGTTCTTTTTTCTCAGGATTGCTTTAGCAATTCTGGGTCTTTTGTTGCCCCATATGAATTTTAGCATTCTTTGTTCTATTTCTGTGAAGAATGTCATTGGGATTCTGACTGGGATAGCGTTGAATCTGTAGATTGCTTTAGGTAGAATGGACATTTTAACTATGTTTATTCTTCCAGTCCATGTGCATGGAATGTCTTTCCATCTCTTTACGTCGTCATCCACTTCTTTCAGAAAAGCCTTGTAATTTTCATTGTACAGGTCTTTCACTTCCTTAGTTAAATTCACCCCAAGGTATTTTATTCTTTTTGTTGCAATTGTGAATGGTATTGTGTTCTTGAGTTCTTTTTCTGTTAGTTCATTATTAGAGAATAGAAATTGTACTGATTTATGTAAATTGATTTTATACCCTGCAACTTTGCTGTAGTTGTAGATTACTTGTAAAAGTTTTCCAATGGATTCTTTGGGGTTTTTTATATCATGTCGTCTGCAAACAGTGAGAGTTTCACTTCTTCCCTCCCTATTTGGATTCCTTTTATTCCGTTTTCTTGCCTAATTGCTCTGGCCAGGACCTCCAGTACTATGTTAAATAAGAGTGATGATAGAGGGCATCCTTGTCTCGTTCCTGTTCTCAGGGGGATGGTGCTCAGTTTTTGCCCATTGAGTGTGATGTTGGCTGTGGGTTTGTCATATATGGCCTTTATTATGTTGAGGTAGTTCCCTTCTATGCCCATTTTGTTCAGAGTTTTTATCATAAATGGCTGTTGGATCTTGTCAAATGCTTTCTCTGCATCTGTTGAGATGATCATGTGGTTTTATTCCTCAGTTTGTTGATGTGGTGTATCATGTTGATTGATTTGCAGATGTTGAACCATCCCTGTGTTCCTAGTATGAATCCCACTTGATCATGATGTATGATCCTTTTGATGAATTGCTGAATTCGGGTTGCCAAAATTTTGTTGAGAATTTTTGCGTCTATGTTCCTCAGCGATATTGGCCTGTAGTTCTCCTTTTTTGTGCTGTGCTTGTCAGGCTTTGGTATCAGCGTGATGTTGGCCTTATAGAATGTGTTAGGAAGTGTTCCATCCTCCCTAATTTTTTGGAATAGCTTGAAAAGGATAGGTATTAAATCCTCTCTGAAAGTTTGGTAGAATTCCCCCAGGAAAGCCATCTGGTCCTGGGGGTTTATTCTTTGGGATGCTTTTGATTGCTGTTTCAATCTCTTTGCTCGTGATTGGTCTGTTCAAATGTCTGCTCCTTCTTGAGAGAGCTTTGGGAGATTGTAGGAGTCCAAGAATTTATCCATTTCCTCTAGGTTATCCCTTTTTCTGGCATAGAGTTTTTCATAGTATTCTCTTATAATCCGTTGTATTTCTGCGGAGTCTGTTGTTATTTCTCCTCTTTCATTTCTGATTTTGTTTATTTGAGCTTTCTCTCTTTTTTTCTTTGTAAGTCTGGCTAGGGGTTTGTCCATTTTATTTATCTTCTCAAAGAACCAGCTCTTTGTTTCATGGATCCTTTCTACTGCCTTTTGTGTTTCAATAGCATTTATTTCTGCGCTGATTTTTATTATTTCTCTCCTTCTGCTGACTTTGGGCTTTGTTTGTTCTTCTTTCTATAATTCACTTAGGTGTAGTTTAAGATTGCTGATTTGGGATTTTTCTTGTTTGTTAAGGTGTGCCTGTAGTGTGATGAATTTTCCTCTTAATACAGCTTCTGCTGCATCCCATATGAGTTGGTATGGCATGTTATCATTTTCATTTGTCTCCAGGTATTTTTTGATTTCTTCTTTAATTTCTTCAATGATCCATTGCTTGCTCAATAGCATATTGTTTAGTCTCCACATCCTTGTGCCTTTCTCAGCTTTTTCTTGTAATTAATTTCTAGCTTTACAGCAGTATGATCGGAGAAGATGCTTGTTATTATTTTAATTTTTTTAAATTTGTAGAGTCTTGCCTTGTTTCCCAACATTGTTCTAATCTTGAGAGTGTTCCATGCATGCTTGAGAAGAATGTCTATTCTGCTGTTTTGGGATGGAGTGTTCTATATATGTCTATTAAGTCCAACTGTTTTAGGTTTTTGTTTAGCTCCAGTGTTTCTTTGTGGATTTTCTGTCTGGATGATCTGTCCATTAATGTGAGTGGGGTGTTGAGGTCCCCTACTATTATTGTGTTATTTTTGATATCTTCTTTTAGGTTTGTTAATAGTTGCTTTATGAACTTTGGTGCTCCTGTGTTGGGTGCATAGATATTTATAAGCGTTATTTCTTCTTGATGAAGTGTCCCTTTGATCCTTATATATTGGCCCGCTATGTCTCTCTTTACCTGCCTTATCTCAAAGTCTGTTTTGTCTGATATAAGTATTGCGACACCTGCTTTCTTTTGTTTGCTATTAGCTTGGAGTATTGTCTTCCACCCCTTCACTCTGAGCCTGTGTTTGTCCTTGGAGCTGAGGTGTGTTTCCTGGAGACAACAAATTGTTGGATTGTTGGATTTTGCCACTCTGTGTCTTTTTATTGGAGAGTTCAGTCCGTTTACATTGAGGGTGAGTATTGATGCGTGTGGGCTTAATGCTGTCATTCTGTTGCTCGTTTTCCGGTTTTCCTGTTTTTCCTTTGTTTCTCGTCCTGTGTGTTTTTGCCTACCCAGTGACTTCTGCAGTTTCTTATGCTGGGTTTCTTAGATTTTTTCCTTACTTATGTTTTGTGTCTCTGTTCTGTTTTTTAGTTTAGTGGCTACCCTGAAGTCTGTATTTAGAATCTCGTTATAACATAGTCCATTTTCTGGTTGTGTCTTACTTCCTTAGCCTAGAGTGTTTCAGTCCCTTTCCTCCTCCCCTCCTAAATTATTATTTTCATATCTTATTCCAACTTGTGTTGTGAATTTGTGGTTAGAGTGATAAGATTGTCTTTGCTTTGGTGATTTCCTTCCCTTTATCCTAATGCTATAGTTGTATATTTGCTATCCTATTCCGATTCTATCTGTCTCCCTTCTCTGTGTTTTGTGACCCCCTTACTCCCTTTTTTTTTTTCAGTTATGAGAGCCTCCTTGAGAATTTCTTGTAGTGGAGGTCTTGTGACTACAAAGTCCCTTAGCTTTGTTTGTGTGGAAAAGATTTAATTTCTCCCTCATATCTGAAGGATATTTTTGCTGGATAGAGTATTCTTGGCTTAAGATTTTTATCCTTTAAAGTTTTGAATATGTCACTCCAATCTCTCCGAGCTTGTAAGGTTTCTGTAGAGAAATCCACTGAAAGTATGATAAGGGCTCCTTTGTAGGTTATTTTCTTCTGCCTTGCTGCCCTGAGTATTCTTTCTTTGTCATTCATTTTTGCCATTTTTACTACTATATGCCTTGCAGTAGGTCTTTTTACATTGACAAATCTAGGAGATCTGAAAGCTTCCTCTGCATACATTTCTCTCTCAATCCCTAGACTTGGGAAGTTCTCTTCTATTATTTCTTTGAGCACACTTTCTGCTCCATTTTACTTTTCCACGCCCTCAGTAATTCCGATGATTCTTAAGTTGCATTTTCTCATTGAGTCAGCTATTTCTTGGAGATTTTCTTCAGTTTTCTTAATTCTTAGTTTTCTTTCTTCCTCTGTCTGGAGCCATTCAGCCTGTCTATCTTCGATTATGCTAATTTTCTCCTCGATGTTGTCTATATGGGCCTTCAGGGAATCCGTATTCTGTTCTATCTGATCCATTGTATTTTTCATCTCTAGCATTTCTGATTGATTCTTCTTTATAGTTTCAATCTCTTTTGTGAAGTAACTCCAGAACTCGTTGACTTGTTTCTCTCTATTTCCCTTTACTTCACTGAATATTTTGAGGATAGCTATTTTGAACTCATCTTCACTTAGTTTACCCATTTCCAAGCCCTCAGGAGCTAGTTCTGTATTTTTATTGTTTTCCTTCTGGTCTGGAGCTTTTATAAATTGCTAGATGGTAGAGGAGCGGTTTTTGTGCATGATGCTATTATTCGGCTGCAATTACAGCCTGTCGCCACTAGATGGGGGTCGAGAGGCTTGTTTTCTGAGCCCTGAGCCATCAACCGCGATGGCGCGGGCCGCGTGGGTTGGGGGGAGGAGGGGCACTTTCACTCAAGCTGACCTGGATTGGATCAGCTCTAGCTCTGGTCTCCCGGGGCCCTGGCTTGCTGGGGTTCCCCCACAGGAAAGCTTTCCACCGTTAGTGGCTTTCTGCTGCTCGGGAGGTGGGAGTCCTGGACGATCCCCCGATGGGTGGCCCCTCCCTGGCTCCTTTTTGCACCCACGGCAGTGATCCCCGTCTCTAGGGGAGGGAGAGAAGTTCTCTCCTACCTGTTCCAGCTCCTCCCAGGGCAGCTCCAGCCTCTCTGACCTCCGTCGTTTGGCTGCTGTGGGTCTCTGACGGTTTCTGTTACTAGGATTTTTTTTTTTTTTTTTTTGGTTGGAAAGCAGCTGCTCTTGTTGGTTGTACTTTGGAGGGGAGAGAGTCCCGGGTGAGCTCACGCCGCCATGTTGCTGACATCCCAGATTTTCAGGATTGTATTCTTGAGTTGTCTTTCTATTAGTTTGTTATTAGAGTATAGAAATGCAACGGATTTTTGTACATTGATTTTGTACTCTGCAACTTTGCTGTTGATTATTTCCAATAGTTTTCTGGTGGATTCTTTAGGGTTTTCTATATATAAAATCATGTCATCTGCAAACAGTGAGAGTTTCACTTCTTCATTGCCAGTTTGGGTCCCTTTTATTTCTTTTTCTTGCCTAATTGCTCTAGCCAAAACCTTCAGTACTATGTTGAATAGGAGTGGTGAAAGTGGGTACCCTTGTCTTGTTCCTATTCTCAGAGGGATGGCTTTCAGTTTTTTCCGTTGAGTATGATGTTGACTGTGGGTTTGTCATATATGGCCTTTATTATGGTATAGTACTTTCCTTCTATGCCGATTTTATTGAGTTTTATCATAAATGGATGTTAGGACTTATCAAATGCTTTCTCTGCATCTATTGAGATGATCATGTGGTTTTTATTCCTCATTTTGTTAATGTGATGTGTCACTTTGATTTGTGGATGTTGAACCATCCCTCTGTCCCTGATATACATCCCACTTGATCATGGTGTATGATCCTTTTAACATATTGCTGTATTTGGTTTGCCAATGTTTTATTGAGGATTTTTGCATCTATGTTCCTCAGCGATATTGGCCTGTAATTTCGCTTCTTTGCATTGTCTTTATCTGGTTTTGGGATCTGGGTGATGTTGGCCTTGTAAAATGTGTTAGGTAGTGTTCCGTCTTCTTCAATTTTTTGGAATAGTTTGAGGAGGATAGGTACTAAATCTTCTCTGAATGTTTGTTAGAATTCTCCAGAGAAGCCATCTGGCTCTGGACTTATATTTTTTGTGAGGTTTTGGTTACTATTTCAATCTCTTTACTTGCGTTTGGTCTATTCAGGTTCTCTATTTTTTCTTGGTTCAGTTTTGGGAGGTTGTATGAGTCTAAGAATTTATCCATTCCTTCTAGATTGACCAATTTGTTGACATATAGTTTTTCATAGTATTCTCTTATAATCCTTTGTATTTCTGTGGTATCTGTTGTAATTTCTCCTCTTTCATTTCTAATTTTATTTATTTGAGGCTTCTCTCTTTTTTTCTTAGTGAGTCTGGCTAAGGGTTTGTCAATTTTGTTTATCTTCTCCAAGAATCACCTCTTAGTTTCATGGATCCTTTCTACTGTGTTTTTGGTCTCAGTTTCATTTATTTTGGCTCTAATTTTTATTTTCCTCCTGCTGACATTGGGCCTTGTTTGTCCTTTTTCTAATTCTGTTAGGTGTAGTTTAAGATTGCTTATTTGAGATTTTCCTTGTTTGTTAAGGTGGGCCTGTATGGCTATGAGTTTCCCTCTTAGGACCGCTTTTGCTGCATCCCATATGAGTTGATATGGTGTGTTTACGTTTTCATTTGTTTCCAGATATTTTTGATTTCTACTTTAATTTCTTCCATGATCCATTGGTTGTTCAGTAGCATGTTGTTTAATCTCCACGTGTTTGTCTCTTTCCCAGCTTTTTTCTTATAGTTAATTTCTAGTTTCATAGCATTATGATCAGAAAAGATGGTTGATACAATTTCGCTCTTCTTAAATTAATTGGGGCTTGCCTTGTTTCCCAACATATGGTCTCTCTTTGAGAATGTTCCACGTGCACTTGAGAAGAATGTGTATTTTGCTGTTTTTGGATGCAGCGTTCCATGTATATGTATATTAAGTCCATCTGGTCTAGTTTTTAGTTTAGTTCTATTATTTTCTTATTGACTTTCTGTCTAGTGGATCATTGATGTAAGTGGGGTGTTAAGGTCCCCTACTGTTATTGTGTTCCTGTTAGTATCTCCTTTTAGGTCAATTAACAGTTGCCTTATGGACTTTGGTGCATCTGTGTTAGGCACATATGTATTTATAAGTGTTATCTTCTCTTGGTGGAATGTCCCTTTTATCGTTATATACTGCCCCTCTTTGTCTCTCATTGCCTGTTTTATCTTGAAGTCTACTTACTCTGACATTAGTATGGCAACACCTGCTTTCTTTTGTTTGCCATTAGCTTGGAGTATCGTCTTCCATCCCTTCACTCTGAGCCTGTGTTTGTCTTTGGAGCTGAGCTGTGTTTCCTGGAGGCAGCATATTGTTGGGTCTTGTTTTTTAATCCACCCACCAGTCTTTTTCTTTTGATTGGAGAATTCAATCCATTTACATTTAGAGTGATTATTGATATATGAGGACCTAATGCTGCCATTTTATCACTTGTTTTCCAGTTCTTCTGTATTTCCTTTATTTCTCATTTCTTATATTGTGGACTGCCAATTCAGTTTGGTGGCTCTCTGTGCTGGTTTTCTCAGTTCTCTCTTTATTTATCATCTGTGTCTCTGTTCTGATTTTTTGTTTAGTGGTTACTGTGAGATTTGTATAAAAGATCTCGTAGATGAGATAGTCCATTTTCTGGTAGCCTCTTATTTCCTTAGGCTAAGGTGATTCCATCCCTTTCCTCTTCCTCTTCTAAGTTACTGTTGTCACAACTTATTCCATTTTGTATTGTGAGTTTGTGGTTAAAATGAAGTGATTATGTTTCTTCTGGATGTTTTCCTTCCATTTATCTTTAATGTTATAATTAAGTATTTGCTAATCTGTTCTGATAACGAGTTGCAATTTTCTGGTTTTGTCTGCCTATTTATCTCCTTGTTCTAGGCTTTGTAAACCCTTTCTTTTTTTTTCAGGTTTGAGAGGCTTCTCGATTGTATCTTGTGTGTGTGTGTGTGGGGGTCTTGTGGCAATGAACTCCCTCAGCTTTGTTTATCTGGGAAAGTTTTCATTTCTCCATCATATCTGAAGGATAGTTTTGCTGGATAGAGTATTCTTGGCTGAAAGTTTTTGTCTTTCAGAATTTTGAATATATCGTTCCACTCTCTCCCAGCCTTACAGTTTCTGCTGAGAAATCTGCTGAAATCCTGATGGGGTTCCTTTGTCGGTTATTTTCTTCTGCCTTGCTGTCCTTAATATGTTTTCTTTGTCCTTGACTTTTGCCAGTTTTACTACTATATTTTGGAGAAGGTCTTTTTATGTTGATATAATTAGGAGTTCTATTATCTTATTTTACTTGTAGTTCCAGCTCCTTCCCCAGGTTTGGGCAGTTCTCAGCTATTATTTCTTTGAACAAGCTTTCTGCTCCTTTCTCCCTCCCTTCTCCCTCTGGAATACCTATAATTCTTATGTTGCATTTCCTAATTGAGTCAGATATTTCTCAGAGAATTTCTTCATTTCTTTTTAGTCTTAGTTCTCTCTCCTCCTCCATCTGAAGCATTTCTATATTCCTATCCTCTGAATTGATAATTCTATCATCCATTATATCAGCTCTGTTACTTAAGAACTCCAGATTTTTCCTTATCTCATTCATTGTGGGTTTTTTTTTTTTTTGGAGGAAGATTAGCCCTGAGCTAACATCTGCTGCCAATCCTCCTCTTTTTGCTGGGGAAGACTGGCCCTGAGCTAACATCTGTGCCCATCTTCCTCTACTTCATATGTGGGACGCCTACCACAGCATGGCATGCCAAGCAGTGCCATGTCCGCACCTGGGATCCAAACTGGCGAACCCCAGGCCACCAAAGCAGAACGTGTGCACTTAACCTCTGCACCAGCAGGCTGGCCCCCATTGTGTTTTTCATCTCCAACATTTTTGATTGGTTTTTGTTTATAGTTTCAAACTCTTCTGTGAAGAATTCCCTCTGTTAATTTCATTGCTGATTTCGTTGAACTATCTTTCTGAATTTTCTTGTAACTCGTTGAGTTTTTTTATGATAGCCATTTTGAATTCCTTGTCATTTAGATTGTAGATTTCTGTGCCTTTAGGATTGATTTCTGGGTGTTTGCCTTTTTCCTTCTGGTTTGGAGTATTCATATATTTTTTATTATTTGATGGGGTTGATTCGTGCCATTGTGTGGTGATAGTATCTGGTCGCAGATTCCACCTGCCGCCACTGGAGGGCGGGCAGGAGCTGTGCGTTCTGAGCCCACTGTGATCCCTGGTTGCTGTGCCTGTCTGAGCCTGGGTCAGTCCTTGGGCCCACAGTGGCACTGTGGACTCCGCTACTGAATGGAAAAAAGATCACATGGGGGCTCAGGGTTGCTGCCACCTGCTCCCACAGTCCTGGTGAGACACGCTCCCCCCTTTGGGGCCTCAGTGATACCACAGGTATTTGTGGCAGCCAGGAGCTCATTCGCCTGGGCACACAGATCTGCCACTTCCTCCTAGGTTGCGCCAGCCATTATGCTTGGTAGGCAGGGCCTTCCCACTGGGTCCGAGCCTGGGCCGTTCCCTGGGGTCTTCGGTGGCACTAGGGGCTCTCCTACCAGATGGGAGAGTGATCACACAGGAGCTCAGGGTGGCTGTCACCTGCTCCCGCAGTCCTGCCAAGACGCGCTCCCACTCTCAGGGCCGCAGTGGTGGTGTGGGTGCTCCAGCTACAAGAACAGTCACACGCGTGCACAGGGCTGCTGGGGGGCCAGAGAGTTCACCCAGCTCCGCCACCTCCCCAGGGCAGTGCATCCCCCTTCAGGTGTGTATCTGTGCGCATCTCACAGGCGTCTTGTTGTGCTGTGTGGGTGTCCTCTGTGCATCAGTGAATGTCTATTTAGTTGTGGTTCCAAGGGGGAGAGACAAAGGGAACAGCTCACTCTGCCATGTTGCTGATGTCTTTATTTTGTTGAACATTTAATGTCCTTTTTGTTTCATTACTCCACTGGGGCTGCCACAGCAAATGCCCACAAACCGGGAGGCTTCAAACCACAGGAATTTGTTCTCTCACGGTTCTGGAGGCCAGGAGTCTGCGATCCAGGTGTGGGCAGGGCCAGGCTCCCTCCAAAGGCTCTAGGAGAGGGTCCTTCCTGCCTCTTCCAGCTTCTTGGGGCCCCAGACATCCTTGACTTGTGGCCACATCACTCCAATCTCTCCTCCGTCTTCACATGGCCGTCTTCCCTCTGTATCTGAATATCCGTCTTCGTGTAAGGACACCTGTCATTGGATGAAGGGCCCACCCCACTCCAGTAGGACCTCATCTTAGCTGATTACATCTGTAAAGACCCTGTTTCAATTAAGATCACATTCACGGGTGCCAGGGGTGAGGACTTGGACATACGTTTCTGGGAGACATAAGCATGCCCTAAGTGACTGGTCACCTCTCGATTCAGCATCTTTCTCCCCTAAACTGGGCAGAACACACACTGCCACGGTTTGCATCTCTGAACCTGTATTTTGAGTGGTCCTGTGTCTACATTCGTCCTGAGAGCCATTCATGTTTCTGATTACGGCCATTCAGGGCTGAGGGATGGCTTTCTCTTGTCACACACTCTGTGATGCCTTAAATGCTTATTTCCAAGCAGCAGGGGCACCTCCCTGGGTCCCGAGGCCATGTGGCCAAAGTCTTCCATTCCCACTTGGCCTTGAAGCATGGTCCTGGAGAAGGCCACAGGTTGTCCATCTTTCCACAGTGACCCATCCGGCGAGGAGACGCTCAGTGTGCAGGCCCCCTACTGCATCACCAGCTGGGTGGGCGAGGCTGTGGGTCTGTCCACTGCTTGGGGCCTGGGTGTCGCTGAGCCCACCCTGCTGAAGACCTTCAAGTCCTTCTTGGTAGACTTCACACTGCCCCCCAGCGAGGTCCGCGGGGAGCAGGCCAAGATCCCGCTCAGCATCTACAACTACAAGGGCACCTGTGCCGAGATACTGAAACCTCCCCTGACAGCCTTCCCTGTTCTGGGGTCGGGGCAGCATCCATGGTGTCAGGAGGCGGGGGTGGGATGGGGTCATCCTGAAGGGGCAGCATCTGCGATACTGGGGAGGCAGGGATGGGATGGGGTCAGTTTTAATTCACCAGCCATCTAAGTTGGGGCTGGGTGGGGATGCGTGCATGGGGTGGGGAGGAGTCAGGGGTGACAGATGTGATGGAGCCACTGTCTCTGAGTCCTGGCCTGCACGGTGTGGTGGGACATGTATTACACGTAATGCCATGGAGCAGAGGTTGGCAAACTTTCTCTGTAAAGGGCCAGATAGTAAATATTCAGTCTTTGCCAGCCAGATGGTCTCTGTCGGACCTACGCAACTTGGCTGTTGTAGCGGGAAAGCAGCCGTAGATGATGCATACATGAGTGGGCGTGACGGGGAGCCCATAAATTTTCATTTCCAGACACTGAAATTTGAACTTTATATAATTTTCATGTGTCACAGAATATCATTCTTCTTTTGATTTTTATTTCCCCCAATCACTTAAAAACTGTAAAAACCATTCTTAGCTCCCTGGCCTTACAGAAATGCGTGATGGGTCAGATTTGGGTCATGTTGTGCCTACACTGGACACAGAGGCAGGAAATCCTGGAGGTCAAGAGAGTGGGAGCTCTGAATCCAGTTTCTACTTACAAGCTCCCCGACCTTGGCCGAGATATTCAACCTGATGGTATGTCGGTTTGCACGGACGTCAGGGAGAGGGTGGCCCGCCCGTGGTTAGAGTGTGAGTGGGTTAATGCGCGTAGGTGCTCAGAACAGTGACCATGGACGTCCCGCGGACCTTGCTGGTGCTGTTATGGGGGGTTCTGTGCCTGCAGGGGCCATGCAGTGGGGCCCTGGCTCCCTCTCGGAGGCAGTAAAAAAGGCTACCGTCTCAGTTTGTTGTGGCTGCTATAACCAGGTAGCACAAACTGGGTAGCTGAAAACAATAGAAATTTCTTCTCTCCTGTTTCCAGAGGCCAGAGTCCAAGGCCAGGGTGTGGGCGGGGCTGGCTCCTTCTGGAGGCTCTGAGAGAGGGTCTGCAGGCTGCTCTCCTGGCTGCTGGCAGCTTCCGGCAACCCTTGGCGATCCTGGGCTTGCGGCTGCATCACTCCCATCTCTGCCTCCGTCTCCACATGGCCTTTTTCCCTCCGTGTCTTCACCTCGTCTTCCCTCTGTGAATGTCTCTGAGTCCACATTTCCTCTTATAAAGATCCCAGTCATGTTGAATTAGGGTTCACCCTATTGACCTCATCGTAACTTGACGACATCTATAGAGACGCTATTTCGAAACAAGGTCCCATTTACAGGTACTGGTGTTAGGACTTCAGTGTATCTTTTGGGAGGACACAATTTAACCCACAACAGCTCCCCTGGGGAGGTGGGACTGGGGGTGACTTTGGAGGCTGGAGGGGATTTCAGATTCTGGTGATGTGGAGGGATGGAAGGCAAGGTGGAGGGACCCTTGAGAACGCAGATCAGGTGGGGGCACAATGGGGAGGTGGTATTTGGGGGGCCTGTGCATCGTGCAGCTCAGGGAGGCCAGGGGCACCTGTCCTCCCCACCCTTGTCATCTTCGCGCACTGTCTCAGCCTGGGTATCCGATCGTGAATGGAGGGAGGGAGGGGAGAAGGCTGTCCATGCTTAGGGGCAGCCATCAGGGGTGGGGGTTGGGGGCCGAGGCGGCGGGTAGAGGGGTGACCGGGGGGCAGGGTCAGGAGTCCGACTGGAGCGAGGCTGCTCTCTGCAGGTCGACCCAGACGTCCAGCCACAGGTCTTAGCCTCACTCTGGCCAGCTGGGTGCTGGGGACATGGCTGACATCCTCCTGGCCCTGCCTGTGTGCATGGGGACCCCCAGGGCCGCTGGCTCGTTCCATGCCAAGGGCAGAAGATGTGAGGTGCAGCCCCAGACCAAAGACACCATGGAAACCAAGAGACTTCACCCCAGAAAACCAGATTTCCTTTTTCTTGAAAACTGAAGGGCCAGGGAGTGGATGGAAGGGCACCGAGGCTGCTGGGTGGTGGCGGTCCTGGGTAGAGGCCGCGCAGCCCCCACAACCCAGCTGTCATGTCAGCACATCCGTTCCTCGCCGCCCCAGAAGAGCCCCTGGGCTTTAGCTTAGTGATTCCTTTTACTGGCTCATTTTGCCTCAGTCTCCCTATCTGTAAACTGGGTGTGAGAGCTCAACCTGGCCCCGCTCGCCCTCGCAGGCTGCTCTGTGGGACAGGAGGGAGAGAGATCCCGGGCCCCTCGTGCGTCTTGAAGGGATGGCGACTACGCCCTGTGGTCATTTCCGAGCCTGGCCCGGGGCTGGGGACAGCAGTGTCCTGAGTCCCAGCTCAGAGGGGACCTTATAGCAAACGCTTTACTCCTTTTTTCTGTCGTAAATTCTGTGGCGCCACCGAATGGTTGGGTCTCCCCAAGAAGACGTTGTGTGTAATGACGGTGGCAGTCTCGAGGCCAGTCAAGGACTCTGGCTTTGCCGTCTGCTTGGCACAGTGCAAGGTTGGTGCTGGTCTTTGCATCTGACTTCCTGATGCTTATTTGACTCTGTACAAGAGCCACACGTAATGGACTGTCACATGCGAGCTTCTTGTTCCTTGGGTCTTTAATTAAAGGAAAATGTCAACTGGAGAAAAATGTGGTCACCGTAGGTTCCAGAATAGAAACGAGACACCCAGAGGCCATAGAAAGGAATTCCTGGGTGTAAAATATGGGTGATTCTTTCATTGTCGCTCAGAAGCAATCACCGAAGTCCCTGCTGTGTGCTGGGCCTTGTGCAGGCATCAGAAGACCCTGGCACCCAGGACGTGGGGTGCCCCTGTGGCCAGGCTTGGAGCTCTGACACCCCAAACCCGGCTTTCTTGGACACATATCTCTGTGGCTGGCCCTGGGCTGACTATTTTACCTGCATCATTGTCAAGTGCTTGCATGAGCCGAGGATAGAGAGGCTGTGATGGAATCGTTCCTGGATGGGAGGCTCAGAGGTGCACTGTCACACGTCCGTGGACCCCCAGGGAGTGGATGGCAGAGCTGTGTTAGAGCTGGATGTCTACAGAGGGCTAGGGAAGGCCCAAGAAGTGGCAGCTCCCCTGAATGTGGGAGTCTTTGGGCAAAGTTTAAGCCAGCACCAGGGCCTGGAAGGGCATTCCTGGAAGAGACAACAGTATGCACAAGCAACAGAGGTGAGAGGAGCTTGGCCTGTCCCGGGAATTGCCCATGACACAGTCTGGCTGGATTTGAGGGTCTGGTGGAGAGGTGGGAAAGCAGAAGGCGAGGGGGAGATCAGAGGCTCCCATAGTCATCTGAGTGGGAGCTGCTGTGGCGCGAACCAAGGCAGTGGCCATGGGCTGGTCTGGAGGGGGCCAAGCAGGACATGTGCGACAGGGTCAGAGCCGTCAGCCAGGATCAGTGCCCCAAAGCCCAGCACCTTTGTGATCGTCCTTTGCTGTTCCTTTTGTATAGCTTATGGCTGGGAGGAATAGGACCGCAGTTTTAAAAAGCCTGAGTAAGTACAGACGGACCCCTGATCTGGAGGGCGCCCCTCAAGGGAGGCCCCCGAATCTGCAGGCAGGACCCCCAGGTGCCGTTTCAGCTCCAAGCACATGCTGGCTGCAGGCTTCTCAGGTGGAAGGACGCAAGCCCTGCCAGGCAGCGTGTGTTCAGGGATGGCCACACGGCGACTTGGGGAGCGCCCTGCCCTGCGCCGGCCCTGCGGCTCCAGGAGACAGGCTGTCCAGCTCCTTGGCACGCACAGCAGGTTGTTCTACGCCGGACCTGGAAATGTGTCTCGCTGACACTTGGCTCTTGAGTCTCTTCTTGCCTTTTTGGAAGAACTTTCTGGAAGAATGCCATCTTGCGAGTGAGGTGGGAGCCCCTGAAGCACCCTGTACCTCCGTTTGCACTCAGGTGTGGCCAGGCCTGTCCTTGGGCAGGATTTAGATTGTCTGTCATGCTTGCCGTTATAGATTCCCCCGTCTTTCCCTCCACCGCACACCTGGATGCATGTGTGGCTTGGCGCGGGCGCTCTGAGGCCTGGGGCCCCCTGGTGTCTTGTTCGGCTGTTTCTTTAGCTCCCGGCGGGGCCTCTGCACTCACTGCATGCTTCATATGTGCTGGCTGGACATATGGACATGGAGCAAAGAGCCTGTTCCAGATGGGCTCACGTGCACACACATGCACACAGAGACACGAGTGTGCAGTGCACTCGTATGTACACGGCCATGCTTACACACGTGCACAGACACTAGTTTTCACACGCATGCGCTCACACATCATGCTCACATACCTGAATACACGTGTGTATGCGCGTGCCATGCTTGTGCATGTGCACATAGGCATGCACACAGAAGCTTATGTGCACGGCTCACATATTCACTCTGGGCCTCAGTGGTTAGAGAGAGGTCAGAGGAAGTGCTCTGCTGGCCTCTAGGGGGAGTGGTGCCTCCCATCTGACACTCCAGGGTGGATGTGGCAGGGGAGACTGCCCTTGAACTGACCTTGGTCCCAATGAGGATCTGGACCTGTGGGGGTTTGGGAGGCTGAGGGAAGGAGGGGGCTCCCAGCGGAGTGATGTGAGGAGTTCATTCTGATCAGAAATGGACGGCGCCCTTGAAGGAGACTGTGGCTCTTAGAGAGGGCAGACAAGGTGGGTGGTGTTGGGTGGGCGGTGTGGTGCCCAGATTCCAGGCACCATATGCACATGCCACTCTCTGCAGGTGTACATGAAGATCTCGGTTCCCAAGGGTGTCCGATTTGTCGGGCATCCTGGCAGATGCCATCTGACCAAGAAGATGTGCATGATCCCCGGGGAGGCTGAGCCCAACTGGGTGGTTCTGTCCTTCAGCGACCTGGGGATCAGCAACATCACAGGTGAGGGCCCCATGCATCTTTGGGCATCCTTCCCCCGCCGGCTACCAAGAAGTCCAGGCGCTGACCCCGGTGGGTGAGGGGTGGGTAGGGCAGGAAGTGAGGTCAGGACCATCTTGAGGGACAGGCTAGTAGCTGAGGATGCAGACCAGAGGGAGTGGTCAAGAGGTAGGAGGAGGCGGGGGTGGGGTCTGGGGCCTCACCTTGAGGGACTGGCTGATAAACTGCCAAACCAATGGAGCACGCATGTTTGCATAGTGCACACAAATGCATGCACAAAAATGCACATGCATACTTGTGCACACACAGAACACACACAAACATGCAGCACAGACATGTACACACACAAGCATATGCACAGACACGCATGCACGGACACACATATGCACACATGCACCCTTGGGACAAGGGTTGGGGGGACAGCTCCACCCTGGTGGGGACCTGTTCTGAGAGCAAGCACTGAGCGCTCAGATCCCCACAGCTGAAGCGCTGGCGTTTGGAGAAACGAGCTGCTGCCGAGATGTGAAGTCAGTCAGACACGTGGAGGAGGATCCCGCCGACAGGAGGGGCCCCGTTGGGAGGGATCACGTCAGACACAGCGTGCTGGTTGAGGTAAGCCTACATCCTCCCTGGCGGCACTTGGCCAGGGCCCGATTCCCTCAACCGTGAGGCAGGGGTCCAGCTGGTGTGTGTGGTCCCTGCCTGAGCCAGGGCCAGGGCAGCCCCCACGGGTCCCTCCAGGGCTTAGCTCAGGCGAGGGGGGTTCCTTGCTGGAGGACCGCGGCATCCAGGCCCTCTCCGCAGTGCAGGGCAGGCTTTGGTGAAGCAGCCTGCGACCCTCAAGGGCTGCAGAAAGGTGGCCCCCCCGCCTGCCGGTTGGCCATCTTGGAGGGGGCGTGCCTCTGTGTGTGCACTCCCTGTTGGTTGCAGGCAGTTGTAGGCACTGTGACCCAGCATTTCGAGGGTTGTCCTTGGAATGCGTGTGCAGGAGGGACAGAGAGCCTGCAGCAGAGAGGCCAGGCGTCCAGCCCTTGTAGACCCCCGGCTGTGAATCCCAGATCTATCACTTATGCGTGGGGCTGGGCGAGTGTCTTGGTGTTTCCACCCTGCTGTGTAAGACGGGTGCGCTCACGCTCAGCCCACAGTGTGCGGAGGGCCCGAGAGAAGGCTCGCGATGCCTGACAGCGCCGGGCACGCGATAGCAGTGATGCCCATCTTGTTGGGGCTGCTCGGAAGGCTCGGAGCTCAGATGCTGCACCCAGAGCACCCGGCAGACACAATGAAGGTCCTCGCAGCGGCCAGAGCATCCGCCCCTCTCCAGTGGCCCAGCTGCAAACAGCTGTCCTCACTGCCGCCTTCGCTCTGGCGATGCTGAGCCAATGGTCTCCAGCAGCACCTGGAGTCACACGCACGGGGCAGAACCCGGAGGTGGACAGGCCCTAGCTGCCACGTCGTTGACGTGATGTGATGGATTCACATGTCATGGGTGAGGAATGCGGTCTCCCCGAGCCAGCAGCGTGGGATGGCCTTGACAGGAAGTGCAGAGAGCCCTGGCGCCCTCGGCTCGGCGGAGCGCACCCCCTGGGCCGCAGCCTGCCTCCCGTGGCGTGGCCGAGGCAGCAGTGGTCCCACAGAGCAGCTGGCCAGGTGGCCCAGAGCTCGCACCTCCTTTGTCTGCGGAGGGACTTTCCAAGTGTGCAGAGAGGGCCTCTCTGGGGCCTCCTGTCCCCGGCCTTTCCTCCCGTTCACGCCACTCAGCAGTCTCCTCGCAGCATCCTGGGTCCAGCTTTGTACCGACAGAAGGTATGGTCTGGCTAGAGCAGCAGAAAACTGGAAAAACTTGAAAATATCTGGGCAAAAAATGAGGCGTGAATGAGAAAAATGGATTTATGAAACGAGGCGCTGGGTGTGCGGCTTGATAAAGTGGGGAGACCCTCCTGCCTCAACTGGGGGAGAGCTCCGGGCGCAGGGTTCGCTTGCTCGGTGGGTTATCCGTGGACCCTCGCAAGACGCCATGTGCCTCCTGCTGGGGAGGACGCTGCAGGGGACAGAGATGCCTTTCCTCAGAGGCACATGGCGGGGGAGTAGGTGATGGCCATGCCCGGTCACAGGCGCTGTACCAGGCGGGGGAGGAGCTGACGCCAGCCTGCCTGGCTCCCTAGCCCCCCGGGGGACTGCGACCCTCTGCACCTCTGCTGAAAGGTTGAGAGCCTTCGAACACCCCACCATGTCTCAGGGAAGTTCACAGGAGAGAGGAGGAGCTGACCGACTTCCGAGCTGGGAGGAGAGCCCGGTGGGCGTCATGAGTGTGGCCGGAGGCCTGTCGTTGGCCGCGGGCCGGCTCTGGAGGGAGGGCCCTGGGTTCAGACCAGAATCGCAGGATGGTTAAATGAGTGTGTACTGGGCCCCATGTGCTGAAGACATGTGAGCCGTTGTCATGGGGCATTTATGACGGTCCACGGGGATGCGCTTTCCGCTTTAGGAATGTCCGTCAGCTGGTGAATGGACAGTGTTGCAGTAGGTCACAGTCCCCAGTGCGGTGGGGCGCGACTCAGCTGCGGTGAGCACTGGAGCCCTGGCACACGCTGCGATGTGAATGGACCTCGGAAACCTCATGCTGAGTGAGAGAAGCCAGACACAGCATGTGATCCGTATGGCAAATGTCCAGAACAAGCACGTCCACAGAGCAGACAGGACAGAGGCACTGGGATGTGCTACAAGGTTGCAGAAAAGTCCTGCTGGAGGCTGCAGTGGTGACATCATGCAGGGACCACGTTCTGGAACCTGGCCAGGAGCCAGCGTGACCCAGGAGCAGCTGAAAGCCAGGGCATCGTGGGGGAGAAGGGCACAGGAGAGAGGCCAGCGCCAGGGTCCCTGGGAGCAGAGCTGGCAGAGGAGAAGGGGCCTGGCAGCCGTGAGCAGCCCCACTGGCTGCTTCTGAGGCTCTTCTGAGGGATGCGTGTCCAGGAAGCCCTGGATGGCCAGAGGGCCGTGCTCACCACCAGCAGAAGGGCTCAGGGTCTGTCTCTGTGGATTTGCCTATTGTGGCCATTTCATATAAGTGGAATCATACACTATGTGATCTTTCATGTCTGGCATTTTTCACTCAGCCTAAGGCTTTTCTTTTTTTTTTTTAGGAAGATTGGCCCTGAGCTAACATCTGTTGCCAATCCTCCTCTTTTTTTCTGCTCTAAAGACCCAGTACATAGTTGTGTATCTTAGTTGTAGGTCATTCTTGGTCTTCTATGTAGGATGCTGCCACAGCATGACTGATGAATGGTGTGTAGGTCTGCACCTGAGACCCGAACTAGCAAACCCTAGGCTGCCAAAGCAGAGCCTGCAGACTTAACCACGCGGCCACAGGGCTGGCCTCCAGCCCAGTGATTTTGAGTTGCAGCCACATTGTAGCATGTGTCAGCGCTTCATTCCTTTTAGTGGCTGTATAATATTCCATTGTATGGATATACCACATTTTGTTTGTCCATTCATTTGTGATGGACATCTGGGTTATGAATCATTTTTATGATTGTGCAGCTGTCAAAAGCCACTGTGGCCAGGTGCTGGCCAGTGACCCCAACCCTTTCCCCAGTGAGGGGCTGAGCTGGTCAATCAGGGCAGTACTGACGCCTAAGCAAAACTTCCAAGGCTCTCCCTGGAGCCTGTGGCTGAGCAAATGGCCTGTGCGCTCCACATGGGGACTGCCAGTGGCTGGTGAACAGCTCAGCGTCTTCCAGAAGGCTGTGCTTGGCCTCTCAGCTGCCGGCCATGGCAGCTTTGCTGAAGGATTGCCAGCGAGGTGCTCAGGGTGGGTGTCAGGTGGTGGCTGTGGGTGAGGCAGAACGCCGGTGCAGACCGCCACGCAGGATCCTGGGTTGGTACAGGAAGTGGACGTGCTTCAGACAGGTGCCTCCTGGACTCATCCGTACAGACACAGGAGGGATGAGGCCCTTCTTTGCAGCCTCAACGGAGGGCCTGGGGGTGGGGCGGAAGAAGGGGGATGAGAGACTAGGACAAGAGCTGACTGCTTGGAAGCACTGAGGAGACGCCAGGCCCTGTCTGAAGTACACCCAACCCCCCATCACAGGAGGGCCATGTCTTCATCACCCTCATCTAGAAATGAAAAAACAGAGGCCCAGAGAGGTTAAGTGAGCGGATCCAGGTCACCCAGCAAAAAATGGGTATTATTAGTCAGAAGTTCTCCAGAAACAAAACCAAGAGACTTATTATAAGGAATTGGCTCACATGATTAAGGAGACTGAGATGTCCCACCATCTGCCATCTTCAAGCTGGAGACCC
Source organism: Equus asinus (assembly GCF_041296235.1). Taxonomy (NCBI): domain Eukaryota; kingdom Metazoa; phylum Chordata; class Mammalia; order Perissodactyla; family Equidae; genus Equus; species Equus asinus. Next base: position 53,344,417 of record NC_091799.1, on the reverse strand, counting down.
AGGAGAGCTGGTGGTGTCATTCAAAGCCCTGAGAACTAGGAGCACTGGGGCCGAGAAGATCAATGTTCCAGCTCAGGCAGTGGGGCAGAGAGAAAGCCCCCTTCTCCACCTTTTGTTCTGTTCAGGCCCTCAGTGGACTGGATGAGCCCCACCCAATGGAGAGGCCCACCCATCTGCTTTACTCAGTCCACCCATTCAAATGCTGACCTCTTCCAGAAACATCCTCACAGAAAGAAGCTTTCAGCAGGTATCTGGGCATCCTGTGGCTCCCTCAAGTTGACACAAAATGCACCATCACAGCGGGGAAGCGGGGACCCCAGGGAGCCACCTGGCTGCAGTGACCATGCACTAACCCTTTGAGGTCTGACCTAAGGACAAGGTGGCCACAGCGTTCCAGTTTGGGGAGGCTGCTGAAAAAGGTCTGGAAAAGCAAAAGCCCCACAGGGGCCGTTCTGGTCAGACAGACCCCCCAAGGTGTATCGGGTTAAGTTCTGGGCTCCCTCTTTAAGAGAACAAGCCGGCTGTCGTCTGTTATTTGGGAGACGTTGTGGAAGGGGCAGAAGCAGGAGCATGCATGGAAGAGACAGGAGACAAGGGATGCGGCAGACAGCGAGACAGAGCCCCCTGCTTGGCAGAACTGGGCACCCCTTCTCCATGTTCACGGACGTCAGATGGGGCCTCGGAGCCTGGCAGCCTTTGCGTCATAGTGTTCCCTGCCCAGGGGGAGAAGCAGGCTGGGAGCCGGGAGGAAGGGGCGCAGGGAGGGCGGGGTGGGGGTGTGGGAAGCATGACAAGTCTGGGAATGGTTGGTGAGTTCCTTTGACTGGAGCTGGAGAAGGGGGAGTGAGCCTCAGTTTCCCCTCCTGGGCCTGGGTAGGTGGCCCAGTCCTTCTCTTTGCACCTGTGACTTGGCATCACCCTGTGGAGTCCAGACTCAGAACCACTCCCCCGCACCGACTGCCCCCGCCTCAGCACACGGTTCTCCCCGTTTCTGCTTCAGCCCGAGGGAGCTTCCCGTGCGTACAGCTACAGCACTTTCTTCTGTCCCAACGCGGAGTCCCCGCACCCAGCCCGCCAAGGAAGGGCTGCCTGGCTGGGTCCTTCCTCGCGCTGTTTCAGCTCTCTTGCTGCTAAATGGACACCCACCCTCCTTGGGGGCTGAGGACACAGCGGCGGAGAACTGAGATGTCCTGTGTGGGGACAGTCATAAACCAGAGTGAGGGCCAGGCATCCGCCATGTAGGAAGGGAACGCACAGACTGCAGGCTGTGGCGCTGATGAGAAGAGAGCGCTGTCAGGAGGAGGCCTGTCCGCGGGGCCCTGGGCTCTGCGGAAGGCAAGGCTTAGTGTCACTTCAGCAGAAAGCTGTGGGAATGAGAGTGGCCCAGAACACTGATGCGACAGAGGAGGACGTGGGAATTAAGGTGGGTTCCGGGAGCTTTAGGATCCAGGGTCCGCCTCGATCCCCTGAAATCGACATTATACCTGCACATGACCCACGAACAGGAAGTGGGTACGCAAGGAGAGTGCCCAGTGGGCGCAGTGGCCAGGGAAGGGCTGGTCCACGCCTCTGCCTTGGTGGCGTCTGGGGAATGCTGGGAAGAACGGGAGCCCTGGCTGCCTGAGGAAGGGCTGCCCCTTCCCCGCCCAGCCCCTCCCCGAGGAGCTGTCCAGCTCACAGCTCGGCGGGGCTGGCATGGGACAGTCACCTAGCGGGCTTTGCCAAGAGGTGGGGCTGAGGATCTGAGCTGGAGTCCCTGGGTGATGCTGACCCCCTGGGAGAACCCCCTCCTGTTGTCAAGGTGTTCAGCGTGACGGGTCCCCGATCCACAGCATACTCTGGACACAGGCTTCTCCTTGACATGTTTTCTGCTTTTTTCATTCAATGGCAATGCATTGCATATATGCTTAAATGATATTTGATAAAGGTGCAAAAGCAATTCAGTGGAGGAAGGAGAGCCTTCTCAACAAATGGTGTTGGAGCCATTGTGCATCTATTGGCATAAACATGAGCTTCAACCTAAAAATCACACCTGATACAAGAATGAGCTCAAAATGGGTCATGCACCTACATGGAAAACTAGAAAACTTTTAGAACAAAACGTGGGAGACAATCTTTGGGATCTAGGACCAGGTAAAGAGTTCTTAGACATGATACCAAAAACTATGATCCGTAAAAGGAAACACTGGTAAATAGACCTCATTGAAATGAAAACCTTTTCCTCTGCAGAAGATGCTGTTAATAGGAGGAAATACAAGATACAGACTGGGAGAAAATATTTTCAAACCCAGATCTGACAAAGGACTAGTATCTAGAATACAGACGATCCGTGACACAATGGTTCGACTTATGAGTTTTTGACTTTACAGTGGTGCAAAAGCGATAGGCATTCCTTAGAAAACATACTTTGAATTTTGGATTTTGGTCTTCTCCGGGGGGCTGGTGATATGTGGTGCGATCCTGTCTCGTGATGCTGGGCAGCGGCAGCTGCACAGCTCCTGTCGCCACACGATCATGAGGTGAATGACCGATACACCGACAGCCATGCTGTTTGTCACTTTCAGTACAGGATTCAATACGCCATGTGAGGTGTTTAACACTTTATTATAAAGTAGGCTTTGTGTAGATGAGTTTGCCCAACTGTAGCCTCATGTAAGTGTTCTGAGCTCATTTCAGGTGGTCTAGGCTAAACTATGGTGTTTGGTAGGCTAGCTGTATTTAGTGCATTTTTGACTTACGATATTTTCTACTTACATGAGTTTATTGGATGTTACTCCATCGTAAGTCAAGGAAGATCTGTATCTAAAGAGCTCTCAAAATTCAACCGTAAATAAAGCAAACAATTCACTTAGAAAATGGGCAAAAAGAAATAAACAGTTCATCAAAGAAGATGGCAAATAAGCACATGAAAAGATGCTCAACATTGTCAGCCATTAGAGAAATGCAAGTTGAAACACGATGAGTTACAAATACACACCTACCAGAATGACTAAAATAAAAAGTAGCACAACACCTAAAGATGGCCAGGACGAGGAGGAACTGGATCACTCGCACGTCCTGGTGGGAATGTAAATTGGTACAGCCCCTGCTAGTGGTTTCTGAAAACAGTTTGATGGTTAAGAAACTAAACGTGCCACCAGCATACCACCCAGCAATTGCACTCCTCGGCATTTATCCCGGAGAAATGAAGATGTGTTCAAACAGAAACATGTACACAAATGTTCACGTCCACTGTGTTTGTAATAGCCCCAAACTAGAAACAGCCCTGATGTCCTTCAGCGGGTGAGTGGTTAAACAAATTGTGCTGCATCCATACCTTGGAATACTACTCAGTGATAAAAAGGAACAAACTATTGGTACACGCAACAGCTTGGATGAAGAGGATTGAGGGAAAAAAAACCAATCTTAAAAGGGTACATAAATTATTCCGTTTATATGACATTTTCAAAATGACAGAATTTTAGAAATGAAGTCATATTAGTGGTTGCTGGGGGGAGGGGGAGGGAAGGGTGTGGGTGATAAAAAGGAGAAATCTGGGTGAGATCAGTGGACGGTATCAATGTCAGTATCAGTATTGTGCCACTGTACTTGAATTTTGCAAGATGTTACCATTGGGGGAAACTGAGTCAAGAGTACAAAGATTTCTCGGTATTATTTCTTATAGTCACATGTGAATCCACAACTATCTCAGTAAAATTTAAATTGAAAGCATTTTTAAAAAGCAATAAATGTGTACAAATACTGTATGGCCCCACCTCTAGGAGGTACCTAGAGTAATCAAAGTCATGGCGACAGAAAGTAGAATGGTGGTTGCCAGGGGCCGTGGGAGAGAGAAACAGGGATTGATTGTTTAATGGCTTTCAGTTTAGTGAGCTGGAAAGAGTTCTGGAGATGGATGGTGGTGATGTTTGCACAGTATGAGTGCATTTAATATCACTGAACGGTATACTTAAAAATAGTTAAGATGGCAAATTTTACGTTATGTTTATTTTACCACAATAAAAAAAATGGGGGAGTCTGGCCCTGTGGCCGAGTGGTTAAGTCCGCACATTCTGCTTTGGCGGCCCGGGGTTTCGCCGGTTCGGATGCTGGGTGTGGGTATGGCACCGCTCATCGGGCCACGCTGAGGCGGCGTCCCACATGCCACAACCAGAGGTGCTCACAGCTAGAATGGGTACTGGAGGCTTTGGGGAGAAGAAGAAGAAAAATAAAAGATTGGCAACAGATGTTAGCACAGGTGCCAATCTTTAAAAAAAAAAAATTGGGAAAAGGAAAAGCAATACCGTGTATCAGAGGAAATTTAGACGGATGAAAAGAAGGAAAACTTCGTCCCGTGATTCACATCCAAAGGTGAATTCTTTTGACATTTTGTTGTATTTGCTTTCGTAGGATTGATTGTTGTTTGTTTAAACACAGTTTTAACTCATGAGCTCTATAATTTTACATCCTACCCTTTTCAGTGAACATATTCTGAGTGCTATTCCTTGCTGTGGTAAAGCCTTCATAAACAGCGTTTCAGAACAGCTCCAGCATGTTCCATCAGATGACCGCTCCATAATTTGACCATTATAGAACATTGGGAAACATTGTTGGAACATTTGTATGCTGTTTCTATTTTGTATATCATAATTAATACGAGGCTGAATATATTTGTATTTGAAGCAGTCAGTAACATTTTTAACATGTTCATTGAGATGTAAGTGACATAGAATAAAGCACACATATTGTAAGTGTACAGTTTGATGTTTTGACATACGTGTACCTCTGTGAAAGCATCACCACAATTAAGACAATGAAGATTTCCATTAACTCCAAAAGTCATGCCCCTTCGGAATCCCTCATCTGTGTCTACCCTTGTCATTAGGGAACCACCGATCTGCTTTCTCTCTATATAGATTACTTTACACTTTCTAGAATTGTATGAATGTACTCATACAGAGTGTACTCTCATCACCCTGTTTCCTTCACTCACCGTAATAATTTCGAGATTCATCCATATTGTTGAATCAATCACGCAGTCATCTTAAGGCTGATGGGGATTCCATTGACCGGATGCATCACTCTTCGTTTATCCAGTCACCTGTTGACGGACGTTTGAGTTACTTCCAGTTTGGGGCTATTTCAAACAACGCTGCTGTTGGCATTCCTGTACAGGTGTTTGTGTGGGTGATATGTTTTGCTTTCTCTTGGGTCACTGCCTAGGAACAGAACAGCTAAGGCATATGGTTGCATGTAGGTATATGTATGTTTAACTTTTTTTTTTTTAAAGATTTTTTTTATTTTTTCCTTTTTCTCCCCAAAGCCCCCCAGTACATAGTTGTATATTCTTCGTTGTGGGTCCTTCTAGTTGTAGCATGTGGGACGCTGCCTCAGCGTGGTTTGATGAGCAGTGCCATGTCCGTGCCCAGGATTCGAACCAACGAAACACTGGGCCGCCTGCAGCGGAGCGCACAGACTTAACCACTCGGCCACGGGGCCAGCCCCTGTATGTTTAACTTTTTAAGACACTGTCAAACTGTTTCCCGAAGTGTTGTACCCGTGTGCCTCCCCACCGGCAGTGGAGGACGGGCAGTTCCACACCGTCCTCACCGACACTTGGTGTGTTATCAGTCTGTTTAATTTTAGCCGTTCTAATAAATATCTAGTGGTATCTCATTGTGGTTTTGATTTGTATTTCCAGCATGACCAATGATGTTATCCATCTTTTCACGTGCTTATTTGCTGTTATATCTTTTTTGGTGAAGTGTCTGTTCAGCTCTTTTAACCTTTTTTGAATTGAGTTGTTTATTTTTATTGAGTTTTGAGAGTTTTTAAAATATATTCTGGATACAAGTCCTATACCGGATACATGCTTTGCGGAGATATTTCTTGCAGTCTGTGGCTTGTCTTTTCAATCTCCTAATGGTGTCTTTCAAAGATGAGAGGTTTTTAATTTTGATGGGGTCCACTTCATCAATGTTTCCTTTATGGATTATGCTTTTGTTGTTGCATCTGAGAAATCTGTGGCAACCTCTACCTTTTCTTTTCAAACTTCTTTACATTTATCAATGGCTGTGACCTATTCAGAGTTCATTTGGGGACCAGGTTACGTATGGATCATGGTTCATTTTTCTGCATCTGGACGGATCTTCGAGCACAATTTATGGAAGAGACTTTCCTTCCTCTATTGAGTTGCCTTAGCACCTTTGTCGGTCCATTTCTGGGCTTCCTGTCCTGTCCCACCGTGTGTCGTCTGTGCCGCACGGGCGCTGCCCGGCTGTGGTCGCTGTAGCTCAGAGTGAGTCTCACCATCAGGTGGTGTGGTCCTCCAACTTGGCTCTTCTTTATCCACGCCATTTTGGCTCTTCTAGGTCCTTTGCATTTCCACATAAATTCTGCCGTCGGCTGTGCCGTTTCCCCAGAGGACGCTGCTGGACTTGGTTGGGGCTGCATCTACTCTGCAGATCAGTCTGGGGAATAAGGAGCATCTCCGCAATGTGGTCTTCCGACCAAGGGACGCGGTCGAGCTCTCCTCCGTTGATCTGGGTCGGCTTTAGTTGCGCTGGTGGTTTGTGGTTTCCAGCTACAGGTCTTGTGCGTCTGTTGCGGGATTTGTCCCTGTGAACATTTCAGCCTTGGTGCGCTGTTGGCAAAGCTGTCGTGAAGCCAGCTCCATTCGGCTGTGCCTCCTGGCGCTGCAGGCAGAGCCACAGTGGACTCGCCTCCCGCAGTCCTGCCACTCGGCTCTGGGCAGAGGCAGGGGGATGCCTCCGGGTGTCCCCTTAAAGCCCCCTGCTTCCCTCCACTCAGAGAGAGTCCACATCTCCACACCCAACAAATACGAATTCCAGTACGTGCAGCGGCCGCTGCATGTCACCCGTTTGGACGTGGCTGTGTGAGCCCACAACGACGCCCGTGTGGCCTTGTCCCCTGGGCCCCAGGACACCACAGGCATGATGGAGATCGTCCTGGTGGGGCACCAGAACACCAAATCCTGGATCTCCACCAGCAAGATGGGCGAGCCCGTGGCCAGCACACACACAGCCAAGATCCTCTCCTGGGATGAATTCAAAACCTTCTGGATCAGCTGGCATGGAGGACTCATCCAGGCATGACTGGGCTGGCCGGGGTGGGCACGGGAACCTCGTGCTCCTCTGGGATCGGCTGCTTCGCTCTGTGTCTGGCTCTGATGGGGGGCAGGGAGGAGGGCGTGAACACAGGGCACAGCCTCAGGGTGCTCACTGTCTGCCTGGAGTCGCTTACAGAAGAAAACATGAGAGCTGTGGGGGAGGAAGGGCCTGGGCTTCTGGGAGAAAGGTCAGGGCGAGTGGCTAGGGAGAAAGAAAGTGGGTATGAGCGGGTGACATAGGGGCTGGGGGCTTTCGGGGCCAAGCAAAGGGGACATAGAAAAGGAACAGCTAACACAGCTTCCTAGAGGAGGGATATAACCAAGCTGGATTTTGAAGTATGAATAGGAGTTCACCAGGCAAAACAGGGAGTGCAGGATATTCCAGACAGAGGGAACATCATGTGCAAAGGCACAGAGGTTCCAGGGAGCCCAGCGACTTTGGAACTTGTAGATGCCATGCTGTTGGCCATGTAATGGATGGGGTCATCTCTAGTTTCACTGACCATAGCCAGTGTCACTGCTGCCTAAGCACTACCATGTGCTTTCTGCCATTGTCCAGGAGCCTTGGCCTCTTTTCTAGGTCGGCCATGGTCCAGAGCCATCAAATGAGTCTGTCCTTGTGGCCTGGACCCTCCCCAGGGCACCAGAGGTCCAGTTCATCGGCTTCTCCACTGGCTGGGGCTCCATGGGCGAGTTCCGCATCTGGAGGAAGGTGGAGGTGGATGAGAGCTACAGCGAGGCCTTCACCCTGGGGCTCCCACACAGCGCCATTCCTGGCTCTGAGCAGGCAGCTGCCTCCATTGTAGGCACATCTGCCTGCAGCCTGGCTCAGCTTTGCTGGGAGCCTGTGCCCCGGAGGCCTCCAGCCGCATACCCACTCACCTGAAAGCAGCTTGTAGTGATGGGTGTTTCTCTATGATGAGCACTGGGGCCAGACCCAGAGATGACCCCGACCCTACCCTTGAGGGGCTCCTAGTCTGGCCAAGAAAGCAGGTCCAGAGCCACCCAGTCCAGGCCCTGTGTGAGGCCACCCCAATAGTGAATTCTGTGAGGGCAGTGGGTCTGGGGTGAGGTCCAAGAAGGCCAAAAGGCCAGGTGAAATCAGCCAGATGTGGGGAAAGGAGTAGGGGTCTTTGGGGTCCTGGTGAGAGGGGCAGGCATGCAGAGCATTTGCTGAGCAGGGGCAAGAGGCTGTGGCCTGGGATCTCTAGGGTTGTGGCTTGTCTCCTGTAGCCCAGGCACAGGAGGGGAAAGTGGGGACAATACAATCGATCTAATGTTGGAAGTTAGAAGGGTGGAGAGAGGGTGAGCGGCCGGGGGGCAGACGCCTGAATGTGGGGTCTCCAGCCTTTCTGACATCATGGGGTGGAAGCCCAAGGCCCTGGGCAGGTGGCAGTTGTGGCCAGATCACAGGATGTTGGAATCTATGATTTCTGAGGTCCAAGGTCAAGTCACAGGTGGCTGTGGGGGTGGGTGGCCCAGATGGAGGTGAGGGGTTTAAGGGAGGAGGCAGGTAGGCATGGATGGAGAGGAGACGAAGGCCGAGACCTGTGTGCCAGTGCCTTCAGCACAGTGAGATGGAAGGGTGGAGGAGAAGCTGGGAAACCCAGAGGAGGGTGGTGAGAAAGTGGCCAGGTAGGCCTCATCATAGGAGGAGGCTGCAGGAGCAGTGGCAGCCTTGATGGGGCAGGAGGAAAGGCTGAGGGAGGAAGGGAGGTGCAATCAGGGGACAGCAGGTGTTCTGGGGGTCTATCAGCAGTGTTTTGGCCAGAAAGACCAAGGGAAGGAAGAGAGAGTACCAAAGGGATGAGAGCAAAGAAGACCAGAAATAATAGAAAAAAAGAACTTAAAAATGCACCAACAGGGCCCAGTCCAGTGGCCGAGTGGTTAAAGTTTCTCACGCTCTGCTTTGGCAGCCCAGGTTCGCGGGTTCAGATCCTGTGTGTGGACATACTTCACTCATCAGCCACGCTGTGGAGGTGTCCCACATACAAAAATAATAGAGGAGGATTGACACAGACGTTAGCTCAGGGCAATCTTCCTCAGCAAAAGAAAACAAAATGCACCAACAATACCACACATGTATGAAAATTTTCTAAAAAATCTAATTACTCATGTTAAAGAGAAAATCACATTTTGTATTGGAAATTAGAAAAAATATTTAGAGTGGAACCACAGTGGCTGGATTGATGTATCAATATTTGTGAGATGCAGCCAAAGTTGTACTTAGAGGGAAATGCATAGCTTTAAATGCATGTTTAGAAAGCCCGAAAGAAAAGAGCAATCAACATAATGAAAAAGTAGAGAAAGAACACTGAATTAAAGCTAAAGAACACTGAAGGAGGTGTGTAGAAGAGGGCAGGGGGACCGGGCAGGCTGAGTGGGCAGGGGGTGCATCCAGTCCCAAGGAGCAGCACCGGCAGTCAGAGGGTGGTGGCCGATGTGAGGCCACAGGCGGGCTCCCGCCTCTGGATAAAGCTGTCTCTCGCACACCCAGGGGACCAGGAAAGGCCAGTCCCCAGCCCAGCCCTCTTCTCCTTCCCACCAGGAGACGTCATGGGAACAACCCTGCACCACCTCAGCAGCCTCCTGCGGCTGCCCTTTGGCTGATCCATGATCCACTTTGCGCCCAACATCTATGTCCTGAAATATCTTCAGGACACCCAGCAGCTCAGCCCCGAGGTGCAGAAGGAGACCACTGATTCCCTGGCACAAGGTACTGAGGGGGAACTCCCCGGGTGGAGGGTGTGGGGAGGGGGCAGCCTTGACCATGCTGGGGGCATGGATGGGGAGGAAGTGCGTCAAAGAGGCCACTGGGTGGCCTGATCTGGTCACTGTCATCAGGAGCCTGGTGTCCACACTTGCTAGGACAAGGCCCTGAATGCTGGTAATCAGCTGCGGAAAAAGGAACGGCATCTTTTAAAAACAGATTTTCTTTCTTTCCTTCTTTCTTTCTTTCTTTCTTTCTTTCTTTCTTTCTTTCTTTCTTTCTTTCTTTCTTTCTTTCTTTCTTTCTTTCTTTCTTTCTTTCTTTCTTTCTTTCTTTCCTTCCTTCCTTCCTTCCTTCCTTCCTTCCTTCCTTCCTTCCTTCCTTCCTTCCTTCCTTCCTTCCTTCCTTCCTTCCTTCCTTCCTTCCTTCCTTCCTTCCTTCTTTCTTTCTTTCTTTCTTTTCTTTCTTTCCTTTCTTAATAAGCACAATATAACAGCATTATAAAAACCAGTTAAAGGACAGAAACCTCCTGTGACCCCCTGTCCGAGTTGGCTCTAGGCTCACTCTCCTGCCCTCCAGCAGCGCAGATGAGCTTTGACGCTCTTGGTGCCTCATCATATGGCACCTTATGGTGGCCCCACCCCGCACCGTATGTGTGAGATTTGTCCGCCGGGTTGTGGGGAGCTGTGGCCCGTTCACCTCCATCACTGCATGGAGGGACCGTGGTCAGCGCGGCTGTCGATGGGCATTGGAGCAGTTTGCAGTTCAGGCTTTTGGAATGGTGCCTCTGTGAATCAGTGCTCACGTGCTGGAGAAAGCACGTCTAGATTTCTGTGGGGACAGGTGGCTGGGGTGGAATCACTGGCTCTCAGTTTGTAGCCACTTTTGAGGCTGCACTGTGTGTCCCTCACGTGCATTTATAGAGCACAATGTACAGAACTCTCCTCTTGGACCCGTCGGGGCTATTTCCAGTTTTCGCCCCCTAAATCGTGTAGCGCTAAACATCTTCAGAAATGAATAACATAGCACTGAGAAGCTTTGGAAATAAACAAGGCAGACTTAGACATCCAGAAATAAACAACCAGCACTGAACATCTTCAGAAATAATGTGGCGCTGACCACCTTCAGGAACAAATAGCGCGGCGCTGAATACTTTCAGAGACAACAGCACTGAGCACCTCCCATGACAATGGATCAGGTCCTTAGGGTAGGGAACAGCCCTGCTTGTGGGACTTGCTCTTCTCGGTGCCTTGGTTTCCTATCTGTGTAATAAGAGGGTTAAGTCAGTTGATTTCAAGGTCCTGGGGCATCCTGGGGTTTGCCTCTGGCCTTGGGCTGGAGCTGGAGTGGACAGGAAGCATGGAGGGGCCTGACTCCACTGTGAAGCTGGCATCCACACATGCCAGGCATGTATGTCAACCCCCGTCCCCTGGTTTCCCATGAAACCCACTGGTGTTGGTGTCCTGTGGCTGTCGTAATGGAGGACCACAAACTGCGTGGCTGAGCACCACAGGAGTGCATTCCTCCCAGTTCTGCAGGCCTCAGGTCTGAAGTCAAGTTGTCCGCAGGGCTGGTCCCCGGTGGAGGCTCTGAGGGAGCCTGTCCAGGCCTCTCTCCGGGCAGAGTGCTGGTGGCTCCAGGTGCCTTTGCTTGCTGACACATCACCACGCTCTCTGCCCCTGTCGTCACACGGCCTCTGTGTCTAAGCGAGTCCCCTTCGTTCTCCCTGTAAGGACACCTATTGGATTTAGGGCCCCCCACTCCAGGATGACCTCATCTGGAGAGCCTGAATATAATTACATCCACAAAGGCCCTTATTCCCACTGAGGTTCCATTCGCGGCACCTGATGGACACGAATTTGGGGGGACACTGTCCACCCGGCTCAGGGCTCCTTCTGCCTTTCCCCGCCCCCTGGACACAGCTGCGTCCCTCCAGTAGGGCAGGCCCCAAGCCTCCGTGCCTTCGGATCCTTCCTTCCTCCCTCACAGCTTGTCCAGCTCAGCAGCTCTGCCTACACTGAAGAACCCTGCCCTGCTTGTCGCCCTGCCCGGTCCGAGCCCATCGACGTGCTCGCCTGGACAGTCCCCGCCTCCCCAGTCTCCCCACTTCCTCTCCAGACCACCCCCTACAGACGTACCCTCACAGCCCTCCCCGTTCACCTGCCCCCGCTCCCTGCCACCCTCACAACAGGCGGAAGGCCCAGCCCAGCCTTGGAGGCCCCAGGGGCCAGCCTGACCTCCAGCCTCCCGCTCCCCCTGCCCCCTGCTCCAGCCACTCCAGTGCCTCCTATTCTCCGAGCACACCAGGCTCGGCTCCAGGGGGCAGAGCAACTCCCGTCCTGGTGGCAGAGGGCACCACCTTGAGATGGTGCATTTCACTGACCACCAGGCGTGGCCGAGGGCCCGTGTGTGACCAGGAATCAGGCAACAAGAGGAATGAAGTAGAAGTTTATGCCACCCCAGGTGTGGGGCAGTTTCAAGGACCCCAGATGTGGATGTGGGGCAGTTTCAGGCACCCCGGATGTGGATGTGGCATTGTTTGGGGTTCCCAAGGTAGGACATTGTCAGGCCCAGGCCCAGCCATTCACCAGGATGCTGTCTTCTGCTTGCCCCGCAGGCTACCAGCGACAGCTGACCTACAGGCACCAGGACGGCTCCCGTGCATTCAGGGAGCGAGACGCATCAGGGAGCATGTGGCGGGTCCCCACTCCCAGGGCACAGCCACAGGGGCTCCCCTACTGGAAGCCACAGCATGGCCAGAAGGCTCAGGCCTGATCCCCAGGGTGACGGGCACCTGGCTGGGAACTGGTGACAGCTGTGGTCCCAGGTCCCGGGGCTCAGAGGGCGGGATGCGCCCACTCTGCCTGGTCCTGGGCTCGGTGGGGGCTTGGGGGGTGGTGGTGACAGTTACGGTTACTCTTTCTGTTGTTCCCACAGTGCCCAGGAACCGAGCCCTGCTCTCCAGCCCCTCGGGAGCTGGTCCTGGGGGCTCTGGGCCTCCTTAGAGCCCGCTGGACCTAGGAATGGGGGTGATTCAAGCAGGAGGGGTTGGGCTGGGGGAGGCCAGACCACCACCTCGAGGCTGCGGGGTGGGGTGTGGGCGGAGCAGCCTGGGGTCTGGTTTCCTTTGCAAGCGGCCCCCTCTGGCTTTCAGGGCGACCAGGTCAGGGAGGGTCCAGGGGGTGGGAGCGCCTGGGTCTTGTTCCCTGGGATCCTTGGACCACAGCAGTTCTTGGCATCATTGGGGATTTGCCTTGTCCTCTTTGGGGCTTACTGAGAAAGTGGGGCACCCCCAACTCCTGTCCCCAGGGGCCCCCTCAAAGTACCAGCTTGCCGGCGCTCACAGCAGCTGTGGGTGTGGAAACTGCCCTGTGCTTGAGCCGACAAGGGTGTCCATGGCCCAGGAGTGGCGCCAGGGGCCTGGGAGCAGGCATGCGCCTGGCTGAACCTGCACTGCGTGCACAGCGGTGCTTGCTTGGCTCCAGAGGGGCCCAGGCTGGGACCGGCCCAGCCCCCCAGCCTCCAGTGCTCATCCACTGTCTCAGTTCTGGTCCCAGGGCCTGGCCTTGCTGACAGCCTGTGACGCAAGGCTGCCGTCACACTCTGGCAAGCAGAGGCCCCTGCCTGCCCTAGGGACGGCCAGAGTGGCTGAGTCACTCTCCCAAAGCTGGCGGAGCCCAAGCAGCCCTCAGAAATAGCGAGCTGTGACTCTCCCACCGTGCACACGCACACAGCTGGAGCAGGACCAGTTCCACCGTGGTCATGGAAACGTGACACACAGCAGCTTCCCCTCCCCCCCATCCTGTGAGACAAGCCTGTTGGTCTCCTAACATGGACAGCTCCCTGAGGACTCTGGAGGACGAGGCTGCAGGAAGCAGTACCACCCGGGCTCTGTCTCGTGTGAGCTGTGCGGCCTTAACCCAGATGCTCAACCTCTCTGAGTCTTTTTCCACACCACACATCCCTCTGAGGACCGGGAGGCAGGAGGCAATGGGATAAGGGTGTGGGCAGCTCACTGAAGTGCTGGGTGCCCATCGGGACGGATGCCCTGTTTGTGCCTCTCTCTGAGCACTCAGCTGAAGGGTCCGGGATGCAGCCTGGAAGCCTTACAACTCAGGCTCCGTTATACATGGCTTCCTGTTTGCAGTGTGCATTCATTCGTTCATTCGTTCATTCAGTGAGTGCCTGCTATGGGCCAGAACCCATTCTGAGTCCCCGGGGAACTAGAAAGAAATGGTCCTAGTTCCTGGAGCTCACTGCCCCAGGGAGAGAGACTTGTATGAGATGTAATCATTGTCTACTGCTGGGAACAAGTCACCCCAAAATGTCGCCACTTAAAGCCACAGACATTTGTCATCTCGATTCCTGTGGGTGGGAAATTCAGGAGCCGCTGGGTGGGTGTTTCTGGCTCAGGATCTTGCCCGAGGTGGCGACGGAATCAGCTCCCTGATTTCTACCCAATGGTTCTCCTGCGTCTTTTGTTCACTCTGTCGTTCATCCTTGGGTCCCACCAGCTATCGCTCAGGGGGCACTCTGACACCAGGAACAGCTGGGCTGGGGGACTCGGTAGGCAAGGGACAGACTGCAAAGCCAGGGATGGACAATAATGACAGAGGCATATCCATCCCACAGTAGGACTGTCTGCAAGGCTTCCTCTGGGGAGGGACGCCTGGGCTGAGCGTTCAGAGGCAAGTGGGACCTCATCCTGTGAAGAAGGGAGGGGGAACACAATGTGTCAAAGGCCTGGACGGAACAACTGAAGCTAGAGGGTTGGTGGGTTTTTCTAGCTGCAAGCAACAGAAAATTGGCTGAAAAGCAATTCTGTACATCAACTTAGACTGCAGGGCTGGGGAGGCACCAGCATTGGCCAGTCCGATAGCCCCACAAGGCATCAGGGCCTCTGGTTCTTTCCTTTGGCCCCTGTGGACTCCCTCAGCATGGTGGCTGCTACCCTTGTGGTGACAAAATGGCTGCAGCTGCTCCCAGCATCACCTCATGTACCCATTCCAAAGCCATTCGTAGGCCCGGAGACTGGAATGACCATAACCATGGCTGGCTAGGGCCACAGAGGGGCTTTCGTGTCCGAGGTACCTGGCTGCTGGTTCCCAAGCAAGACCCAGGGTCTCTCAGCAAGACTGGGGATCTCTTGGAGAATGACTGTGGAGAAAGGATGAGGAAGATCTCCTGCATGTGGCAGGGGCAGGAGGGCCTAGACCAGTTCACAGAAAGGCTTTGAGTACCAGATGAGAAGCAGACCTCGAGGCGGGGAGGGTCCAGGCAGGAGGGCTGCGCCCTGTCATCCCATACACTTCCATCGAGTGTTCTCGACAGCCCTACGGGACAGGCTGGACCCTGCTGTCTTATAGATGAGGAAACAGAGGCTTGGGCAGTGTGGGGAACATGTGTAGTCCCTCAGTGGACACAAGGGAGATGACCCCATTCTGCAGCCCCCAGCCCCTTCCTTGTCCTGTTCCAGGCTCACGGCCTATGTCCTGAAGTCCTTCGCCCAGGCACGCAGCTTCATCTTCATCGACGAGAAGGAGCTGGTGGCTGCCAGGGGCTGGATGGTCCAGCAGCAGCGGGTGGACGGCTCCTTCCCAGCCGTGGGCAGGATCCTGAACAAGGACATCCAGGTGAGCAGCCTCTCGGGCTCCTGTGGGGCCTCAGCCTTGCCCACCTGCTCTGTGGTGCAGCCTGGGGCTGCTGGGGCGGGGTGCTGTCCCCTCGGCTCAGGGTGGAGCCCGTGAGTCCTCTCGCAGGGCGGGATCCGTGGCACCATCCCGCTGTATGTGGAGCCTGCGTTCCTGGAGACGGGCACGGCCTCGGAGGTGAGCCAGGGCCCAGAAGGTTCAGTGTGGGGGGCTGGGGGTGAGCGGGTCGTTTTCCCCTGCAGGCCGGGCTGGCCATCTTCTAGTGGGGTCATTTCAGCCTTGATTCCCTCCTTCCATTCAGTAATGAAGGTTTTTCATGCTTTTCAATGGTCCCAGAGCATCCAACTTTTTATAGCCTGAGCGGCGGAGTGAGATCATGGTGGCATGTCTGTAAGGGGGGCTGTATCCTGGGGACGAGCCCTCCCAGCACCGCCCGTAGCCCCCAAGCCCCGTTTGGAGTGTCATTTGGGGCTAGATCAGGTGCCTGGCCACTGACCTGCGGGCCAGCTTCAGAGAGCCCTGTACAAAATGCTGGCTTCTTGACGGTTTTGGTAGAAGGCTGTAGAACCTTTTGGGACAGTTGGTCCTGGACTCAGACAGGGCTTAGGTGTCCTGAGGAACTCCAGCGTCGTCATCACTTCTATAAGGCTGTCCCGGGTGGGGTGGCACGTGCCCCACGGTGCAGGCTCAGCTGGCGGATCTCAGCTCCCAGAGTGGGGACCCCTCCGTTCCTCATAGCGGTGTCAGTTCTAAATCCTCTGACGACGAATCGTGAGCTGTGGCGGCTCTCAGGATTCCTGGCCTCCGAATCCAGATGTAACTGCTGTGACCTGAGCCCTCCGCGCCCATGGGCTTTGCCCAGAGGCCCCTTGCCCGCGTCAAAGGGCTGAATGGTGTCCCCCCAAAATTCACATCCTGAGGTCTTAACCCTGTGTCTTAGCTCAGCTGCCACAACAAAGTACCAGGGCCTGCAGGCTTGAACGACAGACGTTTATTTCTCACGGCTGCAGAGCCGGGTGGTCCCAGATCGAGATGCCGGCCCTTCAGTGCCTGGGGAGGGCGCTCTTCCTGGCCTGTAGACAGCGACCTTCTCTGTGTCCTCACGTGGCCTTTCCCGTGGAGGGAGAGAGAGGGTGAGCAAGCTCTGGCGGCCCTCCCTTTTCTTATAAGGACCCTAATCTGTGATGGGGGCTCCATCTTCGTGATGTCGTCTAAACCTAATCACTTCCCAAAGCCTCCCCGCCCCGTCCTAATACCATCACAGGAGGGTTAGGGCTTCAACACATGGATCTGGGGGAGGGACACAAACGTTCGGTGCATAACCTTCCTGTGACTGTGTTTGGAGACAGGGCCTTTAAAGAGGTGATTGTTACAATCAGGTTATTGGGTGGGCCCAGATCCCGTGGGACTGGGGTCCTCGTAAAGGGGAAATTAGGACCTAGGGACACACACAGATGGAAGGTGATGTGAAGAGACCGGGAGGAGGAGAGGCCTGGACAGACGCCTCCCTTGCAGCCCTCAGAAGGGACCAGCCCTGCCCACACCTTGATCTTGGATCGTGGCCTCCAGATCCACCAGACATACATTTCTATTTTTCCACGCCGCCCAGTTTGTGCTGCTTTGTTACACAGCCCTGGCAAACTCATACACCCTGCCTCGAGGACGACCAACTGCCCCCGTTGGCCCGGGAATGAGGGGTTCCGAGGACGCACGTCTGGTTGGGTACCTCCTTCCCGTCTGCACCTCTGAGCCTGAGGAACTTCGGTGTTCCCCAGGTGGGCCGTCTCTGGTTTTTGTCTCCGTTAAATCGACACTGAGGTCATTCCAACCTTATCACACTTTTGTCAAGCTGAGCCCTAGTTTCTTCATTCACACGAGAGTTTGAAGGCCCCTGTGCCCTGGGCTGACAGCGGCCCCGGACCAGCGTCCTGGGACGGTTGTAACACAGTACTATGAAATCAAGGGCTTCCAACAGCAGGAATTCATCCCCCACAGTCTGGAGCCAGAATTCTGAGGTCAAGCTGTCACAAGGCCGTGTCCCTCTGGGGGCTCCAGGCATCCCTTGGCTTATGTGGGCCAGGCCTGGGGTTCGGTTAATCTGCTCTGTCATCCTGGCATGTGCCCTAGGAGCTGGACGGTACATCTTGACACCACACTTTGGGGGCAGTTCCTGTTGCTTTGTCCTGATCGAAAGATGTAAACCTCTGGGAGAATATTCTTTCTGCAGTCTTGACAATCACTAAAGCAGAGTTGTCTTAACTCCATGGTTCCACCTATACCTACAGGAGCACCATTTGCCAAATTCATTAATGCTTCTAATCACTCATTTTTCTATTTAACCAGTATTGTTGGGCGGCTCCCTGAACAAGGCCCATGACTGGACAATGGACTCTGTTTCTAAGCTTCGGCAGCTCACACTGGGGGGTGGGAACATGATCAGGGTTGGTGGGCTTCCAGGAGGAGGTGACAATTGAGGTGAGGCTGGGAGGATGTCGTGAGCCTGGGCTGGGGTCTTAGCAGCGGGTCTTACCTGCTTCCCCCAGAGCATCTCTGGGTTGACCTGCTGCACTCAGGTGTCCTGGCCAGACTGCTTTTGGAAAAAGTCGGCACCAACTTAAAATAAAGGAGATGAGGTTTGAAAGCGGGGGCTGCAGCTGGTGGGAGCCGCAGAGGGATGGGAAGCAAGGGGCTGCGGACCGTCCAGCACCCTCCCCAGGGACACCCTGGGAACCTGTGGCTGGGTGGTGGCTGGAGTGGGGGCCGAGCAGCCTCCCAGGGCTCCCCTTCCCACACCACCCCACAGGAGGAAAGGGGCGCCATTGCCAGAGCGAGGCCCTTCCTGGAATCCCACGCACCCCTGGCCGGGGACCCCTACAGCAGTGCCCTGATTTCCTACGCTCTGACCCTGCTCCGCAGCCCTGCAGCCCCCATGGCCCAGCAAAAGCTCCGCAGCCTGGCCATCACCCAGGGTAGGTGTCCCTGCCTGCCACACAGAGGCCACGCCGAGGGGCTAGCCACAGAGCACCCCAGTAAACAGCATGGAAACATGTGCGTGGAGCTACGAGGCCTCCTTTGCTCGCTGCCTCATTTAGTATGTTATTCATTCGTGATCACATCAACTAGTGGCTTCATTTGATGAAGCGGCTTGAGCCTGCAAGTCGTTTTCCTACCCTGTGAAGCAGGGGATGCTGCCCCCACCCCTCCCGCTGGGGAGGGCAGCGCTCAGGGACCCCAGTGGAGAATGTCCCGGGCTTCCTGGGAACCGTCCCCGGGCAGGGCGCTGGTTGGGGGGAGGCTGTAGCTGGGCCCACCCTGACCCCAGCGCGCTGAGCCTCGGGAAGCCTTTCCGTCCTCGGGGTGTCAGTCTCCCACCTACAGAGCGGCCGCCCGTTGTGCTCGCCGTGTTCGAGGTGCCCCAGTCTCCGAGCCGCGGCTTCTCCGGATGCCTCCAGACTGAGTTCCCTCCCGGCCAGCGCCCTGCCCCTGCCACCCCACGCCTGTTTTCCCTAGCAGCGGTCTGCTTAAGATGTACCTGAAGAATTGCTTTCACTGCTTAAGAAGAAAAAAAAGGTTAAAAAGCAAAATCCTGAAACTACCTAATTGGATGACAGGTCTATTTAGGACTAAATGCCCAAGATTCAGGGCAGGGGTTTTTCTATGGCTTGAGGGTCTTCTACACCTCACATGAGCTCAAGTCCTTGGAGCCTTTGCGAGTAGGGAGTGGCTTCCCTGGCTCTGAGTGGGGACGTCTGGGGCCTGCATCAAGGCCCAGCCCGCAGGGAGGCCATTGATTAGTGATGTCTGCTAGGGTGTCAAAAAGCAGCCATTGACTATTCCTGTCTGCCAGGGGTGCAGGATAGGCTGGGTTGGTCACTAGTTGCAGATCTGAGACACAGCCCCGAGTGCCTTCCTGTCTCAACCATCTCCCCCGGTGCCCTCCTCCACTGGGGTCCAGTCTCCACGTCTCTTCTTGAGACCGTATGCACTGACGCCCACCATGGGATGCCAGGCTGAGCACTGCTGGGGTTGTGGCCCCTGACCAGTCCTGGCCTTGCGGATGGGGTCACCCACTGGAGCCTGACTCATTCCTGGGACGTGGACAAGGACGCATTCCTGAGCTTCAGCAATGGGGCCTCTCAGTCAGGTACTGGCCGCCCCACCGTCAGTGCCTGCTTTGGGCCTGGGTCCTGTGTCCCAGTGTTGACAGGGCCCCAGCTGCCTCTTCCTCTGCAGTGGTCTCAGCCAAGGTGGAGACGACAGCTTATGCCCTGCTGACCTACACCCTCCTGGGAGGTGTGGCCGCTGCCCTGCCTGTGGTGGAGTGGCTGTCCCAGCAGCAGAATGAGCCTGGGGCCTTCTCCTCCACGCAGGCAAGCCGGGCGGGGCCAGAGGAGGGCTCGGGGCTGGGCAAAGTCACTGTGGTCGCGGCTCGGGGCTCATAGCTGGCCAGGAAGCCACTGGGTGCTTCAAGTTCCAGGACAGCTCCTTGCCATCCAAGAGGAGGCAGGAGTGGGGCTGGAGGAACAGATGCACCTGGCTTTGGGACACGGACCATGGATGTCTATGCCGGATTCGCTCTCCGTTCCAGCCACATGGGGCCCTGGCCTCCAGAGAGGGTCCCTGGTGCCCTCAATCTGGGCCAGACCTCCCAGGACAGGGCCGGAGGGACTGCTGGCCACCCGCTCTCAGGGCTGACCGCAGCTTCCGCTCTGTCCTCAGGACACATGTGTGGCTCTGCAGGCCTTGGCAGAGTATGCCATCTTGTCCTACGCCGGCGGGTCAACCTCATTGTCTCCCTGACCTCCACCAACCTGGACTACCAGGAGGCCTTCGAGCTGCACAGGGACAACCAGAAGGTTCTGCAGACGATGGTGCATGTTTGCGGGACTGGAGTGGGGAGTGGTGACGGCAGCCCTTCCCGCCACCTGCCCATCGTGTGTGTCTGCAGGGGGGTCAAGGCGTCTTCCCAGATCCCCAGCCTCCCCATGGGGCTGTTCGCCAGGGGCAAAGGCTGCTGCCTGATGCAGGTTAGGGCACGGGGGCGGGGTGGGGAGGGCACAGCCGCATCTGGAACTCGGACCCCCAGAGGGGCAGGCAGGGGCCCTGAGATCGGAGTTGGGCCAGGCCATGGGGTGGAATGCATGTGCCTGAGAGAAACCCCAGGCAGACTGTCAGCCCCTCGTAATGCAGCCCACCCTGCCCAAGGCAAGGCCTCAGGCACGTGGCCATGTCCCCTCGGGTGTGGGGTCCTCCGCAGGAAAATTCATCTGACCTTCAATTTGGTGGTCTCTTGTCCCCTGATGTGGGGTTGGCCCGGTGGCTCAAGTTTATTCTCCCTGCCTTGGCCCGAAGAGGCCCTTCCAGCCGGGGCTCAGCTTGGTCTCCCCGCAGCCCTCAGCCCGCATTCTGGGATTGAGCTGTGCTCTGGGCCGTAGCACACCAGCCTTGTTGGCTCTGGCCACCAGGCAGAGGGCAAGTCTGCCTGGAGACCCTCATGGCCTCAGCTTCCGCATCTCTAAAATGGGAGCCCAGACAACACAGTGGGCGGGCAGGGAAGCCTGGAGGCAGGCAGACTTGGGCGCGAGACTCGAGACTCATAAAAATGGGATGATGCTCGTATCCACACCCTCTTTGGCTGCCTCAAGGCTAAGTGGAATAACAGTAGTCCCCTGAGGGGTGGCTGATGTCACCATCATCATCATTCTGGCCATCCCCCACCTTCCCCTGTCCTGCCTCTCCCCTCCCCCACCCCCAGGGCCCCTAAGCCTTGGCCCACCCGCGCCTTTCAGATTGAGGTCACCTACAACGTGCAGGACCCGGTGGCCAAGCTGGCCTTCCAGCTCCTCGTGAGCCTCCAGGAGTCCGAGGCCAAGCGGTGCCAGAACCCCAGGCCTGCCTCCTTGGCCAATGATGATAACCCAGAGACCGACCAGCATCACCGAGAGTACCAGGTGACCCTGGAGGTGTGCACCAGGTAAGGCTGCCTGCCCCCTGCTTGGGATTGGTGTTTGTGTGGGTCTCAGCCATCGGTAATGATGCTCTCAGCTAGCAATGCCTGGGGCACGCACCTGGGCTCCCACAGACATTTCCCAGACCAGACCAGAGCCAGTCTTGTGGCTGGAGCGGCCCTTGTGGTTCTTATGATTGTGGGACCCACTTCAGCAAAAACCATCGGAACTTTGAGGAACAAGGTTTATTATTCACAGATCCTGGAGGGCATGTGTGGCATGTGCCGGAGGCCACACACCACAGTCACGAGGTCACGGGGAAGGGAGGGAGGGAGCATGGACCTGGGGCTCTGCCTTTATTGGGCTCCAAGGGTGGGGTGCTTAGGGTTTTGTGGGTTCGCTCTTTACTGGCGAATTTAAAACATAAGAGCAGGACTTAGGGTGTGGGAGGGAGAAGCGGGGTCGCTCAAGCACTCGGTTATCTAGGTCCCCCAGGACTTTCTGAAGGGGACTTTCATGGGTGGGGTGGCCTGGCTCCTTGATTAGTTTGTCTGGTAGCTGTGTCGTCCAGCTGGCAGGATGTTTATCAAGATGGATGTGGTTGAAATGGATGCCTTTGCAATCAAAGCCTGGCACTTATACTCCAGATGGTTTTGAAATGAGTGGGGGATGGAAGCACTTCTGAATGGACACAGCAGACCCCAGTGACAGGCAGGACAGGCAGGCCGGCTGCGGACGGCCATTTGTGGCCACTGCCTGACCTACCAATCTGGGCCTTTCAGTTTCCTGAGGGTGAGCCCAGCACCAGGCCATGGTGGGTCCTCAGGAGGCACAGGCATCTGCCCTCAGAGGATGCTTGCTGCCATGGTGATAGTTTGGGAGCCCAAAGGTGGGTGATTGCTATGGCACCTGATGCCCATTGGAGCTACCCAGCACCCTCCCCGACCTTGCCCCTGAGCATGCTGTCGAATGGGGCAGAGGAGCAGGAAGCTGCTGGACTGGCCCCAACTCTCTGGCCCCCATCAGGTCTGCTGGGGATGCCTTTGTTTCTCCTCAGATGTTAGCAAGAATGCACCGGGTGCCACCTGGACACCGGCTCACTCAGGCCTCGCCCCCGCAGGAAGCCTCCCCCTCCTCCCCTGGCCCCTTGGGCCCACGGGCTGCAGGCTCATCTTTGAATGCCAGCCTCTCTCCCTGTCATCAGCACCTGGCACTGGGAGGGCCTGGCATGTAGCAGGCCCCAGAGACCAATTACCCACACCGCATGTCACTCAAGGAGAAACTGAGGACTGCCATTGGGGAATGACTGGGTCTCCCTAGTCGCCTGGGCTCCCGCGGCTCCAGCGAGCTGCTTCCCATGCTGGGGACATAGCATGGGGCTCAGGACAAAACACGGCCCAGAGCCGATAGGCCCGCTCAGGCCCAGAACCCTCAGCAAGGTCCTCTCCTTGTGGGCTTGGTGTCTCAGCCGTGAACTGGGCCAGCCCACGGAGTTTGTGCAGAGGGCCTGCCAGCTGGGCCCGGGGCAGGACCCCAGGACGCCAGCTGTGGGGGCTGTGGGGGCAGAGGGGCCGTGAATGCCCCCTGAGGCCTGAGTTCAAGGGCCTGTCTCCCTGTCGTCAGGAGGTGTCCGCATGCAGGGTCCTGCAACATGGCGGTCCTGGAGGTGCCCCTGCTCTCGGGCTTCCTGCCGGACATCAAGAGCCTGCAGCAGGTGAGGCGGCACTGGTGGGCGGTGGCCCAGGGGGTCTCTGGCCTGGTGGCCCTGCCCAGGTTCCAAATTCCCAGTCCTCCATAAAATGGGGTGGGTTTTTTTTGCCTTTCTGGGCAAAGTCAGTGCCACCTGCTCAGGGGCAGGTGGGGAGGGTGGGGACTGTCCCAACAGGTGATTCTCCTACCAGGCCACCCGCACTGCTGTTCATGTGGCAGAGGGCTTTAGCAGACGAGCATGCACTTTGGGGATGACGTGGGGTGCCACAGGGTGTCCTCAGCCCAGGTTCTCCAGAGACCTGCCACCACCCTCACAACCTCAAGAGAGATGAGTCCCATGTCCCCTTTTGTTGCCAAGGAGAGGGACATTAAGGGAGGAGGTGTACTGCCCGGGCTGGAGTATGTCTGCAGTGTGGGGAGGGTTGAGCGGGAAAGCTGGGCCTGTCCTAGGGGTGGGGGTGATGGGGGGCTGGGTGGGGCATCATGGGAAAGAGAACAGCCAGCACAGAGGCCCTGGGTGGGAGTGGGTTTTTGTGTCAAAAGCTGAAAGGAAGTCCCAGGCTGGTGGGTGGTGGCTGCCTGGTGCAGGTGAGGTGAGAGCAGGTGGCAGGGCTCAGCGGGCACCTGGGGGCCACAAGGAGGCCCGGCCTGGGCTGAGGCTGGATCAGGGGGACTGCAGGGAGGGGAAGGCAGGTGGGCACTTGGGGCAGAGGTAAGCAGCCTTGGGGTTCCTCTCCCCAGTGCTGGGGGGCCAGCAGGGCCTGGAGAGCACTGACTGCCGTACCCTCTCCCCGGCCCATGGGGACTTGCTGGATTACCTTGGCTTCCTCCCGGCCCTCCTCCTAGTGTGGGCCTTGCCGAGATCTGGGAGGAAGCAGGCATTGAGAGCAGAGGGGCCTCGTGGACCCTGACCTCTGGCTTTCTTGCCAGCTGCTCCATGACAAGCACGGCGAGCTGAAGAGATACGAGGTGGCTGGATGCAAAGTACTCTTCTACTTTGATGAGCTACCGCCATTCCTGCCACTGTCTCATACCGTGAAAAAGAAACTGGGGGCAGATCCAGGCAGAGCGGGTGCGGCCGAGGGCTCTGTGCCCCCGCCTGCCTGCTGGCTTTGGTGCAAAATGTTGGGAGAGGGGTGGAATAGTACTCAGGTGTCACAAGGACTGAAGCCCTGACACGCTGCATCGTGGACGAACCTTGAAAACTTTACTCTGGGGGCTGGCTCCGTGGCCGAGTGGTTAAGTTCGTGCGCTCCGCTGCGGCGGCCCAGGGTTCGGATCCTGGGCGCAGACATGGCACCACTCGTCAGGCCACGCTGAGGTGGCATCCCACATCCCACAACTAGAAGGACCTGCAACTAAGAAATACAACTATGTACAGGGCGGGTTTGGGGAGATAAAGCAGAAGAGAAAAAAAAAAGATTGGCAGCAGTTGTTAGCTCAGGTGCCAATCTTTAAAAAAAAAAAATAGAAAACCTCACTCGGAGTGAGAGAAGCTGACACACAAGGCCACATAGTGCGCCATCCCATTTATATGACACGTCCAGAACAGGCACACCCATAGAGACGGAAGGTAGGTTAGTGGTGGCCAGGGGCTGGGGAGGGGACTAGGGAGGAACTGCTCACGGGGACGCGTCTCCTTTTGGAGTGATGGATGCGTTCTGGATGGATAGTGGTTGCACAACATATTAATTCTTAATGACACAGTGAGGGAACCCGGGGGCGGGGTGAAAGAGCAGAGGAGACGTGTTCCCAGGTGGCAGGGAAAAACCCACAGAATTGAAATGGGACCAGGTTTCCGTGTTTCGCGCCCCCTGGGCACTCTGAAATCAACCAGTTCCGGGCCCACGCATGGAGACGGGAGCTCCCTCCCCGGGCCCAGCGGCCCAGCCAGGCCGAAGGCTCTCGCCGCCCCTGCAGACCCCTGGTCTGTGCCTGACTTGCGCGCGGTTCCGGGCGCTGCGCGAGCACGTGGTGGGCAGGACGTCGGCGCTGCCCGTCTCCGTGTACGAGCGTGGTAGGCCCGTGCCCGCCCGCGCCCGGCTCGGCCCCTCGCCCTGTCAGCCCGTCACTTGGTCACCCTTCTCCCTGGTCCCGCAGCCTTCGAGGCCACGCGCTTCTACAACGTCGGCGCGCGCAGCCCGCTCGCTGGAGAGCGAGCCCGGCCCAGGGCCCCGTGAGTGCGCGGGGCCACGGCACTCGACACCGCGGGCGCCCGCGAGGCTGTCCTCCCGGAGCTGAGATCAGAGCGGGGAAGGGGGTCGCCAGGCAGCTGGGGGGCAGCGGGGTAAAGGCCGGAGGACGCGGCACGGTCGAGGACGCGCCTTCTGTGCAGAGAGGACCCGCTGAGCAGAGTAGGGGTGGCCGGTGAGGGGGCCGCTGAGCCGAACAGGGCGGGGGCGGGCGGCGAGAGGGCCGGGGACGGCGGGGTGGGAGGGCGGCGGGTGTAGAAGCCTGCGGCCCGAGAGCCCACGAGCCGGAGCGTGTCCAGACACAGGGGCACCGTCGGGAGCGCCAGTGGCCGAGGCGATGGGCGGGGCTGCGGAGGTCCCTCAGGACCCTTTCCTTTATCTTTCAAACTTTTTGAAATGGATTTAGATTGCTTTTAGTTTAAAAGTCTTTTTTTTTTTTAGGCAAATACTTGCATGAAATTCCACTACTAGGTCAGGGGTCAGGCCTCCCAGTAACTGTCTCCACCCTGTAGGGGTGGCTTGGGATCCCCAGGGGCTTCTTCCCCGCTCCGGCCCCGTGTGAGGCGCGGGTCAGGTGAGGAGCAGGGTCCCCCAGCTCTGCCAACTTTGTCTCGTCCCCCAGGCTGGTCCCCCGGCGAGCGGGGTCCCGCAGCCATCCCAGAGGAGGGGGCGGCAATCACGCGCTGCGGCTACGCCCGCGGCTGTGGCGCCCGCGGCTGTGGCGCCCGCGGGGCCCAGCTGTGCGGCTCCGACGGCGTCGTCTACGCCAGCGCCTGCCGCCTGCAGGAGGCCGCCTGCCGCCTACTGGAGCCCGCACCCCTTGGCCGCTGCGTGCTTGGTGAGGAAGCACCTCCCGCCCGGCTTCGGGGGACCCCACTTGGCCCCGGACTGCATCGTCAGATCTTCTCCATCACACTCTCTTCTCTCCATCACCTCCCTCCTCCCCGTCACCTCCCCCTCCTCCCCGTCACCTCCCCCTCCTCCCCGTCACCTCCCCCTCCTCCCCGTCACCTCCTCCCTCCTCCCCATCACCTCCCCCTCCTCCCCATCACCTCCCCCTCCTCCCCATCACCTCCTCCCCTCCCCATCACCTCCCCCTCCTCCTCATCACCTCCTCCCCTCCCCATCACCTCCTCCCCTCCCCATCACCTCCCCCTCCTCCTCATCACCTCCTCCCCTCCCCATCACCTCCCCCTCCTCCCCATCACCTCCCCCTCCTCACCATCACCTCCCCCTCCTCCTCATCACCTCCTCCCCTCCCCATCACCTCCCCCTCCTCCCCATCACCTCCCCCTCCTCCCCATCACCTCCCCCTCCTCCCCATCACCTCCTCCCCTCCCCATCACCTCCTCCCTCCTCTCCATCACCTTCTCCCTGCTGTCTAGCATTGCTCTCTCCTCTCCCTTGCTCTCCCTTCCCGGATTCTGGCCATTGTGCTGCCCAGCTTAGCAGCTCCTGCCCTCCATGTCTGGTGGCAAGGCCCTCTCTTTCCCCACCTCCTGGTTCTCCCTGGTCTGCATCTCCCCACATCTGTCTCCTCCCACTTTTTTTCTCTGTTCCCCACAGCGCACCTCCCTGACTCTCACTTCCTGCCCCT
Organism: Equus asinus; assembly: GCF_041296235.1. NCBI lineage: Eukaryota > Metazoa > Chordata > Mammalia > Perissodactyla > Equidae > Equus > Equus asinus. The sequence continues at coordinate 53,317,501 of NC_091799.1, read as the reverse complement.
CCCATAGGTCTGTGTCTCTCCTCCACATGCTGGGGATCAGCTCCTTCAGCCTCTCCCCAGCCACCTCCAGCTTTCTCCTCTACTGTGGCTCCCTGCATCTCTTCCCCAGGCTCCATCTCTCTTTGGACTCCAGACCATCACCCTCTGTCCCTTTGGCTTTCTGTCCTCGCCCATCTCTGTTTCTTTGTATGTGGGTCTCTCTTTGCATCTCTTTCTTAGTCTTGCTGTCTCTCTCCCCACCCCCACCGCAACTTTGTGCCTCTCTGTAGCTCCCATCTCTGATCTCTCTATCCCTGTCTCCCTCATCTGTGTCCTCTCACGTCCTGTCTATTGCTCTAGGCCATGTATCTCGTCTCCTCAGCCCCTCTGGGCTGTCATCCATCTCTTCCCCTTCTAGCACCCTCCCAACCAGTCCCCCTTCCTTCCAGAGCAGCCAGCGACAGCCTCTGCATCATACGCGTACGACTATGATCCAGCCTCCCTGGATGATGGGCACCTTGTGGCCAGCCTTGACTGGGAGGGGGAGGCAGAAGACAGGTGAGAGCCGGGCCCACCCCCAACCTCCCTCCACTTGCCCCGAACCCCCACAGGGAGTGGGAGTGACTAATGAACGGGTCAGCTTGTGGTTTTCAGGGGGTTTTCAGGTGATGAGGTGGGGGATCCATTCTCTCCCCACTCCTTCCCCTTTCCTCCCCCTCTTTATTCCCGCCTCCCCCACCCCTGCACCCAACACACATCAGAGAACAGCCCCATATGCCTGTGTGTGCGTGGTGAGGCTGTGCCCTCCTGAGGACTCGAGTCCAGGAGAGACCCAGCCCTGAGGCCCACTGGGCTCTGGACCCCTGTTGAAGAAAAAGTTATTTATGATGCTTGTTAAAGACGGCAAGGAAGTCCTTATTCCAGGGAGGCTATTGAGATAGGTGGAGGGACCACTGCACCGGGGTCTTGCAGTGTAGAGAGATTGGACCCCCTTCCGAATACTACAAGAAAAACTGGAGCTTTATAGCAAAGGAGCAGGGGTGGGGCGGGCAGTGGATGGAAGAGTACTAAGAGGAAGCGCCAGGGGTGAAGGGAGATTCCAGCTCAACCAACCTCACAGGGTTCTTGCTGAAGGTAAGTCAGGGTGATCAGATTCCCCCCGGGGGTTGGTGGGAGAGGAGGAACCCCATTAGATATCCAGGGTGGTCAGGTATGGAGGATGGGCAGTTCTGACTTAGCAGGATTCTTGCTACAAATGGACAGCGCCCAGATGGACGCTGAAGCCCAAAACTTGAGACTGAGATGAAGAAGAGCTCAGAGGAGCCTGAGTGGAGTTTGGTCAGGGAGAGTCTTTGTCCCTCCCCTGGGAAGGGAGGAGGAAGTGGTCAGGAGACTGGAGAGCCCTGTGAGTGAGGCTGGAAGGGGGCTGCCTGGCAGACTTCCTGGAGGAGGCGAATCTGTTGGGTGTAATTTACAGCAAACTCAAGAGGTTTAAGCAACAGGTTGATTTATCAGCTCACGAATGTGCCGGGTCCTGGGGGCTGGCTACAGCATCAAGCCTCAGGCTTTGTTGTCTGAGCCCTGCCTTCCTTGGGGAGGGTCTCTCCACCCCATGTTGGTAGCAATGGCTGGTTTCCTCCCCACTCAGCAGACCCAACAGGAAACTCCCAGAAGTTCATGAGTGCATCATCCTGAACCATGCGCTGGGTTCCGTCCATGGACATTTAATGTAATTATTAATTATATTAATATAATATGCTAATATATAATATAATTTGTTAATATAATTCATATAATGGGAGGAGGTGATGGAGAGGAGGGGGGAAGTGATGGGGGGGAGAGGGGAGGTGATGGGTTTAGGGCTACTGTTTCAATATTTGTTTCATTATGTCCCCTCTGTTCCTCCTTCCATGCCCTCTTTTGGATTAATTCAGTAGTTTTTAGAATTCCATTTTGATTCAGCTCTCATTGTTTTAGCCCAATTTTTTTTGATGTTTTTTGTTTTTTGGGGGGTTTTTTTGAGGAAGATTAACCCTGAGCTAACATCTGCTGCCAATTCTCCTCTCTTTGCTGAGGAAGACTGGCCCTGAGCTAACATCCATGCCCATCTTCCTCTATTTTATACGTGGGACGCCTACCACAGCATGGCTTGCCAAGCGGTGCCATGTCCACACCCAGGATCTGAACCGGCGAACCCCAGGTGCTGAAGCAGAACGTGTGCACTTAACCACTGTGCCACCCGGCCGGCCCCTAGCGTAATTTTTTTAATAGTACCCCTGAGAATGATGAGACACATTCTTAAACTTTTCATGTTCTACTTGGCGTGAATATTGTACCCCTTCACCAAAAACGTAGCAACTTTGAAGTGATGCATGCCCATCTGTGGTCCTCACCCATCTCTTGTGCTATAGTTGTCACCTGAACAGCTTTAAACAGGTGTTGCCCAGCTCTCTGGCATCTGCCAGCTGTCTCCAGTGCCTTCCGAGAGATCTGCTTTTTGTTTTCGTGTTGGAGGGGTAGATTTTTGTTAAACTTCTAAACTTGAGATAACAGTGGGTTCACATGCAGTTGTAAGAAATAACACAGAGAGATCTCAAGTGCTCTTCACGCAGTCCCCTCAGTGGTAACATCTTGCAGACCTGGAATACACTGTCACACGAGGAAATTGGCTTTGCTGCAATCTGCCTCATTTCTTCCTTTTCACATGCACTCATTTGCAACTGGGTCTGCTGTTTTTCCCCTCCTGTAAACTTGTGTAACACAATCACAGTCAGGATACAGAGAGCCGGACACTCAAGGATCCCTCCATGTGCGGCTTTATAGCCACACCCTCCTCCCTGCCCTGGGCCACTGCTTGTCTGCTCTCCCTCTCTATAATTTTGTCATTTCAGGAATGCTAAGTAAATAGAATCGTAGAGTATGTGAACTCTTCAGATTGGCTTTTTTCACTCAACTGAGTTCCCTTTCGATTCATGCGTGTGGCTGCCTGTATCAATAGTTCTGTCAAGTTAAAAAGCAAACTTGCCTATTTTATCTCAAAATGAGTTTATTCATGAATAGCCAAAAAAATTGCAATTTGGAATGTGCATACTCTGGAAGACCATAGTCAAATCCAGAAAATGAGGGGAACTGCTTTTATAGAGAAAAAAGGGGGAGCCCAGAAGGGCTGCTTTAAAGGAAAGTCCATTGGGGGAAAGTGACAGTTCAGGGTGGCAACTGGCTTCTCATTGGCTGGGCTGTGGGGTTTCTCATTGGCTGGGCTGTGGGGTTTCTCATTGGCTGGGCTGTGGCATTTCTCATTGGCTGGGCTGTGGCGTTTCTCATTGGCTGGGCTGTGGGGTTTCTCATTGGCTGGGCTGTGGGGTTTCTCATTGGCTGGGCTGTGGCGTTTCTCATTGGCTGGGCTGTGGCGTTTCTCATTGGCTGGGCTGTGGCGTTTCTCATTGGCTGGGCTGTGGCGTTTCTCATTGGCTGGGCTGTGGTATTTCTCATTGGCTGGACTGTTGCCAGGTGGGGAGAGAAGTCTTCTTCAGTAGTCAAGTAGTTGTACTTCCTGTCCGAGGGTAAGTCCCTCTCTTCTTCTTTGATGTAATTGACCATGTGATGGGGGTGAGAGCACCCCCTACAGGCTTTCCCGGCTCGGGTTTAGTTAAGGTTCTTTTATTAATTTCCACAGTTCTTTCTTTTTTTATAGCTGGATTGAGGTCCACAGATAGGTTTCCCGTTTGGTCGGGGGTCCCACACAAACTGCTCCATTCTTACCAGAAGTGAATGCCCCATCCCATCTCCGTGGCCAAGTCGGGGTAGGCAGGGTCCTGAGGGGCCAGGCTGGGTCATGTCCCCCCACCACCGCACCCCAGGGGTCACCTGTCACCCTGGAGGTGGTTCAGGGAAGGGCACACGGGCCCAGCAGCCCACATACTCCTTTCTTCTCTCCCCATCAGTCAGAGTGGCTTCTCTTCCTAACACTCCGAGCAGGAGGACAGATCTGGCTGCATCCTGTGCCTGTCTGCCTGCCAGAAGGGGGCCACTGATGGGCGAGCTTCCTAGACTGCTTGCTGGACTGGTGGACTCTGCCCCAGGTGACCCCTGCCTCCAAATGAATCTGATAGACAGAATGGCAGGGACCTGGGGGGACAGCCAGCTTGCAGGTGGCTGGAGGCCCCTCACCTCCTCCTCCCACCTCCCCAGCTGCACCTGGAACTCCAGGTGTCCTGCCCCCAGCCCCGAGGCTGGGTGTACCCCCTTGGGCCAGAGCAGCTCCCACAGCCTGACATGCTGCTCCCAGGAAAAGGGACACTTCTGGGAAGGCCTCTTTCTGAGTGGACACAACATCTGGCCAAATAAGGATGTTGCATCCATTTCCTTGTTAACAATTTCAAAAATATACAGGCCGCCTTCCTCCAAAATACAAAGCCCTGGCCTCCCTTTGGGACACGTGGTCTGCTGAGCCCCAGAACTTAGACCTCAGATTGTCCCAAGACTGACAGTCCCTGCACCCCTGGGTCACCCCTGGCATCCCTGAGTGCTCGGTCCTGGCGGTGCCAGGCCCTGTGGGGAAGCCCTTGGCTCCAGACACAGGCGTCTTCAGCTTCCTTCCTCTCTGGCCTTGCGGACCTGCGGGCCTCCCCCTATCCCCACGCCTATCTCCCAGAGCCCCACCTGGAGGCCGGGCCTCCTGCCAGCAGCCCAGAGGGCAACCTGCTCCAGGACCATTGGAGGCGCGCTCCCTCCCCTTTCTGTAAGCCTCGGAGGACGCTTGTTTCCCTTCCATCACCTGCGCTCACTCGCCTGTCTTCTCCCTCCACAGTGGTATTTATTTCAGCCAGCGCTGCTCATCCCTGACCTCCGCTGGGGACAGCAGGGCCCCTGAGGGGGCTGCCCAGCCTGTGAGTCGCCTGTGTGCAGCTCCAGCCACTCCCCGAGCCCTGACCTGCCAGCCTACGGGGCACAGCTCCCCAGGCTGGGGCCCTGTTGCTGCTCGCCGCCCTAGAGGCCGCTGGTGTAATAAAAGCTCGTTTCCAAGAGTCACAAGGGGCTTTGGCCTCTTATGGCAGGCGAGCCTGGGGTCAGCACCCAGGGCTGGAGCCCCAGCTCTCATCTGGCCCCCGCACCTCCGTTCCTTCATCTGCAGCCCAGCCTTTCAGAGCGGAGTGGGGAGGAGGGTTTGAAGATCTGTGTCCTGAGCATTTGGAAGAAATTATACCACCGCAGGGCGGTCCTGGTCCCCTTTCCCCGGCCTTCCCCAGGAAGACATCTTGGAAGAACTCTGGTACATCATCACACCAGGCTGTTGACATCCATACACTTCACTGATCTTATTCACACTTCTCCAGGGTCACGAGCACATGTGTGTGTGCGCGCACGCATGCGTGTCCCGGGGCTGCCCGTTCACTGGCTCACTCCTCTCAGATCAGAGACTTGAACTCAACGGGGAGCCCAGGAATGGCCCCCACTCCCTCTGCCTCCAGGGGGCTGCTTACTCCCACAGTTGATGCCTCAGTGGCTCCTGACCAAGTTGCCACCTGCTGACCTGGGTGGGGGGGTGGGGAGCGACAGGGGCGTGTGTGCTGGGGGCTGCGGCTGTCCTTCCCCACGTGGTGCCCCCTGACTCAGTTCAGAGCAGGCAGCAGGGTGTGGGGGTCGCAAGGCTGCACTCCCTGGCCCTGGGTGCACACCATCCATCCTCTTGTTACCCCACCCTCCTGGACCGCGGGAAAGTTAACTCAAGCCAGAAAAGGAATCAGACCACAGGTTTGGGGAGGGAAGTGATGTCTTGTGGCCAGGGGGACAGTGGGAGGCCAAGCCCTGTGGCTCCCAGTGACGGGCTGCACCAGGCTCTGGAAAGCAGAGTGGGGCTCTCCACTGTGCTTCCTCAGGAAATGCCCCAAGCCCTGGGGCCTGGCCCAAAGCTGGAATCTGGACTTCTGGGAACGAGGACCACGAACCCGGCCCCAGGCTATCTGGGCCAAATAGAACCGACATGAGGCACTTGGAGGTGGGGTCCTGAGCCTAGCGCTGGGCAGGGGCCTGCGGTGGGTCCAGGGCAGCATCAGCCTCGCCTCATCCCCTGTTGGACAGGAGGGAGCCGGTCAACTGCAGCATCATGGGCTCCTGCTTGGGCGAGTCGGGGGGTGCGACTGGGCCTGAAATCTGCATTTAACCCTTGCCTTCATCTCCTGGGGCTGCTGTAACAAAGGACCGCAAACGGGCTGAACACAACAGAAATTTATTGTCTCACAGTTCAGGAGGCCAGAAGCCGGAGATGAGGGGTGGGCAGGGCTGGCTCCTCGAGTCTCTGGGTATCCATCCCAGGCGTCTCTTCCAGTGCCTGGGGGCTGCGCGGTCCACGGGGTTCCTTGGCTTGTGCATCACCCGATCTCTGTCTTCACCTGTGTGTCTCTGTGTCCTCTTCTTATAAGGACACGAGTCATGTCGGGTTTAGGGCCCACCCTACTCCATTGTGACCTCATCTTAACTAATGACACCTGCAAAGACCCTATTTTCAAATTAGCTCACGTTCAGAGGTCCCTGGGGGACGTGAATTGGGAGGGGACCCTATTCAACCCAAACACCCCTCCCCACTGCCCCCTTCCGAGGGCCCGTCACACGAGCGAGGAGGACCTCGTGCCCATCCCCGCGCTGCCCCCTTCCTTGGAGGCCGCTGCGCCCCCTGGCGCCCAGCGGAGCAGCCCCTCCCGCACCTTGTCCCTGAACTCGGCCGATACGTAGTAGTAGACAAAGGGGTCCACACAGCTGTTGAGGGTGCTGAGCGCCAGGCTGGGCATATAGGCCGCGTACAGGTCCCCCCAGGCATCGGGGCGTGGGGCGGAGTAGTGCAGCAGCAGCAGCACGTTGCTGGGCGCAAAGAAGGCCAGGGCCGAGGCCAGCACCAGCGCTGTCAGCCGCAGTGCGTGGTTGTAGCGCCGGCCGGCGGCGGCCAGCGCACGCAGGGCAGCCCCATAGCTCAGCAGCATGACCAGCAGGGGCAGGAAGCAGCCAAGCACCGCCAGGCAGGTGAAGGCTGGCCGCCAGTAGGAGGCCTGGGCACCGACGGGCAGCACGTCGTGGCAGAGCACGCGGTCTGAGTGCGACAGCTGGAAGGTCTGCCGCTGCAGTGCCAGGGGCAGCGCCAGGGCGGCCGCCACCAGCCAGGCTGCACTGCAGAGCCCGGTGGCGAGGCGCTGGCCTCGCAGGGCGCGGGCCCGCAGCGGGTGCACCACGGCCAGGTAGCGGTCCAGGCTGACGGCAGCCAGCAGCAGCACGGAACTGTACATGTGGCCGTAGAGTGCGGCCGTGGCCAGGCGGCAGGCAGCCTCGCCGAAGGGCCAGCGCTGGCCCCGCAGGTGGTAGGCGATGCGTGGCGGCAGCACCAGGGCCAGCAGCAGGTCGGCGGCCGCCAGGTTCATGAGCAGCATGGTGGAGGGCAGCCGAGGCACCCGGGTGGCCAGCACCCACAGCGCCAGCCCGTTGGCAGGCAGCCCCACCGCCAAGGCCAGCCCGTAGAGCGCGGGCACCAGCCTCGTGGGCACCCAACCCAGCAGCAGCGCCCGAGAGCTGTCCGGGAGCTCCAGAGTGTCGCTGTCGTTGGCGCGGGCCTGGCCGGGGAAGCTGCGAGGGTGGAGTGGGCCAGGAGTGGCTGCCTGGGGACTGCTCCAGGGCCCCGCCGTGCCACCTGGGGGACAGAAGCAGGAGGAAAGCACTTAGAGCCCAGGAGCCCCCCCGCCTGAGCCGGTCCCTCTGGGTGGATCATGTGCCACGAAGGGGCTGCAATCCGGTCCCAGCTCTCAGGAGCCCCCTGAATTGGGGAAACAGAGCTGGACATGGACACACACAGCCGAGTGGGCTCAGGGCTGGCTTAGAGGGCCTCTCTGTTCCCCGTCTCCCCCTCAGCAGCTCCGTGCCCCCATGCCAGGGCAGGGCCCCAGCTCACTCACCGTCACTGTCACCGTCCCCCACGCTCCCACCCTCGTCGTACATGTTGGGGGTCTGGGTGCCGTCGTCCAGGCTGAGCCCCAGCGCCAGGGGCCACAGCAGCAGGATCGCATGCATCCCGCCAGGGCTGTGGCCAGCTGCTCCGGGCTGCGCTGGCTGACCTCGGGCTTCCTGCTTGCTTGGACCCCCACCCCCAGCTTCCTGAGTGCAGGCGGAGGAGTGGACAGGGCCTGGGGAGATAAACCAGCCCCTGTCCCCAGCGAGCCCGTGGGAGGCCTGTGGTGTGGCCTAAGGAGGCCTGGCAGCAGGGCTCACTCAGTCTGGCAGACGTGCCTTGCGTTGGGCCAGCCAGACGGGGTATGAGGTCCCAGGCTGCCGCGCCCTCTGCCAGCCCCTGTCCAGTCCAGGAAGCCTCTCTGGAACAAGTGGTCACTTCCTGCTGGCCAGTCACATCGGCAGCCCTCCAGATCACGCCCCTCCATCAGGGGCTCTTGGCCCTTCCCGAAGCCTCCCCCCACCTCCTGTCACTGGCGGGCAGGACCCTGCCTCCCCAGGTCAGCGGTCAGAATAGGTGAGCAATCCCTCACCCTGCCCCCGACTCCAGCACCCTGGGTCCTCTGTGGGGCTGCCCCGCCTTCTTGCTGCCTCACCCATGTGCCAGCGGGGGCCCCTTGGCAGGAGCAGAGTGAGGTGCTGAGAGAAGAAGGTGCCTCTGGAGTCAGGGGGCTGCTGAGGATATCTGAGGGGTCTCGGTCCTCAGCCAGAGCCCCCGACGCTGACTGCATGCTGCCCTAGGGGTGAGGGGAGCCCAGCTGCAGCTCTCAAAGCCCCTTCTGCACCTGTCCTGGCCCCACCCTCAACCTGGGGCCCCGGGTGTGACCAGGGGGTGGTCATGGCCATAAGTGAGGTGGTGGGGCCAGCCCAGGCCAGGGGGCCCCATGAGTCACCCTCCTGGGGGACTGCCCCTCCTCCAGCCCTTCCATGTTCCTGCTCCCAGGTGCCGGGACACCACGTACACTCAGATGGGGGCCAACTGCACATGGAGAAACTGAGGCTCAGAGGGGATGGTGCTTCTCTCCTGCACACGATCGCCCCCGATGCCCCTCTGGGCCTGGGAGGCCTTGAGGGTCCCGCCCTGAGGGAGCCCCAAACTGGGGGTTCTACATGGTTGGGGAGGGAGCCCTGGTGTCATCAGGCTTTGGCCACAGTGCCGGGGGGTCTGGGAGCAGGAGGACCTCAGGGGGCAATGGGAGAGCGGATCCCACACAGCTGTGTCCTGGCATGGCAAGCCCTAATCTAGTCACACAGTTGGGGACGCAGGGACCAGCCAGGAAGTGACCTAGCAGCCCTGGGCAGGGTCAGTGCAGCTGGAGGCCGAGGTGCCAAGGTCCCTGTCCCAGCCCCAGAGTCAGGGATGCTGAGGCCTGGGGAACTCTGGACGGGGCAGGGGTCTCGGCCAGGAACCTCTCCCCCATTTCGGAGCGGTTTCCACAGGCACCAATGACAGATTCAGCCCTATGCCTGTGTCTCTTAGCAATGTGTGACCGATGATACCACAAGAAAGCCAGGAAGAGGACCCCCTGCCCGTCCTCCACGGGCAGAGCAGGAAAGGCGTGCAGGGGAGGCCAGAGGCTGCGGAGGGTGGTCTGACTCAGGTGTTCCGTGTCTGGGAACTACGGCGGGGACACACGCAGGAAAGCCTGTGTGCGCTCCAGCAGCACAGAGAGGGGTGCGTGTCAATGGCCTGTCCCGGAAATGACCCCGTTCCGGCAGGAGGGGCTCCGACTCGGCAGGCCGCTGTCCCAGTCGGGTGACAAGCCGTGCGCAGCACCTCCTGGAAGCAGCTGTCTTTGGGGAGAGGGACTTCTCTGGTGCTTTTTTGTACTGTTGGAATTTTCTGTACCATGTGTCACTTTCCGTAAAAACTCATGTTTAAAAAAAGGCAGAATAGTAGCTTTAAAAAGGAAGGAAATTCTGACACCTGCTACAACATGGATGAACCATGGGGACGTGCTGAGTGAAATAAACTAGACACAAAAGGACAGATGCTGTACGACCCCACTTACACGCGGTCCCTAGACGAGTCATGCTCACAGAGACAGAACGCAGGACGGAGGGCGCTGGGGCGGGGGGCGGGGGGGCGTGGGGAGGGAGTGTTCACTGGGACAGAGTTTCAGTTGGGAAGACGAAGAGTCCTGGAGACGGGTGGTGGAGATGGTGGCACAACCATGTGAATGTACTAATGCCACTCACTGATCTGGACACTCAAAATGGTTAAGGTGGTAAATTTTATGTTGTGTGTATTTTACTACAATTTAAAACTTTTCTGAATGGTGAAAAAAATGGCAAACACACTCAAGCCAGTGGCTAGTCCTGAGTTTCTTCCCCCTCCAGCCCTGCTTGGATCCTGGGAAGCCCCCCCAGGCCATCCTCCCCCAGCCCCTCCCCCGCCCCGCTGTCCCCAGTGAAGATGGGGGGGCGCGGTTGCTGATGAGACAGAGAGCTCGCATCCCTCCCAGGGCAGCGCTTCTCACGGTAGCCATCCTTGTGGAAAGGGTTGTCATTTTGTCATACTTTGAAGCCAGATGGGTGCCCAGGAGCATGCTCCGCCTCCCCTCATTCCCGGCTGGGCCCCAGCCTGTGGGCGGGGACATTAAGGAGCTAGACTGGCAGAGGAGCTGCTGTGACCCTGACTACTGGGGGCCAAGGTCAGGCCCAGGGTTTGAGGTCCGGTCCTCCCCACCCTGGTGCCCTGCGCTTCCTCCCTGGGACCCCAAATCTGAGTCTGTTTGCTTGACTGTCCCCCGGGCTGGGGGCTGAGCTGGTGTACACGGGGCTGCTCTGGAGAAGGTGCTGGAGAACCCTGGGCAGGGGTGGAGTCGGGATTCCAAAGGCCGCCCTCATGGAGGGGCCCAGTGCATTCAGAAGACCTCACCCACACTCCGATCCTTGCAGCCCGCAGCCGGGTCCCTGCAGGCTCCTGCTGGCCATGTCCTACCCCACCGCGGGCCTCCTGAGACTGACTGCAGGTCACCTTGCTCATTGGAGCAGCCAGCCCACTCAGCCAGGACAGCGGGCGTGAAGTGCAAGTCACACCTCGCCAACAGCCAGCAAGACAAATGCCTCACTCGCAGCAGAATAAACGTTCATTGGGTCCCCCCCAAACCCTCCTACCACCTCCCCAAGCATCCCGGGCTGCCCCCCACCACCCTGGGGAGGGGAGGGCGGCCCACAGGGTCCTGCAGCAGGCACCTCCACAGATGTGAAGGAGGTGGGGAGGGGCGGCGTGGGGACACAGCTGCTGTACTGGCGAGGGCTGCTCTCACCGCTGTGTGACCGGTTGCCACAGACACAGTGGCTGGGAACAGGACCTCTGATCTGGTACTACCGTGGGCCAGCCGGCGGGCTGGTCCCCACTCAGGGCCTCCTCACCAGGCTGCAGCCTGAGGGTCCGCAGGGCTAGGTCCTCCTCCGCGGCGGGAGGACTGAGGTCCCGCCCTCGGCTCGGAGGCAGCAACGGCCACTCAGGGACATTGGGGACAACTCCTGGGAGGGGGCAGGGCAGAAGGCAGTGCAGACCCAGCTCAGGGACCTGAGAGGCGAGGCCTGGCTGTGGGCGCTGCGTGGGGTAAGGGGTGGGGCCGGCAGTTCCGCTGGAGAAGCCTCAAGAGAGTCAGCTAAGGGACCCTGAGCAGAGCTGTGGGCTCCCTCTTACCTGGAGGCAGGGGCGGGGCCGGGTTGGAGGGGGTCCTGGAGATGTTCAGGGGACACAGTGATGAAGAGGATGCAGAAGGTGAGTGAGAGGAAGGGCGGGCGGGGACCAGAGCACGGGGACCATGGTCTGTGGGACTGGGGGAGGGCGAGACCCCACTCCAGACCTGCTGGCAGAAGTGAGTGGGCGGGCAGAGTAAGCTCAGAGTCTGTCAGTTCGGTTTTGCACACACAACGCTCGAAGGAAACACCTCTCATTTCTACTGAATCTAAACACTGAGCCTGGAATTATATTCTAGAAAACACTCAGGGGGGGTGACGCCTAGGGGGCCTGGGGGTCCACAGGGGATTGGAGACTAGAGGCTGCCGGGTGCGCACGCGCACACTCCCTCCGGGGCCTCCAACCACCTGGCAGGGAGAGGCTGCCTCCCATTCTCTCCCCAGATTCTCTTGCTTGAAATAACTGAGCCAGCCTCACAACTTTTGGCCAATATTTAATTTTTAACTTTAATGTGCAAATAAATAGAAAAGGAAAACTACATTCAAAACAGCTGCAAAGGAAGTACAAGCCCCAGAACAGAAATTCTGCAAAAACAGAAGAGATGCTCCCCAGAAGCATGCAGGGGAGTTGGGGGGCTGGCCCGTGCGCCCAGGCCCACGAGGAGGCACAAAGGGCACGGGCCTCCAAGGGTGACTGGCTGCCGGCAGGATGTGATTCGGGAATTCCAATGAGCAATTCCCTTCTTATAAAATGAGGATGCGCACAAAGTGCCCGGGTTACACTTGAGAAAACGTGGGCGAGGAGGCCAGTGGCACGCCTGCCTCAGAGTCGCCCACACAGAGTCCAAGGTTTTCAAACCTCGAGTTCCACAGGTCACTCCTAGAAACTCCTGGAAACACGCCTCCACTTCCCGGAATTGTGGGTTTGGCACAGCTCAGCTGCGGAAGATGAGGGCTACGGCCAAGCAGAGGCGGCGGCGTGGGGATGGCGCTGGGCCTGTCCGTGGAGCCCGCTCAGTCCGGTGGGGCCTGGGGCCTGGCCAGGGGTTCTCACAGTGCGAGAAGTTCAAGGAGCTGGCCGCCAGCCCAAATTCCTTGGTAGTTTGGCACAGAAAGCTTGGATGCCTCTGCAGGACAGCTGCCTCAGCCCCTCACACCCACTCTCCGGGGCCGTCAGGCAGGCCGAGGAGTTCCACGAAGAGGGCTCTCTCCCCCAGGAGGCTGCGGGACTGAGCTGTGGCAGAAGTTACAACTGCTAAGAGAGTGTAAAGGAATAAATATTTGTGGCGTGCAGTACGTACTTCTAGAATGTCCATCTTAGGTACACGACCGCGCCCAGGGCCCTCCCAGCGTGGGACACTCGAGCTTAGCAGGAGCATTGGCCCAGAGTCCGGCTGCCAGATCAACTCGGGTTTGGCGTCTCTCCCCGAGTGGGGTCTGCCGGCCGTGCTGGGCATCTGCCACTCCACATGGGCACTCAACGCGGAGTGCCCCAGTCTGGCTGAGGTGGCTCTTCCCTCTTTCAGAGTGACCAACGACCCTGTGCACTGGCTGGGCCATACAATGCCCCTACCACCAGATGCGGGGGTGGCCCAGCTCGGGACATGTTTCTAGAAGCCCTCAGGACCACTCGGGAAAGAGTGCTCTCCAAGTGGGTCCGCTGGGCCAGCTCCTTCGATGTGGGGTTCTGAACACTGCCCCCTTGCAACCGTGTCCTTGCTGGGTCATCAGACTCTCCCAGACGCCGCGTGCACAGAAGGGCCAGCAGTGACCCGCCCGGGCATCTGGCACATGTGTCAGCAGTGGCCTGGCAGGTGTGTAAATGCAACTGTTTGTTGCTCGGCCAGCGCGTTGATCCCCCGCTTTCCGGCAGGAACGGAGCCCCCGAGTTCAAGTGCAGGGGGTTCACGTTTGGCACAGGATGGGCCCAAAGGAAGCCGGAAAGCTGAGGGGATTGGCAGCATGAGGCCACGAGCCAACATAGCCTCGAGCACGTAGCAGCGTGCTGGGAATGCCCTGCCCCTCAGGTTGTTCATGAAAATGCGCTGACGGACGCGGAGGCCAGGAAGCGGCACTGCCAGGCTGGGCGTCGTGGGGCGCGAGGGACGTCAGGGCGAGGCCGGCCGGCGGCTGTACTGCACTCGGTAGCGGGTGACGGGCAGGCCGTGCACGTGTGCTGTCTCGCAGAGCGTCTTGCAGGGCACCATGTCCTCGTCCTCCTCGCCCATCAGCCAGTCCTGCACCAGGCTGGCCGCCTCCACTGTCACGTTGTCCTCCAGCCAGCGGCCGTGCCACTCCTCAAAGTGCTGGTGGTGGCGCAGCAGGACCAGGGGCTGTACCTGCAGGGGGGGGTGGGGTGGGAAGTCAGGGCGGCCCAGGCACCCCAAAATGGTCGTGGGCTGGATCTCGGGACCCCAGACACCCCCGGCTAGACCTCTCGGCCCAGGCCCCCAGGTCCCCGGGACAGGCGGGGCGAGGCGGGCACCTGCTTGGCCCGGCAGAGGGTCCCGCGGCGGTACATGTAGTCCTCGGAGTTCACAATGAACATCATCTTGTGCGTGCTGAGCTTGAAACGGCAGTCCACGTTACAGGCGCTCTCCACACCCACCAGCCGCTTCCAGGAGCTCTTGGCCTCGCCGCGCAGGGCGCGCACCTGCTCGCACTGCCACCTGCGGAACTTCTTGAGGTTCCTGTGGGCAAGAGGAGGCGCGCTGGCAGCCGACTCCAGCTGCGCACGCCGACGGGCTGGCAGCGGGAACCAGAGGACATGCAAACCCTCGAGTTTCATAACCTTGGGGAGGATGTTTGACTTCCCAGGTTGGAGAAACGCAAATCGAAGGAAGGAAAACCACCACCCACCCGCTTCAATCCAGAGAATCCTAAAACCAGTCTCCTGGGTGCTGGCAACAATGGGAGGGGCCTCCCACTCGCTCCCCCCACCCGCTTTTCTTTCTCTTGTCCCTCAGGCAGGCGGAGCCCTCAACCAGGGTCCTCCACTCTCTTCAAGTTTGATGACACCTCCCTCCTCGTTCCCTCTCTATGCCCATGTCCCTCCCTCCTTGCTGACACTTCTGCCGTCTCAGGGACCCTCACCTCCTGTCACCAGTGGTCCTGGAACTCTTGGGACCCCCTCCCCCAGGACAGTCCCCACCTCGCAAGTCCACACTGGAGTCTAAACCCCCACAAAGGCCCCCCCGATCTTCAGGGCCACTGTCTTAATCCGGCTGGAGATGAGATCTGGCCCCCAGGCGGTGTCCCAGGTGGCGGCCACTCCTGCCTCTGGCCTGCTGGCTGCCATTTCCGGTGACTTCTCCTTCCTCTGACTGCTCATCCTGGGTCTCGGCCAGGCCCTTCCATGCCCTCGGCTGGGGTGAGCCCGGTCATGCCCCATCCTCACGAGATCATCGCTCAGCTTCCCGAGACTGTGAGCCTCACGAGGGCAAGGCCACACCACAGCACATGTCAGCTGTCACAGAAACGCTCCCAGACACAGAAACACTGTCATTCAGCCCCAGTGAAGGACAGAGGAGTCTCCCCGGGCCCACAGGAAGGAAGCTCGTCCTCTCACCTCTGCAGGAACACGGGCTTCAGGAGGAATCCCTCAGTGGGTGAGCTGGACGCACCCTCGGTCCCCACGTACTGCTCCACATACCGAGCCAGGTGCTGGGGGGCAGCCCGAGACAGAGCCATGAGTCCCCACGTATCGGGGGTCACGGGCCTCTCCCCCAGGACCCTGAGTTCAGAGGTTCCCAGGGATTTCGTCCCCACCCCTCCCAAAGCTTTAAGAGGACCCTGATGTGTGATGGAAAGCTCCAGACTGCAGCTGAGGATAAAGGACTCAGCTAGAATGGGACCAAGCACACCCAGCCACGAGTCAGACAATTTACGGAACTGCCATTTTGTGTTTAAGTGGAGACGTCCCCGCTGTGTGATGACATTTCTATTGCTATTCATCACGTGGTCACTTCACCTGGGGGCCCCCCACACAGAGAGCGGGGTGTGGAGGCCAGCGGGCCAGGAACGGACATCAGGACACGAACAGCAGGTACAAAGAGGGAAAGACCAGGTTGGAGTAGGGGGTGAGTAACAAGCAGGGCTTGTAAGGGCCACCCGGGTCCAGGGTGGGCATGGCCTGGAGTGTCCAAGTCATCGCTCACCCCAGGGTAAAGCCGGAGGCTCCTCCAGACGTGAGCTTAACAAAACCACGTTTGCTGGGAACTTCCAGAAGGGGCAGGGCGTGCAGGCCCCAACCCTCACTTGTCCTGGAAAGTGTTTCCGGTGTGGGGAGCCCAGAAGCAGCAGGCAGCGACGCTGGGAGGGGAGCCCCTGTGGCTGCGGCAGGTGAGCCCTGGCTCTGTGAGGGGCTTGGGGCTTATGGGTCCTGCTCCCGGCGGCACACGGGCACCAGTGTCGCCGCAGTTTGTGTCTCCACACAGAAAGCTCCTGAGCAGATAGTGTCCCAGCTCCTGGCCCACATATCTTCAGCTGCTTGATTTAGGGTCAAAAGGGCAACAAGAGAAATCATACTTTTGCTGTACGTAACTATTCACGTATATACTGTTAGACTCCATAAAACCTTCTGAGGCAGCCACGTGTTGGGAGAGCAACTGTCTTGGTGTGTCCAGGACTGAGAGTTCCTGGGACGTGGGACTTTAGGTGCTAAAACTGGGAATGTCCCAGACCAACTGGGATGAACTGATCACTGTTATGGGTTGAATGGTGCCTCCCAACACCAAAAACACTTGAATGGTGTCCAAGTTCAAAGCCCCGGTTCCTGTGGCCATGACCTCATCTGGAAACAAGGTCTCTGCAGACGGAGTCAGGTTAAGACACAGTCAAGGGAAATCACGCTGGAATAAGGTGGGCCCTGACTCCATTGCCTTGTGTCCCCGTAAGAAAAGAAAACAGAGACACGCAGGGAAGAAGGCCGTGTGAAGACAGAGGCAGATCCTGGGGTGATGCGGCCACAAGCCAAGGACACCTGGGGCCCCAGAACTGGAGGAAGAAAGGAAATCCTCCCCTAAAGGCCGCAGAGGGAGCACAGCCCTGGGACACCCGGATCTCAGCCTTCTGGCCTCCAGGCTGAGAGAAGACACTGCTGTTGTTTAAAGCCCCCGGTTCATGGTGTTGTTACAACAGCCTGCGGAATGGACACAGTTGCCCCAGCCAAGTGATGCGCGCAAAGGCTAGACCCGCTGGGAGGTGACAAAGAGAAGGGCATGCATGAGCCACAGAAAGAACGAAGGGGAGGGACGACAAGGGTGGACAAGGACCCCCAGCCGCCTCTGTGACTGTCCTGGGACGCATGCAGGTCTGCATTTAACCGCCCTCTGGGAGCAGGGAGGCGAGTGGGTAAAGTCTTCTCCAGCGGAGCGTGCGGGTCTAGGGCGGGGCGGGCAGTCTCCCCTGATGGTCGGGGCCTGGGACCCGGAGCCATGAACTTAAGGCACGGGGAGTGCAGGGGGTCTGAGTGCCCGCACCATCCATGGGCACAACGGGGATGTCGGGATATCTGCGGCAGGTGGGAGGGGCCAGGGCTTTGGGGGAAGGGGGCCTGGCTCTCACGCGGCCCTGAACACATGTGCTGGCTCCCAAGAGTTGCCTGCAGCTCGCACAGTCCCTCGGGCTCCCAAAGAGCGTGTGGAGCCGCACAGGGAGGCTCCTCTGGGCGGACAGTTCATGGCCGTGGCTTGTGCTTGGCCAGCATGTGATGGGGCATAGGGGCGGGAGCCCACATGCTGCCCGTGGCCGCTCTTGGCCTCCACTGCACACCAGGCACAGGGCACGGGACCAGGGTCCTCACCTGGACCTCCACAGGGTCCTCCGTCTGGGCCTCCTCAGTGTCCAGGAGTTCGATGGTCATGATCACCTGCCCTTTGCGCTGGAGGAACATCACCTGGGAGGCAGGAGACGAACAGTCTGAAGCTGCAGAAAAAGCCAGGCTGGCACAGGACATGGTTGAAAGGGGACCCCACTTTGCCAGCCTCCAGGCCTTGATCCTTCCTCAAGGGACCACACGCCAGACACCCACCTTCTGGGTTAGCATCCAGGGGCCCAGTAAAAGAAGTGCAGGGCACTGGGGCTGGCTGGCGGCCAAGCCGTGGTGTAGCCCAGGAGCAGTGGCCAGCCCTCTCCTGTCGTGGGCGCCCCTTCGTGCCCCAGCTCCGCATGGGCGAGAGCAGCAGGCCTCTCACCTTGAAGCAGTTCTCGTCAGCCATGCAGCGCTCGGCCTTCCACTGGTAGCTGGTCTCCCTGGCGGCGCGGACACAGCGCGAGGACAGGTTCCCGCCGGCAGCGCCCCGCTTCTTCTCATTGAGGTAGAGCTCCACCACCTTCAGACACACGTCATCGCTCACAAGGTGGTGCAGCTGCGGGCCAGAGAGCCGGTGAGTGCCTGGCGTGGGCACTCCCCAGGAAGGGTGATGCATGGCCGCCCCTTCCACCTCTTGCTGGAGCCCCCTCCCACCCAAAAAGGAGGTGGCAAAGTCCACGAGGCGGGGATGAAGGCCAGAATCCAATGGGCTGCACAGGGCAATTTCTGTGCTGGGTGTAAGCCAGATCAGACCAGACCAGAGCAAAGCACACCAGACCAGACCAGGGCAGACCACACCAAACCAGACCAGAGCAGACCAGACCACACCAGACCAGTCCAGGGCAGACCACACCAGACTAGGACAGACCAGACCAGACCAGACCAATCCAGAGCAAACCAGACCAGACCAGACCAGGGCAGACCACACCAGACCAGAGCAAATGAGCAAACCCTGCCAGGGTGTGAGAAAAGCACAGAAAAAATACAAAGGAAAATGCGCCCAAAGGGGGACGATAATTATCTAAAGATGATGCGATGGTGGGTGGTCATTTCCCTTAAATGTTCAGCTATGAACACAATTCCTTTAATTCCTACAAACACATTTAAAACCCTCAGGTTTGGGAAGAAATGAGTAACGCCCACAGCAGGGCTGCGGGGCCAGACGGAGCCAGTGTGAGTGGCCTGCCGGGCACTCCCTGTGGCCCAGACACGCGCCTGCAGACACCGGCCGTGGGCTCTTCCCGCACGTCCCTGCACTGAGTGAACACCACGACATGGGGAAACTTGGGCCTCATCTGGGGCCTGGCATGTGGCAAGCTCCCAATGTGCACTGGCTGCTGTTACTGGAAACAAGAAACGCTAATGAAAAAAAAAAGCGGCAAAAAGTGTGGACAGGGCCCTGCCAGGCAGGTGACAGACGTGGGCGGGCAGGGCCCTGCGAGCATCCAGCCCGGGCACTCGTGTGGGGATTTGGTGGGGTCATGCTGGGGGGTCGGCGCCCCTAGGGCTCCAGCTGACCAGCTCTGTTTTATCCCTTCGCTCTCCCTTTTTTAAAAATAGGTCTACAGGAGACATTCGTGAAGAAAGGGATGTTTCCTAAAGCATTAATCAAAGCGCCTGATCTGGTCCAACCCTCTGGTGCTGCAGATGAAGCCACTGTCACCAGAGCTGTGGCCTGTTGGAGGAGCCAGAGCCGAGCCCCAGCCTGGGTGTACAGTACTCAGCCCTGTCGTGTACCCCTTGTCTGCCCTCCTGGAGCTGTGCGCAGGGCCCCGCATGTCCTCTCTCCATGCTACCCCGTGCCCACCTCCCCATTACCTGACCACAGTGGCCATGACTGCAGACAGTGACGGGAGGGACAGAGACCCAGCCTGGCCCCCAAAAGGAAACGAGGAGGTGGCCAAGGACAAAAGGGTTAGGGTGTCAGAACACAGCCATCAGTGTTGACAAGTCATTGTAGCCAGAAGACCTGAAGCCCCCGACTCGTCCATGGGGAAAAGCAGCAGGAGGCGTGTCAGGTTCTCCAGAGCCAGCATGTCCAGATGGCCACAGAGGGATGACAAGGCACGGATCCCTGAGCCACTGGGGAAATGCAGGGTAAGCCACAACTCGATCTCACCGTCCCCTCAGCACAGGAGAGACGAGAGGGACCACCGATCCTGAGTACTGGGCAGGACGCAGAGTGTGCCGGGAAGCAAGAAGCTTCCACCGAGGCTGGCTGAGCCTGCCTGTGACCCACCCGAGGGGAGTGGAGGCAATGCCAGAGACGCACAGCCCTGCTCCAAGGGCCCCAACGCAGGCTAGTTCCCCGGAATCCTCCTAAGATGAGGATGAAGGAGCTACGGACATCTCTTCAGAGAGGCATCTCAAAGGATCACACTGTCTGGATGCAGCCAGACACGCTGTGCACTTCCATTCACACACAGCTCAAAACCAGGGAGTTGACCGCGTCAGAAATCAGGGCAGTGGGCGCCCATGGGTGGGCAGGGGCTGGGAGGAAGCGGGAGCGGGGTGTCCGCTTGTCAGCTACACACTTAGGATAGGGGCACTTTTCTGTGTGTTTTCCTTCAATAAGAAGTTTGAAAACCTGGAAGGAAACGCTGTTTCTAGTGAGTGCCTCTGGGTGGGAGCGTAACGACATGACTCTTTCCCTAACTCCTTTTCCGCTTCACAGCGAGCAGCCTTACTTGATCAGGAAACTCCAGCGGGAATGAGAAGGACGCAGCCCGGGACCACGCCCGTCTCGCCTGCGGCTCTGCTGTTTATGTTTATGTGACCAACTTCCTCTCGCTGCCGTTTAGCTGTGCGGGACTTTCCGCTACTATAAACTATGCTGATGGACGTCACTGCTATCGTCCCCCTGGAGAAGCGGGCTGAGGTTCTCCACATGGTGTCAAACCACCCTCATGAAAGGTCTATCAACAGGGCCTCCAACAAACCTGTGCGCACGGGTGTTCACAGCAGCACGCTCGCAATCACCAGGGTAGGGCAACCAAGTGCCCATCGCCGGGTGAGCAGATGACAAAGCGTGCTCCAGCCACAGTGGACCAGCGCTCAGCCACAGAAAGGGACGAAGCTCTGACACACTTTACGACGTAGATGAACCTCGGAAACCTCATGCTGAGCGAGAGAAGCCAGACACAGAGGGCCACACAGTGCGTGATCCCATTTATAGGAAACATCCAGAACAGCAAATCCACAGAGACAGAAAGCAGACTAGTGGGTGCCAGGGGCCGGGGAGGGACTGCTCATGGGGACGGACTCTCCTTTTGGGACGATGGGAATGTTTTGGAATTAGAGCTGATGGTTCTATAATGTGAATGTGCTGAATGCCACTGAATTGTACACTTTAAATGGTGAATTTTATGTTATGCGAACTCTACCTTAACTAAAAAACAAAAGGTACCGTCCACAGGCCAACTGCACAGCCATGAGAGTGATGGAAGGGATGGTTTTCAAAGCTGGGGACAGGCAGGGACCCACAGGGAGGTGCGACCGCCTCGTTTCCGCGCTCTTGTTGGCCCGCTCACCCACCGGCCCTGCGCCCACTCACCTGCCGCGCGATGCTCTGCACCAGCTTGTCCATGGTGAAGCCGACGTAGGCGTGGATGGTGAACATCTCGCGCAGGGTGTCCTCGTACTGCGTGGGGTCGATGCTGCCCTCCAGCAGGCTGCGCACCATGTCCAGGAAGGCCGGGTAGTACTCCTCCAGCTCCACCTCACCTGCGGGAGGGCGGGGACGCGGTCACCAAAGGCCCCGAGGCCCCCACGGGGATGAGTCTGGGCTCTCCAAGAACACACGGAGCCCACACTCGCCGCCGCCCGCCACGGAGGCCTCCTGATGCTGGCCTGCAGTTCCAGGACGGCAGCTCAAGTGGGCAGTGGTTCCACGCGGCTAGGCGTGGGGAGAGGCCACTGAGAGCGTCACAACCCAGGAAGACGGGCAAGAAGCCGCCGTGGCTGTAGTCTGGCTGGTGTGGCCTGCGACGCCCGCCTCCTGGTCCCATCAGGACACTCCAGCCCGAAGCGGTGCTGCCGCTCAGGAGGCTGGGGAAGGGTACTCTGTGTTACTTTCGCAACTTTCCATTTGAAATTTCTCATCTGAGCTAACAATTATTTCAAAATGAAAAGTCAGAAAAAGTGAACGTTTCCGATCACAGGCTACCCACGCTGCCGGCCGCCTTTCTCCCCTCCCGCCGCAGACTTGAGGGCCCCGGCGGAGTCTCGGGGCCTTACTTGGCTGCTTCAGCCGCAGCTCCATGGCAGGGTCGTTGCCCTTCTCCCGGCGGCCCTCGCAGAGCAGCTTCTCCCTCTCCTTCTCGGTCCGGTACTCCAGGAGCTGCTTCTGTGCCTGGCGGTAGATCTTCAGGAGCCTGGAGCACAGGGTCTGGTGGAGGCGCAGGAAGAAGTACCAGTTGTTGTTGGCGAAGAAGAGGCTGTAGACGTCGTCCAGGGGCTTGTGCTGCGGCGGCAGCTGCTCTGAGGCCGGCGCCGCGCCCGTGGCCCCCTTCTCCTCCGGCGGGCTGCTCTGTGGCCCCGGCGCTGGCTTCTTCCGCTCCCCAGGGTCTGCGCTGTGCCCCAGGGGGCTCCCCCGGCCCTCATCGGCAGAGTCCTCAGACGCCCCCAGCTCCAGCTGCTGGGAGAAGAAGAGGCTGGGCACGAATTGGTGCACCAGCTGGTGGATGGTGCCCTGGTCCTCTTTCTGGATGGCTGGCTGCCGCTTCACGTAGTAGCTGATGAGGGCAGCTGCGTCCTCCAGGATCTGCCTGTCCTCATACACGAAGATGAGGTGCGGCTCGCTGCAGGGGGCGCCACGGCCCTCCGAGTGCTGCTCCTGGTGCTGGGGACAGGGCAGCCATTAAGGGGTGGGGCGGCCCACGGTGACAACTCAGAGCCAGGCCAGGGCTGCGGGGCCCCAGTGGCTCCCCCTACGGCTCCTGCGAGTAACTCACTCCCTGCACGCATTTTTCAAAGCCCAAATCCTGGAAGCCCCAGAGCCCAGCCCTGCCTCCGCTGTGGTGCAGGTCCTGTGACCCGAACACACCAAAGCTGCCAAGAGGGCGCGATGTGGCAGCTGGAGGCAGAGCCCAAAGGCCTGCAGCCCTGGTCTCCTGCGACTGGCCTTGGTAAGTGGCCAGTGCTCATCCCTCAGTTTCCTCACTGCTAGAATCGGGACAGTACCAGTACCGCGCAGTACAGTCCGAGCAAGGGCCAGATGCGATGCTCCTTCTGAGTTCTAGGGGGTCCTGGGACATCATCAGCAGTAGAGGAAAGCTGCTCGGTCACCTAAAGGCCCACGGTGGGGGCCTCTGCTGACAATGGCAGAGCTGTGCAACCCTCCTCCCCGGCCGGCCCTAGGCTAGGTGCCACAGAAACATCCACCTTCCCCGCTAGCCAGCCCTGCAAGGGCGATGCTGGGCAACAGAGGCAGAGAGCAGGCAGCCTGCCCGAGGTGGCAGGGCCAGCGCCAGGACGCAGCCGGCCCGCTCAGCACGGCCTCACCTCGTCATAGACGCTCTCGATTTCGTTCAGCAAACTCTTGGAACGAAGGGCCTTGGTGTCGTTCTGCTTGAAGTTCACGGCCTGGTGGTCCAGGGACTTGAGGTACGCCTTCTCATACTGCTCCCGCCAGATCTTGTTAAAGCCCTGCTGGGCCTCCCGCCACTCCTCCTCCTTGGCTTTCAGCCTGTGGGGGCCGGAAGGACTCAGCATGGGGCTCAAAAGGGGACAGCCCAGGGTGCCCACCCAAGCCATCCCTGCCCAGGACCAGGCTGTCTCCACCCCGCAGGCCCAGCTGAGTGCGTTCCAGACTCGGAACAGCCAGCTCCTGGCCTGCGCAGCCAGTTCTGTCTGAAGAAAGGAGGGCGGGCGGGAGCAATGGCCCCATAGAATCAGCATGGCCGGTTTTATGGTTTCTCAACATCACTACCCCAGCACCTCCTCCCTGTCTTGGCCCACGGCACCAACCACACTCTGTGCAGCCACTGGCTTGACTGCAGGACTCCCGTGCTTGACTACAGGACTCCCGTGCTTGACTACAAGGCCCACGAGGGAAAGGACTGTGTGGGCCTTGCTTAGCTCTGTAACCTCAGGGATGGGCACAACACCTGGTCAAGGGTGGCTACTTAATCAATACCTGTTGACCAGTATGACTAGTATGGAAAGACCCCCAAAAGGTGTTACTAAAGAAAAAGCAAGCTGTGGTACAGGACAGTCCCATTTATGCTTTAAAATAATTACTTCTCATGTTCAGACATGATTATGTACATGGCAGAAGATTCTAGAAAGACGGACAACCATTAACACAGTTGTGCTTTCCTCTCAGGAGTGGAATAGGGAGATGAAGGAAGACTGGAAAACACAGTAAGCCAGCCTGAGGCCCCGGGACTCCCTCTTGCGATTACCCGTGACAAAGAGCACTAATGCACTCCTGGGGGGCGGGGGGCTCCCTTCAGCAGGGCGGGGCAGCCAGAAGCCAGGGGACACCTTTTCAGGACGACGGGGACGGCAGTGACGGGGTTTTTCTTGAGGCTCTCGATGATCTCCGGAGCCTTGTCGCCATAAATACGGTGGATGGCCCGGCGCTGAATCACCTCTGATGTGCCCCCGAGACAGTCATCCAGACGGAACTTCTCCTGGTCTTCCGGCGCCATTCGAGAGAGCTTCTTCTGCACGCTCTCCAACACCCGGATCGTGGCCAGGTTGGTCTCCA
Organism: Equus asinus; assembly: GCF_041296235.1. Lineage (NCBI taxonomy): Eukaryota > Metazoa > Chordata > Mammalia > Perissodactyla > Equidae > Equus > Equus asinus. The sequence goes on along the minus strand of NC_091799.1, from coordinate 53,293,352 downwards.
GGACGACGTCTAACTACGGAAAGGAAGGCAGGAAGGGGTTGGCCAGTGGGCAGGCAGAAGGGTCATATGTACAGAGCTAATAAATCCCACATCTCTCGGGGGCAGATAATGGACATCAGAAAGTGGCAGCCCTAATGAGGGTTCAGCGGCTAATTACACGGGTGGGGTCCAGACCTCGGCAACAGTGACAACCAGGGGGAGGCACAAAGGCAGGACCTGGTGCTGACAGACCGATCTGTGGGATGCTCAGCACTGGTGGACTCATCTGAGGAGGGAAGAAGTCCCTGGGCTGACCCCCTCACAGGCATCAAAAGCACATTTCACCTGGCAATAAAAAGGAAGGGACTCGGGGCACACACAGCCCCCAGGATGAGTCTCCAGCCCATGTGCCGAGGGAGGAGCCAGGCCCCAAAGGTTACATACCATGTGACTCCATTTCTACAAGCTTCCTGAAATGACAGAGTGATGGAGATGGAAGACAGGACAGGTCAGTGGCCACCAGGGGTCAGGGATGGGTGGGGCGGGGAGGGAGGCACCAGGCTGTAAAGGATAGCATGAGGGCTCCTAGTGGAGGAGGGGCCGGTCAGCATCTTGGCTGTGGTGGTGGATACATGAACCTCCACAGGTGAGAACCGCCAGAGCTAAATACACATACACGCGCGTGCACACCACCAAACACACGCACACACAGACGTGCACACATGAACACAAATCCAACTGGGGAGACGTGGATGAAAGCGTGGGTTGGGTCAGCGTCAACATCCCGGCTGTGACACTGCACCCGAGATTTACACGTTGTTACCACTGGTGGAAGCGAATGCTGGGTCGCTCTGTCTTATTTCTCATGCTGCATATGAATCTACAAGGATCTCAGAATAAAATTTCACTGAGAAATACTAATTTAACTTAATTTTAATTAATCAAATTTAAATATATATATATTTTAAGAACAAAAAGGAAAAGCATCGTTGCCTAGCCAGCCTAGAGGCCAGCAAGGCAGAAAAGGGATGCTTTTAGGAACTGTCCCCTGCTGGAAAGTGCCAGAATCCCTAATACTCAAAAGGATGGTGGGGAGGGAGGCGAACAGGGGAAAGTGAGAAGGTAGTGCTGTGAAGGGGAGAGAGGCATGCACCCCAGGGCTCCCCGATTCTGGCCAGGACCGAGGGTCAGCCCAGAGGGCCCCACAGTGCCAGCACACGCACCTCAAAACGCTCGTCCTCACAGCGGTGCAGTTGCTCCTCGTAGGGTGTCTTTTTGGAGCTGACGAAGGTGGAGTCCTCCGACCAGGAGGGGAAGGAGACCCAGGTGTCATTCAGCACCTGTGCCAAGAAGAAATACTGTCACCGGCACGGCAGCCCCAGCGACCAGAATTGTTTACTGTGTCCCCCGGTATAGAAGATACAAGGATAAGCAATATCACCCTGAGTTTACAGGAGATTACCTTATCGTACAAATAGTAAAATTAATTTTAAAGTGATCTTAAAAGAAAACATGACTTTCAAGTGAACAAACCATACTACTTCAGGGGATGGCAAGCTTTCTCTGTAAAAGGTCAGATAATAAACATTTCAGCTTTTGCGGTTATCCAGTTGTCCTGGTAAAGCAGCCACAGGCAATACGTAAATGAAGGGGTGTGGCTGTGTGCCAATAAAACTTTATTTACAAACACAGCAGGTGGGCCAGGATTGGCCCGCAGGCTATAGTTTGCTGACTCCTGGAATACATCCTGGAATCTAGCATGCATTCTTGAATTCTGGAAATGCAGTAACAGTCTGTCCACTAACCCTGAAGAAGCGTTTCCTGGTCAAGCTAAAGAGAAACATCCTGAGGGCAGTGAAGCTGGGACAAAGCAGGATCAAGGCAGAAAGCAATCTAAGTCTAATGGAGGAATGTGCCAAACCCTGCGCTGGCACGGTGCTTTAAGACTTGCCAAAACTACCAGTTGGCTAAGAAACCGTCACCTCTGCTCAGGCATTTTGTTTCCACACATCCCAGCACCATTTGTTACACAGCATTTGGGGGGGCTGACACTCCAGCCTTTCATCTGAAGCATAGGGGGGACAGCTGTCTTGCAGAGTGGGGAGCATGCACCACATAAGCTGACATGAGCCCCTGGGGAGTGCTACCTCCTTGCAGATGGCCGTCCTCCCACTGCACTTGGGCTGCTGGTAGGTTTTGGGGAGCGCCCGGTAGCTGGATCCAATGCGCTTGCAAGATGCGTAGTCAATTTCCCGGCTTATTCCATCCCCGGATCTGTCGCTCATGGGCGGGGCAAATGACAGCTCTTTCACCCCCAGGAAGGACTTGAACTGTGCAAAGAGTTCTGGAAATTTCCTTCAGAAATAAAGACAAACAGTAAGTTGGAAACTCTGGGGTCTTCTAGGAATGATCTAGAGATTTTAGAATGGCTTCGTGTAGACGCCTGTGGTTAAAGATGGTCAGAATTCAACATCAAGGAGGAGGGGCAGAACCGAGTGTCGTTGCAGGCGCAAGTGAATATGCCACCACCACTTTGTCACCAACCAGGCCCCGTCACTCACAGGACGGCCTTCAGATAGTCTGGAAAACACAACCTAGCTGGCAGAAGCTGGGGTCAGCAATGTTCCTTGACTGGAAGAGGCTGGGCATTAGGCCAGGGTCCAGTAAACTATGACCAACCTGCCACATCTGTCTTTGTAAATAAAGTTTTAGTGGTACACAGTTGTGTCCATTTGCTTAATATTGCCTGTGGCTGCTTACGCAGGACAATGCCAGAGTCTCTAACCTTGGCCCTTTACAGATAAAGTCTGCTGACACGCTGTACCCCACTGTAAGGACCCCACGCCAACTCAGCTCACCAGGAAAACCACAAACAAACAGAAATGCAGGGACAGAAGACATCAACAAAATGAGGGCAGGGGACGTCTGCAGTTACAGCCAGGATAAACACAAATTGCACAATCTGGAAGGAACATGCCCCCGCCCAGCCCCCACTCCGGCTGTGCCATCACCAGAGGCCAGCTCTCTGAGCCACCGTGCTCAGCTGCCCTCGGGTCTGCACACCCAGCTGAAGCTTGCACATGCTAAGAGGGACCCCGCGGAGGTGAACACTAGCCCAGCCAGGTGTCACGCTGAGATGAGTGAGTGGAGGCCCACTTCGTCTCTGGACTTTGCTGCACACTCCTGGGCCCCGCCCAACCACACGCGCCCACATGTCCAAAGGGAACAGCTGACCCCAACCTCGCACTGCCCATCTGCTCAGCACCCGGCATTTCCTGTTCCTTTATTCTTCTCCCCCAGCCCCTTGACAACCCCAGGAGGGAGATATGGCCATTTTACAAATGAAGAAACTCTCGCTTTGCTGGTAGGAAGCAGAGGCCCGATTCAGACTCGGGGCTGGTCATGTGCCCAACCTGCCAAGGCCCACATGCCGCCCACCTACCCTGCCCCCAACCCCGGCCTCTCACCCACTGTAGTTCACCTTCCAGCTACAGTGAGTGCGTCTCTGCCAGGAATCGGGGGCATGGCACTGGCTTCTGGGCTCAGCAGACACACCTCGCTGCGAGTGAGCGCGTGAGCATGCCCTCCAGGTATAAAAAGCCAGCCACGTTTTAGCCAAGACTGTGCAACCCCGCCATCCTGCTCTGGGCCACTGTTGAAAGCATTAACAGATCTTCAGCAGTCTGGGAAAGTTAACCCAGGGAAAAGGTCACTGTGAAATGTGGACACTCAGGACCACCAAGGAGGCAGCTGCTGACAACCCTAGCTTGACCTCTGAGCACTGACTGTAGGGAGAAACAGGAGACAAGCGTGCATCGTTACCCACCCTGCTGAGAAAACCCTGGTACCTACAAGGAAGAAAATACTAAGCAGTCACTAAAAACGATCACATGCATTCACATTTGACACCGAAAGACAGCCAAGAGATGCTGAGTTAACAAAAAGAGAGGACGCTGCATCCCACTGACAGCACAACACCATTTACAGGAAACTCAACAGGCACACGCGTGTCCAGAGGGCAGAAGTGGGCAAAGGGCCAGGCTTCGGGGCCGGACCACCGGTCACCATGTGAACCTCTGTGAGATCTTGTCCCGGGGAAAGTGGCAGGTATGTGCTCTGGGTCGCAGCTTCCTCAGCTTGAAAAGGTATCAAAATACAGGAAATGTGTTTAAGTTCATGAGTTCATATAATGCCAAAAAAATGGGGAAAGAATACAATGGCCCCTTTGGTCCTGATGAGGCAGGAGAGTGACTCAGCAGCCTGACACTGAAATAAAAGGAGAAATCAAGCATCTCCCCGGGCCACGAAAAGGTGACAAACGTTGCTGAGGTCCTCTCTTTTGCAACCCCCAGTGAATGAATGAATGAATGAATGAACGAACGAACCACAGAGAGAGCTCAGCGGACACCAGTGCATCCTGATGGATAGAGCGACATGGGAAACAGGACTGTGGAGAAGGACGCGATGAGACCCACCGGCGTAGGGGTGCCAACAAAGAGATGGTAAGGAATAAAATGGGGGGGGGGAAGACTTGTAAGACAGATGCGAAAACAGATCCCAGAAGACGAGGTGGGACTGGGCGGGGGGGCTAGGGTGCCGGCCAGGGAGGCCGTATCATAACCAGCATGAGGAGGAGGCACTTTCAAGCTGGGAGGGAGCACGACCGGGATGGCACGTGGAGGGGCTTCTGGGGCTGGTGAAGGCCAATGTGTGGCCAGGGTGGTGGCACAAGGCGTCTGCCTAATGATGATTCACCAAACCATTCTTCCGTTGTGTGGTTTCCTGGATATGTATCTTACTTTACATTAAAAACTAGTTAAAAATTTTTAGCCAAGAACATACAATGGAGAAAGGGAAGCCTCTTCAACAAATGGTGCTGGGAAAACCAGACAGCCGCAGGCAAAAGAATGAAGGTAGACCATTATCTTACACCAAACACGAAAATAGACTCAAAATGGACCAAAGACTTGAAGGTAAGACCTGAAACCATAAAACTCCTAGAAGGAAATACAGGTAGTACACTCTTTGACCTTGGTCTTAGAAGGATCTTTTCAAATATCATGTCTACTCGGACAAGGGAAACCAAAGAAAAAATAAACAGGTGAGACTTCATCAGACTAAAGAGCTTCTGCAAGGCAAAGGACGCCAAGATCAAAATGAAAAAACGACCCACCAACTGGGAGAAAATATTTACAAATCATATATCTGACGAGAGGTTAACTCCAAAATATATAAAGAACTCAACACATCTGAACTACAAAAAGACAAACAACCCGATCAAAAAGTGGGCAGAGGATACGAACAGACATTTTCTAAAGAAGATACAGAGATGGCCAACAGGCCCATGAAAAGATGTTCAATGTTACAGAAATGCAAATCAAAACTACACTAAGAAATCACCTCACACCCATCAGAAAGACTATAATCACTAAGACAAAAAGCAACAAATGTTGGAGAGGGTGTGGAGAAAAGGGAACCCTCACACAGCGCTGCTGGGAAGGCACACTGGTGCAGCCACTGTGGAAAACAGTATGGAGATTTCTCAAAAAACTAAAAGTAGAAAAAACCATACGACCCAGCTATCCCACTACTGGGTATTTATCCAAAGAACCTGAAATCAACAATTCAAAGAGACTTCCCTATGGCCACTGCAGCATTACTCACAATAGTCAAGACGTGGAAGCAACCCAAGTGCCCACCCACTGATGACTGGATAAAGATGTGGTATATATATATATATATATATATATATATATATACACACAATGGAATACTACTCAGCCATAAAAAAGACAAAATCCTCCCATTTGCAACCACAAGGATGGACCTTGAGGGTGTTATGTATGTGAAATAAGCCAGACAGAAAGACAAACACTGTACGATTTTGCTCATTTGTGGAAGATAAACAAACACATGGACAAAGAGAATAGATCAGTGGTTACCGGCAGGGAAGGGGGCTATGGGGTGGGCACAAGGGGTGAAGGGGCACATCTGTATGGTGACTGACAGATAATAACGTACAATTGAAATTTCACAGTGTTATAAACTATTACGACCTCAATAAAAAAAAATTTTAATTAATAGGAAGGAGCTCAGGTAGCAGCTGCCCCTGGAGTTGCCTTCAGGGCTAAGGACGCCGCATCTGGGCACTCACAAGGCACACTCGCCATGTCCAAGGGGCTTTTCGTTTTTTTAAGATTGGCACCTGAGCTAACATCTGTTGCCAATCATTTTTTTTTCAATCTTCCTTTTCTCCGCAAAGCCCCCCAGTACACAGTTGTGTATTTTAGTTGTGGGTCCCTCCGGTTGTGCTGTGTGGGACGCTGCCTCAGCATGGCCCAGATCCAAACCGGGGAAACCCTGGGCCACCAAAGCAGAGCGCATGAACCCAACCACCGGGCCAGGGGTGGCCCCACGAGGGGCTATTTTAACAGTCTTAGGCGCAGAGGCCACCAGGAGCTTTGTGAAACCCTGTGTAGGAATGTTTTTGAGCCCCATTTGACAGCAAGGAAACTGAGGCTCAGGCTAGCCAAGAACCTCGTCCGCCGCGACACGGCTGGAGAGCCGCAGCGCACGAACTGTGTCGCGAGGCCGCCTCGCCCACCACCCGCGCCAGCCCTGCGCTGCCCCAGCCGGCTCTGCCTGCGCTGCCGCAGATGTGCTGAAGCGAGTTGCCAGCCCGCTAACGGGACTTCTCCCTGGCGGCAAGGGCACCGCGTGGTCATCTCATTCTTCCTGCAATTTCTGACAGTGAGAATTTTCAAAAGCAGACATCAAGTGACTGCAGAGGATTATGCCAGGTGAAAACAGCCGATCCTGGAGGGTGCACACGGCATGAGTCCGTTTCTCTAACGCTTTTCTTACAGAAGTTTGAGAGATGCAGCACAGGCAAGTGGCTGCTGCGGGGCTGGGGTGTGGGAGGCACGTGGACGCGGGAGTAAAGGTCAACACAAGAAGCCTTGCAGTTCTGAAGCTGCTCAGTATCTCAACTGTGATGGTGACTCGGAACCTTCACAGGTGACAGTCGTGTAGTCACATACAAATAAACACACACACACACACAGGGGTACTAGCGAAATAGGAAACCTGAAAAGACGGGTGGGTTACGTGAGTGTCAACATCTGGGCTGTGATGCTGACTACAGATGTCACCTTGGGGGGATGGTCCCCAGGATCTTTCTGTGTTCTTTCTTACAACTGCAAGTGAATTGATAATGACACCCATTTCACTTTAAAGACAAAATTGTAAAAAGCATGTGGCGTTTTTCTAAAACAACAACAAAAAGCAGGATGGATGGAGTCTGGAGAAGGGCCAACTTGCAGGGGAAGTGTCACTCACCCTAGAAACGGGCTGACGAGCTGGAGGAGCTCGGAGCCAGACACCAGCTCCTGGTTGAAGAGCGCGATGCAGCGGAGGAAGTTCTCGTACACCTCCTGGCTCTTCAGCACCCTGCGGACCTGCGGGAGAGCGGCTCAGGCCCAGCCCGCCCCTGCGCCCTCGGCTCCGACATCACTAGGTCACCAACACAGGCGTGCTCGAAAGCGACCGGCTGTGGTCTGCAGGCACTGCTCTCCAGGCAGCAGTTCGCAGCTGAGACAGCCCATGCACGGGGCCACCTTGCTGGCACTGCCCACCGACCCTGGCGGGAGCCCCAGCACCACCCCTGCTTTAGAGAAGCCACCCGACGGAGGAGTGGCAGGTGTGTACCATGAGCCCGGCTCGGCTCTGAGCTCCCCCTCCCACCTGACCACCACGCTGCCTCCGCCCATGACGGCTTTCACACTCCTTCCTCACCCCAGAGCTCCCTACACTCTCTGCTCCCCTCCTGGGAGCCCCCGCCCTGCAGCCGTGCACCGGGCGAGGCCAGCGGCCCACACGCTCACCTTGTCAAAGAAGGAGAACTCCTGCAGGGTCCCGTACTTGCCCACGGCGGCGATGGACAGGTCTTTCGTACCACGGAGTTTCATTTTCTTCTGCGGAAATAAATCCTGGCTGTCAATGCCCTGTGCATCCCCGGCAGCCCGTCTGTCTCTGTGAGTCTTAACGTGGCCAACATGGAACCATCGATGGACTCGCCACGGGACACTGGATGAGGTCTGCCCAGACCCCTGGGATGGACTTCTCAGGGAAGGGCGGCCATGACAGCAGCCTAGTCCTTTGAGAATCACCCACCTCTGCCTCTGTGACTCAGTGAAGGGTGAGGGGCACACCACCGCCAGCCCACGCTCTGGGGCCTCAACCTTGGCAGGGAAGGGCTTTTGATAACAGACGGGAGCATCATAAAGTTAGAGCAGCAAGGGAGAGGCGTCCCTGGATACAACATCAGAAACCTCCTCCCTGCCTGGGTCGTTTTGTCCCGTGGGCCATGAAGGTAACAGGAAGGGTACAGGAAGGGGACAAGATGATCCCGCAGAAGCCTGGGTTTTAGATCTCTGCAAAGACTTCTGTCTAAACTGGACTTGGACCTGAACTTGGCTGCTCTCCTGGGGCATCGAGGAGGCTACAAAACCATCTCCCCAGCGCCTGAGAACGATGGTGACATGTCACAGAGGACACAGGAGCCAGCCCAAAGGGGCCCCACTGGCCCAAACTGAGACAGTTCAGGCATCAGGACAAACAATGACAGCCATGGGTTGTAACCCTGAGTCCATATTGATGTATGTAACTAACTAAATGAGAATGAAGAGAAAGCTCTTCTTTACACTAGGAAGACAGCCAGTGAGTGCACACGGAATGATGGGATTAGAAAATCACTACCATGATGAGTGCTACAGGAGCTGGATCTCAGCCCCTTTCACCCCTCAGCAAGGCGCCTTGTGCAGTGACCAACCTGCACAACTGTACATGGTGGCCCTGCTAGTGAAAGAGTCATGATGGTGAAAAGGAGCAGACTGATCAGCATATACCATTTCTGTGGGAGGAGCTAACACTCCTTCTCGCAACAATCACACAAGCCAAGGGGAACGAGTAAATGGCACCTTAGAGGTGAGCCAACTTCCCAAGTCCCACAGGTGACGCATTTCAAGCCAGACCAGGATCCAGATGTGGCCCCCTGCCCCGGGCCTCTGCACAGTGCTTCCCAGGTCATCTACAGAGAAGACCAGGCCACTGGGTGTCCCCATACATGGACATCTATGCACACGGCTGACGGTTACCTTGGCGGGCGCAGACACGGGACGGAGAAGTGAGGGCCGAGAGCGCTTTTTGCTGTGTTCCAGATTCTTCTCGTGCTCGCTCTTCTGGACACTGTTCACCTCGCACGGCCCATTTCCTGTGAACTGAGGACACAGACATGGGAGGTAGTGAGTGCTGGAGAGACGAGGCCAGGCCCACAGTGCGGGTCCCCGATGTGTCTGAGCCCATGGAACCGCCTTCACCTCAGCCCACGGTGCCAGCAATCGCTGCCTGCCATGGGCCAGGGCCCTGTCTACATGCTAGGTGGGTCTGGTCTCGAGACGCTCTCGTTACTGGGGGAGAGACCTGTGTGCCCAGATCACCATGTCTAACAGCATGAGCTGGGAGAAGGCTCACAGAAGGTTGAGACAGACGAGGGTCCTGACAGGTGAAGGAGGGCTCAGGGGAGACATCGAGGCAGGGCCTGGGCCTGTGGGGGCTCACCCAGCAGACCACTGACAAGGGGGCTCCGACCATGTGTGTGAGTGCACCACAGAAAGGAAACGCATTTCAAGCAGGGGACTGGCATTCGCAAAGCCCTGGCAGCAAGAGGAAGCAGTGGACGGCCACCAGGTCCCTCGGGGACTCCAGCCAAGTCTGTACTCTTTCCTATGAATGAGAAAAAATGTCTCGGGGCAGCAACATTACGCGGTGGGGGGTTTGTCATTGGTCCTCCCAGGCTCTACGCCAGCCAACGATGAACAGATCAGGGACGCTTGTCTCAAGTGGGGCTTCTACAGGGCGTTGGCAATATTTACCAAGAACGGTTCTGGAAGAATCTATCCAGGATGCCCACCTATGTGAATGTGCCGCAAAGCTGGAGGGCACAGGGGGAAGGCAGGCAGACCTCGGCTCTTCTGTGGGCCGTGCGCAGGGCCAGGAGGCACATTGCAATCACCCCGCCGTGTTCCCAGTCCCCTTACCACAGGACCTGGATGCGGAGACCCCAGGGAGGGCGTGCTGTCGGCTCAGAGCGCGGCTGGGTGAACAGGCCGTGGCGCCTCCAAACCCAGCAGCTAACACCTATCAGGTACGGGCTAGCTCTGCGTCTGTGTCCCTGCTGTGGACAGGCATACCTCACACGTTGTTACATAAAACAGAAAAAAAACCCTAGCATCAGAACAAACAGGATGCCATTTAGTTTTTTTTGAGGATAAACATTTGTTTGCACATGCAGAGGAAAATTTCTGGAAAGATACCTAATATGAGACTCTTGTAAGTGCTTCACTCTGAGAGAGTGACTGAGAAACTGACGCAAGGAGGAAGGTTACTTCTCATACTTGACACTCCTACTGATGGTTGATTTTTCTCATGAGCACACACTATTTTTATAATTATAATGACAATAATAAAGACCTATCTTTTTTGTTTTGAGGAAGATTAGCCCTGGGCTAACATTTTTTTGCCAATCCTCCTCTTTTTGCTGAGGAAGACTGGCCCTGAGCTAACATCCATGCCCATCTTCCTCTACTTTATATGTGGGACGCCTGCCACAGCATGGCGTGTCAAGCTGTGCCATGTCCGCACCCGGGATCTGAACTGGTGAACCCTGGGCTGCCAAAGCAGAACGTGCGCACTTAACCGCTGCGCCACCGGGCCGGTCCAAGACCTATCTTTTAACTATAAGCAAAATCTGTCCCTTAGGAGACTAAACTTATTTGGAGAGCAGTTATTCAAAGATGCAAAGCTATCCCAAGAAGCTGAGGGGGAAAAATTCACATCCACATAGCGACACTCAGTGGCCTTTCTGCTTTTGATCCCAGACAAGGCGCAAACACTGCTCCTAAATGAGGCGGCGGCGGATGGAACGACGCGCTGAGTGGGACCGGGGAGCTGACGGGGAAAGCCACCGCTAGCCTAGCCAAGCTCTCAAGCTGGAAGGCAAGCTCCATATCGCCCATCTTCCCCTAACAGTTCAGACAGCTCTTATTTTTTAGTTAAATGTCCCAATTTGTGAGTGCTTGAGCTAGATGGACCCCAAAGACCATTGGCTAGGGCTGGCTTAGTCACCACGCTGCCTGTTTTTGTAAACAGTTTTACTGGCACACAGCCATGACCACTGCGAACGCTGGGTCGCGGCCGCTTTCCCGGCAACAGCCGCAGAGCGATCTGTGGCAGAGGCCGAGCGGCCCTCTACAGGCAGTCTGCCGACACCGATGCAGGTCAAACGGTCAAGTTTAATCAGGACAATATCAAATTTCATCTTTAGTTTCTTTTTCCTGCAGTTTTAACAGAAACCCAGACATTAATATAAAGGATCATCAATACAAGATCAGTTTATGCAACAGATTACATATAGGTTTCTAGTAATTTAAAAGAATTGATTCAGTCTTTTAAAAGTATAAGATAGCTCTAAGTACCCAATGCACACTAAGGAACCGTGCTGACGTGCTAAGGTGTCATTTAAAGAAACGGTGCGGGCAGGCAGTTTTCTGAGGGAAATGCTTATTTTTTAGGGCAGGTGCTGTCAGTGTTCAACTTGGCAAATTCAGAGTTATGCCCAGCAGGGGGCACCGAGACCACAGCCACGAGAGGACGAGGGGCTCCACTCGCTTCCCCCAAGTAGCACCTGAAGAGTCCTGGCCAGGGTGAAATTCAAGGAACCGAGGCCACCTTGCCGAACACCACAGAGCAGGGCGAGCAGAGCAGACCGCCAGCGTCACCAGCTACCAAGCACCTGTGGCGCTGCCCCCCGTGGAACAGCCAGGGCTCCCTTCCCCCTCACAGCCCCGGGCTCGCCCCAGCCAGGCACCTGGCTGAGAAATCTTCCAACCGGCCTAAGGGAAGATGTCCTCATCACCACTCCCCCATGAGGGAGCTGAGGCTTCTGCAGTGGGAGGTGACAAAGCACCACGTGTGCCCATCTCCCAGCTGACAACAAGGTCAGAGCTGAGACACGAGACCCACATCCAAGAGGTCGGGACCCGAAGACAATCCACCAAGCTTTCACAGGGGTGGGACGGGGCTTTGCAGCGAGTGACACCACCCAGCGTGGGCTATGGGGGAGACCGAGCCCGAGTGCCTCCGGCTGCACCGACACAAGAGGGTGCGAGGATGGAGGGAGGGGCTAAGACCCTCTGCTCCTCAGCCACTGGCCCCAGAGCCCGTGAGGAGAGCCTGCGACAAGCAGGGGCGTGGACAGAGGAGGAAGACGGGAGTGATGCCAGGACTGGGAAGGACATTACTTGGGAAAGGGATATAAAAGCCAAGGAGGGATTCTGAACTTCAGACAGACACACGGGACCGACAGAGGACTCGGAGGAGTAAGCCGGACATAAGGACAGGGCCACGTGGAAGTGGGCTTGGCTGAGAGGCCTAGTGCGGACACTTTTGGCAGGGGTGAGCTCCCCGTCCCTGGAGGGATTCCAGACAAGGGCTTCATTCAACCTGCCCCAGGTACTCCCTGAGGGCCTCCCACAGGCCAGGCAGCAGGCTGGTGCCGAGGACTGAGAAGGAGGCCCTGTCCGCCTGGAGCAAACATTCTGGGAGGATGCTGACCCTCGGAGGAAGGATGAGGCAACTAGTCGGATTCTACGCCTGCTTTTCCTGAACAACCACAGCTGCTCTTTCTAGAGCACTGAGCACGGATCAGGCCCTGTGCGAAGCACTTGAAGGTCAATAGCTGTCAAGTCCCCACCTGAGCAAGAGAGCCAGTCATGCCCACGCAAGAGAGCAGGAAACGAGGCCCAGGAGGTGATGCCGCGTGCTGGGCCCGAGGAGGCTGAGCGAGCGTGGAGGCTGGTCTGTGTGCTCGCGGTGCTCGGCCCTGCCCCCAAGGATGCCCCAGGCTGCAGGCAGGTGGGAAGGATGAGCTACAGCTCTGGGACTTGATGTCAGCCCCAAAGACGGGCAGCGGGCTTCTCCGACGTTGAGTCAGGAAGTGTTTCCAGGTGCGGCTTAGGGACAGCGTTCCATGTCCTGGAGACAGCAAGGCAGGGACGAGCCCCGGCCACGCATTGGAAGTCTGCTGACTCGACCAAGAGTCTCGACAGCACCCAAACCTGGACTCCTGTTGCTCCCCAAGCCACTCCCTCCGAGCCCCAGTGCCCCCTGCCCTGCCCCTGCTGCATCTTCACTCAGAAGCAGGACCCAGAGAGCGGTGGGCAGGGGCAACGGACGCATGGGGGGGGCGCGAGGCAGGCTCTCGTGTGCTCACAGCCCAAGTCATCATCAAGGGCACAGGGGAAGTACGAAAAGAGGAAACAGAAGAGTGAACACACTGGGAACAGAACAGCACTTCCCCAACATGATCAGGGGCGTTTAGGAGGAACCCACAGCTCACAGCACACCCGACGGCGAAAGGCGGAAAGCTCTTCTCCTGAGATCAGGAACAAGAACAGCTGCCGCTCTCACCACCTCCACTCAACACAGCACTGGAGGTGCCACCAGAATTAGGCCAAAAAGAAAAGGAAGAAAAGGTATTGAAATTGGGAAGGAAAAAGGAAAACTCTCCGTTAGCAGATGGCATGATGTGACATGTAGGAAATCGTAAGGAATGCACAAAAACTGTTAAAGCTGACAAACAGGCTCAGCAAAACTGCAGGGTACAAAATCTACACACAAAAAGCAGTGGTATTTGTACAGACTCACAATGAACCATCCAAAAATGAAATGAGGAAAACAATTCCATTTGCTACGGCATCAAAAAGAATAAGACATTTGGGAATAAACTTCATCAAGGAGGTGCAAGACACGTACATTAGAAACTACAAAACATTCCTGAAAGAAATGAATGAAGATTTAAACAAATGCGAAGATGCCCCGTGTTCACGGACCGGAAGACGTAAGACTGCTATGATGGCAATATTCCCCAAAGCGACCTAAGGACTCAGTGGGATCCTATCAAAGTCCCAACAGCCTTTTTCGCAGAAATGGAAAAGCCGATCTTCAAATTCTTATGGAATTGCAAGAGACCCCAAAAAGCCGAAACAATCTTGAAAAAGAAGAACAAAGTTGGGGGACTCACACTTCCTGACTGCAAACTTACTACAAAGTCATGGCAATCAGGACTGTGTCACTGGCAAGGACAGACAAGGAGATCAACGGACTAGAACTGAGAGTCCAGAAATAAACCCACACAGATACGGACAAACGATTTTCAACAGCAGCGCCAAGACCCTTCAGTGGGAACAGAACAGTTTCTTCAACGAATGGTATCGGGCCGACCGGATCTCCACATGCAAAAGAATGAGGCTGGACCCTCCCTCACAGCACATCCAAAAATTAACTCAAAACGGACCAAAAACCTAAATGTAAGAGCTAAAACTATTAGAAGAAAGCACAGGGAGAAATCTTCCTGACCTCAGATTTGGCAACGGATTCTTAGATTTGACACTAAAAGCATGAGCAATCAAAGAAAAAAAATAGACAACTGGATTTAATCAAAACTAAAAATTTATGTGCAAAACGACATTAACAACAAAGTGAGAAGAAAACCTACCTCATGGAGGAAAATATCTGATAAGGATCTAGTATCCAGAATGGACAAACAACTCCCACAATCCAACAACAAACAGAGAAACTAAAAAATGGGTGAAGGACTTAAACAGAGACTTCTCCAAAGACGCTGTACAAACGGCCAATAAGCACGAGACGCTCAGCATCATCAGTCACCGGGGAGACGCAAACCAAACCACGAGATACCACTTCGCAGCGACCTACGAAGGTTAGAATTTAAAAGAAACAAAGGAAAACACCAGTGCTGGCGATGACGTGGAGAAACTGCAAGTCTAGTATGTTGCTAATGAGAATGCAAAATGGTGCAGCTGCTGTGGAAAAAGAGTTTGGTGGCTCCTTAAAAAGCGAAACGTACAGTTACCATATGACCCAGTAATTCCACTCCTAGGCAGGGACCCAAAGAACTGAAAATAGGGACTCCATGGGGGCCGGCCCTGTGGCACAGCGGTTAAGTTCGTGTGCTCTGCTTCAGCAGCCCAGGGTTTCGCTGTTTCGGATCCTGGGCACGGACATGGCACTGCTTATTAGGCCACAATGAGGCGGCATCCCACATGCCACAACTAGAAGGACCCACAACTAAAATATACAAATATGTACTGGGGGGATTTGGGGAGAAAAAGCAGGGAAAAAAAAAAAAAAGGAAGATTGGCAACAGTTGTTAGTTCAGGTGCCAATCTTGAAAAAAAGAAAATAGGGACTCCAAGCAATCCTTGTATATGCACAGGCATAGCAGCAGCACTGTTCCCAATCGCCAAAAAGCGGAAACGACCCAAATTCCACCAATGGGTTAATGGATAAACAAAACATGGTCCATCCACACAATGGAATATTACTCAGCCATGAAAAGCAATGAAGCTCTGACACATGTTACACCATGGATGAACCCTGAAAACCTCATGCTGAGTGAGAGAAACCAGACACAGAAGGAAACAGTGTGTGAGATTCCAAATATGCATGAATGTCCAGAACAGGCAAATCCATGGGACAGACAGCAGACTGGTGGGTGCCATGCGCTGGAGGAGGGGGATGGGGAATGACACAGGGACGGGGTCTCCTTTTGTGGTGATGGAATGTTCTGGAACTAGATAAAGGTGGCGCTTGCATAACATTGTGAATGTACTAAATGCCACTGAACTGTTCACTTAAAAATAATGAATTTTACGTTATGGGAATTTAATTTTTTTTTTAAAGCCTTACATTGATGGAAAATAAAAGAAGAGGAAATGGGAAGTGCAGCCCCACAGGCTTGAGGCCACAGCTAGGGGGGAAAAGCTGGCAGGGCAGCCTGAGCCCTCTATGTCCCTGTCCCAGGCCCCTCCTCTGTTCTCTGCCCCTCAGTCACTGACAACCCTCAGCCAGCCCCACCCGGACCCTCCAGAGTGGGCAGTGGTGGGCCCGTCCCTCCCGCCCCTTCCCACAGGGTGATGGTTATAGGCAGAGGGCGGCTCTGCAGTCCTGGGTGGCATGTCAGGGACAACACCAGACATGGGAAGACACCCTCCACCTCCCAAACCAGCCCTGGTGGCCTGGGCACTATCTGTGCAGAGAAAGCCTTTCCAGGGTCTGCTCCACCTTGGAGGTGGAGCCTGCACTGGGACCCATGGATGTCTGTACCCTGTGTGGCTTCTGGGGGAACCCAGCACGTCCTGGGCAGTGGACAAACCTGGCCTGGCCCTGGGGGCGGCACTGAGGCACAGCATCTTGGCTGAGGAAAACGTGGCCCCTGGGCT
Source organism: Equus asinus (assembly GCF_041296235.1). Taxonomy (NCBI): domain Eukaryota; kingdom Metazoa; phylum Chordata; class Mammalia; order Perissodactyla; family Equidae; genus Equus; species Equus asinus. The sequence continues at coordinate 53,277,012 of NC_091799.1, read as the reverse complement.
GGGTGGGTGATCTGTACTCACCAGAGACCGCTTGGCTTCGGGCAGGAACTGTCCAAACTCCGAGAGCAGGTCCTCCTGGCCCCGGAAGAGGTTGGCCACCTCCGTGAAGACCTCCTCTTCAGACATGCCTCGGAATGGCCGGCCCTTTGTGCTCAGCTGCTCCTTCTGCCGATTGGCCAGAAAGGGAAAACGAGTCGTTAGCCAAGGAATGAGGCACGCAGGCTGTGACATTCGGGCATCCCACGGTGGAGGAGACAGACGGCCGACTCACGAAAGAGAGACTCAGCCGGGGGGGCCCAGGAGGGCCACCAGGAGAGAGCAGCCCAGCCTGCCACCATGCCGACAATGCAGGGCCCCTGGGCCAGGCTCTCCTGCTCCGGAGAACAGACCTGTGTGCGTGCATCTCAAGCTCGCGACAGGCCATTTGGCCGGGGCTGGGCCCATGCCGGGAGGGAGGAGGTGTTGGGCAGGAGGAGCACCGCAGAAGGACCTGGTCCCAGCCTGTGAGTGTCCTTCGAGTGGGGAAGTGCACGGTCAGCGGCGAACCCAGAGCCCTCCCAAGGGCAAGCAGCACATCTTGCTGCAGGGGTGGGGCGCAGAGCTGGTGCTGGGCCTTGAAGGGAAGAGGGTGAAGAGGGAAGGGAAGGGACTTCCAGGTTGAGGGGCCTGTTCACCCAGAGTCACCAAGATGGTAGGGTGCAAGAAGACAGCCTGACCCAGAGCTTAAAGCACGAGATGAGGACTGGAGGGGGCCTGGGCGGGAGGGCAGGAAGCCTCAAGCAGAGCAGTTGACTCAGGTCTCTGTCAACCGCACACCCGACAACGTGACCGAGCACATGGCACGACACTCCCCGAGCGCCCTCGTGTCTCCCGGCGCTGCACCCTGAGCAGAGCTCGTTTTCAGTCCCAGCATACACAGCACTTACTGAGGAGGGAAATAACACAGCTGCCTCCTTCCCACCCCTCCCCAAAGCTGCCGGGACACGTGACAGGCCAAGAGACAAGGGACCCAGCCCGCTCAGATCAGACAATAAATACAGATCACCTCTGTGTATGTCAAATAACGACCAACCCAAAGACGCTGGGAGAAGCACAATTTAAAGCACCGCCACAGGATCCTTGTTTGTCAGGTGGACGAAGATGAAAAGGACTGGCGATGTCCCTGAGGACGTGGCGACCTGGAGCTCTCCAAGCACAAGGCAGAGAGGTGGATCGGCAACCCGGCGGAGGGAACCTGGCGCCGCTGACGATCACTCAGGGTGTGACTCGGGTGTACTTTCTGGGAACTCACCCCTGAGAGTTGTGCTCCACCGCGTGCTCTGAGCGTGCAAATCTGTTTGAGCACAATACCCGTTCCAGGCAACGACCGGGGTGCAGCGCACAGTCCGAGTTTGCTCACGCAGGGTTTTGTCCAGAAGCAACACTGGGCCAATGCAGAAACAGCACCCTCCTGCACACACAGCCCTCAGCGTCGCCTGCTCCCTCAGCTGGCAGGAGCCACCCTGCCTGCCCCGTCTGGGGTCACAACACGTCCCAGTCCTCCTGGCACCTCCAAGCGAGCGGCAGGCACTGCCCACACCCACACGCACATGTGAACCACAGGTCTTTTCCAAGGTCAAGCGCGGATGTGCTGGAGGATTCACGTTGTTCTTAGCCATTTAACACGTACAACGGCGCCACCGTTTTTAGTAGGGGCCGTCATTTCTGTCTGTGCCCTGACCCTGTTTTCCCATAAGCCCTGGGGTTGGTGCGAATTCGCAGAGTGTGGTCATTTTTAGGGAGGCATACGTCGGGTGAGTGCAGTGCTGACACACACAGGACACATGTACGAACTTGGACCATGGGGAAGAGCTGCGCACAGCGGACCCGAGGCAAGCACTGTGCTTAAACCGATGACCTCAGGTAACCACATTTAACCCAGGGATCGGCACACCAGCATTATGGCTATTTTATGGATCAGAGCCCTGAGGCGTGGGCAGTGAGGGAAAGAGCTCTGCGGGGGCAGGCGGCAGAGCTAAGGTCTCAACCAGGCCCAAGAGAGATGGAAAAATAGTAACACATGGCCACATTCACCCTAGAGCTGCTTGCTTTAGCCCTCATGGTGTATTTTAAAAATCCAAGCCAATGTTCTAGAATCAGGATAATTCACACAAAAATTTAGACTTGCAGCTCCTCTTGAAGAAGCAGATGATGTGAGGCCAGAGTCGCCAGAGGGCTTATTTAAAATACAAACGCCAGGACATGGCACCACTCATTAGGCCATGTTGAGGCAGTGTCCCACATGCCACAACTAGAGGGACCCACAACTAAAATATACGACTATGTACTGGAGGGATTTGGGGAGGGAAAAAAAAAGTTAAAAAAACAAATACAAACGCCAGACCCCAATGGCCTACTGCTTAAGTTCGGTGCACTCCACTTCCACGGCTTGGGTTTGGTTCCCAGGGACAGACCTACACCACGCTCTGTCAGTGGCCAAGCTGTGGTGGCAGCTCACGTACAAAAAGGGCAAGACTGGCAACAGATGTTAGCTCAGGTGACTCTTCCTCAGCAAAAAACATAAAGTAAAATGCAGATGCCAGGCTGGACCTCCTGAGTCACAAGTCAGGGTGAGGCCCAGGCATCTACACTTCCAACCAACTCCCAGTGGCTCTGGCTGGAGGACACCGAGCTGCCTGCTGAAGGAGGGTGCCTTCCTACTCAAGCTCTGAGTGAGTCTTCGGCCATCACTACGACCTTGAACAAACAATGTGACTTCTCTGGCCCTCCAACTCCCATCAACAGAACAGATCCGTCCCAGTCTCCTCTCTAAGGACCCTTCCAGACCCCACGGCATCTGTGAAGGATCCGTAAACCCCTCTGACCACAAACATCATCCCTCCACACAGATCAGATATTCACAACCGCCACTTGCCACCACTTCTCTGTGAGAAGCTAGAAGCTCAATGCTGTGCAAGTACCATGCAGATGCTGGTGGTGAGTCCAACGGGGCCACGCTCATCACCAGCACTGCTGATGGCAGGCGTTTGTCGCCACAAAACAGCTCCACTGAGCCTACAGGGAGCAAATGCTATCAATCTGCTGTTAAACATTTCTGTTAAAAAGGATCCCACTCCTTTATTTCACTTAACAAGCTTGTGCCTATTTCCCTCTTGAAAGTGGGTTACGCTGCTAAGAAAAATAAAAGGCACTGGAGGATGACGTCCGAGCTCCTAGCATGACACACACAGATGTCCTTCGCCACCGGCCTGCCTGCACTTCCTGCCAAGTCCCCTGAAGCCAGCTGTTTGCTCTGACTCCTGGGTCTTTGCACAGGCCATTCCCCACACAGATCATCTACCGTTCAACCTTACTCTTCTGCCTGCTGCTTCTGACTGATTTGTCAAGATTCAACCTGACCCTGACACACCTCTCCTCCATGCATCCCATCTTTTCCACCCCAATCCATCCCTAAGTTTCTTTCCCCTCTAGATTGAACTCCTAGGAGCAGCAACCATCCATCTCTGTCAGCTCAGTTGTAATCAGAACAAATAAAGGGTACCTGTGCTGCCAAAAACAGTCACATCTTATGAAAAGAAGACTGGCTTCTTAGGTTCTTTTTCAATCTCTCTAATGTGTGTTTCCTAGTACTTCTTGGGTGCAGAGGTACCTTAAGGAGCAAATTAAAATCAAAACTAAACAGGGGTCAGCCCAGTGGCTCAGTGTTAAGTTCCTGTGTTCCACTTCCGCAGCCCGGGATTCACAGGTTTGGAACCTGGGTGTGGACCTACACACTGCTCATCAAGCCATGCTGTGGTGGCATCTCACATACAAAATAGAGGAAGACTGGCAACAGACATTAGCTCAGGGCCAATCTTCCTCAGCAAAAAGAGGAAGATTGGCAATAGATGTTAGCTCAGAGCCAATCTTCCTCACCAAAAAAAAAAAAAATAAACAGAATTCCAATGGTATTTGCACACACATGTTCACAGCAGCATTATCTACAATAGCCCAGACGTGGAAGCAACCCAAGCGTCCATCGACAAATGAATGGCTAAACAAAAGGTGATAGATCCATACAATGGGATGTCACGCAGCCTTAAAAAGGAAACTGATACATGCTACAACACAGATGAACCTTCAGCACATTATGCTCAGGGAAACAAGTCACACACAAAAAGACAAGTACTGTGTGACTGCACTCATATGAGGTCCCTAGAGTTGTCAAATTCACAGAGACAGAAAGCAGAACGGTGGGTGCCAGGGGCTGGGAAGGGGGAATAGGGAGTTGGTGTTTAACGGGGACGGAGCTTCAGTTTCCTAAGATGGAGAGTCCTGGAGACGGATGGTGGGGATGGCCGTACAACAGTGTGGATAGACTTAATGCCCCTGGACTGTCCGTTTAAAAATGGCTAAAATGCTAAGTTTTATATTTTGTATATTTTACCACAGTACCAAAAAACAGGCTAGTCAGAATTTTATAGGATTTCATGAATTCAGACAAGAAAATTTGAATGCTTCCAACGCACCCGATATTGAATGACATCATGAACCCCCACAAATGACTTGCAGCCTCTTACCTGGTAAGTGTGCAGTATCTCCAGGAAAGACCTGTAGATCTCCGGGTGGTCCAGAAAGCGGGTCTTAATCTTGTTCACATAGCTGATGGCGTTGTTGAATTCCACCGAATCCGACTCCAAGGGCGCCTGGGGTTTGTCCTCCTTATACAGCATCTGCTGCTTGAAGTTCTCTGCACAGTCGCTGTGGTTGTGCGCGTTCTCCTGACAACAACACGACAGTGAGTTACTGTCGGGCCCAACACCAGGGCCAGATGGTGAGCAGCGCCAGACAGAGCCGCTGTCTGTATGAGAACGAGCGAAACCCAGCACAGAGCCAAGTTTGAAACCAGATGCGGAAAAGCCCGCTCCTGGGGGCCTGCAGGAAGGGAAGCAGGAGGGCCACACAGAACACACACCTCCGCCCTCAGCACTCGTGTGTCTGCGCTCCTGGGTGAGTCTCCTGAACTCACGCCAGCCTGGTCCTTCTGAGTTGACCCTAAGAACACACTCTATGTTTTGAAAAGTTAGCATGTGGGAGAAATTTACAAAAAGTGGATTATTTAATCCTTTCTGGACAGAGTCTCAGTCCTCTGGAACCACCCTGCACCAAACTAAAAGTACTCCATCCCCAGCCCTCCAAGCCTCTTTCTTGCTCTGTTTTTCTCCACGGCAGGTACCACCTTCTTACAGGTGACATATTTTACTTATTGTCTGTCCACCCCAACCAGATGGCAAATGCCATGAGGGCAAAGAAACTGTTTGGCTCACTGCCGGACACAGTGCCTGGAGGAGAGCGGGCTTCACCCACTGCCGGGGGGGATGTGATGAGGGGACAGATTGAGTCCACTGTTTCCATCCCCTGCAGCAGCCAGCAGTGCAGCTGGCACCAACTGCTGGCCTGCAGACTCCAGGAGGATGGGGAACGCAGGGCTCACCACTGCCAACCACTGCAGAGCCATCACCATGACAGACACCTCTGCCGGGCACCCTCGCCGTCATGGGGTGGCTGCACTAGTCTGCTCGGGCTGTCAGAACAGAACACCAAGACTGGGCAGCTTACACAACAGAAATGCATTTTCTCACAGTTCTGGAGGCTGGAAGGCCAAGAGCAAGGTACCAGCAGGGTTGGTATCTCCTGAGTCCTCTTGGCTAGCAGACAGCCATGTTCTCAGTCCTCACAAGATCAGCCCTCCATGCACCCGCATCCCTGGGGTCTCTCCGTCTGTCCTCACCTCCTCTTCTTATAAGGACACCCGTCAGATGGGATCAGGGCCCACCCTAACAGCCTCATTGTACCTTAACTATCTCTGTAAAGACCCTATCTCCAAACACGGTCACATGTTGAGGTGCTGAGGATTAGGACTTCAGCATAGGAACTTGGGGGCGGGACACACAATTCAGCCCGGGACAGCAGGTATAGAGACAACTCCAAAGAGTCTGAGGTGTGAAAGCAAAGACGCAAAAGATCCGGAGCATTTGAAATTCTAAATACCATTTCTCCCTGGCAGTGGAAATTGTTGTAAGACCCTTGGGGAACACTTCTGCTTATCACTTTCCTCAAGCTCATAAGCAGTCTGTGTTCATGTTCCTTCCGAGTGCCCAGGCTTGGCGGTGGAAGGAGCTGGAAAGAGCTGGAAGGAATGGCAGGGACAGAGGGCGTGGCCATGGAGCTGAGGTTTGCTTTAGAGGAGGCGTCCCCAGGAGCGCCCCCCCCCCCCGCCCCCCACTGCGAGGGGGCATTCTCAAGCTCCACTGCCCTGCAGTGGTCACTGTGACAAGGTGGAGAACCAGCCCTGGAGACCAGGGCCCAGCAAAAAGGGTCAGACGGTAACGGTGCAGCCCCTGTGGCACACACCGGGCAGTTCTTTAACAAGTTATACACAGTGACCACGTGACCCAGCAATTCCACTCCTGGGTATCCACCGAAAGAATCAAAAACAGGTGTTCACACCAATCCTTGTACACACATGTTCACAGCAGCACTGTTCACAGTACAGTAAAAAGGGGGAAACAACCCAAGTGTCCATCGACAGATGAACTGATGAACGTGATGCGGTCCATCCATACAGTGGAATATTACTCAAGCCACAAAAAGGAATGAAGCTCTGACATAACACGGATGAACCTTGAAAACATGAAGCTGAGTGAAGGCCAGACACAAAAGGCCACTTAGTGTAGGATCCCATTTGTATGTAACGTCCAAAACCGGCAAGTCTATAGAGACAGAAAGCGAACTAGTGGTTGCCAGGGGCTGGTGGCAGGGAGGACTGGGAGGTACAGCTTCCTTTTGGGGCGATAGAAATGTTCTGGAATTAGTGGTGGTGATTGCCCGATATTGTGAATATTGTGAATTGGACACTTTAAAACGGTTATAATAATGAATTTTATGTTATGTGAATATTACCACAATTTAAAACATTTTTTAATGTAAACTTCAAAAAACATAAAAACCACTGGCCATACAAAAACGAGCTGGCTTTGGCCCACGGGGCATAGTTTGTCAACAACCTACTCTAAACCTTCTGGAACAATCCAGTCTTCTCTCTTCTCTGCCCACCCTGGGGGGCATGGTCCAGGACAGGTAGAAACACCTCCTAGACACATGAGGAGCCCTGCATGGCCGACTCGTCCACCTGAGTGTGCACACACAGCCCACCTGGATATTTACGAGATGCCTCAGACGGCACACTCCACAGAGCAGCCCCCACCCGCCGCCCCCACTGCCCCCCAGCCTTGCTCATCACAGCAGGTGCCGCCACCTACACACAGAGGCCCAGGCATCCTGGAATCACCCCGGACTTTTCACTGACACCCCACCCCTGGGCCGCAGCACCATCCACTCTGCCTAGTTCCCACGGGGCCCCTCCTTACCCTCCCCCATCCTCTCTTGCCCCTTCAGTCCATTTCCAGCACAGCAGCCAGAGTGGCCTTTCCAGAACTCTCCACTAGCTTCCCACGCTCCTGGCTCTCTCTCCCACCCTCTCCGTTCCAAGTCCTAACCTCATTGGCTTTCTGGCTATTTCTCATGCATACCCTCTCATTCCACCTCAGGCCTTTACACCTCCACCAGGAAGACTGCCCCCAGGACACAGGCAGGGCTCCTGTTCTCCTCACTCAGCACCTGCCCACGGCACCTCCTCAAACCCTGCGCTGTTGTCTTTTGTTCAAAGCGCTGAACTCCTCACACATCTCATATTCGTCCATCTATATCTCAAGTCCCCACCTCAACCACCAAGCACCCCGAGGGCTGGGACTCCAAATAAACCCCAGGGCCAGGCACAGAGGAGGTGGGCTGCACCTGCTCCCTGAGCGACTAAGACATAAACACAGAGGGACCCTCCAGGAACTGCCTGACCTTCCAAATGACCCTCCCCAGAGAGGAGCCGCTGAGCCTCCCTTTGAGCGGCAACGGGTCACTTCACCACGAGCTGCACCTAAGGTTTCTCTCTTTACCTGTCCAAGCCAAGGGCCGTCCCTGCCCAGCACAAAAGGGCCGGCTCCCAGGAGGCAGGGTCTGCCCTCAATGGACCCAGAGCTGAGATTCATCAGTTTCCTACCAACATCCAGTGTCTTGCTCCTCTGTCATGTGCCTGGCACTGTTTCAGAACAGGGACAGTTGAGAAGAAGCCAGAAGACGGACCTCCCTGATCTAGAAGCCTAAGTCTGCTGGGGAAGGCAAACCAACAGGAAAGTTTCTTTTCCTAGTTTTGCTATTTTGAAATATACAAAACAGGGTGGTATGAGAATGCCGTGGGAGTGGGAGCAGTGGGCTCTCTGAGGTGACATTACAACCGAGGGCTGGATGACCAGAACCAAAATGACACTGACTCAGCAGGCCGAAGCCCCAGCAAGGGAACATTCTTCCCTCTGCTGGCCACACTTCCTGCCTCCTGTCACCCGTCTGTCTGTCTCCCCTTCCAGGCTAGTGTTCTCGACTGGGGCGACTTTGCCCCCTAGGGGACACTTGGCAGATGTCTGGAGACATTTCAGGTAGTCACATTAAGGGAGGCGCAGGCCAGGGCTGCCCTCAGCACCCCACAATGCGCAGGACAGCCCCCAGGAGAAGGAGCAATCTGGCCCCAATGGTAACAGTGCCGAGGCTAGAAACCCTGCACAGAGGGCTCCCCAAAGGCTGGGACTCCCCTACTTCTCTTCCTCAGCACCTAAGAGCTACTCCCTCCTTGTCTGTAGTTGACAAGACTCATGACGGGATGAAAAATGAAAAAAACAAAGCTGTACTTCAAACTAGTGAAGCTAGAAACACCAACAAAAAAAATCATCAAAGCATTGATGTGTGGGGAGCTCTGGAAAGTTCTCAGGCCACCGTGGCCTCACAAAGGACTCCAGGAAGCCAAGAGGTCCTCTCGTCTGTGCCTGGCGTGAGGACTGCTGAGAAGCGGGGCTGGGAACCTGGCAGGTCTGCGGATGCTGACGGAAACCGAGTGGGCAGCTGAGGAAGGGGGACAAGGTATGGCTGCTCCCGGGCGGCAGCAAGACTCTCAAGCCCTGGAGGGGGCGGCCATGTGAAAGCTCTCATCACCTTTCTCCACGTCAATGGACCTCCGTCACCTGAGCCAGCCAGGGGAGACAAGACTGGCTGTTTCCACAAGAGCGCTCCACCTGCGTGCAGGACAGCAAGGGCCCGTGGCTATTTAGGGAGAGGGCCACCTCCGAATGGAAGCACAGCGCAGCTCCCATTGAGACCCAGCTCCAAGAGCGGAGTGACCCCGACAGTCAGGGATTAAGAAAGGTGACCTGCACAGGCAGAGCGCAGTGTGGGTCTTCGTCTCAGCTCTTTCTCAGCAAGCGACAGTAATGACACCCAGCATGATGGGCGCCTCAGACTCCAGTGTTCCCCGCCGCAGCTGCAAACCAGCTGGGTTCCTCTCCAGCTGGGATGAGCGAAGATCAGCCCTGCTAAGGCTTTGATCCCTGCTTCTGGATCCTGCGGCTCCATTTGCAAACGTGAAAGGGAAGCTCCTTGGAATTCAGGGGCTGCACGCTTCAAAGTTCCTTTTTAAAACTGAGACGCACTCCTCGGCTTTAATGAGACGGCGTGCTGATGGTGGCGCCTGCCTTGCGTAGAGAAAAGGCAGAATTGACGTGCGAGTCCCCCTCAGAGAGGAACCAGCCGCTGCCACATCGTCATCTCACTGTTCTCTTTCCAATCCTGCCTTCCTAATTGATAGGCCACTGCAACCTCCCTCAGCAGGAGAAACCTACAGAGCGCTTCCCACACAGAGTTTTACCTTCGCTATTAAAACCCCTGGGGGGGTTGCCCCCAGGAGACACTTGGCAATGTCTGGTGACATTTTTGGCTGTCTCTACTGGGTGAGGGCCTAGTGGGTAGAGTCAGAGATGCTGTTAAACATCCCCAATGCACTGGACAGGGTCCCCCCACCCCCCTGCAGCAAAACATTTTGCCTTAAATGGCAACAGGGCGGGAGGCGGAGAAAAAGACAAGGGTTATCCTAGAAAAGTAAAGCTCAAATAGGCTTTCTTTTCCTCAGGGGGCCTGGTGAGCTCAATCAAGAAGGGACTGCAGAGCTAAGCTGTTACCCGAGAGAGAAGGAGCGATGCCACAAGCTTGAGCTTGCGCCCCGCTGACAATCCAGGGAAGCACAGCGACAATAAGAACAGCCACTCGTACACGCATCTCAACTGCTTTATTTTGTGGGTGGCACCAAGAGTGACCAGAGGGACCACGTGCCCAAGTACAAGCGTGGCCTGCCAAGTACCCTCACAGGGAAAGCTTGAGCCAAGCCCTCGGCAACCGTGGACACCATTACTCTGACCGGACAGAAACCCGTGTTAGAAGAATGCCTCCCAGCCACACACAAACACATCCACTCTTGATTTAAACCCTCCAAACAGATCAATTTAGGATGCAGAGGCTGCCTGTGCAGGTGTTTCGATCTATCTTGATTTGTGCTAGAGGTGATCAGCACGCCTAGAAAAAGACTGGCCCTTCACTGGCTTTCTCGCAGTGACATACCCGAGCCCCACCACCCACCCTGAGCAGCAGGGTGGGCCGCGTGGAGGCTGAGATCCCTCAAACCACTGCCGCCGCATACCTGGCTCGACAGAGGCGACTGTATGTTTAACTTGCCGTTCTTGGGAATGTCAATTCTGTACCCGAGGGGAAGGAAGGCGTTGAATCCAACGATGAGGTCTGGGTGTTCGTGGAAGAGCTGCGAGACACGTCGGATGACTCCAGGAGTATCGATGCTGGAACAGAGAACAGGAGCGGGCAAAAGTGTCTTGGGGAGCAAATTAAAAGCGAATCTACTCCCAATTCCCTTGACGGTGCCCTGTACCCAGCTTCTGGACTGACCACGAGCACCAGAAAACGTGACTGGTATGATTCTGTGGGCAGTGATCTAACTTCAGAGCAGCCAGGCCTGGGCTCCCTGTGCCCTCCTGGCGAGAACCACAAAATATCTACACAACACAGCCTCCCAAAATACTCCAAGCACGCGAGCCTGGTTCTGAAAATGTCAGGAGAGCAACTGCCAGTCCTGGACTTCAAGAAGTGGCAAGAGGCCAAAGCCCTCTAAGTGATGTGATAAATTCCTTCATTTCGTATGAATTAGGGATCAACTATGACACAGGAGTTGATCCCAGCAACTGATCGCAATGCATAAAGACCAAAGGTCCTGCAAGTGTGGGTGTCTCCCTCATGGCTGCAGTCAAGGCTCAAGGCCTTAGCACCCCACCTGTGGAAGGAAACCTGCCCATCCCTGCCCCATTTCCTCAGAGGGGGCAGGAGCATGGTGGGGATGTGACAGTGGAGAATCTAGAGTCAGAGGGCCTGAGTTCCAGTCCTGCCTTTGCCCCTAAGGTGGGTCTGGGCAAGCCCCCCGCCTACTCGAAGCCTCACTGAGCCTCCTGTCAAACAAGGGCATGATCATGAGCTCCCCCATCTATCTCTAACCCTCCTGATTCTGCGCCCACAAAAAACAGCCAATGTGCTTTCAATCCTTTGTGTGTGCCAGGTCCCTCACCAGGCATGTTCTGCACATCACCTGAAGCTGGGCTGAGAGGAGGGTGAGCCCAGGGAGGCACTCACCTCGGGGATAAGATTTGAGGGGGAGAGGGTGCCAAAACATTCAGTAAACAAGATAAATAACATTTTGTCGCAGTGCTTGAAAAAAAAATCAAAATTAACTTAAAAAAATCCTTAATGAACAAAATTCATTTGAAAACCAACATTTTGAGTTAAAGACAGGATCCGACCCTGCGGTTGCGGGACTCGCCTCGCTCTCCTCTCCCCGATCCCTGTCCTCGTTCCAGGAAGGCCCACAACAGCTCCACAAGGGGGGACTCTCCAATCCCGTCTTTTAGAAGAAGGAACGGAGGCTCCGAGACGTTCGACGACCTGCACAAGGTCACTCGGCCTGGGGGCGGCGGGGCTGGGGGCTCCCACCCGGCTGGGCCCGCCTGCGGCCCAGGGCGGCCCCTCGGGGAGGGGGTCCCCGCGGGTACCTCTGGCTTTTGAACTCCTTCATGATCTCCAGGAAGCCGTTGTAAGTGGCAGGGTCGCTGCCAAAGCGGATCTTCACCTGGTCCAGGTAGGTGAGGGCGTCCTCCACCTGCAGGGAGGGGGAGGGTCGCGGTGGGCCGCGGTCGGCGGAGGACGGGTCGGGGTTCCCTGCCGGGGAGGGGGTGGGGCCGCGGCTCGGAGGGCCCGAGGTGAGAGGTCGAGTGTCGGGGGTCCGGGGTCCCGGGCTGCGCGGAGAGGAGGCCGAGACGGGGCCGGGCGGGGCTCGGGTGGGGAGCGCCGGCCTGCGGGGGCCAGACAACGGGGTCCCCGAGGGAGGGCGGGGGCGCCACTCACGTGCACCGGCAGCTTCTCGTGGCTCGCGGAGCCCGAGCGACCCCAGCGGGCGCCGCTCAGCCCCCGGCCCGCGGGGCCCCCGCCGCCGCCACCGCCAGCGTGCGCCATGTTGGAAGTCGGAGCCGCGGCCCGCCCCGCCCCCCCTCGAGGGCCGGCCGCGCATGCGCAGGCTCCACCCTGGAGGCGGGGCTTGCCTACGTCAAGGAGGGGGCGGGGCTGCTGAGGGCCTCGCTCTGGGATCTTGTCCCTAAGGCTGAAATCCTAACCAACACAGTACGTACTTTATGTAGCACAGGTCGGCAAACCAAGACCTGCTTCTGCGTTTGTCCCGCCCCGCAAGCAGGCTCGGAAGGACTTTTATAATTTTTTTAAGTTGGAAAAAGTCCAAGAGAGGAGACTATTTCGTGACACGTGAAAATTCTATGACATTCAAATTTCAGTGTCTGTAAAATAAAGTTTTATTGGCACACAGGCACGCCCACTCGTTTACATGCCATCATCCCTGGCTGCTTTTCCGCTGTGACAGCAGGATGAGCAGCTGCAACAGATCCTAAGATCTGCAGAGCCTGATATATTTACTAAACAATGTTTGTGGACCTCTCCTTTCTAGGGTTGGTGTGACAACCGGGTATGGGCGCACAGCACCATAACTCAGGGCCCTGCCCAGTGAATTTTTGCTAAATGGCTCTTGACTTAGTGCGGCCCTTCTACCTTCACTTCCCTAGTCCTGTCCCCACCTCTTCCCAACTAGACCAGTTCAGGAGCCTCTTATCCAGTTTTCCCAGCCCCGGTGCTCTCAAGAGCTGAGATGGGTCCACAGCTGCTTCCAAACCTCCAAGGTTTTCCTATTTCTTGTGAGAGAAATCTAAGCACCTACATGCAGCACTGAAGGCCATAAGAACCTAGCCCTTGCGAATTTTTTCTTGCAGAATTTTCCACCCACGCAAGCTGCCCTCTGTCTGTGCAGAACCTCCTGCCAATGCCTGCCCAGCCTGGCTGCTCCCTGGTCCCATGCTTCAGCACATACCATTTCCTTTGCCCTCTTCTGTCTCTTCATCACCCAGAAAATACCTACGCATACTTCAAAACACAACTCAAATGTCCCCACCTTCAGGAAGCTACCCTACCCCTCCCCCGCCCTCCCATAGTTCCTTGTACATCATCTGCGTTTTGTGCTTCATTTCTAACACAAATCCCTGACACGGAGCCACATCAATGAGCATTTATTAAATGAATGAACATTCAATCAATGACCAAAGGGCATCTTTTTATATGTGAAGAGGTACGGGAAAGCTGAGAATACATTGGCAATGAATGATCATCTGCCAGGCACTGTGCTAGGTTTCAGGAATAGAATCGTAACCAAGACTGACAAGGCTGTTGCCCTCATAGAAGGGTAGGAATCAAATAATCACACACACAAATGTAAAGTTTCAGCTGGAACAGACACTTCGAAGAGAAGGTACAAGTGTAACAGTTACTCTGGCTGTATGATAAACCACCCCAAGATTTAGAGGCTTAGAATGACAACAACAATTATCTTGCTCTCCAATCTGGAATTTGGGCAGGCTTGGCAGGGAGAGCTCATCCCTGGCCCCTTGGTGTCAGCTGGGTGGCTGGAAGGCTGGGTCTGGAATCCCCTGAAGGTTTACTCGCTCACGTGTCTGTCAGTTGCTGCTGGCAGTAGGCTGAGACCCGTGCTGGGGCTGGTGCCAGGAACACCTACATGTGCCCTCCTCATGCAGCCTGAGCTTCCTCCCCACATAGCCGCTGGGTTCCGAGAACAATCGTCTGAGAGGAGTGAGTGAGCCAGGTGGAAGCTGTATTGCCTTTTCTGATCCAGCCTCAGAAGTCACACAGAATCATCTCCATTTCAGTCTTTGCATAGTGGCCGTTCCAAGTCCCTCCCAAGTTCAAGAGGAGGGTAGACAGACTCTAGAACCTGGGGAATGGCCAGGTTCTGGAATAGCATGGGGGACAGGAAATATTGCCATGACCATTTTTGGAAAATAGCACCTGCTACCAGGGGGACTTAACTCAGTCTAGTAGGGGTTGAGGAAGGCTTCCTGGAGGAGGTGGCATTCTAGCTGAGATCTGAAGGATGAGTAGACATTCACCATGAGAAAAGTCAGAGGGAACAGCTGTGCAAAGGCCCTCGGGAGGGAGGGAGGGAGTTTGGCACATATGAATAACTTTTTTAAAAAGACCAGTGTTCTCAGACTGCAGAGGAACGGGAGGGGGAGAGAGGGTGCAGGATAAACGTGGAGAGGCCAGAGAGGGCAGCCCACTCATCCTTCTGGGATGAGTTAAGGTTTTTGGTCTTGGCATTTAGCGCTGGTAGAAACCGCACGGTTTTTATGCAAGGAGCTGCTTAAGCAGCTTTGACTTTGGAAGCGAACGCCCGGCTGCTCTGCAGGGAGGTGATTGGAGGGGAGCGGGAGATGGGGGGTGGGGTGGGGAGGCCGTTCATTGTTTAGGCAAAGGATGATGGTGGCTTAGACCAGGACGGGAGAGTGGAGGGGATGGAAGGGAGCGATATTTAGAAGGTAAAGCAGAAAGGATGGCGCTGGGTGAATGTGGGGGGTGAGGGGAAGGAAGCATGGAGGACACATGGCTCCCGGCCCAGAAAGGAATTCGGCTCAGTTGCAGCGCTTTCCTGTATGAGCAGCAGCTAAGGCGGCCTGAACCCTTGGAGGCCGCCAGACGTCTGGACAGTCTGTTCACACCAACTCTGCCTGGCAACCTATCGGTCACTGTCCTCAAGGACCAAAGGCCTGTGTGGGCTTCTGACATGCCGACGGGGTCCTCTCACGATGCCCCCCCCGTCCCCAAGGAGTGTGGATTCTGTTCAAATTTCAAGGATCACTTTCAGTTTTTCATAATTTCCATAGATTCCATATGGTCAAAGGAAGCGCTTACTCGTTTGGAGAACAGGAAACCACAAGCCAGTTCCACCTTGGGCACGAGTGTGTGTGCATGTGTGTGTGTGTGTGTGTTCAACATGTGGACAATCGTACACATACATTTTTCATTCTTATTTCATTCATTATAAGGCATAAAAAGTTACTAAGTTGGATTTTTTCTTTACTATCCTCATCCACATAGATTAAATTGAACACCTTAGAGTTGACAGTTTAGATAGACGAAGCTGGAACACAAATTCCTGACCGTTTTGCAAATTGAATGGCATTAAGCTAAGACTCATAGGTAGGTCTTTCATTGGACACTGTTTCAGCAAGGTCAGAAAGAGAAGATTGAAAGATCCTATTTTGAACTAATCTAAGTCTTCCCAGGTGTCAAGCTTTATGACCAGAATCTCTAAGCCCAGAGTCACGTGTTGTGACAGAATTCTGAGATGGGCCCTGAGAGTCCCGCCCCTAGTGTGTGCCGGGCCCCCTACCGGACCATGGGCAGGACCCGCGAGCATGATGGTTGTCACTCCTGAGATTAGGTTATGCCACATGGCAAAGGCGAAGGGATTTTGCAGGTGTATTTAAGGTCCCAAATGAGTTGATTTTGAGTTTATGGTAATCGAGATTATTCTGGATGGGCCTGACGTAATCAGGGGCACCCTTTAAAAGCCAATCTGGAGGTCAGCGCCTCACAGCAACAGAGGGATGCACCCCTGCTGGCCTGGAAGAAGGAAACAGCCGCATGGTGAAATGCCTATGAGGAGAGGTGGCCTGGGAGCTGAGGTTCCCAGCCCTACAGCTGCGAGGAGCTCAGTTCTGCCACCTGCCTGAGGGAGCGTGGAAGGGGGTTCTGAGCCTCTCGGGGAGATGCCAGCCCGCTGACACTTTGTGAGCCCCTGCAGAGAGAACCCAGCCACACTGAGGCTGGACTCCTGACCCACGGAAACTGCAGGCTAATAACGAGCTGTTATTTTCAGCTGCTAAGGTGTGGTTATCTGTTTCGCAGCAATGGACGACTAAGCCTCCTAGCAAGCAGCCTCGTCCCCAGGGCTCCGCTCTGATTCTGATGTCTCCACGCGGGTTCACCGGGTGACTAACGTGCCGCCTGCGGTGGGGAGGCTGTGTGTGTTGAGGCAGGGGCGTGTGGGAAATCCGTACTATGTACTTGGGGGCTTTGGGGAGAAGAAGGGAAAAAGATCTTTACCCTGAATCTAATCAAGCCTTAAGACCAGGGCCGGCTTGCTTCTCTGTCAAGTGCCAAACTGTAAATATTTTTGGCTCTGGAGCCATGCATTCTCTGTCGCTGCAGGATGAAAACAGCCTTGGGCAATATGTGAATGAACGGACGTGGCTGCGTTCCAATAAGATGGACGCGCAGACCAGGCAGCGGGCCTGCAGTTCCCGCTCCAGGACAGAAGACTAAAGAGATAAAACAACCAAATCTTGATTGGATCCTAGTTTGAAAGAAACAGCTATAAAAGGTGTTTTGGGCTAATTAGGAAAATTAGGGATGCCTATTAAATACCGCTATTAAATAACAACTGTTAGTTTGCGTAGGTGTGTGTGGTTATGTAGGAGAATGACCTTGTTCCTAAGAGACTCATCCTGAAGTACTTGGGGGCTGAGGTGTCTTGGTGTGACCAGCGCTGGAAGTGGATGAGGAGAGCGAGGGAAGTTTCTGCAAGAGCAGGGGCAGATCCCGTTTTTGTTGAAAACGTTGGCATTTTGTTCATCATGCATTTTTTATTCATTTTGATTGCCTTAAAAATATGGTAATAAAATATTATTTATCCTGATTGCTGAGGTTTTGGGTGCCCTTCTAACCTTTGTGCCCAGAGGACTACCTCCCTCCCGTCACCCTAGCCCGGGCCTCACTTTGAAAGGGTCTAGCAGACGATTGACAGCTATACGACAATCCCAGAACCTTGGTGGTGAGTAAATGCGTGTTCATTCTCCCCAGATTGCAACTCTGCTGTAGCTTTGAACATTTTCAAGTTGAGATAAGTAATAAAAACTGTTTAGACTGTTAAAATAAAGTGAATTTAAAAATAAATAAATTTTAAAAAGAAACCAAACTCACAGATACAGAGAACAGGTTGGTGGTTGACAGAGGCGGAGGGGGAGGGTAGGTGAAATGGGAGAAGGGGTCAAAAGGCAAAAACTTCCAGTTTTAAAATAAATAAGTCCTGGGGATGCAACATACAGCACGGCGACTGCAGTTAACAACACTGTACTGTGTATTTGAAAGTTGCTAAGAGAGTAGATCTTAAAAGTTCTCATCACAAGAGAAAAACATCTGTAACTATGTCTGGTGATGGATGGTACCTGTGGTGATCATGTCACAATCTACACAAACAGTGAATCGTTATGCTGTCCGCCTGAAACTACTGTAATGTGTCAATTATACCTCAATTTAAAAAAAGCCTCGGGGCCAGTTAAGTTCACACGTAGGGGCTGGCTCTGTGGCCGAGTGGTTAAGTTCACGTGCTCCGCTGCGGCGGCCCAGGGTTTTGCCTGTTCGGATCCTGGGCATGGACATGGCACCGCTCATCAGGCCACGCTGAGGCGGCATCCCACATCCCACAACTAGAAGGACCTGCAACTAAGATATACAACAGTGTATGGGGGCAGGGGGAGGGGGTTGGGAAATAAAGCAGAAAAAAAAAAAAAGATTGGCAACAGTTGTTAGCCCAGGTGCCAATCCTTAAAAAAAAAAAGGAAGATTGGCAACAGTTGTTAGCCTAGGTGCCAATCTTTAAAAAAAAAAAAAAGTTCACATGTTCCACTTCGGTGGCCCTGGGTTCACCAGTTCGGATCCCGGGTGCGGACATGGCACCACTTGTCAAGCCATGCTGTGGTAGGCATCCCACATATAAAGTAGAGGAAGATAGGCATGGATGTTAGCTCAGGGCCAGTCTTCCTCAGCAAAAAGAGGAGGATTGGCAGCAGATGTTAGCTCAGGGCTGACAAATAAAAATGGCAAGCAATAGGATATATTGGAGTATATGAGGAAGCCATTTGGTATAAACCTAATTCGGCCTGACTTTGTTTTTTCCAAAAGGACCTGACTGTGGCTGTTGAGCATGCGTTGTATATACATTCCCTATGGCAAGAACAAAGGCCCTGAGATAAAGGTGCAACTTCCCTCCCCCTCCCAACCTTGGCATTTCCTTAGGGATAAACATCTTTCCTTAGGCTAGGAACTGATTGCTGCACTCACCTTTGACCACCCAGCTCACCTGTGACCACCCAGCCTGAGACAACAGACTGCCACCCTGCTGTGTTCACCTAGACAGAAGACCTACCTGCTGTTTCCATCAATCGCTGTGCCCACAGAGCAGTCTCGCGACTATTGTAAAAGGGACATTTCAATCCTATGTGAAACATCCTCTCTGGGGGGATATAACCACTCTGTGCACCCCACTTCTTTGGTGCCCTTTCTTTCTTCAGGAAGAAAGGCCCCGGGCCATGGTCCTCAGATTTGAGCTCAGAATAAACTCTCCCAAATTTTCATTACTAGATTGGTTATGGATTATTTTCGTCGACAGGGCTAATCTTCCTCAAAAGAAAAAAAGTCTCTAGAATTTAACATAAATTAATTCCTGCTGCAACAAGAGGGGCTGTATATTCCAATTGTCTTGGGACAGTCCAGTTTATTTCAGTTGTCTGGGAGTTTAGTGAGCCCTTTCACTCTCAAAAAGTGTCCCAGTTTGGTGACCTGGTCCTGCTTAGCTGTAAGTGAGCAAGGTGGGGACTGTAATGGCCACACTGTCACCCCAGCTCCGCCACAGCTGGGAGACCTCAGACAAGTCCTTTCTCCTCAAAGTCCAGTGCTCCACAAACATTCATAGCAACCAAACTCTTTCTCAAATAAAAGCTCACTGCAAAAAAATGCAACATAAGCGACAATCCAGAACAGCATTTTATTAGTAAAAATTCTTTTCCTATATTCAAATTAGTATTTACACACAAAGCATTTGATTCTCCCTGAGGCTGTTGAGATGGACACATACATTTTCAACCAGAAGTTGTAGCTAAGATCTCACTCTGTCACAACATCCCCTTTATTTCTGCGCTGGGCAAAATCCTGATCCGCAGAGGAGTGTGGCAAGGAGCAGCTCTCTCTTCAGGGCTCCCTCGCAATCTAAGTTAGATGCAGATGGCAGGAGAATCCTAAGTTAGTGACTGCCAACACCTTAAAACCTGCTACCCGACGCACCTGAGCACACATTTTAAAATTACAATTTAAAGTATTTTTTAAAAGTGTGATTTGATGCTAACATTTGCAGAACTGCCGAAGCTGTCCTTGGAACCCTGGTTTGGGAAACGACTGAGTGAGCTGGTCCGCAGTGTCGCATCCAGCTCAAGAGCTCCTGGTTGAAAGGTTACCTTTTCTGAAACTCCAAATCCAGTGAAAGGAAAAAAGAATAGCACCCTGAAGGTTTAGGTTCTCCCATCCTAGAGCAGAAGCGCCAGAAGCAAGTGTCGCTTTGAGAAAGCTGCGGGCGAAGGAGAAAGATCCGCTCCAGTGGAATGGAAACCGTTTGACTGTGGAACTTGCTCAAGACAGAGACGGTCCAAAAGCACGGCCGTGAGATGCCGCCAGCTCTTTCCATCTGCTTCCAAGAGCCTCCAGTTTCTAAGACAAAAAAGCATCTTTAAACACAAAGCCTGGGAGCCAGGGAGGATGGATAAAGAACTACAATAGGTTTATTGTTCTAATGCCAGCTTGGGTCGCGAAGTCAGCTCGCGAACTAGAGACGCACAGGCCAAACGTGCCTGGGGATGTAAATTCTGGCCAATCGCGAAGTTTTAAAAATGGGAACATTTTGCATAAAAGTCTGGAATCCTGGCTTTGCTTACAACAGGAAGGCACCGGCACCAGTGGGCTGCCTTCCCCACGGCAATTCTGGGGTAGGGTCCGGGCGCCCATGCCCACCCAAGACAGAGCCCCTCGCTGGCCCCTTCTCAGTCCACATAGTTGGGTGGTATTGACTTCATCCTCAGCCCTGGTGGGCACTGAGTCAGGCCAGCCAATCAGCTCACTGCATTCTCGCAGAGAACCATGGCATTGCATTTGGTTCTGGGATGGGTGTGTGAGCCAAGTGGGGCCAATAGACTCACGGCCAGGACTTTGGTTCAAACTGTTGGGAAAGGAAGCTCTCTTTTCTACTGATCTTGGAGATGGCAGCATATTGGCCACCAAGTTGCTAACTGGGGGGTGGCAGGTCTGTGAATGGAGCCCACAAGGAGGAGAGAGGAAGAGAAAGATGGTGAGAAGCAGGGTCTGGGTCACAGAATCAGAGGCCTTGGGTCCAGATATGCATATCAGCACGGACACTGTCCGCCTCAGCCAGATGGGACGGGCTAACTCACCGGAGCCCCGTGCCCCGCGGGGTTTCTACACTATCAGGCAGACTTGTGAGTGTTTGTTTGATTTGGACTGGTTTCCCTGCGCACTCCCTGATCCTGAGTCCTGGAGCGCTCCTGCAGCAGCAGCCAGCTCTCCTCTCTGCCTGGATTTGACCATCCACACGGCCTTCTTGAAGTTCCTGAGAGGGTCCTGCTGCGAGGCCCTTGAGGAAGGGCACTGGAACCGCTCACGGATGAGATAGCCGTGTCTGGTAGGGGCAATGAAGCCATCGGAAGTGGGGATGATTCTGTTCACCACGGCATGGACAAACTGAACAGCCAGCAGAGAGCCTGTGGGGAGAGGGCACGGATGAGAAAACAGGGGCTGCAGAGACCCAATCTCACACATTCAGCACTTGGCTGCATGGGGTCAGATCTGTGCTACGCCCTTTACTATCTGAGGCATGACATGCAGCCTCTCGGAGCCCCTCTTGCTTCATCTGCAATGCGGGGATGCTAACGGCACCTGCCTCTTGAGGAGAGCTCTGAAGATGTGAAGAAGTCATGCAAGTCAGGTGCTTAGTACCAGTTTTAGCCCAGAGTGAGCTCAGTAAATATTATGATTATTGGAGGAAGGATAGCAAGGGAGGCTGTGAACCTGCCAAGGATGGGCCTTTAAGGCCACAATCCACAGCCCGCAGCTTCTGAGCCATCTGCGACTTGCGCCGGGTATCTTTGCTACACTGTATCAGACTGCCCTGTATTTGATTACAGTGTATTGGGTTACAATGATTGATTGCAGTGTATTCAACTCTATGAGATATTCCTTCAGCCAATTACTTGCTTTGTGACCTTGGAAAAGTCCCTTAACCTCTCTGAACTGCATCTTCTTCATTTGTCAAACGGGGATAGCAATTGCCTCTACCCCCCGACCAGTGCCATAAGGGTTCCCTTCTCTATAGGAGACAGTGTGGGAAGGTAACAAAGATGAGCATGGGGACCAGGCAGACCTGCTTCAAATCACAGCCTACTAATTGCTCACTGTGTGACCTTGGGAAAGTCACTCTGTCTCTCAGAGCCTCAGTTTTTGCTCTGTAAAATGGGGCGGCTATTGAGAGAATTACACAGCTCCGTGACAGCACCTCATACACAAGAAATGTTAACTCTTGTTAATATGCACTTAGTGTAACATTGAACAGACCAAGAGGCATGGGGCGTTCAAAGCAGTTTGTCCTAAACAGGCTGGCCCTAACATTTACGGGGTCTGGGGCAAGAGAATGAGTCAAGGCCCACATCTATCAGACACAATATGTAAATGTTGCAAATCTAGCTAATAAACTATTAAATGAAATATGCTCTAGCCTCCCACATTGAGGGATGTACCTTCAGAACCACTTGGAAGGTTAGGTTTGGGTTGGGAATTCTTGGGATCCTCAGTTCCGTGCTGGAATGTAATGGTGTAGGAGGGCCAGCCCCCAGCTGTTTGTGGCTTGTCCTCCTTCTCTTCCCACACCCAGCTCCATCCTATCGCCCCCTAGGGACCTCACACATATACGTGTGACCCCCCCACCCAGCTCACACATTCAGACTCCATGCACACCACCCACGGCCCCACCCTGAGCCGAGGGGTGCACACACGGGGGGCAGAGTCCACCCTCAGAAAGATGGCCCTGGGGAAGAGGGCTGCACTTGCCCTAAAGATGGCCCAAGGCCAGGTGGGGCGGGGGTTCTGGAGTTCTAGGTGCCCAGATAGTGGGTCTGGAGGAGAAGGTGTAGCTCCAGGTGGGCCTGTCCCCTTGGCCTGGGGACACCTCCCTAAGTGGAGGGGCCCAGCTCGAGGAAGCCAGAGCGGGGCCCTCTACTGCTGGGGCCCCAGGACAGGCCCTTCTTTTCCAGATGTAACCCTAGTCCTGCCGTCAAAGCAAAATGACTCACCATCCAGCACACTCCAGACGGTCACGGAGCGATCCTTCAAGCCGGCATACACATACTTGTCATCCTTGGAGAAGCAGGCACACTGGACGCCTTGGCAGTAAGAATTCTGTTGAAAAAGACAATGTGATCTCAATTTCAGACTGAAAGACCCCCAAGAGACCAAGCCCAAGGCAGGCGTATGAGAAGCCAGGCTTGTAAGCGCCCCATGGGGGTGAATCCGACAAAAACCTGGAGAGATGGGTAGCATCGATATTCCCAGGACCAAACCTCCTCACAGTGGTCAGACTGAGAGGGTTAGTGACAGTCTGCGCTGGGGAGCGGGAGGCAGAGGGTTTAATTTCTTAAAGAACCTTAGTTACACAAATATTAGCCACAATTCTATCTAATTAAACTGTGTGCCAAATGCAATATGGGGTCCTGGATTGAATCTTAGAACATAAAAAGGGGATTCGTTGAAAAATCTATGACCCCAATAAGTTGATAGTTTAGTTAATAATATCATTCCCACATTAATTTCTTAGTTTTGACAAAGGCACTCCAGTCACAATAAGATGTTGACACGGGAGGAAGTGGACGAGGCGTAGGCAGACGGGAACCTTTGTACTGTCTTCACAACTTGTCTGTAAATCTAAAATCCTTCTAAAATTGTTTATTTAAAAACAAAGTCAAAAATCTAGGTGCATTTAACTGCTGTGTGACATTTCCCATCTCAACGAGGCAAAAGATTACTGGCATCCCAGTCTTGTCGTGGCTTCATGAAACAAGTCAGGTGGGACAAAGGCCTTTTAAGATGAAACCACACCCACTCCGCTCTCTTAGTCACAAGGTCCTCTCCCTGTGTTTATTAACAATTTGCACGTCTTGCAACCTGAGGTACGGCCTCTGTTCTCCATCTGAAAAGCTGGGATAATAACACTGAGCTTCACAAGATCGTTGTGAGGGTCAAATTATAGAATGATATTTTAATATGTATATTTTAATGTAATATGAATGTATTATATTTAAATATGTGATATAGCTCTTAATTTTGATACAAAAATTATAATCGCTTCTTAAGAGATGGACAGTGCAAACTTTTAGACACTTCCTATGTAAAAGAGTTGCCAGTTTCCCTCTTCAGAGCGTTCGAAGCTGCTCTTCCTTCTGCCTAGAATGCTGTTCCACCAGACTTATTTAACCTTCTTAAATAGCAGCCCTTGCCACTCTCTACCCCCTTGACCTGGCCCTATTTTTTCTTCAAAGCCCTGTTGCTCCGCACCCCGTCATGTATCTGCTGTTTTACTTTTATTTCAAATTTATCAAGCACAGAGGATATGTCGAGAGCTCTCTTGGGGACGGGGCCACCTCAGGGGGCAGAACACCGAAAGTCCTGCCCTTACGGAGCTCTCAGTGTCTCCCCCGGGAACGTGGCTCCCAGAGGCCGGACAGTGTCTGTCCCGGTCACGGCCACTTCCTCGGCACTGGAGAGGGGCCTGGCATAGGTCAGGCGAACAAACAGTTTGGGTGAGAGAATGGCACAGGGGGATCAGGGCGAGGAGAGGGGGGTAGGGCAGGGCCAGTGCAGGACTGAGCCTGTCTTTATTTCAGATGCGGATATTTTGCTCTCCATGGACTTTTGCATCGGTTTTGATTTTTTTAAGCATCGCATTAAAATGTTCTTTGTCCTGATTGCTGAGTTTTTTGGCAGCCCCTGAAACTCTGCACCCGAGGCCAGTGCGTCTCACTCGCCTCACCCCAGTCCCGACCCAGGTCGGTGGCAGGTGGTGTGCACTTAATAAATGGCGCCTGTCCTGGGTTTCTAATGCCAGGACCTGGCACGCGCGTGGTGTGGCCGGCCACGCACCGTGTAGCTCATCTCGAACTTCCCCTTGCAGGCCTGCAGGTCCCAGAGACACAGCAGCGCTTCCTCGCACCCGCTGACCGCCAGCTGCCCCTTGTGGCTGACCTCCACGCAGGCGACCCGGCTTCCATGCCCCTCCAGAGGGAACACTTTGGAAGCCACACACTCGTAAAGGAAGAGGCCGCCGTTGGTCATGCCGTAGAGCACGCGGTAGTCGGCCAGCACGGCCACACTGGCTATGGTCTCAGGCAGCTGGGTGTAGCAGGTGTAGGTTGGCCCGCCGATGACCGGACAGGGGTCCCCGGGGCTGATGTCCAGCACGAGGACCAGGCTGTCGTAGGCGACGGCCAGGCGCTCCTCATCCTTACTCAGGGCCATGTAGTTGATGGCTTTCCCGGCCTCCGGAGGGGGGATGCACATCACGTCCTGTCTGGAATTCAGGGGAAACACCAGGACGACCCCAGAAACGAGGCCGGTGAAGAGAAGCTTGGCTTGCTCGGCGACCTCCAGGCACCTGACCTCATTGGAGGTGTCCAGGGCCTCTCGTTCCTCACCTGCCACGGGGAGAAGACCACACCAAGAAGCGATCACAGGAACGCTTGTTCCACGGTTTCTTATTTTTAAGCATTTTTTCGATATTGCATTATCTATAATCTTGGACATGGCTATTGCGAGTTGCCCTGCTTCCACCGCTGCCCCCTAACCACCCAACTTTTAAAAATGAAAGTCGCGGGGCTGGCCCCGTGGCCGAGTGGTTAAGTTCGCGCGCTCCGCTGCAGGCGGCCCAGTGTTTCGTTGGTTCGAATCCTGGGCGTGGACATGGCACTGCTCGTCAGACCACGCTGAGGCAGCGTCCCACATGCCACAACTAGAAGGACCCACAACGAAGAATATACAACTATGTACTGGGGGGCTTTGGGGAGAAAAAGGAAAAAAATAAAATCTTAAAAAAAAAAAAAAAAATGAAAGTCGCATCATCTCGATGCCTTGCCCGACGCCCTCGGTGACTTCCTGCGCCCTCAGAACGGAAGCGCACCGTCCGCAGTCCTCGAGGCCTCGGGTGACCTCCCAGACCTCATCCCAAACGTTTCCTTTACAAACTTTTGGAAAAGGCCAGAGAGCAAATATTTTTGCCTTGCAGGGTGTATGCTCTCTGTCTGACCATTCGAACCTGCTGGTGCAGCCCCTAAAGCAGCCACAGACCAGGTGTAAACAAATGGGTGTGCCCGGGTCTGGCCCGCGGGCCTGAGTTTGCAGACTCAGATCTCATCCCCCACTGCGCTCCATTCTCAGTGGCCCGCTCTGCCCGCGACTATCAGGCAAGCACCTGGAGAATCGTAACCTTGTCTGACTTGCTCACTGCCAGCCCCCAGAGCCCAGCCCCGCAGCTGGCCCTAGACTGACGCCAAATCCCTGGATGCAGGAACTTGAGAGTGAATTTCTTTTCCTCTATTATTTTATCACTAACAAAGAATTTCTATATCTCCATCTCCCCACTGGGGATGGCAGCAGATACGTTGGTGACACGCCCAGACCCAAGGCTGCCCACTGCCACACTCGTCTCTCTCAATTCCTTGAGAATCGCCCTTGGGTGAAGGGCGTCCCTTATCTGGAAATGCCTGGAGGGCTGTGCCTGCCCCACAAGGACGGCACTAGGCCAATGACTGCCTGAGATGACAGTATAAACGGCTGGCCTCCGTGCTTCAAGATGGGACAATTCTGAGGTGCACTTCATGCTCCCAGGTCCCCGTGAGGGTTGAGCCCACGTCAGGCTGAGCCCACCTCCTTGCTCTGGCCTTCCCCGCCCCAGCCTGCTCCCCCCTCTCTCTCCTTCTCCTGGGAGCGACCCCCTACACAACACTTGTGCAAATATCCCCATCATGAGCCCTGCCTCCAGGGGACCTGCACTGAAACGGGGATTGACAGCCAGACTATCAATTGCCTTATGCTAGAAATTTGTAACATCAAATCCTGTTTTCTATTAGCCACATGCGACCTGACTGGAGTTACAGGTGTGTTATGAGCCGAAAGTTTGTGTCCCCTCAGAGTCATATGTGAAAATCCTAACCCCTAGCGTGATGTGTCAGGAGGTGGGGACTGTGGGGGATGGAGCCCTCGCGATGGGGTGAGTGCCCCTATGAGAGGGACATGATGCCTGCACCTCTCTCTGCTCTCGGCCATTTGAGGACACATGAGAAGATGGCCATCTGCAAACCGGGAAGCCGGCTCGCACCAGACACCCATCTGCTGGCGCCCTGATCTTGGACTCTCAGCCATCAGACCGTGAGGAACAAGTGTGTGTTGCTCAAGCTCCCCCGCAGGCTATGGCGTTTTATTATAACGCCCGACCAGACCAAGACAGGGGCTTCCATTCCGACCCACGCAAATCTTACAAACCTTCTGCCACATCCCAAACGGTGACTTTGTTTTTGTCCCCAATCTTGGGGAAGTAAACGTAGCCGCCATCGTGTGACACCGCGGTGAGGCCGGTGCGGTCCAGGAACGGCGCAGAGGCCCGTGGCTTCTGAGCGTAGCTGAGATCCCAGACTTTAAAAGATGAGGACTGCTGGGAAGCAGATGCCACCAAGGCCCCAGCCCGGGCCAGCAGGCTCACAGGGGCTCCGACGCCTTCCAGGATGTCCAGCAGGGTCCCCTGCTCTGACAGACTCCACACCTGAGGATGGAGAGCAGAGGCAGGCAGAGCTTACTTCTTACTTACATTATCGTAGCTCGGAAAATGTGCTTAAGGCCATCTGTCCGCCTGCGGTGAATTCCTTCACATCTCCCCGCTCCCTCAAACTCCCCCCCACCCCCCGCCCCTACCACGGCAGTTCTCAAAGTGTGTTCCAGGGAGCCCCTGGAAGGTACCCCCGCAGGCTTTCTCAGGGTCTATAAGAGCAAAACTAGCTTCTTAATAATTCTAAGGTGCCATTTGCTTTTTCTACTCTCTCTTCCTCTCACAAGTAAGCAGTGGCGTTTTCCAGAAGCTATGGGACATGTCATATCACAATAGATAGGAGAATCAGTGCAGAATGAAATATGCAAATCCAACTGTCTTCTTAAGCCAGACATGAAAGAAGTTTGCAAAAACATGAAACCATGACACCCTTCTTGTGAGGTTTTTTGTTTGTTTCAGAAAATATAGTTATTTTCATAAAAGTATGTTATGATGTTGACATGTCATGTTAATGAATTAATGGCTAAGTATTTTTGGATTTCCTCATTTTTTATTTTAAATATGGTTATGGTCAAGCCAGCCCTGGGGGTCTAGGGGTTCAGATTCAGCGCTCTCACCACTGGCGCCCCGGTCCGTTTCCCAGTCAGGGACCCACACCACCCGTCTGTCGGGTGTCATACTGTGGCAGCCGTGTGTTGCTGTGATGCTGAAAGCTGTGCCACTGGGATTTCAAATACCAGCAGGGTCCCCCATGGTGGACAGGTTTCACAGCGCTTCCAGACAGACAGACTAGGAAGAAGGACCTAGTCACCCACTTCTAAAAAATGAGCCATGAAAAGCCTCTGAGTAGCAGCGGAGCATGTCTGATAGAATGCCGGCAGGGGAGAGGACGGCACACGGACCAGGCAGGGTTCCGCTCTGCTGTCCACGGGGCCACTAGGAATCGGAATTGACTGGATGGCAAAAACAGAATTATTATCAACAGATGCTAAATGCAATGCGATTCTGGATTGGATCCTGGAATCAAATAAAACAAGACATTTGTGGGAAAGCTTGTGAAATCGAACAAAATCTGCAGATCACTTAATAGTATTGTCTGGATGTTAATTTCTTGGTTTAATA
The DNA here is from genome assembly GCF_041296235.1 of Equus asinus. Lineage (NCBI taxonomy): Eukaryota > Metazoa > Chordata > Mammalia > Perissodactyla > Equidae > Equus > Equus asinus. The sequence goes on along the minus strand of NC_091799.1, from coordinate 53,248,799 downwards.
AAGGGATCAAGGTAAGGTGAGATGTTAAGGTGGGGGCAAGCTGGGTGAAGAGTAGACATACATGTGGGGGGACTCTCTGGGCTGTCCTTGCAACTCTTCTGCAAATCCTAAAATTATTCCAAAATAAATCATTTGCTAAAATATATATAAATCGAATTGATACAACCCACATACACAGAAGCTCTTTGGGGTCCTCGCCAGGTTTTGAGAATGCAAAGAGGTCCTGAGACCAGAACTTGGGACAAGGGCTCCTTTATCATGTGTTTTCTTGCCAGCTTTGAGAACTTTGAGCGTAACGGGACTTTTCCTCCCCTCCCGGCAACCCTGCTCCACTCTGAAGGCCAAACTCCTCCCAACTTTTCAAGTTCAGTGGGAACGCTATCTTGTCTGTTGAATATTTTGGCAACTCCCCCCGACGTCTGCCACTGGGTCCCAGGAGACCCCTCCCCCATAGCCTCCCAATGACCTGCCTGTTCTGCCTGCGCTGGTGTTTGTGGGTTTCTGTATTTTGAAGCCCAAAGGTCCCCAAGGAATCATCCTGTCTAGTGCGGAGGCGGAGGTAAGGGTGGCGGCCCTGAGTCTCCCCCTCACCTGAATGAGTGCGTCCCGGGACCCAGTGACAATGAGATTGTTCTCAGGACCAAAAATGGCTGTCTCCACTGTGTCCTCATGTTCAAGGTCGGTGGCCATGAATCGATGAAACCCCTGTGAGTCAGCCAAGAATATTCGCACGGAGCTTCCAAAGCCTGAAACGGCAGGGGCTGGGGTTACGCCCTTCATTTTTGAAGAGCTTGAGAGTAATTCAATTCCATCAACAAAGATTCTTTTTGGAGCATCTACTGTGAGCCAGCGGGAAGAATACAGTGGTGAACAAGCCAGACATGGCCCCCACCCTCACACAGCCTCCAGTTGGGGGCGTGTGACAACAGTGATCAAGAATCTCGAAGACATCCTCAAAAAACTAAAAATAGAACTACTATACGATCCAGCCATCCCACTACTGGGTATTTATCCAAAGAGCCTGAAGTCAGCAATCCCAAAAGTCCTGTGCACCCCAATGTTTATTGCAGCACTGTTTACAATAGCCAAGACGTGGAAGCAACCTAAGTGTCCAGCAACAGATGAATGGATAAAGAAGATGTGGTACATATATACAATGGAATACTACTCAGCTGCAAAACAGAACAAAATCATTCCATTTGCAATAACATGGATGGACCTTGAGAGAATTATGTTAAGTGAAATAAGCCAGCGAGAGAAAGATAATCTGTGTATGACTCCACTTATATGAGGAATTTAAAATTATGGACTAAGAACAGTTTAGTGGATACCAGGGGAAAGGTGGGGTGGGGGGTGGGCACAAAGGGTGAAGTGGTGCACCTACAACATGACTGACAAACATTAATGTACAACTGAAATTTCACAAGATTGTAACCTATTAATAACTCAATAAAAAAAATTAAAAAAAAAAAAAAGAATCTCGAAGACAACAGCAAAGTTATTGACTGCCGCAAGACCACGAGCTTCCAAAGAACTGAGACGCCCTATTTGGGCTTCTCATGGTCCCAGAACTCAGCACAAAGCTGGACACGGAGTAAATATATTTTGAAGATGGAAGGAAGGAAGGAAGGAAAATAAAATGGTTACAATTTTTTTTTGAGGAATGGAGGTCTGTTTTATTTGAGGTAGAAAAGTGAAGTGGGGGTCCCAGGCCTGTTCTCTTCCACCTGGGCTTAGAGGGGTCCTGCTTCATAGGCAGAGGGAAGACAGACACATTTTAGGCTGCAGAGCTGCAAACTCATTAGGGGACAGGCAGGTGACGTCAACGAGTGAGGCAGAAAAATGGTTATAATTTTTGATAAGGGCAATGAAGTGTGGGGACTGAGTGCAGATGGAGACACACACAGAGGAGAAGGCAATGTGAAGACAGGCACAGACTGGAGCGATGCGGCCGCAAGTCAAGGAATCACAAGACAGGAGCTGGAAGAGGCACACACACAAAAAAGGACTCTTCTCTAGAGCTTTTGGAGGGAACATAGCTCTGCCAACACCACGATTTTGGGCTTCTGGCCTCTAGAACCGTGAGAGAAGAAATTCCTGCTGTTCAAAGCCACCACATTTGTTTGGTAGTTTGTTACAGCAGCCCCAAGACATTTGAGCTGATTTTAGAGGGATGACTCTGCTCAGCGAGTCATGGGTTTGCATGGACCCCACTTAAGTGGACACCCTGTTCTTGCACAGAAATTACTGCTTACAAGATAGGCAGCCATCAATTCTTCTAGATGTTCAGAAATAAATTACTATTGGTAAATAAACAGACATTTGGCACTGTATTTGAGGATACAGAATTGCACCTGACCGTGGATTCAAATCCCACCCATCCACTTATAGCTGTGTAACCTCAAGCCACTTAACTTCTCTGTGCCTCAGTTTCCTCATATATAAATGAGAATAATGGAAGCACCTACCTCCCAGGGCCATCAAGGCGTAAAGGAAGGAACATGTGTAAATCACTTAGGACAGGTTCTGACATGTTGTAAGCACCCGAGTATTAGCTGCTGTTCCTATAAGGTTAAGTCTCACACTGAAGGGTTACGGTGGGAGCCTCTGTGCTGTGCCCCTGGCATGAGGCATCTCCATTGAGCCTCCTGACGATCCCTGGATCAAGTCTGGTCAGTGGGAAGCTGGGGGCTGAGAGTCCATCTTATTCCCTCTCCACACCCTCCATGGAACTGCTTTTATTGAATTGTACTTGAATATGAGGCTCACGTGGAAGGATGTTATGGGAAACTGACGAAATGCACCAAAATGTCTCCAGTCCAAGGATATTTGTGTCACATTCTTATGCAGGAAAAGATTAACTCAGCAGGCCTGAGTTGTCCACACCCTGCACATAGAAAGTTTGGTGCTAGCCGGGCGCCTGGGAGGTGCCCTCCAAGTGCGCAGAATGTCCTGCCTGATAAGAGTGTCTTTGTTTACCTGAGGCCTTGGGCCACAGTGGATGGTCTATGCTCACGGTATGATGTATGGGGGAAGTTTTGGGCTATGCGGTATCACCTTAACCTCAAGGGGGGCTGGAGACTAAGGTCAGCTGTGCAAGTGGTCAGCCAAGTCTACAGGACCAACCCTCAGTAAAAATCCTGGATGCTAAGTCTGCGGTGAGCTTCCCTGGTTGGCAGTACACCATGCATGTGGTCGTACAGCGTCACTGGGAGAAGTAAGTGCTGTCCGCATGACTCCACAGGGAGGGGACACCTCGAAGCTCCTACCTGGTCTCTCCTGGACTCTGCCCCTTGTGCCTCTTCCCTTGGCTGATTCTAATCTGTATCCTTTTGCTCCAATGAACTGTAACTGTGAGTATGAGAGCTTTCCTGAGTTCTGTAAGCCCTAGTGAATCCTCAAACCTAAAGGTGATCCTGGGGACCCCTGAACCACAGTTCTATTCACAACACTTGAAAGAAATCCTTGCCTGATGTTAGCTAAGTCAGATCAAAGTACACCTCCTAAGCAACATGCTGGTTCCCAAAACTGTGGAAGGGGAAACTGTCACGGCTCCTTCTTCTCACTGACTACTGGAAAGAGCCACACTTGAAACCCAACTGCAACAAGTCTCTAGGTCACTGAGGTCCTCAATGCTTTTGGCCTCAGATTGTATTTTGTGCCTCTACCTTTGTTTTTCTTTCTTCTTTCATCATATTTCTCATGCTGCATTTTACACATATTTAAGCCACCTGAAATTCTTTTTTTTTCTAAAGATTGGCACCTGAGCTAACAGCTGTTGCCAATCTCTTTTTTTTTCTGCTTTATCTCCCCAACCTCTCCCCCCACCCCGTACATAGTTGTATATCTTAGTTGCAGGTCCCTCCAGTTGTGGGATGTAGGACGCCACCTCAATGTGGCCTAACGAGCAGTGCCATGTCCGCGCCCAGGATCTGGCGTCACCCCCATCACACACAGTCAAACACACCAAACAGGAAGAGACAGGTGCCTGCATCTCTGACAGGAAGTAAAACGACTACTAAAGGAAGATTTCTCTCTGTACCTGGCAACAGCCCAGCCAATGAGAAATGCCGCAGCCTAGCCAATGAGAAACACTGCACCTCAGCCAATGAGAAATGCCGCAGCTCAGCCAATGAGAAACGCCACAGCCCAGCCAATGAGAAACGCCGCAGCCCAGCCAATGAGAAACCCTGGAGCTCAGCCAATGAGAAACCCCACAGCCCAGGGAAGGAAAAGCTGTTGCCGCCCTGAACTGCTACTTTCCCCCAATGGGCTTCCCTTTAGAACTGCCCCTCCCCACTTTCCCTATAAAAGCAGCTCCCCCCTCCTTGGTTTTCTGGATTTGCCTGTGGTTGGCCACAGCATTCACATCCTCAATTGCAATTCTTTGGGCTATTCCTGAATAAACTCATTTTGAAGGCAAAATAACAGGTGAATTTACCTTTTAAGTTGACAGCTATAACTATAAAATACATGCCAGATTTCAAAGACTTTGCACAAGAATTTTTAAAAATTAAATTAATTTTTATATTGATTTAATGTTGAATTTTTGGATATAGTGGGTTAAGTAAGATATATTATTAGTATGAATGCCACTGTTTCTGTTTACCATTTTAAATAGAGTCATGAGAACATTCACAATTATAAGTGTGGCTCACATTGGTGCCTTGCATTACTGGACAGTGCTGGTCCATGTGTCTTTGACCCCTGGAAATGTCTTTGCAAAAATCAGGGTGATTTTAGGGCAGCGAGAATACTCTGCATGAGACTGTAATAATGGACATGTGCCATTATACCTTTGTCCAAGTCCAGAGACTGTACACCACCAAGAGGGAACCTTAAAGTAAAGTATAGACTTTGGGTGATGATAACGCGTCAACGTGTCATTCATTGTAACAAATGCACCACTCTGGTGGGAGATGTTGATAACGGGGGCGGCTGTGCATATGTGGGAGCAGGAGGGTTTGAAATTCTCTCTACCTTCTGCTCAATTTGGCTGTGAACCTAAAGTTGATTTTTAAAAAGTCTTTTTTTAAAAAAATCAGGCTGTGGAGCATCTGTTGGTCATCGCTGCTGGGAAGCCTTCCCCGATTGCTTTAGACTAAGGAAGGGAACCCTGTCACATGCTCCTATAGACCCTGATTCTTGTCTTGTCACGGCACCAAGCACTCTTTCTTCTGGCTACCTACTTGTCCACCTTTCCTGCTATCCTGGAAGCCCCTAAAAGCAGGGCTTGTGTGGGCTGGCTCACCCGAGTGCACTCCCTTCTCTAGCCCAGCCCCCTCTATCTTTGTGACTGTCTGGCAGAGAGAAACACTTCCATTTCAGAGACAACAAACCAGAAGCCCAGAAAGGTAAGGAGATCAGAACAGGGGTTGGCAAACCTTGGCCCACGGGCCACCTACTTTCATATGGCCCATGACCTGAGAAGAGTTTTCACATCTTCCAGTAGTTGCAAACATTCAAAATAAGATTACTATTTCATGACACGTGAAAATATGAAATTCAAACTTCAGTGTCCATAAAGCCTTATTGGCACACAGCCACACCCACCGGAAATCTTGGCCGCGGTGCCTTTCGCGTGACAAGGGCAGGGTTGGCGGGCTCTTCCAGAGACCAGCAGCCACAAAGCCAATGCTGAGCGCTCCGCGGCCCTCAGCAGAAAGTCCGCCAGCCGCTGGTCTAGGACGCCTCCTTTTCCAGACCCCTCTCCCCCTCCAACCAGACCCCGGGCTGCCTCCTCACTGCTCCCCAGTGAGAGCCAAACGCTACCTGCTGCAAGAAGGGACTCATCTTCAGAGACCACCAGGAACCCCACAGCTTCCGGAAGCTTCTCCAGCAGAACGTCTCCTTCGGAGGAAACCTGCATAAAGTCAAGGATGCCCATCAAGCATTTGCACAGGGTTCAGGGTCCAGAGCTTGGTTGACACAGGGCTCTGCCACCCATCAGGTCTGCGACCCAAAGCCAATCCCCTAAGCCCTCAGTGCCTCAGCTGTAAAATGGGAGACGACACCAGGCCGCCTCACAGGGTCACCGGGGGCTAAGAAGTGCACAGAATGGCTCCCCCGGCACAGTCAGCCCTCCTGAAGTGGCAGCTATTATTACTGTTGACGTTGCTCTCATCGTCACCAGAGAACATTCTAGCAGCTCTAAAGATCTCAAATAAAATCAAAACACAGATGAGGGCCAGAGAAGGCAGCACGAGGCCCCCTTCCCGAGCTGCAGAAATGAACCAATTTTTGTTCATACCGAAGAAGGTTCATTCATGAATCCTGATTCTCAGCCCCAATTTAGCTACTGATTTTTGAGTGCCTGACCGCCACCAGGCCCTGTGCCAAAGCTTCCTGTTCATTATCTCGTTGAGGAGGGGCAGGCGGCACAGGAAAGGGAGTCATTTGCACCAATTCGAGTCAATATTAAAAAAAGATTTGTTCAACATTTACTTAGCAGGGGCAGGAGAAAGTGAAAGTTTTCATGGCTGTTACTGCTGACTTTCTAAAAACGTGATTCTTTTAAAACTTAAAAAATTAAATAATACTGTATATGATTAAAAAGAAGAAGAAAAGAAATATCCAGAACCCGCCACGACCATCTTTTCACCTTCTCTGCCGTTCTTCCTTCTTCCCACAAGGAACGGTCGTCTGCGTTTGCGGAGCATCCGTTTGCATCGACGGACATTTGCACGAGCATCCTTTTTTGCGTAATCCATGAGAGATGTTGCTCTGCGAGTTACTTTTTTCTCATAATGCGTCTGGGGCAGTGGTTCTCAAGCAGAGGGTGCTTTTGCCCCCAGAGGACACTGGGTGGCGTCTAGAGACGGTTTTGGTTGTTAAGATTGGGGAGATACTCTGCATCAAGTGGATGGAAGCCAGGGATGCTGCTAAACATCCTACAGCGCACAGGACAGCCCCCCACAGCGGAGAAGGACCCGGCCCCCAATGTTGGCCCAGTAGCCATTTAGAGCTTGGGTCCTACAGCCAGACTACTTGAGTTCCAATCCCATCTGTGACACTCCTCAGCTGTGTGACCTTAGACAAATGACTTCTCCTCTCTGTGCCTCAGTTTACCTACCCATAATATAGAAATGGTGGCAGCAGCTACATTTTAGCATTGCCTTGTGGGTTAAATAAGTTAACAGATAGAAAGTCCCTGGAATAGCGCTTAGTACACAGTAAGTGCTATATGAAAATTGTTATTTCCATGAAAACACCTCTAGCGCAGGGGTCGGAAAACTTTTCCTAGAATGGGCCAGGTAGGCTGTTATTTTATTTTCAGCTTTGTGACCATATGGTCTCAACTTTGCCGTTAGCACACAAATGCAGCCATAGATAGTATGTAAACAAATGAGTGTGGTTGTGTGCCAATAAACTTCATTTACGGACACTGAAATTTGGATTCCATAGAATTTTCACATTTCACAAGATGTTATTCTTATTTTTAGTTTTTTTCAACCATTTAAAATCGTGAAACCACTCTCAGCTTGTGGGCCGTACCAAAACAGGCAGCGAGCCAGATCTGCCGGCTGCTGCTCCAGACTCGTGATGGCTGTGTCATGTCCCACAGTACAGAACTCCCGCTGGACCGCGTGCCCATGGACGGACATTTGAGATCCTGCCAATGTTTTCTTCTTACCTAGGGTGCTGCAAGAAATACCATCACCTCGGCTGGTCTCTTTTTAAGTGAGGAATAAATGCCTGAAGATCTTAGATAACACAAAACATGCCGAATTTGAGGTGGATTTTCCCCCAGGACCATAAAGGACAGTGGGTCCCACCAGCTACAGTGCCGCTGCCACTGACACCAGCGTAGACAGTCCACCATCCACGAGACGCTGAACACACCTTAAAACATTTTTGCATTTTCTCGATTTCATATTTGCATGTAAAATGAGACAATACTTTTATCATCTTATTTCAGTTTACCTAAGTCAAATTCACATAAAACCTGGCCACACTGTGCTTACCTCTGTGTGCACGTGTGCGAGTGTCTGCACAGGTTTCTGGAAGCAGAATGCTGGGTTCCATGGGAAGGTGCCCTTTAAATCTGGGTGGACACTCGAGACTGCTTCCCCGAGGCCTTCCTCAATTTATATCGCCAGGAAGAAGGTAAAACGGTGCCCGAGAAATAGATTTTCTTTTCATAAAAATATACACTTTTATGTTCAAAATAAGAGCTTCCTTACATGCACTTTGTTGAACCTGATAATTCTTGGGAGGTTTATAAAAAATCAACATTAGGTAATAAAATAAGGCTCCTATTCCTGGTAAAAGCACTGCTTCATGCATAAATCAGTTTCAAAGTTTCAGTGAATTGCAGTGGTCAGAGGCAGGTCACAGTCGGCTCTGGGCTCAGAGTTAGTGCCGCCACCTGGAGTTGCCCCTTGCAGCTGGCACATGCAACCTTACAGTTGTGCTCACAAGAAGTGTGCGTGTGTGTGTATGTATTTCTACTAGAGTGGGATGGGTTCCTACTTACTTTTTTTTTTTTTTTTTTGGTGAGGAAGATTGGCCCTGAGCAAAAATCTATTCCAATATTCCTCTTTTTGGTTGAGGAAGATTGTCACTGGGCTAACATCTGTGCCCATCCTCCTCTATTTTATATGCAGCACGCCACCACAGCATGGCTTGATGAGTGGCGTGTAGGTCTGTGCCAGGGATCTGAACCCACAAACCCAGGCCACTGAAGAAGAACATGCAAACTTAACTACTACACCACCAGGCTGACCCCCCTACTTACATTTTTAAAATTCTTCCTGTAAGTTTCCCGTTATTTCAATGCCAGACTCTCAGTTGACATATGCATGATCTTCCTCTCACAGTGTGCAGATCTAGCAGCTCTGCATCTTGAGTTCTGCTTGGACTTGAATGTTTCAGGGCAAGCTTGGACGAGGAGAGATGGTTGGGTGCTACTCAGGAACTCTGGTGCAAGGAGACTGCTTTTCCTGGGACCCATCAGTCCCAGAGTCTTCAGGAACCAGCTCATCCAGCTTCCCTCCCTTTGCCCCGACTTTCCTGGGACGCAGACGCCTTAAGCTGAGCTTTCTCTTCCAGCTGCCTTTTCTGGTGCTCTGCCTTCTTTCTTTGGGCTTCTGTCTGGTGTCACATCCCTTCAGCCTGAAGAACTTCTTTTTACCATTTCTTATAGTGCAGATTTGTCAGAGACAAATTCTCTCAGCTGTTGTTTGCCTGAAAACGTTCTTAGTTTGCCTTAGATCTTGAAGGACATTTTCACTGGATGTAGAAGTCTAGCTTTACAGGTTTTGTTTTTTTCTTTCGAGTTACAGATGTCATTCCACTGTCGTCTGTCTCCATTGTTTCTGATGAGGAGTCCTCGTGGACACCCACTGTCCGTAACGGGTCACTTTTCCTCTGGCTGCTTCTCAGATTTCTCTCTCTCTCTCTTTTTTTCTTCTTCTTCCTAAAGCCACCCACCCCACCCCAGTACATGCTTGTATATTCTAGCTGTGAGTGCCTCTGGTTGTGAGATTTTTCTCCTCACCTTTGGTTTTCAGCAGTTTGATGATGATCGCCAAAATGTGTTTTTCTTCTTTCGACCCTGCTTGAGGCTCTGTGAGCTGTTGGATCTTTGGGCTGATGTCTTGCATAAATTTTGGAAATTCTCAACTATTATCTCTTCAAATATTTCTTCTGCCACATTCTCTCTTTCTCTCCTCTCCTTCAGAGGCTCTAACTGTTCTCTAAAGAACTAATGTCTAAACGCTTGGCGTTGCCCCACAATTCTCAGATGCTTTGTTCCTTTTCCCCTCATTGTTTTTTTTTCTTTATATTTATGTTTGGATAATTTCCACGGTCTTTGATTCACTGATCTTCCTCTGCTGTGACTAATCTGCCCTTAAACCCATCAAACGATTTCTTCATTTCTGACATTGTCTTTTTTGATTCTAGCATTTTTATTTGGTCTTTTTTTTTCTAGTTTTGATTTAAAATTTTTGAAATTCCCCATCTATTCACACATTATCCACCTTTTCCACTATTTATCCTAAATATTTTAAAGTTCTTGTATGATTATTTAAACATTTGAGTCATTCGCGTGTCTGTTTCTATTGATTGTTTTTGCTCTTAATTATGGCCCCATTTTCTTGCTTCTTCGTGTGTGTCATAATTTTTGTGACATAGGAGACCTTGACTGTAAAAGGACAGTAGAGCCCAAAATAAATAACATCTACCCCAAGAACAAGACATGACCCCTCCATTGGGCTTCTCGTGTGGAGGGGACCAAGCCATTTAACGTGGACTTCAGCTGGGTCTGGACTGGGCTCCATCTTTAGTTAAATTCATTTGATCAATGTCTTCAAATGCTTTGAGTTATCAAGACTTTCCCTCCACAAGGGTTGACGAGACCATCTCCCCTGCCACGTCAAGTTCCTTGAGGGTGCCTGGTGTGGTGCCCTCGCTTCTCCACCTACAACTCCTTATATGACTTACTGTTGCCATCACGTCCCCTCAGGGCTCTCCTTTATCCTTATGCTTTAAATTCTCCAATAAAGAGTGAACTTGGGGGACCCCAGACACCTCACTCATAGATCCTAACACAGGCAGAGCCCCAGGCCTGTGCTCCCTCCCTCCCTCTCTACCCACAACCTCGCTGTGTGGCCCTCGGGCGTGCTGCGTGCCCTCCAGGACCTGTGAGCAGTAAACCTTGCTCCTCAAAGTTCCCTGATGGTGTTTGCTGAAGTGCGTCCTGCCATCATCATAAGAACCATGAGAGCAGACCCAGCCATAACTCAGGACCCCAGTCGGGGAAATGTCTGTGGGGCTCCCTCTGCGTGCCGGGAGCCTGGGTGAGACTGTGGGCATTCCTAATCGAGGGCGCTACCATCAGCAGGCTTGGGACTGACACAGCAGCAGCTTTCCGGAACAGAAGATTAGCCCCTGCAGAGCTGAGGGCCTGGGATGGGGTGCCAACAGCGGGCATACAGGGAGAAATCCGCATTAACTAGCACCGTATTCTAGCTCACTCCCCAACCCCACTGTTGGAGGCCTGAGCGGTGCCCATCAGTCCATCCTTTGTCCTGGCTCTGGATGTAGGTGCCATTTCCCCTCTATTTTACAAATGAGGAAACTGAGGCTCAAAGAAGAGGCTGCGCCAGCCCAAGAATACAACAAATTAAAGGCGGGAGTGGGGTCCTCAAACTCAAGAGCGTCTGGTCACCAAGTCCAAGCTCCTTTCGAGGCGGCAGGATATTACCGAAGGTGATCTGAGAAGGCTGGGAGGAAACTAACCCACCGGGAGACCCGGAAAAGGCTCGGGTGCTCTTCCGCCGTTGGTCTGGGGCCTTGATGGCTCAGGGAGGCTAGAGGCCATGCAGCCCAGAAATGTGGGGCTTTGGGATGATATGGGAAGCCGCAGTCCCCCCTCCCCAAACTCTCACCTTCTCAGTAGGACATACAGGACCCTCTGTGATCCGTTTTCACACTGCATCTCTTTTCCCTAAAATGCCAGCCAGCTCCTACCTGCCACCACCACGACCCCTGGTCCCTGCGTCTTCCCTCTCCAGCTTGGGAATCATTCTCGTTCCAAGGCTGCCTCCTCGAAGGAGCCTCCCCAGCTTGCCTCTGTCAGAAGCGTCTGCTCCTTCCTCACCCAGAACACCCTGCTTCCGCCTCTACCGAAAACAGACTCTGTTCCTCTAAGCGCGACTGTAAGTTGTTGGCGAGCCCGTCCCCGTCCCTACGTTGAGTTCCTCGAGGCTGCAGTGGATTCTTGCGCTTCTTCGGCCCCACAGTGCCCAGCGCGGTGCCCTTGTTTCTCCACCTGCGACTCCTTATACAACTCGCCGTTGCTGGGCCATGCATAGCCCCTCACCGCTCTCCTGGTCCTGAGCAGACTGCTTACTGCAGCCTGCAACTCCGCCCCCGGGTTGCTTTATTTCCGACTCCACTCTTTCATCTCGCCAGCACACTCGGCCCCTCGCCCAACCACTGATGGAGCTGGTGGCTAGTACCCAGCTCCGGCCCCTCTGGCGGGACGCCTCTGAAGCACATTCTACGCTGGCTCCCAGAGCAACCCCCACAGGACCGAGCGCCAACAACTGCCCACACTGGCCAGCCCCCAGGAGACACCAATAATGTTTGCTGAACTGCGCTGAACTGCAAAGCCCTGGAATTAAGAAGTCAGTGTCGTTTATTAAAAGATCAAAGGTGAGATGGTTTCTCCCAACTTCTCGGACGTCTGAGCCCCTCTGAGCTCAGTTCGGCTGACATCCTGTTCCGCGAGGCTGCTTACCAAAGAGAGGGAGCCCTGGCTAAAGCCAGTCACCGTCTTCCCCTGTTTCTGGACCAAGACGCCACAGGTGGGCGTCTCCTCTCTGATGCTGGACAAACGTTGCTTCCTCTGCAGTCTTCCCGTGGCTGAGCTCCACAGACTGACCAGGCCAGCCTCAGACACCGCCAGCAGCACGGCCTGGGGAGCCAGCGCCGCCGTGCACTTCCAGGGGTCGGAGGCATCTCCTAGGATGCGGAAAACCAGCTCTGCAGTTTCCAGATTCCAAGCACTGACCTACGGGGGGTGAGGAAAAGGGAGAGCACGTCAGTCGGCGAGTTTCCCAGAGGCGAACGCAAGTCCTGTTCTTTTTTATGGTTCGTGCATTTTATTTTCAACATGGTGCCAGTTCAAAGAACAGGCAGGGGAGGCGGCATTCCAGGCTGGATCCTGGAACGGCAAAAGGACATTTGTGGAAAAACTGATGAAATCCAACTAGAGTCTGGAATTAGGTTGATAGTAATTATCAGTAATAATGTCTTAGTTGTGACAAATGTACCCTGGTTATAAAGATGCTGGCATTAGAGAAGGCTGGATCAGGGGCATACAGGAACTCTTTATAATATCTTTAAAACTTTCCCATAAATCTACAATTGCTCCAAAGTAAAAAGTCTTAAAAATAGAAAAAAAGTCAGCTATGCCGTGTGCACTCACATCTGTGTTCCTGACAAGTGATTATCGATTAAAGCTAGTTTCATGTTTAGCCTCACCAAAAAAGGGTCTCTTGCTCTCAGCAGTTACCACTTAAACGGTAAACGTTAGCTCATTAGTTCTACGTCTAGGCTTTCTCTAAAGAAATAAGGAGAGATGCACACGAAGATATGTGTGTAAGGAAGGCCAGCTCAGCGACTCGGAAGGGCAAAGCACTCGAAACAACCTGGATGTCAGTAATAAGGGATTAGTTAAATAAACCAGAGCGGGGCCATGCCCTGGGAGCCCACGAAATCACCAAGCACGCTGCTTTGCAAGAATGGTCAAGGTTATGGCAAATGGAAATAGCTTTATAAAGCTGCATGTATGGTTTTATCCCTGTTTTGTTTTATACATATGCACAGACACTTGCACACGTACACACACCCCTCATAAAATAAAATCATGTAAATCTTAACAATGGTTATCTTTGGGATTATTTATTATTATTTATTATTTCTTTACTGTATTTTCCAAACTTTTGCTGATATCAAAGATGATTTCTAGAATCAGTTTTGAAATCAATCAACATCTCTCTAATATTTGAGCCTGCACAGTCCAATAAAAACATAATGCAAGCCACATATGACTTTAAATTCTTTATTAGCCAACCTTAAAAAGGGAAAAATAAACAAGTGAGATCAATTTCAATAATATATCTTATTTAACTCGATATGTCCAAATGTTACCATTTCAACATGTAATCAATATAAAATAATTATTGGAAGATTTTTGCATGGTTTTTATGACACTAAGTCTTTGCAGCCCAGGGTGTGTTATCGTTACAGCACATCTCAATTTGGAACAGCCACACTCCAAGTGCTCAGTAGCCACATGTAGCTGGTGACGCCCCGTAGTGGACAGCACAGTTTATAAGTTACCAATATTACTAATGTTAACAACCACCAATTACTAGTGAAATATAATAATTAATAACTACTAATTATTTGTGCTTACCATAAGGAGAGCTGTAACTATAACTGTAATTGTAACTGTAACTCCCAGGCAAGCGCTTTGCTGGGCGTTTTATAGTCATTGTCTCATGAGGTAGATAAAGAACAGAGAGGTGAGGCGACATGACCAAGATCACTCAGCTCACAAGGGAGTCAACTGGGACTTAGATACAGATTTTTGCCTGTGTTTTTAGTGACTAAGTTTTCAGCCATCATTCTGTGCTGTGTGTTTATTCATAAAACAATCAGATCACAAAACAACCATAGGATTGACATAATGGAATAACACAGCAGAGTAAGTGTTGTTTTCAGAAGCACCTGGAGCGTTTACCAAGAGAGACCATAAAACGTGTCTCCACACGTTTGAAAGGATTCACATGATATAAAGGGAATTAGGAAGAAAAAGTAACAGAAAGCTATCTGGGCCCTTCTCAAATATCTGTAAATGAACAGCACACTTCTAAATAGCTCATGGACCAAAGAAGAAATCAAAAGGGAAATGTGAAAGAATTTGGAACTGAATGGGAGCGATAACACAACGTGTCAGAGTGTGTGGGATGCAGGTACAGCAGTGCTCGGAGGGAAGTGCTGTTTAAAAGTGTCTAGATTGAAAAAGGCGAAAGGTCTCAAATCCCAGGGTCAGAAAGTACTATCCAGATCATCTAATCCAACTGTGGCGTAAGAAGCACCTTATAGCACCTTCTCAGGTGGCTGTGCCCCTCTGTTCACCACCCCCGTCAGGCAGCCCCTCCTTATATCCACAGCATGTGCGTCTTTGAAGGCTCTGATAGCAGCTTCCCTTTGCAAACAGGACAGGTGTTTGTTACCTTTGAGCCAGACGCCAAATACACAAGCTTCTTTATTTCATCCACGTGCAGGCTGCAGATCTGAGGTTCGGGGGGATCTTTTGAGCCTCTGTCCCAAACGGTGAATTTCTCCCGGCCGGAGAGTAAGTTCCACAAGCGCAGCGTGTGGTCCTTCGAGGCGGAGATGGCGCACGTCCCTTTGGCCAACACTTTCAGGCACCTCACCTCTCCTGCAGCCAGGGCCGGGCAGGGGAGGGGACATTAACGGGGGACACTTTGACCTTCCGACTACCACAACGCCCGCTGGCTTGGAAATTCCCTGGTTTGCCAAAGAAAAGATGGATGGATTCAAACATATCCGAATTACAAATAATGGGATGTGGCAAAACTAAATGAAGAGTGAAATAACTGGTTGGAATTAAATTGACTTCCCAGTTGTTGAATCTGAAATAAAGAGAGATCACTGAAATTTATAAAAGGTCAGCATCGTCTAGGGAATATTTAAAATTAATAAACATTAAAAAAAGGTAAAATTATAGAAGAAGATTGTATAATCTTGGACAGATATTTTCTAAGCAAAACACGAAATTTGGAAGATATAAAGGAGAAAAACTGACCAAGTGGGTTACATAAAATTGTAAAACTTCAGGATGATAAAATGTAATTGAAAGGCATATGACAGATTGGGAGAAAATATCTGCAGTACATAACAGATGAATGGAGGCTGTCCTCAATAAACACAAAGTTGTTACAAATAAGTCGGAAAAATGCAAACTACCTACTGACAAATTGGCCAAAGAATATAAACAGGAAATTTACAGAAATAGCCCAAGTAGACAATCAGCATTAGAAAATGACGCTCAACCTCACCAGTAATCACAAAAATGCAAGATGAAGGACCAGTGACGTTACTACCCGTCATATTGGCAAACATTTTTATGGATGGATTGCTGGACTGCTGGCAAAGACAGAAGAATTCAGTTACTCTCACACCTCGCTGATGGGAGTATAAATTGATACGAATTTATAAAAGGGTAATTTGGTAACATTTATTAAAAGCTAAGTCATTGCCATCCTGGGAAGCTGGATAAAGGGTACACAGAACTTTCTGTACTATTTTAGCAACTTCTTGTGAGTCTATAATTATTTCAAAATAAAAAGCTAAGAAAAAGAGGAAAAAAGGAAAAAGAGCGCATACCATTTGGCTCAGAAACTCCACTTCTAGGAAGGTGTCTCACAGAAATCACGGCACAAGTGTGTGAAGATGTAGAAAGACTTTAAGTGCAGAATTGTTTGTGCAAAAAGAAAATTGCCAACAACCTGTCTATGAAAAGGGAGTTGGTTAAATAGTAAGGTGCATCCATATAAAGAATATTATGCAGGCATTAAAAATAATAAGATGGATGCATCCATGTAACGACTTGACCATCATCATCATTATTCTTATGAGAGCCGGTGCTTGCCGAGTGCTGCCCTGTGCCGAGCCCGGCTGCAAGTGCTGCACGTGCCTGAAACTCCTGGGATCCGCGTGCAACCCTGCGAGGTACGGTCACTATCCTATTATACGGATTCGGAAACTGGGCACGGCCGAGTACAGTGGCTTTCCAAAGCCGCATGGTCAATAAGTAATGGAGCCAGGATTTGAACCCAGAGCCCAAACTCTCAACCACCACCAGATATTGTTACAACATATTGTGACAAAAGCAAGTTGCAGCCCACTGTGTAAAGTGGCGCGATCTGACGTTGACAAGAACTCAAAGTGCGAGATGCTCGGTAGCACGCCATCCCCCCATCCCGACACCACGGCCAAGAACACAGATGATGTAGAGTACGGTAAAATACTTAGAAAGAGACGCGTTTTGAGTATTTATTACCTTGTTTCAATATAATTGATCTAACTGCAAGTTTCTATAATTTAATGTGTAATAATGGCTGCGTTTGACAATTTTTATTTTTGCTGGCTCACAACATTCCTGAAAATTTCACCATGGGCTCCCACAAGCCGGTACAAACCACCTCCAGCACGCTACTGAGCCATCAGGAACACTCACTTTCCAAATTATAACGTCTATAAGGCTTTCAGTCTTTTCAATAAATTGATCGCTGAGTTTTTCTGATTACAAATAATAAGAGCTTGATGACTCTAAAGAAACAAATCAAGGTCACTATTGGTAAATGGGCTCAGGTCTTGAACAGACAGCTCACACACACAAAAATCCAAATACTGAACAGACCTCTGCGAAAGTGTCTCTGCAGCCGCCTCGCTCCCGCTCCCAGGAAAGAGAGGAGAGTGAAGGCATTTAATGCTGAGAGCTTTGGGGCTGAGGTCTGTTTTATTCTGCTACAGCCTGGTTGGAAAACAATAAGCGGATACTTCTCAAAACCCAGAGAAACGTTCATACCCTCCAACTCAAGAGTTCCACTCTCTGGAAATATTTGACAGAAGGAAAAATACTGGTAAGAGAAAAAGAGATTCATCCCAGTGTTATGTTATCCATGACAGCAAACAACTAGAAACAGCCTAAATAAATAAATTCTGGAAGAGGAATCAAGAAGAATGAAGTATTTTTGCTGCCTTTCAACATTATAAAGATGAAGATTCAATGGATCCTAACAGCGTTATTCACAATAGCCCCAAACTGGAAACAATGTAAATGTCCTTCAAATAACATTGCATTTGACACTCACATGGCAGGTGACTGTCCTTCAGCCCACGAGTGGATAAACAAACTCAGGTCCTTCCACACAACGGAGGATAGAAAGTTCCTAAACACTGACAAAGGAACTAGCCACTGACACGCAAGAACGCGGATGAACCTCAGACCGATCACGCGGATGAAAGAAGCCAGATGCAAAGACCGCAGGGCAACAACTCCATCCCCGCGAGAACAGGAAGCTGCAGACTCAGAAAGCACATCAGTTGGTTGCCGTGCGGCTGGGGCGGGAGCGGAGACGCACTGAAAAAGGGGCGGGGGACCTCTTTGAGGTACAGAATGTTCTGCAGCCAGGTTGCACAACTTGGCAAATTTACTAAAAATCGTTGAATCGAACATTTAAAACAGGTGAAATGGTATATAAATTACACCTCAATAAAGTTGTTTAGAAAAGATTCAACAGAAACTAAAGAATATTTATGGCAAAATGTTGAGGAAAAAAATGACAGTGTACATACTTAGATTGCAATGATAGAATATTTTTAACATTTTTATTGAGATGTCATTCACAAGCATAAAATTCACCCACTCGTGTACAACAGTACAATTCACTGGTCTTTGTCTGTTCCCAGAGTTGCGCCACTCTCACCACGGGCTTGGTTTAGAATAGTTTCTTAACCTCAGAAAGCTGTCACTCGCTTCCCTTTTCTCTCCTTATCATTTAACCCATTCTAAAGTGTGTAATTCAGTGACATCTAGTACATTCGCAATGCTGTGCAGCCATCACCTCTATCTGATTCCAGAACATTTCTGTCACCCCGAAGGGAAATCCCGTCCCCATTAGCAGCCGCTCCCATCCCCGCCTCTCCCACTGGCAGCCACTAATCTGCTCTCTGTCTCTCCGGATTTGCCTTTTCTGGACGGTTCTCATCAGTGAGTCATACACGATGTGGGCTTTTGTGACTGGCTTCTTTCCTTTGGTACAGTGTCCTGAGCCCCAGCCTCACGGCTTCCTTACTGTTCCACAAACACACCAGCCCCTTCCCTCTCTTGAGGCCTTTGCACTGACTGTTCCTGCATCCGGGATGCTCTTCCCAGCCGCCTGCCCTCTGCCAGCTTCTTCCTTCACGCTCTCGGCCTCAGGGCTGAGTGTCCCTGCTCAGAGAAAGGCCTCCACTAACTGCCCTCAGTCGGCCACGGAAGTCTGGTCACTGTGGCTCACGACACCGTTTTCCTCCTTCACTTATCACAATTTGTGACTCTGGTTCTGTCCGGCTTGCTTCCCAAACCCATGAGTCTCACTGGGGCGGGACGAGAGGGAGGTGAGTGAGGCATTAGCCCCGGGTGCAAAACTTAAGGCAGCACCGAATTACCGAGTTCCCCTTTTGCTTCTGGCTTATGGCTGGGCACAGCGCGAGTCTTCATCCTGTCTTTAAGGCAGGTGGATATTTGTTCATCGTGCATTTTTCGCATTGATGTTTTGACTTTTTAAAACATTGCACTGAAATATTATCTTTTTTTTTTTTTGAGGAAGATTAACCCTTAGCTAACATCTGCCACCAATCCTCCTCTTTTTGCTGAGGAAGACTGGCCCTGAGCTAGCGTCCGTGCCCATCTTCCTCTACCTTATATGTGGGACGCCTACCACAGCCTGGGTGCCAAGCGGTGTCATGTGTGCAGATGGGATCCAAACTGGCGAATCCCGGGCCACCAAAGCAGAACGTGCGAACTTAACCGCTGCACCACCGGGCTGGCCCTGAAATATTATTTATCTTGATGACTGAGTTTCTTTAATTTTGTACCCCAGACATGTGCCTCACTCACCTCATCCAAGTCTCGGCCCTGGTCTGTCTCTCTTCAACATCTAGAACAGGGCCTGGTACACAGTAGTCACTCAACTATTGATCGAACTAATGAACCATAGCTGGGGTGGGACTTGCAGAAATGAACACCTTACTTAGGCTCTGAGGGACTGGGGTAGACAAATTTCGTAAATGATACAATTCTTTACCCTCCCTGATCTATACCTTTCGCAATGTGACTTTGTTCCTCTCATCAAGAGATGGCGCCTACTTCCCGACCGATTGATCTGTGCTGTTTTTGGACTTCCTTTGGCCAATGGAACGTGACCGGGTGCCAGTTCCAAAGCTGGTTTTGGTCATGAAGAGACCCTGCCTCGGCCGGGCTACCCTGCTGGAGGATGAGAGCCCACGTGGAGTGAGTTGAGTTGTCTCAGTTGAGAGCATCCTGGACCAGCCAGCTCCCAGATGTGCTGTGGACTGACCACGGACGAGTGAGCAAGCCCAGCTGCCACCAGAAGAGCTGCCCGGCTGAGCCCAGCCTGAACTGCTGACCCACGGGAGGTGGGCTAAATAAACAGCTATTGTTCAAAGCCACTATGTTTGGGGCTGTTGTCTTACACGGTTGGAGCTAACTGATGTGTCACTTCGATACAGAGATGTGAATCAGTGGTGAAGGGGCCCTGGGGACCGACTGTTTGCTGTGGAACATTAGGAAGAAGGTGACCATACAGCCCACTTCCCGAGCCTCACCTCTGTGTCCAGGTAGGAAGTGGATCACCTGCTGTTCCTCCATGTCCCACACAGCCACGATGCCATCCTGGGTGCCGACCACCAGCAGCTTCTCTTCTGGGCTCCACGCCAAGGCGGTGATGCCTGCAACCACAAACAGATGACAGCGACAACATCAGCTCCCATGTCTGAGTGCTCAGCCCTGGGGTCCTCCAGTGGTGCCCCACTTCACAGACAGGGAAACTGAGGCACAGACAGATTCAGTCCCTGGTCCAGAGCCACAGGCCTAGAAATTAGCCGAGCCAGGATTTCAAAGCAGATGCTGTCAGACCCCAGATTCAGACTCAGGCTGCAGTTTTTGTGTTGCTCTTAGGGACTAAGCCACATCTCGATCATCAGCGTCTCCCCTAGTTCAGCAGTTCTCACCCAGGGGCGACTCTGCTCCCCAGGGGACACTGAGCAATGTCTGGAGACATTTTGGGTTGTCACAACTGGGCACCAGGGTGCTCCTGGCATCTGGTGAGTGGAGGCCAGGGATGCCGCTCAACACCCTACAGCGCCCAGGACGGACCCCCAGTTGAGGATGATGGCACCCCAAGGGTCAGTGGTGCATGGCTGAGACACCCTGCCCCAGCTGGATAAGACTCGGAAATGGAATTATGTTTTCTGGGCAGGAGGACTGTCTTTGACTTCTCTTGCTGTTCGACCCACGTGGAAAAATAAAGGCTCAGGCCCCAAAGAAGAAATATTTGCCAATCAAGTTTGGGCAAACACAGCCCAAGGCTGTCTGCCAGGTGGATCCTGACTGGAACATCGCTGAGGAGAGAGGCACCAAGTTACACAGGAGGAAACACTGGCCCAGCTTTCTGGAGACCAGACTTTGTGAATGCCCTCCGGTAAGTCCTTTCATGCTCTGTGCCTCAGTTTCCCCATACATAAAATGGTGCGGGACGTGTTGAAATCAGAGCTAGTCCAGGTCTCAGACTCCAAGACTTTGTCCCTCACTGGGACAGGAAGTGAGGACATGGGATTTGTTTTTCTTTTCTCCCCCCCCCACCCCGCTTTATTTTGCCACTCACTGTCTGACCTTGGAAATGTGAACTCAAACTTGTCATTTTAAAAACGAAGACACTGAAGCTTTCTGAACTTCAATACGACCAGTGCTGGCACAGTGGGTCTGACATATAAACATTTCCCTACCCCAGAAACAACAAAAAACAAAAACTTGACTCAGAACTGTAACTTCCTCCGCCTATGCCCTGGCAGACATCACTAATCAATCACCGCACTATCTGTGATTTGTCCCCCCCCAGCCATTCTATCATTCTTCCTTTACTAATAAAACTCACAGCCCACGGCTTTTAGTTGAGTACATGTTCACCCAAAGACCATATTTCCTAGGCTCCCTTGCAGTTGGAGATGGCCAAGTTCTTGCCAATGAGACAGGAGCAGAAGCAATAAGTTCTGCTTCTAGAGCTGCTGAAAGGGAAGGGGCGTGCATCCACTTCCCCATTCCCACTGGCTGGAATGCCAGTGAGAGCTCAAGTAGCAATCTTGGGCCATTAAATGGAAGCCTTACATTGAGAATGGCAGACCAACAAGATTGACAGTCTAGGTCCCTGACACCCTGAAGACACTGAAATAAATAAGAGAAACCTCAGCTAAACTAGAGCCAGGAAGGCCTGCAGGGGGCGCTCTCACCCCTCAGACACCGTCAGCTACACCAAACAGGAAGAGAGGGACTTACCCTCAGACAGGAAGTACAACGACTTGACTACTGAAGAAGACTTCTCTCCCCACCTGTCAACAGCCCAGCCAATGAGAAATGCCACAGCCCAGCCAATGAGAAACCCCACAGTCCAGCCAATGAGAAACCCTATAGCCCAGCCAATGACAAACACCAGAGCTCAGCCAATGAGAAACGCCACAGCCCAGCCAATGAGAAATGCCCAGAGCCAAGCCAATGAGAAATGCTGCAGCTCAGCCAATGACAAACCCCACAGCCCAGCCAATGAGAAACCCCACAGCCCAGCCAATGAGAAATGCCACAGCCCAGCCAATGAGAAACCCCACAGCCCAGCCAATGAGAAATGCCACAGCCTAGCCAATGAGAAACGCTGCAGCTCAGTCAATGAGAAGCCGTTGCTGCCCTGAACTACTTTCCCCCAATGGACTTTCCTTTAGAACAGCCCCTCCCTTTTCTCCCAGTTTCTCTATAAAAGGAGCTCCCCGCCGTTGTTCTCCAGATGGTCTATGGTTCACCACAGCATGCACATCCTGAATTGCAATTCTTTGAGCTATTCCTGAATAAACTCATTTTGAGGATAAACTGACTGGTGAATTGCTTTTTAAGTCGATACACCATACTACCTCTGCTTATGCTTTGACTGTTACATGAGAGAGAAATGAACTTCCATTTTATTTAAACCACTGCTATTTCAGCCTGCATTACAGCATCTGAACCTGTATCCTAACAACATACACCCTTTCCCATTAAACCAGATTCAGTCTCAGAATGCTTCTCAACACAGCATTTGAGTGGCTGTCCCTGAAGCAGTTCTTCCATGCATTATACTTAGTGTCTCTTAGAATTTCTATTCGGGAAGCACTGTGACTTGGGAGTGTAGCTTTCCCTACAATGGCTTGTGGCCCAGAAACTGCCTGAGTCACAATAACTGACATTTGAATGACAAGTTTATTGTATTCAGTGGCCTCATGATTAATGCAGGAGATTGTGGGTGGGCAGATAAGAGGATGGATGAGTGGAAGTGGATTGGCGGATAAGCAGATAAATAGATGGCTGGTTGGATGAGTGGGTGAGTGAATGAATAGGCATTAGATGGGCAGATGGATGAATCAATTGATAGATCAATGGGCGAGTTGATGAATGGCCGAGTGTACTGATGGGTGGAGGGGTAAGTGAGTGGATGGAAGACGGCCAGATGAGGGAAATGGAAGGATAAGTGGTGTAAACAGAGGAGTGGAAAGAAGGATAACTAACGGAGTATGGAGGACTGATGGGTGGAAGGATAGAAGGAAGGAAGGATAGATGGACGGATGGATAGATGACTGATGGAAGAATGGATGGATAGAAAGACAGACAGATGGATAGATAGATGGAAGGCAGGGAGGGAGGAAGGAATGGTAGATGGATGGATGGTTGGATAGATGGATGGAAGGAAGGAAGAGAGGGAGGAAGGGTGGATGGATGGATGGATGAAAGGACAGACAGATGGATAGACGGAAGGAAGGGAGGGAGGAAGGATGCATAGATGCATGACTGGTGGAAAGATGGATGGATGGAAGGATAGATAGATGAAGAAGGGAAGGAAGGATGGATGAATGGAAAGATGGATGACAAATGAATGGAGACAACTAAATCCTCTTGTCCCTCTGCCATTCTGGTGTTCAAGGGGAAATCTGCAAGTTCCATCAGCCTCGCAGGGGCCAGCCAGGCTTCTGGACTGACCCACATGAGCCTGTAAATTGCAGAAACTGTCTGCAAGATGGGCACTGACCTCTGAGAGACGAGACCCCAGAGGCAGTCGGCCCCCCCTGGCTCTGGGCTCATTAGCAGTATTTACACTAGTAATCTAGAGTCCCTGGGGGACGGAGAGAGCCGAGTCAGCATGAGACAGCAGCAGCAGGCCCTGATGGCACCCTTGGGGCCTCCCGACTGGCAGAGGGGAGCCCCAGAGAGTAGCCCGAACCACTCGCCATCTGCTGCCCCCAGGCAGGCAGAGGCCTGGCAAGATGCTCACTACGCAGAGGAGACCCACCTTTGTGACA
Source organism: Equus asinus (assembly GCF_041296235.1). Classification (NCBI taxonomy): domain Eukaryota; kingdom Metazoa; phylum Chordata; class Mammalia; order Perissodactyla; family Equidae; genus Equus; species Equus asinus. Next base: position 53,225,093 of record NC_091799.1, on the reverse strand, counting down.
GCCAGTGAGGGTCGCCCGGAGGGGTCCTCCTGGGGGCTGGAGGAATCCCCGGAGGGGCACCAGCACAGGGTGTGGGCACGCCTGGAACCAGCTCTGCGCCTGTTGGCACAGCTGTCCCACAAGTACGGGATGCGAGGCAGCAAAGAAATGGAGTCTGGCCAGGAGTTCTGTATACAGGATGCTTTTCTCTGCAAAAGAGGGAGCACCAGTTAAGAGGGCAACACTGCTGCCCGGGTCAAACCTCCCCTGGCGTCCTCTCCTGCCTTCTCTGCATTCCCAAGACACTCACCCCCACTCCCAGTGCACTGGGCAGTTTCCAGCCTCAAAGCCTTTGCCCATGCTGTTGCCTCTGCCTGGAATGCTTCCTCCCCCCCCCCCCACCCCGTCCCCTTTCTCACGCCAATCATCTCCTCGTCCTCATCTTAGCTCAAAGGTCACTTCCTCTAAAAGCATTCTCCAGCCCAACCCTCCAATCCCCACACCCCGCCAGCTCAGGTCTTATCACAGTTACAATCTGACATTTCTGTCTGTGTTTACTCCACAGCCCAGCCTCTCCCCACCAGCCCAGACCCGGAGTTTCCTGAGAACAGGGACGACATCTGTCTTGTTCACTGCTGTGTTCCTAGTGCCTGGAACATCACAGACATCCAACAAGTTCCGTTGGAGAAATAGCGATCATTTCCCCCACGTCACAGTCACTGAGTGTGTAAGAGTCCTGTGGCAGCTGTAACAAAACCACCTGGGGGGCTTCAAACAACAGGACTTCATTCTCTCACTGCTCTGGAGGTGGGACGTCCGAAATCCAGGTGCCACGGGCCCGCCTCCCTCCAGAGGCTTAGGGAAGGACACTTTCTGGCCTCTTCCAGCTTCAGGGGCCCAGGCGTCCTTAGCTTGTGGCCACATCATTCTAGTCTCTGTCTCCATCTTCACAAGGCCTTCTCATCTGTGGGTCTCTGTGTTTTCTCCTTTTCTGTTTCAAATCTCCCTCTGCTTCCCTCTTATAAGGACAGGTGATGCATTTCGGGCCCACCTAGATAATCCAGGATAAACTCTGCATCTCAAGATCCTTGACATAATTACACCTTTTGCCATATAAGGTAATAGTCGCAGGTTCCAGGTTTTAGGAAGTGAATATATATTGGGGGGAGGGCCGTTTTTTATGCCTACCACACAGAGGTATCATCATTATTATTCCAAGTCTATAAAGGGGAAAATTGAGGCACAGAAAGGTTTAGCAACTTGCACAAGGTCACACAGCCAGAAAGAGGCAGGAATCTGCCCTGAAAACTTTGATTCTAATGCTGAGTGAAGACCAGGGATGCTGAAGGAGGGCAGTGAGTTTTGCCCTTGTTGTTGGCGCGTCCTAACTGTGGGGCCTGGAGCGATGGCTGTAATTCCCTGTGCCTTGGTCTGCGGGTGGGTGATATGGGGCAGGGCCGGGGACCAGGGGCAAGCGCTCCACTCACCGCGGGTGCACAATTTAAGGTGGCGCCACTCAGCTCAACCATCGAGATTTTTTAAAAACCAAAACTAATGCTCCCCAAACCGATGATGAACAAAATATCAGCCTTTTAAACGAAAACAAAGTCAGAGACGGCACCGCGGCGGCTCCAGAGCCGAGGCAGCCGGAGGGGTCCGCCCGCTGAGCGGCCGGGGCGGCCCGGGGGGCACGGGCCTCCGCTGCGCCCTCTGGTGGTGACAGGCGCTCCTGCACCTCCGCGCCCTGGGCGAGCCCCTGGGTGTCAACCGAGAGACGCTGCAAAGAACACGCCGAGATTTGAGCTTTTAAACCTTCCCTTAAGCTGGGCGGTCGTGCCCAAGGCTGCTCTCCTGGGAACTCACTCCCTGCGAGGTTTACAACTCCTGGCGAGCACAAAAGTACAAGAAAGGCGCCAGCATCTCCCCCTGGGGTGGGATTCCAGGCACGCTTTAGCTCAATCCCGCATTTTGCAGATGACGGAAGCTGAGGCTCAGCGTGGCTCGTCCAAGGCCGTTCACGTCAACAGCACTGATGCTGCCGCGCGACAGGAACAGGACCCTCGGATGGACCAGGAGGACAGGCATGAACTGACTGGCAAACCCTTCCCGGCAGCCCTAGGTGGGAGGCAAACTAGGGTCCCCATTTTGCAGACAGGAGAGCTGAGGACTGCCAGGCAGGGTGGGGGAGCGGTAAGGGACTTGCAAGGTCACACTACCAGTAAGTGGCAGAGCTCAGATCTGAGTCAACATGGTGGGGCTCAAAATCTGCGCTCTTGGCCAGGACTGGTCCATGTGGTAGGGGTGGAAATTGGCAAGGAGCAAGTGAATGACGCCCCTACCCTCACGGAGCTCAGAGTTTGGTGGCTGCCTAGGTGATGCAAAGGAAAACCAGCGCAAATAATAAGAGTTAAGATGGATGGAACAGGGTGCAGTGCTGAAAAATGCAGAGGCTGGGGGAGCCAGCGGGTGTCCAGCCAGGGGTGGCCAGATGGGCTTCTCCTAGGAGTGGCATTTGCCTGAGCTCCGAGGGCAGCACGGAAGGGATATAGGGACTTAAGCATCTTTATAAAACCCTTATAAAAACCTTCAAATCAAAACCAGGTGGGAATTGTATGATAAAACCATCCTGGCCACCTCACGCACATTAGAATGGCTATCATTTTTTTAAAAATCAGAAAATAAGTGTTGGCGAGGATGTGGAGAAATTGGAACACTTGGGCACTGCTGGTGGGAATGTGAAATGGTGCAAGTGCTGTGCAAAACAGTCTGGCGGTTCCGCAAACAATTAAACATAGAATCAGCATGTGATCCAGCAATTCTACTTCTGAGCACGTCCCCAAAACAACTGAAAGCAGACTCTTGAAAAGCCATGTTCACAGCACTACTATTCACAACAGCCAAAAGGTGGAAACAACCCAAGTGTCCACTGATGGATGGCGGATAAACATACGGTGGCGTATACGTATGGTGGAATATTATGCAGCCTTAAAAAGGAAGGAAACTCTGACACATGCTACAACATGGATGAACCTTGAGGACGTTATGCTAAGTGGAATAAGCCAGTCACAAAAGGACAAGTGCTGCATGATTCCATTTATATGAGGTCCCTAGAGTCGTGGGATTCACAGAGACAGGGAGCAGAATGGAGGGCGCCAGGGGCTGGGGAGGGGATGGGGAGTTGGTGTTTCATGGGACAGAGTTTCAGTTTGAGATGAGGAAAGAGTTCTGGGGATGGATGGTGATGATGGCTGTGCACCAACATGAATGTATTTAATGCCACTGAACTGTACACTTAAAAATGGCTAAGATGGTGAATTTATGTTATGTGTTTTTTACCGTAATTTTAAAAGCCAAAACCAAACAAACAAAACGCCACCCTGGGCAGAGCATCTTCAAGCTCTTGGGCAGCAGGCCCAGCCCAGCCCGCCCACTTGCCCCAAGAGCTAAGAGTGGACTCTCCAGGTCTGTGTGCACAATCGAGGGGGTGACGGAAACAGTGACGCTGAACCCAGGGAAGCAGAATGTTTCCCCTCAGAACAAGAACTCCCCTCTTCCTCCCCAGTAGCAAACCTGAGTCACCAAGAAGTTGTGCTCAGTCATTATCATTATATTCTGAATTCCACCAATAAAAACTCCATGGGAAGGTCTTCTCCCTCGTTTTATTAAGTATCGGCAGCATTTCCTCAATTTTGCCTGAAATATCTCCACTCTGGCCCTTTCAAGACACCGTTGCTGGGCTGGGGCAAAGGGCTGAGTTGTCGGTGGTTTTCACGCCACAGCTTTTCCAGAGTCAGTTCAAATTCTAGAAGCTGGAGCAGGAGAAACCCCATAGGTGTAGACAGGAGAGGTGTGCATGTTAATGAAAACCCAGCTGGTGGCTCAGTGAGGCTTCTAGAAGTCGGTGCAGAGTGGACCCTCCCGGCCAGGCCAGCCTGACTCACCCAGGCCTCGGAGCTCCAGGGCCGGGCGGCACAGCTGCAGGGCCTCACGGACCAGGCCCAGCTCGGGACAGTCCAGGTGAGGGGCGCACATGTCAAAGTCGTCCAGCAGAGCCTCGATGCCCCCCGAGACGGCTCTGCAGGTGATCCAGTTCATGCTGCCTGCGGAGAGAAGCGGGGCTGAGGGGAGCACACGCCTCCCTCCGGTTCATCCCGGGAGAGAGTGTTCTCCACTCCGTTCCTCCCACGGTGCGCCCTCTCAGCTCTGCTGACATCTGGGGCCCGCTCGTCCTCTGTGGTGGCGCCGTCCTGTGTACTGCAGCCTTGAGCAGGGTCCCCACCCACTAAATGCCAGTAGCATCCTCCCCAGTCATGATAATCAGAAAGGTAAACATTGCCAGTGTCCCCTGGGGAGCAGAATCACCGCCGGTTGGGAATCACAGGGATGAATAGATGGATGGACACATGGATGGATAGATGGACGGACAGATGGACGGACAGATGGATGGACAGATGGATGGACAGATGGATGGATAGATGGACGGATAGATGGATGGATAGATGGATGGATAGACAGATGGGTACATAAATAGACGCATGCATACATAGATATAAAGATGATAAAGAAGTCTTAGAAAGAAAGATAGATGGATAGACAGAGACAGACAGACAGAAAGGTGGGTGAATGGGTAGATAGATGATATGGATCGATAGATATAGATGGTAGATAAAGAGACAGAAATGATAGAAAGATGATAGACAGACAGACGAGACAGTGGATAAATAGAGATGGAGAGGACGGACAGACAATACACTGAGACAGACACACGGGGCCTTTGTCATTCTAAGGCTGGGCTTCCCACCCCCTGCACCATCACCTACACCAGATGCCACTAGCACCCCCACCCCGGTCGTGACAACCAAAGTGTCTCCAGACACTGCCGAGTGTCACCTGGGGTGGGGGGCACTTGCAGAAGGGCCCCTGATGAGAACCTCTGCCTCAAGAGGTGCCCAGGACCCCGACATCCCTCCCTTGCCCTCGCCAAGCTCGGGGGGTCGGGGGCCCGCTCGACACCCTCCAGGAGCGGGGCAGACCTTACCCAGCACCTCCCGCTGCAGCTCCTCCAGGCGGCCTGCGTGGAGCAGGTGATGCGGCAACTCCTTCAGCTTCCGCAGGTTCGCAATCGTGTCGGAGAACCACAGGGGCTGAGGGGCCGCCTGCAGAGGAGGAAGGGGCTGGCAGCCAGGCCGCTATGACACGAGCTCCTTCACCCACTCCACAAACCCAGGCCAGCCACCAGCTGAGCTGGGCGGGGGGAGCGGGGGACACAATTCCAGACAGAGATGCTCCACATCCTCCACAGGCTGGGCTGGGGCAGAGGGAGGGACTAAGGATTCAGGGAATCCAAGGGGCTTTGAGGCTGGGCCTCAGAGGATAAGTAGGAGTCTGTCTGGTAAAAAAAATGTCAGGAAACAATGGCATTCCAGGCAAGGGAATGGCATGTGCAAAGGCCCAGAGGTAGGACAGAGCAGAACAAGAGTTTGGGGAGGATTGAGTTGCAAGGCAGAGTGGGAGATCACAGTGGGAATGAGACTAGGGATCACGAAGGCACTGAATATCAGGCTGGGGGAGTTGGACTGAAGGCAGAGGGCATGGGGAGGTGTTAGAGGAGAGACATGATCAGATTGCATTGTCAGAAGCACTGCTGGGGAGGAGGGACTGGAGCAGGAGGTCCTGACGCTAGAAGACCAGGAAGGGGAAAAGACCACGTCCCGGAGGGAGAGCATGAGGCTGAGGTAGCGGGCGCTCTGAGCACACAGGAGAGGTCTTTGAGGCACCGAGGAGGTGAAAGGGCAGCACTGAGTAAGAATCAGGCCTGGCTCTGCCTCCAGCCTCCCCAGTCCAGCAGGGGAGACAGAGAAAAAAGAAGAATGGAACTACAACTAAAGACTCAGCAGTGTATTCCCGCTGTAACCATTGTGCTACACTGTGGAAGACGCTGACATCAGGGGAAACCGAGGGAAACGCCCTGAGAACTCTGCACTCAATGTGCAGCTCTTCTGTACATCTAAAATGATTTCAAAACTAAAAGTTTTAAAAAAAACATGTAAGTTCTACCTCAGAGTGAAGGGAACATGGAGAAAAGAACAAATGCGTAATTGAAAAGGGAGGAAACCCTGGAAGGCTTCCTGAAGGAAGAGGCATTTGAGCTGAGCCTTGAGGTGTTTGAGAGGCAAACACAAGGGAGCGAAGGAGCAGGAGCACATGCACACTAAGGATGCTGCGTCTTGGAGCTCCAGGCGCAGGAGAAGAAAGACTGGGAGGAAATGCGTGATGAGTGCTGGGGCAGGGGGTGAGGGAGCGGGGCTTCCCACGTGGGCGAACTGCTGGCAGTTTCTATTTTACTGTTTCTTCCTCTGTGTTTCCATGACACTCACACACCACTCTCCCAGTTAGAAAACAAAAGAAGCATTGTTTTTAAAGTGAGGGATGCATTTGGGAAACCAGTGACTGGAAACTGGACTGAGCCAGGCAATGCACAGGAGAAAACGGTAAATGCCCCTGAACAAGGAGGAAGCTGATGTGCCTCAGGAGGGGATGGAGCCCAGCAAAGGAACCTCCTGGACGCCAGGAGCTGGGGGCAGCTCGAATGCACTTCGGAACGTGGTGAGTGTGTTTTCCCCTTGGGAAAGTTGGGGGGCGAGGTGTACATTCCTTGTCTGCTCCCACCCCCTAAATTATGCTTGGGGGCTGGGGGACCTCTGACCCTCCGGGGAAGGGAGGGGAGGAGAAGGCAATCGGGAAGGTGTTGGAGTGGAAACAGGGCAGGAAGCAGCTGGGTGGTCCTGGCCAGGCAGCCGTGGTCTTGCCCACAAAGCAGGGTGGAGGCTGCAGCGGGCAGCGGGGGTCCAGACACCTCACCTTGCGGTCCAGGTTCAAGGGTTTCCCCACGAGCGGCAGGGTGATGAGTTTCTTGGTGCCCTGACTCCAGGCCCCCGAGAAGAAGTCCGCCAAGACTCCGTGTCTCCTGGCTCTCTCGGGCCCGGACAGGTAGCGCTCTCGGACCACCTCGGCCAGCTGTCTGCAGAGAGGCAACATGGCCCGTGGGCCTGGGGCACCTGGCGAGCTCAGAGGCGGCCACTGGCCTTCCTAAGCCACTAAATGTGGGTCCATCTAAAGCGGCTTCAGGACGTTCACTGGGTCAGTACAGGTCACGCCTGTACTACTTCTTACCGAACGTTTATCTCCACATGGGCCCACCTTTCCTTTTTTTCCTTAAATAAATTTATTTTAAAAAAGAGCCTTTGGCTCCTCAATAAGTTAAACACAAAATTGGTTACTGTGTGACCCAGCAATTCCTCTCCCGGGTCTATCCCCCAGAAAATGGAAGAACAGGTGCTCAAAGAAAAGCTTGTACACGTGCTCACACCGGCAAAAAGGTGGGGCAGCCCAAACGGCCATCAGCCGACGAAGGGGCCAACAGAGTGGTCCCTCCACACGGTGGACCGTCACTCGGCCATAAAAAGGAATGAAGCCCTGGCATGCGCTACGTGGATGAAGCTGAAAACCTCACGCTGAGTGAGAGAAGCCAGACACAAAAAGCCACACAGTGCGTGATCCCATTGACAGGAAATGTCTACAAGGGGCAAATCCACAGAGACAGAAGGCAGATTAGTGTTGCCAGGGGCTGGGGCAGGGGCATGGGGAGGGACTGCTCATGGGGACGGGGTTTACTTTTGGGGTGACGGGAATGTTTTGGAACTATTTAGAGGTGACGCTGCATAACACTGTGAATGCACTAAATACCACTGAATTGTACACTTTAAATGATGAATTTTATGTTAAGTGAATTTACCCTAAACTTAAAAAACAAGTTAGTGTGTTAGAGCTGGTGGCCTAGAGACCCTTGAATGCCACGCTAAGTGGACTTGATTTCCTGGGGATGAGGAGCGAAGAAGGATCTGGAACAAGGAGCAGTCCAGTCAGTGAGTCCTCTTTCTCAGCCACCCAGACAGTGTCACCGTCACACTGGACCCACCTATGGGCGATGGCCAGGAGCGTGAAGCCATCCACTGGCCGCCTGGCCAAGCAGTTACCCAGATCTCGACGAAGCCTCACCCAGAGCAGGGGTGGGAAACGCAGCAGCTCCTTGCTGGGTGGGGTCCAGTCCCAGTACACGGCCTGCAGGACCTCGTCATCCAAGGACAGGACGTCCTTCAGCTCTGCCTCCGAGAGCCCGTGCCTACAGGGAGGAGGGATGGGGCATTGGAACAGGCCTGTGTCTCCTGCATGTGGAGGACACAGATGCTGAGGGAGGGAGAGACATGGCCAGTTGCATGGCACCAAAGGGTTTGAAACCGAGAACGAATGAGTTAAAATCTCTGGGTTAGAGAAAAAATTTGAAATAAGCTTTGCTAACTGCAGCTGTGCATACTCAGCTAAAACTAACCAGATCTTTCTGTCTGAGTTCTCTTTCCCAAGAAGTCAAGGTCCAGATGGTCAAGAAAAAGGAGATTCAGCCTCAGAAGGCCAAATGCAGGCTGAGGATGAAAACTAAACAGAAAAGTCCAGACAGTCAAAGAAAAAGAGACTCAGTCTTCAAGGCCAAACACGGGCTGAAGGCACCAGCCAGCAAGGCCACATGCTCCCCCACCCCTACCTAAAACCCCAGATAAAAACGCCTCCCTTTTTCCCTTTGAGGAAGTGGATCTGAGTTTTAACTCCCATCTCTTCATCTGGCTGCTTTTCGATCATAAACCTCTTTCCTTTCCTCAAGCCTGATGTTTCGGTGATTGGCTTTTGCTGTGAGTTGGGTAAATGAACCTGTGTTTGTGTTTGCTAGCAGGTTCCCCCTGGGGATCTGCATTTGGAGGGTGTCCAGCGGGCACCAACAACTGGGTACACTGATGTTCACCAAGTAAGACCTTTCCTTCCGCACGCTCACCTACAGAACCATGGACCAGCCCCTCCCCAACTTCAGAAGAGTCAAGCAGCACAGAGAGGTAGAGAGGAGGTAACTTAGGAAAACAATGCACAACCAGCTGTCCCACCCCAGCCCACCCCGTGTTTCCTGGCCTGAGAAAGGGCCGAGGGAGAGGAAGGAAGTGGCTCTAAGTAGGATGAGCAATTGAAATTCAATGTGGACTGGAACAGAATTCCTAAAACCTGGGAGCACTAGAGCAGAAAAACTGAGGGATTTGGGCTGCAAATTTCATTAGGGATGGAGAACAGTTCATTTCAGAGCAGGGGAGAGACGGAGGCTGCATTCTGTTTGCACCACAGAAATTAACAAAAGAAACCTTAACTAAACTGCAGCCGCCTAAGGCCTCTCAGCCCCCTCACACAGGTCAATTACACCAAACAGGAAGAGAGGGACTTACCCTCAGACAGGAAGTACAACTACTTTACTACTGAAGGAAGACTTCTCTCCCCGCCCGGCAACAGCCCAGCCAATGAGAAATGCCACAGCCCAGCCAGTGAGAAACCCCACAGCCCAGCCGGTGAGAAACACCACAGCCCAGCCAATGAGAAACCCCACAGCTCAGCCAATGAGAAACGCCACAGCCCAGCCAATGAGAAACGCCACAGCCCAGCCAATGAGAAACGCCACAGCCCAGCCAATGAGAAACCCCACAGCCCAGCCAATGAGAAACGCCACAGCCCAGCCAATGAGAAACCCCACAGCCCAGCCAATGAGAAACCCCACAGCCCAGCCAATGAGAAACGCCACAGCCCAGCCAATGAGAAACGCCACAGCCCAGCCAATGAGAAACACCACAGCTCAGCCAGTGAGAAACCCCACAGCCCAGCCAATGAGAAACGCCAGAGCCCAGCCAATGAGAAACACCACAGCTCAGCCAGTGAGAAACCCCACAGCCCAGCCAATGAGAAACGCCACAGCCCAGCCAATCAGAAATGCCACAGCTCAGCCAATGAGAAACACCACAGCCCAGCCAATGAGAAACGCCACAGCCCAGCCAATGAGAAAGACCACAGCTCAGCCTATGAGAAGCTGTTGCTGCCCTGAACTGTCACTTTCCCCCAATGGACTTTCCTTTAGAACAGCCCCCCCAGCCCCTCTTTCTCTATAAAAGCAGCTCCCCTCCTTTCTTTCCGGATTTGCCTGTGGTTTGCCACAGCATGCACAGCCAGAATTGCAATTCTTTGGGCCATTTCTGAAAAAACTCATTTTGAGGGTAAAATAACAGGCAAATTTGCTTTTTAAGTTAACACACTTCACAGGGTGCAAACAGCTCGTTTTTGGTTTTTTTTAATTCTACTGTTGATCAAAATCTTCATTTTGATCAAAACACTTGGCTCATTCCGGTGACGTCAGCAACATGGCAGCGTGAGCTCACCCAGGACTCTCTCCCCTCCAAATTACAAATAAAAAGAGCAACTGCTTTCCAACGAAAAACAAAAATCCTAATAACAGAAATAGAGACCCACAGCAGCCAAACGACGGAAGGCAGAGAGGCTGGAGCTGCCCTTGGAGGAGCTGGAACAGGTAGGAGAGAACTTCGCTCCCGCCCGTAGAGACTGGGATCGCTGCTGCGGGTGCCAGAAGGAGCCGGGGAGGGGCTGCGCATCCACAGGATCATCCAGGACTCCCATCTCTGGAGCAGGGGAAACCCTCTAACAGGGGAAAGCTTTCGCTGGGGGAACCCCAGCAAGCCAGGGCCCTGGGAGACCAGAAAGTGAGAGCTGATCCAATACGGGTCAGAGTGAGTGAAAGTGCCCCTCCTCCTCCAACCTGCGCTGGGCGCCGCCATCTTGGCTGAAGGCTGAGGGCTCAGAACGCATGGCTCTCAACCCCCATCTAGTGGCGACAGGCTGTAACTTCAGCCGAATAATAGCATCATGCACAAAAACCACGCCTCTACCAATCAGCAATTTATAAAAGATCCAGTACAAAAGGAAAACAGTAAAAATACAGAAATAGGTCCTGAGGGCTTGGAAATGGGTAAACTAAGTGAAGATGAGGTCAAAATAGCTATCCTCAAAATATTCAATGAGGTAAAGGGAAATATAGAAAAACAAGTCAACGAGTTCTGGAGTTACTTCACAAAAGAGATTGAAATTATAAAGAAGAATCAATGAGAAATACTAGAGATGAAAAATACAATGGATCAGATAAAACAGAATACAGATTCCCTGAATGCACATGTAGACACCATAGAGGAGCAAATTAGCATAATCGAAGATAGACAGGCTGAATGGCTCCAGACAGAGGAAGAAAGAGAACTAAGAATTAAAAAAACTGAAGAAAATCTCTGAGAAATAGCTGACTCAATGAGAAAATGCAACTTAAGAATCATTGGAATTCCTGAGGGCATGGAAAAGGAAAATGGAGCAGAAAGTGTGCTGAACGAAGTAATAGAAGAGAACTTCCCTAATCTAGGGATTGAGAGAGAATTGTGTGTGGAGGAAGCTTTCAGATCTCCTAGATTTGTCAATGTAAAAAGACCTACTGCAAGGCACATAGTAGTAAAATTGTCAAAAATGAATGACAAAGAAAGAATACTCAGGGCAGCAAGGCAGAAGAAAATAACCTACAAAGGAACCCCTATCAAACTTTCAGTGGATTTCTCAACAGAAACCTTACAAACTAGGAGAGATTGGAGTGACATATTCAAAACTTTAAAGGATAAAAATCTTCAGCCAAGAATACTCTATCCAGCAAAAATATCCTTCAGATATGAGGGAGAAATTAAATCTTTTCCAGACAAACCAAAGCTAAGGGACTTCGTAGTCACACGACCTCCACTACAAGAATTACTCAAGAAGGCTCTCATATCTGAAAAAAGAAAAAAAGGGAGAAAGGAGTCACAAAACACAGAGTAGGGAGACAAATAGAATCTGAATAGGATAGCAAATATTCAACTATGGCATTATGATAAAGGGAAGGAAATCACCAAAGCAAAGACAATCTTATCACTCTAACCACAAACTCACAACACAAGGTGGAATAAGAGATGAAAATAATAATTTAGGAGGGGAGGAAAGGGACTGAAACACTCTAGGCTAAGGAAGTAAGAGACCACCAGAAAATGGACTATGTTATAACAAGATTCTAAATACAAACTTCAGGGTAGCCACTAAACTGAAAAACAGAACAGAGACACAAAACATAAATAAGGAAAAATCTAAGAAACCCAGCATAAGAAATTGCAGAAGTCAATGGGTAGGCTAAAACACACAGGACGAGAAACAAAGGAAACACAGGAAAACCGGAAAACGAGCGACAGAATGACAGCATTAAGCCCACATGCATCAATACTCACCCTCAATGCAAACAGATTGAACTATCCAATAAAAAGACACAGAGTGGCAAAATGGACTAAAGAACAAGATCCAACAATTTGTTGCCTCCAGGAAACACACCTCAGCTCCAAGGACAAACATAGGCTCAGAGTGAAGGGGTGGAAGACAACACTCCAAGCTAATAGCAAACAAAAGAAAGCAGGTGTCGCCATACTTATATCAGACAAAACAGACTTCCAGATAAGGCAGGTAAAGAGAGACATAGAGGGCCAATATATAATGATCAAAGGGACACTTCATCAAGAAGAAATAATGCTTATAAATATCTATGCACCCAACACAGGAGCACCGAAGTTCATAAAGCAACTATTAACAAACCTAAAAGAAGATATAAAAAATAACACAATAATAGTAGGGGACCTCAACACCCCACTCACATCAATGGACAGATCATCCAGACAGAAAATCAACAAAGAAACAGCGGAGCTAAATGAAAAGCTAAAACAGTTGGACTTAATAGACATATATAGAACACTCCATCCCAAAACAGCAGAATACACGTTCTTCTCAAGCACGCATGGAACACTCTCAAGGATAAACTATATGTTGGGAAACAAGGCAAGCCTCTACAAATTTAAAAAAATTAAAATAATAACAAGCATCTTCTCCGATCATAATGCTGTAAAGCTAGAAATTAATTACAAGAAAAAAGCTGAGAAAGGAACAAGGATGTGGAGACTAAACAATATGCTATTGAACAAGCAGTGGATCATTGAAGAAATTAAAGAAGAAATAAAAAAATACCTGGAGACAAATGAAAATGATAACATGCCATACCACCTCATATGGGATGCAGCAAGAGCTGTATTAAGAGGAAAATTCCTTGCAATACAGGCACACCTTAACAAACAAGAAAAATCCCAAATCAGCAATCTTTTTTTTTTTTTTTTTTTTTAAAGATTTTATTTTTTCCTTTTTCTCCCCAAAGCCCCCCGGTACATAGTTGTGTATTCTTCGTTGTGGGTTCTTCTAGTTGTGGCATGTGGGACGCTGCCTCAGCGTGGTCTGATGAGCAGTGCCATGTCCGCGCCCAGGATTCGAACTAACGAAACACTGGGCCGCCTGCAGCGGAGCGCGCGAACTTAACCACTCAGCCACGGGGCCAGCCCCCCAAATCAGCAATCTTAAACTACACCTAACTGAATTAGAGAAAGAAGAACAAAGCCAAAAGTCAGCAGAAGGAGAGAAATAATAAAAATCAGAGCAGAAATAAATGCTATTGAAACAAAAAAGGCAATAGAAAGGATCTATGAAACAAAGAGCTGGTTCTTTGAGAAGATAAATCAAATTGACAAACCCCTAGCCAGACTTACAAAGAAAAAAAGAGAAAAAGCTCAAATAAACAAAATCAGAAATGAAAGAGGAGAAATAACAACAGACTCCACAGAAATACAACGGATTGTAAGAGAATACTACGAAAAACTATATGCCAGCAAAAGGGATAACCTAGAGGAAATGGATAAATTCTTGGACTCCTACAATCTCCCAAAGCTCACTCAAGAAGAAGCAGACAATTTGAACAGACCAATCACAAGGAAAGAGATTGAAACAGCAATCAAAAGCATCCCAAAGAATAAAACCCCAGGATCAGATGGCTTTCCTGGGGGAATTCTACCAAACTTTCAGAGAGGATTTAATACCTATCCTTTTCAAGCTATTCCAAAAAATCAGGGAGGATGGAACACTTCCTAACACATTCTACGAGGCCAACATCACGCTGATACCAAAACCTCACAAGGACACCACGAAAAAGGAGAACTACAGGCCAATATCACTGATGAATATAGATGCAACAATTCTCAACAAAATTTTGGCAACCAGAATTCAGCAATTCATCAAAAGGATCATACATCATGATCAAGTGGGGTTCATACCAGGGACACATGGATGGTTCAACATCCGCAAATCAATCAACATGATATACCACATCAACAAACTGAGGAACAAAAACCACATGATCATCTCAACAGATGCAGAGAAGGCATTTGACAAGATCCAACAGCCATTTATGAAAGAAACTCTGAACAAAATGGGCATACAAGGAAACTACCTCAACATAATAAAGGCTGTATATGACAAACCCACAGCCAACATCATACTCAATGGACAAAAACTGAGCGCGATCCCCCTGAGAACAGGAACGAGACAAGGATGCCCTCTATCACCACTCTTATTTAACATAGTACTGGAGGTCCTGGCCAGAGCAATCAGGCAAGAAAACGGAATAAAAGGAATTCAAATGGGGGTGGGGGGGGGGTGAGAAATGAAACTCTCACTGTTTGCAGACGACATGATCTTATATATAGAAAACCCCAAAAAATCCATTGGAAAACTTTTACAAGTAATCAACAACTACAGCCTAGTTGCAGGGTATAAAATCAATTTACATAAATCAGTAGCATTTCTATACTCTAATAATGAACTAACAGAAAAAGAACTCAAGAACACAATACCATTCACAATTGCAACAAAAAGAATAAAATACCTCAGGGTGAATTTAACTAAGGAAGTGAAAGACCTATACAATGAAAGTTACAAGGCTTTTCTGAAAGAAATGGATGATGACATAAAGAGATGGAAAGACATTCCATGCACATGGATTGGAAGAATAAACATAGTTAAAATGTCTGTTCTACCTAAAGCAATCTACAGATTCAACGCCATCCCAATCAGAATCCCAATGACATTCTTTACAGAAATAGAACAAAGAATCCTAAAATTCATATGGGGCAACAAAAGAGCCAGAATTGCTAAAGCAATCCTGAGAAAAAAGAACACAGCTGGAGGCATCACAATCCCTGACTTCAAAACATACTACAAAGCTACAGTAATCAGAACAGCATGGTACTGGTACAAAAACAGGTGCACAGATCAATGGAACAGAATTGAAAGCCCAGAAATAAAACCACACATCTACGGACAGCTAATCTTTGACAAAGGAGCTGAGGGCATACAATGGAGAAAAGAAAGTCTCTTCAACAAATGGGGCTGGGAAAACTGGAAAGTCACATGTAAAAGAATGAAAATTGACCATTCTTTTTCACCATTCACCAAAATAAACTCAAAATGGATCAAAGACCTAAAGCTGAGACCTGAAACCATAAGGCTTCTAGAAGAAAATTAGGCAGTACACTCTTTGACATCAGTATTAAAAGGATCTTTTCAGACACCATGTCTTCTCAGACAAGGGAAACAACAGAAACAATAAACCAATGGGACTTCATCAGACTAAAGAGCTTCTTCAAGGCAAGGGAAAACAGGTTTGAAACAAAAAAACAACCCACTAACTGGGAAAAAATATTTGCAAGTAAAACATCTGACAAAGGCTTAATATCCATAATATATAAAGAACTCACACAACTCAACAACCAGAAATTAAACAACCCAATCAAAAAATGGGCAGGAGACATGAAGAGACATTTCTCCAAAGAAGATATACGGATCGCCGATAGGCACATGAAAAGATGTTCATCATCGCTGTGCATCAGGGAAATGCAAATGAAAACTACACTAAGATATCAACTTACACCCATTAGAATGACAAAAATAACTAAAACAAATAGTAACTAATGTTGGAGAGGTTGTGGAGAAAAAGGAACCCTCATCCACTGCTGGTGGGAATGCAAACTGGTGCAGCCACTGTGGAAAACAGTATGGAGATTCCTCAAAAAATTAGAAATAGAACTACCATATGATCCAGCTATTCCACTACTGGGTATCTATCCAGAGAGCAAAAGTCCTATGCACCCCAATGTTTATTGCAGCATTATTTACAATCGCCAAGACGTGGAAGCAACCTAAGTGCCCATCGACAGATGATTGGATAAAGAAGATGTGGTATATATATACAATGGAATACTACTCAGCCATCAATAAGAACAAAATCGTCCTATTTGCAACAATATGGATGGACCTTGAGGGAATTATGTTAGGTGAAATATGCCAGATAGAGAAGGACAATCTCTGTATGACTCCACTCATAGGAGGACTTTAAACTGTGGACAAAGAGAACAGATTAGTGGCTACCAGGGCAAAGTGAGGGGGGTGGGGGGTGGGCACAAAGGGTGAAGAGTTGCACCTACAACACGATTGACAGACGATAATGTACAACTGAAATTTCACAAAATTGTAACCTATCATTAACTCATTAAAAAAATTTAAAAAACCACTTGGCTCATTGCTCACATATATAAGAATATCTGTTCACTTAGAATTTTCTGAAGTACGACAAGTGGGTATTAACATCAGTATTCTCTGAGATCTCTTCTGAGATCATCCCGTCTTTGACAATCGCTTCTATACTGTCACTGGTGGTGCTCTCCACACATCCTCGACTCGGGGATAAGACAGCTAGGCCTTCTCCCCAACCCGGTTTTCTCCTCTTAACAGGTTTGTCCAAACCAGAATTCCTGGGAGCCACACCATTGGGGTCCACTTGATAGCACCGTGTGTTTCTGTGCCTCCTCACAAATCTCGTCCTTCAGAATAGAATCTTCCTACTCACTCTTCGACCCACTCTCAGTACAAATCAGACTTGCTCATCTCCTTGCAATTTCAGATTGGGTGGCTCGTCCACCTGATCAGATGGGACACCCCAGCAGGCTTTTGAAATGGCTGTCCCAGGGAAGCCACAGCCCCGTAGTTCTCTGGCATCACGTCCCTCTGGGCAGGGCCAGGCCAGTCCATCCGTTCTCAGAGAAGCAGACGACCATGTCCTCACAGGTCACTGGCTCATCAGGGAAGCGCTGGCACATTGGCCAGCCACTGTTCATGGAGTGTCGTCTCTGGGAGAGGCAGCCTGCTGAGCCCCGGAGGACCAAGAGCTGGGCACCCAGGAAGCTGATCTTCCAGCGCAGAGAGCCAGGTAGGACAGAACAGGAAAAAACCACCAAGGGGTTGGGTAACATCAATTGTTAGGAAGAAGATAAAGCAAGTCACGTGAAATAGAGTGAGAAGGTGAGGGGCCGAGGGAGATGTGGCTCTTGGAGCGGGTGGGTCCCTCTGAGAAGGTGCCATTGGAGCTGTGATTGGGCGGGAGACGAGGGAGCCAGCGTGAGAAGATCCGGGGCCAGGGGCTCCAGGTAGGGGGATGGGAGCCAGCCAGACCTCACGGGCCTTGGAGAGGAGCTCCCGGATACTTTCCTAGAGCAATGCGAAGTCACTGGGAGGGTTTAATTAGAGCAGCAATGCAACCTGGTTTATGATTTTAAATTCTCACTCCAGAAGACAAGTATTCACCCCAAAACTCACACACGCACATTCACGGCAGCTCTATTTACAGCAGCCAAAAGGTGGAAACAACCCAAATGTCCATCCACACATGAATAGATAAACACAATGTGGTTGCTATGGACTGAATATTTGTGTCTCCTCAAAATTCATGTGTGGAAATCCTAACCCCTAATGTGATGGTATGGGGGGGGAGGTCTTTGGGAGGTGCTCAGCTCATGAGCCCTCATAAATGGGATTAGAGTCCTTATAAAAGGGACCCCAGAGAGCTCCTTTGTCCCTTCTGCCATGTGAGGACACGGTGAAAAGATGCCGTCTATGAACCAGGAAGTCCTCACCAGACACCAAATCTGCTGGCACTTTGATCTTGGACTTCCAGCCTCCAGAACTGTGAGAAATCAACTGTTTATAAGCCACCCGGTCTCGGGTATTTTTGTTATAGCAGCCCGCATGGACTAAGGTAGTGGTGTATCCATACAAAGGAATATTATTTGGCCACAAAAACAAAGCACTGATACATGCTACAACATGCATAACCTTGAAAACACTAAGCTGAGTGAAAGAAATCAGTCACACCAAACCACATCTCATGTGATTCCGTTTACATGAAACGTCCAGAGCAGGATCCATAAAGCCAGACGGTAGATGAATGGTTGCCAGGGGCTGGGGGAGGGGGTTGGGGAGCAGCTGCTCATGGGGATGGGGTATACTTTCAGGGGTGATGGAATGTTCTGGAACTAGATAGAGGTGATGGTTTCACAACATTGTGAATGTGCTACATGCTACTGAATTGTACACTTTAAAATTGTTAATTTTACGTTATGCAAATTTTACCTCAAATAATCTGACTCCTGCTAAATGCAATGAGGAATCCTGAATTGGCTCCAGGACCAGAAAAATGACATTAATGGAAAACCTGGTGAAATCCAAATGAAGTCGGGAGCTGAGTTCCTAGTCGTGTACCAGTGTTAATGTCCTGGTTTTGGTAGCAATGCTGTGTTATGTTGGACGTTAACGTCAGGAGAAGCTGGGGGAAGAGTCTATAAGAACTCTCTCTCTGACATTTCACCTCCTTTACAAATCTAAAAGCATTCCCAAAGAAAAAGCTTACTTAAAACCTTGTTCTTGTCTCTAGGAAAGGGGCCTGTTGGGGGTGAAGACAAAGATCTGGAGACTAATGAGGGGCTGGGGCAGTTGCTCAGGTGGGAGACGGGGAAGGCTCAGGACAAGGTGGGGCTGGTAGAATTGGGGAGAATGGCTGGTTGAGGAGGTTTTAGAGTGACCAAGAGGACTCGCTCACTGTGGAGGGAGGAGGGATGTGGAAGGAGAAGAAACAGGAATGACTCTTGGCTATGCAGACGGTGATCGAATTACTAAGACTGGGAGCCCTGGATGGCAGTATACTTGACAGAAGGAGCCTTGCTAGACACAGTCACGAGCTACTGACATGCATGGGACACATGCCGCCCCTCCCAGCCCCTGGCAACCACCACTCTACTCTCTCTCTCCCTGGATTTGCCTATTCTGGACATTTCATATAAATAGGGTCACACAATGTCATATTATCTGTGCTCAACACGCAACCCCCTGCCTGGGGGCATGCCCCAACAGTGTCTGTCTGGGTTTCAATAGCAGGAGCCTACAACAGGGAGCAGGAGACTCGGAAGGGATATAAAAGCCGGTGAAGACCTGTAAACAATCACTGGGCAGGTGCCATTTTGCTGTCCTGCTGAAACCTGCTCTTAGGGCCCACGCCTCTTTGTGCCTCCCCACCCACGTGTGCAGCTGAATCTCCAAACTCAGTGGGGGGCGGGGAGGCAGGGCAGAAAGCCTTCCCCCATTTGTCAGATGGGAAAACTGAGATTTGTGTATTCATGTCCCTGAATGGACGGAGGAGAAGGAATTCAATTCCATTCCTGCTGTTGAAAATGTTGTGTCTCATGGAGTCTAGAGCTGCGATGTCCAATGCAGTAGCCACCAGCCATATTTGGGCATTTAAAGTTAAACTCCTTAAAAGTCATTTTCTGGGTTGCACAAACTGCCTTGCAAGTATTCAACTGCCACATGTGGCTCGTAGTTGCCATATTGGACCATGAGATACAAGCACAAAAGTTCTACTGGACGGTGCCAGAGAGAGATGTGGCCGTGGTTTCAGCCAAGCCCCTAGGTTGAGAGCCCTTCTCCATCCCAAAAGACATCCCTTCAACCATGTGGACCCCAAGGCAGGTGCCTCACCTGCCCCCGCAGGGGACCCGCCTCGCCTGCACTGCAGGATGAGCTCTGTGTGTGTGTCATCAAGTGACCCTGCATTTGATCCTGGCTGAGGGACCCTGGCCAGGGAGGCACCTTCTCTTTGCCTCAGTTTCCTCATCTGCCAACATCAAAACTGTCGAGTGCTAAGAATGATACAGGGGCCGGCTCGGTGGCGCAGCAAAGTTCACACGTTCCGCTTCTCAGTGGCCTGGGGTTTGCTGGTTCGGATCCCAGGTGCGGACATGGCACTGTTTGGCAAAAAGCCATGCTGTGGTAGGCGTTCCACGTATAAAGTAGAGGAAGATGGGCATGGATGTGAGCTCAGGGCCAGTCTTCCTCAGCAAAAAGAGGAGGATTGGCGGCAGCAGTTAGCTCAGGGCTAATCTTCCTCAAAAAAAAAAAAAGAAGAAGAAGAATACAAACTAGTTGCATGACTGAGTTCTCACCCCAGGCCAGGCGAGCGTGATCTCCTGTGCCTTCCAGCAGCTCTATGGATGGGTGCTCCCCCTGGCACCTGCTCTGTACGGAAGGGGCTCCGAGAGGACACACGCCTGCCTCACTCAGCATTTCTCCTCCTCGCACTGTTCACACTGGGGGTCCGGTCATTCTTTGTTGGGGGGACCATCCTGTGCATTGCTGGATGTTTAGCAGCAGCCCTGGCCTCCACTCACTAGATGCCACTAGCATGACAGATAGATAGACAGATAGATACTATAGATGATAGATGTTGATAGCTGGATGGATGGAGGAACGGACAGACTGAGAGGTAGAGAGATGATAGACAAATGAACGGGTGGGTAGGTAGATATTATGATAGATTCCAGCTATGGAGAGAGAGGGAGCCAGACAGGGTCTCTCGCATGCTGGGACAGGGTTTCTTACCCTCTGCACTGCTGACACCTGGGGCGCCATCCCCATCTGTGAGGGGCCGTCCTGTGTATTGTAGGGTGTGGAACAGCAACCCTGGCCCCCACCCACTAGATACCAGTAGCATCCCATCCCCTAGTCGAGACAGTCAAAAATGTCTCCATTGTCAAGTGTCCCCTGGGGGCGCAGAATCTCCCCAGGTGAGAACCGCTGGCCTAGCAGAACTCAGAACTCCGAGAGCCAGGATCTCAGCCATCATACCACGCTGACTCCGTGTGTAAACGTAACACATTTTCATGGTCCTGGAGGTACTGAAATCACCTCCCCTCCAGCTACCCTCCACAAGCCGCCTTCTCCGCCAGCCCTTGGAGCACAGCCGGTCCTACGCCCCGTGAGGCGCTCAGCTTTACTCACCGGATCAGTCATGGGGCCAAGAAGGCCAATTGTTTTCTGTCTCCTTGGATTTTGGAATCAGGACTCAAGAATGAGCCAGTAAGATGAGGCCAGGTCCCCAAAACAGGAGCTCGTAATGCCAACGAAAGCTCGAGGCAAGCTGAAGTTCGCCGGAGGACAAAGAAGAGTCTGGAACAGAAGCTCATGTACAGAGAGGACCCAGAGGAAGAAGGGATGAGAAACTGCCCTGATTCCTGTGGCTTGCTGGTTTCCATGACAACTCTGCTTCCTCCATGTAGACACCATCAGAGTGGCCTGATGACCCACCCCTTTATTCTGGAACATTCTCCTTCTGTCTTTGTTCTCTTGTAGAGTCCAGGCCAGGCTCCTACTCTGGGGGCATCAGTCACAAAACCTGGAGCAGGAGATGAAATCTGGGGTGCGCCCTGCTCCAGTCGGCTATGGGGTGGCCCTGGGGTCCCCGAGCTCCTCCCACGGCCATTTGCATGAAGGCACAGCTTTGCTGCTTGGTGTGTCTGCTAACTGGCCTCCATCCCAACCTCCTGCGGGAGATGGCCCGGCTGCTGTATTCATCTGATAAACGCAATCCTCTCCCCTGCTCGTTATCTCTGACTTGCCATCCACACCTGGCATCCCTAAGCTGTCGGTCCTGACCACCACGAGTGGGTTTGTCAGAGTTTGCAGCCCCAAGGCTTTCTCTGGGTTAAGCAATTGTGTTCAAGCATTCATGCCTCTAAACTCTATAAACACACAGGAATTGGATTTTCCTAATTGCTTTTTGCTGATTCCCATGCTACAAGCCTGGAATTCTGTGTAGATGCATACTTGCGGTCAAGTCTTCAGAGAAGTTAGCTTTACAAAGACTTTTCTGAGCTCTCTCCACACATTGCACGGTAATTACACAGAGGAACATTGCAAATTTACAGCGGGGAAAAAAATCCATGCCCAAGAAGGGCCGAGCATCACTTTTAACCTGCATGCAATCATGAGGAAACACCAGCCCAGCCCAGATGGAGGGACACACAGTCGCCCCCACTCCCCAAGGTGTGGTCCCTGGACCAGCAGCATCTGAATCGCTGGGGAGCTTGGGAGAAACACAGGTTCCCAGGCCCCAGCCCAGACCTGCAGAATCAGAGTCTTTGTTCAAAACAAGACCCAAGAGGCATGCACCCCCTGGGGCCGGGGGGCTGTCCTACAAAGTAACCGGCCTGTGCTCTTTCCGAAGACATAGACAGCTGGTGGAATGTTCCAGAATAAGGGAAACCAAAGAGACTTGACAACTAAATGCAACATGCAGTCGTGGATGGGGTGGAAGGGGACAGACATAGCTACGAAGGACATTTTTGAGATAATTGGCAAATTTTGACTATAAACTATGTATTAAATACTACTATTGCATCTGTGTTCTATTTCCTGAGTTTTGTGATCATCCTGTGGAGGCGTGGGGTTCTGACTGCTCTTAGGAAATCTGTGAGGTGTTTAAAGATAAAGAGGAATGATGCCTGTAATGAATTCTCAAATGGTTCAGTGAAAATGGTGTGTGTGTGTGTATATAGATAGATATAGAGACAGAGAGAGATAGAAAGAAAGAGGAATGGATAGATAAATTCAGAGATAGAAAAATAGAAGGAAGGGAGAGAGGGAAGAGGGAAAAGATAGATAAGGGAGGGGGAGAGAGGGACAGACAAAGCTATGTGGCAAATTGGTGACTCTGGAGGAAGGGCGTATGGCAGCAGTTCTCAGCTAGGGCCATTCTGCCTGCAGGGGACACTCGGCAATGTCCTGAGACACTTTGGTTGTCACAGCTGGGGGTCCTCCCAGCATGTGTGGGTGGAGGCCGGGGATGCGCTCAGCCTCCTGCTGGGCACAGGGCGGCCCCCACAGCAAAGAATGATCTGGCCCCAAACATGGGTAGGGCCGAGGCTGAGAACCCTCCATGTCTGGGAATTCTTGGCCTTACTTTTTGCACTATGGAATTCTTCCACTAGTCTATAAACTTGAAATTATTTCCAAGTGAAAATTTTATAGAAGAAATACCACAGACAAATCCATAGAGACAGAAAGTAGATTAGCTGGTGCCAGGGGCTGGCGGAGGGGGGACAGGGAGCTACTGCTCGTGGGGACGGGGTCTCCTGTTCAGATGATAGAATGTTCTAGAGATGGATAGTGGTTGCACAACATTGTGAATGTCCTAAACGCCACGGAACTGTCCACTTTAAAACAGTGAACTTTATGCTACGTGAACCATCCTGGGTTGAATAATGTCCCTCCAAATTCACACCCACCTGGAACCCGTGACTGTGGCCGTATTTGAGACAGACTTTGGGGAAGGAATCCAGGCAAGAGGAGGTCCTACTGGATCAGCGTGGGCCCCGGTGCAAGCGGTGGTGTCCTCGAAACCAAAGGAAAGTCACACAGAGAGACGCAGAGGGAGAAGCCACCGATGGGGGCAGATGGGAGGGAGGTGTCTATGAGCCAGAGAATGCCAAAGCTTGTTGGCAACACCAGGAGCTAAGAGAAGGGCCTTGAACAGGTTCTCCCCTAGTGCCTTCGAGGGAGCGCGGCCCTGCCGACCTCTCCATCTCAGACTCCTGGCCTCCAGAACTGCAAGAGTAAACTTCCGTTGTTTCGAACTCCCTAGGTCGTGATTCGTTATGGCAGCCCTAAGAGACAAACGATGCATTCTCTCTCAACTTAAAAAAGAGTGAGAAGAATAGAGACTTACCTGGAAGACACGATGTAGCCCAGGACATGGGCCACCAGGAGCTGCCCATGCGTCTGCTCCAGGCGGGAGCACAGCTGCTGCATGGCTTCCCCGGCCGTGGGGGCCAGAGGGGCGGGCACGGTGAAGGAGGCCCAGCTCCGGGCCTCCTCGAAGGCCAGCCTCAGCCGCCCTGGGTGCCCGCACTCTGGGAGGCTGGCCCACAGCAGCTCCATCTGTCCCGCGCTCAGGGTCCTCCTCGAGGCCGCCAGCAGCAGCTGGAGCATCTCTTGCCCCTGATTTCCCGAGAGGGGTCTGACCTCCCAGTAGGCCCCTGGGTCTGTGAGCGTCTGCTGCACGGTCTCTAGAGCCCCCTGCTGCCCCATGCAGGCCGAGAGGATGAGGTGGACCCTCGGGGGGCAGTTAGGAGGCAGCCAGGGGACCCTCCGAGCACGGTGGACGGAGTGCACATCATCCACGGAATCCAGCAGGATCACGAGGGACTCGAAGTTTCGGCTGGAGATGGTGTGGAGGAGGATGTGGAAAAACTGGACCAGCCTGGCATGGGCCTCCAGGACCTGGGCAGGGGGCAAGGGCAGCCCGTAGGCCAGGCACACCTGGAAGCAGACGCTCTGGAGCAGGCCATGGGCGTCGGAGCTCATCTGCGAGGTCCCCAGCAGCCGCAGGACGGTCACTGTCTTGCGGCCAAGCAGCCCTGGCATTTGCTGGGCCAGCTGGCACATCAGAGCCGTCTTTCCAATGCCCGGGGCCCCAAAAAGCACCAGGGCCGTGTGTAGGTGGCTGTCGCTCTCCCGCAGTTGCTCTCCCAGCTGGGTCAGGAGCTCCTGGCGCCCGCAGAAGGCGCGGGTGGCCTCGGCGCTCAGCCCCAGGTGGTGGCGGACCTCCTGGTGGAGCCATGCCAGCTCCTGCCTGCCCGCCTCCAGCTCCCGGAGGCGTTCCAGGACCTGGTGGTTAGCCCGGGCCACAAACTGCTCGCCCAGCTCCTTCAGGTACCGGGCATGAGCCTTGTTCTTGGGGTTCACCAGGTCACGGCTCCAGGGCAGGTGGTGGGCCTTGAGGACTCCGGGCTGCGTGTCAGCGATGCGCCCCTTGAGGCTGCTGAGGAGGTTCTGGGCATCTGTGTCCAGGCAGCCATCTGCAAGCCGGTCCACCATCTTGAGGGCACACTCCTCCAGGATGTGTTTGTCGAGGTCTGGGATCTCTCTCAGGAAGACGGTGGCGCCCTGGTCCCCGTCTGCCGAGCTCAGCAGGCCTCGTTCTATCTCCCACTCAATGACTGCAAAGGTGGAGGAGATGGGAAGGGAGCAGGGTCATCATTGAGTCATCAGCTGGCCCGAGGGGGATGCTCGGGAGACACACTCGGGGGTGAGGGCATTTGTTCTCAAGCT
Organism: Equus asinus; assembly: GCF_041296235.1. Classification (NCBI taxonomy): domain Eukaryota; kingdom Metazoa; phylum Chordata; class Mammalia; order Perissodactyla; family Equidae; genus Equus; species Equus asinus. The sequence goes on along the minus strand of NC_091799.1, from coordinate 53,199,977 downwards.
TAACATGCACCAGGAGTCACCTGGCACAGCCACAACCTGCAAACTAATGCACTTGCGTGTGTTCCAGTAAAGCTTTATTTACAAAACAAGCCCTGGGCTGGATTTGGCCCCGGGGCCATGGTTTGCCCACTCCGTCCCAGAGCAGGCAGCAGCTGGCCTGAGGACCCATATTTTCCAGAATCAAGGGCCTAAACTGACTTCTCCTTGGAGGCTGCTGTTTTGAAACGGCAGTCAGACATGGCGAGTTATTTCTGAAGCTGCCCTGGGCTCGGCAGAGGCCCCCAGCTCTCTACAGCTGAGCAAGTCAGGCCCTGGGAGACAGGACTCAGTCTCAGAATCAAAGACAAGAGCCACACACAAGTCCTCCTTGGAGAGACCCCAGCCCTCTGCCCCCGGCCTGTGAATGGAGGTCAGAGCTGAAGGCCAATAGCAGTCCCCAAATAGGACCCTTCTTGGACACATTTCTGCGTGAACCCATCCAAGACCATCTGCTCTGCCACCTGCAGGCTGTGTGATCTTAGGCAAATCACTGCACCTCTCTGAGTCTATTTCCTCCCCTGTAATGTGGGTGAACTAGCCAAACCTTGATGGGCTACTGTGCGGATCTTCCATGAAATAGTGCTTGTGAAAAGCAGAGCGCACTGTGCCGAGGGAAAGAGCTGATCTCCACAGGCTGCAGACTGTGAGATTCCATCTTCTATAACATTGTTGAAATAACAAAATTGCAAAGATGGAGGTGGACGCGTGTCTGCGGGGGGCTGGGGATTGTAGGGAGGGGGAGTGTGGCGCTAAAGGGGTAGCGAGAGGGATCCCTGTGGTGGGTGGCCGCCCTGCACGGCGGTGGTGGCTCCTGGATGCTACACGGGTGACAAAACTGCATAGGATGAAATACACACGTGTGTGCGGCACGCACACACACACGCGTGTCCTGCGAAGTGGTGCTCCCTCTGCATTCCCACGTCTCGGCGGTGACATGGCTCTCCAGTGTTGAAAGGCTGTACCTCTGGGGGAAACTGAGTGAAGGACACACGGAACCTCTTCCTACTATTTTTTTGCAACTTGCTGTGAATCTCCATTTCAAAATATAAAGTTTTAAAGAATGGAAGGCGAGCAAGGTGCCTGGGAAATAACACGCTCGGATGACGCTGCCGACGCAGCAGCCCCCAGCTTGGCGCCCACTCGTGCTTTCTGCTGGTTTCAAGGAGTTCTGTTTGTTTTTTCAAGTGGGACTTCTTAACGGGCTGGGTTGCTATTGCTGCTTGAAGCTCAAACGAGGTCATGGGGGGACAGGACCCTTCGTACCCCCACAATGACTCCGTGATGGGAACCTCTGACTAGTTCCTTCTGCAGAAGCAGAAACTGAGGCTCCGAGCACTCCAGAAGTCAGTACAGCTGGAAAGGGCAAGGCTGCGCTGCAACCCAGGCCCAGCACAGCCCCCAGACACTGGTGATGGCCCCAGGGGCAGACATCTCTGTGGAAGCAATTAGCAGGTGTGGCTTTGTGTCACAGAGCAAGCAATAGCGCTGTAGCTAAGTGCCCAAACACAGTAGTCATTAACAATGTTCATGTGAAGAGTGTATTCAAAATTAACACGTCTTTCCTAGTCTTAAGCAAAGGATCAAGGTTGGCAGCAGGTGTGATGTCAGGTGGGCATCAGGCACCTGCTATGACGGGATGCGGAGGGAAGCTCACCCTGCGGGCCTCCTCCCAGAAACCTACAACCCCAGCCTGATCACAGGAAACAGCAGCCACGCCCAGGGGGCATTCCACAACAGACCTGGCCAGCACGCCTAACACCGTCAAAGTCATGAGAAACAAGGAAAGCCTGAGAAACTGCCATGAACCAGAGGAGCCAAGGAGACATAAGGACCAAACGCACTGTGGGATCCTGTACCGGCTCCCAGACAGAGGACACTGATGGGGAAACTGAGGGAATCTGGATAAAGTCCAGAGTCTAGTTCATCACCAGGGACCACTGTGAAGTACGAATGTTAATTTCTTAGTTTTGGCAAATGTCCTGTGGTCACATAAGATGTTAGCATTTGGGGAAGCTGGTGAAGAACATTCGGGAACTCTGAGTTGTCTTTGTACCTTTAGAAAATTATAACTTTCCTGTTAATCTAAAAGTATCCCCAGGGCCAGCCTGGTGGCGCAGCGGTTAAGTGCACATGTTCCACTTCAGCGGCCCGGGGTTTCCCAGTTCAGACCCCGGGTGTGGACCCGGTACTACTTGGCAAGCCATGCTGTGGCAGGCGTCCCACATATAAAGTGGAGGAAGATGGCCACAGATGTTAGCTCAGGGCCAGTCTTCCTCAGCAAAAAGAGGAGGATTGGCAATGTTAGCTCAGGGCTAATCTTCCTCAAAAAAAAAAAGTATCCCCAAAGAAAAAGTTTACTTTTAAAAATTGATGTCATTACTAGAATTAATATATATACAGGCACACCTCAGAGATATTGCGGGTTGGGTTCCACCCACCACAATAAAGCAAATATCACAATAAAGCGAGTCACACGAACCTTTTGGTTTTCCAGCACATATAAAAGTTATGTTGATGCTATCCTGTAGTCCACTAAGCATGCAATAGCATAATGTCTAAAAAACATTGTACTGCCCTTAATTAAAAAATGCTTTATTGCTAAAAAATGCTAACCATCATCTGAGCCTTCTGCGAGTTGTAATCTTTTTGCTGGTGGAGGATCTCATTAAAAACACAATATTTGGGGCCGACCCCGGGGCCGAGTGGTTAAGTTCGCGCGCTCCGTTTTGGCGGCCCAGGGTTTTGCCAGTTCGGATCCTGACGCAGACCTAGCTCCGCTCCTCAAGCCATGCTGAGGTGGCGTCCCACATAGCAGAACTAGAAGGACCTGCAGCTAGGGTATACAACTGAGTACTGGGGGGGCTTGGAGAGAAGAAGAAAAAAAAGATTGGCAACAGATGTTAGCGCAGGGCCAATCTTAAATAAACAAATAAATAAAGAAATATCTGTGAAGTGCAATAAAGCAACACGCAATAGAACGAGGTATGGCTGTATAATATATATTAATACGTAATATATACAACAGGCAATATATAATAATCAATATATTTCAATAAAATTAAATATTATTACATAATCACTACATTCAATATCTTTAATAAATCAATGTATTTCATATGATCATAATATAAATCCACTTATATAATATGTTGATAATATGAATCCACAGATTTAATATGTTGATTACATAAATTTATATATTTAATACGTTGATATAATGAATTCATGTATTTAATATTTTTAGTAACATAAATTCATACATTTCACAGCTTTGGCAATATGAATTCATCTACTTGATATTTTTGGTGATATAAATTGACGGACTAACAATCCACAAGCTGGCGTGCTATTAACCCCCAAGCAGGAGGCCCTGTGTCCTGCTGCAGCACGCGTGGGGAAAGGGCTGGACCCGCCGCATTTGTGGAAACCTGTTCCTGGCAGGCGGGGTGGAGGGCGGAGGGGGCAGAGGCGGAGGCTGCAGGCGGGGGCCGGCTGACGGACCCCGGCAGTCACAGGGTCCAATCTCTGCTCTGCCCCTGGGCAAAGGAGACGCCTTCTTGTGCCTCAGTTTCCACCTCTGAGGCAGGCGCAGTGAGGCCGGATGGCTGGGACGCCTCGGCAGGGGCTGGTTCCTGGGCTAACACAGGGAGACCCACTGCTCCGGTGTTCCTGGGACCGTCTGAACTCAGCCCTAAAGCTCCCAGGCAAACCGGGAGGGTGGTCCCCCTAGAGCCCCTCCCTCAAAGCCAGGAGCCTCCCCGGAGAGGGGAGGAGGGAGCGGGGGAGGAGAGGAGGACCCCAAAAGATGGAGAAGCAACCGGAATGAGGCGGACTCTCCTGGGTCAGTAAAGGAAGGATTTTTGGAACTGAGTCTGGGAGGCAGGTCGGCTTGGCATTTACCGAGACGCAGACCGTGGCATCTGCACCAAACCTGATGTGCATCTGAACGGGGGCAGAGCGGCGGCCTCACCTGAGCGGGAGTAGCGGTGCCACTGCTCCTGCGTGAGGAGGCCCAGCCTCCGTGCGTCCCGGGCTCCGGAGCGCAGCACCGAGGCCAGGGCATCCTCGGCCTCACTGGTCTCCCCGGCGCCCGGCGCCTGCAGCACGTAGGCGGGGGGCACGGCGTTCTCGTCCCTCCGGAAGCGTCGGGCCACCAGCTCCAGGTCGCGGGGCCTGGCGGCCAGCTGAGCCTGCAGCGCCTCCCACTCCTTCTCCTCGATGAGCGCGGGGACCGGACAGGGCCCGTACTGGTTCCCCACGAGGGCCTGGCAGAGAGAGGGCAGAGGGCGTGGGTTCCAGTGTCGGCACCGGCACTTGGCTCTGAGACCCTCGGGGAGCCACACCGCGCCCCTAAAAATGAGCCTGGTGGTAGCGCCATGGCGATAGTGACATTAAGAAGCACAGGCAGAGCCTTATGGCATCTGCACGTGGGGACCTGGGGACATGCGGCAGGGGGATCGAGCACCGAGCACCTCAGCAGCTTTTATTGGGAACTCCTCTGTGGCAGGTGAATAACACCCCCAAAGATCCCTGGTCCCATTGCCTGGGCCCCGTGGATGTACCTTCTGTGGGAAAGGGTGGTGGTGGTTAATTTTATGAGTCAGCTTCGCTGGGCTAAGGGACGCCCAGAGAGCTGTCCAACGTGATTTCTGGGTGTGTCTGTGCAGGTGTGTCCGGAAGAGGTCAGCATTTGCATTGGTGAGCTGAGCCAGGCGGACGGCCCTCCCCAGCGCGGGTTGGCCTCACCACACCCACCAAAGGTCCCGACAGAACGAAAGAAGGAGGGAGGGTGATTCCCTCTCTCTGCTCGAGCGCACATATGTACTTGGGTTCCACTTCTCTGAAGAAGTCTGATACAAGGGTCTTTGCAGATGGGATTAAGTTAAAGGTCTTGTGCTGGGGAGATTATCCTGGGTTATCCGGGGGGCCCTAAACGTAATCTCAAGAGTCCTTACTAAGAGTCAGGCAGAGGGAGATTCGACACAAACAGCAGAGAAGACGACGACGATATGACAACAGAGACAGAACTGGAGGGATGCGGCCACAAGCCAAGGAATGCCTGGAGCCACCAGAAGCTGGAAGAGGCAAAGCAAGGCTTCTCCTTGAGAAATGTAGGAGGGAGCACAGTCCTGCTGAGAGAATAAGCAGGACAGTCTTGGTCTGTGCCTTCCTGGACCTTGGAGTCTTAACAGGAGAGGCCAGCATCAATCTGGGAATTGGCATCAATCTGAGAATTTGCACCAATGTCAAAGTGAAGCCGTCATAGAGCTAGACAGAAAGGGTAAAGTGGGTCACACGTGAGCTGTGAGGTCAGGGAAATTCCCCTGAGGAAGTGAGGATCGAGCTACAGAATAAGACATGAGAAGGAGTGCACTGGGCAGAGCACCTGGCAAGCAGAGGAAACATCATGTGCAAAAGCCCTGTGGCAGGAAGTGCAGGTATATGCAAGCAGAGGGGACAGCATGTGCAAAGGCCCTGTGGCAGGAAGTGTGGCAAAAGGCCAGTGTAGGAAAGCCAGGGGAGCTGAAGCACCAACAAAGTGGCGGCAGTGGAGGGAGAAAAGGCTGTCCACAAGGGCAAGATTTTGTTGGGCATGGGGAGGCCCTAAGATTTTGGTCCTAATGTCGAGGACACTAGGAGGCCCTCTTTCTATCCCAACACGCTCAAGGAAGGTGAAAAGTGGAATGCAAGAGAATTACGCCTAGGATATAGGGCCCAAAGTCTTGAGTTTTCTCATATAAAATGGAAGCAACCACCCTTCCTCTCTTCATTGGGTTTTTCCAGAATATCCCAGGGGCATGCCTCTGGGAAACCTGGATAAATGGAATCTGTGATGACAGGATGTTGACAAGGACCTGGCTCTCAGGGGCCTTCCCTGCAGGAACAGCCTCTGAGGAACCAGAGAGGTCGAAAAGGCGAGGCCAGCTGGCCACAGACCAGAGCTCTCAGGAAGGAGAGTGAGAGCACAAAACCCTGCATGTCGGGCCAGCGTGAGGGACCAGGAGGAGCCAGAGAGGAGGCGAGAAGGAGGCACCAAGAGCAACTCTCTGGGGACGCTGGAGCTGCTGCTGGTGGCCTTGAGACCCAGAGCCTCTCAAAGGAAGTGCCGTGGGGATGTCCCTGCCATGCTGCCTAAGGACTTATTTACTGGAGAGACGTGTCTCCAAGAGCTGCTGGCGCAGCTCCATGGGAAGCCCCCAAGCAGGGCCACTCAAGGACAACGACGCTGTGGCTCTGAGGCGACAGGGGGCCACGCCTGGTTCAGGAACAAACAGCTGTGGGCAGAAGTCCGCCGGCGCCCAAGGAGCCCTTCTAGGAGGAGGCGCAAGCAAGGTCCCCGGGCCATGGGGCCTGGGCAGCTGGGACAGTGTCCCCCGTCCCCCGTGCCACCTGGAGCCACGCTGTGCTTTTCACAGCCTGCGACTTGGGTTGCAAAATCAAATTCCTCCTGGAGTTCTTTTTCTCCCCATCTCCCTTTTCTCTTTAAAAAAGTTTTCCTTTGAAACTCAACAAAATGATCAATCACCAGGTTCAATTGGAAAACTAAATGAGAAGACTGGAAAAGAGATTCGTGAAGGAGAGATGCAAGCAGGGCATCGAGCCTCCCAGACCTGAGGATGTATTTCGAAGCAACAATAATTAACACAGGGTGATTCAAACGGTACAGACTTCCAGGCAAACGGTGAGTGAGTCCTGGGGAGTCACGGACAGTGTGGGGACACGTGAGCACTGCCTTGTGGCGGATTTCATAGCTGCTGAGAGTAGACCCTAAACGTTCTCACTTTCTTTTCTTTTTCCTTTTTGTATTTATACGAGAAGATGGATGGTAACTAAACATTGTAATAATTATTCCACAATATATGTAAGTCAAGCCATTATGCTGTGCACCTGAAACATATACAGTGTGGCATGTCAATTATGTCTCAATAAAAATCTAAAAAGAAGAAAAAAGGGGAAAAAAAGGTAGTGCCAACATATGAAGAAAAGTATAGAGCTAAAGAATGCAAATACCCCCGCCTGTGCACAGAAAACGTAAACATAATGAAGACAGTTGCTCGCACACCCCGCCCAGGTCTTGGTTTCTCGTAGGGAGGCCTAATCTCCGCGGCAGCATTGGAAGTGTAGAAGTTACTAAAGCAAGGCACCGTCGTCAGTGTTCTCATCGTGGCTGTCCAGTATGGTGGCCACTTGCCACACGTGGCTACTGAGCCACTGCAATGTGGCTGTGCAACTGAGGAAGTGGAATTTTAACTCCACTGGATTTTTTTTTTTTAAAGATTGGCACCTGAGCTAACAACTGTTGCCAATGTTCTTTGTTTTTTCTTTTTCTGCTTTACCTTCCCAACCCCCCCGTACATAGTTGTATATCTTAGTTGCAGGTCCTTCTAGTTGTGGGATGTGGGACGCCTCCTCAACGTGGCCTGGTGAGCAGTGCCATGTCCGCGCCCAGGATGCGAACCCTGGGCCGCCGCAGCGGAGCATACGAACTTAACCACTCGGCCACGGAGCCAGCCCCATCCACTGGATTTTAATTAATTGAAATTTAAATCATCACACGTGGTTCGTGGCTACTGCATTGGGCAGTGCAATTCTAAGGCCAAACAGCCTATTTCTTTTTATTTCCCTAGAAAACAGCCTTTATAATGGGCACCACTATCTTCTACATTCTCCCTTATTTCCAGGAGCGGTTTGGAGGGTTTTTCTTTTTATTTGGAGCGACTCAGAACGTCTTTGTGATTAAAGTGTGGCGGGCAAAGATACTTTCTTGACTTTCTCCCTCTTTACATTCTAAGACAGGGATCGGCAACTTTTTTCTGTTAAGGGCCAGAGAGCCAATATTTTCAGCTTTGCAGGCCAGATGGTTTCTGTTGCAACTGCTCAGCTCCGAGCTGTAGCTGGAAAGCAGCCCTGGGTGATGCCTAGATGAGTGGACGTGGCTGAGTGCCAATAAAGCTTTATTTACAAAAACAGGCAGTGGGCCGGATTTGCTCCACAGGCTGTAGGCTGCTAAACCCTGCTGTAGGATTGATGAGCCAAAATGGCAGTTATTGGATGTATCTGGAACCTGGTGGGGTAATAAATCGGGACTTGGGAATGTCATTTGTTGATCACAACCCAAACCGTTCATTGTGAGCTGGCAGTTATTTTAGTGACAGAAGGAGTACATTTGGGAGGGAAAGAGAAAAGACCCTGTGACATGGAAACATTGGCCTTGCCTGGGGCTGGAGGAAGTCTGCCCCTGAGGCAGGCTCCAGAAGGGCCGTCGAGTCTGCTCCCCACACCATGGGGCACATGGGAGAAAGAAATTTCTGTTACCCTGGGGTTCCACCTTACCTATGGTTTTCCAGGACCCCAAAGTTCCCCAACATAGAGTGGATGGGGTGGGAAAGCTGAGAGAAGGTCCAGAGGAAATTCTAACATCCCTTTGGCTTTCAACACCCTCTCCATCTCACCTGCTGCATGCATTTGACTGCTAATGTCTGGATCCCAGCTAGCTCTGCAGAAAATGAGTGCCGTGATTGATTAGCAATGTCTGCCATGGGCTGATTATGGAGAGTGGGTACAATAGCAGAATGCCACCCACTTCCCTCCACTGGTGGGTTTGGCTAGGGAGCAGGGCCATATCCTGGTGCTGGAACAAGAAGTAAGAGCTAACCCCTCCCTCCTGAGAGACTCACAACAAAAGCTGGCCCTATGGATGTTTTCTGACACCGGTCCAGCTCCTCCAAGCAGAGTTCCATGGTCATGTGTTCAGTGGCCTCGGCACTGCGAACACCCCACCTCAGATCAACAACCTGGGGACACAAGCACGGGCTTGTCAGGAAGGTGGCAGGATGCATGAATTTTTCAATCCCCTTTGACAAAGGCATAAAGATTTTTTTCAATAATGTTTGACACCCTCTCCCCAGAGGGGATTTCTGGATTAAAAGAACCTGAATGAACCCCAAACCCCACTGTAACCGTGACAAGAGCATCTGCCAGACCCAGACCAGGAGCATCCCGCGGGACCCAGCCAGTCCTCCCCAAGACCCCAAGGTCACGAGCAACAAGGAAAGACGAGGAGCCGTCCCAGACCAGGGGAGGCTGGGGAGATGTGACGACCACAGGCAGTGGGGTCCCTGCAAGGATAGGTCCTCGAGCAGAGAGAGCACGGGCACAGAAGAACTGGTGACGTCCGAGTAACGTCAGGAGGTCTGTCACTGACAGTGGACTGACCGTCGGCCTCTCAGCTGCGACAGACGCGCTGATAACGGAAGGCGTTCACATTCAGGGAGGCTGGGTGCGGGGCACAGAGGACTCTGGACGTCTCTGCAACTTTTGTGTAGATCTAAATTCCGAAATCAGACGTTTACTTAAAAACATTTAAAATTTTTAAAGAACTTAAGCATTTTGAAGCTGTTCCTTTTTAAGCAAGGACATGTCCGCAATTGTTCGCAGAGCTTTCTTTGCAAAGCAGGGCATTTAGTTTAGCCAAAACGGGACAGGCAAAGTCTCTGGGGCAACCGCATGCAGTGGTCCGTTTCCGCCAGCTTGCCCCAGGGTGAGAGGGCTGGCAGAGCCCCGCAAGTCAGAGGGTGGAGCTGGCCCCGAGGACAGAAGGATGAGGAGGGGGCAGGAGGGGACTCAGACTGATGCAGAGCAAGGCTGCCCCGGGAGAGACGGCCGAGGCGTCCTGGCCTGCCGATCTACAGCACCCTCCGGGAGGCCTAGGGCGTCCTCACCTGACCTGACCTGACCTGTATCCAAAGTTATAGGACTGATGAGGATTATTTTAGGCTGGTTACTTTTAAAACTGCAGATGAGAAGGGGGCTGGTTACTTTAATAAAAGCAACTCCGAGGAGCAGAGTTTGCTTGCCCTTTGTTGGGAAACATTTACATTTGTGAAGGCAGTCTCCATGCCTCCCTCTCTGCACCAGGAGGAAGGTGGGATGGCCTTATCTCTGGAAACTCTTAATGGGGAAGGCAAGGACTTAAGTTGGTTACTGTCTGGCAACCTCATGTAAGTGATCCCTCCCCCCAACATCCTCCTTTGTCTTTAGCTGAAGATAGTATTTAGGGTGGTGGCTTCTGGCCTTTACTTAATCCAATTTGATTCTTATCTAAAAGTTATAGGACCACCCAACATCCAGACCCCACCTGCACTGATACCATTTTAACTTTTTTACATATTCTTTCCTTTGTCTTGTAAAGAGATAATTCACATTCCTACACCTTAAATTTAGCCTTACTCTCCACCCATGTTGGCAGCAGCAGCTCCCCATGCCAGGAGTACCTCCTCCTGCCCGTGGGTCCTGTCCCCATGCAGCAGCAGCTCTGACTGCCCGTGGGTCCTGTCCCCATGCTATTCCACACTATTCTCTAAATAAAAGAGCACTACTGCCAGATCTTGAGAGTCCAAGAAATCTTTCTTTTGACTCCTCGGCCCACCGACCCTGCATCATTTCCACCGACCCTGCATCATTTCCACCCAATAGCCAGACCCCACCTGCACTGAACCGCTTTAACAATTTTTTTTGTGACCTTTCCTTTGTCTTGTAAAGGAATAACTCACATACCTATGCCTTATAAATTTAGCTCTACCCTCAACCCATTGCAGCCCTTCACTGTCCACAGGCCCCATCCCAATGCTGCAGCCCTTCCCTGCCCATGGGCCCCGTCCCCGTGCTGCAGCCCTTACTGCCCACGGGCCCCGTCCCCATGCTGCAGCTCTTACTGCCCATGGGTCCTGTCCCCATGCTATTCTTGAATAAAAGAGCTCTACTGCCAGACCTTGAGAGTCCAAGAAATCTTTCTATTGACTCCTCGGCTCACCGAGCCTGCATCAAGAGCAGACCCTGCTTCCCCAAGTTGTTTTGCCCAGAGGGAAAGACACATGAATTCCTGATGAACTACAGCATGGGGTACAAAGACCACTCAGCATGCATGTTTTTCTCTCCAGTGCCACTGCCACCGAGCAGTGTCTCAGGACCACCGGCGAGCAGAGTGGAACTCCCAGCACTGCTCTTTTTTGGTAGCAGACAAATGACAGCGTGGCTTACAATGAAGGAGCTTTGGTGCAATGCGTCGCTGTCCCAATGGCAAGGAGATAGCCTCAAGTGAAGCCGAGACTCCAAGACGGTTTGTCGGTTTCTGCATCAAAACGCGCAGCAGCAGCATCGCCCCCACTCCCGGGTCAGCGTGAGAGTCCTGGAGGCTGCTTGGAGCCCGTGGCGACACCACTGGAGCTCCAGAAAAAGGCATGTCCCACTTCCATGCATGCCCCAAATATCCCGCAGCCCTCTTAGATTCCCCCCGAAGCTGCCCCAGTGCAGAAGAGGGCAAAGAGCAACAAAAGGCAGGAAAGGGCCAAGCCCAAGGAGCAGGGTCCCCAGGCGGCCACTCCTGTGCTGTGCCATGCCGCCTGTGCTAATCAAAATGCCCGTAGCCGTCATCCCTCCACCTGCTCTTTCAGAGGACTTTTATCTCCACGGCCCATGACCAGGGCCAGCTACAGAACTTGCAGGGCTCAGGGCAAAAAGAAAACGGGGCTCTTGTTCAAAAGTCATTATGAATTTCAAGACTCAACAGCAAAGCATTGAGCTGAGTGCGGAGTCCCTGTGAGCAAAGGGCCCTTGGTGACTGCCCCAGGGCACACCCTCGTTCCCGACCTTCAGAGCGGGCAGGTGCTCACCTCGAACATCAGGCCGTGCTTCTGGCAGAAGGTCTGCACCTCGGGGTAGGTGGTGCTCTGCAGAGCTTCTCTCTCTGCATCCATGTCTGCAGGAACAGCATGAAAGAGGTCAGCTGGAAGAACCCAGAGCTCTTCCCTGCCCCACGGCTCTGCTTTCAGCCTCACTCACCCCACCAAGGCTGGGGCCCTTCACAGCAAATCAAAAGATGTGAAAGACACGAGGTACACCTAGGGAGGTCAACCATCCTGGGCTGTCTGGGATTTTCCTGGTGTCGGCGCTAAGAATCTCACACCCTGGGAAACTCCTCAGTCCCAGCTAACCAGCATCGTTGGTTGCTCTAGGTTAGGGTTGCCAGATAAAATACAGGCTGCTTGGTTGAAATTGCATTTCAGATAAACAATGAATAACTTGCTAGCATAAGTATATCCCATTCCACGCACTATTTGGATAAATTTGCATTTCTGATAAACAACGAATAATTTGTTAGCGTAAGTGTGTCCGGGCCCAGGCACTATTTGGGATATACTTACCCGAAAGGATTATTCTTTGTTTATCTGAAATGCAAATCGAACTGGATGTCCTGGTTTTGATGTTGCCCTTGTTTTGGTTTTTGGGTTTTGCTAAATCTGGCAGCCCGACCTGGGGCAAACTGGGATGCTCAGACCTTCTCCAGCCCTGACGTCACTGTGTGGCCTGTGCCGAGTGTCAGGCTGTCCTCAGTTTCCTGTCTGTAAAATGGGGGTGATGCTCTGCTTTGCAGGGCTGCAAGCCCCAGAGTCAAGAACCTCTGCTGTCTTGGTCATCCCGGATCCCGCAGCACCAGGCACAGGTGCTCGGTAAATGTTGGCTGAACCACTGACCCAGGCAGGGAAATGCACCCAGCGCAAGGTCGGGGCTGCGGGAACACCCGTTTCACCATAGTGTCTATGAAAAGACACCCACAGCCACTGGTGCTGAGAAGCCGCCCAGGCTCCGAATGGGGGATGACCTGACGCAAATCTCAGCTCTGTCTCCTGCCCCTCCTCTTCCCATGCCCATCTTAGAAATCCCACAGGCCATCCCATTTGTCCAGAAAATAGCTACCAGGAAGTTACTTCACGCCCAGACAAGGCTGAGCAGCAGGGGGTAACATGGACGAGGCAGGGCAGCCATACCTCACTTTACTGCGCTGTGCAGATATGCGCTTTTTTACAGGACCCTCCACCAGCAAAATGATTACAACTCGCTGAAGGCTCAGAGGATGGTTAGCATTTATTAGCAACAAAGTATTTTTTAATTAAGATGCATACATTGTTAACAAATGTTGGAGAGGTTGTGGAGAAAAAGGAACCCTCATACACTGCTGGTGGGAATGCAAACTGGTGCAGCCACTATGGAAAACAGGATGGAGATTCCCCAAAAAATTAAAAATAGAAATACCATACGATCCAGCCATCCCACTACTCGGTATCTATCCAAAGAGCTTGAAGTCAGCAATTCCAAAAGTCCTATGCACCACAATGTTCACTGCAGCATTATTTACAATCGCCAAGACGTGGAAGCAACCTAAGTGCCCATCGACAGATGAATGGATAAAGAAGATGTGGTACATATATACAATGGAATACTACTCAGCCACCAAAAAGAACAAAATTGTCCCATTTTTACAACATCATGGATGGACCTTGAGGGAATTATGTTAAGTGAAATAAGCCAGATAGAGAAGGACAATCTGTATGACTCCACTCATATGAGGAATTCAAAAATGTAGACAAAGAGAACAGATTAGTGGCTACCAGGGGAAAGGTGGGGTGGGGGGGTGGGCACAAAGGGTGAAGGGGTGCACCTACAACACGACTGACAGACAATAATGTACAACTGAAATTTCACAAGATTGTAACCTATCATCAACTCAATAAAAATTAAATTAAAGAAAAATAATAACCATTACTATCTTTAAAAAAAAAGATGTGTACATTGTTTTTGTAGACATAATGCTATTGCACACTTGACTACAGTATGGTATCAACATAACTTCTTTTGAGGAAGATTAGCCCTGAGCTAACATCTGCCGCCAATCCTCCTCTTTTTGCTGAGGAAGACTGGCCCTGAGCTAACATCTGTGCCCATCTTCCTCTACTTTATATGTGGGACGCCTACCACAGCATGGCTTGCCAACTGGTGCTGTGTCTGCACCCGGGATCCGAACTGGTGAACTCTGGGCTACGGAAGCAGAACGTGCAAACTTAACTGCTGTGCCACTGGGCCGGCCCCTCAACATAACTTTTATATGCACGGGGAAACCAAAAGAATCGCGTGACTCGCTTTATTGTGATATTGGCTTTATTGTGGGTGTCTGCAACCAAATCCACAGCATCCCCAAGGTGTGCCTGTGTGTCAGAGCCGGCCCCCTCGCTCGGGAGAGCTGACTGCTAAATCTTCAGGAATTTTGTGAGCCAGTTATTAACACAACCATTATGAAAATTGATCTGAACTTACATTATAGTAACATCAGAAATTGCAAACACTCAAAACTCATCATTGAGAAATTATTTTACTGCAGTGACCATGAGCTCTGCGCTGGAGTCTCTTTACAGCTACTGATTTTGTCTCAGGGAAATGCTGGCAGCCGGTGAGCTGCCGCACAGCCCTGCCTGACGCCTGTTCATGACGTCACACGGCAGCTCGAAACTGATGACCATGGGAGGATTTACACGGCGGAAACTGGCACACAGTGCAAAACAGGAGTTTTATTTTGTTTTTTGCTTTTTGGAGATTAGGTTACCAAACACTTGCCAGCACACTACTGTGTCGTCTTTGCCCTCATGGAGCTTACAGCCTGGTCGGAGGGGCGAGGCATTCAACAAAGACCAAATTCAGCTGATGGGGCTGGGGCTTCACGGGTTCCAGGACCTGCCAGAGGCCGGTGTGACCACAACACATGGTGAGGAAAGGATCATACAAGACAAGGCTGGGGAGGCGCATAGGACCCAGACTCGCCGGGCTTTGTAGCCGTGGAAAGACTCTGGCACTTTTCAAGCCTGGTGCACACCATGTTCATCACAAATTTAGTTGGAATATAATTTGCCACTCACAGCCACTCTATCAAGTCAGGCTCTCAGCCTCGCTTATTGAAGAAGAAACAGAAGGTCTGGGAGGCTCCCCCTCACGGGTTCCCATGTGGATCACGGGCCAGGCTGCATTCACATCCAGGTCTCTCAGAGGACCCTGTGAGCCATGCCCATTGCCCTGGCACCCCGTGAGAGTGCTCGCTTGCCTCTGCCCCCAGCCCTGCCCTGCTCCTTACCTGAAACCGTGGAGCTGATAAAGATGGCCACACTGCTGGACGGAGGCACTGGGAGGGGGCCCGCCTGACCCTGGAGAAGCCGCTGGTGGGTGTCCGGGCTGAGGGGGTCCATGCTCATGCTGCCCACCCCCCTGGACGATCCTTCCCCTGGAAAGGGCCTGGGTTTCAGAAACCTCACGCCAGTGGCCTGGCAGCCTCCCTCATGAGGTCAGACAGGCAGGGCCATCCGGGGGGCACCTGCCTCACCCTCCAAGGCCTCTTAGGGACCTGCAGCCCCTGTCACCTCCAGTGTCGCACCCTCCAAGGCCTCTTAGGGACCTGCAGCCCCTGTCACCTCCAGTGTCGCACCCTCCAAGGCCTCTTAGGGACCTGCAGCCCCTGTCACCTCCAGTGTCCTGTGGAGCTGAGCCAGCTGCTCCTCTCTGCTCTGTTTTGTCTGTAAGTGCTAATAGGGGACCTTCGACAACGGGCTCTCAACCAAGGCCCCTGGATGTTGGCTCCTCCAGGCACTGGCGACGTTTACCTCTCAACCAACCAGCTCCTTGCCCTGAGAGCTCAGTGGTCGCTACAGCAACTGTGGTTTCCCGGCACTGGGTGTTGGGGCCTGGGGACCAGCCAGCCTCTCAAACACCTGGGTCCCGCGGGGCTCCACATAAGTTGAACCTGGGCCCAGGTGTGCAGAAAGAGGCTGTGGGATGCTGGGAGCTGTGCCCAGCCTTAGCAGGGCAGGCAAGAAGGACGAACACTTAGTGGAACCCCCACCCCATCCTGTGCTCACCCTCCAATGAGGTCCAGGCACAGGGTGTACTATTAAACCAGCAGTTCTCAACTGGGGGCCATTCTGGTCCCCAAGGGACACTCGTAGTGTCTGGAGACATTTTGGTTGTCACCACGGGGGGCGGGGGAAGGTACTCGCATCTAGTGGGTGGAGCCCAGGGATGGTGCTCCACACCCTCCAATGCACAGGACATCCCCACCAGAGAGAATTATCTGTCCCCAAATGTCAGCAGTGCTGAGAAACTGAGAGCAGCTTTAAATCAACCCTAGCCAGATCTCCTTGCCTGCAAGAGGTGTGGGGCCTGCAGCTGGCCCGCTTTGAAAAGAGGGGAGATGGGCAAGTCTCCAAGGGCGGTTAAGGATCTGCCTACAACAAACTGAGATGTGCTCTCGGAAATAATCGAAAAACGCCACTTTCTACAATGTGAGTGGACCTTCAGGGCACTATGCTGAGTGAAATAAGTCAGAGAAAGACAAATACTGTACAATCTCACTTACATGTGGAATCTAAAAAAGCTGAACTCGTGGAAACAGAGAGCAGAATGGTGGTCAGCAGGGGCTGGGGAAATGGGGAGATACTGGTCAAAGGGCACTAACTTCTAGTTATAAGATTAACAAGTTCTGGGGCTCTAATGTATGATACTGTATTACACACGTGAAAGTTGCTAAGAGAGTGAATCTTAAATGTTTTCATCACAAAAAAAGGGTAATTATGTAACATGATGGAGTGTTAGCTATGCTGTGGTGGTAACATTTTTGCAGTATATAAATGTATCGAATCAACACGTTGTACATCTTCCACTTAGACAATGTTATATGACAAATACATCTCAATAACACTAGGAAAAAAATCATTAAAAACATGGGCTGCATGACCAGCGAAAGACTTTCTTACAATTTGACCTTATTGAAAATGCCCTGGTGATGTGAGTCCTGCCCACCCACCTCTCAATATTAACAAACCACAGACAGAAAGGACGGATACCGTGGCATCCATGGGCCTGCTTGGGATGCCGGCTCCTTCAGCGCTGTCCTGGAGGGTTTAAGCAAGTGGCCTCTCTTCTGGGACATCAGCATCAGCTGCATCGTCTGTGAAATGGGAGTGAGAACCACTCACGGTGAGCTGGGGTGAGGAGAGTGAGGCATTTGCCTCGGGATCAACACGTTAAGGAAGTATCATGTGCCTGAAAATCAAAAGGAATGCCAACACGCCCGTGATGAACAAAATGTGAACAGGCATTTGGGCGATCGGGGCGCAAAGTCCCCACTCTACATACGGGCACTGGATAAACAGTGGTATCGGTTCTACTGAACAGTCTGAACTTTGTCATACCTTTTCCTTCTCTGCCTCTACTTTCCCTCCCTGCCTTGTCCACCCAGGAAAGACTGCCATTCAGGAGTCCCCACAACCACCGTAGGTCTGCAGAATTCACTAGAAGGACTCAGAGAATCCACAAAAGCTATTCCACTCACACTACAGAGAAAGGACACAGATTAACAGTGGCTGCCTTTGGGTAGGGAGCGTAGAGGCCTTAACGGGAAAGGAAACTTACTTTTCTTTTCTTTTCTTTTCTTTTTTTTTTAAGATTGGCACCTGAGCTAACAACTGTTGCCAATCTTCTTTTTTTTTTCTTTTTTCTCTCCTGCTTTATCTCCCCAACCCCCCCAGTACATAGTTGTATATCTTAGTTGCAGGTCCTTCTAGTTGTGGGATGTGGGACGCCACCTCAACGTGGCCTGACGAGCAAGGCCATGTCCGCACCCAGGATCCGAACCCTGGGCCGCCACAGCGGAGCGCGCGAACTTAACCACTCGGCCACGGAGCCGGCCCCCTTACTTTTCAATATATAAGTTTTTATATGGCTTAATGGTGACCATTTAAAATATTGTATTTTCAATTTTAAACGCTAGTACATAACAGAAAGGATGCATTCCGGGTAGTCCTTCAGAGTTCCAAAATGCCTTCTAAACTAGAGAAAAACAGCTACACTCGATGCCTCTTTGATGCCCCTTGCTTTTGTAAGTGTTTAATTGCTAATACAGGGTTAGCTGAAAGAAGACTTTAAATGTAAGATGACCCCAAGCTTGGTTCCATGAAAAAGATTAACAAGCAGGTTCTGCCTGAGATTGGGTAGTTAATGAGGGCCTCTCTGAGGAAGTCACTCATACAAAAACGGACACATTAAAATCAGCCAAGAGAAGAGGTGCATAAAGCAGTATCCAGGAGAGACCAGGGTGAGCTTCCAGTTGTCCCCTCCCAGTGGAGTCATGGGGACAGACTTTAATTCTCCCAGCAGCCATGTGTGACAACACACATGGTGTGCTGCCAACTAGGGAAACTTGCTGGAGCCCAGGTGTTCCGAGTTTTTACTGGGCGTTGGTCACATAGGCAAGTCTGACCTCCTGCACAGGTGACCTCCGACTCCAGTCCCTCCAGGTCAAGCTGGTAACACATGTCCCAAGGCCCCCCGCTATAAGCCACAGTGTTAGCATAGACTATCTGGTACATCCCAAGGCCCCCAGCTAAACGAAGAGCTTCTTATCAGGAAGGACATTCCAAGGACACTGCCAGGAGCTGGGCAAGGGCCAGACGTTTCACGTCCAGGGTGTGGACAACCAGGCCTGCTGAGTTAATCCTCTCCTACACAGACCTGCTAAGTATTGTGACACAGAGCTGACTGTCACCATTTTATGAATGAAGAAACTGAGGCTCAGAGAACTTCCTCACTAGCCCGAAAAGGCAGAGTCAGCGAGCAAGTGCTGCTCTGGCCCCCTGTCCTTCACGGACCCCTAAAGCCAGCCTTGCCATCCAACCACCTTCCCACAATCCACCCAGACGCTCTGCTTTAGCCGTGCCCAGCTGACCTCACTCAGGCCCCAGCTCCAGACTCCAGCGTCAGTCTAGGCCCTTCTTCCAGCACCTCTTGACCAGTCTCCTGACCTCGAATTTGCCCCCCTCAAAGTCTCTGTTCCTTCCCCCACTTCCCTGAGTCCCTACCGGGCCCCGTGGACCTGACCCCACTGTAGCCCGTGGTCACGCTCCCTTGCTGCCACCTCTTGGTGTTCACAGGAGGATCAGAGGGTTTGACCTCGACACTCACACCAGGCTTGCTTTCTATTCCTCTACCCCAGACTTTTCCAGTCCCAGCACAACTGACGTTTGGGGCTGGCTTGTTCTATGCAGTGGGGGCCATCCTGTGCGTTGTAGGATGTCAAGGAGCATCCTGGTCTCAACCCAGTGGATACCAGGAGCAGACCCCCTCCCCAGGTTGTAACAATCAAAAACATCTCCAGATATTGCCCATGTCCACCAGGGGGCAGAATCCTACCGGGTTGAGAACCCGTGGTCTACAACAGCTAACTTATTTCTGCCTCAGGGCCTCTGCATGTGCCATACCCGAACTCTCCATCCGGTATCCTTTCGTGTCATTCACATTTCAGCCTAAATGCCACCTGCTGAGAGGCTCTCCCTGACTGTCTCCTTACTCAACGACCTCCCAAGTCACCCCCCATGCTGTCAAACTATTTTAATTCTCTGCATGGTGCTCACCACCAGCTGATGTTTCTTCTTGTTTCTGCCTGTTTACTGTTTGCTCTCTCACAACAAACTTCCATGAGTGCAAGGATCCTGTCTGCCTGGTCAGCGTGCCCAGCAGGTGCCCAGTAAATAATTGTCACAGCAACATGCTCACCCACAACTATCCATCTTCCTTGACCCCTGCTTGTCACCACAGACAACTAAGCAAGACCGGCCTTCTCCAGGAAGGACAGGAGCCCCTTGCAGCGCCCGTCCTCTGGTTTTCCTTGGGGGCTCCTGCCTCCCTCTAGCTCCTGCTGGTGATTGAAGGGCCAGTTTAGAATCCTCTGGGGAAGTAGGTTGGAGAAGACAGTTTTCTGGGCCCAGCACTGCCCGGAAGACGAGCTCCGGCAATTCTAGTAACTTTTGTCTTAGGCACTTCGCAGGTCTCTTCCTGCCAATTCTCCCAGCAACTGGGATAATGAAAGGAATTGTTGGCTCTCAGGCTGGCTTAGCTGGGCCCTTGGCCAGACCTGGCAGTTAACTGTTGTGTGCCGGGCTAACAGGTCCATCACAGCAGATGCCTTTTGTCAAGGGTCCACAAGGGGCCGGCCAGTTGGCGTTTGGCATCGGCAGTCCACACACAACCCCGAGATCCTGTCCCATGGACGAAGGAAATGAGGTCCAGGGAGGTGAAGCTCCTTGCGTGGGCCACTTGGCCTCTCTGGGCTTGAGTCTTCTCCACCACCTCCTGGGTTGGTGAGAGAATGAATGCATGCACATAGTGAGCCTAGCACCACGCTCGGCTCATGCAAGGACCCATGAAATGTCGGCCATGATAAATTACTATTATAACCAGGTTCACTCATCAAGCATCAGAGCCAGGAATCAAAGCCTCCTATGCCAACGTTTCAGGAAGCGCTAATGACATCTAAGTCTCTAGAGCAGGGTTTCCCAACCTCGGCACCGCTGACACTTGGCGCCAGACCCCCCTCTGTGGAGGGGGCCGTCCTGGCCACTGGAGGGTGTTGAGCAGCATCCCTGGCCTCCACCAACTAGATGCCAGCAGCACCACCACTTCCGATCACTGACAACCAAAAACGTCTCTGGACAGTGCCAAGAGTCCCCCCGCCCCGCTGAGAACCGCTGCTCCGTCATGTTACCTATTCATGTTGCTACAATCACGTTACTATATTCCGAGGGACTCCTACCTGCAGGCGCTAACACACACCAACACACACCGCGCCTGCACTTCTCCAGCACCCTGAGGGCTTCAGTCTGCCGTCTGGTTTACTGAGGGTGAAAATGAGCTCCAGAGAAGAACAGCGACCCGCCCGAGGCCATTCCAGGCAAGGGGGTGCCGGAACTGAGTCAGACCCCTACCGTCGTCTGCCACACCGGAATCTGTGGGCATTAAAGAATTCTTTTTTTTTTTTTTTTTTGAGAAAGATTAGCCCTGAGCTAACTACTGCCAACCAATCCTCCTCTTTTTTTTTTTTTTTTTTTTGCTGAGGAAGACCGGCCCTGAGCTAACATCCATGCCCATCTTCCTCTACTTTGTACATGGGATGCCTACCACAGCATGGCTTTTGCCAAGCAGTGCCATGTCCCCACCAGGGATGCGAACCGGCGAACCCCAGGCCGCCGAGAAGCAGAACGTGTGAACTTAGCCAGTGCGCCACCAGACAGGCCCCAAGAATTCTTGGCAAAGTCTTTTAAGTGTGATAATGGTATTGTGCTTAGGTGTCCTAAAGGGTCTTTATCTCTTGGAGACATAGGAAATAGTTACAGAATGAGAAGATTTATGGAAGGACTTGGGTTTGCTTTGAACTAATTCCAGCTGGCGAGGTGGGCAGGGTGGGGTTTGGCCAGGGGGTGATGGTGGTTGGGGCTGGCAGGAGCTCTTCATACCTTTCTGCCTACTTTTGTGACTTTGAAATCCTCTGTAGAACAGCCTAGAATGTTCTTCCATCTGTGCTTTGCAGGAGTAGTCATGATCATCTATGTGTGGAGTGGGCGCTGAGCCCTCGGCCAGGGGATTCCCTCCCTCCTCTGCCATCTGCACTCCTGACTTTCCTCATTCCCGCCTCACAGACGAGGGCTCCCGGCGGCGGAGACCTAGAGAAACCGGATCAACCTCTCGGCTAGAAGGAGGTGCCCAGACCGAGCCTGGGCGGGCAAGCAGCGCCCCCTGGAGGCCAGCGCGCGGGCTGCCGCGAGCGGAGGGAAGCCGCTGGAACCCAGGGCCGGGCTGGCCCGGGGCCGCCAACAAACCCAAAACGACTCAGCACCGAAGATAAACAACATTTTTTCCAATGTCTTTTATTGTGGTAAAAGGATAAATATTTTAATGCAATATTTTAAAAAATCCAAATCAATCCAGAAAAACCCACAATGAATGAAATATCACAATTTTAAATATGGTGAGGTGAGTGAGGTAGGTATGCAAATAAAGGGATGGATCCTGTTTTTGCTAAGATTTTGATATTTGTTCCTCATGGATTTTTTTGCATTGATTTTTATTTTTTAAAAACTTTAGGGGCCAGCCCGTGGCTGAGTGGTTAAGATCCCACGCTCTGCTTAGGTGGCCCAGGGTTTCCCCAATATGGATCCTGGGCGCGGACATGGCGCCACTCATTAGGCCATGTTGAGGCGGTGACCCGTATGCCGCAACTATAAGGACCCACAACTAAAATATACAACCATGTACTGGGGGGATTTGGGAAGAAAAAGCAGAAAAATAATTGGCAACTGTTGTTAGCTCAGGTGCCAATCTTAAAAAAAAAACACTTTAAAATATTGTTTATCTGCAAATCAAAACTGCAATGAGATACCACCTCACACCCACTAGGACAGCAATAATCTTAAAAAGTGAAAAATACCAAGTATTGGTGAGGCTGTGGAGGAACTGGGACCCTTGTGCACTGCTGGTGGAGAGGTAAATGCTGCAGCTGCTGGGGAAAATAGCTTGAAAGTGCCTTAAAAAGCAAAACGTAGATGGGGCAGCCCAGTGGCTAGTGGTTAGGTTCACATGCTCTGCTTCAGCTGCCCGGGGTTTGCAGGTTCAGACCCTGGGCATGGACCTACACACTGCTCATCAGCCATGCTGTGGTGGCGTCCCACATACAGAATAGAGGAAGACTGGCACAGATGTCAGCTCGGGCATGATCTTCCTTGCCAAAATAAAGTGAGACAAAGAATTACCGTGTGATCCAGCGATTCCACTCCTAGGTATAGACCCAAGAGAATGAAAACAGGTGTGCAAGCAAGTCCTTGTACACATGTGTTCACAGCAGCACTGCTCATGATCAACCCCTCCTGGTGATCACATTTAGCCGCTTGCATCCTGGGCGGTCTGTGCCCCGGCCTGCAAGTCTCATTTGTCCCTCTCCCAATGCCTAGCACAGGCCCCAGCCCCGCAGGGTCCAGAATGCCCGCCCAGTGGAAATCAACAGTTGGCCTCAATTTTGCCGAGCGGTTCATAAGCTTTTTGGGGTCACAGACCCACACTTTAACATCCTCAATAAACGCTTTGAACCCTCTTCTAGAAAATAACACAAGCACATAATTCTTCCTCTCGTCTCGGGGAATCCATGGACCCTCTGATTCCTGTCCTGGGCTTTGCCAGAGGCCAATGACACCCAGACTAAGAAGCTGAAGGTCAGCCAAGTATCCTGAGATTCACCTGTTTAAGGAAGAACCAGCTCGCAATTTGCTACTAAAGAGATATCCATCCGCACACAACAGGCGCGAGTAACCGGGCCACTTCTGAGAGCTCGCTTCATGATGGCGCTAACTCGTCCGTCACTGCCACGAACCCAATCAATCATCGGGGACTAACTTTTATCCCCATTTTCAGCTGAAGCAAGGGAGACGGAGAGGAGAAGTAACTTGCAAAAGTGGGGTGACAAAAGTGGGGTGCCAAAGGCAGCATGTGTATGATTCCATTTTAGTCTAAACAGAGGCATTTTTCTGCACGTGTTTCTGTGTGTGTAACAAAAGGCCTGTTCCTAGTCATTCCCTCTGGGAAGGGGGTGTGGCTGCGAGGTGGGAAGTCTCTTTTTTTCTACTTTATGCACTTCTCTATAGTTGGCATTTTTAGTAATCAGACCGTCATGTTTTTAGAATTTAAAAAAAAATCTGAAAGCTGCGCAAACAAAAGTCTTTGCCTCTTTGGGGTGTAAGCCTCTGCCCTCAGGAGGCGGCCGGGAGTTGCCGTGAGGAGCAGTGCGTGACTGCCGCGTGGCAGCCGCTCCTCTCTGCGCCCAGACACACAGCGCCTTGTCCTGCTCAGCCAGCTGCAACTTTGTTTCCGGTTCATGGTTTGGCGGGCTCCACCTGGCGTTTTGTTTAATGGGTGTGTTTGTTTGCTGAAGCTGCCAGGACAAAGTACTGCAAACCAAGCGGCATGAGCAACAGCAATCGATGGTCCCGTAGGTCTGAAGGCCCGAAGTCCAGGTGCGGGCAGGGTTGGTTCCTTCTGAGGCCTCTCTCGGTGGCTTGTGGATGGCCGTCTTCTCCCTGTGTCTTCACAGCGTCTTCCCTCTCTGTGTGTCTGTGTCCTGATCCCCTTTTCAATAAGGACATCAGTCCCATGGGATCAAGGCCCACCCTATGACTTCACTTTAACTAGGTCACCTTGTTAAAGGCCTCGTCTCCAACAAGGTCACATTCTGAGGGACTGGGGGCTAGGACTTCAATATATGAACTTTGGGGGGACACCGTGCAAACCGTCACAGTGGCCTTTGAGCTCACAGGTAGCTGTCGAAATGTGAACATGGCTATGGGCAGCACGGTTTCTCTTTTGGTTCCACGTTGGAATTTCTTTATGGCCACCACATCATTAAACAAAACCTTGACTACTGCCCTCAGCCTCCTACCTGGAGCTAGGATTCCCAGGGAGGGAGACACGCCGCCTCCATGGAAACCCAAAGAATTCACTAAGCGGGCTTCCTTAGCCACAGGACGGAATAGGCATGGCAGAAATTTCCAGAATGTTGCTTCTAAGCCTGGATTTTCTCTGGTGGTAGGGAGGACCTTGTGGGATGATCTGGTCTCCCACTGGATGAATCTCTGCGGCCTCAGTGTCCCACCTGCCCCGAGCTTGTTGACGGCACTTGCTCCAGGCCAGGTAGAAACCAGCCCCTCTGCCCTGACAGAGGGGATGGTTTGCCTGTGGGCAGCCACTCTCTGAAGGATGGCATTGACTTGGCAAGTTGGGAGACAGGATAGTAATTGCAGAAGAAAGGAGGAGGTGTTCATGTAGACGATTCCGTCTTCAAAATGCACCTTGATCATTGCCCTGGTCCCCTGCTACCACTGTCTGGCACCTCTTGCACCTCCCTCTGCCCCCGTCTGCCAGGCAGAAAAGGACAGCCAGAAGAAGCTTTGAAAAATGTCCATCTGATCATGTCACTCCCCTGCTTTAAGCTATTCAAAATACTTGCTATTACTCTTAGGTTTGAATCTAAAGTGCTTAACCCTGACCAACAAGGCCCAGTGGATCTGCAGTAAGCTTAGATCTCGGCCCCATCCCCTCCCTTGTGCTACTTCAGCTCTAGCTTCCTCTCCATTCTCCAAAAAAGACACACTATGGGCTGCCCCAAGCCTTTGCACATGACATTCTTATCTGCCTGGTTGGCTCTACCCAGGTCTTCTTATGCTATTATCTTTCAGGTCTACACTAAGGCCTTAAAAGTGGCTTTCCCCCTTCACCTCCATCCCCAGACACTCTTAGCTCACCACGGTGTTTGATTCCCCTTGTGTCCTATTTTGTTATTTAATTTGTAAATTAATCTTGTTTACATACATGTGCACTTGTTCATTGTCTGTACTAGTCTCTGTCCATTCAGGATTTTGGGGGGGGGGGCTGAATTCATTTTCTGGGGCTGCCATAACAAGTACCACAAACTAGGGGCTTAAAACAACACAAATGTATTCTTTCACGGTTCTGGAGGCCAGAAGTCCAAAATCAAGGTGTGGGCAGGGCCCTGCTCCCTCCGAAGGCAGTAGGAGGAGAATCTCTCCTTGCCTGTTCCAGCTTCTGTCAACCTTTGGTGTTCCTTGGTTTGTAGACGCATCCATCACTTGAGTCTGTCTCCACTGTTACATGGCCTTCTTCTCTTCATGTCTGAGTTCAACTTTCCTCTTCCTATAAGGACACCAGTCATGTTGGATCAGGGCCACGCCAATGGCTTCATCGTAACTGGACGACATCTGCAAAGACCGTATCCCTAAGTCAGGCCACATTCACAGGGGCTGGGATTAGGGCTTCACGCATCTTCCCGGGAGACACAATTCACCCCTAATGGGTGAGTCCATGTCTTTTTAACATTTTTGATGACAAAATGGGAAGTACCTATAAATCCCGCCCTCCTCAGCGTCAAGTTCAAGGCCGTCTCCAGGAAAAGCACTTGAACAAGTGTTAGAGTCCAACTGATGTCTGTTTTTAGGAAACACCATTTTTACTTGAAATGTCTGAAAAACTATGATTCAGACTTAGCCGTTTGGCAGACATTTTCTCAGAAATGCACAAAATGAGCCTCCTGTCACTTCAAGGAAAATGACTGTCAGTGTTTGCTGCCAATGATAAAAGTCAAACTTTCGAGGGGAAATCAGAATTTTGGAAAACCTGTATCTGCCACTGTGAGCTTGGCCGCTCTGACACTTAAAGCTTGTCTGACGAGATGGGTGGTGATATTAATGAATGCAACTCTCTGACAGTGAAGGATGAAATATGACAACCTCTGCATAAGTCAGTCAACTAATAGTTTCCAAATGACCGATGCGTGATGGCACAGTCATCATAGGTCCATGCAGAATGCAAGACTGACCAATAGATTTTCATGTAACCAAGTGGAGTGGGCCAAAAGGGGGCTCCTAAAAAGATAGATCCACGTCCTAACCCAAGAACCTGTGACTGTGACCTTATTTGGAAAAAGAGTCTTTGCCAATGTAATTAAGGTAAGGATCTCAGCAGGAGATCATCCTGGATTACCCAGATGGGCCTGGATCCAATGACAAGTGTCCTCACAAGAGAGAAGTGGGGAAGACAGGGACACAGAGGAGCAGAAGGCTACATGACAACGGGAGGCAGAGACCGGAGCGATGCAGCCACAGCGGAGGATCCCCGGAGCCACCGGAAGCTGGTAGAGGTGAAGAAGGATTCTTGCTTGGAGAGGACGGCATGTGCGGGTGCCCAGGGATTAGAGAGAACCTGGCATGTTGTAAGAACTGCAAATAGCTTGATGAGGCTCAATATTTGATATGACATAAAATTTAGCTATAAGCTATAAGAAACAACGAAATGGACACCCGTATACTCACCATCTAGCAAACTTTTTCTATAAAGGACCCGATAGTAAATATTTTCAGCTTTGCAGATCAGACGGTCACCAGTCCCTGACTCGACTATTCACTTGTGTCATTGTGGCTGGAAAGCAGCCATAGGCAATACATAAACGAATGGGTGTGATATGTGCCAACAAGACTTTATTTCCAGATGCTGAAATTTGAATTTCATATCATCTTTCACATCATGAAACAGCCTTCCTCTTTTGATTTGTACCCCCAACCACTAAAAACTGTAAAATCCATTCCTAGCTCTCAAATGGCCCCAAATCAGACGAGCCGGATCCAGCTTAAGAAACAGAACGTTTGCACTCCTTGCAAGCTCCCTGTGCACCCCCAGTTCTGTCTCCCTACCTCCCCCGCAAAGGGCAGCTATGATCTTGCGTCTTGCGTTCGTCCTTCTCTTGTTTGTGGGATGGTTTTGCTATACAAATATGTATCCTGAAACAATATATCACTAGGTTTGTGTGTTTTGGGCTTTTATATAAAGGGAACTACACTGTAGGTATTCTGACACGACTTGCTTTCTACACTCAGCGTGTTTTTGAGATTTGTCCGTACTGCGGTTTATTCATTTTCAGTGCTGTATGGTTTTCTACCATATGACTATAAAGTAATTTGTTCATCCTCCTGTTGGTTTACATTTGCATTGTTTCTAATGTTTCCTCATTAGAACATTCTGGAACATTCTGGAGGGGCTGGAAGTCAAAGTTGGAGGTGGTCAGACTGAGGGATTAGAAAAGGGACCACCCACCCAGCTATTTGCCAGGCAGGCCTCAGCTACCATAAGCAGCAATGGATTGTGGCTCAGATGGCTGCACAGATGGGGAAACTGAGGCTGAGAGTAGTCAGATGATGCCCACAGCCACACAGTATTCATGGGTGTGGTAAGCAGCCTCTAAGATGGCCCTGTTGGTCTCCACCTCCCAGGGAGTACTCCCGTGTGTGGTTCTCGCCCACTCTGGACCAGGGTTGGTCTGGGTGACCAAAAGAAAATGGCAGAAGTGGCAGGATGTCACCTTTAAGATGAGGTTATACAAGACTGTGGTTTCCATCTTGGGATCTCTCTCTCTCTCTCTCTGGGGAAGTGACTGCCGCACTGTGAGCAGCCCCATGGCATGGGACCTGTAGTGAGGACTGAAGCTGCCCGAAGTGACTGAGACGCCTGATTAAGGTCTGTTTTTATAGAGGAAGCATGGACGCTTGAGGGATGGTGTGAGGCCCATTTCTGGTGTGGCACAAAGTTTGATACCACTGTCTTGGTTTTACTTAGTTAATCGTAAGTTCATTTCTTCTATGAATTATCAGATTTTTGCAGTTAGAACGAGTCTTAAAAATTATCCAGTCCAGGGGTTGGCAAACTCTTCCTGCAAAAGGCCAATCTTTTCTGTGTGGGCCAGAGAGTCTCTGTCGTGATGACTCAACTCTGCACGTAAATGGATGAGTGTGCCTGTGTGCCAATAAAACTTTATTTACAAACACAGGTGGTGGGCCAGATTTGGCCCGTGGGCCATAGATCACCTACCCTTGACCTAGTCCAAGATTTTCATTTAACAAGGAGGTGTTCACTCAGGATCACACAGCAAATTAGAAGCAAACTAAAACTCATGCTCAGATCTGCCAATATCCTGTCTTTGTGCCTTCCTCTGACCTCTCGGCTGGCTTACATGGGCTCAATTAGGTGTGTGTTTCCTCCACTAATTGAGTTGGGGCTTTTCCCAGAGGCCTCCAGGCAGGTACCAACCGGAATGTATTACAACCGCCCACACCTGCGGTAACTGCTGGATCAGCGTCAGAGCCTCTGCTGAACTCTCCCCACGTGTGAAGCTTAGGCTTCCCCAAAGAGACTCAAAAAGTGAGGTGTGAAGGAGAAAGTGTGGGCTATGGAATGAGATGGACTTGGATGTTAAATGTGCCCCACTATTAGCTCTGGGTGACTGATGTCAAGTCACTTCTCCACTGAGCCTCAATTTTTTCCATAAAATGAGGGTAACAACCCACCTCCAGACACACTATCTGTCAGATACCTGCTTCTGTGCTTGGCATGTTGTTGATACCGACCCTGATATCAGTTTCCCCACATTAAACCCAGCATATATGGGTTAAAACCAAAACACTCATTCCCTGCTTACTCTCTGGCTTCCTGGCTCCAGAATCCACTATCCTCCATGGAGACAGACACTGTCAAGGACAAGCACCTGGACTATCTCCTCCCGCAAAGAGATACAGGCTGGTGGGAAAGCTGCTGACCAGCAAGGTCATGAGCTCCCTCCTCTCTGCAAGTGTCTCAAGGCCAAAGACAGGCTGGTGGGAAAGCTCTGACCAGCAAGGCCATATACTCCCCCTCCCCTACCTAAAACCCCAAATAAAAACCCTTCTTTTTAGCTTTTCAGGGAGTTTGGGATTTGAGTGTTAGCTGCCCTCTCTCCTTGCTCAGCGCTGTGCAAAAATAAAATTCCTACTTTCTTCCACCACACCCGGTGTCAGAGATTGGCTTGCTGCACAACGGGTGAGCGAACTCACTTCAGGTTCTGTAAAATTGTGAGTGCTTAATAGAAATTTCTGGGCACAATGGTGGGGTGGATTTGCTTACGAGAGGTTGTGGGCAGCTTCTACGGTGGCCTCTGTGGGTCCCTGCTCCTGGTACTCACATCGTTGTGTACCCCTACCCTTGAGTGGAGGGGACCTGAGATTTACTTCTAACAAATAGAATATAATGTAAGTGATGGGATGTGGTTCCTCGAAAGATTAAATATAGAATTACCATATGATCCAGAAATTCCCCTTCTCAGTGTGTATCCCAAAGAACTGAAAGCAGGGTCTTGAAGGGGTTCTTGTACACCCATGTTTATAGCAGCTTATTCACAACAGCTGAAAGGTGGAAGCAACCCAGTGTCCACTGACAGATGAATGGATAAGCAAAATGTGGCCCACCCATACAAAGGAATATTATGCAGCCTTACAAAGGAAGGAAATTCCGACACATGCTACAGCATGGATGAAGCTTGAGAACATCATGCTAAGTGAAAAACGCCAGCCATGAAAAGACAAATACTGTACGATTTCACTTATATGGGGTGCCTAGAATAGTCAAATTCACGAGACAAAACGTAGAATGGTGGGGGCCAGGGGCTGGGGGAGGGGATGAGGGGTTTGTGTTTAATGTACTGAGTTTCAGTTTTGCAGGATGAAAAGAGTTCTGGAGATGGATGGTGGGGATGGCTGCACAACAACATGAATGTGCTTAACACCACAACTGTACATTTAAAAATGGTTAAGATGGTAAACTTACGTTGTGTATTTTACCACAATCATAATCTCAATCATAAAAGAAACTTTCTCTCAATCCAAGACCAAAGAAGTTACTGAGTGTGACTCCTGCAGCTAAAATTAGGCTGGGCCTGAGACCTGGCCCTGAGTTCCTTCATCTGCCTGGGACGGCAGGGTCGGCCTGCCCTGCCAATCATCCCCCACCAGCCAGCCAGCGGCCTGCCCAACCTCTTCCAGAATTGGCTGGGAGGCTATTTTGGTACAATCCGTTCTCTCAGGAAATGAGATCCCAGAACATTTGAGCCAGAAGGCAGGGGTAGGCTGATCGCCAACACCCATCAGGTGCTGGAGGAGCCGAGCAGACGCTCTGGGCACTCCTACAGAGCTGCCTCTCAACGACAGAAGTTAATTTTCTTACAGTTCTGGCAGCTCAAAGTCTGAGACTAAGGTGTTGGCAGCACATGCGGTTCCTTCCGAGGCCTCTCTCCTTGGCACGTAGCCAGCCATCCTCTCCCAGTGTCCACACAGGGTCCTTCCTCCGTGCGTGCCTGTGTCCTCATCCCCTCTTCTTATAAGGACACTAATCATATTGGGTTAGGGTGCACCCTAAGGACCTCATTTTAACCCAATCACCTCTTTAAAGTCCCTGTCTCTAAATACAGTCACATTCTGAAGTAGTGGGGTTAGCACTCAACATGCGAATTTTTGAGGGAACACAATTGAGCCTGTAACAGACATGGGGCAGCACTTCCTTGCGGTTTTCGTGTGTATTTCATGTGATTACCTGCCTCCCTGTATTCTCTTTGGTGAACTGTCTGTTCAAATCTTTTGCCCAATTTTTTATTGTTTTTTTCCTTACTGAAGTATTTTTTACAGCTTTATTGAGGTAAATTGACATACAGTAAGCTGCACATATTTAACGTATACAATTTGATAAGTTGTGACGTGTTGTGTAGACCTGTGAAACCATCGCCACAATCAGGACAGTGAAGACATCCATCACCCAAAGTTTTCTTGTGCTTCTTTGCCATTCCTCCCACCCACCCCTTCCTGTCTCTCTCTTCGCCTGCACCCACTGATCAGTTTTATGTTATTATACAGTCATGCACCACATAATGATGTTCCGGTCAACGATGGGCCGCATAGACGATGGTGGCCCCGTAAGATCAGTACCATAGAGCCTAGCTGTGTGGTAGGCTGTACCATCGAAGTTTGTGTAAGTGCACTCTCCGATGCTCGCACGATGAGATCACCTAACGACGCCTTTCTCAGAACATGTCCCTGCTGTTAAGGGAGCACGACTGTAGATGAAGCTGCCTGTTCCAGAATTTTATATAAATGGAAGCACACCGCATGCATTCTTCTTTGCGTGGCTTTTTTCACCCATCACGATGCATTTGAGGCTCATTCATGTTGTCACATGTCAGTTCCTTTTTATTGCCGAGCACTGTTCCATTGGTGGACCAGTTATTCGTCCATCCCCCTTTTGATGGACACTTGTTTGTAGTTTCCAGTTTGTGGCTGGTACAAAGCTGCCACGAACATCTATGGACATGTCTTTGTGTGGACACATACTTTCACTTCCTTTGGGCAGATACCTAAGAGTGGAAAGGTTGGGTTGTATGATAAGTGCATGTTTAACTTTTTAAGAAACTGCCAAACTGTCTTCCGAAGTGGCTGCAACCTTTTACATTCCCACCTGTGGTGTGAGTTCCAGTTACTTCACATCCTTGCCAGCACTTAGTGTGATCAGTTTTTTTAATTTTAGCCATTCTAGTGGGCGTATCTTCCCACCCCTTTCCCTGATGGCTAAGGATGTTGAGCATCTTTTCATGTGCTTATTTCTATTTCTTCTGTGTATTCTCTATGGCAAAGTGTCCATCCAAATCTTTTGCTCATTTTAAAATTGGGCTGTTTGGGACCAGCCCAATGGTGTAGTGGCTAAGCCTAGCATGCTTGGCTTCGGTGGCCCGGGTTCGTGGGTTCGGATCCCCGGTGCAGACCTACCCCACTCATCGGCCATGCTGTGATGGCAACCTACATACAAAACAGAGGAAGACTGCACGGATGTGAGCTCAGGGCTAATCTTCCTTAGTGAATAATAATAAAATAAAATTGGGCTGTTCATTTTCTTATTATTGAGTTTTGAGAATTTTTTATGTAGTCTAGATACAATCTCTTTACCAGATGTGTGACTTCAAAGATTCTCTCCCAGTCTGTGGCTTGACTTCCATTCTCTTAGCAGCATCCGGCACAGACTCATAGCTGCAAATCCCAACCACCCCATTAATCCTCCCACCTATCTCTGAAGGACATTGATAATTGTGACCCTTTCCCCAAGGAGCACAGAGGCTTGGAGAAGGGGAGGCCCCATGACCTGTCAGTGGTGGAGAGAGGATCTCAACCTGGGTCTGCTTGATGCCAAACCCCACAGACTTCACCCCCAGCCACTATCTCCTCTTGGCAATCGGGGGCTGCCATGAGCCTCATTCCCCTGGACACTCCGAGCATTTCAAAGGACACAGACCCCCACCGTGTCTTGAGGCCGAGAGAGCAGGAATGAATCAGACAAGCCAACAGGATCTTTCACAACAGATTTATTTGCTGAACCTTCACGCCCAGCCTCGATGGACATGCAAGAGGATGAATTTGGGGGCCTTACAGGCTCAGGAGCCACTCACCTCCCAGGTATCAATGGATTGAGGCACTTTCCAAACAGCTGTGCAACACCTGGGACCCCTGCCAATCCTGCGCCAATCTCGACGCAGCTGTAGGCTGATGCCCTGAGCACCCGTGTGCAGAGGGCAGCTCTAAGCCTGAGACTGGCCGTGCCCAACCCACCCACCTGTCTCAGACATCCTGTTGACCTAGGCTGAGATGAAGATGGCCAGGAGGGGCCCTCAGCTACCATCCCCCTTGCTCACCCTGACCCAAGGTCCCAGCCCGGCCAGCAGCAGCAGCACAAGGCTTGGCACTGAGCGGGCAGCAGTATATTTGTTGAATGACTGAATGAGCAGTGATGAGGGGCACCAGCATGAGAGGCCTGATGCTTCCAGAGCTGCGTCTTGGAGTCTGCAGCCGGCTGCATTTCTTTGGTTTAGGGGCAGCCTGAAGCCGAGGATCAGAAGCCTTCCCACCCTCCAAGCTCTCAAATCTGGCCTGGCCATGTCTACTGAAGGCCTCCTTTGTGCCAGGGAACTTGTGGGGTTCTCTGATCCACACACACAAATGCTCTACAATGCAAAGCCGTTCTTCAGCACAAGGAGCATCCCTCCTGCCCGCATGGTGCTGTGAGCTGCTCCGGCCACGACGTCACCTCGCAGCAGCCCGCATACAGAGGAGCACAAGTACTCAGGAAATGCTGGTCAAATGAACGAGTCTCCATGTGGCTTGAAATTCTTTCAGAGTCAAGATGTAATTTCAGAGAGGAAATAATATAAATGCTTAGGTTTCTGGCTGGAGCTGCTGCCGGGATTCTGTGGGCCCTCCAAAATGCTGTGACACTATGGGGGCCTGGCCAGGAAAGAGAGGGACTCCACCATTCCTACAAACACGCTTCACCCCCCACATCTCACCTAACCCCCGACATCAGCCCTGGAGGCTGGGCTGATAGCCCCAGTTTGCAGACAGGGAAGCTGAGGCCCAGAGAGGGGAGAGCTGAGCCCAGGATACCCCCCTTCCGGCTCTGTGGGTCCCGGGTCTGGGTCCTCTCTCTGGCCTCCTGCAGGCCCCCAAGGTGCCTCCTAATCTGTCTTCTTGGTCTTCTTTTTCCTGGAGCCCTCGCTCAGCTCCTCCTTGGACTTGGTGGGCAAGGCTGAGTGCGCGGAGCTGGGCCCACCGCCGCTGAGGGATCCACCGTGGTTGTCGTGGTGATGGTCGCCCCCCCAGGCCATCCCGAACAGCACAGGGCAGACGTAGCCCTCCAGAACATCAAAAGGGGAGCTGTGAGAGTGAGTGGCTGTCAGGAACACCTGAAGGGGTGGCAGGGGGATATGGAGACAGAGAGAAAGTCAGAGCAGGACGGATGCAGAAAGCAAAACAGGGGGTGGGGGGAAGAGGGAAGAGAAGGTCAGCCAGGTCAAGGTCAGGTGCCCAGACCCAGCCCTCTGGCTGCATGCATCCCCAGGAGGGTGACCCAGTGTCCCGGGTTTCCCAGGATGTGGGACTTTTGGTGATAAAACCCAGACAATGCTGGGCACCCCAGGATGGTGGCTCACCCTCTCCCTGGAGCACTCCCCACCTAGGCTCAAAGAGGAGCTGTGCTTGGCCTGCGGTCCCCTCCCAGGGCGCCGGCAGCAAAGCTCCCCAGCTCCACAGGGAGGGGGTGGAGGGTGGTCCCTGAAGACCCCTCCTGGGTGGCATGACACCAACTCAAGGCCTGACGGTCAGACCAGCACCCTTCCTGGTCCAGCCTGAGTCCCAGGCGTCCTGAGGGTGTCTCCCCTGCGTCCGGTCCCCTGGCACTCCACACCTGAGGCCAGAAGCCTGGATCCGCAGACTCCACACACTTCAGCTGCCCTCTTGGCCTCTGCCCAGGCTGCGCCCCGGCCCAGAGGCCTTGTTCCTCCATCCCTGTCCCCACTTGCTGGACACTGCTCTTCTCAGACCCTCCTCCCACCCGCAGACCTACTGGCGAGCCCCCTCACACCCACTTGGGTCGTCCTTTCTGGGACACGCGGCTGCAGGTCCAAGCCTGCCCCGGA
Organism: Equus asinus; assembly: GCF_041296235.1. NCBI lineage: Eukaryota > Metazoa > Chordata > Mammalia > Perissodactyla > Equidae > Equus > Equus asinus. The sequence goes on along the minus strand of NC_091799.1, from coordinate 53,165,362 downwards.
GGCGCGGGGCAGCGGCAGCGCGATGGGAAGCTTACCTTGCAGGACACCATGAACAGGGTGAAGACGAAGATGAGGCTGGCTTTGGACAGCGGGAGCCAGCGGGTCTGCTGGAGGGTGAAGAGGACCGCTCCGTACAGGCTGGCCTTGGTGGGGCTGCGGGGGCACCGCCCGGTCAGACCTCTGCGCCTCCCGCCCCCTGCTGCGCCCACCCCCGCAGGGTGTGGAGATAGTGTCTCCCTGGGCAGGAGAGTGCTAACGCGGCCCAGAGAGAGCTGGCCTTTGCCTGACTCCTGAGAGGTACCCTCTGAGCCTGGGGATGTCCTGCCTGATGAGTGTCTGTGTTTATGAGGGGCTTTGGGCCACACCAGTTAGTGACAGTGTGATTTAGGGTGGGGTCTTGGGCCACGTGGTATCAGCTCGACCTCTGGAGGGGCTGGAGGCTAAGGCCAGCCGTGCAGGCAGTCACCTGTGTCTGTGACCAAGCCCTCATAAACCCTGGACCCCAGGGCTCAGGGAGCTCTCCTGGTTGGGACTAGTCAATGCACACCATCACACACGGACGCTGGGAGCACAGGCGCCATCCGCACAGCTCCACCGAGGGGACAACTGGGAGCTCACCCCTGGTTTCTCCTGGACACTGCCCCACACACCTTTTACCTTCCGAATCGCCATCTGTATCCCTCCCCTATAACAAACTATAAGCATGAGTATAACGGCTTCACCAAGTTCTGCGAATCCTTCTAGTGAATTGTCAAACCCCAGGGTGGTCTTGGGGATCCCTGAACAGCACACTCCCCCAGAAGATGGGATTAAAACACACGGTTTTTACTTAACCCTCTTTTTCTTCCTTGCAGAACAGGTTTCCAATGTTTTAACTTGCTGCAGAAGACAGACCCGTGATGTCTGTTCTTGGTGCCTGTCGCTCGTGGTACGCACTTAATGACGACAGTTCCGTCCAATATTTCCAAAGCCCTCCCCCGGTACCCAGGCCAGGAGGCATCCGAGTGTCACTGCACAGAGCCCTCACACTCAGCTGGTGACGTGGAAATAGAATCCAAGAGGGGAAGCCACCTGCCTGCTTAGTAGCAAGGGATGCAGCTGTCTGGACCCCCATTTCTCTGTCAGTGAACTGAGGGTGGGCACAGACTTCTCATGGGGATGAAATGAGATAAAGCAGTGTTTTCTAAAGTGTGAAATGGGAGGTCATTTTCCCTGGCAAATGGGTGATTTTAATTGTCATATTTTAACAGCAACAGCCTTATTTATTGTAGATTGGGAGATAGTTTAACTACCCTGAAGCTGTTAGGTCTTTCAAAAATGTCTTAGGCTATAGGCAGTGTGAGGTCCTAGGTTGGGTCCTGGATGCCACCACGTGGCCCTGCCCATGGTTCCCCACTTAGCGCCAGCCACACTCCCTACCCATGTGCTCTGCCCATGCTGTGTATCCCTCACTCCCCACCTATACTCTGTACCCTGACCCAGTAGAACTGGGCAAAATCACTGTTCTTCTCTGACTTGACAGTTGGCAGAGGTGCTGGCCTCTGTCCGGAGGCTACTTCTTTGCCAGAAAACTCCTACTCACTCTTCAAAACCCAAATCAAGTGTCTCATCTCCCTGCAGTTCTGCCTGCCCCCGCCCCCAAGACAGAGCTGTGGCTCCCCACTCTGGGGTCTCCTAGCCATGGGCTCTGGAAGCTTCTGGGAAGCAGAATCAGGGGCTGAGACTTCCAAGTTACCAAGAGTATCCAACCTAGGATCAGGCCCAGAGGGCAGCTGTGCATGCAGGAGGACAGAGGGGAGGATGGGTACTCACAAGGACATGTGCAGGATCTCGTTGGTCTCTGGCTTCCAGACCCCTCGGAGCAGCTGCTCAAAGTTGGACATGAGGGCGACGCCAGAACCTACGGGACAGGGTGCTTCTGAACAAGCCCGCCACCCCAACTCCCTGTTGTTCGTGACTCAATTCCCAAGGAGGCAGCCTCTTTGCTCCTGGAGTCTTCTCCAGAGGGACACTGAGCCTGGGGTGTATGATCATCAGTTGCAGGTGGGGAAGCTGAGGCTTAGAGAGGGTACAGTCTTGCCAAGGGTCACACTGCACATTCAGAGCAAAACCACCGTGAAGAATTGAGGTCTTGTCTCACCTGCAAGGTATGTCTTGGACAAATCCAGGTTTTCTGCCCCAACATCCCCAATCTAGGACGCTGAGCTGTGCGTGAGGCTTCCAGAGGGCTCCCCACCCCAGCCCCTCTCCTCCTCAGGGCTCTGAGCTTTCAATCTTTCTCAAGCCACCTGTCCTCTGGGAGGCATGCTGTACCCCTGGGGAATTTGCTCTGCAATACAGGCTCCCTGGAGAGAGAATAAGGAGACTCATGCGGAGACACAATGGTTAAATTTCTACAAGAATCTTCTCATTTATCCCAAATGTCTCAGCTAAGAGGTTTGGACTCCTACTCCAGGAGCAGCTGTGCTAACTGCGGTACAAATGACTACATGTGTACCACTGGACCAGGGGTTTGCATCTGGGGTGATTTTGCCCCCGGGGAGGCATTTGACAATATCTGGAGACATTTTGATTGTTGCAGCTGGGGAGGGGCTGCTACTGGCATCTAGTGGATCAAGGCCAAGGATGCTGTGCAACACCCTACAAGGCACAGGACAGCCCCACCACAGAGCATGATCCGGCCTCAAGTGTCAGTGGTACTGAGGATGCCGTGGCTCAATAAACGGTGATTCTAGGACCCGGCATTTGGGAGGTACTCACTTTGGTGGGCAGGAAGCAGGGATGAGGTGCCCAGTGGTGTTTAGCACCTGCTTGAGCCTCCTTTCCCTGCCTTCCTGTTACTCTTTGGTCCACCTCTACAACTATTATTGTTGAATTGACTATTTCTCCTTTAACTTCTCTCAGTTTTTGCTTTATGTATTTTGGTGGTCTGTTTTTAAGTGCATATATGTTTCCACTTAGTATATCTTCCTAGTGGATTGACCCATCACTATAAAATGTCCCCCTTTATTTTTAGTAACATTTTTGTTTTAAAGTCTATCTTGGTCTGCCTCAGCACAGATGTAGGAGAGGAAAAACGGGGGCTTCAAAGTAGTCATGAATGTGGATGTTGGGTTCAGAGACCCTGGAGTCAAGCCCAGCTTCACCCTCTTAGCTTCATAACCTTGGGTAAGCCACTTCATTTCCCTCGTCAGTAAAAGACAATGATGTTAGACTGCTTCTAAAGAATTCTAGGGATCAACTGAGATAAAATGCACAAAGACCTCAACTCAAAACCAGCCCTCGGTCAAGGGTCTTAACCTAGAGTCCATGAACCCAGACAGAAAACAGAATTACATCTGCATTTCCACCTCCCTCACTGAAACCCAGCCTTTCCTCCCGTCGTGAAGGGAGGCAATAACTTCAGCAGGATTTGCAAGGCTGTGACTCTATTACCAACAGAACCCAGAATTTTTTCTTTTCACATTCCCGTTGTTGCAGATGGTTTCAAACATCATTTGTGCTCCACAGTACTTCAAAAATTCCAGAGTTACTAGGCGCTAGCGGAAGGTCTGTTATTTAATGCATTAGTAAAGATGCATAAAATTACTGTATCAGACTTGAAAAAAGTTTTGATAACTATTTTTAAATTAATGGGCTTCCATTATTATCCTATATATTTTATTTGATGCACTTAAAAACATCAAGGGCTTCCCTGGACTGCCAGAAGAGTTGTGGCTCACACAGCTCAAGAACCCTTGTGGTTGCGAGGGTGGGTTTCCTCTTCAAGAGGCATTTGGCAATGTCTAGGGACATTTTTGGTTGTCACATTGGCAGATGCTACAGGGTGGAGGCCAGGGATGCTGCTCCACACCCTAGGGTGCCCAGGACGGTCCCACCGGAGTGTGACCTGTCCCAAGTGTCACTGGTGCTGCAGTTGAGAAACTGCTCTAGAGACATCAGCTGTCAGTGATTCATGGTCCTATTTACCTCTGAGAGTTAAATTTCTAGAAGAATCTTCCCATTTACCCTAAAGATGTGGGCTATGGGGAGTCTGGACTCCTACAGTGGTTCTGACGCCCCATAGCCTGGAGGAATGGCTGTGCCGCCCGGGGTGCCCAAGATGTACCACTGAGCAGGGGGTCTCAGCTGGGGTGATTTTCTGTTGTCATCATGGTTGTTTACCTTTGACCCAGCCGGTGGCGATCATGACAAACCACCCGTGGTGGTAGTGGTGATGTGCGTGATGGATTCCCACGGCAATCTTGCGGACTCTCACCACCTCCTTCATGGCCACAAAGATGAGTTTCACCGGCAGGAAGCAGACACACTTGTAAAAGAGGTCCAGGGGGCAGAAGAAAACCAAGTACCTTTGTGGAGACAACGCGGAGTGTTGGGGTGCACAGACTGTGGGGCCCCCCAAAAGGTGAGGTTGTGTCCAGACCCCCCCCCTCCCACTTGCCAGGCTCAGGACAGAGTTGGGCAGTGGAGGGCAGTGCATTCAGGGCCACTGTGGAGGTGGTGCTCGTGTTTCCTAGTTCTTCCGACCTCCTGCCTCCCACTTCCCGGGTGGCTGGGTTACCCCTGCCCGTGGCTCTGATCCCCCATGCCCCACCAGCCTGGTGATGCTTACCAGACAGCTGAGGCCAGCAGGATGCTGGAGTTGTTGCCAAAGGAGTCTATCAGGGGCTCCCCGAGGAGCAGATCAGCCAGGATGTAACTCCCGAAGCAGTGCAGCATGGCGCACAGCCAAGACGCCATGGGGTGGCGCCGGGACAGCTCAACTGCTCCTGGGGGAATGGGGGTGTCCCCCACTGTCACCAGGGTGCCAAGGGCATGCTTCACCTACATGCCCTCTGGTCAGCCCACCCAATGCCTTGCAGCTTGCCCATTTTAGAGGAAGAATCATGGCTCAGAGAGGCTGTACACAAGCCCGAGGTCACAGAGAGAGAAGGCTGAGCCAGGTTGGAGCTCTTTTCTCTGCACTCAGAGGGGTGGCAATACTCAAAAGGCCAGCTCATGTTTAGCAAGCACTCCCAGGTCTCAGACACTGGTTCAGCGTTGATAAGAGGGACGTGTTAAATCCTCATTGATAACTGCAGCCGAGCAAATCCCTCTTACCATCCTCATGAGGAGGTGGAGGCTGGGAGAGATGGGGCGCGTGCAGCTAGGGACGCCTGCCCTTGACGCGGTGACTCCTGCCTTGGGCAGACGCCAAGGTCCCTACCAGCTTACATCTGCACTCTTGGCCTCTCCCTCTTTACAAAAGTTTTTTCATTGTGGTAAAATATATGTAAAACCTACCACTTTAACCATTTGTAAGTGTATGGTTCAGGGGCATTCGGTACTTTCACTGTTGTGCAGTCATCACCACCGTCTCCAGAACTTTTTCACCTTGTAAAACTGAAACTCTGTCCTCAAACGGTACCTCCCCACCCCCCACTCCCCAGCCCCTGGCACCCATGGTTCTACTTTCTGTCTCTGTGAGTGTGACTCCTCTAGGGACCTCATGTAAGTAGAATCACAAAGTATTTGTCCTTTTGTGTCAGGCTTATTTCACTGAACATAATGTGCTCATGGTTCATCCATGTTGTAGCATGTGTCAGCACATCCATCCTTTTTAAGGCTGAATAATGTTCCTTTGTAAGGATGGACCACATTGTGTTTATCCATCATCCGTCAAGGGACATCTGGCTTGTCTCTACCTTTTGGCCATTGTGAACAGTGCTGCTAAGAATACAAGTGTACAAGTGTCTGAGTTCCTGCTTTCAATTCTTTAAGTGGAACTGCTGAATTAAACGGTAATTCCATGTTTAACTGTTTGAGGAACTGTCAGACTCTTTTCCACAGTGGCTGCAGCATTTTACATTCCCACCAATAGTGCACAAGGGTTCCACTTCTCCACGTCCTTGTCAACACTTGTTTCTTGTTTTTTAGTAGTAGCTATCCTGATGGGTGTGAGGTGGTATCTCATTGTAGTTTTGATTTGTGTTTCACTAATGATCAGTGATGTTGAGCATCTCTTCACGCACTGGTTGGTCATGGCTTATCTTCTTTGGAGAATTGTCTGTTCGTATCCTTAGCCCATTTTTTAAAAGTTGGGTTGTATTTTTGTTGTTGAGTTGTGCTCCCTCCCTTGTATGGAGAAGGGTCACTTGCTGGGAAAAGAGCTTTGCTTGGCCCCAGATGGGAAGGCAGAGCAGAAGGGACTTGAAAGGTGGAGCTGAAGAGCTCCCTAGCCCGGTCTTGCTGGGGGAGTGTCATCAGGGCAGAGGGAAGCCACTAGTGCTGGGACGGACGGGGAAAGCACAGGGCACGCACATGTGTGTGCAGTGGTGCAGGGTGATGAGCAAAGCCAGATAAGGGGGTCCTCGAAGGTAGAATTACACGAACAGAGTGAGGAGGGAGATAGGGCATCATCTCAGAGTGCAGCACAAGATTTTGTTTGAAAACGGGAATTCGGTGCTCACACAGACGTGCACGCAAATGCTCGCGTGCTCTGCTTCGGTGGCCCAGGTTTCGCCAGTTTGAATCCCGGGTGCAGACATGGCACTGCTCATCAAGCCACGCTGAGGCAGCGTCCCACATGCCTCAACTGGAAGGACTCACAACTAAAAATACACAACTATGTACTGGGGGGCTTTATGAGGAAAAGGAAAAAAATAAAAATAAAATCTTTAAAAAGTGCATGCAAAAATTGTTGAATTCAGTCTGTAGCTGGTGTTAACAGTATTGTACGGATGTCAATTTCCGGGTTGTAATAATGAGCCATCATTATGAGATGTTGTCATGGGAGGACGGTGGGTGAAGAGGACCGGGAACTTTTCATATCATTTTTGAAATTTTTTGTGAGTCTTCAACTCTTTCAAGATAAAAACTATTTTAAAAATCTCAAATTAAAATAAAGGGCAGGGTGTAGTTCTTAAAAAACGAGTTTACAAAAAACCCCAGGGGTACAGGATTAATGGCTAGCACTCAAATTCTTACACTTTGTACTCTCCTCTTAAAGTCTTCAGAATCTTTATAAATAGCTAGGTTCTAACTTTATGCTAATAAAGTCATTACCTTCTACAGCCACACCCCTTGTCAGAACCTGGGTGTCTCCTGGTGTGACAACTTATTTCATCATCTCGATTCCTTGTCTCCCCAACTAGTTCCATCTTCCAGAGAACGACCTGAGGATGGAGCCGTAAGACACAGCGACCCAGCTCTCACGGCCAGAGCTCACACCAATGACTGTCTTCAAACGACGTCCTCAAATCCAATGAAAACCCCACTCAACGTGGACGTGAGATGACCCGGCCACAATTATGTGATCTATTAATCAAAAGACTGATCAAAGCAATGAACAGTTCAAAGTGCCTCTTTCTGTTTAGGGATTGGCTGCCTTTTGTGTCTAAATTGTCAAATCTGAACACTTGGCCTCTCCATTCCATGGACTACGTGTGAACTATTGACATAAATGCCATATATGTATATGTGTATATATGCGCGCACACACACACACACACACACAATCGATACCCTCGACAAGTTGACTTGATCTTAATTCTTCGGTGAGTTCAGGGACCTCATCAGCCTCGTTTGCTCCTGACCCCCCCCCCCAGTGTGTGGCCTTGTGCCTGATATAGAGCAGCTGCTCAACAAATGGGAATGAATGAAGGAGCTCCTACCCTCCGGGAGTTTACATTCCAGCAAAAGTGGACTGAATGCCTCCTAGGCACTGAGGTTGTATTGGGCACTTTTGGTTACATTATAACAACAACTTCACCTGCTCCATTTATTTATTGAATTACTATTTTGTCACAGGCAGCTCGATGCCCTCACTCCACCCTCAAGGCTTTTTCAGCAATCAGAGCCCCGGCTTTCAACCACACTCAACCTAGGGATCAATATCCCCACCTGTAGTGAGTTATAGGAGGCACCAGTGTCCCCCTCCTCTTCCCCCAACAATTCACGGCCACCAGAACCTCAGAATGTGACCTTATTTGGAAAAGGGTCAACGCAGATGTAATTAAGGTTAAGGATCTCGAGATGAGGTTATCCTGGAGTATCCGGGTGCGTCCTGAATCCAATGAAGGTGTGCTTAGAAGAACAGAAAAGGAGACACAGACACAGAGCAGGCACAGAGCTGGTACCTGTGAACATGACCTTATTTGGAAATAAGGTCTTTGCAGATGTAATTAAGACGAGGTCATTAGGGTGGGCCCTAATCCAACGCTTGGCGTTCCTTATAAGAAGAGATGAGACACAGGGAAGAAGACCATATGGACACGGAGGCAGAGACTGGAGTGGTGCAGCTACAAGCCATGAAATACCAAGGGCACCAGGCACCCCCAGAGGCTCGGAAGAGGCACGGAGTGATTCCTCCCTAGAAGCACTGGGGGGAGCACGGCCCTGCTGACACCGCGATTTTGGATTTCCAGCCTCCAGAATTGTGAGATAATAAATTTCTGGTTTAAGCCACCCAGTTGGTGGTACTTTGTTACAGCAGCCAAAGGGAATTCACACAGAAGGCCACGTGAAGACAGAGGCAGAGACTGGAGCGATGTATCTACAAGCCAATGATTGCTGGCAGCCCCGGGAACAGGCGAGAGGCATGAAAGGATCTCCCCTAGAGCTCCAGAAGGAACTCACCCGCCGACACCTTGACTTTGGACTTCTGGCCTCCAGACTGCGAGAGAACGAATTTCCGGTGTTTTAAGCCCCGCAGTTTGTGGTCATTCGTTATGGCAGCCACAGGAAACTAACACAGCACTTGAGAGATGAGGCACTGAGTCTCCTCAAGGTCAAACAGCTTACCCAAGATCACCCACGCATTCAGTGAGTATTTCTGAGCACCGACTGTGTGCCAGGCCCTTGCTAGGCACTGGCGATGCAGCCACAGAAGAGCTGGCTTGGACGTTGCCTTTGTGAGCTTCCTGCTCTGGCAGGGAGGCAACATGGTTAAATAATCCCACAGATGAAGGGCAGACCTCATAACGGAGAGGCACATGGTGCTTTGAAGGGTGTAACCGGGGGACTATCCTAGTGGAGAAAGTCAGACTTCACTTAGGAAGTGGCGCTTAAGCAGAGATCTGAACAGCGAGCAGGGATTTCCTAGGGGATGGAGCAGGGACTGGGGCGTGGGGCGCGATGCAATGACAATACAGGCAGAGGGAGAGCAAGGGAGAAGGCGGAGGAGAGCCGAGAGCTAAGGTTACGCGGTGCAAGATACACTGGTCAGGTTGGCATGGGCTGAACATCCAGCAAGCAAGTGACCAAGCCAGAGCCACACAGACCCCACACCTTCCCACATGAGGTCTGGGCTCTCTCCTGGGTCTAACGCCCGTGTTGGGGAAAGAAGCATGAAGCCCTCTCTATTCTGTAGAAGGAGCTGCCTTCTTCTCAGCTTGTCAACTCACAGAGACGTGGGGGGTGGGGGTGGGCGGATACCCTCCCCTCCTCCAGAGGGAGAAAGCCCAAGTCTCCCCTCTCACACAGTCTGGGGGACCAAGGGAGATAATCACCTCGGAGGCCATTCGATAATACTGGGGAAATTGGGAGCTGTGTGTCCCGTGTACCAGCAATTCCACTCCTTGCTATTGACCCAAAAGAAACCAGCGAATGTGGGCAAAGAGACCTGGTGAGGAGAGTTTCATTGCCGTAGTGCTACAACAGAAGAAAGTCAAGTCTCCTGTCTCTCAGGAGAGGGGTGGAGAGTCACACAAAGCGGAAGATGACAGAGACGCTATTTAAAGTGAATTAGATGTAGACCCTCAACTGTGGCTCTGCTGACGGAAGGGGCCACATCATTCTCTGCTGTGGTGGGCGCTGTCCTGTGCACCACAGCACGTTGAGCGGCATCCCTGGCCTCTACTCACTGGATGGCAGTAGCAAGCCCCCCACCCCAGTTGTGACAACCAAAAATGTCTCCAGATATTGCCAAATATCCCCTGGGGACAGGATCCCTTCTGGTTGAGAACCACTGCTCTCGATTTAACAACATAGATAAATCCCATCAGGATATTGCAGAGTGAAAAAATTAGGATGCGAAGTGATACATTTATGTATATTTTATGTATGCATCTAAAACAACACAAAATGCTCCATGTAGTTCACGGACACACACACAGAGGTGAAGGTATGAACACAGTCCTGGGAATAGTACAGGCTGATTTCAGGGCAGTGGTCACATCTAGACAGGGAGGGACGGGGGAAGTCTCAGGGCTGGCCGTGTCTGTCACTATTTCTTTAAAAAAAAACAAAAGAGGAGCCAGCCCAGTGGCATAGTGGTTAAGTTCACATGCTCCACTTAGGTGGCCCGGGGTTCACGGGTTCCAGATCCCAGGCACAGACCTCCACACTGCTCACGCAGCCATGCTGTGGTGGTGCCCCTCACACAAAATAAAGAGAGATTGGCACAGATGTTAGCCCAGGGCCAATGTTCCTCACTATCCCCTCCCCCCAAAAAAGAGAAAGAAAAACAAAAAAACCCAGATCTGAAGCAAATCTTTGTCCATATCTGTTAAGTCTGTGTGGAGGACACAGAGGTATCGGTAATATTTATTCTGGGTGTATGAAATATTTTATCACCAAAACCAGAAAAAACAAGAGTCTCCTGATGACTATTAAGCAGGCAGGACACTGAGTGCTGTCCCGCATGATCACCGGATGCGCACAGTCTGCACTGAGCCCCCTCGTGGGGCCCTCACGACCTGCCCCTTTTGCTGATGGCCATGGATGAGGATCCAGGAACAGGAGGCCTCGCCCTTTGGGTGGGCAGTGGGGTGCCATGCTACCCTATCCATAAGAACCCAGCAATAGCTTCCAGGAACACTCTTAAAAGTCTATGTCATTGAAGCACTATTCACAATTGCCAAAAGGTGGAAAGAACCCAAGTGTCCACCAACAGATGAATGGACGAACAAAATGTGGTAGATCCACACAGTGGAATAGCATCCGGCCTTAAAAAGGAATGAAGCCCTGACACATACCACAACATGGATGAACCCTGAAAACACGCTGAGTGAAAGAAACCAGACACAAAAAGTCACACAGTCTATGATCCCACTGATATGAAACGTCCAGAACAGGGAAATCCACAGAGACAGAAAGCAGGTTGGTGGTTGCCAGGGGCTGTGGAAGGGGGATGGGGAGTTTCTATTCATGGGAATGAGGTTTTCTTTTGATGTGATGGAAATGTTCTAGAACTTATATATTACATATAGGTGGAATCATATAACCTGGCCTTTTGCATCTAGCTTCTTACATTGAACATGATATTTTCAAGGGTAATATTCATTTTCACTGCTGTATAGTATTCCCCTGTAGGAAGAGACCACAAGTTCTTTATCTATTCTCTTGCACACACTACATTTTATAATCAGGAAACATGCCTAATACAAGTTGTTGAAGAGTAATTCATCAACACACTCCTTTTTCTCTCTGCCACCTCCATGGACTAACCATGTGATCTTGGAAAAACCATTTTTTCTCTCTGGGTTCCTTTCCTTCTGTCAGGCAGAAACCCTAATCCCTTCTTTGCCCAACCCCTATCAAAGGCTGGAATAGAATTTTCCCTCCTTTATCTCACCCCGGCGTTTCAAGCCCAAAGCGCATCTTCTCCCTGCCCTCAAGGGTTGTCTGCAGTCTCAGCAGCTGCTGAGGTCCTAAAGGATGAAGCACATTGCTCTCCTCTCTTCTCCAGGGCATCTATTTAAAACACCACCAGCTGAGAGTTAATCCTTCGGAGCAGCTGGTGGGTCCTGCAGGGGCCGGGTCAGGTGAGGCACCCATGTTTTGCAGAAATGGATACCTCTCCATTTAAAAATAACCCCCAGGGGTTGAATTCTTTCCAGGGTCTTTCTCGTGCCCTCTGGGACCATCCCAGGAACCGAGGCCAGGGAGAGGGGGTGAGGGCGGGAGTCTGGGTTTTGTGGGACTGTAGCAGGCTCCCGTGTTTGCATTATGGGCAAGTCCTGGGAGAAAAGACACAGGCTCTGGTTTTGGCTCCGCTGCTCACTCTGGCGTGGCCTTGGCACCTTGGGCAAAGGACTGCCCCTCCCCCCCCACCTCAGTTTCCTCTGCTGTCAAAAGAGGATAATGAGAGCACCCTGTCACTGAACTGTACTGACGATTCAAGGCGGTGTACTTCTTATCCTTTTCACTACCCTCCCAGTAACCCTAGAAGGACAGGACGAGTCTCTCCATTGCCACAGAGGAGAAGGCTGAGGCTGACAGGGACAGCCTGCCCAGAGGCTCCAAAGCAAGGCAGTGCCCGAGAAACTGTCCTGGCTCTGTCCCTGTGCTAGCACAAGGAAGCAAGAGAATGTGGGTTTCAATGGCAGGTATGCCCCCAAAGCAGCCCCCTCACTGGAGAGCCCTGGCGTGTCCATCACTCCCCTCTCTGGGCCTCAGTTTGCTAGTGTACATAACGGGGTGCTGTCTAGAGGGACTGAGCATCTCGGTTGGCTGAGAAAGGGGTTCCTGGGACATGGGACTGCCGACGTTTGCTGTGGGCAAACCTGAGTGACGTGGTCACCCCGGCGCTGTCCCTCATTTCAAAGGGTGCCTGTGAGGATGACAGGCAAGTGCTTAGTGCTTAGCAATTACGCGGGTGTTATGCCCAGAGCTGAACTGAAACGGAACGTCCCTGTGGGTGGAACTGTTAGTGGATGGATTTTTATAAACATCAGCTCTGCTTAGGAGGGAGGGGGAAGCCCCAACGTGGTCCCTAGTTCTGGCCTTTGACAGACTCCACAATATCCCCTCTCCAGGGGTCAGTGTCCTGTCTGTGGATGGCAAGGACGTGCTAGAAGACCCCCACAGCCTTTCAGCCCTGCCCTGTGTTCTGTGATATTTAGTCTGAGGTCTGAACACATGAGCTCTATTTACAGTCTCTCAGCGACTCTAAGACAAGTCCTCTTTTCTTGAGCTTTTGAACCTAGCTCTCTGCCTCAGTTTCCTTCCCTATAAAATGGACATGGCAGCCCTTGCCTTGAAAGGTTGGAGGTTGAGCAGCCCCCTGCCCTCAAAAAGCTTGCAGTTCAAACCAGAGATCAAGGAATGGTTCTCTTTGGCCTCCCGCAGTGTCGTTTTTTGTTTTTTTTTTTTTTGAGGAAGATTAGCCCTGAGCTAACATCTGCCACCAATCCTCCTCTTTTTGCTGAGGAAGACTGGTCCTGAGCTGACATCCATGCCCATCTTCCTCTACTTTATATGTGGGATACCTGCCACAGCATGGCTTGCCAAGCGGTGCATAAGTTCTCACCTGGGATCCCCGCTGGGTAATGCCGGGCCACCGAAGCAGAATGCGTGCACTTAATCGCTGCGCCACCGGGCCGGTCCTTCCCCCACTCCCCACCGCGCAGTGTTTTTAAAATGTTCAAACTGCAACCAAGATGTACTTCAATAGGTGATTAAACAAACTGTGGTACATCTATACCACGGAATATTATTTAGCGCCAAAAAGAAATGAGCTCTCAAGCCACGAAAAGACATGAGGAACCTTACATGCACATTGCTCAGTGAAAGCAGCCCATCTGAAAAGACTATAGACGGTGTGATTCCAACTCTATGACATTCTGGAAAAGGCAGAATTATGGACACAGTAAAAAGATCAGGGTTGGTGGGGGTTCGAGGTTGGGGGTAGTGGGGAATGATGAATAGGTAAAGCTTGGGGGATTTTTAGGGGTACTGAAACTACTCTGTATGACGCTATAATGATGGATTCATGTCAGTATACACTTGTCAAAATCCATAAAATGTACAGCACAAAGGAACCCTAATGTAAACTAAAGACTTTGGTTTATAATGATGTTGATAATATATGATAATAATGATTACATAATAATGATGTTGATTCATTGATTGTAATGAATGAGCAACTCTGGTGCAGAGTGTTGACGGTCGGGGGGGCTGTGTGTATGTTGGGGGTGTGGCCAGAGAGTATATGGAAACTGTACTTTTTGCTTAATTTTGCTGTGGATCTAAAACTGCTCTAAAAAGTAAAGTCTCTTGTAATTTAAAAAGGAAAAAGAAAGTAAGTATTGGAACAGTCACACAGAAACATGGGGAGGTGCAAATCACATTTCCAGCTTCCCTTGAAAACTCAGTTTTGGTGGTTCCAGCCCCAACCAGGTAGAGAAGCGCGTGGCTGGGTCTCACCTGTGGATGGTCCCCACCAGGCTGGCTTTCTGCTTCCCATGGATCATCTGACCGGCCCTTGGAAGCACTGGCAATTGAGACTCAGTCTAGATCAACGTTCTCAACTTGGGATAACTTTGCCCCCAGGGACACTGGCAATGTCTGGGGACATTAGTAATTGTCACAATGAAGTGTGCTACTGGCATTTAGTGGGTCGAGGCCGGGGATGCTGCAAAACATCTTGAAACGCACAGGACGGCCCCACTGAAGATAATGATCTGGCCCCAACTGTCACTAGTGCTAAGGTTGGGAAACTCTGGTGCAGAGAGCCAGTTCTCATTTGGGGAACTTTAAAAAATACTGATGCTGGTGCCACCCCCAGTGATTCTGACTTTAATGCTTGTCCCCCTGCCTGGACAAGAGGATTTTTAAAACCCTTCCAGATGAGTCTAATATACAGCCATATTTGAGAACCACTGGTCTGGAAGATTCTTTGCATGGGTCAGGGCTTAAGGTATCCAGGATTGTCTTGCATTCACTCGTTCACTCATTCCTTCAATCATGCAGCCAGCACCCACTGCTTCTTTCTTCTTGCATAGAGCTAGGAGTCCTGGAGGTGAGCGGGCTGTGGACCTCCCTGCCCCACCAAGGAACTCCAGGTTTCATAAGAGCTCCAGCCTCTTTTAGTCCATCACTTCTCAAACATTTAGTGTGCTTGTGTGGGGTCTTGTTCAAATGCAGATTATGATTTGGCAAGTCTGCAGGGGGCCGGCGTTCTGAATTTCTAACCAGCTCCAGGGGACGCAGATGCTGTTCACTTGAGGACCACTCTGTGTTTCATCCTCATCCAGGAGTCTCAGGAAACCCTGACCCAGAAAATGCCTGCATCCCAGAAAACACATTCCCCTATGGCCTTACAAATAACTGTAACTACCTCTCACAAGTGCTTTATACCCCACCACTGGTGAAGTGCTCAGTAGAGCCTCACAATAGCCAGGAAAGGGCATCCAGGATTATCATACCAATGAGCCCACTTCCCAGATGAGTAAACTGAAGCTGACGATGCACAGCCACCAGCCCAGGGTTTACGTAGCACTAGAGGCAGAACTGACTCCCAATTCAGAGATTGTCCCTTAAAGTCCAGTTGGCTCTCAGCTTCACGAGTGTGCTATCTGTGCAGTCGTCCAGGACTCCTGCGCTCAGAAGGGCCCACATTCAGTTTAGTGCTCTGCTGTCACCGTCTTGAAATTCTTAATGTCTGAATAAGGGGTCCGGAAAATTCTGGAACTGGTCCTGCAATCAGCACATGGATTCTGAGATGAAACCTTTACACAGGCTCAGCAGGAACCTCAGACTGGGGGCTAAGAGCTAAGTCCAACATCTCCCTTTGTTAAGGAGAAGGAAGTATCCAGAGCAATCGTAGTGATTCTTGGGGTACAGGAGACCTTGGATCGAATCCCAAGGCCACCATCTACCAGCCATGGGACGGAAGGCTTATTGTGTATGTAAATTAGCTTGACCTCTTTTTCCTATTTCCTCATTTACAAAAGGAGGGGGTTGAACTAGGCAGGGGGTTCTCCGCCTTGACAGCAATCACTGTGGCAGGGAAGCTGGAAACATGAGTCCCCTAGGGCCTGATCCCAGATGTTCTGATTCAGTTGGTCTGGGGTGGTCTTGAGACGGGGGTTTAAGAGCCCCTGGGAGCATCTAACATGTAGCCAAGGCTGAGAACCACTGAACCTTCTCAACCTCCAGGCTCCAGTACCCCTGGTTCAGATGATTCTGGCAGGAATGTCCGGAACCCTTCTGCATGCTCCCTGCCGGCCCTGAAACCGATTTCCTCCAGACTCTTGTGTCCCATATCCCTACAAGGCTCCTGGCCACCACAGTTTTAGATTTGCTAAGGTATGCTGGGTTCTGTACTCACCGAGGGGACTGGCCTGAGCCACTAGAAATTCGTCCCCAGGCAGGAAATACAGCCCAGTGTTCACACTATGACAACACAAAGCTTATTTTGCTTTGCAAAGTAACTGCTCTCCAGAAGAGCTTTTAAAGAAACAGGCTCTGCCATGTGGACTGGAAAAAATAAAACGGAACAGAAATGCTTGGCAAGCAGAGCATGATCCTATTAGCATAAGATCATGCGTCTACATCGATGACTACAGGGGCATAAATGTTTAGAAGAGAGGTCTGGAAAGGTGGCCACCATGTCCGCTGTAATTATCTTTTTTCCTTTGGGCTTTCAACTGGATTTTTAAATATACATGAGCACCTATTTTTATCATCCGAAAAAAGAAATAGAGCTATTTCCATTCTGAGAAGAGAATATAGGGGTTATCTGCATCTAAGTGGGAGAAAGGGTCACAAAGTTTCCAGGTGATTGATCTTTTTTCTCAAGCTAAATTCTTTAGTCTATTTAGTAGGCTAGAATAATGAAAATAGTGGAAGATGAACAAGAAACATTCAGTAAACCTTGTATAAAAATAGAACACATTCTAAGGAGGCCATTTGCCATCATTTTAAAAACATGTTTTTAGAAAATCCAAGAAGTGAGGTCTTCCCTCCTGCGAGTCTCTGCGGGGGTCTGGAGCTGGTGGAGGAGACTGACCCCAAATCACGGCGCCCTCGGACCGGTTCTGCTCAGTAAGTGGAAAGGATCGGGGCCAGGGCTGGAGGCATTCCCGCCGGCGCAGAGGTCCAGCGGGGCCCGGGCCGAGGAGCAGGGAGGGGAGGTTGCCCCAAGGCCGCAGCGGGGAGGGGGCACCGGTGTCACTTTCTCTGACTCTGATCACAGCCCCCAGCACGGCCGGCCCTTATATAGACACTCAGCTGCCGCTCCCGCTCTGCGGGCCAAGGGCAAGGAAGGAGGTCACGGCTGCGGGCGGCCGGGACTTCTGGCCGGGCGGCAGCGCCGACCCCTGCATGCGCCCTCACCAAGACACGTTCCCCTTGCCCAAGTTCATGCGATCCTCCCCAGCCGGGATGCCTGACCTTCTCTCCCTGCCCCCTCCCCAGCACCTGTTCCCCCTCCTCTGAACAATCACTCCTCTCCTTCCAGCCCTCATCTGCTTCCCCTCCCCCAGCCCCACCATCTCCGGGGCTTCTCTCCTGGCCCTCCCTCACCTCTCTTCCCCGTGCCCGCCCCCGTGTGGGAGAACCCCATGATTCCAGCACCTGCCTGCTCCCCCGAAACAGTCCCTGGGACTGTCCCCCCACGATGCAGGGCTTCCCCTTTCAGACTCCCGGGTTCACCCCAAGCCCACGAGACCAGCCCCCTCCAGCCCCCAGCCCTGGCTCACCTGGCTCATATTTGAGGTAGAGAATGGAGACGATGAAGTAGCTGAGGTCGAAGACGGGGAAGAGCGGGACCCGCGAGAAGCTGAGCGCCAGCTCGCCCAGGCTCAGCGCCGACAGCAGGTCCATGGCGCCCGCCGGGTCCCACCGCAGCCCCCGGCCCGGTGCGTCCGCCGCACGTCGCCCGGAGACTGCGCCCCCGCCGCTGGACCCGCCCCGCCCGCCAGGCGCCGCCCCCAACCCGGCCCCGCGGGAGAGGAGGGGCGGCGGCTGGCCCCGACGGGGATCATGCGGCCGCCCTCTCCAGATCCCGGCGGATCAGAGTCCTGCTCTGTCCCTCAGGCCACCGCGACCCCATTCAGCCCAGCGAGGCGGGGTGCGGAGCCCTGTGGAGTGACAGCTGGACGGGGGGCCTGTCCACTGAGGGGTCCGTCTCGCATGGAGCCCACCCAGGCAGGACGGACAGTCAGGACCCCACACTTGATTAGGAGGCTCGATTAGGACCCGCATCCTCCGTGGAGCGCTTGGATGGGGCCCTTATCTCTCGTGGGGCCCGATCATTGTGAACCCCATTCCCCCGTGCCCCACAGGGTCCACTCGGTCGGGACCTCTGTCCTCGATGGAGCTGTCATGATCCCACTCCTCCGTAAGTCACGACCTCTATACCCCGTGGGGACCCCTGTCCTCCGTGGGACCCCAGCCCCCGTAATGCCCGACTAGTGGGGATCCCCACCTCCGTGGGGCCTAGGAGGACCGCCTTTTGGAGTCCAATCATGGAAGTCCATGCCTGGGAGAGCCCACTGCGTCAGGACCCATTCCCCCGTGCTGCTCAGTGGTTAGCGGGCCCAGTTTCTCCAGAAGCCTCATCCGAGACCCCAGCTGAGGAGAAGTAAAAGCAGCCCCGCTCTCTCGAGAGCCCTCACGCATGCGCGTCACGCTTCCAATGCCGCCCCAGATGGCTCCGCCCCTTAGGTGACGTCACAGCTCGTCCGGCCCTTTCTTCGCCACCCTCTGAGCATCCTCAGCTGGGAGGCTAGGTCTTTGCTAAGGGGGCCTGGCCTGCAGAGGGCGGGAGCTGTCTGCCTTGGCCGTCGACTGGCCCAGCCTTCGCCAGCGCTGCTTCTAGATTGGTTGGCTCGTGCTCTTCTCCCCGCCCACGCCAGGGCTTCCGCTTCCGGTTCTGACTGCAGCTTCGGTCGTAACGATGATCGGGGACGTCCTGCTGTTCGGGTAATTCGGGGGACCAGAGGCTGGGGCGTGAGGGCCCGACGGGGTGGGGGCGGCGCAGCTAACGCATTCTCCCTCCGCAGGACGCTGCTGATGAACGCCGGAGCGGTGCTCAACTTTAAGCTGTGAGTAGGCCGCGTCGCACCGCGGTTCCCCCGGGGACCCGTAGCCCCGCCCTCCGGGCGCGAGCCCGCCCCACGCCCCAGGCCCCGCCCCCAGCCCCAGCCCGTCCTCTGGCCCCGCCTCCATCCTGGACTGTCCTCCTGTGACCTTCCCCTCGTCCAGACTTCAAATCCGGGTGCTCCGTTCCCCCGTGTCCCTCTGCTCGCACGCAGCCCCGGTGAGCCTCAGGCCCACCCCTTAAGAAGCTTTTAGCCCTCCCCGTACCCTCGGCCCCGCACCCGGCACCCGCGGACACCGTGTCGGCGGCTGCAGGCCTAGCTGTGATTGGCGGGGCAGGGGGTGGCCCAGCGAGGGTCGTTGAACCACCCGAGGTCACACAGCAAGTCAGCGGTAGGGCTAGAGCTCCCCTCTGAGCTGGGGGTCAGGGCCAGGGGACTGAGCAGTCTATATGTCCCTTTGAAAGTGGACTCTGTTTGCTTCTTTTTGCAGGAAAAAGAAGGATACGCAGGGCTTTGGGGATGAGTCACGGGAGCCCAGCACAGGTAAGGCCTCCTTTCTGGTCTCTGGAATCGCTCCGTTTCAGAGAGGGCAGTTCTTTGTCACCAGGTCCTTTTGAACTGTGTGTGCGCGTGTTTGTGTGACGGGCTTGAGGGTGTGGCTTCTGCCCACCTGTCTCGGGCTTCTTCCTCCTACCAGACCTCCCCTTGTCCGCGTAGGTCAGCTCTCAGGTCACTTCCCAGAGATATAGTTTTTTTATGTGCGCTGTCATCTGGCAAATGTCTGCCCCTCACACTTGACCTTAAGCTCCAGAGAAGAGGCTGCAGCTAGTTTCAGCTCATCCCTGTGCCCTCCCGATGCCAGCACTCCAGCAGGAATGAATGAATGAATGAATGAATGATTGAGTGAATGAACAGCTTCACCAGGAGCTGTTGTTTTCAGAGTACTGTAGACCTGTCCTCTGTTTTGTAATTAGATGCCAACACTAGCTTTCAAATAAGTCAGGAAATGTCATATAAGAAATTCAGATGTCTGATTTTTCAAGAAAAATCAGAACATTCTACAACTCGGGGTTCAATGACCTTTTGGCACCTGTTGAATGGGGTTGAGAAGCAGGACCCCACTGAAGCAAGGCTTGTGGCCTTTACCTCCTCCCAGCCCCAGCCCTCTCGTCTTTACGTCATCTCACCTGCCTGGTCCCCGGAGGCCCTGGCATGTACACTTTCCTGCTGAGTTTATTCGAGTGACTGTTTGGAATCTAATGGGCCCTGCCCATGACTGTGGTATCCATCCATCCATCCATTCATCGAGCATTTGCTGAGCACCCACTACATGCTGGCCACTGTGCTGGATGCTGGGGACAGAGCAGGGGACAAGACCAAAGTCAGTCCTGCCTTGTGGGCTGTACTACTATGGGGTGGGACAGACTTCCTACACCAGGAAGAAACGGTGAAGGAGGGGGCGTCAGGTGGGGGCGGTGATGGGGTTGCTGCCTGGCTGGGGTGTGTGGAAGGAAGGTGCTCTGGGAGGTGGCGTCGCAGACGAGGTGGTGGGTCCGGTGATCGAGCTTTGTCCAAAGGTGAGGGGAACCCCGAAGAGCAGTGGTTTTGAAAACAGTCCAACAGCTCCCCTTTATTGGAGGCCTGCCTGGTGGTGGCTACCTTGTTAGGTGCTTCTCATGGGTGTTTCATTTCACCTTCATTCCTAAAAGGTAAGGGCGTTTTCACATTTTACAGATGAGAAAACTGAGGCTCAGAGATGTGGCTTAACTTGCTTATGGCCACCTGGCAAGTCAGTGACAGGATCAGGATTGGAACCTGGGTTTTTCTTTCTTTCTTTTTTTTTTTTTTTGAGGAAGACTGGCCCTGAGCTAACATCCATGCCTGTCTTCCTCTTCTTTATATGTGGGACGCTGCCACAGCATGCCTTGATAAGCAGTGTGTAGGTCTGCGCCCAGGATACGAGCTGGCCAACCCCGGGCTCCCGAAGCGGAACACATGAACCTAACAGCTGTGTCACCGGGCCAGGCCCAAGAACCTGGGTCTTTTGACCCCAGAGGTGGCTCTCTCAGTCACTGGACCATCCATCTGTTCATTCATTCATTCGTACATTCATTCAGCAGCTGTGTGTATTGCTTAGCTGCTCTGTGGAAGGCAGCCTGCCAGGCCCTGAGGCTGTGGCCCACATCTGAATAGGAGCTGTGATGGGTGGGAGACTGGGCCTGAGGTGGCTGTGTCCTGATCAGGGGCTCCCTGCAAGGCTCCCTCCAGCCAGGGCCCTCTCCCTGCAGAGAGGGTTCCTTGCCCTCCATCCTCTACCTGGCTGACCCTAATACCATAGTGGCTGCGTTTGTTGAGGGCTCGGTGTGTGCCAGGCACTGTGCCAAGGTCTTCCCAGACCCTCATCAGCCCCGTTTGCATGGGAGGAAACTGGGGAACAGACAAGTCAGACACTGGCCCATGTCACCTCCACGGAAGAGCAGTAAACTCCTGTCTCCGTTTAAGGTCGGAGCTCATGCGCTTCCTCAGAGAGTTGTCTTCTGACCCCTCCCCAACACGCACTAGGTGGGGTCCCCCCAGTGTGTTCTGCCGTGGCCCTCGTCACGTGAATAATCACGTCTGATCACTTCTTTAGTATTTGTCCTTGCTGTGAGCTCTTTAGGGCAGGACACCTGTCTTGTTCCTCCCTATGTCTCCTGCACTTGGCTGCTGCTGGGAACTAGTGGCCTTCAGTTGGCATCTGTTGATGGCAGGAGAGCCCCTTTTCATGATCCTGGGCTCGGAGAAGGGCCTTGCTGAGCAGCGCCTCTCACACATCCTGGAGATGGACCCATCTCTGATATTTGCAGTCTGTCCTGGGCCAACACTTACATAGGCTGTGCCGCATGTGGCTAACTCTGTGGCTTGGACAGTACTGGACATGTCTGAGCCCTGTTCAGCAAGACCACACGCTGACCACACACTTGGATGGCACAGCATCGTTAGGTGGCCATCACGTTGGGTTGTTGGGGACATTTCTCAGCTCGTGCCGGTCTTCCGTCTTTACTGGACAGCTCCAGTCTGCCGATGATACTGTGGGTGGCACCCCTCTACATCACTTAACCCAGGCCTGTCTGTTTCATCCTGGAGGCCTAGCCAGGGAGGCTGAGAGGCTCGAAACCCTGCAGTAAGGTTCTGGAATCTAGGTCTCTGGAGTCTTAACATACCAAATGACCTCTTCTCGGAGCAGTTTCTGTTCCTCGGCATCAGGGGATGAGAGGAAGTCATCACCACAGCAGAACTCCCGTTTTCCTCGTCCGAATCAGTATGCTTTTAGTTGCAAACCGTCAACACCCGGCTCAGAGTAGTCAAAGCAAATGGGAATGTCCAAAGGTAGAGCCGTCTTCAGGCCCACTTGCGTTTAGGGCACAAACCAGCTCTCCAGTGTGTACCCGTCTCCTGCTCTCTTTTTCCTTCTGGGTTGGTTTTATTTATCAGGCTGGCTTGTATCGACAAAGGTGACCCCAGAGTAGAGCTCTGCACGTTTTTCTGTTAAGGACCAGATCGTAAATATTTTAGGCTTTGTGCTGCATGCAGTCTCTGATACAACACTTCAGCTCTGCCACTGCAGCTCGAAAGCAGCCGTGGACGATATGTAGATGATTGAGCACGGCTGTATTCCAGTAAAACTTTATTTCTGATGCTGAAATTTGAATTTATGTAATTTTTGCATCTCACAAAATGTCCTATGTTTTTCTTAACCGTTAAAGAAGTGTAAAAACCGTTCTTAGCTCCTGGGCCGTTCAGAAACAGGTGGCAGGGGCGAGCTTCTGCCCCGGGCTGTGGTTACCTGACCCCTGCCCTGGAGTACTGGGTTTATAACTTCTTAGCCCAGCACAGCTGGCAGAAAGCAACTATCCCAGTTGTTGGGGCAGAACTCCCAGGGCTGACTCTCACTGGGCACACTTGGGTCACGCGCCCCTCAGTGAGCCAGTCAGAGGCTGGGGGCTTGGTGCCCTCATGGGATTGGTCTGGGAGCCATAGCCTGAGTGCTGAGGGTTGGGGAGCCCAAAGGGAAGGCCTGCTGCCACTGGAACCCGAGGCAGAGACAGCGGAAGCACGCTGCAGCTGGGCCAGCAGAAATGGTAGCAGTCCTTATAAAAACACTTTCTGACTTTGCAGGTGACAACATCCGGGAGTTCTTACTGAGCCTCAGATACTTCCGAATCTTCATCGCCCTGTGGAACGTCTTCATGATGTTCTGCATGATCGTGTAAGTCCCCTTCAGTGTCACGGCCTCAGCGTCGTTCTCCGGAGCGATCTACCTGGTGGTCATTCTCTGTATCCTCAGACTACATTTTTGTGTCACGCTTTCTGCTTTCAAAATAAGCACTCTCCAAGCTAGAGAAGAAACTAGGGGCTACAGGGGTTCAACTCTGTCACCACGATCCAGGCTAGAACTCTGGTGGAACACGGCGTTCTCCATGGCCTGGCTGTGTCTGGCCCCTCGGCAGGGGCTGCCAGGGGAGGCCTTGCCCTGAGCTGTGGCCCTGTCGCCCTCACCAGCTCTGCCGCGCTTGGCATCTGCCAAGGTGGAAAATGTGGCTTGATGGCAAGCGTGCCACTGGATCCTGCCCCTGCCCAGCTGGAAGCCAGCAGCAGTGTATTCAGACTTGACTTCTGTTTTTATGCCTCTTTCCATTTTCTAATTAGGCTAAAAAAATCCAGTCGGGTTGATTTTCGTTCCGGTGTCGGGGCCATAATTCCGATGCTGCTGGTAATGAATTATGAGACTCGTAGTAAACAAACTCAGGGAAGAAACAGAAGAAGCTGATGTTCTCTGCGATTCTGGGCTTATCCCTGTGTGCTTCCCCCAAAGAGGATGAAAATGAAAAGTCAGCTGTCCTGAGTAATCGAGGTGCTGAATTTGGGGTTGCCGGGCAGTGCTTGTGCCAGGCCAGGGGCTGTTTGAGCAGATGATTCGAGGACCTAGGAGAGCGAGGAAGGAAGGGTTTCACTGTGTCACGGGATGTTTTAGAGCCCAGAACGAGGCCTGTGGTGTATACCCCGAGAGACCCTTTTTGGGAGCTCGGATGAGGCCTGCCCAGGTACAGAGAGGGCTCACGAAGACATCAGGGAATTCACAGAACAGCATAGGAAGCGTGAGCAGGACTCACAGGAAGGCGAACAGAGTTGGGGGCTCCTCCAGCCTTTATTTCTAGGTTCCCACCTGTCCATTCATTCATTCCTTCACTCACAACTGTTCATTGTGGGCTGTGCTCTGGGGTGACAGCGGAGACCAAGACACCCATCGTCCCTGCCATCAGCGAATGTACAGGATAACACGCACAACAAGGAAAGGAAACAAGCAAATAGGGAAAAATCAATTGTGAGGTGGCTAATGTGAGAGGACTCTCAATTTAGCAGGTGATCAGTGAGGCTTGCTGAGAAGGTGCCATTTAAATCAAGACCTAAAGAACAAGAGGGAGCCTGCCATTGGCAGAGCTGGAGAGAGACAGTAGCGCTGGAAGCAGTATATGCAAAGGTCCTGGGACAGGGGGAAAATCGGAATTTTTTCATCATTCTGTTCTTTTCTGTCCATCAGTTTTGTTATCCTCTCTTGCCCGACTAGCTTTCTTAACTGCTCATCTGCTGGGCTGTGACCAGGTTGGCAGCCTCAGGCTCCATGACGTCCTCGCTCAGCTCCCCAAGGCCAACATAGTCAGTAGCCAGTGTCCTGATTTCATTTCCCGGGAGCAGAGTCTGAGTGACCTAGCCAAGTGTTACCCAGGTCCAGTTGGGTTGGGGGTTCCTGACTCCAGCAAAACCACTTAGCTCCGGGGTTGGCAAACCGCAGCCCATGGGCCATGTCTACCTGCTGCCTGTTTTTGCTTTTGCACTACCTGGTGGCCTGGCCTGCAAAGCCTGAATTATTTACTGTGTGGCTCTTTACAGAAAGAGGGGGCTGACCCCTGACCTAGGCTGGCTCTTTGGGCAGGGGCCATGAGTGAGGGGAGATTCTCTCCAGAGAGGACTCTGTCAGGGAGGCGGTGACTGACTTTCCCAGGATATTAAAAAACTGGAAATTACCTAAATGTCCAAGAACAGAGGAAGTGTCAGGTAACTCGAAGGATGCTTGTGGGACTGACTGTGACGATGCCATCACTGATGGTGTGCTGGAAGGTTCTGTCTACACGGGGAATGTTAGGAAAGAAGGCCATAGGTCACCTGCATGCACATTTTGGCCTCCAGTTGTGATTTGCATGCAGTAAACCTTGAATAAATGCTGAATGAGTGCCTGAAGTCTGTGAGGGAAACACTTCTAGTGAAGGAGTTGGAAGGATGCACTCCAGACTGTCCACGGAGGTGACTGTGCTGCGACTGTTGAAGGAGTTAGTGGGGCAGAGGGATGGTTCACTACTCCTTGCACCCACTTCTGTATTTTTTGAGCTGAGCTACTTTGGAAAATTTTACAAGTCACGAGAAACTTAAAATGTAGGGAGGAATACACCTGAATGTTTACAAACCAAGGGTACTGTGTCTGCAGCTTACTTCAAAACACATCAAGTAAGGGAGATGGATAAATGGATAGATACATGATAAAGCCAAGTGTTCGTTGCAGAAAGTAGGTGGTGTGTATGTGGGTGTTCACTGAACTGTCCTTTTAACTCTTCTCTATGTTGAAATCTTCATACTAAAATATGGGGGGAAAGATAGGGAGAAAAGGAGAGTGTCACACCGTGGAGGATTTATAAGTACAAGGTGGAAGTCGGTCCTCACGGTTCAGTATTTTGTAGTATATTCACAAGGTTGTGAAACCATCATCACAATCTAATTCTAGAACTTTTTCATCACCCCAGAGGGGAACTCCATACCCATTAAGTAGTCACTCCTTGTTCTCCCCTCCCTCAGCCCCTGGCAACCACTGATCTACTTTCTGTGTCTATGGATTTACCTGTTGTGAACGTGTCACATAAATGGAGTCATACACTATGTGGCCTTTTATGTCTGGCTTCTTTCACTTAGCATGGTGTTTCCTAGATTCTTTCATGTAGCGGGTGTCAGTAGTTCATTGCTTTCCGTTGTTAAGGGTATGCCACAGTTTGTTTACCCACTCATCAGTAGATGAATTTTTGGGATGTTTCCATTTTTTGACTATTACAAATGATGCTGATATGAATATTTGGGTACAAGTTTTTGTGCAGACGTATGTCTTCAGTTCTCTCTGGTACGTACCTAGGAGTCAAATTGCTGGGTCATATAGTAACTGTATATTTATCCTTTTGAGGAACTGCCAGACTATTTTCTGAAGTAGCTGCACCAATTTACATTCTCACCAACAGTGTATGACGGTTCCAGTTTCCCCACATCCTTGCCAGTACTTGTTATTGTCAGCCTTTTGATTGTAGCCATCCTAATGGATATGAAGGTTGGAGTTTGCATTTTCCCAATGGTTAATAATGTTGAGCATCTTTTCTTGTGCTTATTGACCATTTGTATATCTTTTTTGGAGAAATGACTATTCAAATTTTTTAAATTGGATTATTACTGCATTGTAAGAGTTCTTTTTATATTCTGGATACCAGTCCATCATCAGATACATGATTTGCAAGTGTTTTCCCCCATTCTGTGGGTTATCTTTTCACTTTCTTTCTTTTTTTTTTTTTAGGAAGATTAGCATTGAGCTAACTACCACCAATCCTCCTCTTTTTGCTGAGGAAGACTGGCTCTGAGCTAACATTCATGCCCATCTTGCTATATTTTATACGTGGGACGCCTACCACAACATGGCTTTTGCCAAGCGGTGCCATGTACGCACCCGGGATCCGAACTGGTGAACCCCGGGCCCCTGAGAAGTGGAATGTGCGCACTTAACCACTATGCCACCAGGCTGGCCCCTTTTCACTTTCTTTTTTTTTTTTTTAAAGATTTTATTTTTCCTTTTTTTCCCCAAAGCCCCCGGCACATAGCTGTGTATTTTTAGTTGTGGGTCCTTCTAGTTGTGGCATGTAGGATGCCATCTCAGTGTGGCTTGATGAGCGGTGCCATGTCCGCGCCCAGGATCCGAACCAGCGAAACCCTGGGCCGCCGAAGCAGAACATGCAAACTTAACCACTCAGCCACAGGGCCAGCCCTGCCTTTTCACTTTCTTGATGGTGTCATTTGAAGTACAAAATTTTTAATTTTGATGAAGTCCAATCTATCTTTTTTCTTTTATCACTTGTGGTTTTTGTTATAGCTAAGAAGTCATTGCTTAACCCAAGGTCACAAAGATTTACGCCTAAATTTTCTTCTAAGAGCTTAGTAGTTTTAATTTTAATAGTCTGTGATTAATTTGAGTTAATTGTGGTATATGGTGTGAGATAGGGATCCAGTGTCATTCTTGTGCGTGTGGTGATCCAGTTGTTCCTGCCCCATTTTTCCAGTGACCTTTTCATTTTGGAGACAGTTCAGGTTGATGAAAATGTTGCAGAGATGGTAGAATCCTCTTCTTTATCTTTGTAACAGCTCTGTGGCTTTCCCTATAGGCCTGGGTCATAACTTAGCTCCCATTCCCAAACGTCATGGACAGTTTTACAGTTTCCACGCCTTTTCTAGTCCAGATTTTCTTTAAGGAACAGAGTTAACTGTAATCATTTCTTTATTTAAAGGTCTTTTTTTATTTATGAAAGTCACCACTGACTTGCAGTAATAAAAAATGGGCTAAAATGTTGCAGATTCATGTAAAGTAGGTACTTTTAAAATGAGTTACTTTTTTGGTTTTTTTTTGAGGAAGATTAGCCCTGAGCTAACATCTGCCGCCAATCCTCCTCTTTTTGCTGAGGAAGACTGGCCCTGAGCTAACATCCGTGCCCATCTTCCTCTATTTTATATGTGCGATGCCTGCCACAGCATGGCTCGACAAGTGGTGCTAGGTCCACACCCAAGATCCTAACCGGCGAACCCTGGGCCACTGAAGCAGAGTGCGCAAACTTAACCGCTGCGCCACCGGGCTGGCCCTTTTTATTTTTTTAAGTGTACGGTTTGTTTGTGTTAAGTATATTCAAATTGTTGTGTAACAGGAGAGTTACTTATAAAGTCACAAAATGATGTAAAATAATCTTAAGAACAGGGAGATAAAATATTTACTACAAGTGTTTTCAGAGCGCCAGCATCCCGTCCTCACGGACATTTCTGCCCTTTGACTTTTCTAGGCTTTTTGGCTCCTGAACCCCAGATACGAAACCAGGAACAGACGTCCAGAAGCTGAGTCTCCTCCCCTGCGTTCCTGACAACTTCAAGAATGTTTTTGCCTGGAAAACCGGTGACCTTCCCAGAAAGCCCAAGCTCGTGGTGGGTGGAAAAAATGTTCGCCAAGATGCTCACGGTTTCCCAGCCGCGTCACTGTTTTCTTTTCAAAGATATTTTCACTCTGGTCTCTGCATTGAAATGCTGCCTACTTGAGGAGTTTCAGGAGGGTTCCTGTAAGGGGCTGTCATAACTCTGGTTCCCCGTAGAGGAAAGAACACGTGTAGATCATTTCGTTGGATTGGAATTCCTCTTCGACCAAGCTTTCACTAGAAACTCGTTTCTGATATTTCTTTCTTTACTTTTAATAACCATCCTTTTTGGTTCAAATTATACAGATTTTTAAAACTCACTTTTGTCCAAGGATCTGAAGCAGAAAGGTTGGCTTTGACGTTTCCTGCAGCCTCTTTATTGCACTGCGTTCATGAATAAGGAGCAAGTTCACTGTTGCTGGGTCTGACAGCAGTGCTGGGTGTGCGTCCATATTCCTTCCCAGTCCCCCTGGCTCTGCTCAGCTACTCTGTGCCCTGCGGTCGTCCCCAGGATTTTGAGGGTGAGGGCTGACTGACTCCCACGCAAGAGAGGTGCAGAGCCGTTGGCAGGGCCGGACGAGGGTGTTGTGAGAAATTTGGCCTTGCCTTCAAGCCCTCTGCTAAAGTAACTGTTGGGGCCATTAATTGTACAGTTTTTAGACTGAGAGTGATTTATGCGGTAATATGAGGACCCAGTTCTGAAACCTTGGGTTTTTGGGTCTGCTTTTCAAGTGGGTGATTTCAAGTTTGAAAAACAATGAGCCTCATTTGAGGAAACACAGCGTTTTGCACAGAAAGCCTCGTTGAAAGAGTCCTGCTTTAATCTCCAAAATGAAACGCTGGT
Organism: Equus asinus; assembly: GCF_041296235.1. Taxonomy (NCBI): domain Eukaryota; kingdom Metazoa; phylum Chordata; class Mammalia; order Perissodactyla; family Equidae; genus Equus; species Equus asinus. Next base: position 53,136,473 of record NC_091799.1, on the reverse strand, counting down.
GGTGGGCGCCTGCTTCCCACAGGTGTTTGATTTGTTTCTGGTGGTTTTTGAAATCCTGATTTGTAGGTAAACCTGGTGGGAGGAAAAAGGAAATACGCAGGCTTTTAGAACGAAATAGCGTTGAAAATAAAGCTCATTTCTAAAAAGGACCTTTTGTTTATACATTTTTTAACCAACAAGTTGACTTTCAACTTGAGTTGTTTCAAATTATGCTGTGGGAAGCACCTAGGATTCATTTTGGAGGCTGTCAGAAAGTCAGAAGAGGGGTGATGTTAGCTGTTCCTTTCTGAATTTTCCCCAGTAAATGTCAGGCAGGAATTGGGCAAATATGGTTGTGACCTGGCTGTTCTTGGAAGGTTTGAAAGAGCCAGTGACAATGGTGGGGTTTTGCTAAACCAGGGTCGAGTCCATTTTTACTGCTTCTCAGCTAACATCATTCTTCTTGATCGCTTCTATAATTTATTCCCTTGTCAAATCCAGACCGTGCATCACCTGGTGGTTTGTAGGTAGCAGGGAACGTACGTAGCTGCTGAATCAAGCTTCACCCTTGCAGATGTGTGTTCTTGTCAGCAAGGACAGGCGTGCCAAGATCTTGGTTGATCACTCGTCATGCCTGCGAATGAAACCTCTCTGCCTTATTCAGACTCACCTGGAGGTTTCAATGAGGCGAGGCGTTTATGGGGAGGAATTGTGCTCAGAGAAGAGAATGCTGTCATTGAGATTTTTTTCTTTTGAGGAAGATTAGCCCTGATCTAACTACTGCCAGTCCTCCTCTTTTTTGCTGAGGAAGCCTGGCTCTGAGCTAACATCCGTGCCCACCTTCCTGTACTTTATATGTGGGATGCCTACCACAGCATGGCGTGCCAAGTGGTGCCGTGTCCGCACCCAGGATCCGAACTGGTGAACCCTGGGCCACCGAGAAGCAGAACGTGAGAACTTAACTGCTGCGCCACCGGGCCGGCCCCGAGATTTTGTTTTAATAGTTGCCTTTTTCTCCAGAGATCTGTTATCTCATTGTCAAGTTCTTATAAGCAGTGTAGCTTTGGGGGTGCGTATCAGAGGCTGCTGTACACTTTTATAGTTAGTGGCCCACTTACGGGACAAATGTGCTGACCCCTCAGGTGGGGGATGACAGAGAAGTTCAAGGTGTCCCTTCGCTCCCAAAGCCACTCAGGTGGAATCACCTGCTTGCCTGGTGGCCTGGATTTTAATAAACACATTTGCAAACACATTTTTCAAATTCGCTGAAAATCAAGCCAGCCATTTCAAGGGATGTGGTTAATAGACCAAAACCCAGTTTCATTTCTCTCCGGAGTGTGGGCAGCGGTCCCCAACGGACCCCATGCGACCCCCACGCAGCAGTGAGACGTGATAATGAGATTGGCTCTCGTCTGAAGTGATGAGATTGGAAAAGCCAGCGAGGCTGTCATTAGCGAGGCATTGTCTTTTCATTTCACCCATTTCATTATCTCCTTCACTACATTGGAGTTTATGAAATATTGGACAAACCTCCTGATCTTTTCCTGTGTTAAAGACAGACGTATGCTGTTTGTGTATAAAGCAAAAGGCATGTGATTTTTTGTAAAAGATGTAAATTCTACTTGCAGATTTGTTTTCACCATTCACTTGATTTTCATTATTAGGCAGAGAAAAGGACTTGGTCCTCTTCAAGACCCTCTCTGGCCCTTGAGAGTTCCTGGAAGTGAGAGTGTGGTAATAGCCAGCATTCCTGGAGGAGAAATCAGGCAAAGGGGTCTGTCGCAAATTGGAAATTCAAAGTCTACGTTTTTCAATAAGAAAACTGCAAGAATTAGTTCAGCATATGGCTTGGTGGCTTTCTTTTTGTTTTGAATTAAACCAGGGGTTGGCAAACTGCAGCCCACATCTGGCCCACAGCCTGTCTTTTCACGGCCCATGAGATAGAATGGCTTTTATGTTTTGAAATAGTTGGAAAAACTCAGGGAGAAAATGAAAGGAAATTCAAGTTTCTTGGAGACCATCTGGCCTGCAAAACTGAATATATTTACTCTATGAACCTTTACAGAAAGGTTGGCTCACCCCTGGGCTAGAGAATTAAACAAAAACCCACACATCTTATGGGAGGGTCCTGTTCATCTCTGTTTTGTTCCCATTATTGTTGTGGCTGTTTGTGCTAAGTGTCGGCCACCAAAGTGTAGACTGTGTGGGGGAAGTTGTAGAACTTAGTTTAGGGGGAATAAAGGTTTGGTACATCTGATTAGAGTTTATTGTGTGAATTAGAGAAAAAAGTGGAAAAGACGGTCCTGGCAGAAAGCAAGATGGAGATCTGGCCCAGACCCCGACTCTGTTGCTTACAGAGTGTGATGTGGGGCAGCTTCTTGGTCTCTGTGCCTCCATGTCCTCTTGCGTGACATGGGGACAATGCGGGAGAGAGCCTTGACATGTGCTGTTACTGCCTGATGTGGGGCAGGCCCTCAGTAAGTGGTGGGGTTTTCATCACTATCATTACATTGATTCAAAGACCTCCTCAGCGGTGTTTGGTGAGGCTTAGATGAGATGGTGTCTTATTCTGTTTGGGCTGCCATAACATGTCACAGACCGGGTGGCACAAACAGAAGACATCTATTTTCTCACAGTTGTGGAGGCTGCAAGTCCAAGATCAAAGTGCTGTCAGGGTTGGTTCCTGGTGAGGGCTCCCTCCTTGGCTTGCAGATGGCCACCTTCTTGCTGTGTCCTCACATGACCTTTCCTCTGTGCGTGGGCATTGCTGGTGTCTCTCTTCTTATAAGGACACCAACCATATTGGATCAGGGCCCCACCCTGATGACCTCATTTAACCTCAATTACCTCCTTAAAGGCCCCATCTCCAAATACAGACACTAGGGGTTAGGGCTTGAATATATGAATTTGGGGGCGACACACTTCAGTCCATAACAGATGGTCAAGAGTCTGGCCTGTGGTAGACATTCTACAGCTGTTAATTCATCTCCTTGGCTAATAGTATATGTCAAGAGATTAAAAACACTCTGTGAGGTCTAGGCCAGCACCCTGAGAACTGCTATGAAGGGTCTTTGCCTCCCGATGTTCCGTAGTAAAGCATTTGTGTGGAAGTGGATGGTGTCTTTGACCAGGCATCTCAGACTTTAATGTCCTCGTGAATCCCCCAGGCGTCTTGGCGAAGTGTGCATTTGACTAAGCAGGCTCAAGGTGGAGCCTAAGATCAGCTCCCAGGGGCTGCCCATGCTGCTGGTCCCTGGACCACACTTTGAGTAGCAAGGGCCTTTGCTGTCCACTGAGTAGCTGCTCACCACATGTGGCTATATGATTTTCCATCTTAAGAAACTAAAACTAAAAACCAGTCCCTCAGTCACAGTAGCTACATTTCAAGTGCGTTCCACTGCAGAAAGCTGTAATTAGGCAGTGCTGCATCTAAGGGAGAGGCTGGTCAGCTTTTTAAATCAAGGACTGTATGAGTCCCTATGGCAGCCGTAACAAATGCCCACACGCTTCATTGCTTAAAACAACCCAGATTTCTTATCTTATCGTTCGGGAGGTCAGAAGTCCAAAATAAGTCTGATGGGGCTGAAACCAGGTGTGGGCAGGGCTGCTTCCTTCCAGAGGTTCTGGGGAGAATCCGTTTCCTTGCCTTTCCAGCTTCTAGACGCTGCCTGCATCCTTGGTTCACAGCCCCATCCTCCATTGTCCACGCCAGCAGTGGCTGCTTGAATCTTTCTCATGATGCCCTCTCTCCAATTCTGAGTTCTTCCCTCTTCCTCATTTAAGGACCAATTTAAGGGTTACATTGAGCTCACCAGGATAAGCCGGGATAGTCTCTCTATCCTAAGGTCAGCTGATTAGCAACTTTACGTCCAAATGCAAGCTTAATTCTCTCTTCCCATGTAGCATAATTTATTTAGTGATTTTAAAATTTATTTATTTATTTATTTTTTAGGAAGATAGCCCTCAGCTAACATCTGCAGCCAATCCTCCTCTTTTGCTGAGGAAGACTGGCCCTGAGCTAACATCCATGCCCATCTTCCTCTTCTTTATATGTGGGAAGCCTACCACAGCATGGTTTGCCAAACGGTGCCGTGTCCGCACCTGGGATCCGAACTGGTGAACCACTTCGCCACCGGGCCGGCCCCTATCACACTTTATTTACAGGTTCCAGGAATTAGGATGGGGACATCTTTGGAGGTGGAGGGGACATTATTCTGCCTACCATAGGGCTAGACAGTAAATATTTTTGGCTTTGTGGACCACACACTCTTCTTTCTCAACGATGCAACTCTGCCCTGTAGTGTGAAGACAGCCAGAGACAATACATAAACGAATGGGCTTGGCTGTGTGATTGCTTTTCCCTTTTTTGTCTTGAACTTTCTTATGGAAAATTGAAAACACATACAAAGGTAGACTAGCGTGGTGCATTCCCACATACCCGTATGTCAGGGGTGGTTTTCTCAAAATGTTTTTTTATATTTTGCTGTACTTGGCTGTCTACACCAAACATCTGTTACTCTTGTAATCAGGAAAGAAAAAAATACACAAAGAAGTAAATGTGAGAGCATTCAGGAAACATGAGGAAAACCAGCCCTGTGTTGAGGTGACAAAGGGAAGAGACCCAGGTGGACCCTGTAGAGGAGCCATCCTTTTCCGCACTCACTTCTGTGCGCCCAGGACGTTGGCAGAGCCCAGGGCGCGCTCAGGGCACGCGGCTTCCTGAATCAGTGGGCTTGCGTCCCTCAGACCCTTTTCAAATACAAGGACATCTGCACACTTAGTTTCCCAAGACAGCTGTCAGAGCTTCCGGGTTTTGGAGTGGTGGGGAAGGAACCGCGGGCCTGGCTGTCAGTCCCTGTCCTCCCTCTCTTTGGGAGAGTCGACCCTCCTCTTTGGGCATCAGTTTCTCTGCCTGTGACAGGGACGGCCTGGGACCAGGTACTCACCAGGACTTGACTCTTGCCCCGTCTCTGTGTAGCCAGCAGTGTTCCTAGGACATACTTTTTGGAGCATGTGCCCCTTCATCAGGCTGCTTTCTGTGTTGGGGCACTACCGCTGCGCCTTTGTTTCTGAGAAGTTCCATTGGCCCGTTCGGGGTCTTTTGTGGCGGTTCCATCTCCTCCACCCTCTTCACTGTCTTCTAGTTGGTTTGGTTTTCAGCACTCGCCCCTGGCACTGTCTGCTCCTTGGGGAAGTGGCTTGTACCTGATGTGGTTCATGTGTTTCCCTGTAAGTCGGGGAACCCTGAGCTCTGGGCCAGAGCCATTGTCCTGTCCAAAATCCAGCCACATGACTTTGCCACCTCACTCCTCTGAGGAGCAAGGACCAAGTCATCTGGTTGCATAGTTAGGTAACCAGTGTGACAGGAGTGGAGACAGCCCACTTAGGGATGGTGAGAAATAAGATGGCCAAGAACATGGGTAGCGCTTGTGTACGCACGTATCAGTTTGTGACATGGGTGGTATGTGATAAGAGGACCTCACTAGGCAAGGGCTTAGGCTAGATGAAGTGGGAGACCACTGAGTTTTTAGAGGAGGGGACGAGAAGATTCAAACCCTGTGTCAGAAGGAGCTGCCTGGAGGAGAAAAGGCCAATCATGGCTAGAAGCTACGGTACATTTAGAGTTTATCCTGCAATTCCTTTACTGAGAAAACAATGATTGTTTATTTTATTTCTGTAGACACTGAAATAAAATGTTGGTCAAAATCATTCACTAGAGGGGCTGGCCCCATGGCAGAGTGGTTGAGTTCACGCGCTCCTCTGCAGGCGGCCCAGTGTTTCGTTAGTTCGAATCCTGGGCGCGGACATGGCACTGCTCATCAGACCACGCTGAGGCAGCGTCCCACATGCCACAACTAGAAGAACCCACAACGAAGAATACACAACTATGTACCGGGGAGCTTTGGGGAGAAAAAGGAAAAAATAAAATCTTTAAAAAAAAAAAAAATCATTCACTAGAGAATTAGAACAGCTACTGATTTTGTTTCTTTGCTTCATGAGAGTAATTGAGAGGACATAAAATTGCGTTAAGCAGAATAATAGCCTCTAATCTAATCTAACGAATGATTAGATCATTCTGATTGAGTGATTAGATTATTTGAACATTTCAATTAGATTGCACATTATTTGAGCAAGTTTTTTCCAAGGTCTTTTTTTTAAAAAGAGAAACAAAACAAGAAGAATAATTTTAGGACTACAAACCAAAGACAGAAAATATCGATTTTACAGTTTTACAAAGTGTGTTATCTGGTTTGTGTTCTGAAGAATTAAATATAAACTAAAAAGATTGATCCAGGCATTCCTATAGCCCTTAGAAAAAGCATGGACAGCAGTGGAATCTGAAGAGAGAGAGATTGATCCTTTATTTCCTTCATGTTTGTGTGTCTCTGTGTGTGAAGATGTGTGTACTGTGTTATTTTGTGTATGATTATTTTTCACCTTGCACATAACTGAATGAAGGTTACCATAAGATAATTTAAAGCTAAAAATAAAAAAGAGCTTCCTGGATGCCTGCATCCAGCAAATTGGAGGAGAGGACAGCCGGCAGGGGAGAGGACTGGCGCAGGGTGTGGTTCAGGAGGGGACAGGAACAGAGGAACCACAGAGCAGAGGTGGGAGTCAGAAGGGTCCAGCCTGGAGTCCCAGCTGCACTGTTGGGGGCTATGTGGCCATGGTCAGGTCTCCTCACTCTTCAACCTCAGCTCCCCGTCTGTCATTAAGGAATATGACAGCAACTATGTCCCAGGTAGCTAGCGCTGTGTAACAAACGACCCCAGGATGAAGTGGCTTAACATGTCCACTGTTTAGTCCCTGTTCTGTGGGCAGGAAAGTGCACGTGGCACAGTGGGGCTGTCTCTGAGCCCTTAGGATGCTTCTGACCCTCATGTCTGGTGCCTCAGCCAGGATGGCCCAGCCAGCTGGGCTCAGGCATGTGGGGCTCAGCATTCTCTGGTGCCAGGTTCCTCGTTCTCTTCCATGGAGGCCCCGGGCTGCTCTCTCTTGTCATGTGGCCCTCCAGCACAGTCGCCGGATTCTGACACGGCAGCTCAGTCCTCCGAGGATGGCAAGGCCAGCACTGCCAAGGCTGCTATCTCCTCTTTTGTTTGTGTAACAGCTTTATTGAAATATAATTCACATACAGTTCACCTCTTTTAAAATGTATGGTTAAATGGTTTTTGGTATATTTACAGAGTTGTGCAACCATCACCACAGTCTAATTCCAGGACATTTTTATGACCCCAAAAGAAACCCTGCACCTGTTAGCGCTCCCACTCACTCCCAGCAACCACCAGTCTACTTTCTGTCTCTGTGGATTTGCCTGTACTGGACTTTTCATACAAATGGAATCATATACTATGTGGCCTTTTGTGTCTGACTTCTTTTACCCAGCATGTTGTTTTCGAGGGTTGTCCACGTTGTAACATGTGCCAGGGCTTCATTCCTTTTTATGACTGAGTACTATTCCGCTGTGTAGATGTGCATTTCATTTATCCATTCACCAGTTGACAGCATTTGGTGTTTGCACCTGTTCAGAATAGTGTTGCTATGGACATCTACCTGTACAAGTATGTGTGGGTGCCTGTTTTTGGTTTTCTTGGTGAGATTGATAGGAGTGGAATTGCTGGATTGTGTGATAGCTCCTGGGCCTTCTTTAAGCTTTAGCCTGGACCAGGCAGAGCATGGCTTCCACTGCATCCTCTAGGCTAAAGTGAGCTGCAGGCCCCTCCAGAGTCGCGGGGAGTGGTCCACATGAGGGCCTGGCTGTCTAAAGGGGTTCATCAGGATCCTCATGTGAAGCCCTCATCGTGAAACCTGACGTGTAGTAGGGACTCAATAAATGTCAATTCCTGTTATTCCCTTAATTACTAAGAATAATGATGCAAAACTGGGGCAGGAGGGAAAACATAAGCTGTTAGCACTTAGCTTCACATCCATCGGTTGGCCTGATAGCAGATCCACCTTCAGGATTTTGGAGATTCTGGGCACATTGAGATTAGCAGTACCCAAGTCACAAGGGGGGAATCTAGAGGCTGCTGGGGGTCAGAACAACCCCAGCACTGAACGAGATGACCAGGAGGCCCCACCTGTTCCTTCTAGGAAATGTGGAACTGCAGGCAAAGGTGTCAGAAGGAAAATCACCTCTCATTCTGCCCGTCAGAGAGAAATACTGTAAATATTTTGGTTTCTTTCCTTCCAGTATTTTCTCTATGCATTATGTGCATAAGTAAATATATTTTAATAAAACTAAAATCAATGGATATAGTTTATATGCTGCATTTTATCATTTAATATTAAATTGGGAGCATTTTCCCATGTTATTCAATACTGGTTTTTAATGGCTAGATCACCTATCTGTCTATATGTATATCCTTTTATGTATTTATTTTTTAAATTTAATCTACAGTAACCTGCAGCTTGATGAATTTATACGTTGCATACACTCATAAGACAAGACCACCACTCAGGTGGAATTACAGAATCCTGTGGTCCCTCTCAGTCTGTAACCTTCCCATTTTCACAAATTGACCCCAGTTTATTTACATACCCCCCTATTACTGGACACATAGGCTGCTTCCAGTCTTTCACCCTTATAAACGATGCTGCCCTGAACTTCCATGTACATACACATTTGTCTGCATCTGATTGCTTCATTCAGATACATTTCTAGAAGTTGTGAAATGCTGGGTTGGGGACATGAACATATGGGAATGCTCTCGGTTGAAATGCCGCCTCCTTGTCAAACATCTTTCCCGATACTCTTGTCCAGGTTGGCCTTTCCCCTCCTTGGTGCTCCTGCTGCACTTTGCTCGGACGGTACAATTATGGTATTGTATTAATGGGCCCTCAGCCTGTTGTCAGTGCTTGGCTTCCAGCTGGATCCTCAGGAGCAAGCTCTGTGCATCTTTGCATCTCCCTACCTGAAGGCATGATAAAAATGGTTTGAGTTCTCTTGTCTATCTCCGATGCCCTTCCTAAAAAAAGTGACATTTCAGGACTATTCAAAACCAATTGAAATTGGTTAGAGTAAACAGGACTTGCTGCATAGCCAAGCAGAACTCTGAAACCCATCTCTAGGTACTTCTGAGATCATTGACATTGTTGATTGAGTTAATACAAGAGAGAATGTTTTTAAAAATTCCCACCAGACTGTTAAACTGAGAGGAAACATTTATTTTTCCTGTTAATCACTGGAACCCTCGCATACTTTATTGGGGTAAAGCCAGTAACTCGCAGGGGTTTGTGTGTCTAAAGGGGCACACGGTTGCTTTTCACTTTAGAAATGAGTCTGCCCTGTGCATTCCTGCTGTCGCTCCTTGCCCCATGTGGTGTTGCTGCTGAAGACTGGTCCTGTGCAGTTGTAGGAGCTGGGCTGCTCATGGCTTCCTTCTGTGATGCCGTTGCTTGTCCAGCTTGGACCACAGCAGTTCGCCAAAGGAGAACCAGCCCCCTCCCTCACTGCCAGGCTGGGCTGAGGGTGCTCTGCACTTGGGCTCCTGAAACTGCCTTCGTGCCACTTCCCATGGCAAGAGCAAGGCATGGACTCAGAGTCATCTCTTCTCTTTGGACACCGCCTTGCTAAGAGGTGAGGCAGCCTTTTCAAGGGCATTCCAAGCACAAAAGATCTTGTCCCCTCAGGATAGTGGGGCTTATGCTCTCTGTACTCAACTTGAGGGATGTATTGCTGGAGAAGAACCATTACATTACAGCAAGAGGTTTTACCTCAAGCTCCACCTGTGCATAAGGGATAGGAGCCATTTCAAGTGTCTCTTCCTCGAAGCAGAAAGTCTGCTAGGTGAACTGCAGTGTCTATTCTGGACCTAAGAGAATCTGCTAACATTTTCAAGACTCCCATTCAGTGGCCAGCTGATTTAATCTTTACAAGTACCCTTTTATATATGTTAAATGTGAAATAAAACCGTATATATCTGTGTGTATGTCTATGTGCATCCGCACGTATATATAGTATTTACTTATTATATTTAATATTTAATTCACTCATTAAATATTTCTTGAGCCCGACTGGGGTGCCAGATCTGTGGCTCTGAGCTGTATACCTGTGTCTGGGTGTATACAGCTGCCAGGTATCTCACGAGACGTTCATTCACTCACTTCACAAATATTTCATAAGCTGTTTTCTGTGTACTTGGGATACTGAGTGGAGTCAGTGCCCTTGCAGATGCCACTGTCATCTTAATGTTTCTTTTTAGTTTAAAAAGAGCAGGTAAGTTGAGTGCTTTCCAAATTTTTCTTAAATAACCCGACTCATGCAAAACACATTGCTTATTTCTATGTAATCCTTGATTAAAAAAATAAGATATTATACATCTGAGTTAGAAATTAAAAAGAGAGGCGGGGCCGGAATATGCTTGGGGGACAGCTTGTTTATTTTGCTTATCTGAAGTAAGATAAAGAATATCTCCAAGTGGCGGGTTTCCAACTTGGACCGTGTATACAAAGCACTTCATTCTAGGAGGGAGAGTAAGTAAATTAAAAAGAAGTATTTTGCCTGTGTTTGTTTTCTCCTACAAGTGTGCTGTAAAACTTTTAACGTGTGCAGAAGCAAGCAACCACAACCACGTGCAGAAACAGCCGTTTTTGCAAATAAAAATGCTTCCCAGAAGCAAGACAAATGCAAGACTAACAGGTGTAGTGTGCATCCAAGGCGCACATGTGGTTCTCATCAGCTGCCTTTCTCCTGTTTTAAATCTAGGTCTTCCTATAACAACGAAAAAAGTGCTTTCTCCCAGGGCTGCGGCTAATAATCCACTCAGCCTGCTTTTCCACCCCTTCTCATAACAGTATTTCTAACAGAGCTTCCAGAGAGAAGAGACAGCAATGAAAGAAGGCAGTAAGGGGGCGGGGGCAGGGACAGCCCTTAGACTTGACATTAACAATTCTGTGATTAACCTGTAACACTGGGTGACCTTGGGTCTCACTTTCCTCCTTTGTGAAATGTTTGATTCAGTTTTCCAGCATTTCCATGCAAAGCAGGGTGGAAGGGTCCTTTAAACCAGTGGTTCTCAACAGAGGGCGATTCTGCCCGCCAGGGGACGTCTGGCAATGACTGGAGACATTTTTGTTTGTCCCTAATGGAGGAGAGGGTGCTACTGGCATCTAGTGGGTATAGACCAGGGATGCTGCTGAACCTCCTACAGTGAATGGGACGGCCCCTACAACAGAGCGGTCAGGCCCGAAACGTCACGGTGCCCAGGTTGAGAAACCCTTGGGGTCAGCTCCTGGGGCTGGCTTCCGGGCTTTTGCAGCCGGGTTGGCGCCTCCTCCGACAGGCGCTACTGCCTCGTCTCTCGGTGATGCCAGCGCGCGAGGCGCTGCAAACCCCAGCCCCACACCTGCGCCCCGCGACGGGGCGGGGACGGGCTGGCCTCGGCGCCCCTCAGATGACCCTTCCGCGCAGTCGCGGCGTGCACGCCTGTGCGCCTCGCCCCCACGAGCGCCGATCGAGGCTGGGAAGAACTCCCGGGCTCGGACAACCTGGCAGCTTCTCCCGCCCGCGTCTCCTGTCATCCCCATCAGTGCGGGGAAGGCTTTTCTGCTCGAGGACGAGTCCTGCCGTCGCCCTCCCCACCCCGCAGCCCAAAAGCGGCCTCCCGTAGCGCCCGGGTTCAAGGACTCGGCGCGCACCGCACGTTTCCGTCGGAAACCTCCGCCCCGCGGCCCTGGCGGGGGCGTGGCCTCCAGGCGGCGGCCGTTGCTCCGCCCAACCGCCTCCCAACGGCTCCCTCGGCAAGGCCGCGGGGTGGGGCGGCGCGGCGGGCGAGTGCGCCTGCGCGCGCATGCGTGGAGGGGAGGGGTGGGCCCGCTCGGGGCCCCGCCCAGGCCCGGCGTCTCTGCCCGCCCCATCTCCCAACCTCCTCAGCGTGGCGCCGACGCTGCGTGCGGCGCGGGTTACCCAGAGTGCTCCGCGCGGGGGCAGCTCACTGGAGTTTGGTTCTCGAGGCGGCGGCAGCAGCGGCGGCGGCTCAGGCGGCTCCTCCTCCTCCTCCGGTGGCGGCGGCGCCCCGGGCCCGAGCCCCGGCTCCGGCTCCCCTTTCCGCCACCCCGCGCGCCCCCTTCCCCCCCGGCGCCGCGGGGAACATGAGGCTCCGCTCCCGGAGGCCGGCGAGTGAGTGACCCCCGTCCCCCGCCTCAGCCCGCCCGCCCGCTGGCCCGGCCGCTCCCCCCCGCCTCGCCCAGGCAATGACAGCGGCTCCGGCGTCTCCGCAGCAGATCAGGGACCGGCTGCTGCAGGCCATCGACCCCCAGAGCAACGTAAGTACCCGCCGCGCGGGCCGGGACGGAGGCCGCGTGGGCCCGGGACCCTCCCCCTCCCCAGTGCCCCTCGTTCTCCGGGCTCCGAGGGACCCGCCCGACACCCACCTCCCCTCGAGGGCCGCTGCCATCCCGGCCGCTCGCCCCCTGGGCCCGTGCCGGGGGAAGGTCGGGTTGCCCGGCGGCGCTCGGTACGTGAGGCCGAGGCTTCCGTGCGGCCTGGGTGGAGGGAGCAGACGGGAGTTGAGGTCGGAGCTTTTCCTCCTCTCCCGCTCCAGTTGTACGACCCTCGCTGCCCCTGACGCTGCTCCCCCGCCTCGCCATTCCCCGAGGACCCGCGACCCCCGGGAAGCCCCTCCTGGCGGGGGGGAGGGGTGGGAGAAAGGCTGTGGAGCAACTGGTGTCCGGGGTATGATTCGGGGAGCCCGTGCCTCCCGTATCTCGGCCTTCTGAGTGATCAGGGAAGCCCTCCTACTCTCTCCACTCTTCTGGAAGCACCTTCTTCGCTTCGGAGGGAAACCCCCCGGCATGCCTTGCCCCTAGCCGAGTGACCTGGGCGCGTGGAGAGTCCCCCTCGGTTCTGCGAGTGGGCATGCCTTTGCCGGATCCCTCTTGGGGTCGCTGCCGACAGCAGATAATCTTGGGGAGGGTGGGATCCTTCTTGTTGCCTTTCTGGGCCCAAGTGTTCATTGCGCCTCTGACCAAGCCAGAGCCCTCCTTTTTAGTAGTGAATTAGGGGTGATTATTTTCTCTTCTGTTCTCCCGTGAGCCCTCCTTTGGCTGTCCCTCCCCCCAACCTGGGGTTCCCAAGCTGGTGGTTTGTGACCTAGATGGTCAGAATTAACCCGTCTCAGACGGCCCTCCACCGAGGCTCCTGTTTGCAGAGGAATCTCTCTTGTCCCCTCTGTGTGTGTAGGGGAAGAAGACTCATCGTGTTCTCATATTTTCTCCAAGGGGTTGTTGGCATTAGGGATCATTTTCCCCTGTGGCAGGAGCAGGTTGAGCAGTAGGAAGATGCAGTGGCATCCAGATATGAAGTGAGCCCCTGATTTGCTGGGAGACCTGGCTGTTGGAATCACTTTTTAATAGGCTGGGGCTGGAAAGAAAAATCATCTTGGGCTTGGCCAGGTAACCGAGGTTGCTCTCACTGTGGGGGCTTTTCCTTTTCTTTTATGTGAACTTTGCGAATTCCTCTTAGCAGTATGCTTTAGCTTGGTATTTTTGGAATAATTCATGTTAGATTGTACAATTTTGGTAGAAACTGAGGAGTTATGACCTTCATAAGGCTCTGATTTCTGTATCATAAGTAATTCTCTTATCCCTGGTCTTTAGGCCCCATTAAGATTGACTTGGTGGTAATCGTCTTTAACAAATGTTGTATACATTTTTCTTAGGACTTTGGGGGTGGAGTAGGCGCAAACTATATAAAACCTTCCAGAATTTTTGCAGTAACTGGTGCCGCTGCAATTCCCAAGACTCAAATATTAGAGGGTAAAACAAGTGACATGAAAAATGTGGCCTTGGTGACTTTTGGATCTTTGTCAAGTCAGAGTATAATTTCTTGAATTCCCTGTGCTTGCTTGCCTTTCAGAGAATCTGAGAGGTGGCTGAGATATTAGCACTGATCCTTAATGCCACCTAGGTAGGAGAGCTTTGGGATCAGGAGACGCTTTGACAGGCGGTCACGATGTTGTAGATTAGGTGGGGCAGTGACCTCAGAGGTTCCGGTGTTGTATAAGGCTCTAATCTAAAGGCTTCCTATGAGTAGAGGAGGAAGAGGGGCTAGCCAGAAGCAGGGGGAGGGAACAAATCTGTTTCATGTATTTTGGCACGTGGTCGTGCAGAAACCTTACATTCACGTAAGCCCATGGTTGTGTTACCTGGGATAGAATTCACATTTCATTTGGCTTCTCTTGCGGACTCCACTGACAGGTGTGCGTGGAGTCCTACTGAAGTAAGTGTAGTGGATGGAATGGGGAAACTGTCTCTTTGCATATGTGTGGTGAGGAAAGTGCCTCTTTTAAACGCTGCCATTGTCAGCAACCAACATGAACATTGTTACAGAGTCGGGCTTGGAGCACACCCCAGTACAGAAACGCAGCCGGGGCAGAATAAGTTGCCGGTGGAGATTGTGCGACCGTATGTCTGCAGTTTCTCACGAATGACCTGGGCTCAGGTGAGAGTGAGGTGGCTCCAAGAAGGCATTGCTGCCACGCAGCTGCTGTTCTCTGCTTTGCCCAGTTATGAACTCTACTTCTGGATAGTTAGTTGACACATATTTAAGATGCTCATGGAAAAAAAAATGGGGACAGTGTTGAAGAGCCAACACTAAAATTAAACCTCTTCTGAGAGAAGCAACAGAGAATTGTGTCGTGTAATGCTTACCTTTATTGGCATGCAATTATGGTTAACAAACTTCGCTTTTGCTTGAAAAATTACTGTCAGGCAGCTGACCTAATATCCGTGAGTATCTGGAAAGTTGGGAGGTAACAAAGTAACGTTTACTGACATCTCCTTGACAAAGGAGTTGTTGAGAGGAAAGTTGTTTCTCTGCTCTAAATTCTAGCCTATGGAGTATTTGAATTTCTACAGCAGCGGGATCTGAGTTATAGCCAACTCAGTAATGAAGTAAATCCTCTGCACTCCTTTTCGAAAAGTGACTAGCAGATTTTCAGAAGATTCTAAGCCTTACTCTTCCCAGCACCCTGTATGTCAGCCCAGGGTGTTGAAAGTCTCTGAAGAGCAGTGTGCGCATTTGTTACCGCTTAATCCTGCTTCATTATGGAGGGAGATGAGGGCTGTGTCTTCTCCTGCCCAGTAATCACTCAGTCCACCCAAGCCCAGTTTCCTTAGCAAGTGATCAGGTTCCCGTTTGTATCGACGCTCATTGTTTCTCCAAGTTTGGCCTTTGTCTTCCTGAGTGGAACACAGGCTTCGTGAGCACTGTTTGCTTCTTGTCTTCTCTGTGCTGGTTCGTCTGACTGAGCCCTGGAATCCTGCTTCTACCTAGGACTGAGGATCTACATTTGAGCCCCTTTTTACCAAAATGCCCTTGTGACGGCTCTGTGCCCTGAGGTTCAGTCATGGAGTAGTCTAGTGCAGAACTCTGGAGAACCGTGAGGGACATGGATGTTCGTCTGGCATCTGAGAAAAGGTCTGATTGAGACAGTGGAGCAGCTGTTGCATCCCCATGACGAGTTGAGTAACGGCACAAGGCAGGCCCTGCTCAAGGCAGGTGAGGGTCCCTGTTTTCAGAGCAAGGAGAGGCCAGAGAAGGCACTGTGGCAAAGAGGGACCTGAATTTGCCCTGGACGTCTGTGTCAATGCCTGCCAGCAGTCAGGCTGTCCAGTAGGAAACCTCAGGAGCTACTTCCTTCCTCACAGTTCTGGAGACATCAGGTGCCAAGGGGAGGTGACCACGGGGCCTCTGCTGGGAGACACACTACAAGAGTAATCTTACTTCTAGGAATTTGAAGGTTAAGACAGTGCTTAGCTTCGCTGGGCTGCAGGTTCCTCATCTGCAAAGTGGAATTGGGGACTGGTGTGTGCGCCCCATAAAGCTCCTTCTAGATACAGGGTTCAGATTCTGAAACAGACAGCATGAGGCTAACGTGAATTGTTCTAGAAGTTTTCTCTTAATGCAAGAAGCACTGCGTGAACTTTCTAGAGTAACACAATTCTGACTAAATTCCACACAGAGATACACACTTTACATGACTTTGTGCAGCACTTTAGCAGTGTCTCCTGCTTCTCTCCAACAGCACTGTGAGGGAGCTGGCGGGAGCAGCCGGTCTCCCCCTTCTGCAGTTGCAGAAGCTGATGGCCTGACAGTGGGTGCTGTTTAGTGAATGTTTCCTGTGGCCAAGAGAGGACAAGATGCTTTTGTTTCTTACTGACTCAATGTGAGGTGACTGCCCCAAAGTTAGGGACTTACTCGAAGTTATTAAGTGACAGTGCTTCCAACTCTAAATGCCACCACACTGCTCTCAAAGGGGGGAGACAGCTTCAGAAGAGGCCCGAGAGTGCTGCGTCCTTGAGCTGGTAAGAGAAGATGTGGGGATCCGCCTTTCTCCCACACAGGTTTGTATGTGATGACACCTCAGGATCGATTTACCTGTGACAGATCTAACAGGCTAACAGTATTAGCCTATCTCGGGGACAGAATCCTGGGCCAGACTGCACTGAGGTGTGGTACCTGCTGACTGACATAGAACTTTTCATGAGTCTTGTGTTCCAGCTTCGTTTCTGCTTCAAGATTCCAGCACTTTCTATGTTAACTTAAAACACCATTGATCCTGCAGAAAAGAGGAGTCTTATAAATGGTAAAATGGAAGAGTGTTGGTTCTGATTCTCTGCAGCATGTTAGAGGATACGAAATCTGAACGCATGGACTCTGCCTGATCATGCTGGTTGCTGAAATTCCCTGACAGTCCCTTCTGTGTGGCCAGGATGAGTGAGGAGAGCAGTGTGGTGCTTAGGGACTTTGGGAAACAGGCAGGTAACAGGTGTCGGGTGTGAAGCAGGTGTAAGTCCTTGTTGTGACTCACTGTCTTCCTCAGAAGAAGGTGGACTTTACATTCTGTCTTCACAGAGGTCTCTGGGTAGTCCTCAGGTGGCTTTAATCAGAGTATATTGTTCTGGCTGGAGGTCACAGAGGCCGTGGACACCTGGGCTCTTGGACCCGAGATGCAGCTGTGTGCGGCAAGACATGCACCTTAAGGGTGCCAAGCTCAGATTAGGTGAAGGAAGGGAGCACTGCTCACCGTGCCGCAGTTTTGGTATGCATGTGAGCGTCTTCTCAGACAGGGCTCCACTTTAAGCAGCACCAAGGCCCTAGCCTGATCTCTGCGTTACTACAGTCCAGTGGATGGGTCTCCCACCCAACTCCCTCGCTGTAAATTACCTTCTGGAAGCTGGGGCCTTTGTCGGTAGAAGTTGTGCTTTTTTTACTCCTGGTGGTAAGCTGTCCTGAGTCCACATGGTCCCTTTGTGGCCCCCTAGCTGGGTGTCAGAATGCGTGACGGAGTTTGGGGCTGAGCAGGTGGCCGCAGAGGCAGTGCCTTTTCAGTCGGGCCTTGTGATTGCCCACGCTCAGAGCCCCCTTCTGAAACTGTTGCTTTGCACTCTCAGAGCACACCTGTACAGCTGAGTGAGTACTGACACAGGGATTCCGTGAACTGGGGAACATTTCCTGCATAAGGAAGACCTACTAACATTCCGCATGCTGGGTTTAAAAGTCCTTTCTGAGGGAATTCCAGGTCTTGGGGAGGTGGTGCACTTACGTCTCAATCACCAGCTGATACTCGCTGTTTATGGAGAAATATGGTGAGAGTGAAAAAAGGTGGCTCAGCAGTTGACTGACTGTTTCTAGCAAGTGCTTATGGTGCTGGGTGCGGCCGGTGCAGACCTGGAGTTGCCCAGCCCCTGCCTCGAGGGGCCTCAGGCAGGTGTGGAGTGTGCACGTGGGTGATCTGGGGTGGGGTGGGGGAACAGGGGTCAGGGTGACAGCTTTTAGGGCCAGACGGAATAGTTCTTCATGTGTTATTCAGAGACAGTTCAGAATTCTTAAGAACGTGAGCTGGCTTTCCAGAATACTTCATCATTTGAGTTTTCAGAACAAAAAGTTTACAGTCAGGTCCAGGAAGTCAGTTCTTGTTGTCTCTGACCTAAGGGAGGGAGAGTTTGGAGGAATAGCTGGCAAATCCTTGGACAGTTTGTCCTCTCAGCAGTGGGTTGGGAAGGGGGCAGGTGTCAGGCTCTGTGAAGGGCCTGGGGGCTAGTTTTAAGTATTTGAAGTGCTGTCATCTCCCTGGGGTTTGGTGTGCTCCGTGTGGCTTTTGGAGGCAAACTTAGGAAGGGGAAGGCAGGCGTTCCTGGGAGGTGGGCCCTGCTGTGCGTGGGGGAGCTCTTGGTTATTGGCAGAGCTGGCTCGAGACAGTCCAAGGCCCCCAAGCCAGGCAGGTGTTCAGACATGCCCGGGCCCTCCTTCTGGACCCCTAGACTCCTGACCTATGAGTTCCTGGAGGTTCTGTGATTGTGTGTGGAGCCCATTAAAAAGGAGAAGGGTCACGTCAGGTCGTGGTTAAAGCCTTCAAAGGCTCCTATGACCAGAACGAAGTTTCCTGTATTCATCCATTGGAGGTGGAAACAGACAGCTGCTGTTTCCTGAGCACTTACTGGGCGCCAGATATGGTGTGGTGCACTTTGCATCCTCGTTGGTTCCCCGAACTCTTCCTGGGGTAGATGTTCCATCTTCATTTCAGAGGAGAGCAGAGATTAAGTGATCTGTCCAGTCTCGCAAAGGGGTCTGTTGGAAGCTCTGGGCCCAAACTCAGTGCTGGCTGGCCCAGAAGCCAGTGGGCCTAACGACAGCAGTCTCCTGCCTCTCACATAAGCAGAGCCCAGCATGAAAGCTGGGCTCCAGTACACCTGAGATTTAACCTCCCAAACACGAAGTCTTTTTAATTTCTATTTCCTTCCAGTTCCTACAACCTTTCCCTTCTTAAAATCTTCTAGCCTAGTGGTTCATAACCTTTTTGCATGTCAGGATCCATTTTTATGATCAGAAACATTCAGGAACTTCCACGTGACAAATGTACTTTTGAGAAAATTGGAGGATTAAAGCTACTCTGAATCTAGTCATGCTTTGGAATGAAGCTGTATCTTGTCATCAAAACAGCGTCTACTGAAATCACCCAACTGACCGTACTTGTATGTGTGTGACACCTAGGATCCAACCCTCTGATCACCACTGTTTGGGGCCTCCTGTTGGCCCTACTGCTCTCGCTTTTTCAGAAAGCTTTCCTTTTTTAATCTAAGACACAGTCTCCCTCAGGCACCGTGCATAACTTAAAAACCCTACATTCCTGCTGATAACAGGTCTTGTTGACCGAGTTTTCCCTGGGATTGTAAGCTCCTTGGTAGCAGAGCATGAGTTGCTCCCCATGTATCTAGAACTTCCACAGCAGGTGGCTGCACAGATGATTGTTGATCTTCCTGTGAGAAGGGCTGATCTTAGGAACTGGCTGTCAGCGCTTACTGAGCAGGTACTAGATGCTAACTCTCTTCAGTACTTCTCGTGCATTCAAAACTCACTTAATCTCTACAGCACCCCAGGGAGGCAGGCACTCGTGCGGAAACTGAGGCTCAGCGGACACATAGCTGCTAGGGATCGTGCTGGGATTGGAACCCACCCCCAGTCCTTACCCACCTGCTGCTGATTTCCATGTCACCCGAGAGAGTGACGTGGGTACCAGGCAGGCACTTCACTCTCCTGCCCGGGTCCAGATCCTTCCACTGGATTCGTCTGTGGGCTGTTTTTATGCAGGACCAGGAGGAAAGTTGTACCTGAAATGCTGTGTGCTTTCTCTTGAACTGGCTGAGGAGAAGGCATGAGGTGTTTGTTCCTTTTTGTTTCTTGGCTGGCATTTTTCACCCCTGACAGAGAAAGGATGGCTCTTGTCTTAGATCCCTGCCTGTCCTTGGTCCCTGGAGACACTGTTCAAATGCCACGTTGGGACCCTTTGGCCTCTTTTGGTCGTGTGACAAACTAGACCCTTCCTGGACACCCCTCTCTTCTGGGTTTCCTTTGTCAGGGCCAGAAAGTGGGTGATGCTTTCTCCAGGCCACATCCTGTGGTGCCTCAGCCTTGTGGCTGCTGTGGAGATCCCAGTCACTCAACTGCTGTGTGCAGAGTAATTTTGTAAGTGGCTGGCCTTGACTCTGTGGCAGGAGGTTTTGTGGTGCAGGCGTCAGCATTCAGGTGAGCTACTGTTGGAGGACTAGGTACGCATGACCATGGCTCACATCAAGAGCCCAGTAGGTGGCCCAGCTGCCCTGCTCCTACCTTCAGCTCCATCCCCCACCCACACCCCGAGTGGTCACACTCGCTCTGGGCAGCTGTCTGACCCACCAAGCTGGTGAGTCTGCACACACTGGAGGCTGGATTCTTCTTGTCCTGAAGATGGCTTATTTTGATATCCTCTCCCTCCCCATTCCACCTTAGCTCTCTTGACCCCTCTTGCTATCAGGTTGCTGGCCCAGCCCTGGTTGGAGTGTGGGGTGGTGGCCACATCCTCTTTCCCTTTAGTGATCCCTAAGGTAGCTCACTTATGGTAGCTTCTTAAGGCCAGCCCTCCTAGAAGTCACTTCCAGTAGACACTTCCCAACTTATTTACTCTCTTGGTGCATCTTGCATCTGTGCTGGGCAAGCAGTTGGCAGGCTGGCTTTTCACTGCCACCTGGGGGAGGGTTGAGTGACACTGATGTGTAGGTGTCTAAAATAGGAGCCGTTTACCCTTTCTGCTGATTGTGTCACTTTGTTTCCTTCGAGTGTTTGGTTAGGTAGTTGCCAGCAGAGCGCCTGTCTTCTCCTTCCTTTGCTAATTCTGTTGGCGGATCTCCTCCAGAGGGTAGGGAGCTCTGTGCTTCTGACAGGAACTTAGACACAAAGGGGCTGATTGGCTCGTGTCGCTTAAAGACGCAGAGGTGGTTCTGTTCTCAGGTGAGGACCTGGCTTTGCTCCTTCTCTCTGTTCTGCCTTTTGTGCTGTTACCTTCACACAGTGGGATGTCTTCCTCCCAGCCCCTGGAGCTTCAGGATTCACCCTCACTGACCATCATCCAGGGGAAGAAAGAGAGGGCGACTGTTTCCCAGAGGCCCCAGCAGACACTTCCTTTGCCTTCTCTTTGATGGAATTAGCAGGCTATGTTTTTTGGTTCCTCCCTAAATCTGGGCGTGGTGTTAGTTCCACCCAGACAGGCCCAGAATAAAGGCCTGTTGCCCCCTGTTCATGGGAGAAGGGGGTAGTGGGGCAGGGAGCCAGCTGGCAGTATTCCCTGGGTGCGTGCTGGTTTAATCACCTCTTTGATGTGAAAGTACCATCCTGTAGTTGGCTTTAGTGCTGGGCCTGGGAGACTTGGGTCCAGATGACAGAATGGGCGTCACTGAAATGTAAGGTCCAGAGTAAGCGATGCGGTGGTTTGGATGGTGTGAGGTCGCAGGACAGGGTTCCGAGTACCCACTCCTCCTGGTTGACCCCATAGACTGATTTGCCTGTAGTCACACTTGGGTACCTTGCTGTTACCTTGCCTTGGCGCAGGTGCTGGGTTGCAGCTTCTGAGCCCATCCTGGGCTGAGGAGCACTTCAGGAGTCCAGGAGAGCCTGTAACAGCACTGCAGCTTCTCCTATCCCCATCATCTCTCCTGTGCTGCAGTAACTCCTTGACCAGGCCCAGGGAGGAGGAAGTTGCATGGTCCAGGAGGCCCAGACCCACCCAGGCCTACTGTAGTCATTGAGGAGGCAGCGCCCATGACCCAGGCAAGAGCAGAGTTCTCCGGATGTCTGTCCTCTTGACAGACAGGCCCTGTAAGGGGACTGGGCAGTCTGGTTGGATCTGATTGTCCTGCCCATTTCCTCTTGTCTGTCCCCTCCCTCTGGTTAACCTGGGTAACCGGAAACTGGGACCTGCGTTTCCGGGCCTGGCTCCTTCCCCTTAAGGTTAACTGAGAGGGGTAGGGTCAGATGATCTTTGTGCTCTTCTCCATTTTTCCCTTCCTGTGTTTCTGGGTGGCTCTCAGCAAGACCTGAAGTTGGTGATGTCTCTTCCCCCTTTGCTGGATGCTGGCAGCCTGGCAGTGACAGAAATGGGCCACATGTTAAATTTTAGGTGCGATCAGGGCAGAAAATGTTTGTGAATGGATATTTCACTTTCACTTCTATTTTAAAGAAGTTTCGCAAGCATTTAAAGTTCTCACTTTGACAAGCCGATGCTGCTCCTGAGTGCAGGAGCCCCGCTCTCACCAAAGGGCAGAAGCTGTACCCTCCAGGTGTTCTGTGAGCTCTCCTGCCTTTGCGTGTACCCTTTCCCCCTCCTCCTGTCCCCTGAGTCAGAGTGCTAATTGGGATGGGAGAACTGAGAGGGAAACTGTATGTTCTGTTTTTTATCTTCAGCACTGTGTATGTGTGTGTGTCTGCCTGTCTTGTGGACAGACTTCTTGCACGTGGTGGAAAACACAACAGCTCTGGGGTGTGACCTCTTGAAGGCTAGGCCATTGAAGACAGGGGATTCCCTCACTTGCTGCCAGTGCGGGAGTTCCTGGAGAAGCACTCTGCTTGGCCTGGGGGTGGGGTGAAGAGGCTGGTAAGAAAACGGCAGTGCTCACAGGAAGTTGGGGAGGAGCTTGCAGAAGCAGAGTCTGCTGTGCAGACGCAAGCAACAGGTGCCCTCCTGTGTGACTGCTGTAGTCCTCCTGTGTGGCAGAATGAAAATGGTGAGGACCCTGTCTGGGGTGGGGATCGAGGCTGTCTTAGGGTTTCCGGTGAACTTGCTTGTCAGCCCCACTTGGAGTTAGGGGAGTGGGCACCGTCCTCACCCTGGGGATGATGCTTCTGTGTTAGGAGTACAGTGGACATGGTTTCCTATCCTCTCGGGTGGTGGGCTCCCCCAAATTGGGAAGTAGGAAGTGGCATCATCTACTTTGTAAGATGAGCCAACCTTGAGCATAAGGATCCACTTGTGTTGGTCACTCCAGGCTGTCTTCCTGGGTCACCATGCTGTCCTTGGTGCCTGCCGCAGGGTGGATAATGAAATGCACCCTGCAGGAATGAATGAGGCCTGAGGCCCAACACTGAGCTGTGCCCGTAGTCCCCCAGGGTCCTCGCACCTTGCTGCATTGGCCTGTCTGTTCTCTCCAGGTCCCCTCTGCAGAGTGCCCCGCCCCCCCCCCCCCCCCCCCCCGCCAGCATTTTGACTCATCCCATCTGCCTTCAAGGCTTTCCCCAGGGGCTTTCACAGCCACAGCTTCAGCAGTGCCTGGACCCTCGCTCTCCAGCTGACTACTGTCCTAGATGTGCGAGCAGCCTGAGCCAAAGCGGATGCACCTTCTTCCCTCCTGCCCTCGGCATGCTATGCTCTATCAGTTGGTGATGCCGTGGGCCACCTCAGAGCCACCCTGGGGTCCCACACCCGTGGCAGCCCCCTTCCTGCCAGTATGATCTCCAGGGAGGACTAGCACAGTTGCTTACCAGCCAGTCTCCTACCTCCTGCTCTCTCCTCCATACTGGCCGCAGAGTGAGTGCTCGGAAACACAAACTGGGGAGTTTCATCCCCTCTGTTGGGGCCATGTGGCTGACTGGATAAAGTCTGAATTCTTTAGGTGGTGTATAGTGGAGAAGACAGTCTTTCTCTGGGTGGAGAATGGGCTTTGTCGTTGGGTACAACTGAGCTGGAATGTTGATTCTGCTCTTCACGATGCAGCCTTAGTTGTCTCAGGAGGATGTACGTACGCTGCTTAGGAAGGCTGTTGAGAATGGGACGTGGCCCTGGGCCTGAAGCATCCTGGGTGCTGACGTGGGTTGTAGCCAACAGTTCTCAGGCTTGGTGGTGGGCAGCGCATCCAGCCCCTCCCTTCCTGCCCCTCCCTGTCTCTGGTCCATTCCCATTCAATGGTTAGTGACTGGGGACTGGCCAATCATGGAACTACATCTTCCCGGCCAGTGATTGGTTCAAGGGTGGGCCTCTGGCCCAATCAGAGCCTGTGACAGTTTTAGCCCTTTGCTAGGGTAGTTGGGGGAGACTTGCATGGGAGAGGGTATGATCACGTTGTTGCTGGGGTCTGCTGCCTGAGGACAGCCTGCCCACGAGTGAGACCAGCCCAGAAGGGTGGGGAGGACTAAGTTACCATGGCCCGGCTGGCCCAAGGTGAGCTCTGCCCTGAACTTTTCAGCTTGGTGAGCCAGTGACTTCTTGATGAAGCCCGTTTGAGATGGCTTTTCTGTCTCTTGCAATCAAAAGTCTAGACTGAATCAGCCAAGTACATTGTGTCCCAGCCTCTGGCTCAGGTGTCCTCTCCCATCTGCTCCAGCCATGCTCAGCTGCTCTCCAGTCAGCTCCTGACCTGCTTGTGCACCCCACCCTAGGTGGGCCTCCTTCCCTCCTTCCTACCTGTCTCTCTGGGCTCCAGGCCCAGGGTCCCTCCCACAGCAAGGCTAGTGCCACCTGTCCCAGGAGCACTGTCTTCTGCCTGTTCCTGATATCCTGGTCTGATTTTTCCCACAGCACCTTTAACCTATGTGGCATGCCTGTGGTCCCCCTGCCACCCTTGGTTCTTTTCTTGCCTGTGCATAGTGAGCCCATTCATTCTGTTAGGGCCAGTAACTAGTTTAAGAACGGATGTGGGTCCATCTCCATCAAGCTACAGGTGAGCACCAGTAGTGCCTGACATGGGAGGATTGAGTTGGGTTTGGGGTAAGAATTCAAGTTTGGTGGGGGCTTGGTGGGGCAGCTGCTCCCTCACAAGTATTAGGGTTGGGTGGCTGATTCCCTGGAGGACATCCCTGCTCCTGCACTGACTGCTTGGCTCTTTCCGGACCTCAGCCCTTCAGGGTCTTCCTGCGGTGCTTGGGTTCTCTTGGAGCCACTGTAGTGTGGTCAGCACTGGGGCACTGAGCCTGTCCCATATATGTCGCTCAGTTCTCGGGAGTCCAGGGATTCTAGAGGCTGGCGACAGGACACAGGGAAGGGGCGGGGTGGGCAGCTATAGGTGTTGCAGCACTTGCTCAGCCCCCATCAGAGACATGGCGAACCCATGCCTCCTCCCTCCCTTGGGCCAGGCCTGGGCCCAGCAGGGGATTCTAAACCCTGAACCCCAGCTGTGCTTTGAGAGCAGCAGCTTCAGGTCCTATTTGGTTACTTCTACTTGGCTGGCCTTGGGGCGAATCACTAAATGTCTCTGAGCCTCAGTTTCTTTATCTGTGACATGGGGCTGTTGATACCATCACTTGGTGGTGTCGTCCTGAGGAGCTGAGCATGTTGGGTGCCTGGTACAGTGCGTGGCTTCTGTTTAGTCCCTGAGATGACCGTGGGGGAGCTGGTACTATCTCTTACAGGTGAGGAAGAGTGAGACTATACAGCTGGGAGGAGCAGAAAGGAGCTTTTAATCCTATCAGTGGGTGATAGATCTGTAGGTGGAGTTCACCCTGGGGGGGATGGATCTCATTCAATCTAGTGATCACCCTACTTAACAGATCAACTGCTCAGTGTCTTTTGGTATCATCTTCATAAGAGTCTTCTCTCCACAGGGCCTTTATCCTTGGGCCTGACAGAAACAGAAGCACAGCCTCAGCTCCTAATGTGTGCTCACTCTGTGCCAGGTATTGTCTCATTTTATAGATGAGACTGAGGCTTAGCAAGGGTAAGTCACGTCACCTGGTCACTGCACAGCTGACCTCAGGGCCTTTGCTTTCATTGTGAGGCGGCATTGCGCCCGCTGCAGAGAGGAGAGGGGTGCGAGAATCCCTGTGGAGCTCTTCCCCTCCTTCCAGAGTTCTGCATGCTGTGGAGGTGGGCTCTACGCATGCTGGTCAGTATGGCGGCCATGAGTCACGTGTGTATAACCAGCACCTAACGTGGCTGGTAAGACCAAGGAACTGACTTTCAAATTTTGATTCAGTTTTAATGCCCACGTGAATCAGACAACACACATTTAGGGCCCGGGATTAGTTGTACTTCGGTGGAGAGCTCAGGCGATAGTGTCTTGTTCCACAGGGGAAGTGAGGGAGGAGCTTGTGCCTGGGCTGGCATGGGGATGCAGAATGGGGCTCCCATCCCTCCCCAGCCAGACAGCGCTGGTTTCTGCAATGTCTCTGGAGCCTCTGAGTCATCTCAGCTCCGTTCATGAGGTCTTGTCTTGTAGAGAAGAAAGCCGCCTCATTTCTGAAGTGTAGGTTGATGAACGTGATTACCAACCAACTAGAAATCCTCTGAGCCCCCCTCCTCCAAAATAAAAAAGAAAGATGGACAGATGGACAGACAGAAAGAAGGAAAGAAAGAAGTCTTTCATATGCAAGGATTTTGGAGTTAGACCTGGGTTCAAATCTCTACAGCTCTGTCTCTGAGGTCTTTATTCTTGGACAAATCACGTCAAATGTTTGCTGTCAATCTGTCAAATTTACGGTGGTCTATAAAGTGAGGACAAGCCCTACCCTACTGAAGGGTAGATAATGCCTGAAGGGAAGCTGCTGGGTACATGATAGTCGCTGAATACATATAGGCCCCCTCCCTACTTTTCCAGGGCTGAAGGCAGGGCAGTTATCCCCCTGGATGAGTTTGTAGATATTTAACTTTGGTTTTCACAGATGCTGTTCTTTCTCAAAGATAGTCTTCCCTTAAAGTATGAGCAGTGAGCAGTTACCAGACAACATTGCATAATTTTACACATTTCTAGAAGCTCCCTGGGGGGAAAGCAGGAAGGAATTGGTTGTAGAACAAAATCTCAGCCTTGTAGAGAGAAAGGCACACTGCTTTGGAAGAGGTGCTGGCTGGGAACTCCCAGTCAGGCTTAAAACCTGCCTGAACCATTCCAGACCCCTCTGCACTGTGGGCAGATGGAGGTGGTCAAAATCCATTTGTGCGCTACTGCCTTTAGGAAGCAGTGTCCTTTCCGAGTAGAGAACAGACTCAGAACTAACAATGACGAGATCTCAGAGACATCGCTGGACAGAGAAAGGTTGCTGTAATTAATGATCAGAAAATACACCTTGTACTGAAACGTGGGAAGAATAGCATTGGCAGGTAGTCAGGACTGGGCATTAAGCCGGCCCGATTGCTATTTTACGCCTCCTAGCCCATCTCCCACACCACTCTGCTGGCAGACTCAGGAGCTGCTTCATACTACACTGTTTTGGAAAGTGCTTATGTAACAAGAGGCATAGCCATGTTCACGTCCTTTGATCTAGTCATTTTACTCTTGGAAATTTATTTACAGATGTATGATGATTTTTAATAACCGTGTTAATAGAAATATTCACATAATAATCATCGTTAATGTCATTAATTAAGTGACATGGGAGAAGCTTAGGAAACACGTGTGTCCATAGAGTTGAGTAGCATAGAGCCGTGAAAAACCAACCTGAAGGCTCTGTAGGAAAATGGACGAGCCTTGCCATGATGAAGAAAGGGAGCATTTTTGTCAACCGAGCACAACCATGAAAGGCACAAAAAC
The DNA here is from genome assembly GCF_041296235.1 of Equus asinus. Classification (NCBI taxonomy): domain Eukaryota; kingdom Metazoa; phylum Chordata; class Mammalia; order Perissodactyla; family Equidae; genus Equus; species Equus asinus. Next base: position 53,109,221 of record NC_091799.1, on the reverse strand, counting down.
TAGAACTTTGGGTAAAATGGGAGGTACTCGTTTGGGGGCAGTAGGAACAGTTTTTGTTTTTCATATTCCCCTTTGTCTTTTCAATTAAACAATAAAAAGATGAAAATAAAAGTAAGCCGTGTTAGCCTGAAGAGCCTCTCAGGAACTGTGGAGAGCACTCAGAGGTGGAGTGGATGGCAGGGCCTCCATGTACTGCACCCAGCGGAGAGGAGAGGTGCTTTCCTCTCATGTGTCTTCGGAAGGTTCAGAGCAGGGTGTGCCTCACTTTGCTCCAGTCAAGTCCACCAGTCCTGTGCTTCATGTTCGCGAAGGACTGGGGTCCAGCCACCTGGACAGAGAAGCCGTGTGTGGACTCACTGGAGCCGTACCTGTGGCTGTGTTCAATTCCTAGAATCACTGCGCCTCCTGCTTTCCTTCCACCTTACTATGTCCAGTCCATCTCTAAGACCTAGCTGCTCTATGGCCAAAGTCTACCTTCTCCGTTCATCCTCTTTCTTCCAGCTCTGAGTCTAAGCCTGGCCGTCTCCCTCTTGGAACACTTACCCTCTCGACCCTTCCAAACCCGTATCACATCACACCACTCTAGAATAGATGTCCCCAGTCCTTATTTTCATGATCCACAGGTGCTATATGCCTTGGACCTTTCTTTCCTTTCTCACATCAACTTATGCTTCCCTCTCCCTCATTCATGACTGTCCAGGCCCCCTCCCGAGATCTGTGACCAACAGACTCCTTCAGGCCTCTCCTGGCCACACATTGTGAAGAGCCCCATCCCCTCCTGCTGTGACACTGCCTCCAGACTCTTTGATGTCTCGGCGCACTTAGGAAATAATGGCATCCAGACAGCACCCTAGGTAACTGGAAGTGGGACTGGAGGGAAAAACACGAGTGTTACATTTCTTGAGTATTATGAGAAAAACAAAGTATAAAATTTTCGGGAACTTATTAAATATTGAACTTGTATTGACTTTCCAAATAACGTTACTGATTTTTATAAAAGGGAGCACTGTGTCCATGGACATAACTTGTTAGGTTGGATTTTTTGCTTGACTTTGATAGTCACTGTGGAGGAATTCTGTTTGCATGTGGAGATGTTAAAATTTAGAACCATTATTTAGTAAACATTCGATAATAATTGTTAAGAGTTGGCATTTAAGGAATTCAGGTTCTTCCCTCTTCTCATTTGTATGCAATGTTGAAATACAATAATGCAAATGAATTTTACTTTCATTCAAACCTTATCGCAAGTACTTTGACATAATGAAGAACTGTAATTTACTCTATGTGGTGTGCCAGCAAATGTTTGACGACTGGCTCTCCAGGAAAGAAAGTGTGCATATACATACATACAAAAGGCTACAGATTTTACTGATGTGAAGAATGGGTAGTATACAGTTTACAAATAATAGTGAAATACACAGCCCTCTTTGTCAGTTCCATGTAGCCAGTTGTATCTCACAGACTGCTTTTATTGATTTTTCCTGAACTTTTGTACCTGTAGTCGACTTATGAGTGTAGATTTGACATGGCTATTGATTGATACTTTTGTTTATGAGTCCAGTGATGTCTTTGCTGAATCAGAAATAGCTTTCAAATATTGGAAGAATATTTCCTCAATTGTTTGTGCTATTCCTAATTTAACAGCTACAGACATGACACACTCTTAAGTTTAATCTGCGTTATTAACATTGTCTCCGTCACTTCTTAAGTCTTAAAACCCAGGGGGTGGCTCACTATTTCTGTAAAGGGCCAGATAGTAAATATTTTTGGCTTTGTGGACCATATGATCTGTCACAACTCTGCCTTTATTTGTAGCACAAAAGCAGCCATAGATAAGATTAAACTAATGATTGTGGCTGTGTTCCAATAAAACTTTATTTACTTGGTTAAGTTTATGTTATGTGAATTTCACTTCAACAAAAAATATATATAATGAAATAAATAAACCGTTTATTTACAAAAACAGGCATTGGGCTGGATATGGCTCACGAGTCTACAGACTCCTGGTCAGGAGCCACCAACCTGATGCTAAATCAAAGCCCTGATCTGTAGTGTTTGCCAGTTTACATGGTATAAATACTTTCACTGTGGCTGATTTCAAACCCCTAGTGTGGTATCACTGAAGATGGAGTTGACAAGAGATGCCTCAGCAGCACACCAGTTTTACCATGTGGCACGACAGTCATGAGTAAACCCCCAAACCGAGATAATAGTAAATGTGGAAAAATAAGTAGGAAGTGAAGAATTTTGAGTTATTTCATCGCCTTTTTTTTCACTGTAACTTCATTTCTATCATTGCATTTTTAACAGTGGCTGTCTTTAACACAGGATTCCTGAAAGTTTCACCGCAGGCTCTCGTGGGCTGGTGTGAGCTTGCTCCAGCACACTCCTGGGTTGAGTCCCCACCCCTAGCCAGCTTGAACCCTGGCTGCAGGGCACAGCAGTCTCAGAAGAGCAGAAGTATTGGTGTGTGTGCAGATGGAGATCTGGGCTGTGGGCCACAGTCTCCTTGTCCAAGATGGCATCAGTGCCTTTGCACCTGGCTGGTAGGACAGTTCTGTTGGTTCGAGTGTCTTGGAGGCCATGCTTGGATCCCCTTGAGGGTTCACGTTGAGCCAGTAGTCCTGGGGGTGGCGGGTAGTGGGGGCAGCACTCTGTTCCAGATCCTTCACTGCCCGATTCTCTCTGGGGCTCTGGCTAACCACCTCTCCTGGCCCCATGGTTGGGAGGAAGGCTTCCTCTAATGTGCCACACTGTTTATTTTTCTCATAACTTTCAGTGTAGTTACCTTGTCCTTTTTGCTTCTCTGTTGCCTACTTTCCCTGACATGATGGTAAATCCCACCAGCTCCCTCTGCTTCCTGACTGCCACCACAGCACGTGCACATTTTTATTTTCCTGGTAAACAGCTGCCAGATGAACTCTCATGTCTGTTCTTTGCTGGCTGCAGTAGTTGGAGTGTGCAGTCTGGATAGGTTTGGGCTCCCATATCCAAGGTTTTCCTAATGTTGGAGACAAGCCTTCCCTCTCAATGTGTGCAGGGTGTCCTCCCCTTTGGAAGTGAACAGCTCCATCTTCATTCTGCTTTCTTCTCCCAGATCACAGAGTCACCATTGCTAACTTCACCACGGGACCATAAAAGTTGCTCTGGGTTTTAGCATGGCTAATACCATATTTGTTTCCACTCCCTCCAGAAAGAAAAGAATGAAATCCACACCCATTGCATCTTGAGGCTGCTTTGCGCTGATGGTGTGGCCTCATGTACCAGTCAGACAGTCTTCATGGAGTCGGGAGTCTCAGTGTTCTCTCTCCTGCTGGCCATGGGGCCCAGCATCGCTGCTTCAGTGAGAGTCGCACTGCTAGATCAGTGAGATGGGACGACTCGCCTAGTGTGCAGACTTGTTTCATTCCTAATTAGACAAAGGTGTCTGTACTTTTGGGAACCCAGACCAAAAGCTGTCCCATAGCTGATCTTGTAGGGAGCAGGGAAATAGCAGGCCCTGAAAGGCCAACCCATTGCAGTCTCCTGACACACCCGCACCCAGGCAGGCCTAGGTGTGTGGCGTCTGAGGGATCCGCTAAGGGCGAGGTGGAGCTGCAGGTTCTCTATGTCAGAGCTCCTGGTAGGCTGGTGATCTGATGCCCATCCCTTTGCAGGGAGGCAGAAGTGAGGAAGTGTGTGTTTGAAGGAAGTGAGGAAGGAAGGAGGAGAGTGGCCCAGCTGAATGACAGATTTGTGGGGAGTTGGATAAGAAGATAATGTGCAAAGGTTCTTTGTTACTAAGAATGCCTTCACCTCTTCCTTTCCAGGGGCTTCCATTGGCAGGAAGAGCCCTTTAGCTCCTTCCTTCCCAGCATTGTGAGATCTGGCACCGGTGCCCTTCTCCCTAGGCATCTCCCACCTGCCTTCCTTCCTCCCCTCTGCTTTCATCACGTGGCATCTCCCTGCCCACCATTCATCTGAGTCTCTTACCTCTTTTCCGTTAGTGCCACCCGGCACCAGCGTGGAGATGCCACTCTTGGCCTCGGCAGTTTGGAGGTGCTTTCTCCTGGCAGGGTATCCTTGTGCCAGCCCCTTCTGCTGCTCTCGCTGTGTAGGGCCAACCTGGCCAGCCCAACCTGCCCTGCAGGAGCTTAGCTCCCTTTGGCTGCAGAGAGGGGCTGGCAAAGGCCAGTGGAGTTTCTTGTGCTCGCGCCCCCTGTCGTGCCCCCCCCAACGCCCCGTGGAGGCAGGCTCCTGGATCTGTCTGTTTTACATCCATTTCTTCTTTTTATTCACCTGCTCATCGTGGCCTGCAACCAACATCTCAGTCTGAGGACCCTAGGGCCCTGTCGAAGTCCTGCCCATGCTGGTGTCTCAAACCCTATGTGGGCCGTGTCATCTTGAACATGAATCTAATTTCTGAGCCTCAGTTTCCAAATCTGTAAAATACCTCGCCCCAGTGCAGCTCTAGGACTCTGTGGAACAGTGTCCTTAGAACAGTGGCACAGCATGTGGCCACAGCATGTGGGAGATGGTGGGATGGTGGTGTGGGGTGTGTCAGGAGGCCTAGCTGTGATTCCATCCCTGTCCCATAGCCAGGGCGATTGTATGTCTTATAAGGCAGACCAGGCCACTTTTAGAGTGAACGAGGCCCTGTTAAAAGTTACCCTGGACACCAGGTGTAAACATCTGGTCCAGCGAACCAGGCTAGGGTCACACCTTCCACACCAAGTGTCTCTACTTGAAAGCTGATGTCCCTGGGTGCAGTCCCCTTAGATCCAGAGCGTCCCCTCTGCAAAACAGACTCCCATGGCCTACAGTCTCCCCAGAGCCTCAGGGCCCGCCCCTGTCTATTCACCTACGTGTGGCTGCACTCCTGGGCCTGCCTTCACTGTGTCCTGTGCCTAAAATGTTACGTTTTCTTTCCTTTTATTCTCACTGAGTTGTCAGTATACAAGAAATAAATACATCCTTCTCCTTTAAAAATTTAAATATTTCAGTTACAGCTAAGGCCCCGTTGACCTCTGTTATCGTTGCAGGTTCTTCTGTCCCTCTGCTGAGAACCACTGTCATGAGTTCAGTCTGGAGTACGTCTCTTTGTGCGTGTAGAGAGACATCCCAGAACACTGTGTAGTTTTTAAATAAATTCTGGCACACAAGTCTGTCATTTTGCAGCCAGCTCATTTCCCTCAGCGTGTCCTGGCTCTCTGTCCTCATTACTTACGAGTCTCATTCATTCCTTTAACTGCAATATAATATTCCATGAGAGGAGCCGTTTCATTATCAGGGAGCTGGCTTCCAGAGTTTTGCTGATAAAATGATGCTTTTTGAATATTTGTGTGCGTGTCTCCACTGAGTCTGCTCAAGTGGGTGTGTCAGGCAGTAAAAGTGTGGAGGGGTGGTTTTCACAGTGGCAGATATGGAGGAGCAACTTGCGTGGGCGCCCCCTGCAGGCAGGAGGGCAGGGCAGGGCAGGCAGCCTCCTCCAGAGTTCTGCTCAGAGCTGGTGCTTGAAGGATGGGCAACTGGAGAGGCAACGCGACGCTCTAACCCTGGCCCCCTCTCAGCACCACCTGGAGCCTCACTTGCCCCGAGACGTTCCCTGAAGCCACAGCACTCCCTGCTTTCTTGAGAGCTGAGGTTAGGTGTGCGAGGGCAATTGCAGGTGGAGCTGGCAGTGGGTCCAGGAGGTCTGCTGGGCTGAGCCTGGAGAGAGAACCTCAGGGACCGGGAGAGTGTGTCTGTCCCTGCAGCCAGTGGTAGGGCCCTGCTCTTCACCAGTGGGCAGACTGCTGAAGTCTCTTGCCCTGGGTCTTCTGTAGCTCCCACCAGATGACACTTTAGCGTTCAGAAAAGCCCTGGAGCATTCAGGATCACGTCTGGTTTAGCAGTAACCCTGAGAGGCGGTGATTGTGATGATGCCCATTGCACAGATCGGGACCCCCAGCTGACGAGCACTTGACCCATGTGCCAGGCAGATTCTCACACAATCCCACTGGGGAGCGATTGCCATCCGTATTTTAGACATTGAAGTGACTCAGGGAGGTGACTTACTCATGACCTTACAGCAGGAGGTTCTGGTTCTGAGCCCAGTCCTTAGCTCCTTTGTCTGCTCTACTCGTTTGCACATGTGGTGCCTGTCAGCCACAGTGCTGTGTGGGCAGGAGCATGGTGACAGGGTGACAGGGTGTAGTGGTTCTCTGCAGAAGAGGAGCAGAGGAGTGCTGCTGGTTGAGGTGGATGGGGCAGGCAAGAGGGGGGCCTTGAGGGCCGCTCGAGGGAGGGCAGTCCAGGCAGAAGGACTGCCTAGGAGCTCAGGCATACTGAGTCGTCTTCTGCAGCACCCCTGGGCTGTATTTCAACCCCCACAAAGGTTGCTGCTGTTGGAGCTGGGGGCGGGCTGGGCAGAGAGGTGTGACATTCAGATGTGGCAGCTGCTGCCCCCGCCCTGGTGGGAGGGGAAGGGAGGGTTGGGGACAGCATCTGGTTCCAGACAGGGTGCTGGGTGTGAGGGAGGGAGACAGTGGAGTGGGCCTCTGCCCACCTCTTGAGTGCTCAGGGTCGCTGTGAGAAAGAGAGAGGTGTCTCTTTCAGTCACATTTCAGTGTCTCTGGGGTCAGGCTGTGTCTCCTACTTGGCACCATTTCTCTGTCTTAGTGATCGATGATAGGCTGAAACCCATCGATGATAGGTTGATCATGGCGTAGGTGAAACCTGGTGATCTACAGGCAGTCCGTGCTCAGAACCTTGCACAGTGAGTGAGCTAGGGGCAAACGTCAAGAGGACAGCCCCACTGCACTCCCTGGCATCAATTGCAGGCCCTCCCCCCTAGCCTGTCCCTGTCCTCAGGCAGGCTTTGCCCCTCCTTGGCTTCACTGACCATCCCACCCTCCCATCGATAGCCTTTCTGTTCCCTGTACCTCTGCATGCATACAGCCCTCTGTTTCTACCAGCACCCTACGGTGGGCTCTACTGCCTGCTGCCCAGAGCCTCTGGGTCCTCCCTGCCTCGGTGTCCCCCATTCATCTCACACCCGTCCGCTTCCCAGGGTTGGTTGGCACCTGCAGATTTGTCTCCCTGCCTCAGCTGTGAATTCTCCACCAGGCAGCTGGAGCTAGCTGTTTAAAACTGCAATCTGACCATGTCACTCCCTGCTCTGAGCACAGCCTGGGACCCCTTATGTGACCTGCCTGTGGCCCCCGCTCACTCTCATCTGGTGTTCTCTGTACTTGCTGTGCTGCTGTGTGCACCCAGCCAGGTGTGTCCTCACCTTCCTGGTCTGGCCTGCAGACTCCTGTGTACTCTTCAGGCCTCCTTGGAGGACCCAGAACACCCTGACCATCCCACGGCCCTGCCTGTCCACACTGTTTGACGTTCCCTAATCACACGTCTGCCTGCCCAACCGGGCCAGGAGCACCTTCAAGGCCATGGTTGTGCTTTATCTGTATTTCTGTGAGCAGCAATGGCGTGTGTGGGAAGAGCCAGTGCTTGAGAACCAGGCCGCCTGGGCCTCAAACCCAGCTGTGTCACGTCACCTCAGGCAGATTAGGTGCCCTTTCTGTGCCTTACCTTCATCCCTGTAAAAAGGGACTGATAGAGCATGACAGGTCAGAGAGAGAATTTGTAGAGCTCCGTGTAAGACTTTCTTAATAAGTAAAGTAGTGCCTAAGTGGTCACACTGAGGCTGTAAAGAACTCAGTTCCTTTTTCCTGTGCATCTTCCAGCAAAGCTCGCGTAATAAGCAAGGCCTGCAGGTTTATCTTTGGGAGTAACAGACTGGGGAGGGAGACCCTAGAGACCTCCTCTCATGCTTGAGATGAGGGCCCACTGAGAGAGGGGCCCTGACAAGGCAGCCTGGGAAGCAAAGAACCTAGGGAGGTGATAAGGGCTTAGAAAGTAGGGCTCAGAGTTTCTAACGGGGCCTTTGGGGTCCGATGGCGTGTGTGTGTGTCTGAGATTCTTGGTTAGACACCCAGATGTGAGGCCCCCTTTGGCGTTCTTGGCAGATGTGCAGTTAGAGAGGCCTGGGATTAGGGGGATTGCTGGGCATAATGGTGAAGAGGAGAGGGCAGGCTCCTGTGACAGGCAGTGGTTAATGCCCTTTGGTAGTGAGACTTCCGTGTAGGGCCCTGAGGTGAGTGCTTTTGCACTCAGTCTGTCTACAGTCCTTAGAGCTCCTGTGGCGCTGTCCCCGGTACTGATGAGGCCCGAGGCTGAGAAGAAAAGTGACTTGTCCTGCCCAAGTTCAGGGTGCTATAGTCAAGCCCCAGTTCCAGCCTGAGGCCGATAGGGGCTGGGAAGCAGTGCCAGGAATGTGTGGAGGTGCTTTGGGCACAGATGGGCAGCAGGGGCTGTGGCCAAGGGAGTCAGATGAGCTTAGGATGCTCCTCGGGGTAATGGGGACTGCAGCCCAACTCGGCCCATGTCACCCCTGCCTTGGGTGCCCCAGCTTCCACAGGGCAAGCTGAGCTCCCAACCCATGTTGCCGGCACAGGTGGCCTCTGCCTGATTCTCTTTCCTCAGCTCACAGCCTTCCTTTGCCTCCCCTCACCTCATGTCTGTGTGGGCCTGCAGTTCTGACGCCCATTCTTCCCTCGTGAGCCCCGTCCTTGCGTGGCCCACTGCCTCTCTGCAGTGCCTTCCCTGGAGTTTGGTGCACTCGCCTGTCTCCACCACTGGGTTGGGGCTCTGTGAGCCAGGGCTTGAGAACTGTCCCCCGACCCAGCACACACATACCCTGCACAGGATCTGGCACATAGTAGGCGCTGAATATGGATCAGAGGAATGCCTGGAGGCCCCATCAGAAGTCCTAGAGGAATGGAAGAGTGAGAAGGTCCCCTGGTCAGGAGCTCAGCAGAGGCAGAAACGCAGCAGTGTCTCAGGGGTTTTTATTGGCCCTCCCCACCTTAATGTGGGGTTTGGAGTCAGACAAAAATAGCATTTAGGGAAGCATGGTCCTGCTCTTCCCTCCAGCTGCTGTTGCAGTCTCCCACATCTGCCTTCTGCAGGGCCCAGAGATACCGCACATCGTATTTACAAGATTTCTTTTTGTGAGATGCATGGCATCTGTTTTGGAGGGTCAGAGACTCAAGCTCATCTGTGGATTGAAGAGGCCACCAGTAAATAAAGCCAAGACTGTGGGCTGCGGCATCTGTATTGCCCGCCATGGAAAAGGGCTTTATGGGTCTGGAGGCGAATATATTTTCTTTTGATAGCTCTGCATTTATTTTAATCGTACTAGAGAAAAATATAACCCCCCCCCAACCCAAGCCCAGATACTGTTGCTTAGGACAGGAGTCAGGTGGGAGAGAATGTAAAGGGAAACATTGAGGTGGCGTTTGGAACCCTGGCCTGCTTGGGGATCTCTCCCTAGACATCTTCCTGCTGCAGGGCCCAGCAGAATGTGGGGCCCTCCAGGAACTGTCTGGGGATGTGTGTCCCTTGTGGGGGGCTCACAAAGTTTGAATGGGACCCAGCATTTGCAATCAGTTGTTTTCCCAGTCAGTGTACTGTACTTTTTATGACTTGTTTGATTTATTGTAGCTGTTAGATTTATATTGAGGAACATTACCCCAGTTTTCAGCTTCTGCTGAACTCAGTTATATCTAATGTGTTTGTCATCTTAGTACATTTTCTCCCTTACCGTTAGTCCTAACATGTATTACAGATGATGGGCACGGCTCAGCAGGCCTGGTGTACCAGTGTTGGAAGTGAGGTCTGCTTCTTTTGTGTTGTAGATGGCCTGGGGGCTGGACCTCTGGGGTGGTAGGGTGGCAGGCTAGGTGTCCAGCTCTGGAGCAGCCTGGGACTGTTGGCCAATGCCACGCAACTTAGTTCAGCAGCCATCAGAGGGTATGTAGAGGATGTTAATTGTTGATGTAACTTCTCAATGGTAACAAGTTTCATGGATTTTATTTGCTGTGTTGGAGAGAGAGAAAAACGGAGTTCTGGACCCTGGGGCAGGGCGTACTGCCAGCAGGTGCTGCTCGGTTAATGAGGACAATGAGATATATGCAGGAGGCAGGCCAAGGCATAACCATCGTGTTGTCCCCAGAACCCATATGGGACCTGGGCCACAGGGCCGGTATGTTCGGACCAGCCTGGGCCTGGGACCTGCCTGGGCTCTGGGAGCTCCAAAGAGGCAGCTTGTAAACAGCCTTAGAAAGTGGTCGTGCAGTGACATGGCAGGAAGGTGGGACCAACAATGGCTGAGAGGCACCAGGCAGCCCACAGAGTCAGGGGCACCACTGTGTGCCGCGACAGGAGAGGGCAGACACAGGGGTGGCATTTGAGTGTGCTTTCTCGAATGGTTTCCAGTGTTGATTTTTGAAAATGAGCTTGTCCTAATGCTTGCCCATGCATGATTATCTTGGTTGGTTGTTTCTCATTTCTGATCTTAAATATTACAGACAACAGTGGGAAGCTGACTTGTTGCCTCCAAAGAAATAGACTGCCAAAATAGGTTTCAAAAAGTGGAAATGTTGGAGAATTTGTTATACAGTAAATCATGTAGCAGCACCAGAGCCCTTAGATATGGGGTCAGACAGGTATGAGTTTATTCTACTTTTCTGAGTCTCTGTCTCCTCATCTGTGGAATGGGAAGAATTAAACTGGCCTTCTAGTCTGTTCTGAATTGAGATTGTGGTCGCCAGCCAGCAGCACTGGGCACTGAGATGGAACAACGGCTGGGGTTGTCATCTCAGGCTGTGGCTCATGTGCTGTATGAAGGTTTTAAAAGTACCTGGAGCTCCTGGAGAAAGAGCTGGGCGCTGCCACCGTATAGGCCATGTCTAGTGGACTCACTCAGGGACTTACACTTCCAGTCCTCATGGTCCTGGGGGTGCATGTTACCTTCTGACATCCTCCACTGAGTGGGCACGAAAGAGCCAGCCTCTTGGTGTATGCTGTACAGGATGCAGACCACGTGGTGGAGTGCCATCCTCTGGTAAAGTTTGAATCTGAAATGCCTAGGGCTGGCCCAGCTCATGGTGAGTTGTTTTCAAGTTTGGGGTTGTGTCACAGTGCAGCATGCAGGGGCCACAGGCCAAGAGGCACGGCAGACAGAAACGAACAGCAGGCTGTGGTGCCCCGTCCAGGGCCTCACTTTGCCCAAGACACCCAGAGAAGTCTCCAGAAACCCCACTCCAGATCCTGTACCCCCATTTGATTTTGGAGAGGTGCAAGAGAGTGATGTGGGAAAGGGACTAGATCTGCTCCTACCACTCTGAGCCTGCTGGCCTGCCCAGATTCCCAGAAACCTCCCCAGCCCTGTGCTGTCGTGTCCCTGCAGGATGTCATAGCCCTTCCCAGGTAGAGTGACAGTTGCGTTGATATGCGTCTGTCTTCCTAGCAGCCTCTGTATTAGAGCCAGGAGGTAGGGGGACCCAATTGTTCTCTCTGTGTGTCTCTGCAAGGAGGTGGCCTTAGTGCCAGACCTGCTCTGGGTCCTCTTTCTTTCCCCTTCTGGCGGTCACATTTGGAGACATGCTGCCATACCCATGCAGAGTTGATGGATAGATGACAAGGACAGGGTAACGGTCCCGACGCCTGTGTACAGTTTTGCCAGATAGGCGGGCCCACCTCTCCGGGACACTTTGCTTTCTTCCTCCCCTTGGCAACGGGATCATTGCATTGTACAAGCTGGGGGTTAAAAATAGTTGAGGCAATACCAAAACCACAAAAGCGTTTGGACCCTTGGAGCAGAGTTTAAGACCTGGGAAGTTATTCCTAACGAAGAAGTGAGAGAAGGCAGTTGTATGTTTGACGATGTTCATTGTAACATTGGTTGCAGTAGGAGAAGCTGGAAGGAAATGGAAATGTCCAGCAGTTGGAGAAGGTCAAGGAAGTTACGATGTATTGATGGACCTTTAGCTGTTAAACATGGTCATTATGAAGATTATGTAGCAACAGGAAAAAGGAAGTGTTCAATGAAAAAAGAAAATAGTATCTATGATGTAGTTTCAACTACATAATTGTCACAGGCTCTGGACAAGGGTGGGAAAGCCACCCAGAGAAACATTGCCATGGCTCAGGCCTGGGGCCGGGGACATGAGGGTCTCAGAGGAGACAGTGCTGCAGAGCTTGGCCTTTGGGGTCAGACTTGAGCCATGATGTTCATCTCTGCCTCCTGGGGCTGGTGGGGTTCGAGGAGAGGACGCACATGTGGCTCAGAAGATGCTCTCAGAGGAAAGGAAGACGAAAGGCTGGTAGAGAAGACTCCAGATATTCCGGGCGAGGAGCACAGGCACCATCAAGCCCCAGGTCCCCCTCAGTGTCCCCAGTTGGCGCCATGTGTGGTCAGACGTGGCCAGACTGCATAAGAGATATGGAGCCATATGCAGGCATACTCAAACAAAGCGCCTGTCACAAGTTGGCTAAGAGGTGGGCCTAGGCCCACCTTATCAGGGGGTTGAAATCGAGGTCCAGTGAAGACACGCCTACAGGGTTAGTGTGGGTGGGTTCATATGTAGGTGTGGGGCCCACAGGAGGTGAGAGAAAGGGGGCCAACTCAGGGTTTGGGCTTGCCTCCTCTGAGGGTGCTGCTGCTCCCAGAGCCCAAACTTTGCAGGAGCAGGGCCAGGGCCAGTTGTCTGTGGACACCCCCAGTGCCTTTGAGATGCAGAAGAAGAGTGCCCGGTGGGCATTGGGGTCCTGAGGCGACGCCTGGGCTTGTGATGCAGTGCAGATTTGGAGCTGCCTCAGCTGGGACTGCCCAGGAAGAGCAGAGGTGGAGTGAGCAAAGGAAAGGATCTGGGGTTGGGGCTTGAGGACCTCCGAGTGGACAAAGATGAGGCTGCAGAGGGGCCTCAGGTGGAAGGAATGGCCCTAAGTCCAAGTAGCTGCTCTGAGAGATGAGGTGTGGCAGGGCTGATGGGTCCTTGGCTTTGGTGACAGTTTGCCCAGGCAGGGGCAATCTGGTGTGGTGACAGGTAGGAGTCCAGTAGAGATCCTTTTTTAATGTTAATGTAGATTTTAGTAAAAACCTGTATCTGCTTTCTCCCTGGTTGTGCTGTCGCATTTTCTGTTGCCCTGGTCAGTTGTGTTTGGTACCACTTCCATGTATGGTGAGGATGATAAGGGGAAAAAGTAGGCTTAAAAAAAAAACGTGTTTGAAAAAACAGGTTTAAAGTGTTGAGGAAGTAATGTTAGCAAATGATACATGGACGGAAATACAGTGGAAAGTGACATCCTCTCTGTTCCCAGTTATCGGTGTGCTTTGCCCATGTGCATTTGCGACAAGGAGCAGCTGCTGCAGTGGTTCTCCTGGAGCTCAACTGGGACCCTGCCTGCCTTGGACATTTGATGATGGGGACCTTGAGTCTCGCTGCAGGGGTCTGGCCACTGACGTTTAGCCATGACATTTAGCTCCTGGCCTTGGGTCAATTTTGCTGCCCCTTCCCCTCCTGTGTGATGCACGTGGCTCAGGGCAAGACAGGAACTGCTGCTGGGGTCCACTCCAGCCCAGCGGGGGCTGCTGTTGGGTGGTCAGCCCCACCCCACCCCCTTGGTTTCCACGTTGCTTTTGTGTCTGACTTTGCAAAGTCTCACTTTCCCTTCTGTCTCCTTACGTAACCCTTTGGAATAATTTCAGGGTAACCAAGAAGGTAAGTTGGAGAAAACATTTGTGGTTGTGGTGACTTCCAGGCCCACTGCATTGAAAATGGAAGATTCTCCCCAAAGCCATTGGGCCCTGCTGAGGAAACATGTTTGCCTGGAGGAGCAACAGAGCCTGGCCACCCCAGCCACAGCCTCTGCCTACCCTTGCTATGGCTGTCCCTCTGCCCTGGCCACCCAGACATGTGCGCTTAACCTTGTCCTTCCTCGGGGTGTGAGAACCATTGAGAGTCACCTCCCTGTCCTGTTACCTTCGAGGGGTGGCCAGTGCAGGTAACAGCTGGAACAGGACAAGGTGTGTCTGCTCTCCAGACACCAGTTAGGTGCTACAGATTTTGATTTGCCGGAGAGGGAGACCTCCAAGATGTTCGTAATATTGGAATATACGTGGTGCCCAGCCACTGAGGCCAGTAAGGTGGGACCTCATCATCTTTTCACCCAGTCCTTCCTTCATTCATCAGTTAGTACATACCAGGTCCCTGCCATGTGCCAGGCACTGTGAGAGGGCCAGGCACTGAGGAGGCAACAGCGAACAAGAGCAAGGCCCCTGCTCTTGAGGAGTGCACTTGCAGCAGCAGGGAGGGACGAGTAAGAGAGCTGGAGTGCAGTGACCCAAGTGGTGAGGCTGGGGAAAGGCAGAGTAGGCGTGGGGCTGCTCCCTTTCCCCTTCCCACCCACCCTCCATAGAAAGGGCTGCTTTCCAGAACTTCTGGCTCATGTGAAGGCTGCAGCTTGGTCTTGCTTTCTGCACAGCCGGGGGAGGGGTGCCAGTGAGATTTGCCATGACTTCCAGGTAGGTTCCTTGGTGCCAGGTTCTTAGATCTGTGAGGGGTCACTGAGGACTGTTGAGGTCCCGCCCCATTTGGGAACTCGTGCTTTTCTCTTTGCAGGCCATAGGCTAGTGGCCCTCCAGGAGGTGGAGTTTGAATAGGTAGGAGTCTGTGGCAGAGGCAGGCCAACACAGGCCAGGCACACGCCGACTTTGATCAAGTCCTGTGGGGCTTTGGCTGGGAGCGTGGGATGTTTGTGTGAGTTTTATTATCAAGGCAATGGTTTGTAAGGTGGTTGGTTGGAACCTGAAAAGTGTCATCTCCCCTTAGAAAACATCACTGATGTTGTTAACTGATCATTGGTCCAGTCCACAGAAGCCACTCGGTCCTTGTTGGAACTGAAGGAGAATTATCTCAGAAACCCTGTCTTTGGGGTTTGGAAGAGGGGAGTCATGTGGGGGTGGGGGAGGCGAGTGAGGCCTGCTGCTGTGGGACGCTGGATTTGAAGGGACATGTCTGCACAGTTTGCTAATGCCCGCTGCGAGAGGCTGCCCAGTGTACAGGGCTGAGAGCTTTGTAGCCTGCGTTTGCCAGGTGCCATTGTCCCTGACAAGGAGCATTGCGGGCTGGTGGCAGCACATCCTCCACCCGCCTGGTCGTTAACTGCCATTCCATCCTATGGTGGTTCTCCTGGACCTTGTCATACCACATCTGGATGGGGCCTTCTCTGAGATTGGCAAAGAATAGGCAGGGTCCCACAGCTGGGCCCAGCTAGCTCTGCAGCCCACTGCTGGCAGGGCAGCATGGTGACCTCTCCGGCCTGCAGATATACAAGCTTGGGCACATCACAGCCCTGTCTGGATAAATTAGGCTTGTCATCAGGATTGGATGAGATCCAGTTTGGAGGCGCCCCGTGCTCTAGAAAGCAGGGTGCAGGTGGTGCTGGCAGTGTTACTGCTGAGGAGTATCTGAGTTGGCTGCGCACGAGATGCCAGGCAGAACCTGCTGCTTTGGGAAGAGCGATTTTGTCCACCATATCTTTGTGTATGAATCTTCTCGAGGGCTTATTCAAATGCAGCTTCTGATCCAGGAGGTCTGCACTGACGCTGGTGCTGCTGAGCCCTGGGTTACAGTTGAGAGCAGTAAGGGTCTGGCTCAGCTGTGGGGCGGGCGGGGGCGGGGGGAAGGGGGGAAGAGTCAGGATTCCAGACAGATTCAGTCACAGGTAGCTTAATTCCCATTGGAGGAAAGCTCGCAGAGCTAGGAGGGAAAATAACCTGTCAGATGCCCCCAGGCTGGATTCATGTCCTCCAGTCGTGGAGGATGGATACAGGGTATCGCTCACACCGACTGTTTGGGGGACAATAGATTGTCAATTGCCTAAGACTTTCTGCAGATGTTTGCGGCCTCTGGCCTTTCCTGTGTGAGCGTGGGTAGCTGGCTCCTTCTCTTGGGTCTCCAGGTGAAGTATGAAAAAACTCCACAGGCTGGCTGATGAGGGTGCATGTCCTTAAGTTCAGCCTCAGTGGCTGGTGAGCCTTTTATTTCACAACCTATAGGGCACTGTTACCCAGCTCCAGCCACAGCACATCTCCTGAGCGCTGGGCCCAACTCTGAGACAGGAGTTGCCTTTTCCAAACCCACAGTTAGGATGCACAGGTGTTTGTAGGGGCACGCAGAATGTCCCAGAAAGAAGAGCTGATGTTTATTGATGCCTGCTGGAGCCCAGTCTGTTATGAGGAATGCATTACACATGGTCTCGCATTGGCTGTTCAGTCCTTGTGATACCCCTGGGACGCCTAGCCATGACAGTCCTCTTCGTTTTACTGAGGGTAGAAGGAACTTTTGACTCCACCCACCACCCCGGGAAGGCTGAACCCAAGTGGAGTCTGATGCCTCCCCTCCAGCAGACAAGGCTTCTTTTTCTTTGTCTACCACCTCTCCTACATTGTCCAGGACTTTGTTGCATCTGTCCTCTGCCTCCATGGTTGGTTTGCAGCTTTATTGAGGTGTAATTGACATAGAGTAAACTGTGCACACTGAAAGTGTACACTTTGGTGTATTTGGACCTGTAAATACATCTGAGGAACCATCACCACAATCACAGTAATAAACATATTTCCAAAAGTTTCCTCTTGCCCTTTTGTAATCTCCCCCCCATCCCCAAGCAACTGCTGATCTGCTTTCTGTCACTGTAGATTAGTTTGCCTTTTCTAGAATTTTGTGGAATCATGCAGTAGGTACTCTTTTTTGTTTTATTTTGGTTTGGGTTCTTTTTTCATTCAGCATATTTATTTTGAGATTCATGCATGTTATGTATATCAGTAGTTCATTCTTTTTTGTTGCTGAGTAGTATTTCATTTTATGGATATACTACAATTCATTTATTCATTCATATGTTGCTGGACTTTTGGGAAGAATCCGCCAAAATGTTTTCCGAGGTGGTTATACCATTTTATACTCCCAGCAGCTGTGTATGAGAGTT
This sequence comes from Equus asinus, assembly GCF_041296235.1. Taxonomy (NCBI): domain Eukaryota; kingdom Metazoa; phylum Chordata; class Mammalia; order Perissodactyla; family Equidae; genus Equus; species Equus asinus. The sequence goes on along the minus strand of NC_091799.1, from coordinate 53,092,370 downwards.
CCACTTGCACCACATCTTGGCCAGCACTTGGTATGGTCAGTCTTTTTCATTTTGGCTATCCTGATAGGTGTGTAGTGGTATCTCACGGTGGTTTTAATTTGCATTTTCCTAATAATGTTGAGCCCATCTTGAACTTCAGGTGTTCATTTGCCATGCATATCTCTTCTTTGGTGAAAGATTTGAATAGCTATTTGAATCATTTGGCCATTTTTTTCCCTTGCATTCCTTGTCTAATTATTGAGTTGAAAGAGATTATTCTAGATACAAGTCCTTTTTTAGATACAGGATTTATATATGTTTTCTCCTAGTCTCTGGCTTGCTTGCCTTTTCATTTTTATAACAGTCATCTTTTGAAGAGCAAAGATTTTCAATTTTGATGAAATCCAATTAATGTTTTCTGTATAGTTTGTACTTTTTGTGTCATATTTTTGAAGTCTTTGCCAAACCCAAGGTCACTAAGATCTTCCCCCTGTATTTTCTTGTAGATGTTTTATGGTTTTAGCTCGTATATTTAGCTTCACGATCTGCTTTGTGTTCATGTTTGTATCTTGTGAGGTAGAGGGCAAGGGATTTTTGTTTTGTTTTGTTGTTGTCTTTTGCATGTCACTGTCCAATTGTGCCAGCACTCTTTGTTGTAGGATGGTTTGTTCCCTGTTGAATTGCCTTAGCACCTTTGTTAAGGGTCAGCTGACCATGTATGTGTGGGACTGCTAAGGGACCCTATTCTGTTCCGTTCATCTATTTGTCTGTCCTTGCCCCAATACCACACTGTCTTGATTATATAACGTCTTAAACTCAGATAATGTGTGTCTTCCGATTTTCTTTTTTCAGTTTGCTGGCTATTCCAGGACCTTTGTGTTTCCATATAAATTTTAGAATCAGCTTGTCGATTTCTCCAAACACTGCTGGAATTTTGATTGGGATTGCATTGAGTCTGTAGGTCAGTTTGGGGGACAAGTTACATCTTAACAATGTTGACTCTTCTAACCCATTAACTTGGTGTCTCTCTCCATTAATTGATGCCTCTTTTAATTTCTCTCAGCCATGTTTTCTACTTTTCAGTGTTGAGCTCTTACATGTCTTTTGTCAAATTTATCCCTCAGTACTTTGTAGTTTTTAGTTGCTGTTGTAAAGGGAATTGGTTTTTTAAATTTGTTTCTGAATGTTTGTTGCTTGCATGTAGAAATACAGTAGAATTTTATATTGAACTTGTATCCTGCAACCTTGCCAAATTCACTTATTTTAGTAGCTTTTGTCTAGATTCTGTCAGATTTTCCATATATTCTGTTGTTTGTGAATAAAGGCAGTTTTACTTCCTCTTTTCCAATCTGAATCTTTTTTTTTTTTTCTGTTTTTCTTGCTCTGTTGCACTGGCTGGACCCTCCTGTACAAAGCTGAATAGAAGTGGTGAGCACACGTCCTTGTCTCGTACCTTTTCTTAGGGGAAAAAGATTTCAGCTATTCACCATCAAGTATGATGTTAGCTTTGGGTAGTGTATTGAAGCACTTTATCAAGCCAAGAAAGTTCTCTTCTATTCCTAGTGTGCTGAGAGTTTTTATCAGGAATGGATGTCCAATTTTGTCAAATCTTTTTTCTACGTCTATTGGAATGATCATAAGACTTTCATTTTTGGCCTCTTAACATGGAAAATTACATTGATTTTTGAATGTTACTGCCTCCCCCACTTCAGTTTCTAGTCTCCCTTTCTTTGCTTTACTTCTTTCCTGGTGTAGGCATGCAGACTTTTCTTATCCTAATCGTTCCATTGCCCGCCCTCAAACCAGCTGTCCGTTTCTGCCTTTGTCACCAGTGTGACTGGCTAATGGCCTCTTGCATGGAGGCAGGTATGGACTGACTGCACAGGATCAGCAGGTCAGGTTAGTAATGAACCTGTGGCCAGGTGTTTAACGGGCACCCTGACTTCCTAGTTGGGAGAGTGGCATAATACCTACTTTGGAGGTCTGTGGTCTGAAAAGAGACCACGGTGTGGTAGGATACAGATGCCCAGGCAGTGGCTGCTGCCTGCCTGCCTCTCTCCAATAACTTTAGAGCTTGCTCCTTCCTGGGGACACTGAGCTACTGAGTGCTCCTTCCCTGGAACCTTCAGAGCCCCTTGTCCTCCCCAGACTGAACCCTGCTTGAGGCAGGAGCATGTGGACACATTTCTCTGTGAGCTGTGAAGCATGGTGCTCCCTGCGGGTCTCACAGGTCGCTGGGGCTCATTTGCAGTGGTTCTTAGACCTTGTTCTGTGGGACCCTCAGAGTCTGTGCCACTGTGGGGGAGTGATAGGCTGACTCACCAACACCTCTTCCTCCTCCTCCACAACCCCAGCAGCTCTGGCGTCTGTTTGTAGGATAGGATTGACTGTAAGATTACTTTTTATTAAATTAGAACATGTATCTAGAAGGGTGCACAAGTCATAAGTTTTACATTTCAGTGAATGTTTGTAAAGTGAACATACCCAAGTCCCCCCCGCCCGGGTCAAGGAATAGAACGTTTCCCCAGAAGCCACTCATGCTCCTTCTGCTAGTCACTTCCCACCCCCAGCTAACTTCTGTGACTTCTGTTACCAGCGAGAAGTCCTGCCTGCTTTCGAGCTTTCAGCCCGTTGCAGAGTGTGTCCTTTTGTACCTGGTTTTTCTCTGGACATTCTTTGGAGATTTACCTTTGCTGTTGTGTGTAGCAGGAGTTCATTCACTGACCTTGACTGGATAGACATGATTTAGTGATCCCTTAGACTGTTGATGGGTATGCGGCTGGTTTTCACGGAGGCTGTTTTAGCTACCCTGAGTGTTCTCCATGCACACATGCTCACGCTTCTCTTCTGTTCTCCGTGTACCCCAGAGTGGAATTGCTGGGTCGATGGGTATGGGTGTCCATCCTTAGGTGATGTTTGACACAGACTCACCTTCCTGTTCTGTGGGTGACAATGTCCTTGGTTCTCTCCATGGTGGCCCCTGTTGCAGGAATGTCTGCTGAGAAAGTCCCTGTGTCCCCTGTCACTCCTCTAGCTCCACACAGAGCCCAGGAGTATGTGGAGGGAGGGGCAGCCTTGGACCTGACCTCTCCCAAGTGTAGTCTGCTGACAGGCTCCATGGTGACCCTCCTTCCGGAGTGCTTACTGTATGCCAGGCACTGTCCTGGGTGTCTCTGTCTGTCTCTTGTCTCCCAGGAGTCTGGGAGGAAGCTTCTGTCATCCTCCCACATTAGTGACTGAGGGCTCAGCTGAGTGGGCTGGGTGGGTAGGCTCAGAGCTGCCCACTGACCTCCAGCTGTACAGTCTTCTCTGGCACTTTGCCCTGGAGCACTTGTTCAGGAGTTCATGCAGCTAACGTGGGCTGAGGCAGTGTCCTGGCTGATGGCTGCTGTGCATGTGGGACAGGCTTACCCCACCCTTACTTACCTTTAGGGCCTGGTGAGTTTGAGGATAAGAGCTCCTCCATGCTTACCCTGAGACTTGCTAAATGACTTCACCAGAGTGGCCGCCACCCGGGTTTGGGTAGTTCCTGTTACTCTTTTCCTGTCTACTCAGCTGAGAACAGACGTGGTGACCCCATGGGGAGTGCCCGGGAAAGTGGGGGCCACCGGGGCGCCCTAGTCATCGTTTGTGGGTGTGGTCACTTTTACCATCATCGCTCAGCAATCTCAGGTTCTGGGGCCACTTCTGGGCTTCAGCCCTTCTAAGAAGGGGCGTGTCCTCTGTTCTCTTCCCTGTAGTCCTTCTCTCGTCCAAAAGGAACCAGTTGGTTGCCACATTCGGGGCTCCTGACACCTTGGCTGAGCCTCAGTGGTAGTGTTTTACCTGTTGCTTCTGTCCTTGCCTCTGGCCATCTCCACCCGTGCCCCAGGACTGGGCCATAATGGGCCCTTCCCCCATCTGCCTAGGTGCTCAGAAAGCATTTGGTGACTTGTTGAGGGGCATTCTGGAGTGTCTGTGGTTCCTGGATCCTGCAGCAGCCCCGGTGGGCCGACTAGTAGCCTCCAGGCGCCACGCTGGGCACTGTGCTGCCTGAAGGGATCTCACACACCACAGAGCAGTGGGGCCCACCTGGCTTGGCTCCTGCGGACACAGAGGCTCCCAGGATGGCGGTCAGTGCACTATTTGGGATCTACAGACATGACCTTACCGTTTTCCCAACATTCTACTTGGGCTCCCAGCCTCACAGAGGAGGAGCTGGTGGTAGGTCTTGCTGACGTCCAAGTTGGGCCAGCGTTGGAGGCCAGGTCCAGCCCACTGCGTCTTTGAGCCACTCCTCCCTCTGGCCCTTGTCTGCCCAGCCCCACCTCTGGGCCTTTTCAGTTGGCAGCGCAGGAGCACACTCCTGTTACTTTGCTAGTTACTTAGCAGTCTCTCAGAGGTTGGCCCCTATCAGTTCCTGAAAAGCCGGCTTGTTCCCATTTTGGACCACCCATATTCTGCATGCATTTGGGACAGTACTGTGTGTGCCCCTCCTGTGGGGTTGGGTCTTTCTCTCTTGCCCAGTGGTATTCTTATTGGCTGTTCCTATGAGAGCGAGGCTGGGAGGGAGTAATTGCCACCGGCGTGCTGTGCTGTCTGTCATCAGATGCACTGCCAGCTGGCCCCTTCTGTGAGCATGTATGGCAGGAGTAAAAAGCTCTGCCAGGCTTTCTGATTTTCCAGTTGTATCAATTGGAATGAACCAATTCACAGGTGACATGTTGAGAGCTCTTGTGCTCTCAAAAAGGGCCAGATTACAACAAGAATTGCACGGCCTGTGGACTGATCCAGAGGTCAGGAGAGTTTAAGTTCGTAGTTTAGTTGGGAAGAGCTGCTGAGACTAAAGTGGGAAGGAGAGAGAGAGTTTGGGGGTGCTGGCTGTGGGGAGGAGCACTGCCTGCCCTCCCTGCTTCTTGTTTGCAAGCCTCTCTCGCAGAGGTCCACTGGTGGCAGCCACGCGTGCTCATGTGCTGATGGGGAGCTCCAGTCGCTGCCATGGGCCCTGGGCTTCCTCCTGCTGGGCTGCTGGTGGGCTGCAGGCCGTGCTCTGCCTGCTCCTGGACCCAGGCTGGAGTTTCCGTTGCATGCTCTGGCGGCTGTGAGTGCACTACAGTTAAGGCCACTCAGATGGTGGCCACGCTCCAGCTGTGGGCGCTCCTGGGAACAGATGGGCCCCACTGGTGAGGAAGTGCTTTTGTGCTTTTGCTAAGTGATGGGCTTAGCAGTGGTAGCTGGGACACAGCATCTCCTGCCCCTGTGTCATTCTTCCTCCGAGAAGCAGTGAATGAGACAAGGAATGGGGTCCAGGCAGAGGAAGCCTCCTTCACCAGGCAGAGCACGAAATGCCGCATGGCATCCACCCACGGGAGGTTCCCCTTGTTTCCTTCCGTCTGTTGTGGGACCAGGCAAGGCAGTGTAGGGCTGGGAGGCTGCACCTTCCAGAGCCAAGAGGAAGGATTGAGCTGCACTGACTGCTGCTGCTTGCTTAGGGAGACAGGGTGGGAAATGGGCTGGGTTCTGCCAGGCTCTCTGGGGAACGCAGGCACCACCTCGTGCACTGACTTGTGGCAAAGGCAGTTTGAGTCACAGAGCGGCACCCGCCTAGGAACAGGTATGAAGTTCGTCAGAAACAGGAAGACTTGCTATGGCTGAAAATGGTGTGGCTGGGATGAAATCACAGACAGGCATGCGCCCAGCAAAGCCCTGTTTCACACACCCGCACGCGGACACAACCTGCTGTGTGGCTGGCGGGGCATGGTGACTCAGCCGGGGTTGGCATTAGAATGCTCAGCACATTGAAAGTCTCGTAGACTGCTTGCTTCTGGGTGCCATCTGTGGTGTGTTTTTGTTTGGAAAGATAGCTTGCTTGCTAGTGAACACTTGTGAAGTCTTTTGAGCACTTATAAAGTCTTTTTAGCTAAGTACTTTTTGTAAATTCTGATCTAGACCATTCTGCATTAAAAAAAGAAAAAAGACAACTTCGACATCATTGGTTTTTACAGTGAACTAGTTCTTATGGGCGCTTTTCTGCTTTGAGCCCACTGAATGAGTTGATATGGGCTGCGCCACACGTATGTGGGGCCACAGGGTGGTCGGGGGCTGGCCAGACAGTGAGCAGGGTGAGCCTACCCTTGGTGTGCGCTGTTCCCAGGGCCTGGCGGGGAGTGGGCTCCAGTGCCGTTGTCATTTACCAAGTAGCCTGCAGCTCAGGGTCAGCCTTGGGAGTGGGTCTGTGGGTCTGTGGGTCTCTCTGGCTCTAGGGTCCCTCAAGGGGGAGGCACAGGCACTGCTGAGACCATTGAAGGTGCTGCCGGGCACAACGCTGCTGCCCTTGTCTGGCTTCAAGGAACTCTTTGTAAGCTGTGCGTTTCCCTGCTGTGGCAGTTCAGAGAGAATGTGTGGGCAGGATGCCAGCGCCACAGCCTGGTTATGTCTGGGTGCCCTCCCTCACCTTCACCGAGTAGAGCACTGCCTGGGCTGTGTGTAGTGAGCAGAGCCGGGGCCAGGCTAGCATACAGCCATGTTCTGCCACCTTCACACCTGCATGGCGAGCCCTGGACCTCCATTCCCTTCTCAAATCCTCAGTTTACTTATCTGTGAAGTAGGATTCCAAGGATGAAAAGCTAGAGAGCTTGGCCCGTGGAGGACCCCAACAACAGGTGGTCCTGTGAGAGTCGGGCTGGGGTGGGCCTGCCCTGCCTCGATGCCCTTAGGTCCCACCAGTGCTGCACCTTGGGAAGTGAAGAGTTTCTTCTTTGACACACAGTTGCACGTGGCCAGCTTAATTCCCAAGAGATTAGGGATTTCGGGTGCAGTGGGAACCCTTGATGCATGGAGAAAAGGGAGCAGGGAGCAAGGGGCTTCGCAGACTCTGAAGCTGGTGTCTCAGTTCCTTGTTTCACATCGGGGCTGGAAATCCCCCACGGGGCAGTAATTACTCAGGTCCTGGGGTTTACCTACGTATCCCCTGAAACAGGGCCAGCATGAGGCTGGTCATTGGCAAGTCGCCCCACTGCACAGGCTGGCTCCACCTCTGTACAGGGATCCAGAGCTGGACCAACGATCCGATTCACAGAGCAGCTTTCAGATGTGTGATGAGAGCCAGTAACAACATTTTTTTTCCAACAGTTTGGTTTTAAAGATGATTCCACATGCTCTGTTTTAGGCAGTCTTTCTGAAGACAGTCTGGTCTCTTGGACTCTGGAGAAGCCAGTGGTGTGACTGTGTGTCAGAAGGCAGGCCACATGGGCAGCGTGGCTGGCTGGCCTTCAGGAGCAGCCTGGGAAGAAGCCCTGAGCAGCCAGGTCCTGCATCTCAGCTGTGGTTGCAGGATCATGGATGTGCAAGTGTCTGGCATGAGCTGGGACACTGTGCTGACCAGAGGTGGGCAGGCTATGGAGCACTGTCTGTCCCTTCCCTGGGTTACTGTTGGTTCTTTACCGTGTTTCTGCCCTCCCCGGACAGGGTGCCCTGGCCTGTGCGGTCCCCATGAGATGCCCCCAGACACATGTGTGAGTGCACACGTGATGGCGTCTGCAGACAGGTGAGGGCTTTGTGTGGCTTGTGGCCTATCTTCAGGTGACAAGCTTGGGACCCCTGTTGCCGACTCCTCCCTCCCTGGCCTCAGTGCCTTGGGAACCCAACCACTGAGCCTGTCCTCTCCGTGGCTGTGGCCCTCTGGAGAACGCCTTGGGAAGCTGTTGGGCCTGTGTTTGTGTGAGCGTCCTCCCTATCTGAGGGCGGAGGAGGTCCAGCCTGTCCTGGACGAAGGAGCTGTTGAATGCGCGAGGCCTGGCGCCACCTCTCTGGCCTCTAGCAGGGAAATCTGGACCCCTCTCCACTTGAGAAGTATGGGCTGGTTTTGTACCGGCTCTGTTGAGCAGCAGCTCAGCAGCCTGCGCCAGGCTTGGTGAGGAGCTCCGAGGGTCACACCAGATGGGGATGTGCCCTGTGGTTTGGATCTGAGGTTGAGGGTGCTCGAGACAGGCTCACTGCTGAGGGAGACACAGGCGCCAGCCAGATGGTGCAGCACAGGTCGCGCGGTGAGGAACCAGGAAACAGTTGGTGCTCCTTCCACCTCCACATGGCTGCCGGCGCCGTCCAGGCCCGTGACTCTCCCAGCCCAGTGTTTGCATACGGGGGTCTTTCATAACCATTCGGATGGGTGGGAAATTTCAAACATAAATGTGAGAGGCTGATGTTACCCCTCAGGAGATACCAGCTTACAGTGAGCAACAGTGTTTCATTTGTCCCCTCCCGCCACCCACCTGAGGAGATTATTTTGTAGCAAGTCCCAGATCCCATCATTTTGTCAGTAAATACTCTAAAACATGTCATTAAAAGATGAGGATGAGTGGTGTACCTTTAATGGTTCCCACGGCACTTGGCCTGCTGCGGAGTTTTGCACTGGTGCCTCATTCCTCCCATGTGACCCAGTGGGGAAGACAGGGATGACACTGGCCGCAGGTGTGAGCAGAAGTGGTGGTGTCCTGCCCTACTGGATCCAGACTCTTAGCCAAGCTGCTTCTGAGGGGTGGCATCCTCCCCGCTGGGCTGTTGCCTGTGCGTGTCCAGGTCCCCTTCCTTCCTCCTGTTCAGTGTGATTTGAGCAGCAAGTGTCGCCAGTTAGGCTGGCTGGAGTAGCAACTTAGCATGGGCCGAGGGTCTCTCTGAGAGCAAAGGCCTTTCTGCTTTCTTTGCATCTGCTCTTGGCTCTCATGTGGTGGGAAGACCCCATCAGAGCCCTGGGAACTGGGTCGGCACTGAGGGCATCCCCTAGGTGTGAGCGAGGATGTGCTCAGTGAAGCTTCTTTCTCTCCGCTCGCCGAGGCCAAGGGGTGCCTTGGTTTAGGGGTTCCTCTTCTGCCTGGGATTGGTGTTCGCTTTCCTGTCTGACATGTGTACCTGGACGTGCCTCATGAATCTCCCCAGTCTAGGGCCCGAAAGCACTCAGCCAGATAGGTAAGCAGTCAGTTCCACCACTCGTCACTGGTGACCATGTGGACACCTGGGTCACACGTGGGGCTGCCCACCGACTTCCTGCCCTGCCTTTGGAGCGGACACCTCGGGGTCCTCTCTCAGTGCTCCTCCACTGCCCAGCCCACTCTGCCTGCCCCCTGCACTTCCAAGGAGCCCTGTGCCTCCCCTGAGGACACGTAGACATCCAGGTTTACAGGGCAGACGCCACCACCCTGGGAGCTCTGTGGCTGGGTGAATACCGACTTCCAATAAAGGGGCCAGTCAGCTAACAAGTGGGCTGGTACTGAGCAGTTCACAGGAGATGTCATCACTGGTAGAAAGGGAAAGTGATACTTGGCTTCACTAATTGTTAAGGAAATACACACTAATTTGTGTGTATTGAAGGAGCCCTAGAGAAGATGAAAGGCTGTCGGTGCTCAGATTCTGCCCCTTTTGGGAAAGCAGGTTGGCAGGTGGTTTGGGGGTTTTTCTTTGTATGCTTTTTTTTTTGTAAGGAAGAGTGGCCCTGTGCTAACTCTTCCTAACGCTAACATCTGTTGCCGATCTTTTTTTTTTTCTCCCCAAGCCCCAGCACATAGTTGTATATCCTAGTTGTGAGTCCTTCTAGTTCTCTCTGAGGTGCCGCCACAGCATGGCTTGACAAGCAGTGTGTAGGTCTGTGCCAGGATCCGGACCGGCAAACCCCAGGCCGCCAAAGCAGAGCATGTGAACTTAACCACTACACCACTGGGCTGGCCCCTGGCAGCCCCTGGCAGATGGTTTTCAGAGAGGGGTTTTTTACTGGAAAGGAATCTTGAAGGAGATATCCACAGGAAGAAAGAGCCACAGGAGTGCCAGGCTCTTCCTGACAGCACATGGCTGCACATGACCCTCAGGCTCTGATCTGCAGAACTGCCCCTAAACCCCTGGAGGGTGGTGCCTGTGAGTGGCTCACAGGCTTCCTCCCCGTGCAGGGACGGAGCAGCGTCTGCTGTGATTATGAATTACGAGTGGGTGTATTTTCACACAGACAGGTGCCAGGAGGGACCCAGAAACAGCAGAGACAGCTGGTCTGTTGGGGTGGTGGCTGCAGTTCAGCTCTCACAGTGGCTGAAGTTGACAGAAGGCAGCTTCTGTAGGAGCCCGCTCACATCCCTGGGTCTGTTCCTCCTGGCCTCCTCACTCATGCCACTGTCTTCGCTCTGGTCCTCTCTCCCATCTCCAGGGCTTTGGTGCCATCTCGCCATCTCCAAGGCACTGGCACCTCTGCTGTCCACCCTGGGAGGCCCCGCTCAGGTGCTGCCTTTGCCACAGGCATGCCTGGCCTGCCTTCCACCTGACATCCACCTCCCTGCCCTAAGGGCCCCGTGCTGGGCTGTGCAGGCTGGGAGCCTGGATGGGAGCCTCCCCTCAGCCACATCTGAGCCTTGGCGTCTCTGCTACCCACAGGGGCTCTCATCAAGGGTGGGAGGCCTGCTGCTCCTGTGTGGGTGGGTAGGGTCGTTGGTAAGGCAGGGCTGGTCAGGGTGACACTGCCTATTGGGTCTGAGGCAGGAGGCCCAGCCTGGCACTGTGCAGAGCCTAGGATGCCTGCTTTTCGGATGTGGTGAGGGCCAGGGCTCAGGGCCAGGCTCCTTGTAGCATTTCTTGGGATCCGCTTGCTGGTCCTTGGGGTCCTGACTGACCTCATCTGGAATGCCCAGGGTGGTACTCCCCACTCAGTGCTCAGGGGCCAGACGGCTGAGCCCCCAGGGTGGTCCCAAACTTCATGCAGCAGAAAGAGGAAAGCAGAGGACTGAGTGTTTTTCACAGGGCTGGGAGGGAGCCTGAGAGCCACGTGGAGGCCAAAGGCCTCTCGACACCTGCACCCAAGTGCGAGAGCTGCTCGGCTGTGACGCTGGGGCTGCAGGCCTTAACCCGTCCCCAGCCCTGCACAGCTTCCACGAGGGTCTCCAGCTGTGCGATATCTGCCGCACCAACGCGCTGCCAGCCCCCAGGGTTGCCCAGGTGTTCTGCCTCCGCCCTCCTGTCTGGCAGCAGGACAGTGTCTGCCCAAGGACAAGGACACACTGTGCTGCCCGGCTAGCTCTGCCGGGACTGCTGGTTCAGGAGTGTGTGGGGACCCAGGGCTCTAAATATACCAGGGTGAAGTCAGTGGGGTGGAGACAGGCCATGTGGCAAGCCCAGAAGCCCATCGGGGCCAGAATCCCAGGGTTGGGGCCGGGGAGCAGGTAGTCTCTGTCCCTGTGGGGCTGGCCTCCTCACTGCCCAGGGACTTGGCTCCCGCTGAATCCCTGCCTATGGCACAGTGGAGGTGTATAGAGGATTGACTGTCTCCTCTCAGACCCCTCCCCCGACGCAGCCTGGAGGCGGTTTCTGGGGCCATCTGGATGTGTGCAGGGACACAGCCCCAAATGAGAACATCTTGAGCTGAGGCCTTTGTTGTCCCAGTGAAGATGGGCTCCCCTGCAGAGGGGCAGCTTTGCGAGAGCTCTGTTGAGCAGAGCGAGGGCCACTGTTGCTGCTCTCTAGTCACTGCATTTTACATCCAGAGGAGACACAAAACCCGAAGTGGGGATGGGGGTGATAGTTGTCTTCACCTTGAAATGGGGCAGATAGGAAAAGCCGGGAATACATGTGGCCAGCAGAACAATGGCCCCCAAGGATATCCCCATCCTAGTCCCAGAACCTGGGCATGTGTTGCCTTACGTGGCAGAGGGGACTTTCAGATGTGACTAAGCGTGCAGACCTGATTATCCCAATTCAGTTAGGCCCAGCCTCATAGAATCTTGAGAAGCAAAGACCCTTTCCTGCCAGGTCAGAGAGGTGCGATGTGCAGACTTGGCCCCAGTGCTGACTTGGAAGATGGAGGGAGGGTCCACGAACCAGGGAATGCAGTGTCCTTCAGATGACAGTCAGTGAGAAGCCGAGGACCTCAATCCCCCAGTAGTGAGGACCTGAACTCTGCTGACACCTGAAGGGGCAGGAAACAGGGCCTCGAGAGCCCCTCAAAAGGAGGGCAGCCTGCTGACAGTTGGACCTCAGCCGGGAGAGCCGTCCCACACCTGAGCTCCGGGGCCCAGGCTGGCCATGGGTGTCACTGAAGCTGCTCAGTGTGTGAGCCTGTATGCTCATTTTGGCAGGACAGGCAACAGACCACAGTGCTGGCACAGATGTGGGACACAGGTTTCCCCGCCTTCCTCTCCCACTGTGGGCATGGGATGGGACCAGCCTTCCAGGGGACTAATTACACTCCCCCACGGCCTTTGAGCTCACAGCCCCTCTAGCTGCTTTGTGTGTTATGTTAGCCCAAAGTCGCCTCTAGTAAAGGGAGTGATTGCGGCCTTGATTGTAATGGCAAGTGGAAATGCCTGAGTGTCCCCCAACACGCACGCACACACGCGCACACACACACACACAAAGGCTGAGCAAAGGCAGGTCTGTGATGCTGGGTGTTTTCTGATGTTAAGTGAGAAAAAGCAAGGCAGAGCGCCATGTTTTGTTCTGTTGTATTCTGAATGTGTGAAGTGTATATACCCAGGCTTGGATATGCAGGACACAGTTTTGGAAAAGATACAAGGAAACTCTGGTGGCTGGGTAGGGGGGCACACCTTCCTGGCTGTATCGTGCCTGCGTAACTCGGTTCTTGTGCGTTGGAGGTGTGATGTGCTCCCTGTGTGATCTCAGAGGGCAGAGGGCTCCCCCGAGCCGGCCTGCCAGAAACCTGGAGCTGCTGGGGGTTGTTGAGCTGCAGGACTTCCTTATCTAGTCCGGCTCCAAGTCCTTCCCGGGGACGCTTTGTCAACATGTCCTCCCAGGCTGAGGCTGGCCTCTTTGTTAACTGTGTCTCATTTTAATAAGCAGAAGTTCTTAATTTGATGAAGCTCAATTTGTCAATATTTTTTCTTGGATAGTTAGAGCTTTGAGGCTCCTAAGAAATCTGTCTACCCCACGGTTGCAGAGATATTCTCCTGTTTCTTCTAGAAGCCTTAGGATTCTCGTTTTTACACTTAGTGCTGTGACTCATTTTGGATGCGTTTTGAGTCTGCTCCGATGTTCGGTGTAAATGGAATCATACAGGAGGTATTTCTCTGACTCTCCTCCCTGTTGTTGAGCTGCGTCTTGTTGATGCACTGAAGCTGCAGTTGGCTCATTTCTAGTGCTCTTGAATTTCTCAGTCTGTTCCCTCAGCTCTTGGAGGACATCAGTGTCATTATAGCATTTGGCCACATGACCCACACCTTTCTGTGCCGTCTCTATCTGTAGAACGTGCTGACAGCAGTACCTCCCCTTGGGTGATTTGACGGCTAACCAGGTGGTGCTACATGGAGATGCATGTTAGTAGAGAGGGCCTGGCTCGGAGCAGGTGTACACAATGAATGGAATTGCTTGGTCATAAGATCTGCATGTGTTCGACTTTTCCAGACAAAGTCTGTCACTCTCCAGGGATGGCTGTGCCCCAGAACCACCTGGTTTGGTCAGATACCATTTCTCCCAGTTGGGCGTGTGCACAGCGTGCCCACTCATGGGTTCAGTGTGCATTTCCTGATTACTAACAAGGTGAGGCAGACTCCTGTTTTGTGCGGGGCTTGTTCGTGGCTCCTGGCCCAGGATCTCTGTGTGTTCTGGATACAGGTCCTCAGGGCCCTGTCTTCTCCCATCTTTGACTTTGCTCCCCTGATGGTGTCGTTGGATGAACTCTCAATGTCTTGTGTAGCCAAAAGGATTGGATTATTGTGTATTGCTCTTTTATGCTTGGTGCCTTTTATTGGATAAATACTTCAGCCTCCCACCCTATCAGATGGCAGAGGACTATACATCCCCTGGACTAAGAGCAGATCTTGGTTCATCAGCGTCAAGAGTTTGGGTTGTGTGACAGCCATGTTGGCAGCTGGGTGGGCATGTACATGGACGAGCTGGTGGTAGACTGTACACCGGGTGGATGGAAGTCTGAGCCCTGGGTGCCATGCTGGCCCTGAGAGCAGGCAAGAGGCTGACTAAGGTGGGGCTGGCTCCACTGGCTCTTGCTGAGGGAGAGCCTGGCAGGCTGGGGTAGGGAGAAAGGTGGGGGCCTGATGAGTGGTCTTGTTTTGCAGATCCGGAACATGGTGGCGGTGCAGGAAGTCATCTCCAGCCTGGAGAAATACCCCATTACCAAAGAGGCACTTGAGGTGAGTGTCCCCAGCCCGCAGCACATACTCTGAGGGTGCCGTCTTCCAGGGGCACTGCAGGGACTGGCTGACTTCAGACCCAGAGCTGGGGCTGCTTCCTCCACAGGACACCCCGCACACTGGGGGAGGCTCTGCTGAGTGGCCTCTGGCTCAGACCCGCCGTCTGCTGTGGCCTTTGCCACAGTGTGCTCTCACCCAGAAAGTGTCCCTGGCGAAGCATCCTTGCCGTGACCTTAATGGTCCACAGCCGCTGGGCACCATGAGCCCGCAGGTTGGTGCTTCTGAGAATGCTGCCTGTGGCCTCAGGACCCTAACGTCTGAAGACAAGATTTGAGAAATTAGATGTCCCTAAAAAAAGGACCCAAAATTCCTGTACGTTTTGTGTTCAGGAAATCAGTGGTTTAGGGGTCAGTGGGGTCATTTCAAAGACCAGGGGCCCATCCCACCTTTTCTGGCTCAGCTTCCTTTTCACGGGGTGCTCCCTGTCCCAAGTGTGTCATTGTCTCTCTCTGGTTGTAGGAAACACGACTTGGGAAGCTCATCAACGATGTCCGCAAGAAGACGAAGAACGAGGAGCTCGCCAAGCGGGCCAAGAAGCTGCTGCGGAGCTGGCAGAAGCTCATCGAGCCCGTGCACCAGAATGAGGCAGCGCTGCGGGGGCTGGCGGGCGGCCCCGGCTCCGCCAACGGGGGTGCACACAACTGCCGGCCGGAGGCGGGGACGGCTGGCACACCCAAGACCATCCATGACCTGAAGAACCGCAATGACATCCAGAGGCTGCCTGGGCCGCGGCTGGACAGGTTGGGCAGCCGCAAGCGCCGGGGGGACCAGCGTGACCTTGGCCACCCTGGGCCGCCTCCTAAGGTCTCTAAAGTGAGCCACGACTCCCTGGTACCCAACTCATCCCCCCTCCCCACCAACGGGCTCAGCGGGAGCCCCGAGAGCTTCCCTGGGCCCCTGGACGGCAGTGGGCACATGGGCCCCGAGGGCAGCCGCCTGGAGCCTGGGGAGATGGACAAGCACAGTGGCAAGATCCCCATCAACGCCGTGAGGCCGCACACCAGCTCCCCGGGCCTGGGCAAGCCCCCCGGGCCCTGCTTGCAGACCAAGGCTGCAGTGCTGCAGCAGCTGGACAGGGTGGATGAGACTCCGGGCCCCCCCCACCCCAAGGGGCCGCCTCGCTGTTCCTTCAGCCCCCGGAACTCACGGCATGAGGGCCCCTTTGCCCAGCAGCGGAGCCCGTACACACCCAGGGGCTCCGTGCCCAGCCCCTCACCGCGGCCCCCAGTGCTCGATGCCACACAGGTGCCGTCACCACTTCCACTGGCCCAGCCATCAACGCCCCCCGTGCGGCGGCTCGAGCTGCTGCCCAGTGCGGAGAGCCCAGTGCGCTGGCTGGAGCAGCCTGACGGCCACCAGCGGCTCACAGGGCCCGGCTGTAAGGCTGGGCTGCCCCCAGCTGAGCCCCTCCTGCCCCGGGCGGGCTTCTCTCCGGACTCCTCCAAGGCGGACAGTGACGCTGCCTCCTCCGGCGGCTCGGACAGCAAAAAGAAGAAGAGGTACCGGCCTCGAGACTACACGGTTAACTTGGACGGGCAGGTAGCCGAGGTAGGTGTCAAGCCTGTCCGGTTAAAAGAGCGGAAGCTCACCTTTGACCCCATGACAAGACAGATCAAACCTCTGACCCAGAAAGAGCCAGTGCAGGCTGACAGCCCTGTGCACATGGAGCAGCCCAGGACAGAGCTGGACAAGCCCGAGGCCAAGGCCAGCCTCCAGAGTCCTTTTGAACAGACGAACTGGAAGGAGCTGTCACGCAACGAGATCATCCAGTCCTACCTGAGCCGGCAGAGCAGCCTGCTCTCGTCGTCGGGCGCGCAGACCCCGGGGGCTCACCACTTCATGTCCGAGTACCTGAAGCAGGAGGAGAGCAGCCGGCGTGGGGCCAGGAAGCCGCACGTGCTGGTGCCTCATGGCCCGCCCTCGGACCTCCCGGGGCTGACCCGTGAGGTCACGCAGGACGATCTGGACAGAATCCAGGCCCACCAGTGGCCGGGGGTGAACGGGTGTCAGGACACACAGGGTAACTGGTATGACTGGACGCAGTGCATATCGCTCGACCCGCATGGCGACGACGGGCGGTTGAACATTCTGCCTTATGTCTGCTTGGACTGACCGCCCGTCGGCCTCTAAGTGCATTCCCACCTCACAGTGGGTGGGCGGGGCCCAGGGCCCAGCCACCTCCAGGGGTTGGGAGTCTGGGACTCTGGCCCGGGGCGGGCGGGAGGAGGCGGGAGTCTCAAGGTCTCTCTGCTCTGCCCTCAAGATTCTCCTTCTTTTGTGAAATGCTGCTACCAGTTTACTAACAAAATTGCAAAGGAAGGACCGCGTGGAAGGAAGGCCGGCAAAGTGAGTTCAGAACTCTATAGCAAACCAGCTATAAAAAGCGTTAGTCCCCACCCCAGAAGAGGTGTGGACGCTTCCCAGCGCCATAAGCTGGGCCCTCAGTTGCAGGCAGGCACAGAAATCCTGTGGGAGAGGTTATCTTTAACACAGCAACCGAAGCACGCATCTCATCAATTTGCATTTTCTCTTTTTTAATTTGGCCCTGAGTGTCTGAGGCAGGTGGGCGACGCCGTGGCCTCTGTGTGTAACCCACTCGGCCAGCGTTTCCATCATGGTGCCAGAAGCTTCTCAGCTGTAGCGAGCTGCTGGTTTTGGGCGGGCCACCTGGCCGACCAGTTTGACCCACACTCCACGGGCATCCACACATTTGTATCTGGTTCCAGTTAAAACCCAGTTTTTAAAGAAATGCTGCAAAAATTTAAGTTTTTCTGGAGTTTATTTCATCCCTCTCTTCCATCTGACCACCAGCCAGATAATTTTCCTTTCTTTCTACCTGTTCATTTTCTCCTTCTTGCACATGTCTAGAAAATTTCACCTTTCTAGAATCCCTTCCCAAAAGACACAAAAGTAACCGCGGGTGCTACTGGTGTGTAAGCTGTCCTGTTGGGCGCAGAGACCTGTGTGTACGCTGGAAACACTCATAACCATTCCTTTAGATTCGTTTGCCTTATGGTTATTGTCATAAACGCGATTTGCAAAAACAAGGAGCCTTAGTGAATGTACAGTACCTAGACTTCTGTGTTCTCAGGACACAGAAGGGAGCAACTTTGCTATTTGGTCCAGTAAGTGGACACCTTGTGATATAAATGTGGAAATAAAAAAAAACCATTTGCACAAACCAGTCTGAGAATCGTTTCTCATTTGGTCCTTTACAGCCGAATCAGCCCTTTCTGAATTCTGGACCAGTCAAGCAGACCTAGACCCCAGGTCTGAGGTTGGGGCCCTTCAGCTAGACTGCAGAGAGGTGGGCAGGGCAAAGTGGCCAAGCCAGCCTGTTGGCCTTCTGCCTGGAAACTGACCTCCACCTGCCTTTCAGTCATTCAGGGCCACACTTTGCCTCTCCCCGTTCCAGGGTCACCTGCTAGCTTTGGGTGACAGAGACCGAGGGTCCACATCAAGGAATGTTATCCTGGCTCCATCCAAACCTCACCTGCCCGGGAGAGAAGCCCTCACAAGCGGACTCCGTGGCCCAGGTCTCAGTGACCTTGTTTTGCCCCAAGGTATTTGTAGTTCTTACATGGCATGGTTCAAAGCTGTGTCTGGCAGCGCACCCCTTGGCCCTGGCCCCGGGCTGCCAGCTCCCCATGCAGGCCTGGGGCTATCTTAGGATCTGGCTGGTGCTGATATTTAAAAAAAAAAAAAAAAAAACTTTTCTCACCTGACCATAAGAGATAATCTTTTAATTTTCCCTTCTCATCCTTGAAACCATAAGCTAAGACTTTAGTTTTCTAGTTTTTTCACTCCAGAATAGGTCATCTTGGACATATCTACTTCATTTCA
This sequence comes from Equus asinus, assembly GCF_041296235.1. Taxonomy (NCBI): domain Eukaryota; kingdom Metazoa; phylum Chordata; class Mammalia; order Perissodactyla; family Equidae; genus Equus; species Equus asinus. The sequence continues at coordinate 53,074,377 of NC_091799.1, read as the reverse complement.
CAGATGGGAAAGCAGCCCTACGGGGCAAACCAAGGGGTCCAGAACCATCAACCCAGAACCACAGTTTGAGAGCCAGCAGGGATTTCTGACACAGCCTTGGTGCAAGACATCTGCACCCCAGAAAAGGGGCTGCAGCGGCTTTGCGGGCAGTTGGGTTGAAGGCCACACCTGCCATCTACCAGCTGTGTGGCTCTGGGCTAATCACTTCACTCCTGTGCACAAGTCTCCATTTGAGAGATGCAAGTACTTGCCCCAGAGTTGTGAAGACTGATCCAAGTTTAAAAAAAAAAATCACGTCAGAGGAACTGTGCTGCGGAGTAACTACTTTTCTAATTCCAGTGTTTTCTCATCATGTGGCCAGCCCTACTGCTGTGCTGATGTCCCGAGGAAATGACATTACTCTGTGACAAAGGGTCATAGGCACAGCTGGAAGGTATTAGGGTGCGTGCAGGTTGGCATCCTGTGAGCATCTCCTTGTCTCAGACCAGGGCTTTGGGACAGGTCGCTGCTCCCCAGCCCCTGCAGGGACCACCTGTGCTGTGTCTGAGTATCCAGTAAGCCTCGGGGTAAAGATGTTGCCTGCCTTTGAGAACACAAGGTTAAGCCAAGATTTCCCTCCAACATTTTGGGGATCGATGGGTTGTCACTTTCTAATCTGCCAAGTAATGACACTGTCAAATGGAACTTTTAACATCCCCTTCTTCCCAAAAGTTTTTAGAACATGATTTTAGAAAAAATTAAAGTCCTTCAGGTAGTATAAGATCATCTTGCCGAAAACACCGTCTCCTTTTCCTCCGCTGGGGCCCGGGGCTTGCTCTCTCCCCCGCCGGTGCTGGGGCATCAGCAGTCAGGGCCGGCACCTCCCCTCCTGCAGAGCCCTGGAGACAGGTGCCCGAGGAGGCTGCCACGGCCACGGCTCCCGACTTGGCCAAGGGACCTAAGCCGAGTCGCTTCCCTTCTCTGGCCTTCGGTCAGTCCGTCTGTGAAACGGAGATGGTAACACCTACCGCACAGCGCATGGCGCGGCGTTCCCGGAACGTGCTCCTCGGGACCGCGCAATGTGGGCTGGCCCCTCCGACGGCGTCCGGCCGCGGGAGTCCGCTCCCGGTTTGCAGGAAGAATTTAGCCCATGGAGAGCTTTCCACAATTTGGTTCCTTTTCCCGAAAGGTCTGATCTCTTACTCTCGGTGTCCGCCGCCGCCCGCCCATCAGGAATCTGGTCGGAGGGCGCCGGTGTGGCGCGGACATCCAGGTTTGACCCGCAAGCTCGATGGCCGGCTCACAGCCCCCGGCGTCGCGGGGCCCCTGCCCATTCACCTCGGGCTCCAGCTCCCGCAGCCCAACTCAGCTCTGACTCCGCGCCCGTCCTTCCGCTTCCGGGACAGGGCCCGCCCCTCCGGAAGGCCACCCGAGAGGGGCGGGGCCTGTACTCGCTACGTGGTCGGGGGCGCGTCGGCCGGCGCGCGGCGGTGACGCGAGCAGCGTCGGCCAACGGGGAGCGGCGTTGGCCGGCTCGCCCGCCCCGCCCGGCCCCGCCCCCGCCCGGCGTCGGGCCGTCGGACGGGCGGGAAGGGGCGGCCGCTTAGGCAGGATGGCGGCGGCGGTGGGCTCGGGCGCGGGCGCGGGCGCGGGCGGTCAGGGGGCGGCGGGCAGCGGCGGCGGCGGGGCGCGCGAGGGCGCGCGGGTGGCGGCGCTGTGCCTGCTCTGGTACGCGCTGAGCGCGGGCGGCAACGTGGTCAACAAGGTGATCCTGAGCGCCTTCCCGTTCCCCGTGACCGTGTCGCTGTGCCACATCCTCGCGCTGTGCGCGGGGCTCCCCCCGCTGCTGCGCGCCTGGCGCGTGCCCCCCGCGCCGCCCGTCTCGGGCCCCGGGCCCGGCCCGCATCCCTCGCCCGGCCCGCTGCTGCCGCCGCGCTTCTACCCCCGCTACGTGCTGCCGCTCGCCTTCGGCAAGTACTTCGCGTCCGTGTCAGCGCACGTCAGCATCTGGAAGGTGCCGGTGTCCTACGCACACACCGGTGGGTCCCGCGGCCGGCCAGGGGGGCGGTGGCCGGGGCGCGGCGCCCCCGGCTTCGGCGCTTGGGTGGGAGTGCCCGGGCAGGGGCGCATCCCGACGGCCTGGAATGCCGGGCTGAGAAGTCAGCTTCTGCCCAGAAGGTGCTGGGGGCCGCCCAGGCTTGTAGCAGGGGAGGGAAGGGACTGAGAAGGGAGCTGAGAGCTGGGCAGGGCTGATCACACCTGGCGGGTCGGCAGGAAGCCCCACTGAAGAGGCTTGAGGGGCTTCCAGCCCTCCCACTCCGCCGTGGAGTTGGGACAGGCTGCCAGGGCGGGCTCCGGGACGAGGGCAGCTCCCTGAGTGCCCCTTGCCTCTCTTTCCAGTCAAGGCCACCATGCCCATCTGGGTGGTCCTCCTGTCCCGGATCATCATGAAGGAGAAGCAGAGCACCAAGGTAACTCAGGAGGGCTGCGTGCAGGTGGGGGCCCCTAGGACTTCCCGACTCCTGCCCTGCTGGTGACGTGGTCCAGGCTCCTTTGACTTCCTGTCAAATAAGGAAGTCAGCCTAGAGGCCTCTGGTGGCCCTTTTGCTGCTGATGTTCTGCAATCACTTTGGGGACTGCGGTGTGTGGGGTGTGTGTCCCTGAGTTGTCTCTGCTGTTGATCTCGGGATCGCTTTCTTCCCTCTCAGCTCCAACTTCCCTCCCTTTTTTGATTCTCTCCCTGGGCTTGCTGGTAGGTGATGACTTGGTCCCATCTCTGCCTGGCAGGGACCAGGGATGAAGCACCTGCCTCCGTACAGCTACGGAAGTCGGACAGATTTGCACTTCCTGGCGAGAGACAGTGGCCGGGTTGGGGACTTCTGGGGTCAGAAATGAGAGGCTAGTCAAAGGAGTCTGATTTTGGCAAAATCCAGAAGTCTTAGAAATTCAGACAGCCAGAATTAGGATTCAGATTAGAAAATGGAAATTCTCCCCAGCCAGTTGTGATTGTCTGGGCTTGGAAGTGAGAGCAGCACGCAGAACCCAGAGCTGCATAAGGAAGATGCTTTTGGAACAATCCAGGGTCTGTTCAAGATGCCAAGCCAGAATATTTCCTGGCTTGGGGCAAGCGAAGCTGTGGCTTTAGCCAGAGACAGCCTTGCCCCACGTCCTTAAGTGGAAGTGGGAGTCCTGTTGTCCCAGCTGGAAGCCATTTCATGCTGGACAGCACATCTCTTTTCTACGTGGTCAGTTTCTGGCATTCTGTGTTTTATGTAACTCAGAGCAGCAGTGCCCTGGATCAGCTTAGAGAAATTGGGCCACCTCTGGCTGATTTTTGATTTCAGCCTTTGTCCTGGCCCCCAGGGTGATGGCAGGTATGCGTTGTCTCTCCGGGTCCGAGTTGCCCAAGAGGTGTGCCGCTGCATCACTTGATATCGCATCATGTTTATCAGGTTTCCCCGTTGTATGGGACATTGTACCCAGCTGGGGCCAGGAGCCGGAAACTTCACCCAGTGAGGAAAGACGACCATGGCCTAGGCAGGGAGACTAATGATAATGATGAATGAGTATGAACCCACCCAGTGAGGCAAATAAGGCAGGTAATCGGCATTCCTCTCGTCGGGGAACAAGTGGGACTTCAAAGGGGAGAGTTTCGTGGCCGAGGGCCACAGCCAGTAGTGGGGGAGCTGGAATTCAGCTCTGCCCTGGTTGGTGGGGGGGACACCGAGGGCCTCACCACCTTGTCCTAAAACCTCGCAGTACTTTAAGAGTGTCCTTTGTAGGAGAGGGATGAGCCAGGAATCAGAAGAGCTAGATGTGGGCAATGGATTCCAGCTCTCTGGAAGCTGGGAGGCATTTAGGCACCAGAGCCCAGGACCATTTCAGGCACCAGGCTCTGGAGAGCTTGGACCTTCTGGAAGGCCTCCTGTCGCGGCACTCACTACTTGCTCATTGAGCCAGCAGTTCCTGGGTGCCTGCTCTGTGCTGGGCACCAAGACAGAGTGAACAAGGATCTGCCTTAAAGGCAGCGCAAGGGGTAAGGGATGGAGAGTGGGAACACGCAGCAGAGGACCTGACAGGGTCTGGGGGCAGGTGGGTCGGGAAAGTTCTCCTGGTGTGTGAACTGAGACCTGAGGGGGAAGTTCTCCTGGTGAAGGTGTGGGGGGTGTGTCCCGGCCAGGGGTAAATGCATGTTGGAAGAGCCCCAGATAAGAGGGACCCAGCTGGCCTCTCGGAGGAGCAGGCACTCCGACTCTGGGGTGTTGGTGGCAGTAGCTGGGTAGATCCGTTAGGACCAGCCCCGGTGTGTGGCCCTAGCAGGGGCTCTTAATGGGGGTGATCGTGTAGGGGATGGGTGGCCACAAGGACACACCCTGCCCCCAGGGGCTCTGATAACCACGTGCCATTCCTCCGTGCTGTCACAGCTAAGACCGTTGTCCAAAGGGGTAAAGGGGTAGGTGGCGTCCCTCTGGTGAGGGAGGAGAGAGCAGCTGGGGCTCTCCGCCGGCCGTCTGTGCTGGGCAGCCCAGCTCACTCCAGCCCGTCAGCTCCCTGCCCTCCTCCCACAGGTGTACTTGTCACTCATCCCCATCATCAGCGGCGTCCTGCTGGCCACAGTCACTGAGCTGTCGTTCGACATGTGGGGGCTCATCAGCGCCCTCGCTGCCACCCTGTGCTTCTCGCTGCAGAATATTTTCTCCAAAAAGGTATCTGGGCACCATGCTGGATGCATGCCGTGTTTCAGGGGGGCACGGGGGCACCTGGAAGAGTAGCCAGGTAGGGATTTCTATGGTGTTGGAGTGAAAAAAATCTGTAGCCCTTCTGCTGGTTTTCTGTTTGTTGTTTTATTTTTTAAATAGTTTGTTTCCTGCTATAAAATTAGCATATGGTCAATGTGAAAAAATCAAAAGCCCAAAGGAAAAAAATCTGAAAACTTCCTGAGCACCCTCTGTGTGCCAGGCACTGTAGTGGGTGCTGGCGATGAAGAATCAAGACACCTGTGCCCGCCCAGGGGTTTCCATGCTGTTGAGTAAAGTCACAGTACTGTCCCCAAAGGGGAACTCCCATCAGTGCTCAGGGGTTTTCTGCAGTTTTCGGAGTTGTAATATTGTAGATACGTTTTAAATTTTTGCTCTGTTTATTTACTATTGTAACATTGCCTTCTCCCCGTCGTTAAACGTTATTGCCCATAACTCCGGTAGTGAGCACGGTAGTGAGCACGCTTTCCAGGCACCAGTCCCTGCTCTCAGCTCCCCTGCTGCACATGCAGGCTCTTCCCACTATGCATGATAAGTAAGGCGGGTGTGGACAGCCGTGCTCACCTTCCCCCTTCTCTTGGGTGACTTCATCACAACAGGCTCACGGTTCTCGGGTCAGGGGGTGTGGGATGGTTACGGCTCGTGATGGGCCTCCCCTGGTTGTATTCGGAATGGCTACACGCCAGTTTAGACAGAGACCGGCGGGACGGCTGAGGCCTCTCTCACCGCAGCTTCCCCAGCACTGAGTGTTGCTGTTTTTTTCATGCCTGAAAATGTGCTTGTTTCAGGCGCGGGCTGCCTGTCTCAGCATAGGTGCGCTGCAGGTCTGCAAGGTCGGGTGTCAGAGTTCATGTGCAGTCAGAGTTTGCGGCCTGGCTCCCTGTAGCCCTTCTTGCCACTTACACTCTCGATCAGCCTTTACAGAGGTTTTCTCTCTTCAGGTATTGAGAGACTCTCGGATCCACCATCTCCGGCTCCTGAACATCTTGGGCTGCCACGCCGTCTTCTTTATGATCCCCACGTGGGTCCTGGTGGACCTCTCGGCTTTCCTGGTCAGCAGCGACCTGGTGAGTTGGCCATCGCCGAGAACACACCCTTTTCCTGGCTGCTTCCAAAACTGGTACTTTGTCGGGGAGTTCCACATTTGTTGACCTGGGGGCAGTTGGGGCCTCTGACAGCCAGCCCTTTGAACACTCAGCTCTTTGTCACGACTCATGTTGTGTGCACTCGAGGTAGTCGGCTTCCTCTGCATGTCCTCTTCTAGCGTGCTAGATCCCAGCTGCCGAGAGCTGCTGCATTTGCACCAGTGGCATCAAAGAAGGAAAAAAGGCCAGCATGGGGGACTTTCCTGTCCTGAAACCTGGCTCAGGCCTCACTTTGACTTTTTCAAACTGTGCTTGCACTGCTTTATCCCTTCCTTGGTGTCATCTCTGTCCACATTTCCATTTACTCCAGACGTATCTAGAGCTGAGCACAAGAAAGAGCATCTGCCCACCACCTGCAGGGTCAGCTGCCAGAGACTGTGCTAGAAACCAGCGCAGGTGACAGCACTAAGAAGGAAGCAGGCCTGGCTGCTCTAGGCCTGAGTTAGAGAGGAGTAAACGTTTATTAGGCTTCCTGGGTCTGACTGGATTCTTCACACTGGTCTCTAGTCCTGGGCACACCTGTGCATGCAGTGGAGCCTAGCCCTGTTTTCCAGCTGAGGAAACTGTGGCCCTTGTGTCCTAACTTCCCTTCCACACTGATCAGCTGTCATTTTTCTGTGAAGAACTTTCCATTGTCAGCCAGGGCTAGTTTGTTACCTTGAAGTACAGTGAATGAAAAGCAGTTTAATGCCTCTTTTCCTTTTCATTACCAATTTTAAAAGTAAAGAGTGAAATCTTCCTTCAAACGTTAACCAGCGAGTGGAGGTCTTTTCAGGGTTTTGGGTGAAGGCGTGTTCTTTTATTTTCTAAGCATCATCATGAATTCTGGTGTTTGTCAGTTGCTCGCATCCTTCTTTTCACAGTCAGATCACCCTACCTCGGCTGATAGAGGCTTCCAGCTGCTTCCTGCCCTCCCGACAGCACACACCGGCCCTCCGTAGCTTCTGCTCCAGCAGGGTGTCCTCTCTCAGCCGTGCACCTCCGTCCCACACCAGCCATCAGCCCCTCCTCCGGGAGCCCAGGCTGCTTTCAGTGGAGAGTGGTGTTCAGAGGCACAATCTGAGCACCATGTGTGCTCACTGCTGTGGGGCTGTCACTGCTTTCAAGCCTTTGCCGTGAAAAACTAGGAAAGATGTATCTGGGGGCAGACTGGAGAATTCATACTGTTTTGTTCCAATTTCAATTTAAGGTTACAGGAATTAGTACTGCTTAGATTTTTTATTTCTATCTTTTCTGGTACACTTGGTGCCTCACGACATGTTTTCTTCGCTCATCTCTCCTAGTTAATCCGTATACATGATTCACTGCACACACGTAACCGCTACAGGGCGCGCACTGAGAGGTGGTTAAGATTTCCTCACGGTTCTGTCTGTGCTTAGGCGACGTTCTATTAAAGATGTATAATTGGAATACGGTGTTCTAAGGGCACTTGAAATCACTGTTTTTACAACGTGCCTGTGTCACCAACTTGTTGTGCAATTGGGTTCCTTCTGTTGGTTTTCAATTTTTAGGCAAAAAATTTTTTTTCCCCACTGAATATGTCAAACCTTTCTATTTCCAAAGCCAAATGACAGGACAAGGTTTATTCAGAGAAGTGTCATTTCAATAGCTGTCGCCTGCACTCTCCCCCCACCCTCCCGAGAAGCTGCCATTTTCATGCTCTTGGTCTCCCCTCAGCGTTTCTTTTGAATATTATTGGCTGCGTAATATTGTCAGTAGGTTTGGCGTCAGTTCTCTGGTAACGTTCTGTTACAACTCAGTAGCGTCTACATGTATACCCAACACACAAGCATGTAGAGTCACGCGCCACATAACACTGCGGTCAGCGATGGAGCACAGGGACAAGGGTGGACCCATAAGATCAGTACCATATAGCCTAGGTGTGTAGTAAGCTAGACCACCCAGGTTTGTGTAAGTATTGTAGGGGAGGAAGAAATTTTCCTCTACTCTCTAGGTTCTTCTGGCTGGTTTAAAAATTAAGTTGACCTTAAGACAGAGTGATTTTTTTTTCGTTTATTTTATTGAGGTCATAATGGTTTATAGCATTGTGTAATTTCAGGTGTACATTACTATCAATTTCTCTATAAACTGCATCATGCTCACCACCAATACTCTAGTTTTTTTTTTTTGGAGGAAGATTAGCCCTGAGCTAACTACTAGCAGTCCTCCTCTTTTTGCTGAGGAAGACTGGCCCTGAGTTAACATCTGTGCCCATCTTCCTCTACTTTATATGTGGGACGCCTACCACAGCACGGCTTTTGCCAAGCAGTGCCATGTCTGCACCTGGTATTTGAATCGGTGAACCCTGGGCCACCGAGAAGCAGAATGTGCGAACTTAACCACTGCAGCACTAGGCCAGCCCCAATAGCCTAATTTTTATACGTCACCATACTTATGTGCCCCTTTACCCCCTTTGCCCAGCCCCCAACCCCCTTCCCCTCTAGTAACTACTAATCTGTTCTCTTTATCCACCTGTTTGTTTCTCTTCCAGATATGAGTGAAATCATATGGTGTTTGTCTTTCTCTGTCTGGCTTATTTTGCTTAAGATAATACCCTCAGCGTCCATCCATGTTGTCGCAAATGGTACCATTTTGTCTTTTTTATGACTGGGTAGTATTCCACTGTGTGTGTGTGTGTGTGTGTGTGTGTGTGTGTGTGTGTGTGTGTACCACATCTTTATCCAATCATCAGTTGATGGCCACTTGGGTTGCTTCCACGTCTGGGCTATTGTGAATAAAACAGGGGTGCATAAGTCTCTTTGAATTGTTGATTTCAAGTTGTTTGGGCAGATACCCAGTAGTGGGAGATCAGGATCATAAGGTATTTCTATTTTTAGTTTTTTGAGAAATTTCCATACTGTTTTCCATAGTGGCTGCACCAGTTTGCATTCCCACCGACAGTAAATCAGGGCTCCCTTTTCTCCACATCCTCTCCAACATTTGTTATTTTTTGTCTTGTTAATTATAGCCATTCTGACAGCTATAAGGTAGAAACAGATTAAGAGGAGAAAAACAAACAAAAGTTTAATACATATATACACGGGAGAAAGCCAGGAAAAGGGAGTAACTCCCCACAATGGCAGAAGCCTCCACTTTCAATACCATCCTCAGCTACACACGAGAGAAGATCTTGAGGGCGGCAAGTCGGAAGGAAGGCAATTCACAGGAAGGTGAAAAGGAGCAAACGTTTGGCAAACAGGTGTCTGGCCACAGAAACAGAAGAACACAGAGAGGAGCCCAACAACCAGGCTTTTCCAGGTGCCTCTGTCCACCACCTGCTTCATGTGGTAGTAAGGTGACAGCTCGCTTACCAAGACAGGTTTTTTTTTCTGAATTCTTTTAGGCCATTAAGGGGGAGGTAACAAGAAAAACTGTGAGTCTTGTTTCTTAAAAACACTCAACCTAGGGGGCCAGCTGGGTGGCATAGTGTTAAGTTCATGTGCTCCACTTCGGTGGCCCAGGGTTCGCGGGTTCAGATCCCAGGCACAGACCTACACACCACTCATCAGGCCATGCTGTGGTGGCGTCTCACGACAAAATAGAGGAAGACTGGCACAGATGTGAGCTCAGCAACAATCTTCCTCAAGCAAAAAGAGGAAGATTGGCAACAGATGTTAGCTCAGGGCCAGTCTTCCTCACACACACACAAAATACCAGCTATTGTCCCTTACAACTTGGATGGATGTTAAAGGCATTATACTAGTGAAAGAAGCCAGTCTGAGAAGGTTCCATGCTGTATCATTCCACTGATACGACAGTCTCTAAAAGGCGAACCTATCGCAATGGTGAGCACAGTGGCAGTTGCTTGGGTTGGCAGACAGGGCTCATACAAAGTAGACCCTTGGAGGAATGTTTTGGGTGATAGAGCTGTTCTGAATCTTGACCGTGGTGTTGGCTACATGAATCAATGCGTGTTGAAACACATGGACTGTGCACCGCAAGGAACACTCGACTTTATTGTATGTCAGTTTTTCTAAAAAGCCAGATTGGCTGCGTTCCTCTCCTGGAAGATAGATATCTATGCAAGCTGACTGCCTTGTAAAAACAGCGCAGAAGTCCATGTCGGTCACCTCAGGGAAGGAGTCCTGGGAGAAGAGGCCAGCTGCCCGTGAGGGCATGCTGGGGGGCTCATGTGCGTCATAAGGGGCACTTACCCCAATGAGGAGCAAAGGTCTGGGTGACTTTGAGCAGGTTATCTCAGCACATCTTCCTCATGTTTAGGAGGACCCCATGGTCCTTCCCTCTCAGGGTGGTATATGTAGAATCAGGCAGCCATCCTAAGATTGCTCCAGCTCCTGTCCTGGCAGGGTCACTAAACACTGCCATCTCAGGGGAGCCAGCTGTGCCTCCTGTGGCCAAGCCTCGTGCGACCCGGGAATTGGCCTGCCCAGAGCAGGTGCCACTGAGCAGCTGTGCCTTTGCTGCCTCGACCAAGCCACGCTGGGTCCTGAGACATCTCTGCCCTTGGAGCACAAGGACATGGTGCTGTCCCCGCACCCTTGTCTGGGTCACAGACACTGGACAGACAGACAGCCTGGGGCTGTCCACAGCAGATGTGTCATCTCCAGAGGTCCTTCCATTGGCCTGGCAGCCCTGCCTGTAGCAGCCTCTTGGTTCCCTGGCCTAGAGGGCTGGTACTGAGGTGGGATTGCAGAGGGCAGGCAGGCCTGGGAACCGGGCCACGTGCCTTCTGGTGTCCAGTCCTGAATAGATAGAAGTCCATAAGTATTCAGCACTGCATGGTTCTCCCCCATCTGCCTGTCCTGGGAGCAGACATCTGTGGTCCAGATGTCTGCTCGTTGTGGTTTCTTGACCTCTAGGCCCCCTGAATCAGAGTGGCCTCATTCTGGTGAGGGTCAGATGGTAACTGAAGTTCTGACAGTAGCATTGCCTTCTGCTTGTGCTTGTTTGGCTTGGGATTGTTTTAAAGCATCTTCGGAGCCATGACTGAATGTGATCCTCATAGCAGCAGCGTTGTGCGGGCTGACAGGGATCATTCTGCCCCATTGCATGGGTGAAGAAACCACGACCAGAGAGGTCAAGCAACTTCCTTAGGGGCTCCCAGCGACAGGGAAGACCCAGGGTCTTTGGCTCCTAGCCTGGGGAGTTCTTCATACACAAAAGGGCTGCCCTCTCGGGACCTCCCCATCCTATGGAGTGCATCATGTCTGCTACAGTCTGAGTTTTTGTGTGTGTCCCCCGCCCAAATTCATATGTTGAAACCTAACCCCCAATGTGATGGTATAGAAGGTGGGGCCTTTGGGAGTTGCTTAGGTCATGAGGGTGGAGCTATCAGGAATGGGATTAGTGCTGTTATAAAAAGGACCCCAGAGAGCTCCCTCGCCACTCCCACCACGTGAGGACACAGTGAGAAGATGCTGTCCCTGAGCCAGGAAGAGAGCTCTCACCAGACGTGGAATCTGCTGGCGCCTTGATCTTGGGCTTCCAGCCTCCAGAACTGAGACAAATAAATGTCTGTTGTTTGTAAGCCCCCCAGTCTGTGGTATTTGGTTAAAGCAGCCTGAACAGATTCAGATGAGGTCCAGTAAGCAGACTTTGCTCTGCTGACCCCAGAGCCCTGGCTGCTCCCTGTCCAGAGATGCGGGAAGGCTTTGGGTCACATCATCCTCTGCGCCTTCTGCTTCCTCAGCAGGAATGGGGGTGATTATTATTGCGGTTGTGCCATGCAGAGTGTCATGAGGGTCAGAGGTTGTGGTATAAAGCACCGGGTATCACACAACGACCCACCTGGGTCTGCTCCCCACCGATGGTGTGACCCCAATATGCCATTCTGTGCCCCTCCCCCACCTCTGCCAGCGCAGCCATGTGACCACAGTGCTCTTCTTGCTCCCCGTCTCTGCAGACTTATGTGTCCCAGTGGCCCTGGACACTCTTGCTCCTGGCTGTCAGTGGCTTCTGTAACTTTGCCCAGAACGTCATCGCCTTCAGCATCCTCAACCTCATTAGCCCTCTGAGCTACTCAGTCGCCAACGCCACCAAGAGAATCATGGTCATCACAGTGTCCCTGATCATGCTGCGAAACCCAGTCACTAGCACCAACGTCCTGGGCATGATGACAGCCATCCTGGGGGTCTTTCTCTACAATAAGGTGAGCCTGGGATAAGGGAGGTTGGCCAGTCGATGCCCAGGGAGGCACCAGCGGTTGATGGAGGGGGAAAGGGGTTTCGCCAGTTGCTAAGGGGCCAGGGTTCCAGCCACCAGCTTCGCCACTGATTGGTGTGTGGTCTTGGCACACCCTACCTGGCCGGCCTTCCTTTACCTGCACAGGTGACCCCAGGCCCTGGCTCTCGGGTCTCCTAAGGCTTTGTGAGGGATTTCGGGATTTCACTCCCTCGTTGCGAGGACTCTGTTTAGTCTGGTGTAAAGACCCGTGATGGCTAACAGGGTCTGTTCACTGTTCTTTGTCCCTGCCTGACTCTGCTGGGGTCCACACCTACGTCAGCCTTGAAGAGCTGCTTGGCTGTGAGTCGCAAGCTCCCCTGTCCAGTGGGTGTGTCCTGGGGAAGGAGCAGCCGGGTGTCTCATTTCTCTCTTGACCTTGCAGACCAAGTACGACGCCAATCAGCAGGCCCGGAAGCACCTCCTCCCCATCACGACGGGGGACCTGAGCAGTAAGGAGCATCATCGGAGCCCCCTGGAGAAACCCCACAATGGCATCCTCTTCCCCCAGCACGAGGACTATCAGTACGGCCGAAACAACATCCTAACAGATCACTTCCAGTACAGTCGGCAGAGCTACCCCAACTCATACAGTTTGAACCGTTATGACGTGTAGAGTCTAGAGGGCAGGCCGGACCGTGCTGCAACTCCTTTCCCCACCCACAGCAGTTCCAGAAACTTCTGACAACCAGTGAATGTACAACAGCTCAGCCAAGGGGCATAACCATCTGAAGACCCTGGGGGACAGCAGGATGCCGTCCCTGTGGCAACGCTCACCGCCCCCTCGAGCCCATGTCTCATGCCCCCTCTCCCGGAGCCTGATATTTGAAGGCTGTGTCTCTGGAGATCTTGGCCGAGTCTTACCTTTCTGTGTGGACTCACTCCCCAGTCATGTTTTTCAGAGTTCTTGTCTGCTTTCTAGCTCACATTCAGGACCCTCTCTGGAAAAGCGGGATTGCTGTGGATCCAGACCTCGACACAGGCTAGAGGTGGTTTCCTGGGGGCCAAGGAAAGGACCGCAGGGTGATGCACGAGAGTGAGAAACTAGCCGCCATAACTCCAGTGCTCAGACAGGCGTGAGCAGAGCGGGAGTTCCTCAGAAGCCCTCCAGCAGCAGAGATGGACCCAGCCTCCGGCTCAGCCCCGTGGCCGCTCGCATTACCGGCAGCCATTCAAAAGGGCAAAGCTACTGCAATTAGCATTGACTCCTTGAAGCCTAGTTCTGTGACCTGCGTGTCAGAGGGGGCGTAGGCCCAGGGCGAGGGCAGGTGCTCTCTCCTCTGCCCTGTTCTCCCCTCGCCAGAGCAGGGCCTCTCTCCTCGGGCAGTGAGGAGGGGCACTGGGAGGTCATGGTGAGTGCTTTGAGCTCTAGCCCTGTCACACTCGTTTGTCTTTTCTGGTGAGTCTTCACCACTTCTGTGCTGACTTAGGAGGTCTGGTGGGGAGAAGTGGATTTTATGAGGATCTTGCATTTTTCTAGGGAATATTTTGTACTAGTGTGTGTGTGTTTATGCCTTGGTCTCCAGTAGGGGACACATGAGGACTGGCTTATGGATTGAAAAGTCTTGTTTCTAAATGTTTAAAAAGAGGAAAACTTCCTCCTGGTGCTGCCTGGCTGACACATCTCAGCATTTAGCAAGAGGCCATGAAGAGTTCTGAAGCACCTCGCTCATGAGCCCACGGCTGAAGGTGGGATGACTCCAGAAGGCCACCTCAGCAGGCTGTGTAACAGACGAGGCTGCAGCACTCTCGTTCTCTGCCGCGTTCTCACGGTGTTTACATCAGGCTCTGAATCCTGTCCTGTGAAGGAGAAGGGTGGGCACCGAGCGATGCTTGCTGTGCCAAGTCGGATGCTTTGGTCAAGAGTAAGTCTGGGTTTTGGCAGAATCACGTCATCAGGAAGACGATGTGACCCTAGCAGGTGACCCCTCTGCACCCGGGTCCCAGGCGGGGTCTTCGTCTTTCCTGCATCATGAAAAGACTGTGCCCTCGTGGAGGGGACCACTGGCTCCGCTGGTGGGCTGTTCTGCGGTGGCTGCCTGCCTTCAGCAACATCCCCAGCTTCTTGGACAGGCACTTAGAGTGACCGGCAGATGGGACGGCAGGTCACCCTTCACATCCCTGGGGGCGAAACCTTTCCGCATTCAGAGGAAGCACTGTAGCTTCTGCTTGACCCCCGGTTTCACAATTGGAATTTTGTATTTAAGAGGTTACATTTTGTCAGCTTCTGAATGAGCTGCTCCTGGAGAGCTCGCAGGGTCTCCTGCTGGCCTGTGACTTTACGCACCATCAGCCTCAGGAGTCCCTGCCTGTCATCTGCTTGCTTTGTAATTACTTTGGCCCCAGGTTTTAAGACAGTTGCTGTGTAAAACCAGAAGAGGCAATCCTGAAGGGTGGCATTTGGGAAAAGAACTTTCCGAGTGCCTTCACGAGAGGCAGTGGCCTGCAGCTGAATTTTTCTCACTGGTGAGTAACAACGAATGGGGAAAATTTTGCACAGCAAAGATATTACAGTGGTTGTCTTTATGATGATAGTAACTGATTCCTTGAACAGATAATTGAACTCTAAAATGAATTATGCCTCTATTCAGGTTTAATGAAATTTCTGATGATGCTGAAATTTGTATATTAGTTTTCCTTTTCCAATGCAAGATCTGCTGGTAAGGGGAAATGACTGGTTTTATTATGGTTTATAAATTAATAAATAGGATATTTAATTCTGTACATAAATTTACAGCAAGTACATACACTGGAATGAATGAGACAATCATAGTAGACCAAATCATCAGACCAGAAGACAAAGATATACTTTTGAGACTTGAAGGTTCAGAGCTCACATGGACCTCTTGGAGGCCAGTTTTCCAGCCACTTCCTGCCCTGCCCCGCCACCCCGCCCGCCCCTGTTCACATCTGTAGCTCTGCTCCCCCACCCTCCTCACTGCTGGGCTTCGTGGTAGCGAATTTCGCATACCCGGCCATGGTAGGGTCTGGCCTGCGACTGCGACTCCAGCCCCACTCCTTCATTTTACAGAAGGGGAACCCGAGGCTCAGAGGGCATTTCTGAATAGTGTTTGTTCACTATTTTGAGTCTCGGTGTGGAATTTTGAAGCACCTTATTTTAAGTCAGTCATTCTAGGGAAAATCAAACCCCCGTGAACAAAGGAGAGAAGCCAAATCTGTTAAAGTGAAGCAGCACTTGGAATTTCTGAGCTTTGCTGCCTATCTGGCACACATCATGCAGCAGGCCCCCACATCGCTGGGACGCAACCAGACCCAGACACATTAAGGTCTGACAGCCTTAAGGGCATAGAATGTTAAATTCTTAAAGGATCTGAAAGTTGCGAATTCTTTTTTTCACTTGTCACCTCTTTTCCAGACTCAAATGCTATAGACTGTTCTGTGGGAATGATACTGTGTGTATATTCATTGATGGTATTTACCAAAAATAAACCATGGTCTCCAGGGAATCGAGATTGCTCCCAGTTTGTCAGTGAGGGCCTCTTTCTGAGTGACCCTGTCTTTAGTGTGCCCCGCAACAAAACATACAAGAGGTAGAAAGAGCAAACCAGCTTGGTTCTCATATCCAGCTGTATTGCAACCTTTTTTTTTTTTTTTCCCTGAGCCAAAATTTAGGACATGTGATATGTGAATTTATGAGACTATAGAACAAAACTAGAACCACAGCTTAACAGCTAATGACATGCCTTTATTGAACAGAATTAACAGGAAACCTCCAAGAACGTGTGGCAGCTCTGCTTCTGAGGCGTCTTGAGGACCCACGGCTAACACTGAGCACCTCCACGTGCGGCACGGTGGTGGGCTTCCACAGGCAGTCCTTAGCATCTCTCTGTGTTGTCTTATTAGCCGGACTTCACAGACGAAAACGAGGCCCAAAGGGGGGAAGTCACATGTCCGGGGTCACGCAGCTACTTCAGTCTGCCTCCAGAGCCCGTTCCCCCACATTAGTCAGAAACCATTCCCCACAGAGACTCTCCTTCGGTCGCAGTGGAAGGGTGTGAGTTTCTGCTACACACATTGCCTGCATCCTTTTAATTCATAATCCTTTTGTTCAGTGGCTTAGCGAGCACTTAGTCTGTGCCAAGTACAGGAAACAGATCGGTAAGCCTCCTCCCCTCAGAGCACTTGAGCGTAAGGAACAGATGTGTAACGAAGTGGCGCACAGGCCCCACATCACAGAGACGTGAAAGAATGCTAAGGAAAGTACGGGGGAATTATTTGAGGGGCATATGGGAATGTTTTGACTTGCATTTTTCACAGGATATTTTATTTGCACATTTTGTATTATATATGCCTCGTTTAGCACCAGAATCTAAGAGAGAGAATATTAGCCCCATTTTACAGAGGAAAATAGAAACAGAAAAGGCAAGCTTGGCCTAGTGGAGCAGACCTGGGACCCAGGAGTGTGGCTCCAAGGCCAGGACCATCGGCCCTGCAGAGCAGCCACCATCAAGTGAGCTGTCTTGCTTTCCGTCACGTCCTCCTGAGAGGGGTTGGTGCGAACAGCGGTGCAGCCTTTTGTGTCACTCAAGAGGCTCTGCCATGGGATAGGGTCGCCGCCCTAGCGTCAGGGCCTGTTCGCAGGGCCAGGTCTAGGGATGGCCCCATTGTTCAGACACCAGAGTCTGAACTACTGAGGAGTATCCTCTCCCAGAGACTGGAATATTGCTGTCTGTCTCCCCAGGGCAACTCCTTTGTGACCAGATGTTTGCTTGGTGACACGTGATCAGGCCCAAGGAATGCTCCTTGTTCCACGACAGGACAGGACTTTCTCTGTTCCCACATCCTTCTTCTTGCCATGGCTTCAGCAAGTTGACCACAGTCAACGATTGTGGGAGATGAGGTAACAGACCAAGTTTTGGCTTTATTGAGACTATTGGTCTGATGGGCCTAGATTTCCTCAGTCACCCACTGCTTTTTAAATAAAAAATATAATAAGACAATAAAAGTTGTGAAGTTTGAAAAAAATTGTTAAAGCTAAAAAATCACCTATACTATGCAGATGTTAAAAAGAATGAGATAGATCTATACAGAGAGGGAACAATTTCCAAAACATATCGAGATATATAAATGTGCTTGTGAATACCCAGTTTCTCTCTGAAGATACACACAAGAAACTGGACACAGCAGTTCCCTCTGGGGAGCATACATACATATTTTTTTCCATATTGTGCATATTATTACTTTGTATATATGCTTTAAAAAAAAATATTCCTGAAACATTTCCCCCCTTATTAGATAGCCTCCCTTGATTTTGTGTGTTCGCGTCCGTTGTGTTCTAGTATTGTTATGGGGATGTGCTATAATTAACCAACCCCTATTGCTTCGCGTTTAAACTTCATTTTATGGGATAAGTTTGCAGTGCACAATGTAGCACATACTTCTGATGTGGGCTAGAGGCCTCACAGCACGTTGGCAGATCAAAGCGGGTATGCATATGCTCTTAAACTTCTTTCCATTTTGCTTCTTAGGCGGGTCCCTTCAGCAAGGTCATCTTGCCCAGGGGTGTGCATTTTACTTGTTTCCCATAGTCTTTTTTTTTTTTTTTTAATTTTTGCTTTTTCTCCCCAAAGCCCCCTGGTACATAGTTCTACATTTTTAGTTGTGTGTCCTTCTAGTTGTGGCATGTGGGACGCCGCCTCAGCATGGCTTGAGGAGTGGTACCATGTCCACGCTCAGGATCTGAACCAGCGAAACCCTGGGCTGCTGAAGCAGAGCGCACGAACTTAACCACTCGGCCACAGGGCCGGCCCTTCCCTTAGAGTCCAGGTTGTTTCCAGGTTCTTGGAGACCATCTCTGCAGCCACCTCTATTTTTTTTTTTGAGGAAGATCAGCCCTGAGCTAACATCTGCTGCCAATCCTTCTCTTTTTGCTGAGGAAGACTGGCCCTGAGCTAACATCCATGCCATCTTCCTCTACTTTATATGTGAGACACCTGCCACAGCATGGCGTGCCAAGCGGTGCCATGTCTGCACCCAGGATCCAAACAGGCGAACCCCGGGCCGCCAAGAAGCGGAACATGCGAACTTAACCGTTGTGCCACCAGGTGGGCCCCAGCCACCTGTACTTCTATCACCCCTCTCTACTGCTTGTTTCTGACCAGAAGATTCTGATTGAGCCCACTGAAATGAGCCTGAGTGAGGCCTTGAGGTGCTTAAAGTTTCAGTCTCAGATAAACAACATTTTAAGCACTATGAAATGAATGTACGAATGTAGTGGTCACGGGTGTACAATCTTTTGGGGGGGGGGCAGTGAGCAATATCAGTATTAAACGTGCACTGACTCAGCACAAGATCTGTATGTACACTAAGACACTTTTAGTGGTGGTCTGAAAGTGAAACCAACACAAGAGACTCCAGTGATGCTCACTCCATCAATTACAGGAAATCCCCTCCACGTTGTCTTCTGTAGTCGTTAAAAATGACCATACAGATTCATTAACCATTTTGGTTCACAGATCCTGTTAAGAATCTGATAAATGGCTGTGTATCTCCAAGACGAAAATGCATATATGTACAATATTGTGCTATTTCTGAAGTTGATCCATGGTGGATCACAAGTAAAAACTTGTTGATACCGATCTTTACTGGCATGGAAGAGTGCCCACATATCCAGATTACAGAGCACGATACTGAAGGGATGGTCCCACGTGTTCCCTCTGCCCGGGGCCTTCACATGGCTGGCTCCTGACCCGATCTCCAGCACACCTCACCTCCCAGGGCTGTCCCAGCCAAGCCTCTCGGCAGGCCCTGCCCTCCTCCCTCACCAAGGCCTCCAGCACGCTGTCTGCTCTTTCCCTCAGCAACACCTTGGTGATGACAAGTTTGTTCACCGGCTTACGGATCTCTGCCCCCACAGCCTGGGGGCTCAGGAGAGCAGAGCTTAGGTCTGACTTGTTCGTCATCGAGTCCACATGCCACATCCAGCCCGCCTTTTCGCGAACCAAGAGTGGTCTTTACAGGTGAACATTCACAAGCAACTCATGACAGGAAAGACTAACTTGAAACCCCCAAATCATTCCATTCTTCTCATTAGTACAGCTGTAATTTAAAAACTGTACTCGATTATAACAGTTTGAATTCCACCAACAAGGACCATTATAGACGTTTTCCTCTTTGGTTATATAAGTAACTACATAACATCCTCGACTTTGCCTCTTGGCCCGCAGGCCACAATATTTGCTCACTGGCCCTTCGTGGAAGAAGTTTGCCAACCCCTGGTCCAGAGCGATACCTGGCATACAGGAGGCAATCCATAAGCGTTAGATGGAAACCCTTCCTAACAAGAAAAAAAGAAATGTATCTCAACTACAGGGGCATCTATTTGCACAAGGAAAATAGGGAGGCAGAGCCAGGATGAAAGTGGTCACCTCAACAGGGTCAGACTGCGGGGGCGTCCACAGCCCGCGTTTCTCCCACGTGCGCCGCGCCTGCTCTTTCCCACCATCGGCGCGCGTTCACGTCACCATCCTGGAAGCTCCGGGGCTGCACCTTCCAGGATGGCGCGGCGCTCGCAGGCACGGAACCGCGCGAGCCGCAAAGGGGCGCGGCCCGAGGCCGGCGGAGGAGGGGTCCCCCACCCCAAGTCTTCCTTCCCAAAGCGCAGGTCGAGCTAAAGAAAGCGAGCGGGCCGACCTGCCCAAGCTCAGTAAGCCCGCTGCCATCCCCGCCAAGCCCGTCGGGCTAGCCCGGGAGCCTCCCGGACGCACCTCACCTCGTAGTCCCCTCACCGCAGCCGCGCGAGGAGGAAACACAGGCCCGACCCGGGCAGGAACTACCCAGGCCCCTGGTCCCGCGGAGACAGCGGCGGGCAGAGCCCTCGGGCCTGGAAGACACAGGCTGGGAAGCCGCCCCCGCCGTGGCTAACGGCTGTTCTCTGGCGTCGCGCGACAGCGCCCAACCCGCGCATGCGCAGTAAAGCCCCCGGCGCGTGCTTGTCCCTGGTCCCTCCGACGCGCCTGGCCTCGCTCGGCTTCTTACCGCCCTCCTCTTGCCCTCACTTCCGGGGTTTCCCGGAGACGGCCGTAAGTGGCGGGCGGAAGCTGCCCGCGAGGCCGGCCGTAAACGGCTCTCTCGCGCCATTTCCGGCCGGCTTCCGCAGACGGCGCTGGTGGGCGATCGTGAGGCGCCAGAGAACGTTCCCCACGCCCGGAGCCATGGAGATGCCGCTGCCGCCCGACGGTGAGGCCCAGCCCGGGCCCGGGGACCGTTTCTCTCTCCTCGGAATCCCTTGTTGGCCCGTCCCGCCTCCTGGGGTCCCCGGGCCTAGGAGGGGGCGGGGCTCGGCCTCCCGGATTCGCCTGCGGCCTCTCCCGCGGGTCCCGCGTCCCCGGCGTGTGTGTGGCCCCTATCGGGACCCGTACTAGGGCGGCCTCTCCCGGGCCCACCCCTAGGGACCCTGGCATGGCGGACGCGGGCTGGGGCACCAGGGCCGCTGGATTGGGCCGGTCCTCGCTGATGCCCCGCGTGGCCTTTTCTCCGTTCTCCAGACCAGGAGCTGCGAAATGTCATCGACAAGCTGGCCCAGTTCGTGGCTCGCAATGGGCCCGAGTTTGAGAAGATGACGATGGAGAAGCAGAAGGACAACCCGAAATTCTCGTTTCTGTTCGGAGGCGAGTTCTACAGTTACTACAAGTGCAAGCTGGCGCTGGAGCAGCAGCAGCGTGAGTTCTCTCTAGCTCTCAGGCCGCCTCCTAAACGATTCCTTTCTGATTCCAGTTCGGGCTCTGCCGCAAACTGTCTTCTTTTGGGTCGCACGCTCTTTCTCTGTGCAAATGGGGCAGCTCGGCCTTCGTGATCTCTGCCGCTGTTCCCAGGGCCCTGCAGCGAGCAGCTGCTGGTCCCAGTGTAATGAAGAACGAGGTTATTGATCCTTCTTCTGGGCTCCAAATCAGAGATTCCTCTTTTGTTTTTCAGACATGATGGTTGAGGTCAGCAGAAGTAGAATGACTGCTTCAGTGTTTTCCAGAGAGAAAGTGATAGAAACCGACCTGGGACCCTCGGGACAGGCACTGTCCAGCCCCCTTTGTGGGGTCTCTGTGGGTCGAGCAAGGTTTATGTGCATTTGAGATGCTTCCAGTCCAGATTTAAAAGAATTGTTTCTCTGGATTTTAGTATTTGGCAGATGTTTATCCATATTCACTGAGTTGGGCATCAGACTTCTGCCCTTGCCTTCAAAAAGTTTAAGATGGGGTTAGGAATCACACCTGGCCTTTAAATAATAAATAAATAGTCACCAGATGGTAAGGTTCCCGAGAGCAGAGCCCATATCTGTCTTGTTCACCAGCAAACCCCTAGCTTTTAGATGTGTTTGATTGGACGAGTAGGGGATTGCCAAATAAATGGGCACTGAAAGGTGAATGCTTCCTTGACTACAAGCTCCTTGAGGCCAACCACACCTTGTTTGGATCACTGTTGTGTCTTACTACTTGGAACATAGTAGATGTTGAATCAAGAGTTTGTAAGACACAGCAAAGGTGCAGTAGCTGGAACGAGCACAGTGTGTTTAGGTACCCATGAGAGGAGCCATGAGAGGCCCAGCATGGCTGGAGCATAGAACGTGTGTAGAGAACGGAAGGGTTTAACTGGAAGGGCTGAATGCTAGGGGGAAGTTTGGGTTTTCTCCCTCAGTCCAGGGGTTCTCCTGGTGCCTGTTTTAGCTTTGAGGTGGGGGTGGGAAGATCTGCTGCCTGAAATTGTAGGCAAGATATTATATGCACTTACGTGTTTCCAGAACAGCCATTCCGTAGCCCCAGCACATCAACTTTAAATCCCTTGCTGATGGCACTAGGAAGCCACAAGAGAATCTGAAACAAGGGAGAGGTGGGTCATGTTCGTGTGGCCAGCGTGAAGGACAGGCTGGAGGGAGCATGAACAGAGGCCAGCAGGTGAAGGAGCAGTTCGTAGTGAGGTCTGAATTAGGGCAGTGAGTTGAGTCAGAGGAGTGGGCATGGGCCAGGTGGGGTTAAGGAGTAGAATCTGTGAACTGAGGCACCAGTTGGATATTGATGAGGGTGACATAACCAGGTTGGGGAGGACAGTGCTTTGGCTCGAGTGACCATGAGGCCAGAGCTGCTCCCCCTGCGAGGGGACCCCTCTCCCACCCTGGAGGGTCAGAAATCGGGGGCTGCTTGGGACTTGGTGTGACAACTGAGAAAAGATGGGGTGCTTCTAGCAGGGGAAGATTGTGGCTCAGGAAATGCTTTCTACAGGTAACGATGTCTCGGGTGGCATAAAGAATGTGTCAGAGTTAGCTGGATGGAAACTGAGGAAAGTGTTCAGGCAGAGGAAAGGGCTTTAGGAGGGGCTGGGGAGGGGAGGGGACAAAAGCTTGGGGAGGCTGAAACCCAGAGAAGGAGGGGTTCTTGGAGTGGCTAGAAGCGCAGGTGCAGAGTGGAGAGGGCTGGCTTGCCAAGTACTTAGGAATTCTCCCCGAAGTTGTGGGGGAGCTCTTAAAGGGTTTCTGGACTGTGTTCTGGAGTAGGATTAGCCACTGTGTGAACTGCCCTTCACTCAGGTAGTTGGAGAAGACTGACTCCCAGAACTGTTTTAGAATGGCACTTTACAACCTCTGGTGAAGGACTAGTTTTTGTTTTCTAAAATTTCCAATCTGTTATGTAAAGTGCATTTTTGCAAAGTACAGTGAAAATGTGAACTGTGAAATTCACGTGCTAACGAAATTGCTACAAAAGTGCCAAAACACTCCACCCTTTCTGTACTCATCTAGTCTTGGTATCACCCGGAGCTGGTCCTCAGACCACACTTGGAGCAGCGGCCCTATGGACAGTCCCGGTGGTGTGGTGGTTAAGATTTGGCACTGTCACCACCACAGCCTGGGTCCGTTTCCCAGTCAGGGACCCCCACCACCCGTCTGCCGGTTGCCATACTGTGAAGGCTGTGTGTTGCTGTGATGCTGAAAGCTATGCCACTGGGATTTCAAGTACAAGTAGGGCCCCCCATGGTGAACAGGTTTCAGCATAGCTTCCAGACTAAGACCAGGAAGAAGGACCTGGCCACCCACCTCCCAAAAATGGGCCACAAAAACCCTCTTGAGTAGCAGCGGAGCATATCTGATTTAGCACCGGAAGGCAAGAGGGTGGCGCACAGTCTGGGCAGGGTTCTGCTCTGCTGGCCATAGGGGCACTAGGAGTAGGAATTGACTCAGCACTAACAGCCAACTACAGTTGCCTTGTAGAGAAGAGGTGGAGGGGGTAGGACTGGATGCAGGGAGACTAGTTCTGAGGGTGATGCAGGTGACAGCAGAGTTATGGTGGTGACAGTTGAAGTGCGAGCCAGGAGGCTGACTTGACAGCATGGGGCAACTTATTAGCATGACGTGTAAGGAAGAGAGAAGTGCGTGGATCTTCTAGGCCCCTGGATTGGGTCTGTGGGCATAGCTGTGCCAGCCATGGAGATAAGGAGGGGATCTGTCCTGGGGGGGTGGAGCCTGGGGCCAGAGGAGATGCGTGCGTGTGTGAGGTGCCTGTGGAAAGCCTGTGGGCTGTTTGGTTTGTAATCAGATCCAAAGCTTGAGGAATTCTGGATGAAGATGATGGATTTAGGAATTGTAGAGTGCAGATCAGAGCTGCAGCCGCAGGAGCATGTCACACCCCCTGGGGCCTTGCACAGAGAAGAGCACTTACTGCCTCAGCCATTAATACTGGCTCCTTTGCAGACAGAGAAGGAAGAAGGGGCCAAGGGGCCAGCCACACAGGCTAAGTGAGACAAGGACTTGAGACAGGGCCACCGGCTGAGTAAGGGTGTCCAAAACAGCCTTGGGAGTAGGGGTAGGTGGGCAGAGCCAGACTCCCGTGAGTTGTGATACGGGGAAGATGAAGAACTGAAGATGAATCTTGGCTGTGAAATTGTTGAGAGCTGATGTCCTCCTGCTGTGGGGCTGCAGACTCATGGGCTCGCTGGCCGGCCAGCCAGGGGTCCAGTGGCTTTGATGTCTTGAAAGTGAAGAATAGATTGGGGGACAGAGGTAAAGGTTAGAGATAGCTGCCGAGGAGGCTGGGGGACGAGAGATACGCTCGCAGAGGGTCTGTTTGTCCAGCAGTGGCCCTTGTGTGGGTTCAGCACCAGTTCAGGCCTGGGGAGGGGTGGACAGGGTGGAGGGGGTGGGCTTGGTCTGAGCCAGAAGGATAGTGGGCAAGGCTGGCTAATGGGCTAGAGAGTGGCGAGGTGACAGTTCTGAGGGTCTTCAAGGAAAAGACAGACAGGAAAGTGGAAGGCAGTGGGTGGGAACACAGAAAGGGGGCAGGGCCTTTTCACGTTGAGGGCAGCGTGGGCATGGAGGGCGGACCAGGAGGGGTGGGCTCAGAGAGGGATGGGGAAGGGCCGGGGTGGCCACAGCACAGCACAGAGGTCCTCTTGTGGGTGGTGAGTGTAGGCAGAGGGAGCCCCTGTGACTTGGAGCTGCCTCAGAGGCAGCTGGTCAGGGACATCTGGACTCTGGCTACCTCCTCATGGGGGCCATCTTTCCTCCTCTCCCATCAGTCATCTGTAAGCAGCAGGCCCCAGAACTGGAGACGACCTCGGCCTTGCCACCCCTGCCACAGCCCCCGCTGGCCCCTGCTGCACCCATGCCGCCAGCCCAAGGCGCCCCGTCCATGGACGAGCTCATCCAGCAGAGCCAGTGGAACCTGCAGCAGCAGGAGCAGCACCTGCTGGCCCTCAGACAGGTATGGGGCCAGCTCTGCTTCACCCCCTTGGCCCTGAGGTGGCTACCTGGGGCTCATCCCATGCCTGGCTTTTTGCAGCTGTACGTCGGGACTAGTAATAGCTGTCAGGAGGGCTCGTTAGCACGTGTCAGTGCTGAGGACGGGGCTGCCCTATTGCCTGGGGCTCAGTGCGCGTCAGCCGCTGTCACACAGTGCTGCTACCACCCGTGGTGTGTTTAGCTCGACCTCTGACTCCCGATGCTGAGGTTGCTTCTCATTCCAGTGAAGTCATCGCACAAGCTCTTGACCTGTCATGCTGCGGTGGACACCTACAAGTGGGACTGCTCGTAGAAATTGTGTGGCAGAGGCTGCCAGGTGGCCTCTGGTACCGTTGGCACCAGCTCCTGCTAGCTAGGTCACCCAAGCTTTCGTTGGAAAGGACCCTTTTGTCCTGATGCTTCACAGTCTGGTACTTCGGCCAAATACAAGTGAATTGCCAGGAAAATGTGATGGATAATAAGGCATCCAAAACCCCGGCCCCAGTTTTATTACTAGATTCCAGATGTAAGATTACTGTCACATTGCTGAAAACCAAACATTCCAGAACACTCACGCCAGTTTCCGTATGGAGCGCATCACAGACTGGGCTGTCCAGCCCTGGCCAGCCGTGAGCTGACTGCCTGTCCCACAGCAGTGCTGGAGCTCAGCCATGTCTCGGTTGGCCAATCTAATGGGCGAAAACCTCGCATTTTAGCAATCCCTAATTGCTATTGAGGTGGCTCTCCTGTCACTTGACTAGTGACCATTTGTATGTCTGTTCACACCTATCACTCGTTGTTTCTTTTTTTGCTGAATTGATTTAAAAAGTTCCTTGTTCCTCTGGGTCTTAATCTTTCTGCCTGTCACCTTGGGGGCAGACATCACCTTTCACTATGTCTCCTCTTGCTTTATCCTCCGCCCGCTCTGCCCGCCGTGGCTGTGTCTGTCCCAGATGTGTGTCTGGGGGGCTGTAGGTGTGCAGGACGGGGCCTCCTGGTACTAGGGGTGGGGCACTGATGGGCCAGGCTGGGAGGTCCCTCCTCACGCAGTCTCGGGCCCGCCTGGCCTCCCAGGAGCAGGTGACAGCAGCCGTGGCCCACGCAGTGGAGCAGCAGATGCAGAAGCTCCTGGAGGAGACCCAGCTGGACATGAATGAGTTTGACAACCTGCTGCAGCCCATCATTGACACATGCACCAAAGATGCCATCTCGGTGAGGCCAGGTGGGGACGAGGTCGGGGGGTTCTCCCAGAACCTGGTGCTCCTGATGAGGTGGGAGCCTGCCACACCTGTCGGGGCCAGGACTGCTCTAGGAGCGCCCTGTCTGCCTGTTCCCTTCCCTCTTGAGCCTATCTGAGAGGGAGAAGGAAAGCAGGGAGAGGCCAAAGCAAGCAGCCAAGCCCTCAGGGTGCGCCCTGACCTTCCAGGGCGCCTGCACACTCTCTGGCCTGGGGGAGCCCAGCCCTGCTCACTGTCTGCCTGGCTGTTGCAGGCCGGGAAGAACTGGATGTTCAGCAACGCCAAGTCCCCGCCACACTGCGAGCTGATGGCAGGCCACCTCCGGAACCGCATCACGGCTGATGGGGCACACTTCGAGCTGCGACTGCACCTCATCTATCTCATCAATGACGTCCTGCACCACTGGTGAGGGCCCGCCAGGCTCTGGCTTCCCTCCTGCGCCTCTGGCCCTCTCTGGGGCCACTGCTCTGCACTCGGCAGCTTGGCCTGGCCTGGGACTGGGGTCACTTGTCCAAAGACCCTGAGGGAGGGTCAGTCTGAGTCACGAGCCCTGCTTCGGGAGGACACCCCATCCCCCAGGCCTCGCCGCCTGTCCCAGACCCCTCACCTCACCGGGGGCACTGTCCCCTGGCTCCTTGCTCTCCTTGGGGCAGCTTGTGGGTGTCTTTCAGCCTCTCTGCGGGGGGCTGCCAACTCCCCTTCGCTGATCTACATGCACGCACACAAATGCCTGTCATTTGACTGCTCTGCTTCAAGGTCCCTCCCACGAGGTCCCCTTTGCTGATCCTCTGTCCCACCCTGTAGAGACTACCAGCCCCCGCACACAGCCCTCCCTAAGGCCAATCTGGCGTTTACTTCTGCGCAGTCTCTCTGGCCTTATGACAAAGGGAACTTAGGCAACCAGGTGGGAGGGACGGGCAGGAGCATACGTCGTCGTGAGGCTAGTGTGCAGGAGGCGGGACTGGCTGCTACGTTTGGCTTTGAGCTTGGCCGGGCTGAAGGGGCCAGTGAGTAGGTGCGCTGCTAAGCCCAGCCCTGGCTGCAGGCCCTGTCTTATCCCATCTTCTGCCGCACGTGCAGCCTGGGTCCCCACCCCTCCCTGTTTCCTGTGCCACACAGCCGCTCCCTGCATCATCATCCCCTCGTTTCTCTGCTGTCGGAAACCAGCACCCTCTCGGAACCTTCTCTGCCCTCCTGCTTCCACCACCTGCTCCGCTGACTCCAGGGCAGCTCTGCAGAGACAGCCCTGTTTCTGGCCGTTCTCCAGCCGTGCTCTTCTTGAGCTCTGCTCTGTCCAGCAGCCCCATGCTGCCCGCCCTGTCCTCCCGCCTGGACTGCCCTCCCTCCCCTGACTGGCTTCCTGGTCCCAGGCCCTCTTTCCTCTCTCTGAGCTCCCTCTGGTGATCTCGGCACTGGGAGGAGGTAGAGCCGCTTGACGGCTGCCCCGTGGCTTCCCCTGGGAGGCAGCAGATGTGCCATCTGGGCTCTGCCACCGCCACACTGGGGGCCCCGTGCCACCTCGTTGCACAGCCCCAGGGGCCTCCACACCCAGTTATGCATAGAGTACCCCCAAGAGGATGTGGGGCAGGCGGTCTCACCCACCGAGCATCAGGTCCCTGGATGCCTGGGGTACCCACATGTTCCCTCTGCCTCCTGAAGGATGGTGCCCAAGCCCAGGTTTCCCTATGTGTTGTGGTTGACAGTACTGAGCAAGGTGGTGGGGACAAGGCCCTGAGCCCACAGCAGCTGTGGCCCACCCTTTGTGGACAGCCTGGGTTCTTAGAGGTGCCATGGCTGTCCATCCACGCCACCCTGGGAGGGAACTGACGAGGAGACTAGGATGACAGACTTTGCCCTGAAGGTCCTCAGGCTGTGTTCTTTCCCTCCTCTCACTGCTGTCCATCTGCCACTCGGGCCCAGGTGCCACACAGGTCTTAGGGGGAGCTCAGCCCTCGTCCTGGCCGGGTTGGGGGCCCATTTCCCAAGAAGGCAGAGGCTGCTGTGGCTGGAGCCGCAATGGTAACGGGCGCGTGGCCGGGTCCCGCCCCAGGGCCCTGACGCGCGGAAGGTCTCTCCCTCACAGCCAGCGCAAGCAGGCCAGGGAGCTGCTGGCCGCCCTGCAGAAGGTCGTGGTGCCCATCTACTGCACCAGCTTCTTGGCTGTGGAGGAGGACAAGCAGCAGAAGATTGCCCGGGTATGTGGGGCAGCCAGGGCCGGGGAGAGGGGTGGGCTGGGGCGCTTGTTCCCCCTGACCTGGCCTCCCCCCTGTGCAGCTTCTGCAGCTCTGGGAGAAGAACGGCTATTTTGACGACTCCATCATCCAGCAGTTACAGAGCCCAGCCCTGGGGCTTGGGCAGTACCAGGTGAGTGCCACCTGCCCAGAGTGTGTGGCAGCTGCCGCCACAGCATGTTCCCAGAAGTCAGGGGTCTCTGTCCCCCACTGGGCTGGGAGCTGCTGGCGGTGGGTAGCAATATCCGAGCCTGGGTGGCATTTTCCCAGCTGGGCTCCCAGGGGACCTCTGGGATGGTGATGAGTGGAGGCAGGCTGGGCTCTGAGTCCACAGTACCCGGTAGCCTCTCCTAGGTGAGTGGTCAGGTTTCTTTCCTGGTGCCCTCGTGAGCAGGCTGCCCAGTTCAGGCCCTGCTCTCGGCAGGTTCTTCGGCCCGTCGGCTGTGGCTTTGCAGGCCTGCCTCCCCACGATGGAGGCAGGAGGGACCCCACGCAGTCTAGGCCGCCTCGGTTGTCCTGCGGTGCACAGTCAGTGTTCCCTGTGTGCAGGTCTGCCTTCTCTCAGGCGCGTCTGCTCAGAGGACGGGGCACACGGTGGGGAGGGGCGGGCTGCCGTTGGTCACCTGTGCTGTGACCCATTCACAGCTGCTGGAGTAACAGGCCCAGCTCGCACCCCTGTTCTCCATCGGGCCAGAAGCTCTCTCCTTGCAAAGGTCTGATTGAATGCCAGGAGCTCTCTGTTGACCGGTTCCTGTGCTGTGGTCCTAAATGCCACCTCCCAACAGGCGAGAAGCTGCCATGCTCAGAAAGGCAAATGACGAAAGTGCATCTCGTGCTTTATCTGAATTTCACCCATTTTTTTTGTTGTTAAATAAAAGGGGGTGCCGCCACACCACAGTGACATAAACTCCTTTTTTCCCTTTGGTCCGCAATAGCTGCTCGTGTTTACTGAGCTCCCTCCCATTAGTCCCTTTTGTGTGTTATATCACTGAGTTCTCTCTGAAATCCTCCAAGGCATGTCCCCTTATACAGGTGAGGAAATTGAGGCTCAGCGAGGTTGTAATTTGCTCAAAACCACACCCCGTGAGCATGTTCCAGAAAGTTCGTCAGTGATGTGTTTTTTATATCTGTGTGGCTGTCCAGGTCATTGCTTATTCCTGTTACTGAGAAATTCTAAACTGCACTGACGTCTTTGGCTAGATTCGGACGCTCTGTGGTAGTCAAGACGGTCTGACTATTTTATGTAACAGTTGCCTACCTGCTCCAGGCCCCTGGGCCTTGCTGCCTGTGGCAGCGCCCCTACTTCCTGGGTGCTTTCCAGGCGTCTGTCCCTGTGCTGCTCCAGAAGGTGTGGGACCCAAGGCTCACATCCTGAGTGCCAGCTGCTCTTCTCTCTCTGCCAGGCAACGCTCATCAACGAGTACTCCTCGGTGGTCCAGCCGGTGCAGCTGGCCTTCCAGCAGCAGATCCAAACCCTCAAGACGCAGCACGAGGAGTTTGTCAATAGCCTGGCCCAGCAGCAACAGCAACAGCAGCAGCAGCAGCAGCAGATCCAGATGCCGCAAATGGAAGCAGAAGTCAAGGCCACACCACCACCACCTGCCCCGCCCCCAGCACCCACGCCTGCCCCAGCCATCCCGCCAACCACCCAGCCGGGTATGCAGCTCCCTCAGTACCCTCCCCAAAGTAGCCTCCTCCCCCAGAGACGGGCTCTGGTTCTGTAGTCCCAGGCCCAGTCCTGGGGCCAGACCCTAAGCTGTGGAAGGCACCAGGGCAGGCGGTTTTATAGGTAAATGTAACGAGACCCTTAGAGCTCAGACAGTTCGCTCCCATACAAAGTGTTCGAGAGCACAGATAGAGGGGAAGGCTGCCCAAGGCGTTCCTCAAGACTAGGGTAACCTTTACACCAGGTGACAAGGACACGCAAAGAAGCAAAGATGTAATCTGGTGTCACCTCTGAACAAAGATGCGGGAATACTGAACAAAATCTTACCAAATGGAACGCAGGCAGGTATTTTAAGAATGCATCACGACCAAACGGGACGTGTCCCAGGAATGTGTAAGGATGGTTTACCACTAGAAAAGCTGATGAAATACATATCAGATGGAGAGAAGGGATGTTTCAACTAGATACAGAAAGGTATTTAATAAAACTGAGTGTTGATAAAGAGTCTTCAGCAAACTCAAGTCAACAAAGCAGAGTAAGATGCTACTTATAAAAGTTTGCGAGGAGGGGGTGTGTGCCGTGTGAGGTAGTCCTCCTCTTCCCGCTGCCTTCCTGGAGGCCATCACAGTTTTCAGTGGGGTCGTGAAGCAGGGAGTCATGTGGAAATAAAGCCCAGCCCTGGCTGGCCCCGGGGTGGTTGCTGAAGATTGCCTCAGGCGCGCCCCACTGCCAGGGGGCTGCTCACTGCCTTTCCTTCCTGGCTCTAGATGACAGCAAGCCCCCCATCCAGATGCCGGGCTCCTCTGAGTACGACGCCTCAGGAGGGGTTCAGGACCCTGCCACCACTGGCCCCCGTGGCCCCGGGCCTCACGACCAGATTCCGCCTAACAAGCCCCCGTGGTTTGACCAGCCTCACCCCGTTGCTCCTTGGGGCCAACAGCAGGTATTTCTTCAAACTTGTGGCGGGGGCAGGTGGGGTGTGCCAGGGCTTAAGGGGTGGCAGGCGGGTGGGCGGAGTCCTGTGCAAGTTGGTGGGCTTTTAGCGGCTCCCTGGGGAACTTCAGCTTCTGCAGAGGGCTCCAGGCTGGGAGAGAGTGGGAGAGCGCCATCTTCTGGAGGTGTGGGAACGGGGCAGAGCAAGAAAGGCAGCTGTGTCCCACCCTGGCGCTTTGATTATCTGGCCTTCTCAGTAATAACGTAGGTCCCCTTTTCCTGTGAGTGCTGGGAAATTTCACATGGTCAAGTTCAGCCAGGTCTTCTGTTTCGTTTCCCTTTGGGATTGGTCTGATGAGCAAAGTGTCAGCCTCTTGTCACCCTGGAAGGAACTCAGTGCTTTCGTAAGGAAGGGGAGTCAGAAATGTGAGGCTGGTGGCATTATTTGGGGCCAAGATGCTGCTCACTCCCCAGTTCCTTGGGATTGGAAACTTCTAGACCACAGCACAGCTCATCTGATCCAGCATAGTAGGGCTGGGAGGCACCTGCAGCTTGCTCTCCAGCCACTGGATCTGCTTGGACAGAGCCTTGTGTCCAGCCCCAGACTTTCCCAGGCATCTGCGTTCTCCTCCACAGGGCAGGGTGGACATGGCCCTCCCAGGTGACCATGAGGGGAGGGGCGTCAGGATGGAAAGACATCTCTGGGCCAACAAGTAGGGGTCGTGGCTTTGAGTCCCCCCACTCTCCCCTCAGCTTCAGGGCACGAGGTTTAACTTTATGAAAGACAGGACGTCCCCTTAAAGACAGCTCCCGCCTCAGCGCTGGCTGTGAGCTGGTATGGTGTGGGGTGTTCTGGGGGTGCTTTCTGATGCAGGAGCAGTTCCCATCCCCATTTTCTGGGGTCCTTCGTGTGTCCTGGCCCAGTCCTTGGGGACTAGAAAGTCAGACTCTTGGCAATGGGGCCCCCTCACTGAAGGTCTGCCCTGGGGCAACAGTCCAGTCGGAAACCGCAGCCTGGCAGTGCACTTGGCCTGGCCTGCCCACGTGGTGTCTTACAGAGTTTGAAATAGTTGCCTTATTTAAAATGTGGCTTTCTGGCTTCTCTTGAAAGACCTGAGAGTGTGGTGACCTGGGCCAGCCTCTGTGGTAGCTGTCAGCAGAGCTAACCAGCCGTGGCCTAGAGGCGAGCCCTCTGCTCGGTCTCACGGGTGCTCCCAGCCAGGCCCTGAGTTTGGGCCACAATCCTGAAGGCTGTAAGTCTTGAGAGTGGCTGGTGAGATCCAGAACTTACGTTGTCTTCAACCTACAGAAAGACTTTTCCTGGTGTGGGCCCAGGAGGAGACCGTGAGACAAGGATTTGAGCGCGAGTGGTTTATGTGGGAGGTGACCTCAGGAGACAGCACAGGGGAGGGGAAGTGAGAGTGGCCAGCAAAGGGGGTGTCGTCAGGGTTGGGGTCCGCCGTGGCCCCTGGGGCTCAGCAGCTCCGTGCATCCTGGAAGCCGTGGAGGTGCGCCTCTGCGCCATCCACTGAGGGCTCTGGGGCAGGGCTGTTTAGGTCCCTGGCACTTGGGGCCTCCCCATCCTGCATGCTGGCACAGAGGAAGCCCTCAGCTGAGATGTGGGTGCAGCAGCTGGGACTCCAGTCGTCTGCGTGGACACGAGGGCCCCATGATGTACCAGCCCTTATAGCATCCACTGCACGTGTCAGAGTGAACGAGGCACCATGATGTGCTCAGGGCAGCGCCCAGCTGGACCGGTCGGCCTCCAGGGCCCGGCCTCAGGAGGGGCTCACCTCTGCTCTTTGCCTTGCAGCCTCCTGAGCAGCCCCCTTACCCGCACCACCAGGGCGGGCCGCCCCACTGCCCACCCTGGAACAACAGCCACGAGGGCATGTGGGGTGAGCAGCGTGGGGACCCCGGCTGGAACGGCCAGCGCGACGCACCTTGGAACAGCCAGCCCGACCCCAACTGGAACAGCCAGTTTGAGGGCCCCTGGAACAGCCAGCACGAGCAGCCGCCCTGGGGCGGGGGCCAGCGAGAGCCACCCTTCCGCATGCAGCGGCCGCCACACTTCCGCGGGCCCTTCCCGCCCCACCAGCAGCACCCACAGTTCAACCAGCCGCCGCACCCCCACAATTTCAACCGCTTCCCCCCCCGCTTCATGCAGGACGACTTCCCCCCGCGGCACCCCTTCGAGCGACCCCCCTACCCCCACCGCTTCGACTACCCCCAGGGGGACTTCCCTGCTGGTGAGTGCGAGGGCACCCCTTCCCGCTCACACTTGTCACCTTGGAGACCGCTGCTGAGCCCTGGCACTGCCCGCTCACCATGTCCTGGCAGGCCTGAGACGGGTTTCTGTTTTG
This sequence comes from Equus asinus, assembly GCF_041296235.1. Taxonomy (NCBI): domain Eukaryota; kingdom Metazoa; phylum Chordata; class Mammalia; order Perissodactyla; family Equidae; genus Equus; species Equus asinus. The sequence continues at coordinate 53,041,167 of NC_091799.1, read as the reverse complement.
CAGAGATGGGACCCCCTCACCACCACCCTGGCCACCGCATGCCTCATCCTGGGATCAACGAGCACCCGCCCTGGGGTGGGCCCCAGCACCCTGACTTCGGCCCTCCTCCCCATGGCTTCAATGGGCAGCCCCCCCACATGCGGCGGCAGGGCCCTCCCCACATCAACCACGATGACCCCAGCTTGGTCCCCAACGTGCCCTACTTTGACCTGCCTGCCGGGCTGATGGCCCCCCTCGTGAAGGTAACATCACCGTGGTGAGCGCCGCACTCAGCAGCACGCTGTGCCGGCCCCTCCGTCTCTGCAGGAGAGGCTCATGGGGAGAACCTGTTTCCAGCAGCTGTGGAATGCCACTTCCCCTCGTCTCCCACTCTGCAGTGACCTTGGCCAGCTAGCCAGGGAGGAGGCACCTGAGCCAGCCTCCCCGCAGGCGCCGTCCCTGAGGTGGCAGTGAGCCAGGGCCACATCCCCTCTGCTCCCCCATCCCTCCCTCCTGGTGCTGCAAGTTCTATAGCCTGAGGAGCTGTCAGGCTCTGCGTGAGGTGGGGGTCTTCTGGGTGCTGGCCCTTGGAAGCCACCCTGTCCAGGAGCTGACAGTGGAGGGGCCTCTCAGAAGGGGCAGCCTCTGAGCCGCGCCTGCAGGGGAGGCAGGGGTCTCTACACAGCATCTGCACAGCTGGGTGAGCGAGGCTTGGGGGGGCGGGAGCTGCCCCAGAGATGAGATGAGAAGAGAGCGGGCCTGGGCTCTGGGGGCCATGCCAGCCCTGCTGGTCACTGCCACTTCCCATCCCCTCTGGGACACCATCAGACTGGAAGTTGAGAAGGGTCGCACCAGGGCAGCACGGAGGCAGAGGGGCCAGCGGGGCTGCTTCCAGGGTGGGCAGTAGAGTAGAGTAGGGGCATGGCAGGGTGAGCTGGTTCCTGGAGAAGGGGCCTCCTGGGTTGGGCTGAGGCTGCTCTGACCAGGGGAGAGGCCAGCAGGGGAGATAACGGGGCCCTGGGTCGAGTCGGGCACATAGGGCAGCTGTCTGCAGGCAGGGCACCGGGGATCCTGAGTGTCTGTGAATAAACCAAGGGGTCCTTCTGTCACCTAAGCTTGAGGCCAGGTCTTCGTGTGCGTCTTCTGGAGAGAGAACTCTGTGGCTTTTATCTGCCTCAAAGGAGCTCTCAACCACCCCGTGTAGGAACCGAATCATGGTGTGGCTGAGCTCTGTGAGAGGGTGGGATTTCCCAGCAAGGGCAGGGTGAGGAGCTCTAACACCCAACCTCCAACCCCCAACCAAGGTCCTGTGTCCCCCCCAGGCCCGCAGCCCCCGGGGTGGGCCCAAGGGGGGTTCACGCAAGGCAAGGGTGACAGCTGTTCTCTCTGCTGCAGCTGGAAGACCATGAGTACAAGCCTTTGGACCCTAAAGACATCCGCCTCCCGCCCCCCATGCCGCCCAGTGAGAGGCTGCTGGCAGCCGTGGAGGCCTTCTATAGCCCTCCTTCCCACGACAGGCCCAGGAACAGGTACGGGGCGCAGGGGCACTGGGCCGTGGGCTGCTGACTGACGGAGGGCCGGCCTCTGTCCTCCTCCCGGCCTGTCTTCCCCAAGTTTGCTTCATGAGGAAGACTCTTAACAGCCAGGCCCTCTGCTCGGGGTGGTGTGGGGCTCAGGTGAGGAAGCACAGTGGTCTCTGGGAGAAACACCAGTTCCATTCTCCCGACGTGTGTTGCCCATATATAGTGGCCCTTGAAGAAGGGCTTTCCTAGTCGGGACACGTCGGAACAAGGACTCATCTCAGACAGGGCATGTTTCCGAAGCAGCTGGCTGCCGGACACACCAGGCTTGGTCACGGGTCCCTCCCCGGAGACCCTCCCCCAAACCCCTCACCACCAATCCAGCTAAAATTGCCTCTTGTCTGGTGCCGAGCCACAGGCCTGCCCATCTGTGAGTCAGAGCTCCTTGCCCCCAGCTACCAGGCCCACAGGTCCTGAGACCCTCAGCTATTTCCTAAAACAGCAGTGTGGAAAAGGCCTGGAAGCCGGGTGGAGCCAGTCTCACATCCCAGCCTCTGCTTCCTCGCCTGAGAAAGAGCAGCGCCATGGGTGACTGCCTCGTGCTTTCTGTGGGGGCCCGTGCTCAGGGCCTGAGTGAACGAGGGGCAGGCTATGCTCAGGAGGGCTTGTCGGGTGGGGTCTGTTCCTGACCACCTTTTCACAAGGTCCCTGCCAGAGGGAGGCACATGTAGTCACTCGAGGAATGCCTGTCTTACAGCGAAGGCTGGGAGCAGAACGGCCTTTACGAGTTCTTCCGAGCAAAGATGCGGGCCCGGCGGAGGAAAGGCCAGGAGAAGAGGAACAGGTGAGGGCCCCGTGCTGCGCCGGCCCCTCTCCGACCATCGGGTGGAGGTCAGCGTCCCTCCCTGGCTGTGTGTGGTCAGGAATCAGCTAAGGGGGTCCCTGCCTTTGCCGACCAGACACTGTCAAGTCACGCCCCAAAGGGCAAAGGGCGGTCAGTTCTGGCCTCTGCCTGGATCCTGGGTCTGGCACTGTGTGATAAAGGCGAGCGAGCTGCTCAGAGCTGCTTCCCACAAGGTCTGAGTTAAAACTTAAAGCACCAGCATGAGCGCGCAGTTTGCCAAGTCTGTATTCAGCCAGCTATTTAGGGACGCATACCCTGGTGTGAATGGCGAGTCTGCACGGGGCCATGCACACCTGGGGTCTCCCAGAAACCCGGGGCGGGGGCGGGCTCCTCTCGGCTCGGCTCACCAGGCCTCTCCCTGCAGCGGACCCTCGAGGTCTCGGAGCAGATCCAAAAGCCGAGGGCGCTCTTCCTCCCGCTCCAACTCGAGGTCCTCCAAGTCATCTGGCTCCTACTCACGGTCAAGGTCGCGCTCCTGCTCCCGCTCCTACTCCCGCTCGCGCTCCAGGTAGGCAGGGCACTGCCCCTTGGGGATTCGAGGCCTGTGGCCACCCCGCCCCCCCTGAGGCCACCCCGCCGTGCTCTCCCCTTGCCCCGCAGGAGCCGCAGCCGATCACGCTCCTCGAGAAGCCGCTCCCGTTCTCGCTCCCGCTCCCGCTCCAAGTCGTACTCCCCAGGAAGGAGACGCCGGTCGAGGTCCAGGAGCCCCACCCCGCCGTAAGATTTCTGTCTTAACTGTCGAATGACCCACTGGTAGCGCTGGAGCCCTCTGATGCTTTGCTGTGAATGTTGAAACGTGTCATTAGAAGACATGCTCATGGTGGCCCATGCTGGGGCAGCACCTCAGGGACCCCAAGCACTAGCGCAGTGACAGTGGCACCTCATCTCACACTGCGTTCTTACCTTCTTACAGTCACGTTGTAAAGCCTGAGGCGGGGGCTGGGCTCTGTGTTCCTAACCATCTTAGGGGGTCGGTGTGACCTGCCCTTGCTGCTCAGTGTGGGCAGGGGCATCATCTTAGGGAGCCCCCTTCCCTGGCTGGCGAAGAGGATAAAGAAGAACGGTAGAGACTCGAAATGTGTGTGTGCCTGTCCATCTTCCACTGGCGAACATTCACATAAGCTACACGCTGTAATCCTCTAACGTTCATTCCAATAAATGTGTCTGCTCTTTTGTAAAAGACGTAACCTGTCTTAATTTTAGTTCCTCGGCTGGTCTGGGTTCTAATTCAGCACCTCCTATACCTGACTCCAGGCTCGGGGAAGAGAACAAAGGACATCAGATGCTGGTGAAAATGGGTAAGGTTCCTGGGAAGACAGCGCCCGCTCTGGGCTTTGGGGGTTGGGCAGCGATGGAGGCAGAGGAGTTCCTCTCACTGCCGGACTCCACGCAGGGCGAGCCTGCAGCGGGTGCTGCGCGCTCTTCTTACCATGGCAGTTTCACGTTTGTAACCTGCACGTCTGCATGGCGTTCAGCTCCCCAGATGCATTCCCATGTGACTTAAGTTAGAGTAAATGCACCATTTTGGCCTCCTTTGTGGCTTGTAACAACTTGTCCCTCTTTCTTCTTAAGGCTGGAGTGGATCTGGCGGCCTCGGCGTGAAAGAACAAGGGATCCAGGACCCCATCAAGGGCGGGGATGTCCGGGATAAGTGGGACCAGTACAAGGGCGTGGGGGTGGCCCTGGACGACCCCTATGAGAACTACCGCAGGAACAAGAGCTACTCCTTCATTGCCCGCATGAAGGCCAGGGACGAGTGCAAGTAGGCGCGCCCAGGCCAGGAGCCGGCCGGCAGCCACGGCACCCTCCTGGCTTATTGGCGTGGAAGCTGGTAGGGACAGCTCGGTCCTCACACAGTCTCCATCTTGGGGGAGTGAGAGAAGAGAAGACAACTGCAGCATGCTTAGTGACAGTGCCGTGCCCCCCAGCGTGGAGGCCCCAGCCCCCTGCACACAGCTCTGCCAGAGCAGCAAGATTCACACAAGGAGAAGCCCCAGCCAGCACGGCCACAAGCGCGTTTCCTGTGACAGTGAAGTGAGAAACACGAGGCTCCACCCCCTGGATAAGATTCGTGACTCGGAAGGAACAGATGTGTTGCATCCCCTGGCAGATCTGCAGAGTGTGGAGGCGAAGCCCGGAGTGGGCAGGCTGGCGGGCCCGGGGCAGAGGCGCCGGCTCTGCCCGCTCCCTCGCTGCGGCCGCAGCCTGGGAATGCTCAGCAGGCGCTCATACTCCTCACTCTTTAAAGACGGAAGAGCAAAACCTTTTGATTTGCTAAGTTAAACAGGGTTTTCATTTTAACTCCAAATGGTTTAGTTTTAGAGAAAAGAATAGTGATCTAAGAGGATCCTCGGGAGATCATTTGAAAGCTGATTCCTCTGAGACAAACTGGCCCTTAGTGCAGTTCTTCTAGTTGTTTGAGTATTTTTTCGAATGTTAGCCATTTGCTAGTGTCCGCAGACACAGAAGGCTCTGAGGAGAATGATCTGAGGCGTCTTCAGGTCCCGGAACACCATCCTTGGAGCATCGGTCCCTGGTGTCTCCACGAGGAGGAGCCCCAGCACCAGCACTCTGTGCGGCGGCCCAGGCAGCTCCAGGGGGCCCGCCCTGCCGCCTGCTCTGTCCTTTCCTCTGCCACCCGCCCCGCCCCGGGGCAGTGAAGCCTGGAGGAGCCGCTGGCTCCAGCTGTGCTCACTGGGCAGCCTCGGGCAGTTGGTGCGGTGCCATTTGTACAGAAACATTTTTGAAAAATTCTTTTCAATAAGATGCAGAATCCTCTCCAACTTTTCAACCTGATGTGATAAAATATTTGATTTTGTTCTAGATTTCCTGTAGCTGTGAATTGTTCAAATGTGTCGGATTCAGGATAAATGTAAACACGTGCTGTTAACAATTTCTTGTGGATTTTACTGTTTTGCCTTCAAATAAAGACTTTTTTTAAAGACCTTTTCTCTGTGTCTTTAAGTCAGAGGTGTGCTGGGCCGAGCAGGGAGGCAGTGTGTCCTGAGCGCAGAATTGAGTCATGGAGCTGGGTCAGAAGCTCTGCCCTGGCGTCTCACACAGAGTTCCCAGCATGGGGACCTGGCCCTGGGTCCTCATCCCCTATCTAGCTCAGCTCAGAGGGAAGGCAGCACTCGGCCAGGTGGAGCCGCTCCGTGGGGCTCCAGACAGGCTGGCTTCCTCCGTCCTGCCCCGTGCTGTGAGCGTGCTCCTCCGCTCCACTTCCCCTGGCCTGTGGGGCGTCCTCTCAGGACAGGGACTGGGAGGGTCAGTCGCTCAGCCAGAAAAGGCGGGAGCTGAGATTCTGCTTGAGTGAGTCCTGGGTGCCACCTGCCCCACCACTGAATGTCACCCGGAAACTGATGCATGAGTGTCACGGCCAGTGTACCCAACCAGCTCTCCAGATCAGACCCAGGAGTGTAGCCTCACCTGCTGGTGCTCACGGCTCCTTCCTCACCTCCTCCAGAGCGTCCTCCATGGTCAGCGGGGCGGGCCTGTGCCGCCTGATGTACTGTGGGGCAGAGGACAGACAGACACGTCACCACCACCACTGCCTCAGTCTCCTGAGGCTTTGGGTGCTGGAGACGGCACCCATCCCCAGCAGCTCCCAGTTGGGCTACAGAAAAGTAAAATGACAGGATGCCAGGTGACAATGCTGTGGGAACAGAAGAGGAGAGGTGAATGCGGCAGGCCCCAGCAGGGTGCCCTGCAAGGGGTGAGCCCTGATGAGTCCGAAAGGGAAGAGTGGCTGCCATCACGTGGGGCTGGTGGACGGGGTTACCAGGGGTGCCCTTAGAGTGCACCGTCCGGGAGGAGGGCCTGGGAGCCACTCTCAGGACGTGGGCCCGTAGCAGACAGTGGGGAGCCTTGGTGGGCTGTAGGCAGGTGACGTGGTCAGGTCCCTTCAGCCAGCATCCATCAACTGATGTTCATCTAGTGGGAACAAGGAGCCCACAGGGGTGCAGCCAGCAAAGTCCAGAATGGGGGAAACTGTCAGACAAACAACCTGTTTTCTTCAGCAAACTGCAAGGAAACAAGAAGGAGATGGGGATGGGGACACCTGCAGCGCAGTGGTTCTCAAAGTGGGTCCCCAGTGGGCCCATGGGAGAAACACCCGCTCCCAGGCGCACCCTGCTGCCGACAGAGCCCAGTGGGCCCAGGCCCCGCAGGTCTGACGCCGCTCAGGCCGAGAACCGCTGCCCCAGGAGGAGGCTAAAGAGCCACCCAGCAATCCGTGTACAGACGGGCTTTGTCTGGATCCTGAGGAGAAAACCAGAACAGAATGGACAAGTTTCATGCGAAAAGTGGAAATCACACTGGATATGCACGGACATGCAGGAGAGTGCATGTGGTCTTAGTATGGTAATGGTGGTGTCCGTGAATTTTTTAGAAGTCCTTATCCTTTAGAAATACTTGTAGATAAAATGAAAAAAAAAATCAAGCAGAACAGTTCATCTAGTATGATGCCATTTCTATAAAGAAACATACATAATACTATTCACGTTATACCTATTACATTGTAATATATATTTTATACACTGTACAAATACATAGTGTGCAACATCGCATGTGACGTACGTGTACGTACATCTGCATAATACAGTTCATACTTTACATAAAAATCTAAAGAGTATATATTAAGATTGGTAACAGTCATCTCTGAAATTATGGAGGACTTAAGTTACATATTCCTGTAACAAGATTTTTATAAAATAACGTATCTTTTGTAATCAGACAAAAATTAAATTTTTGGAGGGAAAAAGAGAAGCGTAACATTCCTTAAGTTTCGGCCCTTGGACTGAGGAGAGAAGCCCCTGCTGGGTGGCACTTGGGAAGGGTCTGTGAAGGGACAAGACCCTCACCAAGGAGGCCACCATTGGTCTGAGGTCACACAAGCTGAGCCAGCTTCTGCCTGGCCAGGCTGGCTCTCAGTGCCCTCAGCCGTACCACCTCTTCTCTGCACGAGGAGGAAACAAGGCTCCTTCTGCGAGGACGAAGGTGACCGGGCCGCCATGTCCCTGCTGCCCTGGCCGAGGCCTGGCCCTGAGCCCCGCCCCCCTCCCGGGTCGGCCGTCACCTCTTTGGTTTCCTCCAGGGTGTGGTAGTGGAACGAGTCTCCGTCCAGGGACTGCAGGAGGGACCCGTGCAGGTGCCGGCTGGCCTCCACGAACTGCTGCGTCAGGCTGAGCTGCTGCTTGAGCAGGTCGTGGAGTGCAAACACGGCCGGGCTGTAAGCTGTCAGGGCTGCACCCGGCACCGTGTCACTTGGCGGGCCCCGGGACCCCACCAGGACCCTCACCCCACCAGTGCCAGACACTCTGGGCCCCCGGGCTCTGTAGCCCCCACTCCCTCGGCTATGTCAGGATACTTTTGGGAAGTGCGGCTGCCCTTGGAAGTGGTGGAGACCTCGCCTATTGCATTCTGTCTGGTCTCTATAGGAAATGAACTGCTTTCCTCTGACTCACTCACGAGTGACCCTCCAGAGCTGCCCAGGTAGGAGGCTCGGCTCCCAGGCAGAAACGGAAGTCAACCTCAACAGCTCACACAGAGAAAGGAGTCTAGTAAAGTGGCACCCAATTGTGCAGCTGCACAAAGTGAATCCAGTGAACACTACTGAACTTAAAAACGGGGAGGAAGCGGGGCCAGCCTGGAGGCATATCGGTTAAGTTCATGTGCTCTGCCTCAGTGGCCCCGGGTTCACGGGTTCAGATCTCGGGCACAGACCTACACACAGCTCATCAAGCCATGCTGTGGCGGCATCCCACATACGAAATAGAGGAAGATTGGCACAGATGTTAGCTCAGGGCCAATCTTCCTCACCAAAAAAATTTTTTAAAAAACCAGGGAGGAGAGCAAATTTTATATTGTGCATTTTAAATATATAATTAAAATAATTAAAAATATAATTAGAATTTTTTAATTTTTTATTTTTTATTTTTGCTGAGGAAGACTGGCCCTGAGCTAATAACATCTGTGCCCATCTTCCTCCATTTTATATGTAGGACGCCTGTCACAGCATGGCTTGACAAGTGGTGCGTAGGTCTGCGCCCAGGATCTGAACCAGCGAACCCTGGGCCACCAAAGTGAAATGTGCAAACCTAACTGTTATGCCACCAGGCTGGCCCCTGGGAATACAATTTTTAATTAAATAAAAATACAATTAAAAATAAAAACTTAGCAACTTAAAAAAGAGTATTACTGAGACTATGTGGTAACATGGAGGTTAATATTAAATTAAAAAATAGTAAATCTTTTCTTAAAAGCATGTAAACGTTTCATTTGTTGTAACCAGTATATTTTAATTCCTTTGTCTATTAAAAAATATTAAGAAAATTGAAAAAGGAAAATAAAGCAGGTACTAGATGGACCCTCACTTGTGTCCTGCAAGCCGTCAGCGTCCCCACAGGGACCTGGCACAGTCTACGTGGCTGTCGGGCACCTTCCTCCTGCCGCAGGCCAGGCTACACCTCCCTAGGGCCCCAAGACTCCCCCAGACTCTCAAGGAAGCCAGGGCCGTGTCCACCCGGCTGGCCGCCGCTCAGTCCTGGCTGCGTGTCTTCAGGGAAAACCACCATGGGTTCTAGATAAAAAGGCTCAAGGGGGAACACACACAATCAGACAGCCCTGTTGGGCCGGAGGGCTTCCAGGTGTGTCACTCAGAACCTTCCCGATCTGTCCAATACAGCTGGCCTCTCCTAAGACAGACTGAAGGTTCTCGGACACTCTGTCGTCCAGGGTCCTAGGAACTGTGGCAGTTGTCCATGGCTGTGATCCCGCCAACAGATTCCTAGAACCCAGCACTAATGGGGCGCCACCCCTCCAAGGGCGAGCGGGAAGTCACAAGGAAAATGTGCCTACTGCACCACAAGGACCCGCCGAGCTGGGCTGTTACCTTCTATGGCGTCTGCACTCACGACGTGACTGGCGATAGGCGCAGGGTCCACGTAGGCACCTCCCAGGGCTGGTCGGATGGCCGCCATGCCAGCTGCTGTCCCAAGGACAAGGGTGGCGGTGAGTGGCTAGGATGCCGAGCGAGACTTTCTCGTCGACAGACACGACGCTGCAACAAGCTACGGGAATTCTGAACGTGATGGCCATCTTTCTTGCTCTTTTAACCTTGTTCCCTTTAAAAATTTCCCCAAACCTGCCTCTGCCTTTCTGGTAGGTTCTCCTGGTTCAATATTCAAGTCAGTCGAGGTGGCCAAAGCAGTCACTGCAGCTCACAGGGGCTGGTGACCGTGGCCTCGTGCCCTCCCCTCCCTCTGCTTTCTTTCTATGGGGCCACCTGTGGGCTTTGGAATGTCCCCTGGACTCTAACGAGCGGGTTTCTCCAGGCTGCCTTTCTGCTCTCTCCCTTCAGTGTCAGGCCTAGTCTAGGAACATGGCATTGCCCACATTTTACAAAAGCACCTCTTTAAATTGCAAAAGATATGGACAGAAACGTGCACATTTGCCCACCACTGCTGTGTTGTCAGGAAAACAGCAGGAGGCAGTGGAGAGGGACACAGAGGTTCTGAGTCACAGGATGGGACCCAGCGTGCCTGATTAGCTTTCCTCCCCAAGAGAGACAGGGAGCGGCCCGCCCCACCCCAGTCTGAGGGCTGGGCTATTGTGCGGCTCAGCCCCCAAATAGGAGCAAGAATTACAGCCCCGCACAGTCCAGGAACAAGGTCTGTCTACACTGCAGGTGTCGTCCAGACAAGAAAGGGAGCAAGAGACAGGGACCATTCCATCCAGAGGGCCAAGACTGAGCTGGGGACAAGAGAAATGTCTGGAAAGTTGTACTGAGAGTGGTAGTAAGTACCCACCACACCAAAGAGAATCCACCAAAACACCCCAAGTTCAGACCACTAAAGTGGAGCCTGCGCTGGGGCCTCCTGAGGACACGCTCTCCCGGAAGGTGGTTCCTCTGGCAGTGCGTCCCCTGGCTCACCCCAGGCACCGCCACGCTCTGGGCTGGCTCATCTCTGTGGGGGCCGTCCTGGGCGCTGGAGGGTGTTGAGCGCAGGCCTGGCCTCCACCTGCCAGACTGTCTCCCAGCTGTCAGAGCCAAAGGGGCTCGAGACCTCGCTGATGTCTCCTGGGGGCAGAACCACCCGGGAGGGAACCTCTGCCTGAGTCTTTGATTCTGAAACTTTTTGGAATGTTGTAGAGCTCAGAAGACAGTGGGAACTGTCTTCATCCACGGAAGAGAAAACGAGGGTGCTGAGGTCCCTCAGCCAGTTAATGACCACAGCCTGGATTCCTTGTCATGCCTCCGAGGACGCCCACAGGGTGCACCCAGGTGCCTGTCCTGCAGCCCGGCCTGCATGCCCTCCCCGAGCCCTGGGGCCAACACGCTTACCCTCCGTCCACGGGTCGGTGCCAGCCGGGCCGAGGGTCTGCACGGCCGTCTCCCTCATCGTGACTCCCGGCCCGCCCCTGGGCCGCTTCCTCCGGGACTCAGGCGCGGGTGGGGGCAGGTCGGTGTTCAGGCTGGCGGAGAATTCAGACAAGGTGTCCAGCGTCCTGTCGGGGGCCTCCCCAGAATGGGCCGGTGGCTCAGACGTGGTTGGACTTGGAGACCCTTCAAAATCTTCCGAATAAGCAGCGCTTGCTGGGCCAGCCGCGGGTTGCTGAGCTGGGGGCCGCAGGCTGGCAGTGCCCTTGGGCAGGGCAGAGGAGGCTGCGGGCTCGCTCAGGCGCTCGGAGACCTCGCTTCCAGTGGGCGGCGCCCTTGCCTGGGGGCTTTCGCTGGGTGCCTTTTCCCTCTGACCTTCTTTCTAAAATGAAGGAAGGCTGAGCTAACTGGAAAGTGTTTCCGAACGACCCACATGCTCAAAATCCCATTGTGTTAGAATGAGGTGAGGGTGCCCGGGCCACACTGGTCCTCCAGGGAACTTGGGCAGCCTGGTGCTACAAGCAGCATGCTTGACTGCTGCCTCAACACCGACGGTGTGAGCGTGTGCAGGGGCCCCGAGGGTGAAATCGCGGTAGTGTCACTGTAATGCATTACTACAATGTACGTTTGATGTGCACTGGTTACTAATGGCCAGAATCCCACCAGGACATGGACCGAGCACAGGTCAGAGCAGGTGTCGTTACAGGAGGTCCACGTGACACCTGACTTCATCGTCTGCTACGTTAGGTAACTTTTTCCTCTCATCACCTAAATCAGGGTCTCTCGCCCACGGCACTCTGACCTCTGGGGCCGTCCTGTGCACTGCAGGACACTGAGCAGCACTGCTGGCTGCCACCCCAGTCACGACCACCCAAAATGTCTCCAGACTTCGCCAAGTGTCCCCAGGGGCAGACTCCCCAGGTTAGGAACCACTGACCTAAATGAAGCCTGAGGCTTGCGAGCCTACCTCGTGACAACCCACAATGAAAAAGAAGCTGGTTGGACTTACCTTCTGTTTCAAGTCTGATCTCTCACTGACAGCTGGAGCCAGATCGTCGAGGGACAGAACGTTTATTCTAAAATCTGCAATTGAAAATGTAACATGACAATCGTTTCTCACTTATTACTCCCCAGACACCTACCATCACGTTGTGGGCAGCAGGCTAACTGCTCGGGATGGAGAGGAGGACGTGGCCCATCTGCAGGGGGCAGGGCCAGGTCCACGTGCCTTTCACTGAAGGCTTGGACAGTAAATATTGTCCGCTCTGTGGCTAGACTGCCTCTGCTCAAGTGACTCGGCTCTGTCCTGGGGTGCAGAAGCTGCTGCAGACCACATGTAGACAAACGGGCACTGATGTGTACCAATAAAACTTCACAGAAACACACGCCGGGCCCCCCAACTGATCTAGACAGATGAGCAGATGAATGCAATGAAGGAAGCATGGTAACAAGTGTGCTAGAGGTATCAGGGGTCGGCCGGCTGCTGGGGGAGATGGGGAGGAGGCTGCGGGGCCTGGGGTGGCACCTCAGGCAGGGGCAAGACTGGACCCGAAGCGTCCTCAGTTCTCACTTGAAGCCAGTTAAGTGCAGAGGCGCTGGCGGGGCCCGAGCATCTTGGTGTGCCCTCTGGCCAGTGGCCACGGCCCGAATACATGGGGCCGGAGACTCGGGAGTATGCAACCCTCCGTGGAGTGCTGGGCTCCCACAGGGTTCTGGCCACTCAACAAATGAACCCGCTCCTCTGGGGAGGGGAAGGCAACGGGCGGCAGATATGGGCAGCAACTCTCTTCTGCGGTTCCCCCCCGCCCCGAAGGGCACGAGTGTGCGCGTGTGTGTGCATCACAGGATGCCTCCACCCTGCAGGGCCTCACAGACGGATGGATTAGGGTACCTAATCCATCACTGATGAGCGTGGCAGACACCTCAGGGGGCCTGAGGAGTTCAGGGGGGCCACGCGGGGGGAGGGGGCATCTCTGGAGGGGGCAGGAGTGAGCGGCCGGCAGCAAGCTGGGCGGAGGGCAGGGCTCCTCTCACACTGACTGTTGCCTCCACTCCTGTGCAGACAGGTCCCCAGCTGCATTCGTGGACAAAGCCTGTGACCCGAGCCATTCCAGCTGCCCTGGGGCAGAGGCCCAGCCAAGGCTGTAGCCTCAGCACTTTGGGAAGCGCTGGCGCTAGCGCTGGTGGGGGAAGCCCCTCATGTCATCACATCCGCCAGTCCTCACAAGCTTCCTGGGAAGCAGGGCACGCTGAGGCGTTTCATGGCACTCGCTCACTGACATGGCTCTGACCCCACTTTACAGATGAGGAAACTGAGGCACAGAGAGCCCAAGATTCTACAGCCAGTAAGAGGCGGGGCCAGGACGCCCACCCCAGGAAAGCGGGACCCCAGAGTCAGACTTGTACTCACCACTCCTGGCGGCCTGCCTCCCTCCCTCCCTCGAGGCTGCCTTGTGAGGGAGCCAGGAGCTGGGCGCCAGCAGTGAGGGCTGAGAGACTGACAGGCTGGCCTCTTTCTTTCTTAAATACATAGAATATTAAAACAATGTTGAAATACTAGAAATGTTTGATTGTGGCTGGTTAGAGATTTGTTTCCTTTTCTGAATTTAAAAAGGAAAGGAGGTAGATTTCTGCTACAAAATAGAAAAGTGAGTTGCCTTTCTGTCGTATGTGGCTCTAGAAGGATTTCTTTCTCGGGTTATTGCTCTGTGAGTGATCAGTTACTGGGTGAAGATTTTAAAGAAAGGCCCCTCAACCATGACACAAGGTCAGGAAGCTGAAGGTGTGATGTGGCCTGCCACGTACTCCCTGTAACAATTCCCTGTGACCGCAACAGTGGGGACCATAAAGGTGGTCCACCCCCCCGCCCCGGGTAATGACTCTGCACAGGTTACCGTCCAAGCTGGCATCAGAGGCTTCTGAGAGTGGCTCCCACCAGGGCTCAGCCTCACTGCTTCCAGGCAAGGACATGTGCCCGCCCTGCCCCATCACCGTGGGCGCCTTCTTCAAAAAGGTGCTGGTGACAGAAAGTGACGCCGTGCGCAAGTGTGTGTCACCGGAACTGTGAGTCTGTGGGGAGTGGGCTCCTGAGCGCATGCTGCAAAGGGTCCCATCCGCTGACTGTGAGGTTGGCAGAGGTGACGTCTGCCACGGCTTTGGGCTGGAAAGTTCCTCACTGGGTAGAGAAAGGACTCTCAGTTGAGTTGGGATCTGATCCTACTTTGGCGAAAATAAAAGAAATACAATTACCAAGCATGTGATGAGCAAGGCCTCCTCATTCAACATCACAGTAGAGAGGAGCACGAGAACAGTGACCCCTTGGGCCCCTTTCTCTCCTCTCCCCTCATTTCTGCAAGTCAAGGTACAACATTTAGCTAAGGTAATATTGAGATTAGACATACTCCACAAATAATCAGAAATATCACTTTGCTTTCAAATATAGATTGTTAATTATAAATTTTCTAAATTAAGGCCCCTGAGTACATGATCTGTAATAGCCTGGACCTTCAACAGAATCAAAATGAATATGCAGATTTTTGCCCCCTTAAAATGAAGCCTTCCCCTCACTTCACACCCACTAGGATGACTATAATAAAAAAACCCGAAAATAACAAGTGTGGGCGAGGACGTGGAGACACTGGAACCCTCACACACCATTGGTGGGAATGTAAAACGGTGCCGCCGCTATGGAAAACAGTCGGCGGCTCCTCAGTAAGTGGCACACAGAATACTACAGGACCCAGCAATGCCACTGCCAGGTACCTGCCCACAATAACTGAAAACAGGGGCTCAAACAGGCGCTTGGACACGTGTTCATGGAACGCCATCCACAAGAGCCAAGGGAGAGAGACCACTCAAACACCCACGAGTGAATGAATGCCTAAGGAAGATCTGGTCCATCCACACACTGGACTGTTACTCAGCCATAAACACGAGAAGCCCCGACACACACTACAAAGTGGAGGACCTCAAAAACACCACACTGAGGGAAAGAAGCCAGACACAAAAGGTCACATGTTCTGTGATCCCACTTATATGAAATATCCAGAATAGGCAAATCCATAGGGAAAAAAGGCAGATTAGTGGTTGTCATGAGCTGGGGGCAGGGGTATGGGGGGTGATTTTGAATGGGTCTAGGGTCTCCTTTGGGGTGATGGAAATGTTCTGGAACTAGATAGAGGAGGTGGTTGTCCAACATCGTGAATGTACTAAATGCCCCTGAACTATTGATTTTAAAATGGTGAATTTTAGCTTATGTGAATTTCATCTCAATAAGAAAATGGCAATGTAGCCTCCCCAAGTTAATGGTGCCTGTGTGGTACACACGACAGGTGGGCGTGGACTGCAGGTGGCACTGGTCACTGCTGGGGTGCAATCAGCCTTCTGAGGCGATGTCCTGTGGGGTAGAGTTAGATACTGCCAAACTGTCTGGCGTGCCCGAGTGCGGTTCCACAGCACAGGTCCACGGTAGGCACCGGTGACCACTGAAACCCAGCCTTTCCTCGTCACACTGTTTCCTCAAGAAGCTCCTGGCGACAGCTGCTCTCCAGCCTCAGGGCCGTGACAGAAAGACACAAGTGCAAAGCTTTCGTTAAAAATAAACAAACGTGCAAACCTTACCGGGAATAGTTTTATTCGTTCTTTCTCACTGACTTTGGTGCTGGTGAAACCCTGATTTGTGTGTGTTTCTTTTTCTCTAGAAGATTCCATCAAGCTTCCCAGCAACTCTCTCATTTCCTCTTCATCGCTGTCTGGAGAATCCAATTTTCTAACAGGTTCTTTCACTTTGGATGTCTGAAAGCTCCTCTCTTGCCCAAACTGTGCTCCAGGGGGTGTGTTTTCCCCAGGTGGGCCTCTCTTCTTTAGAAAGCGACTGGCCTGCCCATTCGGCGCAGCACCCCTGGCGGTGGGAGCTCCTCGGGCTTGCGTCCGGGGGGTGCTGTCTGTGTTCTGTGAGGAGCGTTCAGCGGCACTGAGGGGCGCTTCGTCCGCCCTCCCTGGAGGACGGCCCTCGGAGGTCTCCGGGTCAGAGTCCACGGCAGACACATCCATCTGCACCTTCCGATTCAGGATCCGGGTTTCGAGCTGGGCCAGCTTTGTGAGCGCGGCGTGGGCCCTGAGCTTCGAGGCAGCGGCCAGGGGTCTACCTGAGGAGGGCCCGGGCTCCCTCCCCAGGACAGCATTCTCTTTTGAGAATAAGTGTTTCTCACCCATAGTTTGGTTTCTTTTTAGAAATCTGCTAGGACCAGGTGCTATTTTGGTAAGACCTCTACTGATTTTCAAGTTTCTGATTTCTTCCATCTTTGAATCTTCCAAGGAAATATCACTGAAATCACCAAAGACATCGCACACAGGATGGCTGATTTTTTTGGTTGAAGCCATTCTAGGGAGTAAAGAAAGAAAACTTAGAGAAGAACCTGATGTTCACATTGTGCACTCAAGTGCCTCAGCGGCTCCCATACACCGGGAGAGATCGAATCGCCCTGCCAGCCCGACGATGGCAGTGAAGATGATTAGACACAGTGCCACTGACAGGACGCCACTCAACAGCAGGCCTTCCTGAGACGCGGCACAGTAAGAACAAGAGCCAGCACCTCTCAGGCTCCAGCGGGGTGCCCGCCACCCTGCTCAGAGCCATATCATCTCATTCAATCCACATGCCACCCTGGGAGTCGCTCACTGGCTTTCCCTTTCACAGAGGAGGTGGAGGAAATAAAGTCCCACAGCTTAGGTCACCGGTCAAGGTCACCTGGCCTGTAAGCAGCAGAGACAAGTTCAAAGCTCAGGTCTGGGTCCTAAGACCTCCCTCCCCGGACCTGTGCGTCACTCCCCGCCAGATACCCCACCACCACTCCCAGCGAGTGCTACTTCCCCATCACACCCCAAGTCCAGGCTCCCCTTTTATCCAAGGAGCCTCAGCTCTCTCACAAAGAGCTGTTGAGATACAATCTGTATGTTTATCGAACTCCCCAGAAAGTCTTACTTCACTTAAAGTGTGAGAACCACTGCCCTGGACCGGGGAGTGGGGCACTGTACGTCTGCCGCGTGTCGCGTGTGCGTACCAGCGGACGTTTTCCTGGGGAGGAGGGCCAGAGCTTCCCTCATATTCTCAGAGTTCCCATGTGCACCCGAAAGAATGTGAAGGACCCGTCGCAAGATTTACAAAGGTTTCAAAAGATTTTAAAGACTTAAAACTATGGAAAATACAGCATGGTGGGTGTTTTGTAGTGAGGAACTCAGCAACAGCAATGAAATTTGAAATGTGCGGACCCTGTGACCCAGTCATTCCTGGTCCGGAAATTGCCCTACAGTTACACCCTCAGACGCGCACAGAGACATGCTCAGGGCACGCCGCGGCAGCACCGTCTGTACTCGTTAAACCCTGAACCCACCCGCAGGGACCCGGGGAAGCCCAGGGGACTGCACGCGGGCAGCCGAAAACCAGGCAGCCGTCTGAAAGGCACCGGGGAGCTCTGTGTGGGCAGCAACGTTTCCAGCTTAACAACACGGAGGCAGAAGAGACAGGACACGGAGGATGCCTGCTCGCCAGACTGCTGGAGCGCTTAGGAAGGCCATGTGCTACTTTATTAAAAAGAAGAAATTCACGGTGAGACCTGGAAAAGCCTCTTTTCCCATCCCTGACCACTTGGAAAACAATCTCATTGGGACTGCCAAATTAAATACAGGACACCCAGTTATTTGAATTTCACATAAACAGCAAATAATTTTAAAAATATAAGTATGACCCAAATATTTTTATACTAAAAAGTACTATGTTCCAAATATTTTTATACTAAAAAATTATTTGTTTATCCAAAATCCAAATTCGACTGGGTGTCCCATATTTTTATTCATTAAATGTGGCAACCCTATATCTTAAATGCACCTTTCAAGGCTGAGCTCAAAGGTTTTGTGCAAGGAAATGCATTTAACCCAGCCCCTAAGGTTCTGTACAAGAATGAATTATTTTCATGATTTTCCTGGCTGTTTCTCTGACTAGTGTGCTTACTTCCTTGTCCCCATCTGAACCAGCCTGTGTACTGAGAGTGCCCAGCACAGACCTGACCACAGTGGTCAGTGAATGGAGCACCACACCTGACAGCAGCAGCGCAGAATTCCTTATCCGTGTGCCCCTGGGAGAGTTACTTAGCCACTCTCTGCCTCAGCCTGCTCATCTGTAAAAAGGGAATAGTAACGATTTCCCTCAGAGGGTTCCTATGATCAATATGGGGCCTGGAATAAGAGCTCAGTAAAATTTAGATAGTGGCAATGGTAGTATTTGGACTACCTGAGTAACAGGCTAACTTTTAGCTGGAAGGACGTGGCGAAGGGGCAGTAGAGATCGCTGGAACAAGGGTAACAGGTATTGCTGTTAATATTTTAACAAAGCCTAGAATCAGGAGACGACTCGGCCCAGGCTATTCTGCAGGTCAGAGGGGAGGCCTGACCAGCATGCCAGGTTTTCTGGCATCTAGTTCTTTTGAAAATTTCCCTAGGTTTAAAAATAAACCAATGGAAAAATGGTTAAAATGGCAAATTTTATGCTATGTACATTTTAGCACAACTAAAATAGATATATTTAGGAAACACACAATTAAAAATAAACTAAGAGGCAAAAAACGTGAACAGATATTTCATACACACACAAAATATATGCAAGTGCCCAATAAGCACATGAAAAGTTGTTCAGCGTCACTAGCTACCAGGGAAACGCAAATCGAAACCACCACCACGAGAGCCGGCTCACACCACTAGGATGACAATAAGCAAAAAGACAGATAATAACAAACGCTGGCAAAGAGGGGAAGAAAGTGGAACCCTCATACACTGTTGGGGGGAATGGTAAAATGGTGCAGCTGCTGATTTGGAAAAGAGTCGGCAGTTCCTCAAAAGGTTAAACGTAGTCTATGATCTGGAAATTCCACTCCTACCTGGCCCAAGATAATTGAAAGGTATGCAAATGTTCATAACAGTTATCATTCATCAAAGACAAAAAATGGAAACAACCCAAATGTCTATTAACGAATGGATGAGAACAACCAATACACACAACATGCATACATCTCAAACTTCCTATTAAGGGAAAGTAACCAGATGCAAAACGCCACACACCGCACGATTCCGCTCAAAATAATTGTCCAGAAAAGCAAATCTAGAGTCAGAAAGCACATCAGTGGTTGCTTGGGGCCAGAGGTGGGAGCGGGGATGGACTGCAAAGGGGCAGGAGAGATCTCCGGGTGACGGAAAAGTCTTAAAGCTGGATCGTGGTGATGGTTGCGCCGCCTGACAAATTTACTAAAAATAACGGACTTGTACAATTAAAACGGGTAATGCATCCTATGATATGTAAGTGAATCCCCAATAAAGTTGTTAAAAATAAATAAATCAAACTGTGAAAGTACTGGCGCCCCTCAGACCGTCGGGCTCTTCTCCCAGGCCTGGAGAGACCTACATCCGACCACGCTCCCGAGAGGGCCTCAGGCGGGGAAACTGAGGCGTGAGGCTCGTGGCCGCCCTCCCGCCGCCCTCCCAGCCCAGCTGCGGAGTGCGCCCCGTTTCCCCGCACCTCCTCGCCGGAGCCTGGTCGCAAAACCCGGCCGCCACCCTGCAGACCCCGCCAACCTCCTCCCACTCTGTCCATCCGCGGAGGCCGCCGCCGCTCACGCCCGGCACTTGGGCCAGAGGGGACCGTTGCCCCCGGCAACCGCGCCAGGGCGGGAGAGACTACATCTCCCGACGCACCCCGCGCCACAAGAACCAATAGTGCCCCAGGTCACATTCGCGGAGCGTCACGGGAGTGGTAGTTCCGGGGCTGGCCCGGCGTGCACTGCGCGACGGGGACCAATGGTGATTCAGGTCATAATCGCGAGGTGTGACGGGAGTTGTAGTTCTGGGGGCTGGGGCCCGGAGCGTCGGAGAGACAGCCAGGATCCTAAAGGGGCGGATCCGCAAAGAAGCGCCTCGCACCCGCGATGGCCGCCTCTGGTGCTCCGCTCTGGGCGGTCTGCGTACTGCGGCTGGCGCTGGCCACCGTCTACTTCCAGGAGGAGTTTCTAGACGGAGGTGAAGGGGCGACGCCCCTGGTGGCCCAAACCCAGCTGCCTAACGGACGGCCTAAGTCGCCACTGGCCCCAGCCCGTCGCCGCGGGGTCGGTGGTGGCGAAGCTCCGAAGCCTCGAGGGGCCCCTCGCCCTCCCCAGGAGCCCAAGTAACAGGTTCAGCCCTAACTGGTGTTGTTACCCCCACAGAGCGCTGGAGGAACCGATGGGTGCAGTCCACCAACGACTCCCAGCTGGGGCATTTTAGACTCTCGTCGGGGAAGTTTTACGGTCATAAGGAGAAGGACAAAGGTTAGTGTAGGAATCGTGAGAGGATGGAGGTAAAGGTTGCCCGCCTTCCCAGGTCGCTGAGGCGCGCCCTCAACGCCTCTTGGCCTGAGTCCACTGCGGGGAAGCTAAGGCCCGGAATGGGCTTGAGCTACTGTTTTTCTCTCTCCTCTGTGTATCAGCCCAAGATCGCCCGCTTCGTAGGCGCTATTCAGATAAGCTCTGGGACCCGAGGGACTTTTTTCTGCAGGGGAAAAGGATTCCAACATACTTCTCATTTTTATTTTTGCGTTAAAAAAAAAAATCGAGGTAAAAGTTACGTGCTGTCACGTGCAAACACCTTCGGGGTACAACGGAGTGAATCTTTACAACTGTACACCCAGGTCAAGATAGGAGACATTTTCAGCCCCCATATCAGCCTCCCTGGTGCCCACCTCGCCCAAGTCAGTAACCTGGCTCCAAGGATAACCTCTATTTGTTGATCAAAGGTGGACAAACTACAGCTTGTCCACTGCCTGTTTTTGTACAGCCAAGGAGCTGAGGATAGTTATTACATTTTTAATTGTTGGGGAAAAAATCAAAAGGGAAATAGTATTTTGTGACACATAAAAATTATATGAAATTCAACAAAATGTATGATATTTCAGTGTCCATAGATGAAGTTTCAGTGGAACACAGCCATGCCCGTTCATTTAGGTATAGCCTATGGCTGCTTTCATGCTGTAAAGGCAGAATCGAGTAGTTGGGACAGACTAGATGGCCCACAGAGTCTGAAATATTTACTCTCTGGCCTTGCAGAAAAAGTTTGTCAGCCCCTGATTTTCATGAAAGGTTTCACTCCTCACCACCCTCCGCTCCACCCGCCTTGGCCCCATTACTCCACTGTTGCCCTGTCTGGCAGCCTCTGGTTTTCAATTGCATATATATTGTTTTGTAAGTTACATGCTGACTCAAAGAGTTGGTCAAAATTCAGGCTATATGAGAAAAATGGAGTGAAAATAAACAGGTTGTTCCATGAAGCTTGTTCAAGGACAGGGGTTTCCATTTAGAGTCATTTGAGTTTTTTCCCACAATGTTTCTCCTTCCTTCGATCTGGAATCCTGAGATTCTGTGCATTCATTCAGTCCAGCACATGTCTCCTGATAGTACACACAGGCAGGGCACTGGGGTTCCAGCTGATTTGACCCCTTGCATTGTGGTCTCCCAGGACCTTGACACAGAAACCATGGATGGAAAGATAAGTAGAATTTAGTCAGGCAGAGATGGCAGGTGGGGAGAGAGGATGTGGGTGGTGAGGAGGGTAGCAGGACACAAGGGGAGGCAGTCAGTCAAGTGACTTAGGAGTTGCCTGGCTGGTAGGGAGAAAGGGAGGGGAAGGGGCTATAAATCCCCTGAGAAAGGGAAGGTGGGGCGATAATGGAGGACACAGAGTCGTGTGGTAGTGGGAAGCCAGCTATGAGTTCAGACTTAGTCATATTGATAGAAAATTCCAAGTTCATTTATGATGGCTTTCACCATAGGCAGGTATGGGGGCCGGAGTGTGGAGCAAGGAAGGGTATGTTATGGTAAGAATGGCTCTGTTTTCAGGTTTGGCAGACTCCAGGATAAGGATTTGGTACAGAGCCTAATGGCTACTGAGAAAGGGCATTTTGGTCTTGAAGTGAACGCCTAAACTTATAAAACAGATATGAGATGATTTGCATGACAAAAGGATGGTAGCTTCATAAAAGGAGCCGTCACATGGATGACACCTACGGGCCAGCTCACCCAGTGCAGTAAAGCACTTTTTTACACATCAGCACTCTGTCTTCCATCTGCTGTTGTATCTGTTAAGTAGCTGTTTTAAGATGAGAATTAAGGAAAAGAAGTAAAATGCTCCCTTTTTTAACTTAGTTGCTACGCAAGCTTCCTTGTATATTCCCACGCCTTAGAAGCTGAATGGAAGCAAAAGTAACCTTTTATCCATAATTAGATTGCATATTTGCCATTTAGAGCTGAAATGTTTGTGTAACTTAAGACGTAACAGTGGCACGTTAAGTACAAAACATCCGAGTGTGTGAAGTAGAAGCTGCCTGGTGGCAGAGGGTCTGTTAGTGGTATGCCTGTTGTCTCTTACTGTTCAAATGTGCTGTAGGCTCTGGGTGGTTGTAAATGCTTACGAGGTTTATAGTGGGGTGGGGAAAGGATAGCCGTTTAATTCCATGCATCACTCAGCAGCGTCCTTCCTAATCCTTCATGAGTTCTTTTTGTTTAAAGGTCTGCAGACCACTCAGAATGGCCGATTCTATGCCATCTCTGCACGGTTCAAACCATTCAGCAATAAAGGGAAGACTCTGGTCATTCAGTACACAGTGAAACACGAGCAGAAGATGGACTGTGGAGGAGGCTACATTAAGGTTTTCCCTGCAGACGTAGATCAGAAGAACCTGAATGGAAAATCCCAGTACTATATTATGTTCGGTGAGTTTAGATAGTGCAGCACAGCCGTTCTGGTGACTTTGAAAACCCTTCCACTTCATAGGATCCTTACACTAAGACTTTGCGAAAGTAGTGGTATTGATTATATCTAACCAAAGGTTTTTAGCACTGTTACACCTAATTAATGCTATAAAAAGGTAACTATACCATTCTATTGTGCTTTTGAAAAGCTTGTTTATTCAGCATTAATGTAGCCCCAAGTATTTTGAATACATCAGAAGTTAACAAACCTTGGCCATGGGCAGGTCAGCCCGTGACCTGTGTTTGTTAAGGCCTGTAAGCTGAGGATGGGCTTTAACATTTGTGAATGACTGGAAAAAATCAAAATAAGGATATTGTGACACATGAAAATGACATGAAACTCAGATTTTAGCGTCCACAAATGAAGTCTCCTTGGAATGCAGCCTCACTCTGTTCGTTTACATCCTGACTGTGGCTGCTTTCAGGCAGCAGTGACAGAGTTGACTAGTTGTGACACAGACCATATGACCCACACAGCCAGAAATATGTACTGCCTGGCTGCCTACAGAAAAACCTTGCTGACCCCTAGAATGTATTGAATGTCTCCTGACACCGGAGCTAATTGATTGAAATTTGTGCTGGAATTGGCAAGGGACCACACTGGGCCACATGAACTAAACATAACTGAAGTATGTGGATTCAAAAAGCTTAAGACTGAAGAGGATTCTGGGAAGATGGTAGAGTAGGAAGCAGTGGAAATCTGTCTCTCCACCTAGACATCAATTGCAGGGCAGAATCTGTCTGATGTAACTGTTTTGAAACTCTGGAGTCTGTGGAAGGATTGCTGCTTCCAGGGAAAGACAGGAAGGTTAATTTCAGTCAATTTCAACTCCTAGCGCAGTGACAGCTACCCATCCCCCACCCCCAGCCACCTGCCAGGCAGCAGTGCATGTGTTCCTGGAGCAGCTTACACACAGCTTCTGAGAGCTAGGGTAGGCAAAAAGGACCCTGTCCACCAAATATTGGGGATCCGAGTGCTGATTGCTGCTTCTGATCACAGAGGTACAGACAAAGAGATGGGCAGCCATTATTGTAAGCACCCGCCTCCTGCAGCTGAAGTGACTTCCAGGGGATTTAAATGGCCAGAATGCTTTTCCCTCCTTTCATTTTTCACTTTTTCCTCTTTAGGAAGCCAGACATGAAAGACTAGAATATTAAAAAACAACTGCAGGGGCTGGCCCCGTGGCCGAGTGGTTAAGTTCGCGTGCTCCGCTGCAGGCGGCCCAGTGTTTCGTTGGTTCGAATCCTGGGCGCGGACATGGCTCTGCTCATCAGACCACGCTGAGGCAGCGTCCCACATGCCACAACTAGAAGGACCCACAACGAAGAATACACAACTATGTACCGGGGGGCTTTGGGGAGAAAAAGGAAAAAAATAAAAATCTTTAAAAAAAAAAAAAAAAACAACAACTGCATATTCAAGGAAAATAAGAGTGACAACATATGCCTGGGGAAAGACTCAGAAAAGACCTGAGAAGACCTTAAGTCTACACCTCAGGCTGACCCTGGCACAGTGACAGCCTACAACAGTCAAAAATAAATAACAAAAAGCAGCAAACCGTGGGGAGGGAGGAGAATCTGATTTCCAGAGTTACCATATTATTCGGTTCAAATGTCCAGAGTTCGACAGATAATCACAAGGCATACAAAGAAAGAGGAAAGTGTGGCCCATGCAAATGAAAAAAAATGAATTAATGTAAACTGTCTGTGAAGAAGACCTGATGGCAGATCTGCTAGACAAAGACTTAAATGAAAATGCTAAAAGAACTAAAGGGAAATGTGACAAAAGTCAAGGAGATGATGTGTGAACAGAATGGAAATATCAATAAGGAGATGGAAAACCTAAAAGGAAACCAAAAAGAAATTCTGGAGCTGAAAAGTACAACTGAAATGAAAAATTCACTAGAGGGAGTCAAAGGCAGGTTGGAGCAGGCAAAAGAAAGAATCAGTGAACTTGAAGATAGGATAATGGAAATTATGAAGGCTGAAGAGCAAAAAGAGAAAAGATTGAAGAAAAGCAGAGTCCAAGGCCCCTGTGGCACACCATTGAACAGACCAACATATGCATATGGGAGTCCCAGAAGGAGGAGAAAGAGAAAAGTGGGCAGGGAGAGAGAATATTTGGAAAAATAAAGGCTAAAAACTTCCCAAATTTGATGAAATATATGAATATAAATATCCAAGAAGCTTGACAAACTCTAAGTAAGGTGAACTAAAGGAGACTAACACCAAACACATTATAATCAGACTTTCTTTTAAAAAAAATTTTTTTGTGAGGTAGGTTAGCTCTGTTCCCAGTCTTCCTCTTTTTGCTTGAGGAGGATTATCGCTGAGGTAACATCTCTGTCAATCTTGCTCTATTTTTTATGTGGATGCTGTCACATTGTGGCCTGATGAGCAATGCTAGGTCCGTACCTGGGATCTGAACCTGTGAAGCCTGGGGTGCCAAAGCGGAGCACATGAACTTAACCCTTATGCCACCAGGCTGGCCCCCAAACTTTCAAAAGACAAAGACAAAGAGAGGCCCTTGAAAGCACCAAGAGAGAAGCAAGTCATCATATACAAGGGATTCTCAATAAGAGCATCAGATTTCTCATTAGAAACTTTGGAGGCCGGAAGACATGGGGCTAATACATTCAAAATACTAAAAGAAAGAAACTGTCAACCAAGAATCATACCCGGCAAAACTGTCCTTCAAAAGTGTGGGGGAAGTTAAGACATTCTCAGATACACAAAAACTCAGGGACCTTGTGACCACTAGACCTGCCTTGCAAGAAATGCTGAACGTGGAGGTGGTGCAGCAGTTAAGTGCGCATGTTCCACTTGGGTGGCCCGCGGTTCACTGGTTCGGATCCTGGGTGCGGACATGGCACTGCTTGTCAAGCCATGCTGCGGTAGGTGTCCCACATATAAAATAGAGGAAGATGGGCGCGGATGTGAGCTCAGGGCCAGTCTTCCTCAGCAAAAAGAGGAGGATTGGCAGCCAGTGTTAGCTCAGGGCTAATCTTCAATTAAAAAAAAAAAAGAAAGAAATGCTCAAGGGAGTCCTGCAGGGTCAAATGAAAGGACACTAGAAAGTAACTCAAAGCTGTATGGAGAAATGAAGATCTCAAAAAAGGTAAATACGTGAGCAGTTATAAAAGCTAGTATTATTGTAACAATGGTTTGTAACTGCACTTTTATTTTCTACATGACTTAAGAAACTGATACATTGAAAGAAAAAAGTATTAGTTTAAAAACTAGTATTACTATAACTTTGGTTTGTAACACCAAATCTTGTTTTCTGCATAATTTAAGAGACTAATGTATTTTAGAGAATTACTAGTTTGTGTTTGGGGACACACAATGTGTAAGATGTAACTCCGTGGCATCAGTAACTGGAAGGCGTGCGGACGGAGACATAGAGGAGCAGAGTTTTGTATGTTATTGAAGTTAAGCCGGTGTCAGTTTAAATTAGAGTGTTATAATTTGGGATGTTAAATGGAATTCCCATGGTAACCACAAAGAAAATAGCTGTAGAATACACACAATGGGAAATTAAGAAGCAATTTTAACATTTTGCTGCAAAAAGTCAACTAAACATGAAAGAAGACAGGGATGCAGGAAATGAGGGACAAAAAAGCTATAGGACGTATAGAAAACATAACCCAATGACAGAAGTAAGTCCCTCCTTATCAGTAATTACTGTAGATATAAATGGATTAAACTCTTCAGTCAAAAGACAGAGATTGGCAGAGTGGATAAAAACACATCACCCAACTATATACTGTCTACAAGAGACTCCTTTGAGATTAAAAGACACTGGTTGAAAGTGAGAAGATGGAAAAAGATATTCTCTGCAAATAATAACCAAAAGAAAGGAGCTGGCTATGCTAGTATGAGACAAAATAGACTTTAAATCAAAAAAGATTACAGGAGACAAGAAGGACATTATGTATTAATAAAAGTTTCAAAACAGCAAGAAGATATGACAGTTAAGAACATTTACACACCTAATGATAGGCCATCAAAATGCATGAAGCAACAACTAACAGAATTGAAGGGAGAAATAGGTAGTTGTACACTAGTGGTTGGAGATTTCAATAACCCATTCACAGTAGTGGGTAGAGCAATCAGACAAAAGATAAAGAAATAGGGGACTTAAACAACACAGTGAACCAACTCGATCCAATAGACGCATACGGAACGGTCTACCCAACAACAATGGAGGACACGTTCTTCTCACGTACACATGGGATATTGCCAGGGTAGACCGTATGCTGGGCCACAAATTAAGTCTCAATAGACGCATACGGAACAGTCTACCCAACAACAATGGAAGACACGTTCTTCTCACGTACACATGGGATATTGCCAGGGTAGACCGTATGCTGGGCCACAAATTAAGTCTCAATAGATGCATACGGAACGGTCTACCCAACAACAATGGAAGACACGTTCTTCTCACGTACACATGGGATATTGCCAGGGTAGACCGTATGCTGGGCCACAAATTAAGTCTCAATAGATTTTAAAAGTTAGGTATCATGCAAAATATCTCTGATCACAATGGGAGGAAGTTAGAAGTCATTAACAAAAGGAAAATGGGAAAATTAAACAAATTGTGGAAATTAACACACTTTTAAACAACCCATGGATCAAAGAAGAAATCACAAGGGAAATTAGAAAATACTTATGAATGAAAATGAAAACACAACTTACCAAAACTTACAGGATGCAGCAAAAGTGGTGCTATTGAGGAAATTTATAGCTCTAAATGTTTACATTAAAAAATAAGATCTCAAATCAACAACCTAACTTTACAACTTAAGGAACTAGAAAAAGAACAAACTAAACCCAAATCTATCAGAAGAAAGGAAATAATAAAGATTAGAGCAGAGATGAACAAAGTAAAAACTAGAAAAACAGTAAGAGAAAATCAATGAAATCAAAAGTTAGTTCTCCGAAAAGACTGACAATATTAACAAACCTGTAGCTAGATGGACTAAGGAAAAAAGAGAGAAGACTCAAATTACTAAAATCAGAAATGAATGTGAGAATGGTTCTACAGAATCTACAGAAATAAAAAAGATTATAAGAGAGTACTGTGAACAGTTACATGCCAAAAAATTGGATAACCTAGATGAAATGGGCGAATTCCTAGAAACACAAAACCTACCAAGATTTAATCACAAAGAAATAGAAAGTCTGAATAGACCTGTGAATAGTAAGGAAATTGAAGCAGTAAACAAAATTCTCCCAACAAAGAAAAGCCCTGAATCTGGTGGTTTCACTGGTGAATTCTACCAAACATTTAAAGAATATCAATACTTCTCAAATTTTTCCAAAAAATGAGGCAGGAAAACTTCCTAACTCACTCTCTGAGGCCAGCATTACCTTAATACCAAAACAAGACAGACACTACAAGACAAGAAAACTACAGACCAATATCCCTTATGAATTTTGATGCAAAAATCCTCAACAGAATATTAGCAAATGGAATTCAACAACATATTAAAAGGACTGTACACCAGGACCAAGTGGCATTTATTCCTGGACTGCAGGGATGGGTTGACTCAATCAGTGTAACATGTCACATCAACAGAATGAAGGAAAAAGACCACATGGTCATCACAATTGATGTACAAAAAGCATTTGACAAAATTCAACACCCTTTTGTGATAAAAACATTCGACAAACTAGGAGTAGTAGGAAACTACCTCAACACAACAAAAGCCACACGTGAAAAACCTACGGTGAACATCATACTCAGTAGTGAAAGACAGAAAGCTTTTCTGCTAAGACTCAGAACAGGGCGAGGATGTCACTGTCACTGCTTCTACTCAACACAGTATTGGAAGTTCTAGCCGGGGCGATTAGGCCAGAAAAAGAAAGAAAAGGCATCCAAATTGGAAAGGAAGAAGTAAAATTGTTTCTGTTTGCAAATGATATAAGCTTTTATAGAAAACCCTAAAGATTGCAAAAAAAACTATTAGGGGTAATGAACGAATTCAGCAAAGTAGCAGGATACAAAGTCAACACGCAAAAAAAGGTTGCATTCCCATATGTGAACAATGAGCAATCTGGAAAGGAAACTACAGAAACAGTTCCATTTACAATAGCATCCAAAAGAGTAAATTACTTAGGAATTAACTTTCACCAAGGAGGTGAAAGACTTGTGTAATGAAAACTACAAAATATTGCTGAAAGAAATTAAAGAAGGCATAAATGTATGGAAACACATTCCACGTTCGTGAGTTGGAAGACAGTATTGTTAAAATGTTAATACTACCCAAAGCAAAGTGATCTACAGATTCAGTTCAATCCCTATAAATATTCCAATGACCTTTTTTTCAGAAATAGAAAAACGCATCCAAAATTCATATGGAATCTCAAGGGACCCTGAATAGCCAAAACAAACCTGAAAAGAACAAAACTGTAGGACTTAACCCAAGTATTCGTCAACAGATGAATAGATAAACCAAATGTGGTGTATCCATACAATGGAACATTATTCAGCCTTAAAAAGGAGGAAAATTCGGACACACACTGCAACGTGGATGAACTTTGAAGATGTTACGCCAAATGAATGAAGCCAGTCACAAAAGGGCAAATACTGTATGATTCCACTTATATGAGGTACTTAGAGGAGTCAAAATTATAGGAACAGAAAGTAGGATGGTGGCTGCCAGGGGCTAGGAGAGAGGGATGGGGAGTTAGTGCTTCCTGGGGACAGAGTTTCAGTTTTAGAAGATGAAAAGAGTTTTGGGGATGAATGGTGATGGTTGAACACATTGCAGAAATGCAATGTGAATGCATTTAATGTCGCTGAACTGCACACTTAAAAATGGTTAAGATGGTAAATTTTATGTTTATTTGACCACAATTTAAAAAGGGGGTAAAAGAGCTGGAAGAATGAAAATGTAGTTTTAAAATATCTATCCTTAATCCAAATTTGGGGAATTATTCTTTAAAATTCTTTCCTCTCATCAGACTTGGATGTCTTGCGGAATTTTTCTCCCTCATAGTCTTTCTGTGCTTATCTCTGAATTTATCCTGATCAGCATCAGGCTTGAGACACCTGGCTTATGCTGTTCTTATATTTATAGATACCGCTGGTCATAGTGTTGTTTTAGAAGTAGAGAAAATAGATGTTACATTATTTATTAGATTTAGATACAGTCCTGCCCTGTCATTTTGGAGCGCAAGGTGACTTCCCCGAGGCCACAGGACTGGATGCAAAGTTTTCCACTGACCACGCAGTTCCCACCTCTGCCCATAGTCCTCTCTACTCTGCGGTGCCTCGTAGTTACTCTTGAACTTAAAATCTGGAATGGAAAAAGTCTTTCTATTTTGATTAGAAGAGAAATTAAAATGTTATGGGTTTTGGTTATTGTTATTATTGTCTTAAAACAGGCAGACATATTTGGCAAAAAATATTTGTTGAACTAGAGATGATTTCACAGATATTTGATTCAGTTAGTGTTGGCAAACAAAATAACCGCAAATCTCTGCCACAGTACTACTTTAAAATATATGTAGCATGTCTGCTACATCTGAATCGTGAAGCAGCATATTTTGGAGTAAAAAAAGTGATTAAAATACATTTTCTGTATTATTTTTGCTTTTAACTCAAAATCATTTACATTTTACTCAAATCTGCTGTGTCTCTGTTAGAACACTTTCCCGTGATAGCTCAGCTCTAGCCTTTGGTCTGAGAGCAGGCTGAGGCTTGTGTTGAAGGGGAAGAGAGAAGTCTGTGTGATTGGGCCCTTGCTAGGGGCCTAACATACACAGTCTTAGATTATGTATAAACCTCTAGGAAATAGGTAACACAGCTCCCATTTTGCAAGTAAGGAAACTGAGGCTCAGAAAGATTAAAACTACTAGCTCGAAGTCAGGTCAGCCTGACTTCATAGGCCACGTGCCTACCCCATATCCTCACAAAAATGCATTAGGTGCATAAATATTTTATGATTGCTGTTAACAGAGAATGTCCAGGTTTTCCGGTCAGCTCTGCACGTTCTGAAGTTTAATTTAATAATAAAGGCTTGTGGGTGTTTAGGAATGGAGAGGGAAATTCAGACGCATTTCAAAGGATAAATAAGTTTCATGTTTCAGTCCCAGCGGAGTGCACTTTGATACAAATAGTTCACATAGCTTTTGTTTTAAAAATTGAACTGGAATGGTTTCCAGAAATAACCAAAGAAGGGAATTAGATAAACGCACGCCCTCCGAGAACTCAGCGGGGAGATGGACTTGGTATTCTTTGTCAGTCCCTCAGGACGCTGCTTCCAAGTTCAATGCCACATCTCCTCTGGCAGATGGGTACTATTCTTTAAGTCATTCTCTGCGGCCTGGATGTCTCGTATTTATTCTGGACTTTCCTCACTGCACGTTCTAGAAGAAATCGCAGTCCTCTGCTTGCGTTTACATGGGGTTCGCCTCCCAGAATCCCCAGGGGTAGGTGTGAGCCCGGGTCAGTGGCCGTGAGACAGAAAGACACCGGACGCTTTGGTCCGTTCCTTCAAGGCCAGGCCGCAGCAGGGTGATTCCAGACTTGCTCAGAGCGTTCGACAGGCTCTCCAGGGCCCTCCTGTGAGCCTTGTTGAGTGTCTTCGGAGCTCCTCAGCCTCTGGTCAGGGCGTTGAGGGTCCTACAGCGCTCCATGTCCTCAGTGACTGAAACCTAACCTTGTGCCAATTACAAAATCGTTCACTTTTGAATGGAGCTCTTTCTAGATGTTACGGTTCATCAGAACCTGCATACTGATCGTAATCTCTCTTTTGCTTACACTTTGGGGTTATTAAGAATATATGTGTGTATTATTATAAATTGGGGCATAAGAGTAATAACAGCAACAAGTATTGAGCTTTGCCACACTGAACACTTTACGTATGTTAGCCCATTGAATTGGCAAAAAAGCTTTGTGAAGTCGAGATCCACGTCCGCATTTTATAGCCCAGAACACTGGGGCACCAGGGGGCTTCGTTGCTGCACACGTCTCTCCACACGGTGCGTGAGAGCTGAGACGGCAGTCCTCGCCTGGGCACCGCTGCGAGGGTCCGAGCTTCAGAGCGAGGGCCCAAGACTTGGGCAGCACCTTGGGGACACTTACCAGACTGTCGTTAGACCTTCCTTTTACTCACACGCTGGTTTATCTGAGTGCCACGTGGCTGCGGTGATGAGAGACGCAGCCCGAGCTGAGAAGGGTGTCGCCATCCGTTTAAATATCTCCAGGTGGATATTGCGTTATTCCTGGACATGTAAGCTCCCTGTGCCTCGTATGTTATTTCAGGAGACTGATTGGGGATGTCCTGTGGTGATGCGTTATAGAAGGAAATTGAGAGCAGCTATTTTTTTTGTAGGACCTGATATTTGTGGATTTGATATCAAGAAAGTTCATGTTATTTTACATTTCAAGAATCAGTATCACTCAAACAAGAAATCAATCAGATGTAAGGTAAATGCTTTTGTATTCAAATCAGTCATTGTGTTAACTCTTGCCAGGTGATAACATAAGTTTAGAGAAAATAGTTTTGATGCCTAAAATGTTTAAGTGAGCCAGAGATAGGTCTTGGCAAACACACCCTGTCCCCCACCTCCAGCTCCACAGGCCCGTTCGAGGCCTTGTCCACCA
Organism: Equus asinus; assembly: GCF_041296235.1. Classification (NCBI taxonomy): domain Eukaryota; kingdom Metazoa; phylum Chordata; class Mammalia; order Perissodactyla; family Equidae; genus Equus; species Equus asinus. Next base: position 53,008,940 of record NC_091799.1, on the reverse strand, counting down.
CTTTGACTGGCTTGCTTTCTGAAGTTTTCACCCATCAGGAGGGCACACTCACTTTTTGCTGTGAGGTATGACATCAATTTATAATTTTCACCATAAAGGGTACAACAGGATGGTCACATTTCAGCTCTATCCATCATCAAGGAATGATATATTTAGGATGAACAAAAAACAGTCTGGAGACATTAATTTTCAAAATATCAAAACTTTAAAAAATGGGGATATTTCTAAAGTGAAAGCATACATTCTTCCCTTTTACCCAGGAGATCCTGTGAAAATGACCCCCTAGGTCTTGGGGCCGCTTTATAACTCAGTGGCGCGGCGGGGGCTTCTCCACTGAGGCAGCTGCATTAGGTCCCTGGTGCGCAGGCCTGTGGAGGGGAAGTACACTCCCCATTGCCCTCCTCAGATTTGAATGTCAGCGACAGGAAGCAGGGCCCTGTCCCCAGGGGCATCCTCAGCGCCCAGGGCTCTGACATCTGTGGCTCCTTGAGTCTGAGTGGCCGCCCGAATGTGTTTCAAGATGGTTGACCGTGTGCAGGGGAAGCATCTGCAACCGTCCCGTATTCAGCCCCGTCCCTGGCTGGGGTGCTCAGCCTCCTCACAAAGCCCCAGGGAGTCTCCCTGGGCAGCCCTATTCCTCTTGGGCTCCCACCTGCTGGCTTGGTGGCGCTAAAGGATCAGCGCGTCCCCCTGCACACGGACACCATCACCCCTCCTGTGGGAGTGAGGGGAGCTTGAAACCCAGGTCTTCCTCCCCCACCGTAGTGTTTGCACCAAAGGACGGGTCTTTATGATTGATTCCTGAGGAATTGTTCAGTTGCACATCCGGGATATGAGAGAGAGTAGGGATGACACTGGAGGCCACGGGGTCCGGCCAGGCAGCCACAGCAAAACCACCTGGAGTCAGCAAGTCTGCGGAGCCCTGAGTGGCTCCTGCAGGCTGGGGACGCCCTCGGATGTGTGCTGCTGTTTCTGCTAGAAGAACGGACATGTCTGCCGAAGGAGTGCTGACTCACAGCAGCCGGGCAGCATTATGGTCTTCCCGGTGGGGGGTATAGTTCTGTTCTTGGGGCTCTGATTCATTCTGTGATGGTGTAGAAGAAAGGTCGAGAACCACCCCTGCAGGCAGTGGTCAGCCCTCAAGGGAGCTTCTGATCTGCACGTTAGAAAAATACCTCGGATGTTCTGGGGGACAGCTGGCGGGACAAGGCGGTCAATAGGCAGGGAGACGGATGCAATGGTTAGGCCCAGGTTTCAGTGGATGCAGGACATGGGAGCGTTTTGACAGACAGTTCCAGGGTGGGACCCGGAAGACTTTGTGATGTTTGCAATGTGGGAACTGAGGATGTGGACAATGACTCTCAGCAGCGTTACTGTTAAATCAGCAGGAGAAACGAAGGCCAATGAGGGGGCCAGAGCACACTTGCAAGTTGTGTTTGGAAGGGCTGGTTGTAAAATCCTGACAGACATCCAGGTAGAGGTGTCTACTAAGTTGTTGGAAACTCAGGTCTGAAGCTCAGACCAATGGTTGAGATTAAAGATGCCAGTTTGGAGCCGTTTGCATATGTTGGGGAGTGGATGTTATCCCTCAGGAGGCTCCAAGCTGGTGACCTAATCCTGGAGGGTGCCAGTGATCGACCAGCGAGCCCAGTGTCTGGATTAGGAAAGGCGGGTGGAGAGGAAAGGGGCAGAGAGCCTGGGGAGACTGTTGGGAAAAGTGTGTCCTTGGCTGTCACAGGCTGCAGAGGCTGAGGGGAAGCCAGAGAGACCACAGTGTTGATCTCAGTCAGAGCCATCGGCCACAGTGTGGACAGCAGCGGCCTGTCCTTTGGGGCGGAGCAGAGGGTACTGAAGTTGCCATCGGTCAAAGCCTTGTTATAAACAGCAAGAAGAGAGGTGGTAGGGCTAGGGCCTCACTCGACTCCAGAAGGGGTCTTGTGGAAGAAGCACCACTTTGTAGACTGCTTCCTCACTACTAACAGCCTCTCTCAAGTGCCTGATGCCCTTCCTGCAAAGACAATGCTCCTGCCGGTAATCCGACATGCAAGGAGGACGAAGTGGTTGGTGTAAACCAAGGGACCACCCCGCTGTCTGATTTATGAAAAGTGATGTGGGAAACAACTCACCTTTGGCTCTTAGCAGGAAGAGAATCCTCCTGACAGAACTTTTAAGATGCCGCGGCAGCGATTCCCAGACCCTAGCAGTGTCAGAGTCCCTGGAGGGCCTGTGAAGGCAACTAGAGGGCCCGCCCGGGTTCCGATTCAGCAGGTTGGGGCTGACCTGGGAACGGGCATTTCCCACGTGTCCCCAGTTATGCTGATGCTGCAGGGCTGCACTTTGAGAACCGCTGCTGGAATATGGTGCAGGAGTCCCCACTGCTGCTGACGGGGGCACGTCCTGGCATCCCCAGCCTCCCCAGGCACCCGCTCACCCACCTTCCATCCCGCCTTTACTGAATGTTTGTTGAATGCTTCCCTTGTGTCTGGCCTGGGGCTTTAAACCTTTAAAAGCCTTTAACCGGGCCTGCCCTCTCAGAGCTTCAATTGCAGGACAGCTCAGATCGCAGGAAGTTCTCCCCTGTGTTGAGAAAGAGATGTGTTTGAGAGTAGGCTTCATTTGGTACAGAACAGGGAGTTGTTTCCCACATCACTTTTCATAAATCAGACAGCGGGGTGGTCCCTTGGTTTACACCAACCACTTCGTCCTCCTTGCATGTCGGATTACCGGCAGGAGCATTGTCTTTGCAGGAAGGGCATCAGGCACTTGAGAGAGGCTGTTAGTAGTGAGGAAGCAGTCTACAAAGTGGTGCTTCTTCCACAAGACCCCTTCTGGAGTCGAGTGAGGCCCTAGCCCTACCACCTCTCTTCTTGCTGTTTATAACAAGGCTTTGACCGATGGCAACTTAAACTGCATGTTTAGACCTGCCTTGAAACCCTGAGAAAGGTCTCACTGTCACCTTCTCTCCCCATAAAACGTGCAGGTCGATGGCTTTACACACCTCTACACTCTGATTTTACGACCAGATCTCACTTATGAAGTGAAAATTGATAGTCAGTCGATTGAAGCCGGCAGCATAGAATATGACTGGAACCTCACATCACTGAAGAAAATGGAGAAGTCTTCAGCAGAGTCCAAGGATTGGGCCCAGGCTAAAGATGACAAATCCCAGGTATGGATTTTCCCCAAACAGCTCTAGAAAGTGTCCATGCGAAGTGTGTAAGTGCCCAGGTCCTGGAGGATTGCCACACGGCTGGCAGTCATGATGACAGCATGTGACACTCACTGAAACCAGCCACACATCTGTGCACTTGAAGGTGTTGTGAAAGAGTTTTACAATATTTGAGATGAGAGCAAGTAGGGTTTGTTTTTTAACCAGTGTTTTTTAAAAAAGGATAAGGCATAAACAACCATTATAAAAATGATTATTTTGTTGTTCTGCATTTGTGTATGATGTCGTTTCGGGGCCACACACTTGTGACTGACAGCCAAGAATCAGTTAACATCACAGGTATGTGTTAGTGTCCTGTGGCTGCTGTAACAACGTACCACACAGTGGGGGGGCTTCAAATAACAGAAATGTGTTCGCTCACAGGTCTTCCTGAAGCCGGAAGTGAGAAATCAAGGCGTCCGCAGGGGCCATACTCCTGAATGGTCTAGAGGAGGAGCCTGCCTTGCTCCTTCCGGTTTCTTCTGGCTCCTGGCATTCCTTGGCTTGTGGCCACATCGCTTCAACCTCTGCCTCCATCTCCACGTGGCCTCCTCCTCTTCTGTGTCTCTTCTATCTCTCATAAAGACATTGCCATTAGATTTACAGCCCACTTGGATAATCCAGAATGATCTGTCTCAAGATCCTTACCTTAATTACATCCTTACCTTAATTAAATTTAAAAAAGATTGGGTTTTTTTCCCCAAATAAGCTCAAATCCCCAGATTTCGAGATTTAGGACGTAGTCAAGTCGTTTGGGGACTGCCACTGAACACAGTACAGCTGCCTTTTTTTTCAGTTTACGTTCGTTTATTGTAACCTTTTGTTTTGAACATCAAACACTGTACCAAAACATGAGCCATTTTTCTTAAGACAATTGCTTTCGCCAAGCCAAGAGTACTGGACTGATGTTTACGGTTAATTTCTGACAACTTAGAACTTAGTGGGGGCCGTCCCCGTGGCTGAGTGGGTAAGTTCACGTGCTCGGTTGCAGCGGCCCAGGGTTTCACTGGTTCCCACCCCGGGCTTGAACCTAGCACACCGCTCATGAGGCCACGCTGAGGCAGCATCCCACACGGCACAACCAGAAGGCCCACGACAGCAATGTACAGCTATGTACTGGGGGGCTTCGGGGAGAAGAAGAAGACAACTTCTTAGTGGCATTGCTGTCGAATGAGCAGATCCTTTACCATAGAACTGAATGTAATTATTAAATCAATGCATCTTGTTTAGACTATTAATTACTTGGCAATCCTTTTTTTCATAGATAATCAAAAGTCAACTTCCATGAATTTGGAATCTGTGGTGTCTAATCAGTGAGAACGTCTTGAGATTACAGTAAAATCCCAATCAGTTAACCTTCTCCAGCATTTCACAAAGAAAAAGAAAAAAAATAGGAGTTTTCCCCTCCTTTTCTCTTACCTTCAAAACAAACCAAAAAAGTAGTTTTCGCCTGGAAAGAGCACTTCCTGTAAATGAGGCACAGAATGGTAAAGAAACTGACCTTGCAGCCCCCAGGCTGCTCAGTAGGAGACGCAGCTCTCAGGACTGAAATCCTGGCTGCCTCTGGCCCACATGGACGCCGGCCAGCAGTGCGGCTGCCTTAGAACCGGGCGTCCGAGAGGCGGGTTTCCAGAGGAGCCAGGTCATTCTTTCAGAAGCTCCTTTCCGAACTGGCTGTTTTGTCCAAGTGTTCAGTGTGGTGATCTCCTAAACAAATTAGTTCATTATGGCATTTTGATTTGATAATCCACAATCATAAGGAGCTGGCTGCTCGGAGTTAGTTGTAGCATTTCCTGGATCCCAGCCCAAGAGGGCCCCCTCTGTTACAGGTTGGGGTCAAAGCAAACAGCAGCAGCAGGGGCCACTAAATCCCATGTGTTGATGGTTGAGAAGTTACAGAGTATAATGGAGAAGGCACAGTCTAAGTGCAAAACGTTTACTGTTTCTCAAATTATTCTAAAAGGAAGACACCATCGTACCTGACTCCTCTGCTTTTATCTAAGTGTTCATCTGAATATTAACCCCTAGCAACTTTTTCTCGTCCATTCATTTAGTCAGCAAACATTTATGCCACACACAGTAAGCCATATACATATATAGAAGTGTGTACACATGTGTATAGTATTATATATGCGTGTATGTGTAAACGTGTTTGAGTACATGTGTACGGTGTGTTTACATATGTAGAAAATGACTCAATAATTGCTTTTCTCCTGCTACCCAGCGGTCCCCAGGTAAATGTTGGAATGTTTCTTACTTATCCAGCCTCTCTCTGGAACAGTCTGTGTATGACCGAGATGTAGAGCAGACTTAACCTAACCAGGAAATGTGCGGCTCCTCCTCTGATCACCTTTTGCCCCATCATTTTAACTTGAGCCACTATTCTGAGTTTTCTACATTGTTGTTCCTCTCAACAGCATGGGAAGATATGCAATTACACAGAGGGTTAGGGAGAAAAACCTAGTAGTGTGTAGCCCTGAAGCCCTCAGTGGGATCAGGAACCCTGAACACTCAGCCCTTCGACCACCAAGTTGAAAAGGAGATGGGGAGGGGCAGGCCCAGTGGCTCAGCCGTTAAGTGCACACCTTCTGCTTCTCGGCAGCCTGGCGTCACCGGTTCGGATCCCAGGTGTGGACATGGCAACACTTGGCAAGCCATGCCGTGGCAGGCATCCCACATATAAAGTAGAGGAAGATGGGCATGGATGTTAGCTCAAGGCCAGCCTTCCTCAGCAAAAAGAGGAGGATTGGCAGCAGTTAGCTCAGGGCTAATCTTCCTCAAAAAAAAAAAAAAATTCAAAATTTAAAAAAAGAAAAGGAGATGGGGAAATTGCCGCAGGGGTCACAGACCTACCCCCTCCTGTTGGGAGTTAAGAATTTCCTTTCTTCAATCTGAGACTCTCTTTTTTCTTTCCTTACACGTATTTAAGGACTGGGAGAAGCATTTTCTGGATGCCAGTGCCAGCAAGCCAAGCGACTGGAACAGTGAACTGGACGGGGACTGGCCGGCACCGATGCTGCAGAAGCCTCCATACCAGGTGTGGGTGGGCTTCCTGCCGTGCCCTTGGGCTGCCCCCTGCCACCCGCTGCGTCACTGAGGACCACCACATGTGGTTTGTTGTTGCAGGATGGCCTCAAGCCAGAGGGTATTGATAAAGATGTTTGGCTCCATCAGAAAATGAAAAACACCAACTATTTGACGGAGTATGACCTCTCAGAATTTGAGAACATTGGTGCCATCGGACTGGAGCTGTGGCAGGTCACTTGTTTTTTGTTTTTGTTTGTTTCTTTTTTTTGAAGATTGGCCCTGAGCTAACATCTTTTGCCAACCTTCCTCATTTTTTTTTCCTCCCCAAAGCCCCTGTACATAGTTGTATATCGTAGTTGTAAGTCATTCTAGTTCTTCTATGTGGAATGTCGCCATAGTGTGGCTTGACGAGCAGTATGTAGGTCTGTGCCCAGTATCTGAACTGGCAAACCCCAGGCCACTGAAGCAGAGCATGCGAACTTAACCACTACACCACTGGGCCAGCCCCAAACACTTGGTTTTAAATTTGCTTTAGTTCAATAACTCTGAACTTCAGCCCGAATTCCTTTATTCCCATAGCTAGCATTCCTTGAGCTTGTTCTGTGTGCCTGGCACTCATACCTGGACCCAAGACATACCGCCATGGACACATCAGACATCCTTCCTGCCCTCTGGGCACTTCCTGTCTGCCACCCTGTCCCCTTAGAAGTCCCCTTCCATGCCAGTGCTGGACCTGTTACTCTTCTGCTTGGAGCTGACCTGTGGCGCCCATCAGCTTTAGCACAAGATTGCAGATTCTGATGCAGTGGGTCGGGGGTGGAGTCTGAGAGTCCGCGTTTCCAGCAAGCTCCGAGGTGGTGCTGATGCTGCCACTCCATGGCCCACACTGCACAGTAAGTTTCTCGAGCAGTGGTTCTCAAACGTCACTGAATGCTCAAGTCACTGGGGAGCTCGTCAAAGTCTCAATGCCCAGGTGGCACCCCAGACCAGTGAAATCAGCATCTCTGGAGGCGAGGTCAGGCGGCAGGAATTTGTTAAATGTTCTCGGGGATCCTAGTGTGCAGCCACGTTTGAGAACCACTGTCTTGGAGCTAAGGGATGTTCTAGAAATAGGTTTAGGCATGTTCTGCTCTTGAGAGCTCATCACCCTTTTAGCACTGAGCAAAATACAACTGTTTCTTGGTGGAAAGTTGTTACATTTCTCACATCAATAAGGAAGGCCTTATTTCCATCCACAGGTGAGATCTGGAACCATCTTTGATAACTTTCTGATCACAGACGATGAAGAGTATGCTGAGAATTTTGGCAAGACCACCTGGGGTGAAACCAAGGTACAGTGTACACAGGGAACTTTTCTTTCATTATTCATTTATTTCTGTACTTAAATCTAACATATGGCAAAGGCTTGATGAAGTTTTACTAACGAACACCCCACCCAGGTCAAGAACAGAACGTTAGCAGAGCTCCAGGAACCTCCTCCCACCCCCTCCCAGCTGGCACCCACCCCCAAAGCAAGTAATGGAAGTAATCCGTAGAGGGATTTGACCTCCTTTTGAAACTGTATAAATGGAACAGCCAATACTGACTCGCTCAGGCAGTGTTCTGAGGTGCACTCGTGTTACCACATGCAACAGTAGTGGGTTCCTGCTGTGTGAATATTCCAGAAGGTATGTATCCGTTCTCTGCAGCTCTGGGTTGCTTCCAGCTTGTGGCCTCCTGAATAAAGCTGTTATAATCATTCCTGTATGTGCCTTTCGGTGGACACGTGCACAGGAGCGGACAGGCTGGGTCACAGGGCCCCACACAGCCCAACAGTTTTCAATGTGTCATCCTATTTTACATTCCCTTCTGCGGGGATGAGAGCTTCAGTTTGTGCCACATCTCTGGCCATGTGTGGTCTTACTGCCAGTTGTTGATGAGTCAGCTTTATGGAAGCGTAATTTACACACTGTAAAATTTACCCTTTCTAGGTGTGTACTTCTATGGATTTTGTCAAACGCGTACAGTTGTGAAATCACCACCAAAAATCAAGTTGTGGAACAGTTTTATCACCCCCAAAAGTCTTCTTGTAGCCAAGCCCTCCAGCACTCCAGGCCACCACTGATCTGATACCTGCCCCGTAGTTCTGCCTTTTCCGGAACGCTGTGTAAGTGGGATCCTGCGGCATGTGGTGCCTGAGCCTGCTTCTCCACGGGGCATGAGGCACCTGAGGGCCCTCCCTGCCGTGGGTGGAGCAGTCAGTTGTTTGTTTCCTCTCAGTGCTCAGTAGTTGAGCTCTGCACCAGCTGATGGACTTTTGGGTTGTTTCCAGTCTTTGACAGTATGAAAGCTGCTGTAAATATCTGCGTACGGTTTTTGGTGTGGATGTATGCTTTATTTCTCTTGGATAAATACCCAGGAGGGGAGTTGCTGGGTCTTAGGTATGTGTATGTTTTATTCTATGAGAAACTGCTGGACTGTTTGCAGAGGAGCGGCCCCGCTTGGCCATCCCTCCAGTCTCGCCTCCTCCCCAGCACCAGGGGTCATGGTCTTCTCTAGAGGAGTAGTGGTATCTCTCTGGTTTCAGTTTGCACTTCCCTCATGGCAAATGAAGGTGAGCACTGTTTTCATGGCTTTCGTGGCCATTTGGAGATTCTCTTTTGTGAAATGCCTGTGTTTTAAAAGGTAGGTTTTATTATTATTGAGGTATAGTGAGGCCAACAGATCAGGAGACAACTGCCATTGAAAAGATACTTTGTTCTACTTGCAGATCCCAAGAGGAGGGGGCACACCATGCCATACACGGCCACATGGGGAGGCCCCCAGGTCACCCGGAAGCAGAGGGGGCAGGAGGAGAATGTGGGCAGAGTCTTTATTGTGGCTTCCTCTGGAAAGGGTCTGCAGGCTTAGGGTTGGCTAGTCTTGAAAATGTTAGTTGGCTCTGGGGTAGAGGGCTGCCGCTAGGCATCTAGGGTCCGGTCCTGGGGTAATGAGGGCAGGGAGATCGCTGCCTGCCGGAGAATGAGAGCTGATAGAGGAGGTGGATAGAGATGTGGGCTCTAGATTGGTTAGTTTGCATGTGAAGGCATGCCTTCAGGCATTTTCTCTCTAGGGATTGGCTAGCCCAGGGAGGGGCCATCCTTCCAGGGTCAGCAAAGCCTTAGATGTCAAAGCATCAGAAACACATGGCTGATACAGCCTGTTTGTGTCACTTACCCACTTTCAAGGTGGGTTATCTGACCTTTTCTTGTTGAATTGTAAGTGTTCTTTATATATTCTGGCAAGTTCTCTGTCAGGTAAATGTATTGCAAATGTCCTTTCCCTCTCCGTGCTTTGCCTTTTCATTCCCTCCAGTGTGGAGCAGTCCTGTATTTTCTTTTTTACTGTGTAGTTTGAGGCCCCTATACCAAGAAGCCAACTTAAAAATTTAGCTCTGACTTCAAATAAAGAAGATAAAATATCTTCCATCAGTATAAATTCATTTGTAACTCTTTAGAGCCAAAGTATTAAATCTAAAATGTATATTTTTAATGCATGTAAACGTTTTGTTTCTCGTGTCCTTGAGTGTCAGTCAGTAAACAGTGGCACAGCTTACAGGAGTGGAGAGAGCAGCGGGAGTCCCCACCAGTGCCCTTGTCTAGTGGGAAAGTCGGAGGGCCCCCCGCACTGTCTCAGCCAGAAACCTCGGGCTGATCATTGCATGCTAGTGAGTTTAAATTAAGGGAGATACATGAACATCATCCTGATTTTAATTGAAATCCCCTCATTTCCTTTTCTTCACGGAGCCTTTTTCTCCATGTTGTGTACATCACACTGGGACTCGCTGCAAAACTAGTGGTTAAACTCAGACATTTCAAGGCATTTCTGATGGAAGTCCACCCTGCCACCCTTTTTTTTTTCTGCTTTATCTCCCCAAACCCCTGCCCCGTACATAGTTGTATATCTTAGTTGTGGGTCCTTCTAGTTGTGGCATGTGGGGTGCCACCTCAACGTGACCTGATGAGCAGTGCCATGTCTGTACCCAGGATCCGAACCGTGGGCCGCCGCAGCAGAGCGTGTGAACTTAACCACTCGGCCACGGGGCCGGCCCCCCTGCCACCTTTCTTTAAAGGTCGTTATCACGAAGTGATTTTCTCACGAGCCATTTATTTTTGAATCTGATTTCTGCCATAAAGCCTTGTTAACACTCTTTCTCAACGATGACTATGGGAACTTGACGTGTCTGCCCTCCTAACCCTTCTGTTAAGCATGCACATTGGATTTCCTCATTTGGACTCACTGGTCAGCTGGTTGATGAACAGGGGCCTGGGTGCTCTGAGAATAGAAAGAAGAGGGTGAATTTGTTTCCTGTGGCTGACATAACAAATCACCACAAACTGGGGGGCTTAAAGCAACAGAGATTCCTTCTCTCAGTTCTGGAGGCCCGAAGTGCAAAGTTGGCATCAGTGGGGAGGTGTCGGCGGGCTGGGCTGCCGTGAAGGCTGTCGAGGAGAGCCTTCCTTTGCCTCTTGTAGCTCCTGGTGGCTCCTGGAGTTGCTTGGTTTGTGACCACGGTTCTCCCATCTCTGCCTCTGTCTTCACCTGGCCTTCTCTTATGTCTGTGTGTGTGTCGAATCTCGCTCTGCCTCTCTCTGCTGAGGATGCTTGTGATGGAATTTAGGGCCCACCCGATCATCCAGGATGGTCTCCCCATCTTGACCTGCTGCACTTAATCACCTTTGCCAAGACCCCTTCCTTATAGAGGGTCACACTTACAGGTTCCAGGGAATAGGACCCATATCCCTGGGGGCTCTTCTTCAGCAGGTCTGGAAGCTTCCAGAAGGCAGAGGCAGGCTGAGTGCTGACACCCAGTCTGCCCCCAGGAAGCATAATCCCCAGCCACCAGGGTCTGTTTCTTTCACCAGGGCCCAGAAAGGGAGATGGATGCCATACTGGCCAAAGAAGAAATGAAGAAGGCCCACGAGGAAGATGAGGAGGAGCTGCTGATGGGCAAGTTTAATGGGCAAGAAAGTCACTTCCGTAGGTTTCACAGGAGGGACGAATTTTAGTCATCCCCACCCCAGGTAAAGTGCCTGGTAAAACCTTGTTTCTACTTTAATCTACATTTAAAAGCTCAAATGTCTACATACGTGGTAATTTGTCCAATTTTCTTCAAAAAATGTTCCTGTGCTTCTCGGTGGGGTCTGTCTGGTTTTCCCCAAGGCCCGCCATGCACCAAGATGTTTCTTCTGGACAAACACAGGCACTGGGAGCCAGAGAGAGAGTCTGGCCAAAACCATGCTCTTTTCTGAATTCCCCAACTGTTTTATAAATAAAAGTCGGTAAAACTTATTTTGGAAAATGGAGAAACAATTTCTTATTTCTTCTGGTTGTAAATTACTAATGACATAGGAGAAATTTTTCCAATATGAAATTTGTTACTGCACAAAGGGGTTTTCCTACCTGATGTGCATAAACAAGCCAATTAATTGTGGCATCAGCTTTTGGGAAAATAAATCAGCTTTATTCTGTGAGATTGATCTTTAGGGAGACAGGGGGCATGTGCCCTCAGATCTGGCTCCCTGATCCAGGGCTTGGGGCACAAATTATGGGATGAAGGGCAGGGTGGTCTGAAGTGTAGAGACAGATGATTGAAGGTGAGGAGAAGTGAGGTAATTGATGATCTGCACAAGCTTAGTCAAGCTTCACGCCTCCTCATAGGACTCATGGTCACAAAGTGGCAGTGTTACCATGATCTGACGGTGGAGTTTTTAGCTCCTTGATGTCAAAAAGTTCACTTACTGAGCATTTTCGCAGGCCGAGTTGAGGGGTTGGTGGTCTCAACCGGCCTGAACTGGGCAAGGGGTCTCAGTTCCTGCAAGACCACTCAATTACTCTGTTGTTAAGATGAGTCCGTTGATGCTGTAGTGCTGGAGGGCCCACAGTTGCAAAATCTTTATGCAACATGGTTGGCGCGGAAAGGTTTTGTGTGCTCTGCTGGTATGCTGAGTATTTTGGAGAACTCAGTCCTTGTGCACAGACACGTGACATGCTATAAAGAAGCTGATGCTTTTCTCCTCCACTCTGTGACCCACTTCTGTGGCCATTAGTGCTCTGTAAGATAGAGGAATGAAATTTATTTTCTCAGGTGAAAGTAGTGATTACTTCTCGGTTTAATTTTTTTTCTTTTAAATCAAATAGTTTGCTTTCTTTTAAGTCACACATGGCAGACTTGAAGAGCTGTATTTTCACAGAGCAACTTGTGTTGGAAATAATCAAATTTAGGACACCAGGAATTAGGAATCCAGTGATGTGACAAATAAGTTGAATAAATTGGAAATTATTGGCATATTGGTAGATGATCAGTGTGAGAAGTCTGCCCAGGAAGTGAAGTTCTGGCAAGTTTTGTTCTCACTTTGGCTGAAGTTGGCCAGACTTTGAACTGAGACTTTTGTGGCTGACGGGCCGCATGAGATCTCGCCATTTCTCAGGGGTTGATTATCAGTCTCAGAAACTGAAGACTTCCTCTTTGGCAGCACAGGGCTGGATTCAAACACAGCCTACCTCTTTAATCTCCAGACAGAGGGAGAAGTTAGTGAGGGAGGAAGCAGAGCCAGGCCTAGAGAGAAAATGCCAGAAACAGTTGTACAAAGATGAGTCAACCAGCTCATCTTCTGGAGCAGCATCGTTCTGGAGAACTTTCTGTGATGATGGAGATGTTCCGCATCTGCCCTGGATAATGCAGTAGCCACCGGCGACATGTGAGCCCTTGAAATGTGGCTGGTGAGACTGGGGAATGAATTTTCTTAAATTCATAAACTTTGTCTTTTAGAGACATTTTAGGTTCACAGCAAAACTGAGAGGAAAGTAGAGAGAGTTCTCATGTATCCCCTGTCCCCAGTCCTGTCCAACCTCCTGTACTATTGACATCCCGCCCATGTGATCCATTGATCACAGTGGAGGAAGCCACACTGACGTGTCATCATCACAGAGTCCATAGTTTGCATTAGGGTTAATTCTTGGTGTTGTACATTCTATGGAGAAATGAAATTTTAATCTTATTTATTTGTAATTAACTTACATTTAAACTTATATAGCCACACGTAGTGAGTGGCCACCGTGTTGGGCAACACAGCTCTGGACTCTGGTGAGAGAGGCCCCAGGAGGGTTGACCACTGCCCAGTGTGGTGGTCACAGTAATAGAGGGAATCCCAGGCCACTCAGGCCGTGCTGCTGGCCTGGTGGGACTGTCACCATCAAGCCTCTGTTTCCAGTCAGGGTGATACAGGAGAGTCTCTGTTATCATCCCTGTGGACTCTGACAGCAAGGCTGGAAGCCTGCACACGACATTTCCCAGACACCCTTGCCCTTGTCATGTTCTGTCAGAAGGAAGTCGGAAGACAGGCAGAGAGGAGCCATTTAGTTCAGGCTTCTGCCAGTGCCTTAGGCAGTGGTGACAACAATCTCGGTGACTTTAGCAACAATGACAGAAACAGTGGTGGCTGGCAAGAGCAGGTATGAGGGTTCCTGCTCAGGGCCCAGTGATTGTGGGTTTTGGGTAACACCTTTTTCCCTTGTGACCTTTAGCCCTAGAGGGGCTGTGGCTCCCTACAGTTACTAATCTTTAGGTAACCTGACATTCTTCTGTTTTTCCAGTACTTTTGTACTCAATCTCCTGTATCAGATGTCCTCTGTTTGAAATATCTAGAATGACTTCTCTTTTCCTTATGGAATATGGGCTTGGAAAGCACTCAAGCCACTAAAAGCCTCCCTCACCCCCACCTGGACCACTGCTACATCTTTCCAGCTGGCCCACTGGCTTCCATCCATCCTCTCCCAGTCCACTTTGCCTGCTGCATCCAGAGTCTCGGTTCTTGAACACAGATCTGGTCATGCTCAAAATCCTCTGGTGGTTTCTCATTGCTCTTCACACAGGGAGCTGAGGAGCGAATGAGCATGGTGGGACTGACACCTTGGAGCTCAGCGAGCAAGACAGGGTCTCAAGACGAGGCCGGGTCACACATAGTCTTACGAGACACCCCTGTGTGAAGAGCAATGACCATGTGTGACCCGGCCTCGTCTTGAGACCCTGTCTTGCTCTCTGAGCTCCAGAGCTTCAGTCTTACCATGCTCCTTTGCTCCTCAGCTCTCTCTGCCTGCAATGCCCCCAGCCCCCACCATCACACAACCTTCAAGTGTCACACCCATGGGCGACTGTATCGCTGGTCACTGTTCATAGTGATCAATTTCCTTGTATGATTATTTGGTGTCTGTTTCCGTCCTCTAGACCAGTGGTCTCACAATGGGGGCCTGGGACCAGCAGCTTCAGCATCTCCAGGGGATTTGTTGGAATGCAATCTCAGGCCCCACCTTGATCTATAAATCAGAATCAGAAACCCACTCTGTGTTTAACGAGCCGTCTGGGAAGTTCTGACATGGCTCCAGGGTGAGATGCCCGCTCTAGGCTGTCGATGGGGGTAGAGCATGTGTTTGCCTCGTCCACCATTGGAGCACCTGTGCTGAGGCCAGGGTGCTTAATGAACATTTGGAGGGTGAATGGTTGTTGAGTGAGCCACAAAGCACACTGTGCTCATCTGAGTGGCGTGAGGTACACCAAGTTGCAGAAGACACTGGAGCAGCAACTCGTGAGCTGCCAGAATGGACGAGCTGGACAGGAAGCTGTGTCCCACCCAAGATTGCCGGGCCTTCTAGCTTCCTGCCTGAGAAACGGTGCCCAGCCAGACTCCCTGTGCCGGCATCACAAGAGATCAGGTAAGGGGAAGCTGAACTGCCCCAAAGAAACCTTGTGCTGCCGTGGTCAGCTGCCCAGCTGGACCTTTCTTTCTCACCTTGTTTGTGGAAACTGGCCACAGATGAATGGGTGTCCACAGGCAATGGAAAGCAAAACGTGTCTAAAATAAATGCCCCTCCAGCAAACGTCAGGTGCTTGCTCTGGGCAGGGCACAGGGTGAGGCACAGAGGTGGAACGGTAGCAAACACGTATTACCATTCCCTCTTTTCGGAAGAGGGGTCTAGGGGTGCAGAGAAGGTGCTTAGATGACTTGCCAAGGTCACACAGCTAGAAAGTGGCAGCTGGGAAATAATCCCAGGCCTTGTGAGTGCTTCTGCAGCACGGAGAGGTTAAGTCCCGAAACGAGTTTAGCCAAAGCCCTAAGGAGGCAGACCAGATTCCAACAGACAGACCCTGACACAGACACACGCACACTGCTATCCTCGGAACAGACGCCTTGTTGGGCAAGGCAAGTGTGCCGACCCTCTGCGAGGTGTACAACGGCCTCACTACAGTGCGTTTGCCAGGCGCACGGGGACGAGAACGGCATCCCTGGCAGAGGGCCCGGCATCCGCAAGGACCTGGAGGAGTGACAGGGCATGGCAGCCTCGGGCAGCTAGCCGCACGTTACAGGCTGGGAAAGGCGGCAGACACTCCGCAGGGTCCCAAGGCCTGCGCCCCTCCTTCGCCCCGCCCCCGCCCCCGCCCGCGACGGGCGGGCGCGACCCCGCCCTTGATCCCGCCCCTCAAGGTTCGTATGCGCCTGCGCGGCCCCCGCCTCCTCCCGGGCCCGGCTGCGCGCGCGCCGCCCCTCGCACCAGCGCGCACGCACGGCCCCGCCCCCGTCCCCCGGCGCTCGGAGCCCGAGTCCGCGGGAAGATGGCGGCCCCGCTCCTACCGCTCTCCCAGCAGGTACGGGCCGTGCGGGCGGGGGCGCGGGGCGCGGGGCGCGAGGCGCGAGGCGGGTGCCGCGGGGAGGCCGAGGCGCGAGAAGGCTCAGCCGGGCGCAGCGGCTCGCGCTGAGGGGCCCCCGCGGATCCGAGCGGGCGAGTGGGCGGGCGGTCCTGAAGGTGACAGGCCGGCCCGGCCCGCGGCTTCCCGCGCCGGAGCGACCCTCTGCGGGCGGCGACCGGGCCGGGCCGCGGCGCGTGTTTACTCGGCCCGGGGCTCGGGCCCTGCGGCGCCGCTGCACCTAGGCCGGGCGACGCGCGGCCGCGTTGGGTCCGTCTGGGAGGGGGCGCGGGGAGCGAGCATCTCTGCCAGTGCGGGGCCCCGCGAGTCTTTGTCTCCTGCCGGTCCCGGCGCCGGGGCGCAGGGCAGAGCCCGCCGGAGCCAGGACCCGCCTGCAGCGCCGTCCCAGACTCATCCCTCCCTCCCTGGGGAGCCGCTTCCGCCACCCCTGAACTGTGAAAGGGGGGACTGCTCGTCTCCGGGAGCCTTGCTGCGTCCTCGGATCCGCCTGATGCTCTTCCTAAGGGGCACTTTCCGTGGCGCGACACAGACGTGCGGAAAAGAGCCATGCGTAGGCAGCCCTGCTTTCTGGGTGGGACGTCCATTCATTTATCTATCCGTCGGAGACGCACTGGGCCAGGTGCCGGGAGCACGGCAGCTACCCAGACAGACAAGGTCGCCGCTCTCCTGGAGGTGACACTCTCGTGGGAACTAGAAACTACCTGTGTCTTGCTAATAACAGCTGCCTTTAATTGTTGAATAGCTGTGTTGTACCAAGCACCGTATGGTAAGCACTTTGCCAGAATTATTTAGCACAGCATTGGCATTAGGAGTGAGGACCCAGGGTCACATCATTTTGTATTCAAGTCTTGGCTCCAGCACTTAGTCCTCTGAGAGAATTGGATGAAGCTCTTGGCTTCTCCACACCTCAGTCACTTTATTTGGAAGATAGGAATATGAAAAAATGTTGGGATAATGTGAAGATTAAGCATGCAAAATACTTAGAACGATGCCTGGCACATCGGGAGCACTCAGTGATTCTGTAATTATTATCTAATTCTTGGGCAGATTTGGACATTTGGGAGTAGAGCTCATAGCAGTAAGAATGCCAAACCCTAGGAGAGCTGATACTGGTCAGCTGATTCGAGGAAAGAGACTTGCATATCTGCTAAATCTTGCAAGAACATGCCAATTTGTAACACTGTCACTAAATTGAGAGCATTAAAGACCAGTGCTTATTAATTGACAAGTTTTTGTAACATATGAAAGTGCTTTGTAAACCCTTAAGCGACTTGCAGATGTTGGCTATTATTATTAATAGCCAATTGCAGCGGTTTAGAGGGCGTGTGTGGGGGGTTGTAACTCGCTCAGACTCATTTAATGAGAAAGCACTCCCGGTTTTGAGGGGCAATTGTTTTTAAAGTTCTTACCAAATTTTGACTCTAGGGCCGGCCCTGTGAGTGGTTAAGTTCGAGCGCTCTGCTTCGGCGGCCCAGGGTTTCGCTGGTTCCGCTCTTGGGCGCGCGGACATAGCACTGCTCATCAAGCCATGCTGAGGTGGCATCCCACATGCCACAACTAGAAGGACCCACAACTAAAAATATACAACTACATACCAGGGGGCTTTGGGGAGAGAAAGAAAAGAGAAAATCTTAAAAAAAAAATTTTGACACGAGCCCGAATTTGAACTTTGATGATGACAATAGGTAATGTTTATTGAGTGCTTTAGAGTTTATGAAGTGCTTTCTAACATGTTGGCACTTATCTGAACAAGGAGAGGGGATTCTTATTTTATTAGTGAAGGATTAGGTTTACAGGAAGGCAGTGATTTGCCGCTGTCAGGTAAGGTATGAAAACCTGAATCAGGTCACGTGGTTTACCTGCTTAGAACCTTTTAGAATAAAATCCCACTTCCTTCCCAGGAAGCCCTGCTGATCCGTGCCTGCCAGCCTCCTGCCTCACGCTCTCCCTGGCACCTGCGCTGTAGCCATACTTACTGCTTTTCTCTTACTCCCATAGGCCAGGCTCTGTCTGTCCTCAGGGTCTCCCCACTGGCTGTTCCTCCTGAAGCATTCTTCCCAGGGGCCTTTGCTGGTCACCTGTCATGGGTAGCCCTCCCCCCACAGGAGCGTGTCTTCCCCTCGGCACCAGTCACAGTCCCCAGATGTCTGTGGGTCTGTTTGCTGTCTGTCTCCACATTAGACCGGGTGCCAATGAGAGCAGGCATAGGCCCATGGCTCGGCGCCCCTGACCCCATGCCCAGCACCCGGGAGACGTCGGGTAAACCCATGAAGCAGGGCCAGCGACTTGCCCCACCCAGCGCCATTCACAGGTGGCTTTTCTTCTCTATGTGTGGGGTGGGGATGGGAACAAATTGAACGAGCAGTTGTAAGAGACCAAGAGCCTGGGTCCTCTGGCCTCTGAGAAGTTCAGGTGCCTGACTTTTGTGCTTTTTCCTCCTCCTTTCCCTGTTCGTTTGTTGAATGAAGGCATGGCCAGGTTTTCTTCCTCCAGGTAATTATGTCAACACTTCTCTACACCTGTTCTTAAGTGAAGCCCTACCAGATGTTTCCAGGCTAGCTGAGGGGCTCCCAAGGGTTGACAGATAATTAAGGGGAAGCACAGATATGATTCCAGGGTAATCATATCCTGGTTGAGGGGGTAGGGCCCCCTTGGAAAGAGGATGGCCAGTGGAAGGTGAGTAGAGCGGTCAGCCGGAGGCTTTGCGGAGGACCGGTGTTTCCCCTCTGCCCGGCACTGGCTGCCTTTTTCCGTCAGCGCCTTTCTCGGTGTGCTCCACACTCCCCCGTCCAGTCTCTTTGGACACTGAATATAAATCTTGCCAGTTTGAAGGGTTGGTAGTCCTCCCTCTAGGGGCAATTTTTTCCTTCCATCGGCTGCTCACTAATTTATGTTTCTCTCTGCCTCCCTGCACAGCTTCCCTTCACCTCTCCACAAAACCGTCCTTAATTGCAGCCCACCCAGGAAGCACACAGTGTCCCTTACCCACTTGTACCATGTGCTCTCGTAGCTTACTGCTGACCTTGCCATCCTTAACCCCAGTGGCCTGTCCTTGGGGCTGGTCCTCCTTGAACCCTGAAACACTTGTTACTGTAGTCTGCCCACAGAGTAGTGCTCCACTCTCTGTTCTGCCCCCAGATTTCTGCGTCCCTTCTCTCTCTGCACTTCTGCATCTGGAGTTGTCCCTGCAGAGCACTCTAAACCTGCCTCCCCCTCCCCCAGACCCTTCTGGAGTCCAGCTTGTGTCTCTCCCTTGCCCTCAACAGCTTGCTGGACTCTAGAATAATCCCCCCTCCTTACCACACCCACAACTTCAGGCTGGGCTGTCCCTCTTCCTGCTTGGCCTCTCCCTCCTAGTTCATCCCATGCCACTTCAGGATTCATCTTCTAAAACGTGTCTTTCCAGACACCCTGCTGCTCCGGAAACCTCCAGGGGCTTCCATTCCCCTCTCCGCTGGAACGTCTAGGGGATGTCAGCAAGCTTGACATCGCTTGGCCCACATTCTCACACCCACAGTTCCCGCTCTACCTGACCTAGCCTGGCCTGCTCTCCCACCATCTCCGCCAAAATCCCTTGCTCTTCCCAATGCTTTCCAGTGCCTGGCTCGCCTCCGAGGCTCTGTTGCTCAGACCTCACGCTGTGACCTCCTGCTGCATCCTGCCTGCCCCAGAGGCCTTTTTGGTGGTGGCTTCCGTAGTCCCACCTGAACTGGAATTTTCCCTCCTGTGCCTTCTGTGGGTCCCTTGCGTGGCCCCTGGACGTGGTAATGGGAGGAAAGCATTGGGCTCATTGATGAAGAGAGTCTGCTCTTTGCCCAGGAGTTCCATCTTCCTCTCCACAGGCCACCGGGGTCCCGCGCCCCGCCCCCCGCACTTTGTCATGTGCTTCCTGTGCACAGGGGCTTCAGATATATCTTCTTTTTAATAAGTGATGTCATTCTAGGAGGTTTTTAGTCCCATCTTGCAAACGGGAAACTGAGACCCATAGAGATGAAGTAACTTGCTGAAGTCCCGTAGCTGGTGGGTGCAGAGCTGGAGCTGAACCCACATCTGCCTGCCTGCGCAGCCCTGCTCCTTGCGCTCTTCCACGCGGCCCGCTGGGCACCCTGCCTCAGCAGCCCCCGGCGGATGTGTCTGGAACGAATGCTGGGTGCCTGGGACACTTGTTTCTCCCTTCGTCCCTTGTTTTTCTCTCTCAAATAACTGCTAGTCTCTCTGTCTTACTAGAATGCTAATGGCAGTGTGGTATAACTTGGTGGTAGAGAGCCAGGTTTTAGAGTAAATTGGGCCATGCCCTCTAAGATTCAGAGTTCCCTGGCCTGCATTTGCCTGTTTTTTGGTAACTAAGTAGCTGCCAGTGAAGCAAGCACACATGAGTTTCGCCCCTCCACCCCTGTTTTGCACTTTAAAGGAGCTTTCCCACTCCTGGCCTTAGCCCCTTCGGCTGATCTGGGAAGTGGAGTGACTGTCGTGGATCAGATGGTACCACATCGCTGAGTGTCCACTCTCTGATGCTCAGGCTGTGCCACGTCACTGTGCTGACAGACAGACATGACCACCTGACCCCAGGAGAGGCAGCTTGTCAGCCCCGCCCTGGGGGCTGCTCCCCCCGCTTCTCCCACCTTCACCTGATGTGAGAGGCCAAGAGTTACGCAGTGTTCTTCCTTCAATATTGAGCCCTATTATCTGATTTCTTTTCTAAAAACTGTTACCCAGTATTCTTTCTCTGAACCCCCTTATCAGTTGAGGCCCCTTCAGGGTGCCTGTTTTTCAATGTTAGGGTCCCCAGATAATCTTTCAGTGCCCTCAGTTTCCCTGTCTGCAAATTGGGAACAGTACTTGGTACCTGTTTTCTCTGCCCACAGTGGAGTATCGGGATCCCCTGGGGAGATGGATGTGCTCACAGAGTGGCTTCCGTTGGGGTGTCATGCCCTTCATTCAGCAAGTGTGTATTGGGCATCTTTGCTGGGTGCATTCTGGGCAGTGGGTTGTGGCAGTGAATCTGAAGGCAACCGTGCGCCTTGGAGCTGATGTTCTAAGGAGGGGGTAGAGACCTAAAGAAATGAGAAAATACCTGTGTGGTCTGTGCCATGCGGTGCACTCCGTGCCGTGAGAACTGTGGAGCAGAGGGGGTCCTCACCATGCAGGCATCGACCCTGAGCAGAAAAGGCATTTTGGTTTGCTCAGTTTATCCTGCCAGTCACCCTGATCAGTTTTATCCTCTCTTTATAATGGGGTAAGCTGAGGCCCAGAGGCGTTATGTCCCTTGTGAAAGGTCTCACCTGGCAAGCTCTCACTGACACAGCGCGTTTGAGCCAGGTCCGGGGCTCTGCATTGCACCGTAGTTTCCAGCCCTGAAAGGTTTCTTTTTAGCTGTCCAGCGCTACAAGTGCATGAGATCTCATTTGTTTTTAAATAGTGGTCATGCTACTTAATCACGAGATACTGTCGTGTCTGGTGGAGACAAGATCACTTGCTTAATTTTTATTTTATAGTTTTAATCTCATCTCATTGGAGGAGGAGGGGGAAGTAGAAAGGGCTCCTCGTTGTCTTTACAAGGGGTCAGCGGGCTCCCCTGCTGGAGTGGTGCTTTTTGCTTCAGCTCTGATGCAGAAATGAGTGGGCTGCATGAGGCCTGCAAGGACGGTTGACTTGGTCCAGGCCACAGCAGAGGCTCGGGCCAGGAGGGGTCTGAGCTGGAGGAGGGGCGGTTGACTTGCTTCCTCTTGGGTGTGTTGGAGACGGCTACACAGAGCAGAAAGGGCGTTCGGACTGGGCCCTGGGGACCCTGGATAGAGAGGGTAGAATGGCTTTTCTGACAGAGGCAAAGCAGAATGAGCAGAAGCCAAGAAGCCAGAATTCCAACTCAGAGGCCAAATGTGAGGCCGGGGCTGGGACTTTGGGGTCTACGTCCCTCTTTTAGATAGGGCGACTTAGGGATGAAGGGAAGAAGGTGGTTTGGTAAGTGGGACACAGGAATCTGTGCCTGGCCTGCCAATAGGCCTGAGACAAAAGGGACAGACAGGGTGTCTGCTTGCCCAGAGTGGCCGGTGGCAGACATAGGGGAGGAAAGGAGACCTGCACTGTGCTCTAAGCTTGGCTGGTCTTTGTTGCTGGACAGAGAGGCAGCCTGAAAGGCTGCTCCTGCAGAGTGCTTTGCCAGCTATAGTAGTCCCAGCCCCTAATGCCACAGCTGCTTGAGGGACGTAGAGGTTACCGATGACCACAAACAACGTTTCCTCAGATTTCCGTCCAGCTCTGCCTGCTGGGTGGGATTGTTGTAGTCTTGATAGAGAATCAGTTTACCAGTTACGTTTCTGATCAGCTGATATAAAGTCAGTTCTCCTCCTTTTGTACACACGGGTTGAAAGCAGGGAACAGGGGTGCCAGGAACTCTGGCTGTCACTGCCTGTGGACTGGATCAGGCCTCTGCCTGTCCAGCACGCGGCACGCCTGTGTCCCAGATCTCCCAGATCTACCCTTCCTGTTTGCTCTGCCCTGCAGCCCCTTGTACAAGCGACATTCCCTCTTGCCTCAGGGCCTTTGCACATGCTACTTGCCCCTCTCTGGAAATTTCTTTCCCCCTTCACTCTGGATTAAATACCTACTCTTCGTGTCTCAGGTGACACATCACTTCCTTAGGGAAGCCTTCCCTGACAGTCTGGCTGGCTTCTCTCTTACTGCCCACGGGGCCTCCTTGTACTTTTCCACACACCGGTTTGTATTTTTCTGTTGGGATTATTTGATCAATGGTCTCTTCCCCCACCGCCTAGACTAGGCCCACAAAGGCAGGGGCTGTGCCTGTTTTAATTTGTCCTTGTACCCTAGGTGCTCAGTAATCATCTGTTAAATGGCCGAATGGTAAGTCCCCCTTATGAGATTAGGAGAGGCAGTGAGGAACTGTGGCAGGTTCTTGAGGAGCGAAGTGACACATTTAGGTTGTATGGCTGCTCATACCCTTAACAGGGACTGCCCAGAGCTGCGTTCTAGCTAAGAGAGGCATGAAATAGTAAAGGGCAACCTGGCCTGAGATTGTTTCCAGAGGTGCAGGAGGGGCTGGTGATCGAAGGCATATGTGGGATTGCTGTTTGGACAGGGGCCCTCTAAGTGTGGGGGCAGGGGGAGCAGGAGGAAGGAATAGGTGTAGTGTGTGCAGCCAGCAGCACAAGAAAAGCCTTCCCGGGGTGGCCTGGTGGCACAGTGGTTAAGTTTGCATGCTCTGCTTTGGCGGCCTGGGGTTCGCCAGTTGGGATCCCGGGTGCGGACATGGCACCACTTGTCAAGCCATGGTGTGGCAGGCGGGCATCCCACATATAAAGTAGAGGAAGATGGGCATGGATGTTAGCTCAGGGCCACTCTTCCTCAGCGAAAAAAGAAGATTGGTGGCAGATGTTAGCTCAGGGCCAATCTTCCTCAAAAAAAGAGAAAAGCCTTCCCGTCGCCAGGTGAGGGTGGTGCCAGATGTGGGTGGCTGTCTGGGTTTAGACAAGACCTGCCACCTTGCAGCAGGCCTACCAGGCCCAAGATCCCACATTTAGCTGCAGTTGAGAAGCAGCCCAGCTCTCAGGGGCACCACCAGGTTGTGTTTGCTGAGCACCTACGCATGCTGGCTTGTAAGCAAGATGAGTAAAACTGAGCCCCTGCCCTTCCAATGGGCTCAGCTAATTAGGACACGGGGTGTCAGACACCCTCAGCCCTTAGAGATGGAATAGTTGCCTCCACTGGGCTGCAGATAGAGAGAGGAGGAGGAGGGGGCCTGCATCCCTTTTTCTTTTCCCTCTGTTCCAGCAGGACTGGAGGAAGCAGATGTGTGAGGCCTTTCAGACCCGCCTCCCCACTCTCCGCCCAGTCAGCCCTTCCCTGACTCTGTAATCCAGGGCCTCCCAGGCGGCGATGGGGAGAGGTTTGGGGCACAGGTCTTGCCCAGAAGGAAGGGAATGTGGTCGGACACCCACCTCGTGCTGGTTCACCATTGACTCCTGTCAGGGAGGTGTCATTGTCTTCGTCCCTGTGCTTGTTTCAGAATGAGGAAACCAAGGAGAGAGGTACAAGCACCGCTTTCAGGCCCCCAGGGGAGGTGGGTGCCTGCCTTGGACCACAGCCCCATGGCCAAATTCTCTCCTGTGGACACCACACTGTGGGCTCGCAGGAGGGCAGGAGCACCTGTGTCCCCAGCCCCACAGCAGGCAGGTGATAACCATCTGTTGGCTGATGGCCGTGTGCTCTGCACAGCAGCGGGGAGCACAGTCGGTCTCTCTAGCTGCGTTCGATGGCGGGAACATTTTGTCTCTTGGGCAAAGAAACAGGCAGCCACTCTGCTGGTGAGGGGAGTCAACACACCCCCGGGGCCGGCGTCACTACAGCCAGGCCCCCACCCTCCCCAGGGCCCCCGCTGCCTCTTCGCTTCTGCTGTGGGACGGTGTGGGAAGAGTTCTCTGATTTACCAGGGATAGTAACAGGCACGCCCATCGAGCCATAGAAAGTTGGCTTTGCTTACTCCACATGGGACGTGCTTTTTCATTTTACATTTCCAATGGAAAAAGAAAGTGCTGCTCTTTCAGACTGTCTGTAAAGGGGAAAGATTAAACAGGAAAAAAACTGTTGACAGCGAGGCCCTCCCTTGGAGACTGTTTAACCAGCACTGTGAAGTTTGGGGGTGGGCTAGCCATCTAAATCCCCCCCACCTGAGAAAGGTCACTAGTTGTGGTTGGAGGGCCCAGAACCCGGTGACCTAGGGGTGTGCTGTCACAAACCGTTCTCCCTTTGGTGTCTTCTTTGATAAAGGGCATTCTGGCCTGTGTGCCCGTGGCGCACCCCTGCATCCATTTTGGACACGTTCTCCATGGCGGAGAGGGTGCGGAGGGGGTGAGCTGACAGCTTCTGGCGAGCCTCTTGGTCCCTGTGGCGCAAGTCCGTGCTGCTGTTGGCTCGCTCACACACCAGGCCAGGGAGCTGGCATCTTCTTCCAAGCCAAGCTTTGTGTTGGCATTCAACTTTGTGGATTTAATTGCTTTTGTTGCCTTTAAGGCGCTAGAAAACATCCTCTAATTCACGACCACATAAGTGGGTTTTGATAGGTATGTACTTAACCTATTGTGTGTGAAAGTGTACATTTTAGAAAACTAACCACTGAGACGAAGAGAACTGGTAAAAGACTGTTGTGTCCTAGAGGTTGGGCGCAGCTCAGCCGATGAGTTGAGAGAGAATGAGTACGCTATGTACTATTGTGTGTCCAACATTTGGTGAGATATTTCATCGTTTTTTGGCAAAGATCATTTGGTGTGGCTGACTGTAAGGACGATGATTTGACGCGTGCAACACAGTCCCGATTAATAGCCTCGCCTGTCTTCCTCCCCACCCCCTAAGATTCCTGGTGAAAAAAGGCTGTTCCAATGTCTCGGTAGTAATAATAATAACAAGAACTGTAATAACAGATGTAATAATGTCTTCCTGTCATAGAGTGTGCTTTGCCTGCATGTTTTCACTTGATACTTACAGTAATCCTCAGTGTGTATCATCCCACTTTACAGATCAGGAAACTGAAGCCCTGGGAGGCCTCACAACGTCTTCACTCTGCTGCTGAGCGGTGGAGCTGTGTCTGCCCCGAGCCTTGACCGCTCTGCACGCGTCTCACCCTCTCCCTCCCAAGGTTCCGTCTAAGTCCTGCCCATTCCCTGAACAAACATTTACCGCGTGGCCTGCGGATGGGCCCAGCATCGCACGGGGTGGAAACCGTGTGAGACCCCTGCCCCCCAGGAAGTGACAGTGCAGGGGTGCTGATCATTACAATAGCTGCTATGTAGATGAGACTTGCAGAAGCGTCCCTGTTGTAAGTTCAGGCCTATGGGAGTGTAGGGGAGAGAGACTGATTTCACTTGGGAGAATTTGGGAGGCTTCTTAGAGCAGGGGGACAGTGCAAGGTGACTGTCCACAGCAGGCAGAGCCCCCCAGGCATGGGGAATAATTTGTGCCAAGACAAAGGGCGAGAGGTGCACGATGTTCAGTAGAGCATCGTCAGGCCAGGAGGGGAGGCGGGGATTGAGTGCTGCGTGTGTGTCTGAGAGTGAGTGTATTTGTGTATGTGTGTGTGTGTATAGTGAAATTAGCCTGGCAGGGGCAGGAGTGGCTGTGGCGCATTAAGAGCTAGCCCTGCGGTTGGGACTTCACACCCCCTCAGCAACCATGGAGGGTCTTTTCGAGCAGGGGATTGACTGAGTGCCGAATGGAATGGAGAGGGGAACCAGGCAAAGGCAGGGTCCAGCTGGCAGGTTTGGCTGGGATCTGGGCTGAGGTATGTCAGAGTGAGGAGGGGGTCGGAAGGCTTGCCCTCACTGCTCTGTCCACGTAATCCCTCCCCCCTCCCCAGCAGGACAGAGCTCCCTTCCTCTGCTGCTCTTGCCAGCGCCTTCGCTCTTCTACCTTTGGGCGTTTGTTCCCTGACCAGACAGTGACTCTCTGCTCCGTGCTGGCAGGGACTGTCTTTTTACTCAAGGTGGAATCCTGTGGGCTAGCTGGGTGCCTGCTGCCCAGAGGCTCTATATAGAGAGCAGTGGGTGCTGGAAGGCTGATGACCCACCTGTGAGAGGAGGAGTGGGGAGACACAGAGAGCTGCTGACCAGACCTGTCTTGGGGATCCCTGAGTCCTGGGCTGTGTGCGCGGTTAATTGACGGCAAAATGTCAGACCAGAGATCAGAAGATGGCAGGGCCCTTAGAACCCCAGGGTAGCTGATGTAGCAGAGGAAATTTGGGAAGGTTCAGGGTACACTTGGGGAGAGTTGGGAGTGCTGTGGGAAGTGGGCACCCCTCAGGAAGGTGTTTGTGCCCTGCTGTGTAGGAGGCACCTACTCCTGAGCCATCACCCCTGGGAGTCGCTCAGGGCCTGTCCCTCCTAAGGAGGAAGGAAAGACAGAATGGACTTGGGGCTGTTCTCTGAGATGCAGGGAGGAGTGAGGTCTAGGCAGATCTGCAGAGAGCGCGTTTCTGGAGATAGGACATGTTTTTGTGGAGAGCTGGTGGAAGGAGAGTGACGAGGGAGAGAACAGAACTTGAAACAGCCAGCATTTGACAAGTGTTCACTCTATGCTAGTCTCCGGTGGTGGGAATGTTCATCCTCATTTTCCAAATGAAGAAACTGAGGCACACAGAGGCTGTTCACCCTCTCCATGGTTGCACAGGGTTACAGTGGTGGGTGGTGAAGTTGATCTCTCTGTCAGTTTCAGGCTTGGCACAGGTCCTGCATCCTACATAGGGCAGTGTGTCTGGATGGGAAGCCTGCCTCGAGTAACCTTTGTTTCTCCCTCACTTCCATTTCTGGTAGATGGACCTGAGAGTGATGGTCTCCCCGGAGCCTTGGAGCTTTCACACCTTGAGTCTGTGTTCCTGTCCCCTTCCCGACCTTTCCAGCCCCTCCTCATAGCTCCTTGCCCTGAACTTGCTCCAGCTGTATTATTCACCTTGACATTTCATTGCATGGCTAAACTTTCAGCTGTGGTTTGCTTGCTCCTTGGTTCTCCTTGTAGGTGGGGGCTGCAGGCCTTACCCCCGTGTCATGTCCTAACTGCAGGCCTTGAGTTCATCTGTGCTCAATGGGTGGACATGTCATCTTTGGCTGGTCCCTCGGCATGGCAGTCATTTGGGCCCCAGAGGAGAACCGTGTGTCTTCCTTCAGATCCCTCTTCTCCTTGCACTTCTCTCCTCTCCTTGAATGCCCTATTTACAAGCCACATGTGGTAATGTAGAACACCGGAGAACTCAGAAAGCTGCGAGTAGGCAAGCAGTTCCCTGGTAGGAATCACTGTTGCCTGCGGTGTCCTTCCTGCCAGGTTTAGGTCCACGTGGATCTGATTGCCACGTGCTTCCAGCCAGGTCGTAACTGTGTGCTGGTTTCGCCCTCCCTTTTCGCTTAGGAGGTATCTGAGCATTGCTCCCTACTCATAAATGCTCTGCCTGTACCATTTTCCCTGCTCTGGTTTTCTGTCTTGTGGAGATAAGGCGGTTTATTATTGGCTTCACCAGTCGAGGATGGTTTTCAGGCCTTTGCTGTCACCTGCAGTCCCCACCCTCCAGCTGGGCGAACTGAGGGAGCCCCCTTGCCCTTCCTCGCTCCTGCGTATCTGGTCACTTCTTCAGGGTAGGCTCCCAGCAGGAGACCTTACGGTAGTGGGAAGGCATACATGTGTGTACGCGTGTGCGTGCCTGTGTGTTAAAGAAATGCTAGTTTTTGTTGTTTGACAAACATACGATCCTGTGGGTGTTAAAGCTCCTCTTTGTTTATCACACTTAAACCTGAAGCTGCTTGTTCCTTTGGGACCCTGGCCAAAGCAGAAACACATCAGATGCTGGTCTTTAGTTATGTACATTTTAAGCACAGTAAAGGTAGAGGGAAGAGTGCAATGACCTCCCTGTACCCACCACCCATTTACAACGGATGTCAGTGTTTTGCAAATCTCTCTGCACTTCTTTGCAATCTCTTTGTATCCTTTGACCTCCCCGTATGCATTTTTATTTCTGAGGGTTTTTTAAATCTGAGAATTGTATTTCAATATGCATCTCTAACAGGTAAGGACATTTTTCTTTACATAACCATAATGCCATATCACACCTTACACAATTATAGTAATTCTTTAGTACTACCCAGTACTCAGTCTGTATTCAGATTTCCCTGATTGTCTGAAAATGTCACCTTGGATTTGGTTGTGAAGTTTCCTGTCTTGTTTTTTAATTTTTAAATTTTAAGATAATTGTAGATTCACTTGCAGTTGTAAAAAATAATGCAGAGAGATCCTGTGTAATTTTTACCCAGTTTCCCCAGTGGTAACATTTTGCACATCTCTGGCACACCATCTCACCCACCACACTGACATGGCTACGGTCAGATGCAGAACAGTTCCATCCCCGCAGGGTCCCTCCTGCTGCCCTAGTATAGGCACTCGCACTCCCTCTCATCCATCCCTTCCTCTGGCAGCCGCTGCTCTGTCCATCTCTGTCACTGCAGCCTTTTAATAATGTTGTGTAATGGAATCCTACAGTATGCAGCCTCTGGAGATTGGCCCTTTTCACTCAGTATAATCCTCTGGAGATTCTTCCGGCTTGTTGCAGGTATCGGTAGCTCATTCCTTTTCATTGCTGAGTCATATTCCATGGTGCAGCGGGACCACAGTTCATTTAACCACCCACCCACTGAAGGACATCTGGGGTGTTTCCACTTAGGGGTAAAAATGAAGAAAGCTGCTGTAAACATTTGAGTACAGCATATTACATGAGCCTCAGTCTTCATTAATGCCCAGGACAATTGCTGGGTCGTGTGATAGTGGCATGTTTAGATTTTTTGAACAAACTGCCAAGCTGTTTTCCAGAGGAGTGGTACCTTTTTCTCTGCATGCTCACCTGCATCACTATTTATCCTGCTGTTTATTCTGCCACTGACAGGAGTGTGGTGGCACCTTGCTGTGGTTTTAATTTGTGTTTCCCTAATGGCTAACGATATGCTGGCCATCTTTTTATGGGCCTGTTTGCCACCTGTAGCTCCTCTTGGGTGAAGTGCCCCTTCCTGTCTTTCACCCATGTTCTCGGATTGTTTGCTTTTTAGTTTGGAGAGTTCTTTATAGATTCCAGACCCCAGTCCTTTGTTGGATATGTGGTTTGCAAATATTTCCTCCCTGTCTGTCACTTGTTTTTGCAGCCTCTTATCAGGATCTTTCACAGAGCAAACATTTTTAGTTTTGATGAGCTCCAATTTATTGATTTTTTTTTCCTTTTATGAATCAGACTTTTGGTACCAAGTCTAAGAACTCTTTGCCTAGACCTCAATCCTGAATATTTTCTCCTAAAAGTTGTATGGTCTTACATTTAAGTCGGTGATTTGGAGTTAATGTTTGTATAAAGTGACACTTCTGTCGAGGCTCGTCGTCTTCCTCTGGATGTCCAGTTGTCCAGCGCCATTTGTCGCGCAGCCCTCTTTCCTCCTAAATGGCTTTTGCATCATTGTCAGAAGCCGTTGGGCATGTCTGGGTATGTCTGTTCCTGGGCTGTCTGTTCTGTTCCGTGGTTCTGCGTGTCCGTCTCTCTGGCAGTGCCGCACTGTCTTGATTCCTGCAGCTGTATAGCAAGCCTTGGAATCAGGTGGACTCATTCCTCCCACTTTCTTTTTCTTTTTCAAAGTTGTCTTAGCTGTTTCAGTTCCTTTGCCTTTGTATATACATTTTAGAATAATCTTATTTTTATCTACAAAAAAATCTAGCTGGAGTTTGGTAGGAATCCCATTAAACCTGCATCTCAGGGGCATATGCATTTCCTGCACGTAGGCGCACTGCCCTCCAGAAAGGCCACGCAGTTTCTCTTTCCACTGGCAGGGCCCACGACGTGCGTTTCCACCTTGGCCGACCCTGCATAGCACCTCTCTTTGACTTTGCCAACCTGATAGCAAACAGTGGCGTTTCCCTCTATTTTGCAATACATAAATTGAACATTTCCCCTTAACTTTGCTGCATCTCTTCTTTCTGAGTTGCCTTTTTCTCATCGTTTGCTCATTTTTTCATTGGGCTGTCTGTCCTTTCCTTATGATGTATAAAAGCCCTTTCTCACATCTGGGTTTTCCTTTTCTTGGCCATGTTTACCTTACTTCTGCTTTAGAAACCTCCGACGGGGCAATCGGAGAGAAGTCAGTTCCAGGGGGGTGAGGGATGCCCCAGGATTTCCTGATGCTTTTTGAATGCTGCTGGGTTAAGTCCCAGCTCCATCAGCTGCAGAGTGTGGCTGTGCACACAGCCAAGATAGGGTTGTGCAAGCAGTGAGGGGAACTGACTCGAAGTGGAAGGCGAAAATACGCGGATCATCCAATGAGCACTTCTCCAGGCCCTGTTTTTGCATCAGCATCTGGTTTTCCAAGTAGGAACTCAGACCACAATGTCTTTTGGTGTTACGTGCCTAACTTCCTGCAGAACTTAGCAACAGCATTGAAAAAACAGCCATTATGGGATCTCAGTGTTCCTGAGGAAATGGCGGGCTGTGCTTGTTTGCAGGTCAGTTTTTATGCTCAGGTCGAGTCTTGCACTTTGACCTCTTCTGTTGGATAAAATGCACCATCACATAATCACATACATGCATTTTCCCAGGCGAGCATGCGTGTGAGGCCGTGCTGTGGCCCAGCTCTTGACTGCCAAACCTGAGCTGTTTTTGCAGGGTGTGAAGTAGGTTAGGGCCACACAATCTGGATGTTCCTCTGGCTCTGCCACTCATTAGGTTTGTGGCCCTGGGCAAGCTAACCTCAGACTCCCCAGTTGTAAGTTGGGGCCAACAGTATTTCCCGTCTCACAGCGTCACTGGGAGGATTAAATGAGGTGCTGGTTGAAAACCAAGTGCTCACTAAATGTGATCCACGATTTATCAGAACAAGGAGCTATAGATACTCTTCCAAAGTTTTAAAGTGAAAACCAATTTGCTTTAGAAATGTCGTTTTGAGACAAACAAGGCCGGTGATTGTTGCTCTGTGTTGCGTGAGAGAGCATACTTCTGGCAGAATGGGAATTCTGGTCCAGGCCTAAGTGTTAGGAGGAGTCCTGCCGTGGACGAACGCAGCGTCAGAGCTGGGTGGACTCAGTCCTGGGAGGATTAGGAGTGGCTAGAATCCTGATGCTCAGAGGGTCCCCCTCCAAAGTGGTTCTCCTGGGTTCCTCATCTCAAGATGGTTTTCTCCAGTGTTAAAATTGCATGCACTCGTGTGAACTGTGGTGTTTTGCAGCCTTCCCAGCAGAAGGACATGAACTTGTTCTCTGATGTGCTCCCTTCCCTGTCGCTCCACTTGGAAATTGTGTCTGGGCTGGAGGGCAGAGTGAAGAGGCCACAGGAACTTTCCATGTTCTCTATCTTAGTACGTTAAGACACGCTGAGCAACTGAAAGGTAGAATGACAGTTGTATTGTGCCTCATCCATAAATCAGACGCTGCGGAGGTGGAGATGGCATCTTAGCACCATGGACTGGCGATGGAGAATGCCATCCCGGCTGGCTCCATCTTGCTTCCATTCTTGAAGCCATTGCCAAGTGCTCTGCAGCCTCTTACACTGAAAACCTTGTCCCCTGGCCCGTTCCCTTTCTCCCTTGGCCCTGGCTCAATTTGGGGTCAGACATGGGCAGGCAGCCCTGTTGCCTGTGCTTAGTATGCAGACGGCTCTACCCTCTAGGAGCGGCTGCCTGCAGTGGTGTGCTGGTTGTGACCCAGGTCTGTGCACAGAGGCCAGCCACGGAAGACTGCCCGTCACTGGGGGATCTGTGGTGTTAGTAGCGTGCGTCCTCAGCTCTGTTGCAATGGCGTATCAGGCAGTTGGCAGGCGTGTCTCCACTGTCCCTGGGAGGACACAGTGTGGCAAGAGGAAGTGGCTGTTAGAGTCTGGTGTTTTCCCTTCTTTTTCCCTCTTCTGCTTTTGCAGTACCCGTAGTCTGTGTAATGAAACAGAAACCTCTGCCTGCTGTCATTGTCCCAGTTTACCAAACAGGATTCCCGTAGTTGGAGAGGCATGCTTGAGGCATAGTCTGGTTTTCTGTCGGTTGTCGATGGTTTGGGATCAACACCTGGCCCCAGACGTCTGTGGGATAAGCCCTTAGCACAGATGGTTGGTGCTTCAGGGCCTTTTCTGGACTACTCAGGGTATTGTTTCTCTTGATGGTGGATCTTGTAGCTCAGAAGCATTTGGAAAGTTAGAGACAGTTGTTAACCCTGTGTGCCCCAAATACCATAACTCTTTTGTCACTGAAATCAAAGTTGCCTGGAAACTTCTGTCTTGCCTACCAGGAGATCTTAAAAGAAATCCCACTGGAAATGCATTTCAGACCTGCCACCTACTGATTGTTGGTGGGAAGGGGACCTTTATCATCAAGGTTGGGGACCCTGGGGTCTGTGCATTCCACTCTTGTGAGCCAGTGGCACGTGATGTGCTGCCTGGACCTGGCCACTGTCACTTTGACTGACAGATGACATACAGCTTGCCTAACTCTGCTTCCTCTGTTGGCCTTACCCCTCTGGGGGGATGTGCTTTGAAAGGCTGTGGAGCTTTAAGTCCAGGAGGTCACGCAGGGTGTGATGGTGGACACTGCCGTCTGAGGTCATGAGAAGCCGAGGGTGATGCCCCCCCCAGTAGCCGTGTCTTTGTGACGGGCGGCCAGCCAGGGCACTGCTGTCCCATGCACCTGCCTCCCCCTGCTCTTCACTGGGGTCAGCCCTTTCCTCTCTTAGGCCAGCACTCCTCACCCTGCAGCCTTTCTTGCTTTTCAAATTCTTTATTTTTTCTGGCTTTTCGGGATTTCTCTCCTTCTTTCTCCTTTTTCTTTGTTTGGCTTTCCCCACTCCCCTGTCAGATCTCGGTGCCCTTTTCCTTTTATTTTCATGGTCTTGGTATTGTTCTCGGCACTTTTTCTTCTTTATACATGCGCACGTGCTGGGATCCCCCAGAGGAGCTGACTGTAAGCCGGGTGTCATTTTTAACCTGAAATGACTCTTCACGGTGCCACAAGGGTTAAGTGTTGGGCTGGTTCCAATCCAGTGACTGTGACTGGAAGGAACCCACCTGCCCCCAATCTTATTCATTATGAAAAATCCAGTGAAACCTTCAGAGACTTTGAAAACAAACACTGTCGCCCACCTCTCATCCGGTACTCCGCAGTCCAAGCTCTTTTCTCTTTAGCTGTTTCCACACCTGTTCATCTACGTGATTAAGTATAGCTGTGTCATCTTCACTTTTCTTTGCCCATTCAATCAACAGGAGGTTTGCGGACTGCTTTTTCCCTTTCCCGCAGTAAAACACCAACACTCTAATTCTTTCTAGCCAACATCTTAGTAGCTGCTTAATTCTCACCTCCTCCGAGTACCCCGTCCTGCCCGCTGGGGGACGACTCACTGCGGTTGGGAAGAAGGCCGTGGGCACTGTGGAAACTGCTGGGGCTCAGCTGCCAGCCAGGCTGAATCCAGATGGGCCTCGCTTGGGCACATGACCCAGATGAGGTGGTTACCTTCTCTGAACAGTGACGACTCAGGGATCTGATGGCTAGAACTCAGAGCTTCTTCTGTGCTGAGCCGAGGACTTTGAACTTCCTGCCTGCTATGGTGGAAGTGGCCCCTGGCTAGCTCTCTCCCTGTTGGGGCCAGTCAGGGTGCATTTTTGTTCAGTCCCTGGGTGGCTGGTAGAGGACAGGGTGGGTGGGAATGACTCCTGGGGCAGGGAAACTGGTCTGGAGCTTGCGTGTCTGGTGATTCATGATGACGAGCAGAAACTCCTGCTCTGATTCTGGGGCTAGAGGCCAATCTCAAAGGAGAAGGGTGTCTTTCCGCTCTGAGCTCCCGGACACGTTGAAATCTCATCGTTCAGCGAATGGAACTCGACTCTGGGCTGCTGCTCCTTCCTGAATGACTGTGTTGTTTGCACTGGAATTGGGACTTATTAAAGAGCATTTGCATTTTCTTTCTTTGAATCAAGTAAGTGTGACATCTGTGTGTGAAAATAATAGAGTGCAGTCTGTGTATAGAGGACATTTAGAGTGCATACATTTTGATTTTCACTATTAGGTACTTTGATAATGACAAAACTGAGAGGAGGGCCGGCCCCGTGGCCGAGTGGTTAAGTTTGTGCGCTCCACTTTGGCGGCCCAGGGTTCTACCAGTTTGGATCCTGGGCACGGAGCTAGTACTGCTAGTCAGGCCATGCTGAGGCAGCGTCCCACATAGCAGAACTAGAAGGACCTGCAACTCGAATCTACAACTGTGAACTGGGGGGCTTTGGGGAGGAGAAGAAGAAGAAGAAAAAGAAGATTGGCAACAGATGTTAGCTCAGGGCCAGTCTTTAAAAAACAAGCAAACAAAAGAATGCTGATGTTTTATAAAAAAAAAACTGAGAGGACAACACTTTTCTTTTTAGAGAGGGTCTGTCCACTTTTGACCAGTATCTGTGGTTTTGTTTACAGATTCTCACTGGAAATCCATTATATGAATCTTATTACAAGCAGGTAAGTTTTGCTGGTGTCTTTCTGGATTGAACTAGAAAGCGAGTGACTGGACAACACAATCCTGAATTGGAGCCCAGCGGCGCTGTCAGTCCCTTGCTGTTCTCTGAATTCTTGGCCAATAGTCCGTGAGATGTTTTCCCTGCTGCCTGTCTGCTGAGCCTCGTCTCAGGTGTTGCTCCCCTTCCAGGTAGACCCAGCGTACACAGGGCGAGTTGGGGCGAGTGAAGCTGCACTCTTTCTAAAGAAGTCTGGGCTCTCAGACATTACCCTTGGGAAGGTATGTGACGAACGGTAGTGATTTCTCTCTTGTGGCCACCCTCAGGGCTCCACTGGCAGGTGAAGGTCAGCCTGTGCAACCACCTTTTTCTGGGCTCTACACTCCTCTTGGGGCGTGGGCTGGCCACTGCGAGCCTCTCAGGGCTGTAACTGGTGGATCTAAATGCTTGGCAATCGCCACCTGCTGCTTGGGTGGCAGACAAGAGGCCTGTGTGCTTTTGGGGTCTTGACAGCTTAAGGATTTATGTCGGCTTTGGAGCGGAGTGGACCTGGCTGTTCTCCGGCCTCTGCCGCTGACCAGCAGTGTGCCCTTGGTGGGAGGGAGGGGCGCTCCGAGTGTGTGGCCTCTCTGGACTACCATAAGGCCCACATGCGGCGATGGCAGCTCCTGTTTTGTGAATAAAGGGGCAATGATCAATGGTCACACTCATAAGCATTTTTGTGTTTCCACAGATATGGGACTTGGCTGACCCAGAAGGTAAAGGGTTCTTGGACAAACAGGTATATACACGTATACACAGAGCAAGTGGAGGGGCTGGGCCAGAGCCCCCAGGCGGGTCACGTCTGCACTTCCTTCCTCACTGTTGCCACTGACAAGTATTACTAGACATAAGGGCAGCCATCAGACTGTTAAAATGGGAGGGTTTCATTTTGAAATAAAGGTCTTTTGAACACTTGGAACTAGCTTTCATGGTTAGCATATCTTTTAATATTTTGTATGCTTACAAGTGGTTAAAATGTTTTCGAAATTTTTTATTTTGAGATAACTTCAGACTCTCATGTAAGTTGCAAAAATAGTTGAGAAAGTTCCCGTGTATCCTTCACCAGCTCCCCACAGTGAGAGCCGCATATGTCATGGCAGCGCAGTGCTCAGAGCCAGACGCAGTGCCCAACCAGAGGCTTTCTCAGGGCTGACCCCTTGTGCATGCACTGTTTTGGGTTTTTTGGTCTATATAGTTCTGTGTAATCTTATCACTTGCACAGCTTCATGTCACCACCGCCACAGTCGGGGTATGGAACTGCTCCAGCACCCCAAAGAATCCCCCTCGTCCTGCCTCTCAGTCGTCACACCCTCACCCCTGGCAACTGCTGGCCTCTCTCCGTCATAATTTTGTCATTTCGAGACTGTTCTGTAAATGGAAGGTTGTAGGACTTACAAATGATTTTAAATGGTCATATTGAAATTTAGTTCAGCCTTTCCCCAAGCTGCATTCCGAGGGGTGTTGTTCCTGTGCCCAAGATCCTTGACCTGGTCTCTTGGCAGAGCACCGTCAGCTGTCCCTCCGTCCCTCGAGAGTCACGCTGTGCGGTAGAGGTTCTCAGGGGCCTCGTGGAAAAGAAACCTGTTGACTTTGCCTAATGCAGCTCCCCTAAACTGATTTACATCCCCTTTTTTCTGCCCGGTGTGTGGGCATTCTGTGGAGGTCAGCCTGAGAAAGGTGGTCTTGTGCTTCTCTCTTTGAAGAAGTTTTAAGAACCGTAATTGTGTTTATAACTTTAAAAAGGTCCATGTTCGTAGGCCCATTGATCAACTGAAAATTCAGTGAGGCCTCCAGAGTCCACTAAGCCTGTGGTGTGGCTGGTTCTGGGTCAGGAAGCGGCAGGGAGGAGCCCAGGCCCCACGGGCCGAGCTCAGGGCCTTCGTCTCTGCGTGGGAGGTGGAGTCCATGTCAGGCTGGTGGCGAGTGGGCGGGCCCTGGTCACAGAGGCCGAGGGGATCACAGTGAATCATGAGTGTCAATTCTGAAACAGCCCTATTTCAAACCATTTTTAAAAAATCAACGCTTATTTGAACCATCATTTATAGTCTTAAACATATTAAGTGTGCTACATATGTAATCTAGCATTTCCTAAATGTTGGGAGCTCATTATTTTTGAAAGTACATTTATTTGGAATTTTACAGTGTTCAGAATGCAATGAGCTGAGTCTGTTTCAGCATAGTCCTTTAAACCGTGCTCCCAGGGTAATACCAGTTCCAGCTGACGCCGTAAGTGACTTTCACACATGCAGTCCTTGTTGAAGTGAAGGGAAATACCTCTTTCCTCGGAGCTCGCTGCCGCAGACAGCTCTCCCCCTGCTGCTGACAGCTGCGTGGGGTTACACCTCCCCGCCTTTTTGGATTTGCAGGGTTTCTATGTTGCCCTGAGATTAGTGGCCTGTGCACAGAGTGGTCATGAAGTTACCTTGAGCAATCTGAATTTGAACATGCCGCCGCCTAAATTTGTAAGTGTCAAAATCCTTCAAGTTCACATTCTTCTATCACCATCCATCTATCTCCATGTTTTCTCTCTCCCTCTTTTTTGTTATTGAGGTGAAATTTACATAGCCTAAAATTAACCATTTTAAATTGAACAACTCAGGTGCACTTCGTGCATTCACGATGTTGTGCAGCCATCACTCCTATCTAGTTCCAGAACATTTTCATCACCCCAGAAGGAAACACTGTACTCCCCATTTCCCCCTCTCTGAGCCCCTGGCCGCCACTAAGCTGCTTTCTGTTTCTATGGATTTGCCTGTTCCGGCTGTTTCATAGAATCCTGTGCCCAGTTTCTTTCACTCAGCATGATGTTTTCAAGGCTCGTCCATATTGTCGTGTGTGTTGGGGCTCCATTCCTTTTCATGGCTGAATGAGAATGCCTTGTCTGGTCTCCCCCATTTTATGTTCATTTGTTGGTGGGCATCATAATTCATATACAAGGATTCATTCTTTTGAGTGCATACCTGGGAGTGGAATTGCTGGGTCATATGGTAATTCTGTGTTTAACTTTTTGAGACCTTCCCCTGTTTTGAAAGCACTTTGAAATGTGTATCCTTTCAATAAACACATCCTTCTGTGGCACCATGGCGGGATGTCTCTCTCTCTCCACAGCACGACACCAGCAGCCCTCTGATGGTCCCGCCGCCTTCTGCAGAGGCCCACTGGGCTGTGAGGGTAAGTGACCAGAGGGGCACCCCTGGCTGTCGTACACGTGTAATGGTTTTAGCCATTTATGATGTTGTTCAAAACGTTTCGCAGGACAATTTATCTGTTTTGTTTCAGAGTGAGTGTGCCACAGAATTTGGATGAAATAACTTTTTCAAATTAGAATCTTGAAACAGCTATAGCCTTTTACTATAATTAGGTGTTGCCCGCTAAGGCAGTTTCAGGAGCTGGGTTCTTAAAATTCTGCAGTTTAAATCTTGCATTTCTAGGTCATGTTCTGTGGGTTTTGTTGCTTTTTAATCAGGATGGAAGGGGAAATTGTGAGAACTTGCGGGCGTGAAGACTGCCAGCATGTCTTCATAGCTGTCTCTTATTTCCAGCCCGTTTACACGTTATAATGCCTTCGTTTCTGATGCTCTCATTGCTTTTTGAAAAACTTCTCTCAGCACTTAGTATTATTTTTAAGACAGAGGATGTTGTGCCTGTAAAGCTGTGTTACTGCTTCTAGAGATTAAAGAATGAGTGGCGTCTTCTAGTAAGTGGGGAATTACTCGTCAAGGGAACACACGTGGGGCAGGGAGATGGTCTCCCAGGTAATGGGACCTCCTTGCTCCCCACTTGTGAGAGGTTGTCACATTTCCTTTTATTTGGCTTAAAAAGCAACATTAATCATAGTCTTTCTGTAAAATAAGGACCCCCCCCCCCCAGTCGAGGGCTCTTGTCTTGTTTTATGCGGTTGGTCTCTTCTCTCCTTGGAAGCGTTTAGATGGGGAAGGTCTATGCAGAGACAGGGCAGGAGGAGGCCTATGTGACTGAGGAGTTGAGAAGTCGTAGTTTGCTGGTGGAGGTCGCGGTATCGGAGGGTTTCCTTCTCTGTAGTCCAGTTCTGCAACGCCTACTTTGAAAAAGAGCTGCTTTGTTGTGAAAAACAGTGCCAGAGAGATCTTATTCCTTGAACTGTTCCAGCCCTCTCTGGCAGGGGCCGAGTTGAGGCCTCAGGAGGAGGGCTGGTGGCTGAGGAGCCCGCAAAGCTTTGCAGAGAGCAGTCAGGGGTGGGAATGGTGCCGTGATGGGGTCGACCATTCCTAAGAGACTCGGCATTCTGTTCAGAGAAAGAGAGACAAACCCCAAGTGCCAAAAGTTCTTTTCTGTTGTGAATGTTCCTGGCCTTCTGGAAGAACCTAGAAGCGAGTCTGAGGGATCAGGGAAATCCCAGAGGCTCAAGGCAGACACAGGGCATTTGTCTTCTCAGCGCTCGCAGCTGCTCATGCGTGCAGCGTCTGCTTCTTTCTTTCTTCTTTCTTTTTAATTCTGGTGGAATACACGTAAGGTAAAGTTCACCGTCTTACCCATTTGTAAGTATCCAGTTCAGGGGCATTAGGTCCATTTACATGGTTGCACAGCCGTCCCCACCATCTACCTCCAGAACTTGTTCATCGTCCCAAACTGAAACTCTGTCCCGTTAAAACACTCACTCCCCGCCCTCCAGCTCCTGGCACCCTCTGTCCTACCTTCTGTCTCTCTGAGTGTGACTCCTCTGTGGGCCTCGTATGAGTGGGATCGTACAGTATCTGTCCTTTTCTGTCTGGCTTATTTCTTGTAGCCTGATGTCCTCAAGGTTCATCCATGTTGTAGCAGGGTTGGAACTTCCTATGTCGTTAGGGCTAACATTCTAGTGTGTGGATGGACCGCACTGTGCTTATCCATTCTTCCGCCGATGGACCCTTTTTGGGGGTGTTTTCTTAGCACTTCCCGTGCCTCCAGCCTGTGGTCAGGGCTGGTGGTGAGAGCTCTGCTGTCCCCGGTTCCACTTGCCTCAGGCTTTATTTCCGTAGGAGGGCAGACTGCAGGGCCCTGCCCAGACCCTCCTCCCTGACGGCCCTTCCTCATGCTGCCTGCATTTCAGACTTGAGAACAGCAGTAGCTGCTAGTCTGCACTGTAAGTCCTGCCCAGACCTCACTCTGTCCAGGAGGAGCTTTTAATATTTATTTTATGACTGTGAGACACAGAGGACTTCTTATGCTTAAAGTTGATTTGGATAATTGGTTAAGTCTTTGGGTTTTTTTTATATTTGAGTCTTTAGTTCTGTGGCTTGATATCTAGATTTACTTCTTCTTCTTAAAGAACTAAAACCCGTTCACACTTTTGCCTTTCTCGTCCTAGTGAGCCCTGAGCAGGTAGGTAGGGTGATCTTTGTGTCCCTGGCCCAGGGCTGGGTCCTCTTTCCCATTGATCTTGGCCGCCAGAGCTGCCTCCTTCTTCAAGGAGTTCGTCCTGGGAGTGCTCCGAGACGGCCCTGTGCTCTGAGCGAGGCCACTGGTGGCTCCTGGTCATTTGTGTTCAGCCTCAGCTCAGAGCTTGTTTTGGACTCTCACAGGCACACTTTCTCACGCACTCAGGCTGTTTCTTTCCAACCAGGTGGAAGAAAAGGCAAAATTCGACGGAATTTTTGAGAGCCTCTTACCCATCAATGGCTTGCTCTCCGGAGACAAAGTCAAGCCAGTTCTCATGAACTCAAAGCTGCCTCTTGATGTCCTGGGCAGGGTAAGTGGTTCGCTTGCATCCTGTACTGTCCTGAGTTTGGTCGGCCCTGGGCTGGCTCCCCACAGTCACTTATGAGGCCTGATCACACCGTGTACCCTCAGGGGGCTTCGTAAGACTGGCGTGGATGGAGCATTTACTTCAGTCAGGCTGGCTTGGGGCCTCCTGGAGTGCGGCTCGAAGGTGCTCCCCAACCTATGGGAAGGTGCTGCTGTGGGCCCATTGTGCACGTGGCAGGGCAGCCTCGGAAGTGAACTCACTCCCCACTGCCCATGCACGGGCAGAGCTGGGACTCGAACCCAGCCCTGGGATTTCCCCCTCTACCGCACTTCCAGGAAGAAGTGTGGGAGTGGGTGTCTGTATCTCCTTAGTAATTTTCTATTTTTTGTTACTGTTTTTTCTGTCTGTGAGCTTAAGGTAAGGGGACTTTAAATTCTGCTCCAAGTTTAGAAAAAGTTTTATGCATTCTCTTTTTTTAAAAAAATATCCCTCAGTTTTTTCCCATTTAAGTCCAAGTGTTTTAGATACAGCTTTCTACTGCAGATTGTTTTCCCTCTAATGAGGTTTGCGTTACACCCCGACGTGTTCGCTCTGGTCACAAAGCCCACTTCACATGGCTGTCTCTGCTGGATTCCCTTCTCTGACTCAGAGGGGATGGGTGTTGTTGTCGTCTATCTGGATGGGATTGCTACGACTCAGCAGGCACCAGCCCAGAGTGGGAGGACTGAGTGGGGCTCCTGGAGCCCTGGGCCCCTGTGGGCGCCATCTCTGGGTCTAGCTCCTGACCTTTGGGGGAACCCTGAGGAGGCTTGCAATTTCCTGCCCCTGTGGATTCCCCTCATATGTTCCTGTT
Organism: Equus asinus; assembly: GCF_041296235.1. NCBI lineage: Eukaryota > Metazoa > Chordata > Mammalia > Perissodactyla > Equidae > Equus > Equus asinus. Next base: position 52,967,397 of record NC_091799.1, on the reverse strand, counting down.
TAAATATGACTTGCAGACACTGGCTCATTTGATCGGACCCAGCTAGAGCCTGACTTGATACTTTGTTCTGAAATGAGGCTGCTAAGGAAGGGGACTTCTCAAATCCCTTTGTCCTCCTCTTAGCTGTGGTGTGGTGTAGACAGAGCCCTGTGATGGGGACCTGTGTTGATCACCAACCATCTTCATGAGGTGTGAGTTTTAACAGCAGCAGGATGAGGTGACCTATTCCTGCGCGGTGTGTGCCCTTACTTGGTGTCCTTGTCAAATACCTGACTGTTGAATGTAATAATGGCAGACTGTCATGGAGCCAAATCACAGACAAGGCTGGGAGGCCCACTGTGGTGGAATGTGCTTTATTAGGAGGGAGCTGTGGCTAGGAAGTGCGTGTTCTGCAAGTCTTCTGACCCGCTCCAGGTCTTGTGGTACAGGGGTCACTTCTCATCTGCCCTTCTCTCCTTTCCCCCTCTCTCCACTCACCAAACCCTCTGTGCACCCAGTGCATGCATGCACACATGCATCCATATCCATGCACCCATTCTTCCATGCACCCATCCATCCGTGCGTGTGTGCATCTATATCCATGTACCCATTCATCTGTGCACCTTTCCATCCGTGCAGACACGCATCCATATCCATGCACCCATTCTTCTGTGCATGCGTGTATCTCTGCATATACTCATTCATCCATGCATCCGTGCACCCACACATCATGCATCCATTCGGTCATTCAGCAAGCATTTTTCAGAGCCTGCTCTGGACCACACCTTGTGCCGAGCACTGGGAAGATGGGGATGAAATTAATACAGTTCAGGAGGCCAAATAAATAAAATAATGGTTAAGATGCTAATATTTAGTTATTGAGGGCTTAGTATGTACCAGGCCCTGTTTTAGTGCTTTGCATAAATCAAGTCATTGCGTACTTGTAACCACCCTGTTATGGATGGTGTCACCCCCGTTTTCCAGGTGAGGAAAAGGGGCCTTCAGAATGTCCAGTCAGTCACCCAGGGTTGCACAGGACGAGAACAAGGTCCATGGTCTCCAGAGCCCTCACTCTTCCCTGGCACCCTCCAACCCCATTGCCTCCCTAGTCATCAGAGTTCTGGCCATGGAGGACAGTGGTAGAGGGGAGGAGCCTGACCCGCCTGAGCAGAGGGGTACAAGGCAGTCAGGGAGAGCCTCCTAGAGCCGATGTCCCGGGGTTACGTCCTCCTGAATGAAGAGATGGGTGGCAGACGACGGGGTGAGAAGGCCAGGCACATGACAGCATGAGCAGAGGCAGCCTGGCATGCTGGGTAGGCCTGGGGCTCTCACCAGGCAGTTTCACCTCAAGGGCTGTTGAGCAACATCTGGAGACATTTTTGGTTGTCCCACCTGGGTTGGGTGCTATTGATACCAGGTAGGTGGAGACCAGGGATGCTGCTTAACATTCTGCAATGCACAGGATGCCCCACCACAGAGAATGAGCTGGCTCCGAATGTCAGTGGCGCTGACGTGGGCAAGCCCTGGGCAGGGGAGGACTGTGGAGCCAGAAAGGCCTGTCCAGTCTTGGCCCTCCCCACATATGTGCTGTATCTTTGGGAAAGTTACTCTTTCTGAGCCTCTGCTTCTGAAATTGAGACGACAGGCATAAAGCACTCAGCCTGATGTCACACACCTTTAAAAGGGCATCCATGCTGCTTGAGGGGACTTTGAACAGTTTGGGGTCCCCAGAAGTCAACCTGGAGTCCCAGGAGGCTGGGCTGGGGTGCAGGGGCCCACCACAGGCACAGGGGACTTGGTGTGCCAGGCTGAGGGGCAGAGACTGGATGCCATCAGCAGGGCGGGGCAGGGTCAGAGTGCATTCTAGAGCCAGCTCTGTGGCTACCCTGGGGACAAGACTAGAGGCAGGGAGGTCAGCTAGAGGCTCTGGCCTCTGTGGAGTGCTGGAGAGGTCCACGCCAAGGACACAGCAGCAGGGGTGGAAGGGAGGACCCACAGGGGAGAAACATCCCTGGGCTGAAGTTGGTAGCTATTGATGAGGGAGCAGGTACTGGCACAGGAAGCATCACAGATGGACCCCAGGTGTCTGCTTAGCTCCAGGATCTGGCGCCATGCCCAGCATTGTCCATTCAGGCCTGGCAGTCTGGGAGGGCTGACCTGGGTCAGGAAGCTAGTGCGTCGTTTGTGCTTTAGGAAATCCACCACACGGCCTTTGACCTGCTCTGGAAACCTATACCCACCTACCTGGTTTTCAGGGTGCTGGGTGGGCCTAGCACATTCCATGGCACCTGCCTCAGCATCCACCAATGGGAGAGGAGACATGACCCCACAGACCTGTTCAAGTGCATGTCCACAGCCCTGCCCAGTAGGAATGGGGGCAAGGGCTGGATTGGTGTGTGTGTGTGTGTGTGTGTGTAGTGGGCAGGGCTTGTGTGCAGAGCAACACCACCAAAACCACATGATCTAAAAATCAGGGTGGATGTGATTATAATCACAATAGTTTGTTAGAGAAAATGAACATAGCATGGCAGAAAGGATCTTGGAATTGAGTACTTCATCAGATGATGGTTTTTCAGAGAACCTACAGACTGGTTCTTAAATGCATTTTGATCGCCTCTCTTTAACTCTGCTATGCTCCGAGCCCTCAGAATCTTGAGTTCTGGCTGGTGCCGTTGCTACCCATGGGCCTTTCCTCCACAGTAAGCTTCGGTGCCCCCCTCAGTAAGCCTCAGTACCCACTCCTAGTAAGCCTTGGTACTCCCCTCAGTAAGGCTCAGTACCCCCTTAGTAAGCCTCGGTAACCCCCAGTGAGCCTTGGTATCCCCTGACTGAGCCTCTCGGTATCCCCCCAGTGAGCCTTGGTACCCCCCAGTGAGCCTCGGTACCCCCCAGTGAGCCTTGGTATCCCCCCACTGAGCCTCGGTACCCCTCACTGAGCGTCAGTACCCCCCAGTGAGCCTTGGTACCCCCAAGTGAGCCTCGGTATGCCCACAGTGAGCCTCAGTACCCCCCAGTGAGCCTTGGTACCCCCGGTGAGCCTCGGTATCCTCACACTGAGCCTTGGTACCCACCAGTGAGCATCAGTACCCACCAGTGAGCCTCAGTACCCACCAGTGAGCCTCGGTATCCCCCCGGTGAGCCTTGGTACCTCCCCAGTGAGCCTTGGAACCCCCCCAGTGAGCCTCGGTACCCACCAGTGAGCCTTGGAACCCCCCCAGTGAGCCTCGGTACCCACCAGTGAGCCTCGATACCCACCAGTGAGCCTCGGTACCTCCCCACTGAGCCTCGGTACCCCCCAATGAGCCTCAGTAACCGCCTAGTAAGCCTTGCTGCTGTTTGTCTTGCAGGTCTGGGACCTCAGTGACATCGACAAGGATGGACACCTGGACAGAGATGAGTTTGCTGTGGTAGGCCCCTGCCGGGACTCTCCTTCCCACTCTGCTGAGGAAGGAGGGGTTCTGCTTGGGGAGGGGTTCTGGATTCGGTTTTTTTCTTCTTTTCTTTAATTTTTCAAGTGTTTATTTTGACATAGTTTGGATTTAAAGAAAAGTTGCAGTAGTATAGAATCTTCCTCACTCAGATTCCCCAGGGTTATTTTTTGAGTGGGTTGCTTTTTCCTTCCTCTCTCTCCACGTGGGTGTATGTATACACACACACGGATTTTTCCTTTGAACCGTTTTGGGGTAAGTTGCAGACACCATCCCTCTTCATCCTGAAATACGTTAGTGTGTATTTCCTAAGACCAGGGAACTCTCTTACATAACCACTGTCTATTTTAAAATCAGGGAAATGCATGTCAACGTCCTCTAATTTATTATAGTATCTATTATGATGTGTCAGATCTTGTATTTGATACATTACTTTATCAATTATTACATTATCATTATCTTATCTAATCTAAGGATATTATTCAGATTTTGCCAGTTGTCCCCAAAACATCCTTCCCAGCAAAGGAGGCTGCAGCCTCGTCTCTTGCGGGCCCTCTGCTCTGGAGCAGCTTCTCATCTGTCCTCATGTCTCCTGGCCGCATGGGCATTTTGAAGCATGCAGGCCGCTTGCTGCTGGCTTCTCTGCTCTTTCCTCATGACGATCCAGGCCATGCGCTTCGTGGGGGAGGTCCCCACTGAGGTGGTGTGCACTCTCCTTGGGACAGACGACATCAGTAGGGCGTTTGATGTCTTACTGTGCATCATTAGCACGGCGTCGACCTTGGTCATAGTCAGGGTTTCTCCCTGCGGAGTCACTCGCTTCCCTGTGCGCAGTCTCATGGGAGACACGTGGAGACTAAACGCCCCCTTAACCTTCCAACTCCCCTGCTGGTTCTTGGACCCTCCCAGGAGCCTCACCTGAATCAGTTAGGATTGTGTTGGTTGCTAACTAGCGATCTTCTAACTCTGGCATTCCTCACACATTCTCTAGCTGGCCTTCTACCGTCAGGAATTTGTTCATTCAGAGTGGACTCATAAATGCGTCCAGAGGTTTCTCATCCTTTCGTGGCGGGATTTATTTTGCCCAGTGGGAGCTCCTCCTATCTGGCTCCTTTGTCCTTTGGTCACACCCCATCATTTTCTGAGTACTTGCTTCCTTTTGGCACGGTAAGATGCTCCTGGCTCCCCCTGAACCTTCCCTGCCCCAGCCACGTCGTCCACTGTTTCTCCAGGGAGCCCCAGTACCTCGTACTGGAGAATAGTGTTAGAAATCAGATCTGGGTGCTGGGGTGTTCAGTGCTCCTGGGGTGCCAGTGCTTCCAGGCCCTCTCAGCACACAGAGCTGGGAAGTAGGTGTACATTAGATGTGGCCTGCAGATGCCCCAGCACACTGACATCCACTTCCACATCTGCTGCTGTCTGTGCCGGAGCCCTGGCACTCCCACCTTCTTCTCCTTTTAGTGGCAGCTGTGGGTCTGTGTGTCCAGTGGGCCATCTCCTCACGAAGCTGCCCTCCCTCCACACCCCTGCAGCTCTCCACCTGCCTCCAGCCTCCCAGTGGGCTGGGCTGACTTCCCCCCGCGCCTGCCCTCCTCACCCTGGGCCTGTGTCATTCTGTTCCCCCTCCTTTCCCTCCACGTCACATACATCTTTGACTTTTCTCACCTATTCATGGGATGTGTTCACTCACCTCGTTCCATTAAATCTCAAAGTAGAATAAAGCAGCCCCTTGTAGTGAAGGACAGCACTTTAATAGATAGTAATTAAGTTCAACCAACCCCCCACACCCCCCTCAAAAAGTCTGAATGATCTGGGAATTTCTAAGTTATAGAAAAATGATGAAATACAATATCCTTAAGATAGATCTTCTGTTCTGGGAATTTTAACATCTTTAAAATGTGACTTTACAATATACACACAAATTGAAGCTGCTGATTATCGTACTATATGTGTGTAAAGCCTTTGAGATTTTAAATTTCTAAGTGAAATTTAAACCATTTTCCAGGGAAATTATCAATTTCTCTTGCAGTTTTCCTCATAATCCTTTACATCCAACAGTACTCAGTTGTATGTATTTTTCCTGCTACACATGTCAACTCTGTTCTGCCTTTTGACTTTGAGCATTTTCCATGTTTCTTCATCATCCTCTTGTTTTTACTGGCTGTACATTATTTATTTCTTTATTATGGTAAAATACACATTATAGTTTACCATCGTCACCACTATTAGGTGGACAATTTAGTGGCGTTAAGCACAACCACATTGTTGTGCACCCGTCACCAGCAGCCATCTCCAGGACTCTCTTCACCTTCCCAGACTGAAACTCTGTCCCCGTTAAACACTAACTCCCCCTTCCCTCAGCACCTCATTATTCGTTTTGTACGTTTCTTTTGACCGCACTTGACTTTAGGTGTTCGTGTCATTGCACTGCTCTGGGGGTGGTCCCCAGGAATGGGGCACTTGGCCTATGGTGAACCCATGAACACCTGTCTTCTTACTGCCTGCGTTTACGTTTTTGTTTTGTTTTTATCATTTCTCATCATTTCAGCCAAGATTTATGTTCTTCTAGAAATGACTCTTAGAATCGTGTCATTGTGTGTTTCTTTTCATCACTAGCTGCATCTAACATTTTGTAGAGTTTTTAAGAGACTGTAAATTTTACCTATGTTATCGATCTGTTCTCTCTGCAAATAGCAACTTAAAGAATATTTTGAAGTGGAAAGGGTTGTAATTTTGGTTTGATTTTCTTACATTTTAAAACAGACTTTTAAATCCTTGTTTTAGACAAAGTTTCCTTTTCTTGCCTGCTTTGAACAGGAGTGCTGCCCTTCCTGGGCAAGGCAGGCCCTTTCCCATTGTTTTCTGAGTCTCCCAAATATCTTGAAGTACATGCAGCTCTCGTCGTGTCTTTAGACTTCCAAGTTCCAGTACTTTGAAAGTTGTCAGTCCTAGAGCTGGTGGCCCTCCTGTGGGGGACGGGACGTGTGGAGTCTGGCATGATTGAATTCCTTGTGTATTCATTTCAGTCTCGTGTGATTAAACAAATGTCTTGAAAAATTATGGATTGGAAGCATAGCTCAACAGAAAAGGTTTATTTTTACTCTGTTCAGCTTGGAAGCAACCTCCAAAGAGCAGTCTTTGTCACATCAATGCAGGCCCTGAAAGGGCTGCCCTCCCGCCCACGGCCCGGGACTTGCCACCTGAGCATGCTTCTCTTTTCACCCACAGGCCATGCACTTGGTGTACCGAGCTCTCGAGAAGGAGCCCGTGCCCGCCGTCCTGCCCCCGTCCCTCATCCCACCTTCCAAGAGAAAGAAGACAGTGTTCCCAGGTGCTGTGCCTGTCCTGCCCGCCAGCCCTCCGCCAAAAGACAGCCTCCGCTCCACACCTTCCCATGGCAGTGTCAGCAGTCTGAACAGCACAGGAAGCTTGTCTCCTAAGCACGGCATTAAGCAAACACAGGTACAGGGCCCTCTGTGTGAGGCCACTTCTCAAAGCAGCTGTCTCCCCATGTAGAGTCCCAGCAGGATGTTTCTTGGGAGAAGGTAATTTGTGACCCCAAAAGGGTAAAATTGGTGATTAAATGAAAAAAAATTTAACAACAGGTATCTTAGTCCATTTGAGCTGTTATAATAGAGTACCACAGGCCAGGGGGCTTACAGACAGCAGACATTTGATATCAAGCCTCAATTGCGTTCGCTCACCCGTGGCGCAGCAAGCCAATCTCTGACACCGGGTGTAGTGGAAGAAAGTAGGAATTTTATTATTGCACGGTGCTGAGCAAGGAGAAAGGGCAGCTAACGCTGAGATCCCAAACTCCCCAAAAAGCTAAAAGGAAGGGTTTTTATTTGTGGTTTTAGGTAGGAGAGGGGGAGCATATGGTCTTGCTGGTTGGAGCTTTCCCACCAGCCTGTCTTTGGCCTTGAGACTACTTACAGAGAGGAGGGAGCCTGTGACCTTGCTGGTCAGCAGCTTTCCCGCCAGCCTATAGCTCCTTGTTGGGAGGAGGTAATGAATCCAGGTGCTTGTCCCTGGCTGTGTCTGTCTCCATGGAGAATAGTGGATTCTGGAGCCAGGAAGCCAGGAAGTAAGCAGGGAATGAGTGTTTTGGTTCTAACCCCATATATGCTGGGTTTAATGTCGGGGAACCAATATCAGGGCTGGTATCACATTTATTTGTCTCAGTTCTGGAGGCTGGAAGCCCAAGATCAAGGCGCCAGCAGATTCCACGTCTGGTGAGAGCTCTCTTCCTGGCTCAGGGACAGCATCTTCTCACTGTGTCCTCACGTGGTGGGAGTGGCGAGGGAGCTCTCTGGGCCCCTTGTATAACGGCACTAATCCCCTTCCTGACAGCCCCTCCCTCATGACCTAAGCAACTCCCAAAGGTGCTTCTATACCATCTTCTACACCATCACATTGGGGGTTAGGTTTCAACATACGAATTTGGGAGGGCACTCAAATATTCATTCCGTAGCAACAGGGATTCAGAATGAACTGTCCCATTCACTTGCACATAAATACCACCCTTCCTCAAACACACCCAGCACATCCAGGTTCTCTCCTCATGTCTCTGCCCCTCCTGCCTCAGGCAGTCCCTCTGCTGGAGGGTGCATCCCCAGATTGCACCACGGCACCTCGTTTTGTGAGGCCTCTGCTTGCAGGGCACCTCCTCAGGGGAGCCTGGTATGACTGTACTTGACACCCAGCGTGTCCGGGGCCCTGCCCACTAGCCCTCCTCCCTCCACCCTGCATTCTTCTAGATTTCCCATGCCTGGCCTATTGTATAGTTAATTATGTAATGTGTCTCACTGCCTCCCCACCCCTGTGTTAGCAGAGTTAGTTCTTGGTTATAATCTCAGCATCTAAACAATCTCTGGTACCTTGATGCTCAGTAAATACGTGTTGAATGATCAAGTGAATGAGGAAGGCATCCATCTCATGTCAGGAAGACATGTGGGGGCTCCTGACTCTCCGCACGGCAGCATCTTATATATCAAAAAAGACGTTTCTTGGGGTCTGTCCTGTGGCCTAGTGGTTAAGTTCGGTGTGCTCTGCCTCAGCAGCCTAGGTTCGGATCCTGGATATGGACCTAGACCATTTGTTGGTGGTGTTGCTGTGGCAGTGACCTGCATATAAAATAGAGGAAGGTTAGCAACAGATGTTCGCTCAGGGCCAATCTTCCTCAGGAAAAAAAAGTTTTTTGTCTGGCAAATTTAGCATCACAGTGGGTTCTTTATAAAACAGTACCTCTGAGAGTGTCAAAAACATACAAGAACGTGAACGAGAGTTACGCTTGGAATCACGCCTTGTCTTCTGCTTCATTTGTGGTTTCAAAGGCAAAGCAATGAATTGTGACAAGGAGAAGGCCAGCCAGCACCACAACACAGCTTCAGAATGTGAATGATAAAAATGAGAAACGCATGATCAGATGATGATTTCTCTTGCTCATGACGTATTGGTAACGTTAAGCATTCGACTCAGGAGGCTCATTCTTAAGGAGCTTGTAGAACAAGGCATCGCACCGTAGAGTAAAAAAAAAAAAAGAGATCAGAGAGGGTCAAGGCGGCTTGGTCACAGGGCCTCCAAGCTCCCGTCACTGCCCCACCAGGAGGAGAGGCACGGCCACCAGGAGCTAGGCTCCGCTTGAGTTTTACGTGGCTGTGTGTTCAGAAGCCGGCGTCTGGATGGCCCAGCCCGGGCATCTTCACCAGCCATGCTCAGCGCCTCCTGGGGGTCTGCAGTGACCTGAGGCAGGCCCTGCCTGTTGTAGGGAGACAGATGATGAGCACATCAATAAACCAGGGAAGGTCAGACAGCCACGAGAAAGCAGTGCAGGGCCTGGCCTGGACGTGTGGGCGTGCGGACAGGTCGTGCTTCTGCAGACAGCACTGGCTGGAGGGCCTTCTGAGCTGACGCCTGAATGACAGAAGCTGTCAGAGCAGTAGCCCATGCCAAGGCTCTGAGGTGGGAGCCTCGGTGTGTTCTAGAAACAGGAAGAAGGCCAAGGCAGACTGAGCCAGGGGACAGTGCCGTGGGGTCAGAGAGGGGGCTGAGGCCCGTCACTTAGAGCGGTATGAGCTGTCTTCGTTTTCTGAGACAACCCAGCACCTTGAGTCTGCAACATTCTTGCCCAGAGTTCTTAAGCACCGTAGGTTGGGTTAGTGGTGCTGTTTTACCGACGGGGGAGCACGTGGGGTGGAAGTTGCTGAGTGCCAAAGGTTGACTAGCCTCCTAACCCCTTTTTGGTGATCTGCTGGCTCTCCCCCGACCCTGGGAGCACTCCTGACTGGACCCATTTTACCCCGGCCGCTGTCAGAGTCGGGGAGGGGAGGAGTGTGCCTCCCCTTCCCCAGGGATGGGGCAGCTGGTGGAGTCACAGATATGAGAACAGGCATTTCTGAGGACTCACAGTCCCCATGCTCTCCCCTCCCCAACTTCCCTCGTCTCCAGGCCAGTGACTCCCTGCCCGGGGCCCTGGTCCTGCCCTCCCCGCCAGGTGTGCTGGAGCCCCTTCCAGTCATGGGTCTGTTCCCATTCACTAGGGGCCTGTGGCTGCTGAGCCAGCCTTAAAGCCAGCTCTTGCCAGGAGACCCAGTTCCAAGGAGAAGGCTGGCCCATGTTGGATTTGTAGCCACGTAGGTGATGGGGTCTTGCTGCCAACATACCCTGAGACCCCAAAATCAGGCAGTGAGTTCATTCATGCGGTGAATGTTAGGACTCTTGTCCCAGAGTCGTAATTTCCTGGGACCAGTGGGACACAGAAACCCATCTCCCCCTCAGCTTAGCCTGCCTGACCCAGGGCTACTACTTCTGTGGGACTCTTGGCGTCTGAGGTTCAGCTTGCTCCAGCCACTTGACGTAAAGACAGCAAGCCTCTTCTGCATTAGATTCCTTTATGGCCGCCTCTCCATCTCCCCTACAGAGTTCACATAATGTGACAAGTAAAATACAGGTCTCTCTCAGTCTGAACGCTTGCTGCCTGAGCCCCTGCTGTTTGAATTTGGTCCACAGATTCTGGTAAATTTTGTGATAAATTCCTTGCTGTGCTCAATCATTCTACTCCCTGTCCCAAACCCCGTAACTGGCACGATCTGGGTAATGTGGTGTCCCTGGCTTCCCAAACTTGCTTTCTGGATTCCTGGTGCTTGCCTCAGGATTCTGCTGGACTTGGATAACAAGGGAGACTTGTTCAGAAAAAGCAGATGAGGAAAAATTTGTCAAATAAGGAACGGAGATGCTGTGAAACTTGGTGTGGTGAGGGTGCCAAAGGTCAGAGGTGACGCATCCAGAATTAGCAATCACAGGGACTTTGACGCCTCTGAATTAGGAGGTGCACATGTCCTGGTGGACCCCTGAGGGCATCTGTCTTTCTTAAGTAAACTTGAGCAAGTTGTGTGAGGTCACATGAGCCGCTGCCGGAGTCGCACTGCGCCGGGCTCTCAGCTCCATCTGCCAGAGCAGCGCCCTTGTGAGTGGTGCGGCCCGGCCCTTGCAGGTGGTGGGCGTGCTCGTCAAGGCCTGGGCTCCCCATCAGCACGAGGGGCCCTGAGTGCCTACCTGAAGTGCAGAAGCCTTCTTCACGTCAGTCTCATTCACTGCCTGTCAGTGCTGTGTGCGCGCCAACACCTCCCAGGGGGGCTGCTGTGTCAAGGAGTGGGGCCAGGGACAAAGGAAAATGGAGTACAGCATCCTGGAGCTGCAGGCGTCGAGAACACTGCTGGCAGCTGTGGAGAAGTGTTTGCAGATAGAAGATGAAGGACCTGGAAGGCTGGCTGGCGTGGGTGCCTGGCTGGTTCTCAGGAGGCGGTCCTTCCGAGATGAGTGGTCAGCAGGGTCTTGCCTGGCCACTTGAAGCCCCTCCAGGAAAGAGATCACTGGCTTCCCTTCATGCCCCAGGTGGCAGGGATGGAAGGGTTCTGGAGGACGGACCTGCTGGGTCTCTACCTCCCTCTTCACACAGGGAGATCAGGGTGCTGTGATGGGGTGGAGGAAGGCACAGACTAGCCACTGGGTGAGAATGACCGCCTTGGCATTAACTTCTCTCAGCCTCAGTTTCCCCAATTAAAGAACTTGGATCCTGTCTGCTCTCTTGGCTCATGGAGTTGTGAGGAGGGTTTTCTGCTAAAATGTGCCTGAAAGCACTTTAATAGAGGCTATCTGTAGGTGATGAAAAGCTTGAGGATTAACTTTTAAAAACCCTTTCAGCCGACAGTGACTTGGGTGGTGCCTGTGGCAGACAAGATGCGATTTGATGAGATATTCCTGAAGACCGACCTGGATCTGGACGGCTACGTGAGTGGCCAGGAGGTGAAGGAGATCTTCATGCACTCGGGCCTCACCCAGAACCTTCTAGCACACATATGGTAAGGATAGATGGGTGGACATCTGCTTCTCAGCATTTGGGCCCTCGCTATATGGAAGTGAGGGTTGTGGGTGGCTCAGAGGAGCCCTGTGGAAATGAGGGTTGTGCTGTGTGAAGGACTGGAGGGGGCGGTCGGGGCCCGGGCAATCAGGGGGCCTCTGCAGCCCTGCATAGGCCTCCGTGTCCGCCTGGTCCTTTATTCTCGCTGGGCGGATGGGGCGAGCGAGGCATGAGTATAAAGGCCGCAGCCTGTATTCCATGCATGCCAGTTCACTCTCCTCCTGCAGGGGTCTCCTGTTTCATCTCTCTGGAGTCCTCTGGGGCGGTCTGCTTTAACAGCTGGGCACCAGTTCTTGCTGGTGGTTATGCTGGTTCTAGTGGGAAAAGCAGCCTTCCCCACAGCCAGTCGGGGTGCAGGCGCTGGGCCCTGCCCCCTCTGATGAGAGCGTGCAGAAAGGGTCCCGAGGGCTCCAGCAGGGCTGCCCGGGCAGTCGGAGCTGTGGCCGCCTCTTCTAGGGGCTCTGCCCTCTGCAGGTCCACGACTTGGCTCCCGGGGGAGGGCGAGCTGTTGGCAACACTCTGGTCTACACCTCAGGGCCCAGTGGAGGAGCCAGCCCCACTTTCTTCCAGGGCTGGGCAGAGCAGTCTTCACAGTGCCAGGGTGGCTCTGTTTATAACTGGCTAGTGGTGAAGTCACTTTCTAGCTTTCTCCCCAGAACCCTAGCCTTAGAGGGCTTCACTTGGGGTTATAAGGAGAGAATTTCCACATAATTCTGGAGAGATGGATCCCTCCAAGTAGAGCTGTGACATTTAGCACATTACTGAGTGACTTGGGGAAATGACCGTCCTTAGCAATAGTTGATAGAGGTCCACATTGTGAGGTGAGGCCTCCACCCGAGAAAATGGGCCGTTTCTTCTGAAGGAGCTTGCGACACCCAGAGCTGGTCACCAGAACCTGGTGCAGGCCCCTCACATCTAGTGCCCCCTTTTAAAAACTGATAAAACATAGTGCCCCCTTTATCACCCTGAAATGGACATGCACAGAATTCAAGGGTGGTGACACATCCCCAGATAACATAAAGGGACAGTGCGGGGAAAGTAATTTATAACAGACCTCAGCCTGTAAGTGGTGTAATGGCATGAGATCACGAACATGTTTGGACTAAAAGAAGGAGCGCAGAGGCATTGCATGCAAGAGCAAAGGAAAGGGACAGATGCCTGAGCTCAGCAGTAACCTCTCGGAAGTAAGACCATGGGCTCGATGGTCTGCCAGTGGCCGGGGGGGCGGGACGTCGCTGAGGTGGAGAGAGCGTGCCAAGAGGGATCTCGGGGAGAACACGAGCATCCAGTGCCTTGCTTGGCAGCGTGGTGGCTGCCACAGAAGGCTGCAGACAGAGCTCCCGGCACGTGGCCTTGGAGCCCACACTCCTTCCGAGCCGAGCGAAGCAGGACTGGCCCTCGCGGGCAGATGGAGGAGAAATGGTCTCGCTGTGAAATTGTCACAGCCTGCCCTCGAACCGGGACAAGAACAAGTCCACTTTTCACCGAGCCTCTATCATCACCGTTCAGCGGGATCACCCCGCCCCCTGGGCCCAAGTCCGCTGAACGTTCAGCTTTCCTCTGCTCCGCCTTAGGAAAGGGCTTCGAGGCGCCCATGGGAAGTGCGCGTGCAGCCGGATGCGAATGTGCATGCGGAGCGGGCCGAGGGAGCGAAGGGCAGGCGTGGGTCACAGACCTGGAGGCCTTGTTCTTACTGCATGAGGCACCCTCCTTTGCCCGTCTGCCCGGACACCAGGCCACTTGGGCAGGGACAGTTGAGCAGCGAGGGATTGTGCTGTGTAGCGCGGTCGTGCCTGGCCTTCCAGGCCCCGAGCCCTCCTGGAGATAACCCACAATGCTGCTCTTGTCGTCCCCATGGAAAACCAGTGGCTCAGGTGCAGGAGCCCAGCGTGCGTACTCAGCCCGAGCTGCTTCCGTTTCCACAGGAATGGCTTTTGTGTACTGGACCATCGCAGTCCACGCGCTCCGTGAAGACCCGGTTGTATTTCTCCTAGCTGCTAATGAGGTCTTCCCAAGGGACAGGCTCCTCGGCGCCGCAGGTTGGGCTTGGTGGCTCTCCAGCCAAGCCAGGAGCTCCCTCCTGCCGTCACAGCCCCACCTTGACCAGCCTTGGGGCAGGATGCTTGGTGGGGGTGGAGGGACTTCTCCCCAGCGGTGGGGTGTTCAATAGAAGAGGAGTTGCTGCTGTGACCTCTTGTTTTTATTGTCGTCATCATCTAGTTTTTAAAAGCCTGGGTTTCGTGACTTGTATGCGTGGCGCAGGCTGAATCGGATGCCTGTGATGTGTAATTAGCATCCCCACGTTTCTCTCAGGGCCCTGGCCGATACGAGGCAAACGGGGAAGTTAAGCAAAGACCAGTTCGCCTTAGCTATGTATTTCATTCAGCAGAAGGTCAGTAAAGGCATCGACCCTCCTCAGGTCCTCTCGCCGGACATGCTCCCGCCCTCCGAGAGAGGCACTCCGGTTCCGGTGAGTAGCCGGGGAGCCTGTCGTGTTTGTGCCCTTCCCCCGGCCCACCACCAGGTGGCGCCAGCGGCTTGTGAGCAGGGGGCGCGTGGGTGACCCAACCTTCACCAGGGGCCCCAGGCGTCTGACTGGGCCGCCTGGTAGTCCCCAGGATGGGGGCTGAAGGGAGATGGCTTTACCCCTCATGCTAAGGCCTACTAGTTCTTGCTGTGCGCGGAGGTCAGCTTGCTCGTTGTTAATTCTGTGTCTGAATTTGATTCCAGGATGGTTCAAGTTCCCTTGGATCGGGGGAGTTCACTGGTGTGAAGGAACTTGATGACATCAGTCAAGAGATCGCCCAGTTACAGCGGTATGCTGGAGTGGCTCCGTCCCCGCAGATTCCGAGTCTCCCCCGAACCCTGTCCTGGATTGTGGTTGGAAGTGTCAGGGTCTTATGAAACACTTGGAAAGTTGACCATGACAAGTTTGTTCAGCAGAAAGGGAGGGACGCAAATTCCCAAGTTGTGAACTGACTCCACAAGCTCCAGTAATGACGGTGTCAGTCGGAGTCAGTCTGGGCTGGGGGGTCTCAGGCAGGGTGTTGCTAGGCAGCCTCAGCCACCCTCTCGACTCAGGAAGGCCTTGTCATCCCTTGACCCATAAAGTGACCAAGTCTCAGATGGCAAGTTAGTGGCTTAGCACCAACAGCTAAACTGTGAGAGAGAGGCCTCGTGACCACGTCTCCAGCTCCACTCCCTACACCTCTGCCTTAGTTTCCCCATCTGGAAATGAGGCTTTGGATGGGCTGTCTGCACTCTTGGAGTCCAGCATAAAGAAGTACATCCACTTGTATACCCCTGTGATGCTCTTCAGAGCAGCGTGCTCTTTCCAGTTAATTCTGGGTAAGGGCACACTCTGTGCTTTGAGTGGCACTGAGTAGGACTTAAAGGTGCTTTGCCCTCCATGGGAAAGGGAGTGCTTACCTGACCAAAATGAAAATGCGCACGTGGGCTGGATCACGCTCTCAGCTGGAGGCCCCTCAGGTGTGGTTTACGCCCCTGGTGGAGCAGAGCCCTGAGAAGCTAAGGCAGGTCAGACGTTGTGGGGGACAGTTAGGTGGGTGGCTGGTCACGGAGCCTCAACCTCGGCCTCCTGCTGAAGCCGGACTCCCTGCTTCATGCTCAGCCCAGAGGCTGGCTCCTGTTCTGTCGCCAGCTCACAGGGGCCATATTTCCAAACCAGAGATCAGCATGTGCAGCCTGGCAAGGCTGAGAGGATCTGTGAGGACGGTGGGCCGGTGTCCTAGAGCCTGGGCGGCCGTTAATTAGGACTGCAGATTGGGGAGGGAGGGCACGCTGTAATGCGAGGGTCAGGGTTTTGGAAGGGACTGTGGTGTCTGAGTCAGGCCAGAGCTGCCTCTTTGCAGCTGTGTGGGCTCCGGCAGCTCAGGGAGTGTTTCCTGGTGAAGGCAAAGAGGCAGGTATGTGCCGAGTTGCAGCAGCCGGGCCTGCAGGGGCCCCCATGGGGGTGTGGGGAAACATGCCTCTCCCCGGCTCCTAGGTCCTGGCACGAGGGGTTGGTCTGAAGAGGACGTTGTGTTGTTAGGTCATTCTTAGGCTGTGGAAATGAATATTCAGATGCTCACAGTTTTATGTCTACCTGAATGTCCCAAAGAAGACCTTGTCATTGTGCAAGTGCTGGGTTCCCCATAGGGGAGGCAGGGCGTGTTGGCCACGGAGGTTCCTGCCACTGAGGCAGCTCCTTTAGGCACAAGAGGAGTGTCTTCTTGCCTTCAGGCTGCTGTAACAAACCATTACAGCCTGGGGGGCGCACACGACAGACGTTTACTTCTCACAGTCCTGGAGGCTGGAAGTCCAGATGGAGGCATGGCAGATCTGGTGTCTGGTGGGGTCCACTTCCTGATTCACAAATGGCCATCTAGTTGCTGTGTCCTCACATGGCGGAAGCAGCCAGGCAGCTCTCTGAGGTCACTTTTATAATAACACTGATCTGTTTAATGGGAGCTCAACCCTCACAACTTAATCACCTTCAAAGGCCCCACTTCTGATACCATCACATTGAGGGTTAGGGTTTCAGCATATGAAAAGCAGGGGGACACAAACATCTGGTCCATAAGGAGGAGAGCAAAGCTGGTTGCTGCCTGGGGAGCTGTGTGCTGCTGAGGAGACGGGCAGGGCCCCCCTGCTCAAGTGCCCGGTGTGCGCAGCGCCAGCCGCAGCCTCCTGCAAGGGGACAGCTGCAGGAGCCAGAGACCCTCACTGCCGCTTCTTGCTGCCAGGCCTTGGGACTCCCCACCCCGGTTTGCATCCCTCCAAAGCTCTCAACCTGGCTCCCCCAGCCAAGCTTTTCCTTCCTCTTGACTAGAGCCTTTTTCTACCAGGTTTGCATTCGCAGGCCGCTTCCTCAGAGAGCCACCCTACGCTGGCCATCCTCTGTGAGACGGTCCCCCACCCCCTTTCCTTGTCCCATGAGGTTTCTGTTGTGCCCCTTATGTTACATTCATTTGTGCACTGACTTGTCTTCTCTTTCCCTCACTGGCCTGTGAGCTCTGTGAAGGCAGGGTCTCTCGTGGCGTGTCCCTGGTGCTTCAGAGCTGGAGACACTTGCCCATCAGTGAGCCAGTGCATATAGGATTTGGAGACTATTAGTTTTTTCTTGCCGTGTAACAAATCACCACAAACGTAGTGGCTTAAAACAATGCAAATTGTTAGTGCACAGCTCTGTAGACCAGAAGCCTAGGTAGGCTCGACTGGGCTCCCTGCTCAGGGTCTCACAGGGCCGAGGTCGAGGTATCGTGTGAGCCAGGGGAGAATCCGAATTCGCTTCCTTGTGGCTGTGGGTCTGAGGTCTCCTCTCCATGCCAGGTGTGGCCAGGGTACATTCTGCTTGGAGAGGCCCCTCCATCTTCACTGTCAGGAGGGGCTCGCTGAGTCCTCCCACCCTGAGCATCGCTCTGACTTCCTCTTTGAAAATGCTCTGCTTTAAAGGGCTGCGTGGCCATGCTGGGAGGGACGCCTCATCGTTTGCAGTTTCCACTCACACTCGAAGGGGAGGGGATTACGTGGGATGAAGGTCACTGGGGGTCATTCCTACACTTCCAGCCCCACTGGGAGGGGTCGGCCGAGGTGGGTCTTTGTGGAATGGATGGAGCTGGGTCTTGAGAAGATGCGGTGGGGAAGACACACCACAGTGATGGTCGACTCACTCTACCTGTGTTTTGTGTTTTGTGAAATCTTTTTAAACTCTCAGGGAGAAATACTCACTGGAGCAAGACATTAGAGAAAAGGAAGAGGCCATCAGACAGAAGACCAGCGAGGTCCAGGTAAGCACTCTATGCGTTTGGTCACGTGGCCCTTGTGTCAAATACAGCGCAGGGAGCCCTGTCAGTGGTGCGGACGGGGCAAAGGGGAGGTGGCTCTGCACTTGTTGGAAACTTGAGCTTGTGGGGCTTCCAAGTAAAGTTTGTAAATTTGCTATAGCTGTAGTCAGGCGCTTCTTTCTTTTTTTTGATTAAGATAGATAATTCACGTAATGTAAAATTCACTATTTTAAAGTGTACAACTGAGTGATTTTTAGCCTATTTATTATGTTGCTTAGTTGTCACCTCTGTCTAGTTCTAGAACATTTCCATTACCCCGAAAGGAAACCCTGTCCTCCCTCCCCCAGCCCCTGGCCTTCACTAATCTGCTTTCTGTCTCTGTGGATTTACCTGTTCTGAATGTTTCGTACGGGTGGAGTCTTACAGCAAAGGCCTTTGGTGTCTGGCTTCTGTCACCCAGCCTGAGTTTTTGAGTTTCAGACAGTGGCCTCTAATCTATTCTCAGGGCAGTCCTACTTGGAGTGTCTCCTAGTGCGTGGCAGAGACTGTGGTGGTCCGAGTGCCTGGACTCAAACCCAGCTCTCCTTAGCAGCTGTGTGACCTTGGGCAGTTACTTTAACATCTTCGGGCATTGTGTGATGTTCGTAATGAGTGTTCTACTTTCCTGGGTTGTGGGGCTGGAACAGAGGTTCTGGCCTGTGCTCAGTGCTCACGAGGGCACCGCCCCTGCTGTTCTCCGTCATCTGAGGAGAGGGGGGGCTGTGCCAGGAGCAAAGCAGTCAGCGCCTGGGTGCCAAGCCCTTGAAGAGACATAGGTTCCCGTGCTGTCTCAGGTTGGAATTGATGGAGAAGGCATTGTCACCGTGAGGGGACTCCAGTTGTCTGGGGGCTCTCAGAGTGAGACTAATCTGGGACTGGTGGTCTCTGCTTGGGGGCTTTGAGTGCTCCCAAGCCTGGGAGGGGGAAAGAGGAGCACCGCCAAAGAGTCAGGACTCCAGTCCTCCCTCGGTGACCTGGATGGGTGGCTCAGCTCCCAGCTTCCATCTCCCCAGCTGGGGTGGCAACAAGGATCAGTGCATGGGCTACTCTGTGCAGGGCCAAGAGCTGTGTCTGGCTGAAGTGTGTGCTGCGTGAGTGGCTGGTTCTTTCTGGGCCATCTCCTGGGCTGTGGACCCAAGCAGGCCAGGGGAAGCTGTGCCCAACTCACTTGGGCTCATGGGGCTAGAGGACTCCGTGAGACACATAGTAGATGGCACGTGATGTCTGCCCGCCACGCAGTCTGGAATGTCCTCTCTGGTAGTTGTGGTCTGTAGGCAAGGTGGGGTGGGTGTGCCCACCCCTCTTCAGGACTCTCATCACTTCACACTGTGCTGTGTCCACACCCTTCTTTCCTGGTTTCTCATCTCTGCGTGTTGGCAGTGAGGATTGGTCCTTACATGGTCTCCTGGAATGTTCTGGATCAGAAGGCAGGGACTGGCCTGCCCCATGATATTAAGTGCTTTTTGCTCGAATGAGCTCCTTCAGTTATAAGACCAGCTTACAGGTAAAGCAACTGTATTTTTCTGAAGGTTTGTATGTTCATCCTGCCATTTTATTCTCACCTCAGCCCTTTCATTCCCACCTGTGTCCAAGAACTGAGCCCGCAGACACTGAGCCTCGTGACTGCGTCACTTCCCCTCCAGCCTTTCAGTCCTTTGGGGAGGTGCAGCCGGCCTCGCCTTCCTCAGCCTCAGCCTCGGCACATGACTGCCTGGGCGGTTCTCCTTCCTGTTGTGTCTGGGTCGCCCTGGACAAGCTTCGGATTACATCCTGGCCCCAAGGCTCTGGGTGCTGTAGTGTCCTTTAACTACCAGGGAAACCAGTCCCTGGTCTCTGGGCCCTGCCCCCAGGTGGTTCTGAGGAAGCCGTCGGTCTTTGCAGAGACTTGCTCTAATGTCGGAGGTGCTGCCCTCTCTGGTCTGCGGCAGGCTTGGCAAGGCCACCCGGAGCCCTGGCTGGTGGGCTCTGACAGTGCACACCCACAGCCTTGGAGATGCTGGGGTCTGTGTGCACCTGAACATCCCCCCAGAGCTGGGAGGGGCCCCAGCGCCAGCCAGGCCAGCCTCTGTTCCATGGGGGCCTCATTGGTAAACAGGCCAGGACAGGGCTCTGCTGCAGGGTATGGTGGCAGCTCCTCGGTCAGGGACAGAACGCTTTGTTTTTTAAAGTTCCCCTATGAAAACTAGATTTGACTTTGGTTCCTGCTGCCTTTTCCCAGGTGGGTCAGGCCAGGAGCTCACACCCCGTGCCCGCTAACAGAGGCTGCGGTCAGGGCCCAGCGTGGAGTAGGAGGCCTTGGTCCTCAGGTCAGTTGATGTTGAGTTTTAAGCAGCGGAAGCCTCAGCCGCCACAGTCCTCCTGTCCACATGGTCCCCCTTCCCCATTCTGCCTGGGAATCTCTTGTCTCTCTTTCTATCCCAACCTCCTGGTGAGGGCCTGCGGCATCTTTGCCTGATTTTTTGTTTTGTGTTATTTTTGTAACAGCAGCTTTCCTGAGATATAATTCACAACCTGTGTAATTTGCCTATTTAAAGTGTATAATCCAGTGGTTTTTATTTTGTGAACATCATTGTACAACCATCACCATGATCAATTATAGAACATTTCCGTCACCCAAAAAGAAACCCTGTCCTCGTCAGCAGTTGCTCCCCAAGCCCCTCCCCAGCCTCCGGCAACTGCTGATCTGCTGCCTGTCTCCATGGATTTACCTGTTGTGGACATTGTGTATGAATGGAATCACACACCATGTGGCCTTTTGTGTCTGGCTTTTTACTCAGTGTGATGTTTTCAGGGTTCATCCATGTTGCAGCATGTGTCAGGGTTTCAGTCCTTTTTATGGCTGAATAATACTTCTTGTCTGGCTGGACCACATTTTATTCATCCATTCATCAGTTGATGGATATTTGGGTTTTTCCAGTTTTTGGCTGTTGTGAATAACGCCACTATGAACATTAATGTGCAAGTTTTTGTGTGGACCGATGACTTCACTTCTCTTGGGTGTATGCCTGGGAGTAAAATTGCTGTGTCATATGATAACTTTCTCTTTAACCTTTTGGGAAACCGCCAGACTGTTTTCCAAAGGGGCTGCCCCATTTTAGGTTGCCACCACCAATGCATGAGGGTTCCAGTTTCTCTGCATCCTTGCCAGCACTTGTTATTTCCCACTTCTTATAGTCTTGCTAGTGAAGGTTGAGTGGTATCTCATTGTCCCTCTTGCTTTCCCTAATGATGTTGAGCATCTTTTCATGTGCTTATTGGCTATTTGTGTATCTTCTTTGGAGAAAAGTCGATTCAGATTCTTTGCCCATTTTTTAATTGGGTTGTCTTTTTATAGCTGAGTTGTAAGAGTTCTTTATATTTTCTAGATACAAGTCCTTTATCAGATAAGTGGTTTGCAAATATTGTGTCCCATCTGTGGGTTGTCTTTTCACTTTCTTTTTCCTTTTTTTTTTTGAGGAAGATTAACCCTGAGCTAACTGCTGTCAATCCTCCTCTTTTTGCTGAGGAAGACTGGCCCTGAGCTAACATCCATGCCCATCTTCCTCTACTTTATATGTGGGACGCCTACCACAGCATGTCATGCCAAGCAGTGCTGTGTCTGCACCCGGGATCTGAACCAGCGAACCCTGGGCCGCCAAAGCGGAATGTGCGCATTTAACTGCTGTGCCACCAGGCCGGCCCCTCTTTTCACTTTCTTGATGGTGTCCTCTGAAGCGCAAAAGTTTTAAATTTTGGGGAAGTCCAGTTTATTCTTATTTTTTGCTCTTGCTTTCGGTGTCCTATCTAAGAACCCATTACTAAATCCAAGGTCGGAAAGATTTACCCCACATTTTGTTTTAAGAGTTTTATAGTTTTAGCTCTTACTTTAGGTCTGTGATCATCCATTTTGAGTTAACTTTTGTATATGGTGTGAGGTAGGGGTTCAGCTCCATTCTTTTGCCTGTGGAGATCCAGTTGTTCCAGGACCATCTATTGAAGAGACTGTTCTGTTCCCATTTAATGGTCTTGGCACCATTGTCAAAAATCAATCAGTCCTGGATGTGTGGGTTTACTTTTGGACTCTCAGTTCCATCCTGTTGGTCTGTATGGCTCTCCCTGTGCCAGCACCACACTGTCTTGATGATTGTAGCTTTATAGTAAGTTTTGAAATCAGCGAGCGTGAGTCCTCCAACTTTGTTCTTTTTTCAGGATTGTTTTGTCTATTCTGGATCCCTTGCATTTCGTTGTGAACTTTGGGATTGGCTTGTCAGTTTCTGCACAGAAGCCAGCTGGGATTCTGGTGGGATTGAGATGAGTCTGTAGGTTTGGTTACTTCGGTCTTCTCTTTGCTTGGATACCTCCCCTGCTCTGACCCCGTGCCTTCCTGACCACTAGCTGGCGAGTCTTGTTCCCCGCAGAGGCCTTTGATGTTGTCTTCTCCGTTACAGAGTGAGGCCCAGATTTCTTGATGTGCCAGGCTGTTTGCCACGCGCTGTCCCAGGCTACCCCCCTAGGCCTCACCCTGCTCCCTCCTTTGTGCCCCCTCCCCCATCACTCGTCCTTCCCTCAGATGAGGCAAACCCATGTCCTGGACTCCCCACCACCAGCCCCCTTTCACAGAGTCTGTGTTTTCTTCCCCAAACTTGGCAGCCTCAAGATCCACTCCTCGAGTTAAAGGCAGAAGAGACTGGGGAGCAGAGAACCCAGCCCTCCAGAATAACTCAGAGGTGCATTTTAGCTGTTGAGGGAGGAGAAAGCTGTGACATTTTTGGCCTCAAAGCAGGGAGAGAGTTTTCTCTTGAGATGTCACCGGTCCCCAAGCCCATGCCAGCCCTGGGGATCGACCTCACCATGCCACCCTCCCTTACTCCCAGGGGTCCCCTCAAGTCCATCCCTCCTTTGATTCCCACAGCCACCACCTCGCCCAGGCCCAGGTCCCGTCCCTGCTGCCCTGCCGGCCCTGTTGCCCCAGGCCTCCCCCCGCCCGTCCATTAGCTCTGCTTCAGTTGTGAGACGTGTGAGGAGCTGCTTGCCTTGTGGGAGAGCAGAGGGCCAGAAGCCTCCGCCCTCCCCTTTGGTGCCTGAGAGGTGTAATCCATTAGCTCCCGCAAGGCCTTCCAGAAGGGTCATGTGTGTCTAAGGAGCGACGTTTATGCGTGTTCTCCCCCTCCTGTTTGCACAGTGCACACAGCCAGTGTGTGACGCACATGTGTGCTCTGCTGTGTGCCTCGTTCGCATCTCATTGTCACTCCGGAGCGCAAGGGGCAGTATCCCTTGAGGTGCGCGGTACTGCGTGCTCTCGGCCAGCCCCTCCGCGTGGAAATGTGCATTGTTTCCAGATGTTGCATGGTTCACGTGCCCATACACCTTTAGGATTCTTCTTCTCCGAGTGTGGTCATTGCGGCTGAGGATGCCTGCACTGACGGTCTTGGTGGAACTGCCCTCTGGCAGGAGCTTAGCCATGTAGAGATGCCACATCCCACTCCCATACTGGGACATCCTGCGGGGCTGCCTGATGCAGGAGCAAGTCAGTCTCTTTGGCGTGGCCCCTGTTGCCCTCGGCTCCAGCTGGAGCAGGACACCCCCTTCCCCTCCTTGGGGCCCCTGCGGCCCCCTCCACCAGGTCTCTTTCCTCCTGGGTCTTTTCCTCGCTGCCGCCTGCTCATCCTTCGGGTGCATCCTAAGTGGTGCTTCCATGGGGGTCTTTTCTGCCCAGGCAATGTCAGTGCCCCGTGCCCCCAGCAGACAGCACACATGCTGTCTCTTTGTGCCTTTCATCCCAGTTCATTTGTGTTTGGGTGACACCTCTCTCCACCCTGACCACGTGTCCCTGGAGACCTTCTTGCCAGGAACCCAGCCCCTCGCCCAGCTCCTGGCCTCTCTTAGGCCATCGGTGTATATTTGCTGAGGGATTTAGTGAGAGAGTGAGCCAGGGCTGCCAAGCCAAGATGCATGCTTTCGTGAAGTGGGCGTGTGCAGGATCCCGGACCAGGGGGCAGTTTTATAGGACATCCTGGGGGCTCCAGCCCAGGCTGTGACTGTGTTATCTTGGATGTGGCCCGTCTCAGCAATCTCAAGGAAATTCACACAACTCTTCCCTAGGAATTACAAAATGATTTAGACCGGGAAACAAGCAGTTTGCAAGAGCTAGAGGCTCAGAAGCAGGATGCCCAAGACCGCCTGGACGAAATGGACCAGCAGAAGGCCAAGCTCCGGGACATGCTGAGTGATGTCAGGCAGAAGTGCCAGGATGAGACTCAGATGGTGAGTCCCACCGAGCCCAGCATGGGTGGGGCTTCCTGCAGCCTTCTCTGGGCTCACGATGACCTTGACACATGAAGCCGAGACATCCTGCTGCTTTAGTAGAGTAGTTGACCGTATCATTGGGAACAGTGTCCAAGCATTTGTGGCGTGACCTCAGTTTCACCCCCAAGTCGTCCAAGTGAGTGGCCTTGGTCCCCATGAGCATGTGTGTGTGGACACCTCTCCCTGGCCTGTTCCCTACAGCACAGCAGTAGAACCTGCCTCTCTCTCTCCTCTCGTGTCTTTACTGCTGGTTGCAAAGCAGGAAGGGCGCAGCCTCGGCAGATAGTAAAACCCTTATGTCCCCCTCTGAGGCCTAATCGGGGCATGTTTAGCCCCTGGGGGCAGAGAGGTTGCCTGTGCTTATCCCAGGTCGCATTCCTCCTTATCCCAAAGTGACCTTCTGTTGGTCACATGGGGTGAGCATGTCTACCTTATCATTTCTGTCTTTGTTTTGGGCATGACGCTAGGGCCCTGTAACGAAGCCAGGTGTCTGGGCTTCGGGCTGGTGTCCACCCCCCTGAGTTAGCTTGTTCCAGGAACTTGACCAGAATTCTTCCTTCGAGTCATATTCATCCCATTTCAGATTTCGTCATTGAAAACCCAGATTCAGTCTCAGGAATCTGACCTCAAGTCCCAGGAAGATGACCTGAACCGGGCCAAATCTGAGCTGAACCGGCTGCAGCAGGAGGAGACCCAGCTGGAGCAGAGCATTCAGGCTGGGAAAGTTCAACTGGAAACCATCATCAAATCTCTGAAATCCACACAAGAGGAAATCAACCAGGTATCTGTCTCCCTGGGGGCGGGGCCTGCCACAGCTGGTTGCTGCCCAGGGTCTTCTGGGGTCTCCTGTCAAGCGGCGTAGTTGTCATGAGCTATCATGTCAGTGTGTCTCTCCGGTGGGCCCCAGTGTCTGTGCCATGGCCACTTGTTTCCTTTGCTCGCCCCCACCTCATTTACATTAGGTTCTCTTCTTGGAAGCTGTTGTACTGGCCTGGAGCTGAGGTGCGAGGACCCCCAGCATGGGTTCCAGCATCATGTTGACTGGCCTTCTTCCACTTCCCTCCTAAATGCACGTCATTTTCGGGGAGCAGCCAGGGGCTGGGCAAGGGCATTAACTGCTCACTTGGTGAGAGCCTTGGGTTCAGGAAACGCCCTCAGCATCCAGTCCTCACACAAGTGAGAGGGACAAGGTCAGAGAAAGGTTCTAGCACCTCTGTCCCATGCAATTCGAAGGCCTGTGCATCTCAGGCCCCGCCCTGTAATGAGCATCACCCCACGCCTGGCCCTCTTCCAGTTCTTCAAGCTGCCTGGGCCCCTACCTCGTCCAGCCTGGGTGTGAAGGCCTTGAGGCCTGCAGCCGCTGCTTGCCGGCAGAGGGAGGGCTCGTTTCCTGCTCCCCATTACATAATGGCGAAGGCCTCCTTGCCGGCCCTCGGGTGTCCCATCTACAGAGTAGGGTGATGTTGGCCCTTGGTGATATCAAAATGGCTGATCGTGCTGCCTTTCTTGACTGATTCAACCTCTTTGCTCTTTTTGCCAGTTTACAGACAAAAGTTGATCACAGACACACAGGGATTTTATACCCTATATTGTGCTTTGTTGTTAATTAGTATCTGTAGGATTGTCTTAAATCTTTCCCTTCCAGCCCTTAGAGTTTGTATAATGTACAAAGGAGCCAAGATATAGTGTCTGTTAGTAATAATAATAATGGTAGTAGTAGTAATAGCTGCTGCTTCTTAATGCCCAACCCCGCCAGCGCTGCAGGAGGTGTTTGCTCATAATCTCTGATTCTTCATTTTGGAGATGAGGAAACAGAGGTTAGGTCACCAGCCTGAGGTCGCACAGCGTGTACGAGACAGTTAAGATGCACTCGTGGGTCTGTCTGACTTCAAAGATTGTCTTCCTTTCCCTGGCCTCACATGCCTTTTCCCGGAACAAGGAGGAGCAAAAGGGTCATAAAAACCCCATAAAGGAAAATGACTGTTGACTGTCACTTTGAGCAGATTGTGAATCTGGATGTTGTTTCGTTTCAGTTTATTCAGAATCAACAAAACTTTGGTATGAAGGTGTGCCTCTCTTGGGCCGGGGATACAAAGGGGCCTCATCGGGCAGTGAGAAGGGCCTTGTTTTGCTTTATGAGCCATCTCACTTCTCGTAAATGGTGGCAACAAGGGTTGTCTGCTCTGTAGATGGATAGTTGAGTTAGCCACGTGAATCGCTCGGGGTTGGATATTAGGAGAAAAAATGTCTCTCCTGACACATTTTCCCTAAACCCCACTTGATGTTGGCAATGTCTTTGTTGGGCAGGCAAGGAGCAAGCTTTCCCAGCTGCACGAAAGCCACCAGGAAGCTCAGAGAAGCCTGGAGCAGTGTGACGAGGTGCTCGACGGGGCGCACGGTGCCAGCCTGACCCGCCTGGCCGACCTGAGCGAGGGTGTCTCCCTGACAGAGAGGGGCGGTTTTGGAGCCATGGTAAAGGTCGAATAAATGTGTTCCAGTCCCGGGATTAGGTCCCACGAAGGCATCAGAGAATGCCTGCTCGTGGAAGCCGGCCCTCCCAGCCTGATTCCATCCACGTGCAGGGTGTTTCTTGTTTTGCTGCTGCTTTGCATGCCCCCACCAGCCCTGCAACCCAGCATCCAGGACAAAGCCAAGGATAGGCCTGAATCCTTTGTAAAACCAATTTTTAAAGCTCTCTGTCTCCCTGGGCCAAACACCCAAATTTGGAGGGCTTCCAAAACTTAACCAAAATTGAATCAGTTTCTCACACATTATGAATCCCCACATCCTCCTAGTTGGGGGGACCGTGGGAATGTGTGCATGTATCTGTGTTTCCACAAGGAGCCTCTTGAAAATCAAACGTATTGATATTCGTAGATTTCATCTCCGAATTGGCCTCTCTCCTGAAGTTTTGGTTACATTTAAAACCTTGGCCCTTTTGTTCAAACTTCGTGACCCTGGGCACCCTGATCAAGGCCTGAGGGGCTGTTGGCCTCTTGGGTTTCTGTGAGCTCTCAAGCCCTGACAGCCAGGAGTGTTACTTTTTCCTCAGATTGTCACATCCCCCTGTTCCCACCAGAGTCTGCCTTGTAGCCCTGATCCCCGGCCAGTGCCGTGTCCAGTTCAGTCTGGCTGATGAGAGCGACTCTGCTATGGAAGTTGCCGATGGGGCTCCATTGAGCTCGACGGTTTCGTTGTGCGCTGCTCCCAAAGCCTTGACCAGCTCACCCTGCTGCCTCTCCCTTGCAGGGCTCCTCCTCTGAGCCCTGCTTCTGCTCCCGGCCCTGTTTGCTTCATGGATTCTTCCTCGTCACCGTAATAATACAGCCTCTCTCTCTCTCAGTGTAAGACTTGGCTTTTTATGTTCATTTCTCGACATGTTTCTTTTCTCAGTAGCCAAGTGCTCAGTCCCAAGGATTTACAGGGAGGCTTATGCCTCCTGCCCACGTCACTTAGAGGATGCTGTCGGTGTTCTCATCTGTCTGCCGTCTCTGCCGCCGCTGCTTCCCTCTGCTGTGCAGAGATTCCCCATTCTCGTGGAATTGTACATGGGCGAATTCCATGTCACTCTTGGGCCCATCGTCAGCTTCGTTGTCTAATTTAGACTATGAACATCCGTTTGTCATGAACCGTGGGGGCAGAATTTCCTGCTTGGCTGTCTGGCTCCCTCGGTTTGTACATTTCAGCTTCACAGCCCTGTTCTTTTCCCCTGTGGCTTTGGTACCCTCGCACAGCTTTCGGCTTGCCTATTCTGTCCTAGTTCATGGGACAGCTCACTCTTACACCTTTGGCAGGTTTGGTAAGATTGGTTTCCTTGGATAAAAGTTGGCAGGGAAGTGGTGGTTTTCAAGGGGCCGGTGATACCCCTCACACACAGATTTTTTAACTTTATTTTTACTCATCTTTTAAGCGGGGCAAAGTTTACATGATAGTCAATTCATCTTGGAATGTTGACATCAGATATGTTACATAGAAACTTGCAACCGGTGTGTGAAAGAGAAACTATATCTTGTTGTACAAATACAGTTTTTAAAGCATTTTTTGGTTTGTTTCCGTTTCTTCATAAACACTTTGAAGAGGGCTTTTTGTTTACTCCTGAACATTTCAAGGCTGCTCCAGAGGAAAGAGAGCTCTTCGTTCTCTGAGACGGCCCATGAAAATGAGGGGTTTAGTCCCCTGAAAATAGTGTAACCAAAGAGGTGCATCTAGAACTTTCTAAGTCTGGGCAGTCCTACTCATGTTACTAAGTTTAGTGGTAAGCTCACACCATGTTACTTTGTCCGAGAGACACAGGATTCTTAAAGCCATATTTATTTTTTATCTCATTGAATGATGAGACTATTGGCCTCTTGCCCTTGAAGACAGAACCCAACCAACCTGTCTAGTAGAGAGAAGGTAATAAATCATCCCAGACTGAAGCCCCACCGAGAGCTTGTCATGAAAGATTGGATCGTCTGCTGCATCCAGCCCCAGTGGCACATGGGAGCCAGTTTTATTGACTCTCCAGAGCTGACTATTAAATAGAAATTTTGTGAGCTGGTTGGTCAACCTTTGCTAACTTGAAATCAGCCATGGTGGGAGTATTTATACCATGGGAATTGGCAGAAACTACCAGTGAGGGCTTTTTTTCAGAGAGCTGGTTCACCAGCTCACCACTGGGAAGGAATGTCACAGAACCCCTTTTCATGCCCTTCAGGGTTGTCATGTCTGTTTCCTAAGACCTGCAGACTTAAGACTGGGCCCTGAGCTCGTCATGGAGGGTCTGCCGCCTCTACCAGGTAGTGTGCCATTCATCCTCACGCTTGTCTGCACCTAGATCTCCCACCTGGCAGGTGGCTCTGCTCGCATTGGTAGGTGGACAGTGGATGGTTGAGTGGATGGCGTCTCTGCACCAGGGGTAAATCTGGTTTTCTGCTCTGAATCTGTGAAATGGAATCCAAACCACCAGTTACCCTAACCACATGACTTCTGCTGGAGTCTCCTTAGGCTTCTCCTTTAAAGCGGAGGCAGCGACTGCTACTTCTGGCAAACACTTGCTCCTGAGGGAGCGATTGCAGACCCGACTTTCAGTGCAGGGAGCTTGCGGCTGGAGCCCCCAGATTCACAGTCTCTTCTCTGCCAATGTGCACTGTCACTTGGCAGTCTTCCAAGCAGCAATTGAAAACGTGGAACAAGAAACAACCAACTTGTAAATCAATGCCAATTAAAAAGTAAATAGAAGCTTCCATTCTGAGGCCAAGTTGTCATTCTTCAGTCACTGCCTTATCTGGGTTGTCAGCCCTCTCTGTCCTTCTTCTGGAGCAGATACATCCCTTCCCCCGTGGTGCAGTGCAGAGGTTTGTTTTCCACTCTGGCCTCCCGGCTTCCTTAGATTAGGACATCTCCATCATATTATCTGTCTGACAACCCCATCAGATGCTTGTTGGGCGCATGCATCTTGTGATTGTCAGCACCACGACATCCTTCCAGAACCACACACTGCTGCCAGTGCAGTCCTTGCGAACGTCTGTGTGTACTTGCTTGTCTAAGAATCTGGCTTGGCTTCCCCACCTTGGGAAGCCCTGTGGTCGGAGGCCGCAGATAATCTTTGCAAGGTGAGAAGAATCACTCCGCCACGTTCCTCGGAGGGCAGAGGTGTTGGTTCGTCCTTCCGAAACACGTGGCTTCTTGTCAGCCCAGCACCTCTGAGAGCCGTCCTGCTCCCTGAAGCCAACCGGGCCAGGCTGGGGGAGCCTTGTCAGGAATTTTCCTTGGATGCCCTTGATGTCATTCTCCCGTAACCATTGTCTGTATTTTTATGGATGCCTAGCTCTTTAATTGTCTGGTCAGTTGGAATGATGGGTGACTTTGCCAGCCCCATGGATGCCGACACATTTACCGGATTCAGTGAGGATGTTGTGCTTTTTCGTATCACAGCGAAACCTTCATGTTTTCACTGATGGTGTGTCTTCCTTAACCAAAATATGCTCAGTATTTCTAACCAAATGCATTGTTCCCACGTACTTGGCAGGGCCTCCCCACTTAGGCACATTTTCCACTATAAAAATGTGCTCTTCAAAAGCAAGTGTTTTTTTCTTCTGATTTAAATACTCTTGTTTGTTTCTAGAAATAAGCACATTTTTAAAAAATGCAAAGTATTTTACATGCTCTAGTAGTTGCAACTGCAAAGCACTCGCTTCCTCCCCAGATGCAAAGAGCCAGCATGGTCCTTGGTGTGGAAGTGCCTCTTTTGAAATGCCCGCCTAGGCACACACTGAGAAAAAGATGCTGAGGGAGGTCAGACCTTTCACTGAGGCCCCTGCTACAGTTGGTGGGTGGCTCATTGCATTTTCTTTCTGACATTTCCAAAAATAGGATTTTTTTCTGACTCAGTGATTTTTTAAAATAATTAATTGTGGTAAAATACACAGAATATACAATTTACCATCTTAACCATTTTTAACTGCACAGTTCGGGGGTGTTGGGTACATTCACATGGTTGAGCAGCCATCCCCACTATCCGTCTTCAGAACTTGTTCATCGTCCCACACTGAAACTCCATCCCATTAAGTGCTAACTCCCTACCCCCTCCCCCCGACCCTGGTGCCCTCCGTCCTGCCTTCTGTCTCTGTGAGTGTGACTCCTCTAGGGACCGAGTATAAGGGGAATCACACAGTATCTGTCCTTTTGTGTGTGACTTCACTTAGCATGATGTCCTCAGAATTCATCTATGTTGTAGTTTGTGTCAGGACTTCCTTCCTTTTTAAGGCTGAATAATAAATATTCCATTGTTTGTATATCCCACATTTTGTTTTTCCATTCGTCTGTCAATGGATGTTTGGGTTTGCTTCCACTCAATTTTTAAATAAACTTTCGTTTTAGAAGAGTGTTGAACTTACAGGAAAATTGCAAAGATAATTCAGAGAGTTCCTCTGTACCCCGCTCACAGCTTCCCCTATTAATATCTTGTATGGTACATTTGTCACAACTAGTGAGCCAATGTCAACACATTATTATTAACTAAAGTCTGTGTTCCTTCAATGATTTTTTAAAATCATTCTCTTTAGGGTCACGTCACTTAAAGGGGGAATTGTGTGAGTTAGGTATGAATTTTGTACTTTGCTTTAACTCTGAAATAATAAAATCCCTGTCCTGTCTCTTCACAAAATTATAGGATGATCCTTTCAAAAATAAAGCCTTATTATTCAGCAACAATGCCCAAGAATTGCATCCGGATCCTTTCCAGGCAGAAGACCCCTTCAAATCTGACCCATTTAAAGGAGCCGATCCCTTCAAAGGTACCTCACTTGGCGCCCGCTTTCTCAGGGAAATGCCATTTATTTTGTATCATTTTGGGTTGTCCAATGATTAGACAAGTGCGGAGCTATCACCCTCTGAAATGGAGGAGGAAATGGATTCTTCTTTTTTTTTGCTGAGGAAGATTCACCCTGAGCTAACATCTGTTGCCAGTCTTCTTCTATTTTGTATGTGGGTCACCACCCCAGCACGGCCCCAGCGGTGTCGGTCCTTGCCTGGAAACTGAACCCAGGCCGCCTAAGCAGAGGATGCCAAACTTAACCACTAGGCCACAGGGCTGGCCAGAAATGGATTCTTTGAGCCTCATAAGCCTCTTGTGTTTTCCCCTCACTTAGCTAACTAAAGAGCTGAGGCATCGAGGTGTGGCAGGAAGAGCTCCAAGCTCACAGCAAGACATCCATGGTCAAGGGTGGCATGGGCGGCCTCTAGCCTCTTCATGCTTCAGTTCCCATCTGCCAGTGGTGGTCAGTTCCTCCTCGCTCACCTCTCGCAGCTGATGAGGTCATCAGGTGGAATCACGATTGTGAAACCACCTACAAAGTGGCAGATCCCCACGTAAATCTGTGGTCTTAATGTGGTAAGTTTACCCAGAGCCACACACGAGTCAAGGTAACCAAGAATTCCTAGAAACAAGATTTCCTAAGTTTCTCCAGTTTTTTCAGAGCAAAACGGTACTTCCAAGAAGGCTATCTATACGTTTGTGAGAAAAATGCCAAGGCAGGGAGTGGGCAACAGGAGTGCCTTTCCAGTTCCAGATTTCGAGTTTGAGCACCTTAAGGCCAAGGTTGGCTCAGGCAGCTCCTGAGACCCCAACATACTGTTCTCGTCATTGCCCCTGGGCCAGCTGTGTGGTTGAGGACTGGGCAGCCCTGGGGTCCCGTGTCCTCGTAGCCAAGGGAGGTGAGAGGGAGCTGAGTTATGAGAGTGAAGTAGGGCATAGAAAAAGAGTGACTTCTGGCTCATTCTGCCTCTTCCCTGACTCTGGCCCGTGTTGAGCAGCCAACAGGAGCTCTCATGTCATCTTAAAGGGCTTAGCTGTCAAAGACCGCCTCTGCCAGTGGCTGCCCTGCTCTCCACTTTGATTTGCCAAGGTCATTTCGGCCGTAGAGTTAAACATGTGTTTCTCTCTCCTTTAATCCAGGTGACCCGTTCCAGAATGACCCCTTTGCAGAACAGCAGACAGCTTCAACAGGTAAAAAAAAAAAAAAAAAGCCTTGGTTAAAAGAAACGTTTCGTCGACTAGTCCTCAGAATATTTCCGTTAGTAGTTCAAGTTGAGGGAAATGGCAAAGCCCGTCCAGTCTCCTCCACCAGGTTTCCCATGACATGGCAGCTGGGAGGTTCGCCGCTGAAGGAGCCTGGTAACAACCTCGTCTTCCCTCTCACGGCCAGGAGTCCCTTCTTGCCAATCTGAAGGCACGACGAGAAGCAGAACTAGAAAAGACACTCCTGGTAGCCAGGCGGTCGCTCAGCCACACCCACAGCAACTGGGTCACTGTGCCCGCTGGGGTCACCTGTGGCGGCATTAGGGGGTTCACGTAGTGCCCACACCCCAGGACTTCTGTCAGCACATAGCAGGGGTGGCGGCAGGGTCCTGGAAGGACGGCTGCCTGCATTGCATGGAAGCCTACTGTCTTGTTGCCTCCTGGGCACAGGGGCATTCCCCTCCTCCAGTCACCATGCTGTACCCCACATTCGAGGGGAATGAGCACACTGGGTGTGTTGTTGGCATCGTGCTGCCTAGTTAGCGCTTTTTCTTTATTTTTTTACTGAGGTGAAATTCACCTACAAAATTCACCATTTTAAGTGTACAATTCAGTGGCATGTAGCACATTCACAATGTTGTACGACCATCACCTCTATCTAGTTCCAGAACGTCTCATCACCCAAAAGGAGACCTGTCCCCATGAGCAGTCCCCCCATCCTCCACCCCTGCCCACACTAATCTACTTTCTATCTCTACGGATTTACCCACGGTGTTTATTTTTATTATTTTTAAAACTGGCTTTATTGACAGGTATTTTATACACAACAAAATTCACCAATTATAAGTGTATAATTAGCTGAGTTTTGAAAATGTGGACAGTTGTGTCAGAGAATATTTCCATCATCCTGAAAGATTCCTTTGTGCCCCCCAAATCCCCACCCCTGCCCCCAGGCTCCTGGCAACCAATGACCTGCTTTCTGTTGCTATGGTTTTTACTTTTCTAGAATTTCATGTAAATGGCATCAGTCAGTTCCGTGCTTTTTTTTATTTGGGTTTTTTCGCTAAGCATAATGTTGTTTATTCAGGAGGCTTTTTTTTGTACTTTCCGAAACATCATCTAGATCCATTTGGAGGGGATCCTTTCAAAGAAAGTGACCCGTTCCGTGGTTCTGCCTCCGATGACTTCTTTAAGAAACAGACAAAGAACGACCCGTTTACCTCAGACCCCTTCACGAAAAACCCTCCTTTACCCTCAAAGGTGAGTGAGCCCGGGAAGGCGATGGCACTGCCTGTGTGAAGGCAACCCTTCCTTGTCCTCCCCTGTGGGCTGAGCCAGGGGCTCCCCTGTTGCAACTGTGCTCGCTAACCCAACCAGTGCGGGCCATGTGTGCTGTGTGAGGCCAGGCGGTTCCCCAGGAGCTGGGTCATGGGCCAGGTCCCATTACTGGACGGCGAGGTGACTGTTCATGCTAGTCCCTGTGAGGCTCCTCCTGTGAAGCAGGGCGTCACATCCAGCGGTCCAGGGAGCCCAAGTCAGGTGGTCTGTGTCCCGAAGCACTAATTCCTCCGTCCCTTTCTGTACCCGTTACTTCAGCTCAGGCCCTCCGGCTGGGTTCTCTGCTCTGTCACCTGCCCCCACTGCTGCTCTGTCTCCCAACAAAGACAAAATGAAACAAAGTACCACACACTCCCACAGACCACCCCAGCCTCCACACAACCGCCCTGCCATCGTCCTAGTGCACAGCACTGATGGTGACACTGGAGTCGACTGCCTCCGTGAGTCCTGGTCACAGCAGGAGGACGTCCAGGTCCGCAATTAGTGTGCAAGGCACATGTGTGCCCCCTGCCCCCGCAGCATCTAGTAAATCATGTGTTTTGCACAGTATTAGGCCCAAAGGACTGGAATAAATTGGCATCATCTAGGATTTAAAAAGCAAAAAAAGTGACTTTGTTATTGAATAGAGAATTTTCCTAAGTGAGGGTGTTTTATGCCCTCCCTTTGTGTTATAGGCTGCATCTCTGTCCCCACCTTACACATTCCCTGGTTTGTCTCTTCTCCATGGACCTTTCAGTCTGCAGCACCAGACCCAGAGCTCCTTGAAGGCAGGAATTAATTCATAACATTTCTGTCTATAAGAAACTGTCATGGGATTCCCCTTTCATTCTTGGTATTGGCAGTCTGTGTTCCCAGTCTTTATCAATTTTGTTGTCTTTTCCATGAACCAGCTTGTGGCTCTACTAATTTTCTCTCCTGTTTGTTTTCTATTTCATTGGTTTCTACTCTCTATTATTTCCTTCCTCTTACTTATTTTGAGTTAGTACTTTGCCCTTCTATTTCTTACATCTTAAGATACAACCTTATGTCATTGATCTTAGACCATCTTTCCTAATATAA
The DNA here is from genome assembly GCF_041296235.1 of Equus asinus. NCBI lineage: Eukaryota > Metazoa > Chordata > Mammalia > Perissodactyla > Equidae > Equus > Equus asinus. The sequence goes on along the minus strand of NC_091799.1, from coordinate 52,932,561 downwards.
ATGTTTAAAGCTACATATTTCCCTCTGAGCACCGCTTTGGCTGCATTCCACACGTTTTGATATGTTGTGTCTTCATTGTCATTCAGTTTGAGATATTTTCCAGTTTCCCTAGTGATTTCTCTGTTGAACCATGGATTATTTAAGGTGTATTGTTTCATTTCCAGTTTTTTTTTAACTAGATATCTTGTAATATTTTTTTCTAAAAAAATGTGTTGTTACTCGAAAGCATATTTTGTATGTTTTCAGTCCTTTTAAATTTATTGAGACTGATTTTATGATCCATATTGGTGCACATACCATGTGCAATTGAGAAGAATGTCTGCAGTTGTTGGATGCCACGTTCTATAAATGCCAATTAGGTCAAGGTGGTCGATAGTATTGTTCAGGTCATCTATGTCTTTACTGTTTTTGTTTGTTTGCTTTTTAGCTCTACCAGTTGCTGAGAGAGGGATGTTAAAATTTTCTCCTATGGTTGTGGAGTAATCTCTATCCCCACTTATTTCTGTTGAGTCTTGCTTCATGTATTTGGAAGCTCTGTCAGGTACCTATGTTTTTATGATTGTTGTATCATCCTGATGCATAATGACCTTTTTATTATTATAAAAGTTCCCTTTATTCCTCTGGTGTTATTCTTTGTCTTGAAATCTATTGTAGCACATGTTAAAATAGCCACTTCATCCTCCTTATGCTTGTTCTTTGCATGATATCTTTTTTTCATCCCTGTACTTTCAATCTGTCTAGTGTTTACATATGAAGGTCCTTTGGTATTGAGCATTTAGTTAGAGTTTGCTTTCCAATCCAGTCTGGAAATCTCTGCTTTCTAAATGGAGTGTCTAGTCTATTAACATTTAATGCAATTATTGATATGGTTGGATTTAAGTCTATTTTATTATTTGCTTGCTTTTTATGCCCTATGTTTTGTTCTTCTGTTCCCCTTTTTCTGCCTTCTTTTGGATTGTTTGTTTTCTAGAATTCTATTTTCTTGTACTACTGGCCTCTTTTAACCGTATGTCTTTTTGTTATATTTTAGAGGTTGCTTTAGGGATTACCATATAACACTCTTAACTTTTCATAGGCCACTTAGAGTTAATATAAGATCATTTAATGTAAAATGTAGAAAACTTGCAGCTATATATCCATATTGCAGGTCCATTCATCCAGCTCCCCTTAACCAGTAGTACCTTATGTTATAGCTGTCCTATGAACGTAATGCATCTAAATATATTATAAACTTCGAGGTCAATCTTAGAATTTTTGCTTTATTCTGTTGTATGTATTTTAAAGAAATTAAGAGAAAAAAATCGTTTTTTAATTTTACTCATATACTTACCATTTCTAATGCTCTTTATTCCTTTCTCAAAATGTGATTTTCCCTTTCTTATCGTTTTCCTTCAGCCTGAAGAACTTCCTTTGGCACTTCTTGTAATACAAGTCTACTTTGCTTCATCTTGAAGGGTATTTGTGCTCAATCTAGTACTATTTTTTGCTTTCAGCACGTTTAGGATGTTGTTCCACTGCCTTCCAGCCTCCACTGCCCTTGACGAGAAGTCATCGTCTTTGAAATAGTTGTTCCCCCAGATGTAATGTGTTGTTTTCTCTGGCTGCTTTAAAGAGCCTCTCTGTATCTTAGGTTTTCAATAATTTGACTGTGAAATGTCTGGTTTTCTTTGTGTTTATGCTGTTTAGGGCCTGCTGAGCTTCTTAAATCCATGAATTATGTCTTTCACCAAATTTGGTAACTTTTCAACTATTTTCTTTTTCTGCCATATTCTCTTTCTCCTCTTTTTCTGAGATTCCACTTACACATATGTTAAACCTTTTGCTATTGTCCCCACAGGTCCCTGATGGTCTGTTTTCTTTTCTTTCTCTTTTCTTCTTTTTTCAGATTGAGTAATTTCTACTGATCTGTCTTCAACTTCACTTAATTTTTTTCTCTATCATCTGTTGTTTGGCTAACCTAGTGAATTTTTTTTCTAGGTGTTGTGCTTTTCAGTTTTAGAATTTCCATTTGTTTCTTTTGTATAATTTCCATTTCTCTGCTAAGATCTCCTATCTTGTTCATTTTAAGCGTACTTTCTTTTTTCTCATTGAATGCAGTTATTGCTGCTCTAACGTCCTCATCTGAGAATTCCAGCATCTAGGTTGTCGTCGAATTTGCTCCATTGATTATCTTTTCCCTTGAGAATTGGCTGCATTTTTCTGGTTCTCTGTATATTGAGTAATTTAGAGAAGTATCCTATGCATTGTGAGTGCTCTGTTGTGGAAACTGGATTCTGTTACATTCCCCCGGAGTGTGGATGGTTTTGTTTCAGCAGGCACTTCACTTGGTGAGACTCAGACTGCAAAGTCTCTCATGCCTATGGTTTTATACTTGCGGCTTTAGCTGCAGGCTGCTCTCAGTCTGCCCACCCATGCACAGGGCAGGAGTCAGCCCTTAACTTGGGAAGAGCTTATCACGGAATTTGGGAATCCCATTCTCTGCTTCTCCTTTCTGGATCCTCTGTCCCTGTCCCATGGCTGTGATTGTCCTGGACCTCCCTCCTCTGGGCAGAAAGATAGCGAGTTTTTTGTTGGGATCCTAGCCTCCTGACACCCTCAGACTATAGCTGTCAAAATAGAAAACTCAACCTTGTACTGCTTTCGTCTGCCAAGTTTCAGGCCTCCTCCAAAGTCTGCCTGCTTTCTGAGCCTTTGGGGGTTGCTTTTTACATCTCTTTTTGCATTTTGTCCAGAGTTGATAGGTGTTATCTGCAGGAAGGATCAGTCTGGTGAGCTTTTACTCTGCTGGAGTTTAGTTTAAATCATTTTATCCTCCCCACAGCTCAGCACCAGATACAGTGTACATAGGTGCCAGGAAAGTTTGTGGCTGAATGAATGGATGGTGGAATAAATGAACTGCTTTTTACTCTTTCCTCTTTCCTTTTACTCAGCTTGACCCCTTTGAATCCAGTGATCCTTTTTCATCCTCCAGCCTCTCTTCAAAAGGATCAGGTGAGACTAATGGCTTATTTTCCTTCTGATTCTTCCTTGGGCTGAGGAAAGAGCCCACCCACTTAAGGCTTTTGTTTCCAAAACTGGTGTGTCTTCAGTGTTTATGTCATTAGTCAGTGGCACCCAGATCCTCACCTGAGGCGGTTTGGCCAAGGCCAGTACCCCCTGGCTGCTCATCTTCCCCCGTAAGAGCTATCATGTTTCTGGAAAGGAAGCTTGGCAATAGCAATTAATTTGGTAATAACACCAAAATTATTAGTGATTCTTTACTAATTCCTCTGTATAAATCTTTGGTTTGTACCTTTGGATTTGTTTCCTAAAAGAATCCAAAGTTTGACCAAGGGTACTGGCTTGTGCATTAAGGGGAGCATTTGTGACTCCCTGTTGCTTTTGGGAACAGGCCCCACTTTGCCTAGCAGCTCCTGCTTATTGGTTACAGAGTTTGATATCATAGGTGGGCATGTGGGTTGCTCCAGAAAATTGTCCCACCAAGGGAGAAAGCTCGGCAAAGGTCTCTACCCACAGATGACCTCCCCACATAAATCATGTGCACGGTGGGTCCCCTCCCTCTCCCCTCCTGACTCATTGGGACAGCAGGCTGTGCTTCCACAGGGCACTTGTTGCTCCTTTGCTGACTGTGAACAGTGCTGACTTGAAACATAGACATGGGGCAGAGTCCCTCTGGCTCTCCCGAGCTGGCTGTCATGTCAAGAAACCGTCTGGCCGAACTACACCAACTTCAAGCCACAACAGGGGTGGGCAGAAGGCCTTGTTGAGGACCTGCACCCCGATGCACGACCCCAGCAAACAAACGTGACCTCCCCAAATCGCCTGCTTTGGGGACTGTTGAGTACAGAGAGGCGACACTGCCCCTTGACCCCAGGAGGCGTGTCCCAGGAAAGCCCTGTAACTCGGCCTCTGTTGGTGCTGCTTGCAGGTCCCTTTGGAACCTTGGACCCCTTCGGAAGTGGCTCCTTCAGTAGTGCTGAGGGCTTTGCTGACTTCAGCCAGATGTCCAAGGTAAAGCCCCTCCCATGGAGCCCCCGTGCCTCTGCCAGTCCTTGTCCCTCTTGTCATGGTCTTGTCATGGGCTGCCAGGCGTACTTGTTAACTCCATGTATGCATTCCCTCGGCACCTGTCGAACTGAAACGTGTCCTCCCACAAGGTGGTGAGTCAGCAGGCTGGGTCTAGTAGCACCCGTGCCTGTGATCGGGCCCATTTGCCTCCTCGTCCTCTGAGCAGAACTGCCAGAGCCCCAAGTCCCTTGCTGAAGCATGAGCACCATCGCCTCCTCCTTGCTCCCACTGGTGTCTGCTGGCTGATGGGTCTCAGGTGATAAGGCCTCGCTGTGGCTGCACACACTCAGGGTGTTAGGCAGAGGGCCCAGGAGGGTCATGGGAAGCTGGCCTGCTGTGCAACCAACTGTGGCCAGGACTGTGGGCCACAGGCTGGCAGGCAGGAGGTGTCTGGAGAAAGTGAGCCGAATGCCTGGAGCCACCTGTGAACAGTAGCCTCAAGGGGTGTGAAAAGCGAGGCCTAGCCTCAGCAAATAAATATACAGGTGAAGAGCGAGCTGTCCAAGATGGACAACATTTATGCTGTTGTTGGGCTGGACAGTGTTTGTGGCCATAGTTACGTTAACTGGCTGTGCATATAGCCCCAGATGGAGTTAGAGCACTGTCGAAGGGGCTTGGGGGACCGTGTGGGGACAGCTGAATCTTCAGTGTGTCAAGAAGTCCGTCAGTAGGTCGTGTCCAAAATGGCAGGTCAAGAAATAACAGTAGAAGCCCATGATTACTGAGGTAAATTACGGAAGAAACTGCTAAGAAATTGAAAGCGTTGGCCTCGGCAAGTGGGAGAAGCAGCGGGCCGAGGGTCTGCTGCTCTTCAGTGTAGCTTTTAGTGTCTCTTGGTTTTAACTGTGAGCAGGTGCTTCTTTGATGAGACTTAGGAAAGCAGCCCAGGTGTGCCTCACCTCAGCCTCAAGTCCGCATCCCCCACACCTGCCTGTGCTCCGTTCCTCCTTGGCAGCCCCTGAGGCTGGTGAGGGCAGGATCCCTCAGAGAGAAAGGGCCTTAGAGCCACAGGGCCCAACTTTCTGCTTTCATTCCGCCCATCTTTACCAGCGGCCTGTTCCAGCCCAGGTCCCATCGGCCAAGAGCAGAAAACAGTCCCTGTCCCCAGCCCTGCCTCTTAGTTAGGGAAAGCTCACAGCCAGGAGGTGGGGAGGGGTCGGGGTGGGGAGCCCCCGGATGTGGGAGCTGAGCCCCTGCAGCGAGGAGTCCTGCGCCTCCCGCACCAGCTCACCCCCGCCCAGCCAGCTCCTCGGGGCGTCCTGCCTGCGTGCTCCCTGTTCACTCAGCCCAGGAGTACACGACTGTCTGGATGCTGAGCGCTTGTGGTTACCGAAGTGTGACTGTGGCGCACGGCTTCCGAGAAACACTTGAGATTCTGTTTAGGTTTTCAAATAAGTGTGTGAGCATAAACTGTCGCGGTGGCACATCCAGCTTCTGGCCAAAGGCGGAGCATCTGTTCGCCCGTCGGCCACCCAGGAGGGAGCCCAGAGGTGCTGGTGGGGTGGCCTCTCTCCTTCCAGTGCCTGGAGGACAACCAGCCTCCATCCCTCATATGGAAACGCTGTGACATGGACCCTTGGGACACTGGGATTGGCTGGCAGGCACCAGAGGGCATGGGATTGGCCCTCTGTGTGTCGCTTAGTGGCTGTTACACGTCTCTGCTCCTTGAGTGGCGCCGTGTGTCCTCGGCTTCTGTCCCTGCTTGGTGAGCAGGAAACCGTCTCCTTAAATTAGAAAACTTCTGCCACTTGGTGGCAGCAATCTCCAGGGAAGGGTTTGTCTTGTGTTCTCGAGCAGTCGCAAGTGGGCTCTCTCCCTGTGGGAGGCTGGCCCTGGAGGCAGAGGGAGTGAGAGCTAGCAGTGGCCTGAGCTAGGACAAGGACCAGGGCACGAACGAGGCCCCTATTTCAAGAAGTGTCCGAATGGAGGCTGTGTGGGCTTGCGGAGGTCCCTGCAGGGCCGCCAGCCTGGAGGACCCTGCAAGGCAGGAAGACCATGTTCCCTTCTCCGGGTGGTCTCTGTTCCCCGCGGCCACTCAGGGCCTGGGCCTCCTCTCTCTGCCCCTTCTAATCTAAAGTTGCATTTTCCCTCTTCCAATTCCAGTTTCCCTCTCCTGGTCCCCGTGTCCCCGATCAGGCCGCACATGCACGTGTACCTTGACTTCTGAGCCAGCGCCCCTTCCTGTTGGAGGTGCTGGGTGGGCTGGAGCTGGATGGGGCCGGGGAAATTCGTCCCCAGCCTTCTGCTGTTCCGTTTCCACGGTCCCGGCAGCTCCGCTCTCGTGCGCCTGTCCAGCTGAACGCCGAGCCCTGACCTTGTCACTCTGTTTTTCCTTTTTGGTTCCCTTTCTGTCTTTCAAGAACAACATTGTGTGTATAAATAAAATGCTGAAGGAAATGAAAGTAAAGTGGCAAGAAGGTGTTTTTTTTTTTTTGGCTTCTTGGTTTTTCTTGGTTTTTTGTTTTTCACATCTCCAGCTTTTCCCCTTCTGAGTGGGTGGGGAAGCGAGGCCCACGGGCGCCCCTTTTCAACTTCCCCTAAATCAAAGTGTCCTCTGTGGGGCAGCCCTAAGGGAAGACGACAGCCAGCAATCTGATCCCAGGAGGTTCTTCTTCTGGGAGGCTCTTTGGCTCTCATTCTTAGCTGAGGTCCTCCCGCACACAGAGATTTTTCCAGAAGGTGTCGATCCGAAACTCCATTACCTTGCTTTAAAAGCAAATCCCCCAAATTAGATCTCAGGGAGCGTCTGAGAATAAAAACAAGACTTGAACTTGATTGTGTCACCCCTCCCCCCTGAAAAAGAGCCGTGTCTGAAATCCTTGATAGGTGGTTGGTCATTTGAAGCCGTGCATTGCTATTTAGGGCTGTTTTTGAAGAGCTAAGACTCTTTTGCTTTAACCTAGTTTTTTAAACTGTGAGCCCGCGCGTGTTTCTCTGAGAGCTGCTCTCACACTGGCTTTTCTGTCTGCCTTTTTTTTCTGAGCATGCTTCACTCCGGGCCAGCCCGGAGAGCCCCGACTGGCTTCACTGAAACTCTTCTAAAAATAGCAACTTTCCCTGAAGCCCCAGCCCGAGGGGGGACAAATTGGGTCCCAAAGGAGGCTTCTTGGGAAACTAGAAGTTGTGGAAATTGGGATTTGGAAATGACACAGGCTTTTTGGTGTTGGAAGTGATGTAATTCACTGTCGCGGGGGAACCGGGCATTGAGTTGGAACGTTGGAGCGAGCCGCTCGGTGGGTTTACATAGAAGCGGGCGGAGAGTCAGCTTGGCCCACGGGGCCCCAGCCAGCCAGGATGAGCATTGCAGCTCTGGTTTTAGTGTGTTGCTGGCTCTCACGTGTTAGGGACTCTGAGCTGAGTGGACCCTTTAGGTTCCCCCCTTCTCCGAACCCTTTGTTGCCCAAGCCAGGGGTGGTGCGGCTCCCAAGGGTGGGCCCTGCCTCGGCGACCAGCTGAGCACTCGCTCCAGTTGGGTGACAGTCCAGGAGGCAGTGCATGGCCTGGAGAGAAAAGGACACTGTGCACCTGAGACTGGGAGTGCATCCAGAGGGTTCCTGGTGCCCCTCTGCCCTCCTACCCCAGAGCTGGTGTGCTCCCAGGACAAGGACTGGAGTCCACACGAGGGAGGGCCTTGGGGCCAGTCACACCACCTCTCTGCTAAGAAAATGGTTTGGATTCCTGCCTGCCCGGCTCAGGTTGTGGTGGAAATCACGTGAGCCCTGGGCCTGGGCTGTGCTCTGTGAGTGGCGGAGGCATAAGCAGAAGAACCAGTGTTCCCTCCCTCTCTGTCCCCACCTCACTCTTTTCCCAGCAGCAGACCCCAGAGCACCATTTTAAAGCTGGGCCGCCGTGCCTCAGCTCTCGTGCCGCCTTCCTCTGGGAATGGCACTGCGGGTGGCGTGAGGTGGCAGCAGCGAAGCATCTGCAGCTGGCGGGACGTTCCCAGGGTCTTTTGCAGGTGTCAACAAGAACTCTCATTATGTCTGCAGCCTTGGCGTGATAATAGTCATGCCGTCTCAGTGCTAACATCGTCCAGGAGCCAGGTGGAGTGATTTTATGCGTTACCTTCTTGCATTCTTGCGGCGGCCCTGTGCGCTAGGGCCTGTCATTATTGTCATTTCACAGATGAGGGAACCGAGACACGGAGCTGTTAGTAGGTGGCAGGGCATCCAGACCCCACCCTGACCACTGTGCTCTGCAGCCTGACCAAGCGGATGTTCTGGAAACTCAAGCAGCAGGTTTTACAAAGAGACTCCCCGACTTTCATGCCTAAAGGGACAAGTGTCACAGAGCCCAGGAGAGGGGAACAGCAGCATGGAGGGAGGCACCTCCTGGCCCTGCCACAGCCCTGCAGCCACAGCCCTGCAGCCTTCTCAGAGCTTCCTGGTATGCCAGGGTGGTCCTGGCAAGGAAACGAGTCTTCCTCGTTGGACCCCCATCTTCCTCTGGGCCTCCTCCTGCCTTACTCTGCCTCTCACGTGCATCCACGCATGTCTCTTCCATAGGCCTAAGGACAGGGACACTGCCCAGAACATAGTCCCAAACCTACTGTGAGGCAGGCTGCCAGCAGCCGATGGCAACGCCCAGGGCTCCTGACCCAGAAGGCAGACGACGTGGGTTCTTGCCCTCACTCCACCACTGAGGTGCGGTGATTGGCAGGCTGCATCTCTTCACTGTGCCTCAGTTTCCCTATGTGTAAAACGGAAGTGGTGACGGTAGGACTCCCTCCCAAGGCTATTTGGAAGATGAGGTGAGAAGATCAGCACAGAGCCAGCATCTCCCACGGGGGTCAGCAGAGTGTGCAGAAGCCTCTCCAGGCCCCTCCTCATCCTGTGGGCTGCCACCTGTCCCTCACCTGAGACTAGTGTCTATAACTAGATACCAGAGGTCAAGGCTGCTGCATGCTGTCCCCATGACTAGAGCCTAGAGGAGGAGCCAGTCCCATGACTGGATCCTGTCGGGGGAGCCGTGTCCCCGTGACTGGATCCTGGAGGAGCCATATCCCCGTGACTGGATCCTGGAGGAGCCGTATCCCCGTGACTGGATCCTGGAGGAGCCATATCCCCGTGACTGGATCGTGGCGGAGGGGGAGCCGTGTCCCCGTGACTGGATCCTAGAGGAGCCGTATCCCCGTGACTGGATCCTGGCGGAGGGGGAGCCGTGTCCCCGTGACTGGATCCTGGCGGAGGGGGAGCCATCTTCCACGACTGGAGTCGCCCCTTCTCCCCACTGCTCCAGTAATTGGTTGGTCCAGCTTATCTAAGAAAGTCCCATGTGTGCACCATTGTGTTGCTGCTTTGTCTTTGTCCTCAGGCCTGCCCCCTGTGGAGGGGACATGAAATGCCCTCTCTGTGCCCTGTCCAACTCCTGCCCTCCCACGGATTTCGTGTCTCCTTTCCTTGCTCTTTGAGGACCATACTAGCATTTTTACACCAGTTTCTACCAATCCCTTTGTTTCTAGTGGCTCTGTGTTTCCTGCTGTACTTTTTCCTGCTTATTTTCTATTTTAGTAAAAGTGGTTCCCCAACCCCACCCCAACCCCAGGGAAAGTGATCTTCTCTTTTTGGGGTACCAAAGGCCCTGTCACCCGAGAGGAGCCAGCTCACCTGCGGTTTGTCAAGCCTGGTGCTGTGCTGGTGTTTGAAGTGGGGGTGCACACAGAGATGAGTCACTGCCCACCCAGGCTCGGCCAGCAGGTGTGCTGCCCCCTCACCTGTGCTGACACAGAGGAGGTGGGCATGCACAAGCCTCCCATCTGAGGACCCCATGTGCTCAGGGGCCTGGAGACACTGGTGTAAAGGATTCCAGGGACCCAGGAATCATTGGGAGGGGATGGGGGTGACTGCAGGGATGAGGCTGAAGAATCAGGCAGTGGGGGGCCGTGATGAAGGCCCTGCATGCCTCAAAGTGTGCTTAGAGGTTGCCTGTGGGCATTGGGACCATTCAGTGCTCCATACCTCTCCACCTGTCTGTCATCTCTACCCATCTACCTAGCCACGCATCCCTCTCTCCATGCACCTATCTGTCGCTGGGGTGATCGGGTTTGATTTGGGTTGGAGACAGGTGATGTAGGGGTGGGTGGGAGCAGGAGTGGGAGGTCCAGGCCAAATGTGATAAGAGCCCAACAGAGGAGCCATGGCTGTGCCAACAATGGTGGGCTGGGCTGGTCAGTCAAGCGTGGGCTCCGACTTGACTCACTTGAGGGGCACCCATAGGCAGCCCAGGGGCATGAGAGGGTCTGGTGCCATTCTGATCAGACGCCTGTTGCTGCCTGTCACTGAGGGAAGGCATTGGCCACACAGGCCAGCACTTAGCCTGGAGGCGGCACAGGGTGAGGGTGGGCGCATCTCTGAAACATGAGCTGGAGGCCCAGGGGACTCTGGGGTCAGGAATACCCATTGTCCCTGTGTGGGTGGGATGGCCTGTGTGGAAGGGGCACTCCCTCATGGGGCTGCTCTCGCCTGCTCTTTGTTTGCTGGCTTGCCTGTCAGAGGCTGGAGGACTCCAGGGGGCTTGTGAGAGACCCTGGGACCGAGCAGGGGCTGTGCTGCACAGCCTGGAGGGTTGGGGGCCTCGCTGAGGCTCTCTGTATGTGAGCATCGGTTCAATGGACGTCCGTTGCCTCCGTGTTAACAGTTATTTCTGCCTCTCTTTCGTGTCCTCTCTTTCAGCCCCCAACTTCTGGCCCTTTCACCTCCTCCTTTGGAGGGGCAGGATTCTCAGATGACCCCTTTAAAAGTAAACAGGACACTCCCGCTCTGCCTCCGAAGAAGCCTGCTCCTCCACGGCCTAAACCGCCCAGCGGTCAGTACTCTCTCTTCTCTTGCAGCCGCCCACCCACCGGTGCAGGACGGCGGGGGAACTGAGGGCCCCTCCGTTCACCAGCCCAGAGGAGAGCAGATGCCATGGGGCCCACACTCAGAGCAAAAGGGTCTCCCCTCCACCTAGTCGCCTGGGTCCGTGCATGGTGTGTGTGTAGCCCGGGCCCCTCACTGGCTCCAAGCTCTGTTTGGGGCTCCAGGGTGGTCTCTGGAAGGCTCAGGGCTCAGAGCTGCCGTACAATCCCAGCCAAGCAAGTTGCCAGGCCCTGCGGCCACTCCAGCCTCCCCACCCCACCTGAGCTCTTTCCCAGGTTGGCTCAGGGAGGGCCCTAGGGTGGGGACGGCAGCACTGGTGGCCGAGGCTGCCCTCTTGATTCAGTCTGGCCAGACTGCTGATTTCTCTCAGCCTTGGCCCAGGCCCTGCTCTCAGGAGAGGGCCCAGCGCATCCCCCCTGAGGATTCTGAGGACTTTGAACTTGTGCATGGGATCTCTCTCAGGTGATGGGAAAGGCTGACAGGCTGGGTTACAGACTCGAAAGCAGAATGCTGTTGCTTCAGTGGCAGAAGGATTCATTGCAGTTTCTCAGTCCGTGTATCCATCCCCTCCGTGTTTCCTTGGTGCCTCGGCCAGGATGTGTCTCATTCGCAAGTTTCCAGGCAGTCTCGCCTGCGCTGTCCCTAGACTGTGGGTGGCGACAGGAGAAGCACTCGCTCCCTCACTCTGCCTGCTCTGCATGGCCTTCCCTCTCCCTCCAGCCTGAGCTTGCCCCTCTCCTTCAATCTTCCCATGAGGCCCATGGTCATTGCAGGCCCTCGAGCTCTCTAGTTATCAGTGGTCATTGGTCCAAGGTTGGCCACTCTTCCTACACAAGGTCCACCTGTCAGTAGAGACGAACGGAGGGGAAGGAATTTTAAAAACACTGCCTCTCCCCTCCTATCACCTGGGCTGGCCGGAGCTTTCTCTCAGGGGGACGGGTGGAGCATCTCCTGATGTGCCAGTTTGGCCTCCTTACAGATGAGTCATGAGAGAAAGTATGACCAATGGGCCGGGTGGATTTATAACAGATTTTCTGTGAACTGTGAGCAGAAACAGATGCATGAAGCGATCACTTCTGTCAGCCACACATCAAAGGCATTTACCATGAAACGGGGTGGGGGGAGCAGAACCAACAAAGGAATTCCCTTCCATCTGTGAGAGGTTGCTGGTGCCTTAGACGGAGACAGTGGCTTAGGGGACCTTGATGGTCTCCTGATCAAATGGCATCAGGCCTCCTCTGCCTGAAAGATGGGAGCAACAGTATGCTTGTACATGCACGGACACAGTGCACGCAGTTCATGCGCACACATGCACCTGCTTGCACACAGTTGTGCACATAGATGTGCACACACGTTCACGTACTGCATGCTCACACTTGCACATGCAAACATGCATGCACACTCTAGTTGCATGTGCAGACGTGTGCACACACTCATACCTATGCGCACACGTGTTCTCACACAGTGCCTGCATGCACACGTGTGCACATGCTCTCCTGTGAATGCATGTGCACATACGTGTTCCTCGAGGAGGAGATGCTCCACTCAGTGGCTGACAGGTTCATGGCTTCATTCTCAGGGTTTCTTGGAAACTCTCTTCTTGGCCTCCTCTTCTTATCTGAACCAGTGCTCGGTCTGCTTTCGAACTTGCCTTCTGCTGTCCCCTCCCCTTGTGTCTCCCTCTGCGATTCTGCCCACCACATTTTGGCTTCTGCTTTTAGTGTAGCGCAGACTTAACAAGCAGAGAACACCAGGAGTTTGGGGGCCTCCTTGGAGCTGGTGTCTGAGCTTAGGCTTCTTAGAGAGCTGTCCATGTTTTGGGGTTGTTTGACCCTGGGGGTCTTAGGCTGCCTCTGCTCTTGGCTGTGGGCTGCCACACCCTTGCTCTACTATGGCTGGTGAGGTGCCCCTAATAGCCTGTTCACGTCCATGGCCCTTAAGAAGCACTTGTGTGCCTCTCATCTCACCAGATCCTAGCAAGACCTGCGAGATAGATAGGCAGTGTGATGCCCTTTCAGCAGAAGAGAAAAGGGAAGTGAGAGAAGTCACGTGGGCCTCCTAAGGTCATCAGCGAGGTGACCCAGTGACCTGCCTCCGCCCAGCCCTCCCACCCCCATAGGCAGCTGTAATGAGAATCAAGCCGTGAGATTGGGGGTGCTCTGGAACATGGCTGACATGTGTGCGGTGTGAGCAGCCGCAATGCATCCGCGTGTAGGCCTAAATGTCTCTCGTTTGATTCTCTTACCCAGAAGCCATGGCTGAACAGAAAAAGCCAGCGCTGTACACACTGCTGGGCGGTAGGTACACACCGTGTGGCGGTTGCCATGAGCGCTTCAAGCGGCGTTTCTGCTGTGGTTTCATCCTAACCTCTAACAACCTGAAACCGCTAGCCGTGCCGATGCACCCACGCGCGTGTCTGACCCAGCGGTTGACGCTTGAACAAGTCACATTTGGGGGAGGCGTTCGGCTCTTTGGGGGACGCAGAGGAAGGTGTCTGCCCCCACCACTTCTCTGATGGAAGGGATTGAGGTCCCACTGTGCACACTGCTCTCCCTTCTCCCCGTCCGCACCGCACAGAGCGAGGCTGTGTAAACTGGGAGCAGCGTAGTCGTTAGCTGGTTCTTAGCAAGACGGGTCGGCAGATGCGTGCTGGAGGAAGTCCTGCTCAGAACACTCGTTACGAAAGCACAAGGCAGGCCTCTTGTTTTCTTGGCTGTTTAGGATGGGAAGCAGCCGAGAGGATGTACAAGTGTTTTTGGGTTTTTTTTTAAGAAAATATAAAGTCCAACAGTTTGAAAGTGAGGAAATGGAACGTTCTTTTCTACTCTTCTCGCTGGCCCGGCCTTTTCCCGCTTGAAAAGGCCACGTGGCCATCATGCAATGGTGGCTGCCTTCTCCCAGGAACAGCTCGTCATCGCACTCCAGGGCCTCCCTGACATGTAGGGGGAGCTGCGGTCCCAGCGTGGCTGAATGGGGTGGAGGTGAGGTGGGCCCCCTGCTCCTGGGGCCCTGTGGCTCTGGTGGTCCAGCCGTGATCCTGTGGAGATAGGCAGAGTGAATGACGCAGGCCGTCTGGTGATAACAGTTCTTCTCACAAACCAAATGCGCAGCTTCACGCCTGCACTTGCAGAAACCAGGATGAAGGATGGGCTCTTCCATAAACACGCTACCCTACGTGTGAAATGGGTCTGATGTCCCCACATTCCCACCTGGGGCTTGCCTGTCCAAGGGGCTCCTGAGGTTTCTAGTCTCTGCACCTGGAGTTGGCTCCAACCTGTGAGACCGAGACAGTGAGTCTGACGCTGATTGCCTCCAGCTGCTGGGATGCCCATCCTGCCAGAGTCCCGGGAAGCTGCTTGACCAGACTGCTTTCCGGATGTCGGACAGGGGCCTAGGTTCCCGTGCCAGCCCTGCGGCCATCCCCCTGAGGGGCTCTGGGCAGGTATCTTAACCTTGCCAAGCCTCAGTTTTCCTGCTTGAGCATGGGACCAACTCTGACCTAGCAGGTGGCCATGTGGGTAAAGTGCCCTTGCACAGCAGTTACCCGTGATGTGACAGATGTGCGGTGCACCCCCAACCTGCTCCCAGGGTACGTGACCAGGACGCAGGGCCCCCTTCCACAGGTAGGTCCTTTCCTGGGAGAGACAGAGGCTGGGCCTGAGGCAGCCTGTGCGTGCAGGGAGTCATCAAGGCAGACTTTCTCCCGTGAGACTGCAGGCTACAGAAGTCTTTGCAGTTGAGAGCAGTCAGAGCGTGGGTAGTGGAACTTCAAAGAGGGCTCCAGGGTCCTCTCGGCAAAACGTAGCTACCGTCGCTCGTGTGGGCCCAAGTGCACGTGCGGTGTGAGGCACGCGTGGTTTCTGGCTGCCGTCTCATGCACGAGAGGTAGAGTTCCCATTCTATGGGAGCTGTGTTTAAAAGCTCGATTGAGTTTTAATTGACATGCAATAAACACGTATTTGTGTCAGCCTGTGCAGTCACAGTGGGGACCCCTCCACCTGGGAGCCTTGCCAAGGATCCCCTACAAGAGTTGTGGTATCACACGGGTATGACAGGAGCAGCCCACGGCTGGTCATCTGCTCTCAAGGCCACATACCCCATTCTCTCTTGCCCCAAGCCAGAGAGTGTGCCCTCAGGGACCAGCGAGAGTTGGCCTCTGGAGCATGAACAGGACTTCGGCACTGAGTTCTCTATGCCTGGAGGTCTTTTCTAGAAAGGTCTATCAAGGTATTCAATAACCAGCAGGTGTCTGTTTGGGGAGAGAGAACTGGTTTCTTCCAGGCAGATGCAAAACAGACTCCGCCAGCAGCCGCCGAAACCTGTCAGTTAAAGTTAGCGCACACACCTCCCCCAGGTAAACAATGGTGTATTTTCTGCAACGGACCAGAGATCTAGATCAGTCAGAACTCACCGCTGAAGAGTTTCTAGGTAAAAGTTGTTGATTTGCAAAGAGAGAAACAGATTTTTTTTTTTAAGTACAGGAAATGGCTGTGTGGGTGTCAGTGATTGGGCCTCGCGCCCCGCGGCGACAGATAGCGGGATCCTGCGCCCGGCCCCACCCTTGCCACTTCCTGCAAGTGCAGCCCTGCATTGCGGTTCCTGCAGCCCTGGGTGACACCAGCTAGCGCGCCTTCACCGCTAACCAGCCACTCACCTTTAACCTCTCCCCAATTTAATTACCCTTTTATTACTGCTGACGACCTCTTCACCTCCAGAGTAAAGCCATGCACATGCTTACGGAGTCTTTTTGACCCTCTTCCCTCTCCCACGATTCTTCCAATGAACGCAGGACAATGAGATGCCATTTTACCTCTCCTGTTTGATTCAAATGATTCTTAAAAAAAAATTCTCCCCTAAAACACAAGTCCCCTCCCACACCTGTGTGTAGGCTCCACACAGGGTGACTGGCTGGGATTCTTTGGAGCGGTTTTCTGCTTGCCGCCCACCCGGGGCCAGTCCGCTCACTCGGTGGTCACCTTGACCATCCTGGGGAGCTCCTGCACGGGCCGCGGTCACGGAGGGACCCGCCCTTCTTGACCGGCATCAGCCCATGTGCTGTGAAATGCCAGGCGAAGGGTGACACCGGGGTGGCTGTCCTTGGCTCGCATGGGTTCCGACCTCTTGTTTGTCACACCAGATCCACTTGTAAAATGGCTTCTCCAGTTGAGCCGTGCGGTTAGCACCTTAGCCTTGAACTTAACTACTTTAATTCCGTTCCCACGATGATTTCAAAGAGATAATTCAGTGGCTACATGTGAAGTTCTAGAATGGGACAAAAGTGGTTCACTGCCAGCTTGACACGCCTGGAAAGTTCTGGCAATTGCTGGCCAGCTGGGGTTACAGTGCTCCAGGGAGCTCAGATGCCCAGCGTGGTGGCACCCTCCCTGCCTGCCTGCCAGCCTGGCCAAGGCTGACTGCGACCCCTGACAGCGAGTGCTTGAGAGCCCGTGAGCCCTGCCCCTGGTAGAGGGAGAAAGGTGATTTTCTTCTCAACCAGTTACATGTAAAATCCTGGAGACGGATTGTTCTTTGCGTTGAATTTCTGTTCTGCAAAGTCGGCTGAGTTTGAAAATAGAAGCATTTGCCTATCTTAGCACACACCCACCCTCCTGCACCCAGAAGGGCGGATTGAGTGGGAGTTGAGTGACACGGTTGTCACCTGTTGTTCAGTGGGGCACAAATGCCCGGGACTGGGGTCCTGGAGCAGAGGAGTCAGGGCTCAGGCAGCTGGAGTTCTGGGGGCTGTGGGGCCTCGGGTTGGGGGCAGGCCCAGAGAGCCCAGACTCCCCGTCCTGCATCTGAGCATGGGGGTGAACAGACAGGAGCCACACCTGCCCCCAGCCCCTCCCTGCTGGCCGGTCCTGCCCTGGTCCCTTAGTTCCCACTACAGCAGGGGGAGGGCCCCAGCAAGATGCTCCCTCTGCGGATCCTGCTTTTCCCGCAGGATGAACATGGTCCCTCATCTCTTCGTTTCTCACGTTCAAAGCACTGAGTCCCACAGTCCCCCCTCCCTCTGCCGTTGTCAACTGAAAAAGAGCAGTGTGATCAGTGGGGCATCTGACCACGAAGAGAGTGAGAGTAGGGGTCCCCGTTCTGCTCCAGGCTCTCCCACCTCTTTCCCAGCTGCCCGCCAGCAGGAGGGAGCCCCTGGTGGACTCTGTCCCTTCCTCTGCAGTGCACACTGCCTGCTGGCTGGCTTCCAGACCCGCCGTGGCTCCATGGGGACTGTTACATGTGGGCACAGCACCCCTGCCTGTGCAGAGGGGCATTCTGGTGGCATTGGTGCTCCCCCGTAGGGAGGAATAAGGCTGGGCACCCGCCACCCCTGTGCAGACCCAGGGCTCCGCCAGCCTGGCTGCGTGTGGCTAGCATCTCCCCGTCCCCCCAAGGCACCCGAGCCCCTCGGAGGGGACAGGGCAGGCTGGCACACAGGCGCAGATCAAAGAGCAAAGGTGATTTTTCACAAAGCAGAACTCTGAGCCCTGCAGTCTGCTTTGCTTTTGTTGTAAAGACTGATTCCTGACTGTAGATTTGTTTGTGGATCACCTGTCCCCTCCCCTCCTTTGTTCCAGGACTGAGTAGCCCCCTATCAGGTTTCTTACACATGTCATGGGAGCATTTTGTGGAAACCTCTCAAAAATTGTATTTCTCACTCCAAAAGATGTTTATCTTTTGAGGACCCAAAAAGCGTGGCTGCTTTTCTCCTTTTTCTTCTGACAGTGGGATGACCCTACATCCATGGGACTTGTCGCCCGGTGCAATTTCCATGACCTTTGACCACCTCAGATGCCTCTCAGAGGATGAAAAACACGTCAGTTGTGGGGGTGCCTAATGGATAATAGTAAATATTTGTTCAGCTTTTCTCAACAATTCAGAACCAAACCTCATCCTGTTCCCTTCAATGCATTAAGCAGATTTTCTTAAAATTCGGTAAATATTTTTTAGTGGAAAATCTCAACACTGTGATGGTGGGACCTCAGATTTTATCAGCCAGGGCTGTGCGACTTGGCACGCTTTGATCTGCTGGGTTTGCCTTCTCCCGCATGCCTCAGCCAGGCGAGCAGGCTGCTGGCTGCAGGGCTCCTCCCTGCAGGCCGGGCGTTGGTCCTGCGGGTCCCAGCCAGAGACCCCGGCGTTCCTCGCTGCCTTCCCAGCCCACCGGAGGTGGCAGCCAGAGGAAAACAGTTGTGGGTGGGTGGGGGGGGGTTGTAAAAAGCAGTCTTTTTCTGTAAAAAGTTTCCAAGTGATTGTGAATTTGAAAGGTTGTGCTCTGGACAGCCTGCTTTCTCTCTTTTTCCCCACTCCCCCCAGTTAAGTTTTTCTGCTGGGGTTGAGGGGCAGGAAGGGAGGAGCCGAGGTAATGAGCGCCCCCTCCCCAGCCACAGCTCTCCTGTGTGCTGTGAGCCTGAGAAGCCTGGCACGGGGTGGGTGTCCCGACTTGTGCAGGGTGAGTGACAGTGCTGTGGGTGTCCCGAGTTGTACAGGGTGAGTGACAGTGGTGTGGGTGTCCCAAGTTGTGCAGGGTGAGTGACAGTGGTGTGGGTGTGCCAACTTGTGCAGGGTGAGTGACAGTGGTGTGGGTGTCCCGACTTGTGCAGGGTGAGTGACAGTGGTGTGGGTGTCCCGACTTATGCAGGGTGAGTGACAGTGGTGTGGGTGTCCCGAGTTGTGCAGGGTGAGTGACAGTGGTGTGGGTGTCCCGACTTATGCAGGGTGAGTGACAGTGGTGTGGGTGTCTTGAGTTGTGCAGGGTGAGTGACAGTGGTGTGGGTGTCCCGACTTGTGCAGGGTGAGTGACAGTGGTGTGGGTGTGCCGACTTGTGCAGGGTGAGTGACAGTGGTGTGGGTGTCCCGACTTATGCAGGGTGAGTGACAGTGGTGTGGGTGTCCCGAGTTGTGCAGGGTGAGTGACAGTGGTGTGGGTGTCCCGAGTTGTGCAGGGTGAGTGACAGTGGTGTGGGTGTCCCGAGTTGTGCAGGGTGAGTGACAGTGGTGTGGGTGTCCCGACTTGTGCAGGGTGAGTGACAGTGGTGTGGGTGTCCTGTCTTGGGGTAAATGGCAGTTGTGTGGATGTCCTGTATTGTATAGGGTAATGACTGAGGTGGGGCAGCTGTCCTGACCACAAACCTTTGTTTTTTATTGTTTTGTTTTGTTGTTTTTGTATTTCTCTCTCATCTTCAGCACTGCATTTTCCAACTCCAGCCCTGAATTTTGTAAACAGAACCCAACAAGTGTCCAGTTGGGGTGAACACACTCTCACACTCATGTGTATTTCTGGCACTTTATGCATCAGATTGTTGCGACCCCCCCATCGCCCAGAGCCCTGTCTCCTCCTGAGTGAAGAGTTTCAGGCAAGAGCAGCCGCCTTCCCGCAGAGCCCGCAGGGCGCTCGTTTTTCCACGGTTTGGGGGGTCTTTGTATTCCATCGCATCTTCTAGGCATGGTTCTCGGGGCCCCTTTCCAGGGGAGAGTTTCCTGAAAAGCGTATTGGGAAAGGCAGATGTGGAGCTCCCCTGCCAGCTGCTCCTCCGGGGGGCCCCCCTAGTCCCGACCGCGTCCCTGTCCTGGGTGCAGGCGTGGGGGGCGCTCACAGACTGGACAAGAGAACAAATAGGAGCATTAAAACAATTTCTGCCAGGGTGGAGCCGGCCACCGAGTGTTTTTTTAACAGCACACACTGTGGTAAACCATCGGGCTCATACTGTTTTTGCTGAAGGCAGCCCTGTGTGCGGTTTCGGTGCACCGCTTGGGTAACTGTTGAAACTGCTGCGGTTTGAAATAAGCCCTATTTGCCTTTTCTTCAATCTTGCATTCCTCTGCCCTGGTAATCTTCAGAGTGCTGGGGATTCGCTGGCCACCAGCGCCCCTGGGGTCCTCATTTAGTCTGTCCTCGGTCACTGCCTTCTGCCGTGCTGGGGGTCTGGTGGGTCCCGCACGGACGTCTAGGAATGGCGATCCAGAACCATGTGCCCGGTAGCAATCTGGTTAGTTTTTATACCAATTCTTTTCTCTTTTTTTAATGATTTTTGTTCCCTCCTCTGAAACACAGCTCAGGCCAGACTTTTCCTTACATTGCCATGAAAAGGCATAAAACTGTGCACTGAGTTTCCTCACGGAGGTAGATAAAAGTGACTTGGTCACGTTTAAGATAAGCTACACCTCAGAAAATCGGAAAAAGCGATTAAGGAGTTAGCAGAAGTGGTTACATAAAAGCAGGAACTACACTCAGAATGTTTTAAAAGTGCGGCTGCTAAAAATAAATGAGGGTGCGGAGTGGGGAGTGTGGCCGGAGGGCGTGCGTGGAGTGCCGCTGTAGAGAGCCCCTGGTCGTGAGCCTGGTGTCGAGCTGGCCTGGGAACCCCACGGATTCTGCACGTGTCAGGTCCAATAATGCAGCCTCTATGCCAAAGCACAAAAACAGACAACCGAGAAAAAACCGTTTTTTTTTTTTTCCCATCTGAAAACAAGAGCAGTTGACGTGCCCTGGTTTCGTATTAACACAGTCATGATTTCTAAATAACAACGGTTTCAGCAACAGAGCAAAACCAGGTCCTGGCAGCTCTTGATGTGAACGATGCTTTCCATCTTCCCGAGCATCTCTGTGCTTGTCAGAAACCTCAGCTGGAAATTCTGGCCAGCTGGATTCTTAACTGCCTCCCACAAAGCAATTGTTTGAAAACCACACAAACGAGAGGAGGACGGTCTTAATTGAAAATAAGAAAAAGAGCCCAGAAGTGGGTGATTTGTTTGATTTCTCAGACCATCACTCTCGGGGCCTGACTGGGACATGCCCACCCCTTCGTCCCTGCTCAGTTGTCAGCCCTTTGTGACCAGACCCTGTAGGAAATGCTCCAAGAAATCAAGCAGGACCACCCTGTGCTTGCCATCAGAACCAGGGGTCGCACCGTGCCCTGAGGTTTCCAGCCTGTCCCCGCAGCTCTTTTTCCTGTAGTAGGATTTTGCTATTTGGTCCATCGTCATTTTAGTTTTCTGTGAAAAATCAGCCTGTGCACCTGTGAAAACGTTCACTCTCTTGCAAAGCAGGGAGGCCATTTGCCTTTAATCCTTCCCAGCTCACCGGAGGGGTTCCCCCAAAGGGTCTCGTGTCCCTCGGGATGGAGCCTGTTTGGTGGCACTGGCCCAGAGGACCCCACTGGGGATGGGGTGGTATTTACTGGCAGCTGCAGTGTGCTGAGCCCCACCCACATGGAGCTGACCCTCAGGTGTGCTGGAGGCTAGACCAGGACAGATCAATGTCATGGGAGGTGGACAAGGTCGGGGGGAGGGTCTTCCAGGGGAGGTGAGGCTGTGCCAATGCAGGGAGAGACTGGCAAGGCTGGTCGGTGCAGGACAGTCAGGACGGTGGAAGTGGCTATGGGAACAAGACTGGCGGTGGCCAGGCTGTGAGGACCATGCAGACTGAGGTCAGTGTTCCGTCCCTGTGTGACCTGAGCCTGCATCCCCATCCCTCAGGACACTGGCCCCCAGGGCACCCCTGCCCGTGGCCTTGGGGGTCCTTGCGGACACCAGCTGGGTGCGCAGGGGAGGGCTGTTCTCCCTGGGCCCAGAAGAGGCTGCAGGCCTTTCAGGAGCCCCTGAGCATGGTTCATGTGGGAACACACGTGTCTGTCTCCGTCAAGCCTTAGGTGATGCCCCTGCCTGGGGTTTGGAAAGCGTGGCAGGGTGTGTGTCTTGGCACTCTCTGTAGAGGGACTCTTCTGGGGCTGCGTGTCTTCTCTTGGGGGTGGCACCTGGCACGTGCACTGCTCTGTGGTAGGGAAGGAGTCCCATGGAGGGTTCGAGGAGGTGGGATGGGGGGCTGCTGCACAGGGAGCTGCACAGATACCCGGCCAGTGTGGCCGACGCGGGGAAAGTGCCCTCACTGTGGGGCTGTGCCTGTCCACCATGCCGTGCACGGACCCTCTGAGTGGCTCTGTCAGCAGAGAGCCGCAGCTGGAGTCTTGAGTTTCCTTGCAGGGTATGCAGCAGGGGCGAGCTGGCCTGGCTCTTCCCCCAGGGACCTGGAGCATCCCTGTCTCTCGGAGGGGCCTGATTGGGTGGTGTGCTTACCACCTGCCAGGCATCTGAGCTAAGCCCCTCTCAACAGCAGGGGTATGCACAATTTTTCCCTAAAAGAGTCAGTATTTCCCGCCCTGCAGGCCTTCCATTTGCTTAGCTGCTCTCTGCTGTCAGGGTGGGAAAGCAGCCATAGAGGACACAGGAGGGAACGGTCCAGCTTATTGGCACTGGCATCCAGTAAAGTTGACTTGCGGAGGTAGGCGGCCCTGCTGTTGGTCACCACCCTGGCTGCTGTGCAGGGCAGGCCCTGTGCTCCCCCATGGGGGTTTGCTGGGGCTGTCCTAACAAAGTACAGCATATTGGCGGCTGAAACAGCAGACTGTGTTCTCGTGGTTCTGGAGGCTGCAAGTCTCAAATCAAGGTGCTGCTGCCAGGGTCGGTTTCTCCTGAGCCTCTCTCCATGGCTTGCAGCTGGCCATCTTCACTTGGTCTTCCCTCTGTGCGTGTCTGTGTCCTACTCTCCTCTTCTTATAAGACTCCCCGTCCTATTGGATGTTGGGTCCACTCATCGGACCTCCTTTTAGTTTAATTACTTCAGCAAAGATCCCTTAATACAGTCTAATGCAGTCACATTCTGAGGTACCAGGCGTGAGGACCTCAACATAATGAATTCTAGGGGTACACAATTCAGCCCATAACAACCCCTTTTCGTGGATTGGGAAACTGAGGCCAAGAGAGCAAGGCTAAGCAGGGTGGTTGCATCCTCACCACCTTCCAGGGGCATGCCATGGCCTGCCTCACCCCGCTGCCGCCCCACGGCTGGGCTAGAAGAGCTGAGCCCAGGCCCCAGGGGATGGGAGTGTCATGAGGGCTTTCCCCAAGAAGGTGGCAGCGTTTGAGTTGGCAGTGCCTTCTGGGCTCAGGGACCGGACAGAAAGAAGGCCTGAGTTTGGGGGTCCTGGGGAAGGAGGGCCATTGGGGGATGCGGGAAGAGTTTGGCCTGGGCCCGGCAAAGTGGAGCATGCCTGTTAGAGAGCTTCAGTCGACCAAGGGGCTCCAGCTGGGCCCTGCTCTAGGCAGGGGGACGCAGTGGGCGTGGCAGGGCCTCATCTCCATGGAGCTTGTGTTCTGCTGAGAGACTAAGCGACGGAAAGCCAGAGTGTGACAGGGGCTGCCGAGGCGGTAGACAGACTTCTTAGCCAGAAGCAGGGCGGGTGACCTCTGAGCAGGCAGCACCCACGTGGGGAGGGGCGTTCCTGGCAGGGGAACAGGAGGCGCAGGATAGAGAGGGCAGGGGCAGGATGGAGGCCGGGGTGTGTATTTCTAAAGCAGTGGGGAGCCATCGGGAGATCTCAGCAGTATCGGTATCAGCTGTACATTAAAAGGCCACTTTTCTGGGTGGGGACAGCCCATGGGACAGGAAGCTGAGAGTGAGCAGCCAGTGGAGGAAGCGCTTCCTAGGGACCCAGGAGAGATGTGGGACGTGGGACACTTGCCCAGGGTAGTGGCTGCAGAGAGCAATAGAGTGACTTGAGGTGGTGCTGGTACGTGGACCAGAGCACTCTGGCCCCACACCCACCCTCCCTCCTGCCCGAGGTGTCCCTGAGGTACACCTGGTGCCCCATGCTCCCAGGTGGACAGTGTGGTGTTTACAAGCTGTTGGGCAGGCCTCACCCCACATCTCCTGCCAGAGCTGCTGACCTCGCTCTGAAGAGAGGGGAGATGGGTCTACAGTGGCACGGGCAGTGCTCTCCTCTCCCCACAGTGCC
Organism: Equus asinus; assembly: GCF_041296235.1. Lineage (NCBI taxonomy): Eukaryota > Metazoa > Chordata > Mammalia > Perissodactyla > Equidae > Equus > Equus asinus. The sequence continues at coordinate 52,908,848 of NC_091799.1, read as the reverse complement.
AGGGCCAGGGAGGTTTTGGTGGGCCCGATGTCTCACCCCTCAGACCAGGGAGGATCTGGCTGGGTGAGGTGGCCCCAGGGAAGCCATCTCAGGGAGGAGCATTTGGTGCTGGAGAGGCAGCCTGAGGATCTGGGCTCTGTCCTGAACAGGAGAGGAAGGAGCAGAGGTAGGAGCCTCTTCAGGGCAGAGGACGGGGTGTGGAGATCAGCCCAGGCTTTTGCTCCGAGAGGCCAGCTGCTGTGGGAGACAGGCCCTCAGTCCTGCCATGCACGGGCTCAGCACTGCCCTTCCAGTCCGAGCCCAGGTGGCACACCCTGGGGCTTTGGTGGAGGTTTTCCGTGGGGCCACTTCCTTCTCAGCACCCACCTTGGTCACTGGGCCTCAATGCTGACTGCATTGTTTGAGGCCGCAGGGAGGCACTGACAGATGCCCCAGCCTGCACCCTCCCCCTCTACCCTTCTCGGTCGGTGTGAGTTCTGTCAGTTCCTGGGCCGGGTAGTGTGACCGAGACAGTGAGGCCACAGTGGGCACGCCTTCCAACCTGCAATTCCACTTCCAGAAATGTCTCCTACAGATAGACTTGCACATGTGTACAGTGGTGTTGCTTGTGACAGTGACAGCCTGGACTCCCTCGGCTGAGGCTTGGGGTCAGCGCGGGAGTCCCGTGCAGCCAAGGCCAAAGGCGCTCTGCTTCTGATTGTGGGAGGATGAAAAAGAGCTCAGCACCAGGCTGCTTGTGTCTTCGAGTCCTGTGCAAACCGCAGGGAGCACGCGTCTGTGTTTCCTTGAACGCGCAGAAGGAAACCAGCAGTGGTTCTGCAGGGCAGGGTGGTCCCCTGGGTACCAGTGATCGGCGGGTGCAGCCATGTACTGGTGGCACCCACGGCCCTACACGCTCTGACTTCGGGGGGACAGGCCTGGGGATTCCGCCACTGCTCCTGGTGGGCCCCGCCCAGCCTCTTGTCTGTCGGCGCTCCCCAGCTGGGCCTGCGTTGCTGGTGCCATGCATTTCCTGGGGCACTGCCAAGCCTCACCACCGTGGGGGAAGCTGAGACAGGACTACAGCAGCATCTGTACCTATGCTGCATCCAGCCACAAGTAGATAAGCTTGCGTGTCCAGGCGAGGGGCTGTGGGCCAGGTTCCCACCAGCCGCGTGCCCACTGAGCACCCACGGTGCGTGGCACTGCAGTGCAGGATGCTGGGGTGGCCTGGAGTGGGACAGACCCATGTTGTCCCCTGAGGTGTACGGCTATTTGTCAGTCACCTCGTCTGACCTTCTCCTCTCCATTGTCACTTTACAGAGAAGAAACCGAAGCCAGCTGGCACTGAGGCGCTCGTCCTTGTCAAGGCCCCAGAACTAAAAGTGGCAGGGGCAGGCTGTGGCCCTGGAGCCCTTCAAGACACCTTGGGGCCCTCAGGAATGTCGCCTGGGGAGCAGCCTCAGAGGATGGTGTAGAGCCAGGCGTCAGGCTGGACGGGCAGGGGGGTCTCTAGCTGCAGGCAGCATGGCGGTGGCTGCGTTGGGGGGAAGGCGGCTGTCTGGGCTCAGGTGCTGTGGGGGCAGGTGCAGCTTGTGGCCAGGGGTGTTCTCTGGACATGCAGCTAGATGCCCAAAGTCATCTTGGAGGGTGGCCCTCAGCTCTTGGGTTCTTTTTGCGCATTAGCATTGGAATTGCAAGAGCAGACATAAGCAACTCAGTTTACAAATTGAAATCGTGTTAAGTCTCCTCGAGACTGTAGTCTGGGGCTTGGACCTCGCACTGCTTGGATGCAAATGAACTTCTGGCCTTCAGGTACCCCGACCGCCCCCGCCAGCTGTTGGGCAAATGAATGGCGTCAGGCAGGAACCTGGCCTGCAAAACTGGCAGATCCTGGAGGCTCAAGTAGGGCCCCCCATTGCTAAGCAGGCCTGGTGAGGCCTCTGGTTCTTAGTAGAATATTCCGGCACATTGGCAGGACTTGCTGGGAGAAGCCACCTGCCCTCAGGCCACATCCCCCAAGCACGGTCTCATGTACAGCCATTCCCTCTGATTTTAAACACCTCTCTCCTGGGGGCTGGCCCGGTGGCACAGCTGTTAAGTTCGCACATTCTGCTTCGGCGGCCCGCGGTTCACTGGTTGGGATCCCTGGTGCAGACATGGCACCACTTGGCACGCCATGCTGTGGTAGGCGTCCCACATATAGAGTAGAGGAAGATGGGCATGGATGTTAGCTCAGGGCCAGTCTTCCTCAGAGAAAAGAGGAGGATTGGCGGCAGATGTTAGCTCAGGGCTGATCTTCCTCAAAAAAAAAAACCACCTCTCTCCCACATCCCTGTCGAGATCTGCCTTGCTGGGACCCAGGCATCCTAGAGCCACCCTCAGCAAGACCCCAGAAAGACCCAACCCCTGCCCCTTGGAGCCATCAGCACCAAAGGGACAGTGGGAGCTGAAAACAAATTCCATGCCCAGGATGGCAAGGGGGTTTGTCGGGTGAGCTCCCTCCAGACCTTGACAACTAACATGGCTAATAGCAGCCCATGGGGTGACACTAACCCCCCTTTTTTGTTGTTGGAAGCTTGCAGTGTATTTTTCTGCTCAGCCATGATTCTTTTCTCACTCAGTGTGATGGAAAATGTTGCCATACTGAAGGGACTCGCTTGAACACGCCTGCGTGTGAGCTTTTTACGCTTAGTCCAGCTGCGCGGGCTGCGGCGGGCAGGAGCTGTGTACAGTGCTCATCTTGTATCGCTCACGGTCCGTTAAGTCTCTGGGGTGAAGTGAGAGTGAGGCCTAGGTCCATCCTGGTTCCCGGGGCCAGCCCCTGAGCGGCTTTCCGGCTCTTTCCTAAGAGGGGAGAGGGTGTCCCAGTGAGCACGCCCCGGCCTCACTCAGGACTCTGTTCTGTCCGTGGTCAGTAACTTGCATTTCTTTTTTTCTCCTTTTTTTTTCTCCTAAACTTTCCAGGAAAAAGTACACCTATAAGCCAGCTTGGTTCTGCAGACTTTCCCGAGCCCCCCGATCCATTCCAGCCGCTCGGGGCTGACAGCAGTGACCCGTTCCAAAATAAAAAGGGGTTTGGGGACCCGTTTAGTGGAAAAGATCCATTTGCTCCCTCCTCTTCAGCTAAACCTGCTAAAGCCTCTTCCTTGGGCTTTGCAGACTTCACCTCTGTAAGTTGAGTTCTCCGCCTCCGCGCCCCCACCCCTCTGCTTGCAGCTTCTTTGGGGTTATTTATTTTGTCTCCTGCGAACGGCACACCTCCTGGCTTATGCCCCCGGTGCCTCATGCCATGGGCTGTGTTACTGATTCTGTACTGCCGCTTTCTGTAAGAAAGACCGTTTCTCAATAAGAAGAGCTGTGGTTTGGGCGCCCTGTGATGAGGGCGTGCTCTTCCAGCAGGGAGCCTCCACGCCTCTCTGTCCCGCGCGGTAGGCTTGGTCACCTCTGTCGGCCGGAGGCTGCTGTGTGCATTGATCTTGGAAACCGAGATGTCAAACGCTTCTGAAGTAAGAGAACAAGATTGCACAGTTACATCAGGGTTTCGCTGTCCCCAAAAAGGTCTCTGTGCAGGAGTTCTTTCTGACAGTGCCACCCCGTGCATTTTGTGCCCCACATACAAACTGAAGGACCCAGGAGGGACAATTTGATTTTGTAAAAGTTTCATTTCAGTTACCAGCTACAGTGAAAAGAGAAATCCAACTAGAACAACCGCTCAGAAGCCCTTTCGTTTTGAAAAAAAAAAAAACAGAAAACCCTCAAAAAGCCATTTAGCAAAGTTAGGGGCCTTTTTGAGTCGGCTTTGTTTCTCAGTATGAAAAAAGATCCCAGATTGTAAACGCTGTCACTTCAGAGTGTTTTCAGTACCCTTGTTGGTACCCCAAAATCTTGTTCTCAGAGAGCCTCTGATGCTGTCTTCCCAGAACTGGTTTCACTGTCTGTGGTGCACGCATGTTTTGAAAAAGCTTTTCTTCCTTCGAATTTGCAGAGTACCCTGTTTTCCTGGTTAGGTGTGAGATACATTGTTTATAGATGCCTCGATTCCTAGAATATCTTTCTTAAAACAGGCTTTGTCATCTCAGCACCCAGCGAACGCCCCATTCGTTTCAGATCCACCCCGTGCGCAGAGATCCTGTGGCTTACTGAAATCGCTCTTGGCGACCTGTGAATGTTTTCCGACCACAGTTAGCTTGGTTTGTTGACAGCCAGTGCACACGGTGTGTGTATACAAATGGCATCATTGTTAATAAAAGCCAGGAACAAAACCTACTTTATCTACAGTTTCTTGAATAGCACTGCATTTATTTTTCAGTGGAAAAAACATTAAATGCTGATGAAAAAAAATAGAACTATTCACGCATGACTCAGGGAGTCTGTTTTGGGTAGGGAAGAGGGGTAAGTGGATTTGAACAGCAATTTGAAGAAACGACTGCTCTCTTTCTGGAATGCATGGTTCTGTTTCCTGTGACACCCCCTCCCCTCCTCCTCCTCCCAACGGCTGTGTTTTGGAAAACATCATTTTTTAAAAAAAAATGCCCCAAGTTTCAAGCTGTCATTCGGCCCACCATTTCTGGTTGTTCCAGAACAGTTGTTAATGTGGATTTTAAAACACCATGGTACTTAATCATCCTCAGTTCCAGGAGGGGCATCGGATTCTGCCCACTCAAGTTTGCAGCCCTGGTGCTTTCTGTTTAAGATCACCTTTCTGGCTTCGATTGCCTCAGTTTTTCCAGAGGAAATCTCCCGACAGTGAGATGCAGCCACTCTGCTGGGATGGCATGCGGGAGAGGCAGGACATCTGACTGGTTTGTTTCGTCCCCTTGGTCATACCACAGTCCAAAAAAAAAAAACCCAAAAAGCACAGGTTCGAAGCTGTCCCCTTCCGCAGACTCAGGATGTCTTTGCATTTTCGTGGCGTCCAGGAGCTCAGCCCATTACCAGTGGATTCTGGGTTCACTGGACCTCGAAGATTTGTGCTAATTCAAAAAAGGCCACAGTCAGCTCCTGGTTTTCAGCTTTCCTGGGAAATGCCGAGAGATCTCTAACCGCCCGGTGGGTGGCGGCGTGACCTTCTCAGACTGGGTGTTGCAAGAGGGCCACCAAGATGTGTTGCTGCCGTGCAGGGCAGCTTGGCCCGTGTGGTTCAGGGAAACCGGTGTCACACACGCATGCTGCACGTGGCCCCCTGTTGGTGCCCTGGCTCAGCCACTCTGGAACCTTCTAATTGACGAGCCCTGAGTTTCCATGAATGGCTTACTTGTACTGAGAGCTGTTCACACGAAACCTCTGTGCTATTTCTTTAAAAACAAGCTTTTCTGTCTCTGGTGAATGTGTTTATTAGGAAGTAGCATTTATAGGTTAGCAAAACAGCTCCATTTTCTGGAAGTCTGCATTAAGAGCAGCTCAAAATCAGATGGGATAAGCCACACTTTGCATTGTCCAACGAGTTGGATGTGATGTCAACATCAGAACAAGTGAGTTACGAGCGGGAGTTAGAAGTGTCCCGATGAGCAATGCGGCAAAGGTCTGCGGGACAGCTCAGGACACAGGTTCGTCCCTGGTGAGGAAGGGCGTCTGGGGGCCTCATGTGCAGGCCACTGAACCTTGGATTTCTTCTGAATAAAATGGCCTAGTGTCCACCCAAGCAGGCAGGCCTTGGCGCAGGAGATGCCCGGGAGGGCGGCGTCCTGTGCCCTGCAGTGGCTCAGCTCTGAGACTGGACACAGGGAAGCAGAAATCAGTGCTGCTCCTTCCTGAGCAGCTGCTGCACCCACGAGTTCCAGATTCGGCACATCGAGTGGCACATCCAGGTCACAGGACTAGAGCACAGCCAAACCAGGTGTCCCCACCAGGGCCGGAACACGATCCTCAGCTGATTTGAGACATGGGGAGCCACAGAGGACAGGCCCTCCTCCAGTCCCCTCGGACGTCACAGCCCCACGTGCTTCTCCATGGGAAGAGCGTGCAAAGTCCTGAGCCCGGAGCCAGAGCCGGCCTCGGACCAGCCACTCCGCAGGCATCTGGAACACTCCTGTCCGCATATTTAATTTGAAAACTCTGAGCCCTGGAGCAGGAGGCTCTGCGGTGACATCCCGGCACTTGGGCTGAGCGGGGACCGTAGTGTGCCCCAGCCTGCCAGGTCGTGGCCTCAGCTAGTTGCTTGACCCCTCTGGGCCTCCGTTCCAGACTTTGGTCTGCATCACCTGGTTGTTACTGGCCACCCCCACTTGCCCCCTCCTCTGGGCTGGCAGAGGGCCAGGTCCCTGTCAGCTGAGCTGTCCCCTTCCAGTGCTCTCAATGGCACTGTGGGGTCATTTCCACCAGCGTTTGTTGTTTTTTCCTTGTTTTTCTCCTGATGAGGTGTTGGAAAATTCCCCAAAGAGTTGGGGGTGGAGAGGACAATTCTCTGTGCTCTGTGATGGAAACTCGAGGGGCAGGGACCAACTCTTCAGGGAGTCTAACCTGGAGACCCATCTGACCCCTGAGTGTTTTTCTGGGCAGTTTCTCTAAGAAACGGACTCAGCCCTTTGCCTCGGCTGGCTCTTCCCGCTGACCCCAGCCGTCCCTGCTGGCTGCTGAGGCCGGGAGGAGGGAGGCCTCGTCGCCCGCCTTCCTCTTCCTCAGGCCATGTCTAGCTCTAGACCAGGCTCCCTCCATCCAACCCGCTTCCCTCCCCGGCCCCCGTCTGTGCCATCTGGCCGCATCGCTCCCCACACTGGCCGTCAAGCCCTGAGGCACTGAGAAACTGCCCGTCCGATCATCCCACTCGCCTCACCGGCCCAAGCAGCCTCTGAGGGGATCTCTCAGCTCCTGTCTGAGCCCACAAGCCCCTCTCAGTCCGGCTCCTCCCACCCCACGCTCTGTTCCGACAGCGCCCAGGTTGGGCGCTTGGCCCCCCAACACCTGGAACTGCTCTCGGCATGCTGCCCGGGCCTCCGGCACCCGTCTCCGTCCTGTGGCCCTGACTTCAGCTGCAGCTGACACCACCCCAACCCCAGACCCAGGGGGAACGCCTGGCGTGCTGAGGGCATGGGCTCTGCAGCCGCCTCCCCATCTCCCCAGCCTCGGTGTCCCCGCTGGTAGAAGAGCCCGCCTCCAGGGTTGTCACTGGCCTCGGTGTGCATGTGAAGAAGTAGCTGTGGGTTCCTGTTGTGTGAGCTTCCTTCCCCAGTGCTCGCAGTGGAGTCTGCAGAAGCCTCCACAAGAGCCCGTGTCGGCTTGGGGTTCTGTCTGTCTGCTCCCGGGGGCGCCTTGTGGAGGGCGGCCTGCCTCTTGATCCTTGGCGCCGGCCAGAGCGGGTGCCGAGAGGAGGGACGCCAATGAAGGAGGCTGCGTCCCACAACAGGCCGCAGCTCTGCCTAGGCTGTCTGGAAGGGATGGAGCAGAGTGGCTGGGGCCCACCGAGGGCCCCGGAGTCGGGGAGCCATGCCAGGGGACAAGCGTGTGACCTGGCTCTTTTCTTTCCATAGAACTAAGGTACCTCAAATGGTATGAAATCACTCATCTTGTTATCTCTGTTATTTGAAAAATTTTTTTTTAAAAAAATCGAATCTTTTGGAAGAGGATCTCAAGACCTAAAAACTCCTGGACCAAATGGCAGCATAAATGGCAGGGCTCCTGTCAGTGTTCAAGTACCCAGTGGCTGCAGCGGCCACGGAGCTCCCGGAGCCGGCTGTGCTGGAGATGCACGTGGGAGGGCATGTCGTCTGTGCACGCAGCCCCCAGCCCCAGCACCTCTGCCTACTGGCGTCATCAGCCTGTTGTCGCTGTTCATCCAGGCCCTGGCCTTGTGGGGTCACCGTCCTAGCTCCTCAGGGTTCAGCTGACCTCTGCTCCCCGGCTGCTTTCAGGGACGCCCCTGCTATCCCCCAAGAGGAGGCCGAGTGGTCGTTTCTCAGCCCTGTGAGGCCTCAGAGGCTCCATTCTGGGGACTCGCTGGAACTCTGTCCCCGACGATGCGGGCGTTGCTTGCCTTGCTTCCCTGCAGAGCAGAGTGGCTAGTTTCTTGGAGGTCTGAGGGGCGGTTAAGGGCAGACGCAGCCCTGCTTCCCAGGGGCGTGTGACCCCTTCCAGACCAGGGGTTAGGACCATGGCGTGTGAGTCCCCTCCCCACCCCCACCCCAACACGGCTTCTGGCTTTTTCTGGTTTTCACATGCACGCTGGGCACCTCCCCCCATGCATCCCAGCACAGCCTTTCCCTGCACCCCTCTCCCCAGGCCGCCTCATGTCCCCTGCACCCCTGAGCCGGCGGGTTGTGCTCTGGGACCGTGTAACCCAGCTTCCACTTTTCTTTGCAGTTTGGCAATGAGGAGCAGCAGCTGGCGTGGGCCAAGCGGGAGAGTGAGAAGGCCGAGCAGGAGCGGCTGGCGCGGCTGCGGCGGCAGGAGCAGGAGGACCTGGAGCTGGCCATCGCGCTCAGCAAGGCTGACATGCCCGCCACCTAGGCGCGGCCACCATGCGTGCACGTGGGTGGGACAGCGGGCCGGGTGCGAGGAGAAAACGCAGCAGTCTGTATATACACTCACTCTCAGCGGTCCCCGTGTCACATTGTGGCGTGTCACAGCCATGTCATGTCAAGGACGTGCTGCCCACAGGGCCTTGGTTCTGGGGGGCTCTTCCGGCAGAGAGGCCACAAGGCATAGGCCACCCGCCGCCACCACCGCAGATCCGCCTCTGTTGTGACCTCCCTGTCGAGTGACAGCACCAGGCTCCCTCCTGCCTGGACCAGGAGAGCAAGCGTGTGTGTCTGCCCCAACCCCCCCCCCCACCGCCCGCACGCTCGTAGCTGGCGAGTGCCAGCGCCCAGCCTGCACCCACCCGACCCCTCCCCGCCCTCCCCCTGAGGCAGACGCCGCGATGTATGCATTCGTTGTATAAAAATTAAGTTTGAATGATTAATATAAAATATTTTAATACAAAACATAGGGATCTTGTTTTCCCTTTCATTTAAACATTGTTCTCCTTGCATTAACGTTCACACGTGGTGTCGCGAGCCAGGCCAGCCCCTCAGCGAGGGGGGGCAAGGTGGAGCATGCCTCTTAAATCCCAAGTGTTTGAGTAGACTCTCCGGCCACAGAGAAGGTCAACTTGGACGTTTTCAGGGGTTGTCCTGTTCCCCCAGGACTCACAGAGTGTTTCTGAAATGGTTTGCGGACCCCCCTGGCCCAGGCTTTGCTTCTCACTGTCCCCAGGTAGACTGGATACCCCAGGCTGACTTCCCTCGGACAAAGATGATAAAAACTTGTGAGGGGTTTCAGCCAGTGTCCGAGCAGCCTGAGCACAGCCTGTATCCGGAGAAGTGCGGCCACCGCCCCGACCCCGAGGGCCCCCGTCTGCTGCTCCTGGTCTCTGGGCCAAGGTCTCTGCCTTCCCCTCTGCCCGTGAAGCCTGCGCTGTCGACCCCCCCAAGCTGCACGCTGGCTCCCAGCCGCCTGACTCCATCCCAGCGGGGGGCGTTCTGAGAACAGACAGGTGCTTATGTCTCTGCTGCTTTTTACATTTTAATCAACTTTATTTTTTAAGCCACTTTTAGATTTGCAGAAAAATCACAAGATAATACAAAAACTTGTCGTAATCCCCTCACACGGTTTCCCCTTATGTTTCAACATCTTACTCTGTATGGTGCGTTTATCACAATTAGTGAGCTGATATTGGGGCATTTTATTAACTGAAGTCCCGACCTTATTGGGCTCTCCTCAGTTTCCCCCAGTGTGCTTTTTCTGTCCCAGGATCCCACACGACATTTGTCATCGCGTCTCCCGAGGCTCCTCTGGGCTGAGACAGTTTCTTGAACTTTCTTGTTTCTGATGACCTTGACAGTTCTGAGGAGGACTGGGCGGGTATGTTGTAGGATGCCCCCAGTTGGGGTCGGTCTGGTGTTTTTCTCGTGGTTAGACTGGGGGACGGGTTTGGGGAGGAGGAGCACAGAGGTGAAGTGCCCCTCTCGTCATACTGTGTCCAGGGCACAGGCCATCAACACAGCTTCCCTGTGACGTGGCCTTGATCGCCTGGCTGAGGTGAATCTGTTTTTGAAAGGCAGCTTTTCAGAACCAGGTATTTTGTTAGTAGCCTCCTCTCAGAGTGACAGTCATGAGGCTGAGCGTAAACTGTAAATTGACCTTTCCTGGCAGATGGAGGAGAGTGTGGCCCCAGCTGGGCTTGGGAATCTCCCTTTTCCAGGTTACGGACGAGGGACCCCTGCGGTCCTGGACGGGGTGGAGTTCCCTGGTGCCCGAGAGACAGACGTGCTGCTCTGTGGTCAGCATCGCCGCAGCCCTGGGGCCTGGGCCAGGCTTGTGGAATGGGGGTGCCCCCAGTCCTCCCTGGAAGAGCGAGCGGCCTCTGGAACAAGGCTGGGGGATCCCTAGGCCCCCTCCTCCTGCGGGGGAGCCATCAGGATAACTCCTGAAGCCCCACCCGCAGGCCAGCGCTCAGTCCCTGTGGGCAAGGCACCGTGTGCCCTTTCTCCGAGGTGGTCTCAGCCCCCCACTCTAACATGAGACCCACAATCTCTACTTGGTGAAATCCTCACAGTTTCTAGAGTGATTCCCCTCCCACCATTTTGTTCGAAGCTCAGAGCACCTTGTAGGTGAGGAGGGTGGGGTGTTAGCCCATTTTCGTGATGGGAAACCGAGGCTTGATGTCTGCGCTCGTTTGCCCAGAGCCCCAAAGCCAGCCAGTGGTGGGGCCCCAGCATTTTGCTGGTCTTAAAAAGGGTTTATTTCTTGCTGCCTGCTCTTCTTTCCATATCTGCTGTACCTAGAAAAGGTGCAGAAAGTGTTTCTTCATATCTTCGAAACAGAAGACCCTGCCTTCCTTGGGAATGCGGGCCTGGCGGTGGGGATGGGTGCCGTGGGGAGTCCACACACCTCTGAATGTGCATTTGTGGATTTTTCTCACTTTGTTTGGTGGAGGATGTCCATGACTTTTGCATCAGATTCTCAGAGGTTCCTAGACCCGTCAAAAAAGGTTGCAGTGGGGCTGGCCCAGTGGCACAGTGGTTAAGTTCACACGTTCTGCTTCTGCGGCCCCGGGTTTGCTGGCCGGATCCCAGGTGTGGACCCACGCACTGCTTGGCAAGCCATGCTGTGGCAGGCGTCCCACGTATAAAGTAGAGGAAGATGGTCACGGATGTTAGCTAAGGGCCAGTCTTCCTCGGCAAAAAGAGGATTGGCGGCAGATGTTAGCTCAGGTCTAATCTTCCACAAAAAGTTCCGAGCCAGTTTTGAATCCCGTTTCCTTCTACCCCAGCCTTGCACACACACTCAGAGACACTCACACGGACACACGCACACACCCCTCAGTCGGCCTCAAATCCACCCATCCAGCCCACTCGCACTCCCTCAGGCTCTTTCTGCCTCTTCCTTGGCAGAGAACACTCACACCCTTTCCTGAAAAACAGTCTGTCCAGTTTGAAAAGCTTTATTATGAAGCTCTCCAAACATAACAGGGCAGCAGACCCCCAAACCCCATCGCCTCAGCTCTCATCCGGGTTCTACTGCCCCTACTTCTCCGGGGCTTCTCTTTTCCTTCTCTTTGCAAAGGCGCTTTGAAGCAATTCAGCTGTGACGTCATTTCAGCCTTCTGCGTGCAAGTCCGCATCCATAAGAAGCATGGCCCTCCTCATGTCAGGGCCACACCGCAACCACACCTAACAGACCTGAGTCACGCCCCTCCTCCAGGCGCCTCTCTCAGACGAGCAGTGACTTGATTTTACAACGTCATTGATTTACCGTCCTGATGGTTGGAAGCCTTTGACCCTGTAGGAGGTGACGCCCCCCGGGCTCGCACTGTGGCAGCGGGTTCCCCACCCACTGAGGTCGAGCGCAGCGGCTCCAGGTGCCCTTGGACCAGAACCCGAGGGCCAGGTGGCCCAATCGAGTGACATTCTGAAAAAGGATGACTGATGATCTGCAAGTTGCTCCAAGTAAATAAAATTGCATCTTCAAAGCCAGTTTCACTTAAGAGGACATTCGAGTCCTGGAACAGTTGTGGAAAGCTATTTTTAAAACAGGAAGCGTCTGAGAAACAACCTGCCTCTTGAAATAATGGAGTAAATATTTATGCTCCCTTATCAGATCTGGTTCCTTTGAAACGTGGTCTTTTTTTTTAAATTCCCAAAATTTTCCCCAGTAAAAGTTACCAGGAGGTGTACAAATTGTATCGTGAGCTGTTATTGGAAAAATATAAAGGGAAGTGGGAATGCGATCCTTATCGCAAGTGTACTCCAGAGAGGTTACAGGCTGCGGGCCTGCTGCGCAGCTGCCCTCCGCCTGCCCCAGCCCTCTGCACACCACTTTGATTCGCCCTGGGGCTGGCTGCGCTCTGCAACACGACCTGGGCAGCGCCACGCAACTGCTCTGGGCCTCAGTTTCCTCATTTGGCCAAGGAGCTTGGACCAAGCCACCGGTGAAGACCATTCTACCTCTCAAAGTCCTTAGTTCTAACTTTTTTTGTTGTTGAGGAAGATTATCCCTGAGCTAACAGCCGTGCCCATCTTCCTCTGTTTTGTATGTGTGACGCCTGCCACAGCCCAGCTTGATACGCAGTGCCGTAGGTCCACACCCAGGATCCCAACCTGAGAAGCCTGGGCCGCCAAAGTGGTGCGCGTGAACTTAAGCACTGCGCCACTGGGCTGGCCCTCTTAAAGGGCCTTACGATGATTATTGGAGTCTCTAGCAAGGCACACATTTAGGATTTCAGGTTACATAAGAGAAGAAAATGCACTAGATGTCATTCTGCTAGTTTATTTAAAAACTTTTGTCCGCACGTAGGCACAATATTCTATTATAATTGTCAAACTTGCCAGGAGACCAGAACTCCATTATTCCAGCCCCTAAAAAGGAACGACAGCTATGTGACATGATAGAGGTGCTCGTTATCGCTACTATGGCAACCATAACACCATACATAATGTGTCAGATCAACATGTCGTACACCTTAAATTTGCACAACGTTATATGTCAAATATATTTCAATAAATTATTTTCCATGCATAAAAAATTTTTTAAAAATATTTTGTCCACTCTTGATAAGTATTTGATAGCTAAGGGAGAAATACTAGTTTAAATAACACTAGTTTAATATAACATAATATATCATAATGTAAATCAATAATATATATAATTGTCAATATATGATAAAATGTAATATAGCATAATATATAATTTATAAGCTTAAGAAAAGCTAGCATGTTATAAGAAATCCAGGTTTAGTCAATGAACAGTTCTGTGACCTCCCTCTGGTTCTCCTGCGCTGACCTTCGAGCCAGCGGGAGAGGGCTTTCCGAGGCCCTGAAGCCTCAGGGCTTCTGCCATAGTGGTCTGCAATGAATGTTGCTTCTTTGTACTCAAGACAAAGGGCGGAGTTTCCACTCTAGGAGCCGAAAAGACCCAAGACAAGACGTAGACATTGTTCAACCGTGAACACCCTTTTGAAAGGAAGTGGGGATCCTGGTTGTAGAAGAACAATGTGGTCGACAAGACCTGTGGCTCCTCTTCCTCAGAGGGAGACCAGAGAAGACACGCAGTGGTGACGAGGCCACGGGTGTGTTGGAAAGCACGCAGCCTTTGAGCCAGCCAGGCTTGGCATAAATGCAGCCCCTCCTGGTGTCGGGTGACCTTGGGGCGCTCACTTCACCTCGAGGAGTCATTTTTGCTCATCTGTAAAGTAGAGATACTGCGTCTCTCTCGGGGCAGTTGTGGGGACCCACAGCAGGGTTCCTGGCACGTTCGAGATGCCGAAGGTGGTCAGAAGAGTCATAGTTGTCGTTTGTTTCTGATTTTTATTTTATTACTAAATGTGAAAAAAAACCACACACCCCCATAACACAGAATTTACCATCTCAGTCATTTTTCAGTGTGCGGTACAGTAGTGTTAAGCATATTCACATTGTTGTGCAGTAGCGCTCTAGAACTTTTTCGTAGTGTAAAACTGAAACTCTAAACCCGTGGAACAAGCCCACCCCTTCCACCCCCGCCGCCCAGCCAGCGGCAGCAGGTTCTGTTATTACTGATTCAGATGGTTATTAAGGCCGCGGCTGCTGAGACACTGAGCCTTTGTGCTTTGATAGCAGAGCGAATATATTCTGGTTCGCCGCCCGCACCGTGCGAGGCAGCGCGGGCCTGCGCTGGGGGCTCACTCCAGAGGCAGCTGGTGTCACGGGAGGAAGGCCGGAGACCCAGACCTTCCGCTGACTCTCCGCCTGCTCGATGGAAGGTCTGGGGAGAGAGGCGCCCCCAGGGTGCTGGGTGCCTTGTGCAACCAAGTCCGGGATCGGCCGCCATTCGGGAAAACGGCGGCCACATTCAAAACCAAGATGTTGTCTTTAATTCAGAGGCTTGACCAAGGGACTTTCCACTTGAGGAGGACAGATGCCATTGCCCTTCTGTGGCCCTGCTGGACTGTATAGTGAGAGTGTCACCGCTTCACAGGGCTTATTTTTACAGTGGACGATGAGCCTGACTGGAACTGTCTTGGCATTCGTGCCTGGAAAGCTCCTGCGTGGAGTCAGGAGCTGGAGCGCGGGCCCTGCAGTGGGCGGCTCTCCGGGCCCCTGACCCAGAAGCTCCCACGGAACAGACCCCTCCCAGCTCAGGAGGACGCCCGGGGTCCTCAGCCTCCCTGGGGACCACTTCTCTCAGCACATCTGTTTGAGGCCACAGAGCCATCACCTCTGTCCCGTGTCTCGGCCCTCTGACCCGCGTGGCCTCCAGCAAGCGCGGTCACCTGCGCCCGGGGAAGGGAAGCATCTGGCCGACAGGGAGAACATCCCCGTTTGCCATTTCCCACCGCACTTTCTCGAGGTGTGCGGGCTTCCAGTTGTCCTGTCTCTCAAGCTGGACGGGGCCCAGGAGGATGTCCACTTGGCGGAGGGGCATGGGGACCTGATTGCCAGCTGCGGGCTCCCTTCAGGCACAACACCACCTCTCCGTCCCGCCCGGGCCGGGCCTGGAAGGAGGCCTGCGTGTGGGCTTTCCAACACTTTGTCCTCAGGGCGTCTGCCTCACTTCCAGCAACTCTCTTTCTGCATCTTCAGCCGCCTCCCCCGCGTCTACACTGACCCCTTTGAAGCCTAAAAAAGGCACATTTTGTCGACACTGTACCCCAGTTCCTGGGGGGGCGCCGCATGTATTCCCCAAACTAAAATTCTTCTTCGGAAGTGTGGTTGAGCAGACAAGCGGGAGTCTCCATCGGGCACGGGCCGTGGCGCCTCCCTGCGAGCAGGGAGGGCCCGTGGCGCCGGGGCTGCAGGCCCTTTCTTGGGGGCACAGGGACCCCGGACAGACGGAGCCTCTGGCAAGGCCTCTGTAAGGGTTTCGGGCAGGCAGGGAGACTGGGGAAGCTGGCCTTGTCTGGCCTTCACAGAGGGCCTGTGGCAGCTGTGAAACTTGCTCTAGAAAGTTCCTCCACGTGCAGTCGGTTGAACAACAGCAGAGCCCATCCTCTCCCAGTCACCTCCCCCAACTACCCGAGGGCGGGGATGACTCGCCCGCGCCCTGGGGCCTGGGGCGCTCTTTCCTGCCGTTTGTCATTTGTCCCTTCCCCTGGGAGCCTCGGAGAACCCCACATGGTGGAGCTGCTCTATTTCTTCAAGAATCAGATGCCCTCAAACGCAGTTGTGTTTTCGGAAACAGATGCTGCCAGAGGCCAATTCTGCTTTGAATCTGGTTTAAGTCAGCAAACTTTTACTGACACTCACTTAGTTCTAGACCAGGGGACAGCAAACTTTCTGTAAGGGCCCAGAGAGCAAACGTTTTTGCTTTTTAGGGCAATGTGGTCTCTGTCACGATCACTCGACTCTGCCGCTGTAGCACAAAAGCAGCCATAGATGACGTGTCAGTGAATGCTTGTGGCTGTGTACCAATAAAACTTTATTTACAAAAACAGTTGGGGGCCGGATTTCACCCTCAGGCCATAGTTGGCCACACCTGGTCTAGGCCTGAGCTGGGCACCGGGGAGGCAGTGGTGAGCCAGACTTTTTCTTTGCCTTCACAGAGTTCCAGCTGAATTTATTTTTTCATTAGGGCTGAACAGTTTCTGATTCCCGTATAATTTGATTTCTCTCTTTCTCTAGGGTGCAGGCGGCATTACTTGGAAAAATAAAATTAAACGCTACATCATTCACACCCCTATTAAACCAGAGGTCCCCTCTGTGCTTCCCCATGCGTTTGAGTCAATATGTTTAAAAGGAAATTATGTGAAATAAGAATAAGAATCCGTGACTCTAATGATAATGCCGAGGTCAGCTCGTTTTTTTGATGCCCCCACTCTCCATATTCAACCCCGTCTTGACTCCAGGCTGACAAATGCGTAGGCTAAAAAGAATTTTTTTTTTTTAAAGATTTTATTTTTTCCTTTTTCTCCCCAAAGCCCCCCGGTACATAGTTGTGTATTCTTCGTTGTGGGTTCTTCTAGTTGTGGCATGTGGGACGCTGCCTCAGCGTGGTCTGATGAGCAGTGCCATGTCCGCGCCCAGGATTCGAACTAACGAAACACTGGGCCACCTGCAGCGGAGCGCGCGAACTTAACCACTCGGCCACGGGGCCAGCCCCTAAAAAGAATTTTTTTAAACCGTAAAATGGGAAATCCATTGTTTCCCTGAAAATCACTCACATATCCCATTGCACATGTTCCCAGCGCTCTCTGTAGTGTTGCCTAATGAGCACGGAGAAGTGGGAACCTTCACCTTTCCTGTGCATCTGTTGGTGACATGACGAGCGGATGTCACTGCCAGCACAGCAGGTGAGGAGTTACTGTCTGGGAGTCTAAGAGGCTGCAGGTTAGTTCTTGGCTGTGTCTGATTTTCCAAATTAATTAGTTTATTAATTTTATTAAATTGTGGTAAAATCCACATAACGTAAAATTCACAGTCTTCACCGTTTGTAACTACACAGTTCGGTCGTGTTAAGTCCATTCACGTTGCTGTGCAGCCGTCGCCACCCTCCGGCTCCAGAACTCTTTCATCTTGCTAACTGAGACTCTGTCCCCATTAAACGCTCACTCCCCCTCCGCCAGCCCCTGGCGCCCTCCGTCCTGCCTGCTGTCTCTGTGAGTGTGCCTCCTCTAGGGACCACGTATGAGGGGAGTCATCCGGCACTGGCTTCTTTCCCCGAGCATAATGTCCTCAAGCTTCAGCCACGCTGTAGCATGTGCCAGAATTTCCTTCCTTTTTAAGGCTTCATAATATTACATTGTATACATGTATATACATTGTATATATGTGTGTACCATGTTTTGTTATCCGTGCATCCAATGATGAATTTTCTTTTACATTCACATTCACAAAAAGAATTTCATTAAAAAAAGCAAAGTTTTTATTCACAATAGCCAAGTCATGGAACCAACCTAAGTGCCCAGCAACTGATGATTGGATAAAGATGTGGTATATATGTACAATGGAATACTACTCAGCCATAAAAAAGGACAAAGTCGTCCCATTCACAACAACATGGATAGACCTTGAGGGTATTATGTTGAGTGAAATAAGCTAGACAGAGGAAGACGAACTCTGTATGACTCCACTCATAGGTGGTAGTTAACATATAGACAAGGAGAACTGATCCGTGGTTACCAGGAGAAAGGGGGGTGGGGCGAGGGCACTAGGGGTGAAGTGGTGCACCTACAACAAGACTAATAATGATGTACAACTGTAATTTCACAAGGAGGTTAACTTTCATAACCTTAATAAAAAAAAATAGCAAAGTTTTACAAATGAAGCCTCTATTCCCAATTGCTTATTTTTATTGAGGTGAAATTCACATAACATAAAATTAACCATTTAAAGTATACAAGTCAGTGTCATTTAGTGCATGTACCTCCACCTAGTTCCAGAACATTCCATCACCCCCAAAAGGAGCTCTCACCACACGAGCAGCCCTCCCCAGCCCCTGGCACCCAGCAATCTGCCTCTGTCTCTGTGGATTGGCCTGTCCTGGATGTTTCACATAAGTGGAATCACACAGCCTGTGGTCTTTTGCGTCTGGCCTCTCTCTCAGCCTGATGTTTTCGAGGTTCATCCACGATGTAGCGCGTGTCAGGGCTTCAGCCCTTCTCGTGGCTGAGTAATCTGCCTCTGTGCGGATGGACCACATTTTCTGTATTTATTCATTCGTTGACAGACACTTGGGTTCTCTATTTTTGGCTCTTATGAATAGTGCTGCATTGAACATTCCAATTGTTTCTTAAACTAGGCAACAACAATAATAAAACCAATTGCCAAAATTTTTCCTCCAGGCAGAAATCTTTCAGGGGCCCCTGCCACTTAAAAGACCCCCATGCGAGGCTCGCTTACACTTGAGACAGCTGGCGTGGGGGTGGCAGCACTGACACTCCCCCTGGGTGCCCCCGTCTGGACCCTCAGAGTCTCCCTGTCCAGAGGTCAGCTCAGGGCAGTTGCCAGTGACATCGGGATTGTCCCAAAACATGGCAGTCCCCCACCCCCAGCGCCGCCTCCCAGAGACCAGCAGGATTAAGGAGAACAAATGGGCTTGCTCCTTTGGAGTCCACCATCTCTCTCGATAATGGCCAGCATTCCTTCACTGAGCACCTCCTGTTTGCCAGGCACAGCGCAGGCCCGGTCCATCAGAGAGCGCCCCGCCACGACGGCCACTAGCGACCCCTTTGGGCAGAGGAGGAAACAGGGACCCAGGTCACAGGTTGACAGGGGTGAGCTCAGGAGCCCTGTTCAGGCCTGTCCAGTGCCCGCAGCCCTGCCCCCTCACCAGGGCTGCCCCTCCAAGTCCCCGAGGGCCCAGCTCCTGGCGGGCGGGGATGCCGGCAGAGAGGTGGGGGCAGCGCGTGCTGGGGAACAGCCGCCAACTTCTGAGATGAGAAACCCTTCCTTCGACAGACCTCCCTATGACTCAGAACGAACCGACAGGCCCCGAGAGCTGGCCTGTCACCCAGCCACGTTGAGGAAATGAGACGTCAGGATGTGTGTGAGGTTTGGGGTTCAACAGAAGCACAGGGGAACACGCAGAATCCTGCCGGGAGGGCACCAGGATGGGCCCCTGGCGCCTTCCAGCTGAGCGGCAGCCAGCGCGGGCCGGGCTCCTGAGTCCCGGTTTCTTCCTTGCTTTGGAACATCCTTGAACCCTGAGGCCGCAGACCAGGGGTTTATCCAAGGAGTGTGTCTTTTGGGCTCGGGACAGTCCCTAAAAGGCCACCTTGGGGTCAAGGTTGAAGTCGGGGTGATCGAGGCGGAGGGCATAGGGACCCGCGGGGGGAGGCACGACGGCAGCCTCCCGAGCAGTGTGGCAGAACTGTTTCCTGAATGACTGTGCCAGTTTAGGGCCACACCTCTCCAAGTGTGGCCCATAGAAGGCCGAGCCAGGGTCCCCAGGGCCTTGCACACATGCCGGCTTCTGGGCCCTGCCCCAGACCCTCCAGATGGGATTGCACCTGCACTGGAGGGCGGAGGGCAGGGCACAGCAGATGCTGAGCACCCGCCGTGTGGTGGGAAGCATGACCCTCTGATTTACTTTTCTGATCAGCCCAGGGGGAAGGTCTGGCTCAGAGGGGACCAGGCGGTTGCCTGGGGCCACAGCCAGGAGGTGAGCGCCAGAGCCGGGGTTGACCTTGGCCGCCGGACTCCATGTCCTGTCTACACTGCACACTGCGCACTACCCTGCATCACGGGGTCCACCTGGACCTACGGACTCCACGTCCTGTCTACACTGCACACTGCGCACTACCCTGCATCACGGGGTCCACCTGGACCTATGGACTCCACGTCCTGTCTACACTGCACACTGCGCACTACCCTGCATCATCATGGCCTCTCCTGGAGTCGATCAGAAACCCTGCCTCCCCAGGAGGCCCTGGATTTGGGGTCTGGCCTTGTGCTGGGGAGCAGAGCTGCTGCGCCAGTTCACAGTGCTGCCCTCTTCTCAGGCAGCCCCCTCACTGCCGGCTGCTTGGGGCCCACGTGATAGGGACTCCAGACACCCATCCCCGCACTGCCACCCAAGTGGGGTCAGGCCGCGCGGGGGCACGGGGCTTCTGCTGGGGAGTCCGGGCAGGCTTCTCGGAGAAGGGGGCCCTTGAGCTAGGCCTTGAATGGTAGATTAGAGTTTGCCCCGTGGACACATGGGAAGGGCTTTTCAGCATAAGGAACAGCCTGTGCAAAGATGTGGAGTTGAGAAGAGCAAGGGCGAGTTGGGGCAGGGACAGGGGACTTGGTGATTAGGATGGGAGGTAGGGCGTGTGGGAGGAGCCGAGGCTCAGAGGAGGGACACAGCTGACCATGAAGGCATTTCCAGCATGTTCTAAATGAGCAAGGGAGGAGTGTGTCTGGTGGGGTCCCCACTGCAGCCTCAGAGCCATGAGGAGCTGCTCTGGGGGGCAAGAGGGTCACGCGCGTGTGTCAGGGCAGGCTCCCAGTCTGGAGGCCACGTCCCCATGGGAACCATAGAAAATTGCGGGGAACACCCCAGATCTGCAGATGAGTCCAGGAGCCCCCAGGCCGCACGCCGAGCCAGCTCTGTCCCCACCCCACCCCGAGCCCTGGAGCTCAGCCCATGGACGACCCACTCACTGCCGGGGTTTGCTGAGCGAGTCTCAGAGCCGGTCCTCCTATGTGATGGGTGTTCAATTTCCACGTGTGCTGGAGTTTGCCAGATTTCCCTGTTTGAGGTTTCCAGTTGCACTGCGTCGCGTGAGAGCCTGTGTAGCGTCGGGTCAGTTCTCTGCGCGGCACGGTGGGCTCTGCTGCTGGCCGGGAGGCTCAGTGCGCCGCAGGACAGCGCTTCTGCCACTGCTCGGGGTGCTCCCCTCCTGGCTGTTCAGTCTAGCTGCCCTTGGACTCCCCAAATTTAAAAAGTAGGAGGTGGTGGGGGAGGGGAAAGGCTTGTCCATAGGCTGTTCTGTCCACACTGTTCAGGGTTAAAACGGAGTGAGCCTGGCGAGCAGTGTGCTGTGGGCAGGAACCCAGCGGTGTGTCCAGCTCCCTCGGGCTGTGTGTCCAGCTCCCTCGGGCTGTGTGTCCGTGGCTCGAGAGGGCCGGGGGACACAGGAGGGCTGGCCGGCCTGTCCACCGAACGGCCTCTGCTGCACCGGCCTGCGTGCCGACCTGGATTCCTCGGTTTCCTCCCCTGCTGGGGGTGAGGGGACCCCGGCTCAGGCCCCAGCCTGGCGTCGGGCCTGCAGGCATCTGTGTCCCCTCTCCAGGAGGCTGTCCCAGGCCCCGGGTCTGCATGGGAGCGGGCGCAGCTCACTGCTGGCAGAGCTGCCTGGGGGCTGGGCGGGCGTGCCGGGTGTGAGTGGCACCTCGACCGCAGGCCTGTCCGGCTCCCAGGATGCTCTGCCTGTCTGCACAGCCCCTGCTGCTGCGAAACCCCATTTCCGCTGGCCTGCCACCCGCGCTGGCGGTGCTCGCCTCCCCCCGCTGTGGCCCCATTTCACAGAGGAGGAAACCGAGGCTCGGAGTGTGGCTGGCTTGAGCTGACACAGCAGCGAGCTGGTGAAGAACTGAGCTCCGAGCATGCAGGGGTGTTTGCAGGGCTCGGTCTGGGCCGGCGGCTCCCAGGTGAGCTGCTCAGAGAAGAAAAACACCGCTGAGCTTCTGAGTGGCAGCAAATAAATCTTTAAATGAGAGAACGAGAGGGTCAGCGGCCCCATGTGGGGGTGGAGTGCCAGAAGAAGTGAAAGCAGGGTCTGGAAGACACATGCACACAGCATGTTCATGGCGGCACGATTCACAGCAGCCGGGAAGGGAGAAGGCCAAGTGTCCACTACAGATGATGGATAGACACAATACAGCCCATCCACAAGAGGAATATTATGCAGCCTTGAAAAGGAAGGACATTCTGACACATGTGACAACATGGATGAACCTTGAGGACGTTATGCTGAGTGAAATAGCCAGTCACAACAAAGGACAAATACTGTGTGATCCCACTTATATGAGGTCCCTAGAGGAGTGACACTCACAGAGACAGAGGGCGCCAGGGGCTGGGGGAGGGGCAGGGGGAGTGTTTAATGGGACAGAGGTTCAGTTGGGGAAGATGGAGACTCCTGGAGAGGGATGATGGGGGAGCCAGAGGCTGGAGAGAGTGTTCAGGCTGGGGGCAAGGTCTTGGCCGAGTCCCTGCCCCCACCCTTGTCCCCACCCCCCGGGCTGTGCCCCCTCTAGAACACGGGGGTGTCTCCCTTGGTCGGTGCCAACCCGGGCCTGGCCTCTGCCCCCAGAGAGCTGCCGGAATGTGGGGTGAAAAATGCTGAGGGAACCAAGAGAAGAATGTGAAGCCTGGAAAGGGAAAGGGGGCCCCTCCCAGCCACAGGGCACAGCGGGGGAACCATGTCACAGGGCGTGAGGGACAGGGCACCAATGGGCAACCACCCCTGCCTTGAACCCTCCGTAGCTCCCATTGCCCTTCAGCCCCGCAGCCTTGGCTCATCCCTGCCTCCTCCCCTGCGTTCCAGCCAGATGCACCTTCTCCCTCCCAGAAGCCGGATGACCGAGCGCGCAGCCCCCGCCCCACCCCTCCCAGCTGGGTCAGCCAGGAGCCCCAGCACTGGAGGCGCAGAGGTCGGTGGGCGTCCTGTGAGGCAGAGAGCCAGCTGTGCCCCCCAGAAGGCCCAGCTGAGGCCCCGGGGTGTGCGGGGATGTGCGGGCGCCAAGGCGGGGGCTGGGACACAGAACCTCAGGGGACAGGACGGTCACTCGGTCTCGGCTATGCAGAGCCTGGGTAAGGATCTGGGAGACAGAAGAACTCCAAGGAACCCTAGCTTTCACGCTGTGTGGCCCCAAGCATGTGTCTCCCCTCTCTGGATCTCCATGCACCCTCAGCTCCTGGCACATTGAAGAATTCATCTGCCCCCAGTTCCATGCATTCGGGTACTGTTTGCCAATGTGTGGTCAGGCCCGAAGGAGCCCACTCATTTGAAAGGAGTCACCAAGTGTCTGTCCACTGGGAGGAGGGCGTTGAGTCCTCCATCCCAGGGAGCAGACGAGGTCAGCTGGATGTCAGGGCCCTGAAGGACAAGGAGCTGCTGGCCATGGGAAGAAGGCAGGGAACAGCATTTCTGGTCAAGGGGACAGCAAGTGCAAAGGCCCTGAGGCAGGACTGAAGGGCGTGTCTGTTTGCTCCCAGAGCCACAAATGACTGCACAGGTACCAGCACCAGCCTCCCTCTCCTCCAAAAAAAGAAGAATTGAAATTGGTGAAATGTGAGGCATTGAGATCTGCCTCCTCTCTCTGCCTTCCTCATGAAATGGAGTGAACCCGGGCTTCTGGGCCCACACAGCTGGGGGGAACCCACCCTGCAGAGTGGGAGTCCTGGCGCCGGCGGACGACTCTGGGAACACCGCTGCGCCTCAGTCTGGGGAGACGGCGCCTCTGCCGGGCTTTCCCCGACCGTGGCCTCTGGTAGGAATGATGTGCCGAGCGTCAGTGAGGGCACCACTCACCTGCGGGGAGCAGGCGGCTGGGATTTGAGACTCCAAAGCCAGCTTCTTCCACCCTCTTCCTGCCTAGGGCCACCTGGGGTTCTGGCCCCTTGTCTGGCAGTCTCTTGCCCTCACCAAAGGATCTGGTTTCTGGCTTCAAGGCTGCAGAGACACCCCCAGTACAGCTCAGCCTGGCTGCTACCAGTGGCTATGGGAAGAAGGCAGGGAATAGCATTCTAGGCTCAGGGAACAACAAGTGCAAAGGCCCTGGGGCAGGACTGAAAGGCATGCTTGGTGAACAGCAAGGAGGCCAGTGTGGCTTAGTGAGCACAGAGGAGTGAGAGGAGAAGGGTGCAGGAGGAGGTGGGCGCCACAGGCCACAATGAAGTCTTTGGGTTTATTCTGGAATGAATGGGGAGCTGCGAGCAGACGCTATCTGATATTATGGGGGAGACAACATTGTCCCCAGTATGGGGCCGTGTGGAGGAGCCAGCGGGTCCACTGCCCTTGTGTTCAGATGGGGAACCTGAGGCCCAGAGAGACCCAGTGACGGCCAGTGGCAGAAGCATCCAGTGGGGAAGAACTTTCCTCTCCAGCAGATGAGGGTTCCGTCCCATGGACACGGCCTTGCCTCCATCTTCCCACCTGCAAAGTGGGCCCGATGCCTGTGAGGGTCTGACTCACAGAAACCCCCCGCCCTGGCTCTCACTGTGGAGACTCCCAAGCCTCTTTTTCAAACTGTGGTAAAATATCCAGAATACACAATTTACCATTTTAGACATTTTTAAGCATTTGATTCTGTGCTATTAGTTCCATTCACACTGTCGTGCAGCCATCCTCACTACCTGTTTCTGACACCGTGCATCACGTTGAGCAGAGACTCTGTGCCATTGAACCCTGCCCCCCGCCCCGCCGGGCCCTGGCGCCCTCCGGCAGCTGTCTGTCCCCGAAGCTGTGCCTGCGCCAGGCCCCTCCTGTCAGCGGCTGGGCAGCGTATGGTCTTGGTGTCTGACTTCTTTTCCTGAGGATAACATTTTCGAGCTCCATCCCGGTCTTCAGGGCCGAGGACTGGCCGCTGTGCAATGGACCACATTCTGCGGTCTCTTGGTGGGCGTCTGGCTTGTTCTGGCCTTTTGGCGGCTGTGAGTCCAGCCGTGGGCCTGGCCTACAAGCGGCTGTCTGAGTCCTTGTTTTTAACCCTTTGGGGTCTACACCAAGGAGCGGCATGGCTGGGTCACGTGATAACTTCACGTCTAGTTTGTTGGGCGAGCTGAGGACCACGCGGTGATCGCCATGCGGTTGGGCACATGGCCGTCTCCAGGCACTGTGACGCCAGGACTGGGCCCACCTGGGTGCAAGCCGTGGCCCCACCACCTGCCGTGCAGCGGGCTCCGGGCTGGCCTTCCCCTCCGTGAGCCCGTTTTGCGCCTCTGGAAAGCAGAGGTGGCCCTCCTCGCCACCTGGCTGGGGGGGAGGGTGAAAGCGAGAACCTGTGGAAAGGGCCCGGGATGCAAGCACCTGCCCCCAGCCCTGAGCTCAGTTCAAGTTAGCACTGGGTTAGTCATTCAACAAACATTTGTTGACAGCGGCTCCTAAAGGCTCGAGGCTGAGTCACTTCTGAGTCACTTTTGCTTCCCCAGCACTCGGCTCGGAGCATCTGCTGAATGAATAACTGTTGGGGGGAGAGAGAGGTGAGGGAAGACGGGCAGCCAGAGAGAAGGGAGAGAGACAGAGGGAGAGCAAATCAGGGGGTGGGGAGAGAGGCACAGACAGAGACATCAGAGAGACAGAGAGAGACAAGGGGGGAGAGAAGGGAGAAACAAATTGAGAGAGAGACAAAGAGAGACAGAGACACAGTGAGAGATGGGTGGGGGCACGAAATCCCAGCGCCCCAGCCTTTCGGGGAGACTCCCGCCCTGAGCCCCGTCCTGTCCCACGGCGCACCCTCCCTACGAGGAGACCCGGGGAGCAGAGGCTCCCACTGTGTCCAGGGGACCCCGGGCGACGTCTGGAGACCTTCGGGATCACAACTGCAGGGCTGGGGATGCTGCTGGCACCTGGTGGCTGGGGGCCAGGGATGCTGCTGAGCACCCTATGGAACATGGGACGGCCCCACAGCAAAGAGCGATCCGGCCCCAAGTGTCAGCAGTGCCAAAGGGGAGAAACCCTGCATCAATTATTTAGAAAAAATTTGATTTAGGTTCTAGCTCACACTATACAGCAGAATAAATTCCCGATGGGTGAGATGGTACAACCAGGGTGGTCCCCCAGCATCTGTCTGTGAGTCACCGCTCTCTCCCGCCCGCAGGCGGATTTAAACGTCTGCAGCCTCCTAGGCCCTCAGGTCAGATAGTTATGGATGCAAAGTCTCCTCGGTGTTCACAGAAGCTGCTAACCCAGCAGTTCTCAATCTGGGGGATTCTGCCCCCAGGGGACGCTTGGCAATGTCTGGAGACATTTTGGGTTGTCACAGCTCGGACCGAGATGGGTGCTGCCGGCATTGTGTGAGCGCAACCAGGGATGCTGCTCCACGCCCTTCAGTGCCCAGGGCAGCCCCACCAGAGAGCGATGCGGCCCCGGCTGTCACAGTGCTGAGGCCCAGATGCCCTGTCTGGCACACACCAGCTTGGCGTGGGGCCAGCCGGCGGAGCCCGGCATCTCTGGCTTGTTGCCTGGGGGCTGCCTGGGTGCTAACTGCGCTCTGCGGACGGGGCAGGGTGCTGAGTCAGGCACACGCTGGGACTTACCTTCCCTTCCGACAGCCCGCCCTCCCACTTCACACCACACCGTGCTCAGGATGCCACGCTCCCTGACACACAGGAAACTCCTGGCAGAAAAACGGCCACTGTCTCCTTCCCCCATCACTTGAGTCACTCTGGGGAGAGCATTTTGGTGATGCCCAAAGCACCCCAAAACATTCATCCCTTTCAACTCTTTAACTCCCCCGCCCCTGAAACCTGAAACCTGGCCAAGCGTGAGTGTGTGTGTGTGTATACACATGTGTAGCACTTATTTGCATAAGCAACTCCTGGCACATCTAAATGGAACACTGGGGCCCGCCCTGTGGCCATGTGGTTAAAGTTCTGTCTGCCTCACGTCTGTGGCCCAGGTTGGCTGATTGGGATCCTGGGCGCAGACCTGCTCCACTCATCAGCCACACTGTGGTGGCGTCCCACGTACAAAATAGAGGAGGACCGGCACAGATGTCAACTCAGGGCTAATCTTCCCACCAAAAAAAAAAGAAGGAATACTATGCAGCCATTTAAAATGATACTAAAAACATGTCATGGAGGAAAAAATATGGCAAAATGGTTATGACCTTGCCTGGAAAGAATACAAATAAAACATTGATAATTGCAGCCGTGTGAAAGCAGTTAAACCACGGCACAGAAATCCCTCGCTCCAGAAGCCTTTGACTGGGATTTGGGTGGTAGAAGGCAGGGGAAGTTTTTTTCTTTCTTGACATTGAACATTTTCTAAAATGGACGCCAGAACTTCGTTTACGGGAAGGAAAAGTGTTCAGGCTCTGTGTCTTCTCACAGGGCTCTGGGGAGGGGCCCAGCACGGGGGCTGACACGCCCTTTCTCTGGTGGCATCTGCCGTGGAAGGCCGCTGCCTGGGCCAGACCTCTGCTAATAAAATCGATGATGATCTTCTAGGAACGGGAGCAGGTCTCTCCACCTCAGCACTGCTGACGTTTGGGGCAGGGTCATTCTCTGTGGTGGGGCTGCCCTGTGCCTTCTAGAATGTTTTTGCAGCATCCCGGCCCCAACCCACAAGATGCCAACAGCATCCCTAGTTGTGACAACCAAAACCCTTTCCAGACTGGGTCTCCCTGGTTGAGAAACCCCCAGAAGGTATTTGATGCAAGTGGACGTCGGTTTCAGTCGGGGAAGAAAGGGTGACCGGGGAGTCTGTGTTAGCCGGCGCCAGCTCCGGCCCATGTCTCTCGCTGACATACAGCTGTGTCGGAGCGGGACACTTTCTACACCGTCACTGGACGCTTTCAGGAAACAGAAACTCAACAGCTTCGGGCCCGTTCCAGCTGGCTTTTGCTGGGTCAGAGGCCTCTGGGGGAAACCCGGGAGGTGTTTTTGAGCAAGCAAGAAAAATGGCTTTACCCATCAGTTCAAACTCAACAGCAAAGGCTGGAGACCCGACAAAAAATTCTTTAAAATCTCTCATGAGTCTTTCTTTGGACCCCAGTGCAGCTCTGAGCAAAGAGGGGTGTTTCCACAGGTCAAGGGGCCACCGCTCCGCTCTGGGACAGTTTTTGCAAAAGCTGCGGAGAGAGAGGTTAGAGGAGGCTCTCTCGCCCACATACACACACACACACACACGCACGCACGCGCCCTTCACTGCCAACGGAAGTGGACCCAGGCTATTTACTCGAGAAAGATGAATCAGATTGTCATCTCCCGTTTCTGCTTTTTGTGGATTACCAAACTCTCTCAGCTGTTTCCAGGGCTGCTGTCAGGGAGGAAGGACGAAGGGAGGGAGGGAGGACATCCCAGCCTCTGTCGCAACGGGGCGAGAGTGTTTTAAAACCAGCGCTGCTCACAAGCTATT
Source organism: Equus asinus (assembly GCF_041296235.1). Classification (NCBI taxonomy): domain Eukaryota; kingdom Metazoa; phylum Chordata; class Mammalia; order Perissodactyla; family Equidae; genus Equus; species Equus asinus. Next base: position 52,880,911 of record NC_091799.1, on the reverse strand, counting down.
TTCACTTTCTGAAAACAACTTGTGCAATGGTTGGTGGCCATGGTTACCCACCCAGGGCCCCAAGAAGGGGGAAGATGAGGGGGAACCTGCCAGGGAGAGGCACCTCCTCCCAACAGAGACATTCGGGGCAGTGCAGTGCTCACGAGGTAGGCGGTGGGGGTTCTGGAGCAGCCCCTCCACCCAAAGGCAGCGGCTGTGATGTGATTCCCTCACACAAAGTGCCTGCGGGGAGGGGCTCAAAACCCTCAATGCCCGCGACAGGTGGGTTGCTGCGGACCCTCAGGAGGCAGGCAGACCAGGCTAGCACCCTCACGCCACCTCTCTGAGCCTCGGTGTCCCCGCTGGAAAAGAGCACCACCATGCATGGCCCTCAAATGGTGGATTTCATTTTCTTTTTCTAACAAGATGCGGACCTCACTCCCTAAAAAAAATCCTGCTTAAAAGCAAGACTAGTAAAAGTCAAGGCAGGTCAGAAACTCAGCATTCTACCTTGCCCAAAAGACGAACATTTCGCCCACACATTCCAGTCGGCTGAGCCTCAGAAGGTTCCAGCAGGTGAGGCTTTTTCCAGCTCAGAGGAGGCCACGCTGGTGGGACCAGCACTTTCCCCAGTTCTGGGGAAAAGGAGGCAATTTATGGCTCAGGGAACAACCTTAAAATAGCTCTCCCTCAGTCCTAAAATGCAGTGTTTAAATTCAGCGAAACCCACAGGTTCCTGGCAGAGGCAGCAGCTGACAGCCGGGTGCCAGCGCGGCAGGACCCCCTGCGGCGCCTCTGCCAGGCTGCCCCCACCCGCTGCCCCAGCCGCCCCCTCCAAGCAGCCAGACCAGCCCTGTGATTTTTCAAAAAGATGCAAACTTTTTTTTTAATTAAAAAACAGCAAAAGTCTTATAAAAATGAACCAGGCAGGCAAAATGCCCACCCGTCTCCCTATTTACAGTAATACAATATCTGTCACAGTCACTATGTACAATATTATGAAAACGTCGCAGACAGTACGAATTACGGCTGGATTCCTCACGAGGCGTCCAGCTCCGTCCTCTAGTGTAGACCCGGGGCGGGGAAGACGACGCTTAATTATTGCACCATTTTGAAAACAAGACTTGTCAAGGAGGACCGTGGTCTTCTCCCACCCGGCCTTCAGTCTCTAATGGGGGCCGGGGTGGCGGCGGCGTCGGGGAAGCCCCGTCGGTAGCCACGCTGCGCCCGGCCTGGTCCTCTGGGCCCAATAAATACCAGTCACAGTTTGGGAAGGGGCCGCGCCCGGCGCGTGGGACCCGCCACGGCCGCGCGCGGGGGGGCGAGGGCGTCCAGGCTACATGTGCCGCTTCATGTGCAGCGCCAGGTGGTCGGAGCGCGAGAAGGCACGGTCGCACAGGTGGCACTGGAACGGCCGGTGGCCCGTGTGCTTACGGTAGTGGCGCGTGAGTTCGTCCGAGCGCGCGAACTTCCAGCCGCAGCCATCCCAGTTGCAATGGTAGGGCTTCTCGCCTGCGGGGAGGGGACGAGAGCGGACCTCAGTTTCCCTCCCGGGGACTCGGCAGCCTGCCTGTAGCCCCGGGACGCAGGGACACTCACCGGAACAGCGGCTACTCGGGCGCGCGCAACCTCCCCCTAACCCGCTCCCCGCTGCGTGTGAATTTCTAGGGATGCTCGGCGCATGTCTCCCCATCGCAGATCTCCTGATTCTCGCCCCCTCTCCCTGTCAACGCCCCAGTGTTTTCAGCCACGCCCCCAGAGGGGTCCTAAGCTTGCATCCTCTCCCCAACGTTCTAAGACACAGCGTCCCCCTAGGTTTCCTAAGCGCGCACCGCCTCGCCAAAATCCCGAGCGACGCTCCCGGGAGAGTCCCGAGCGTGCACCTCCTCCCCAGCGGTCTGAGCCTCAGCCCCACTAAAGTTTCTCGGCGCGCGCCACGCCCCAACTCCGGAGCCACGCCCCAGGGGGCCTCCTAAGCGCGCGCCCCCTCCCCAACCTCCTGGGCCACGCCCTCGTGGGGGTTCCGAAGCGCGCGCCCCCGCCCGCGCCCGCCGCCCACCTGTGTGCGTGCGCAGGTGCGCCTTGAGGTGCGAGCTCTTGGTGTAGGTCTTGCCGCAGCCGGCGTAGCTGCAGGTGTGCGTGGCGGTGCGCTTGCGCGGCCAGGAGCGGCGGCCCCGCTTGGGCTTGGCGTCCAGCAGCTCCAGCGGGGACGCGGGCGGCGTGAGGAGACCTCGGGCGGCGGGCGGCGCCAAGCCCAGCGCTGCTGCCGCGGCGGCGGCGGCCGCGTCGTCGAAGAGACCGAAGGCGGCGGGCGCGGGCGGCGCGTAGTGCAGGCCTGGCCCGGGCGCGCCGAAGCCGGGGCCGCCGAAGGGCGGCGGGAAGGGGGCGCGAGGGCCGGGCGCGGGCAGGCGCGCGGGGCCGTCGGGGCTGAGCGGCGGCGTGTCGGGCGGCGGCGGGGGGCGGCCCCCGGGGCCTCGCATGCACGCGGCTGCCGGGCCCGGGGCGCCCTCGCGCTTGAGGCCTCGCGGCCCGCGGGCCAGACCGGGCGCGCAGCCGTAGCCGCCGCCGCCGTCCACCTCGGGGGGCTCGGCCTTCACCAGGCGGCCCGGCGGCGCCAGCAGGAAGCGGCCGTGCAGCGCCGGCCCGGGCGGCGCGTCCAGCTCGGGTCGCATCAGCTCGGACACCAGACCGCCCGTGGGGGCCCCGTAGGGCGGCGGCGCGCCGGCCTCGGGGTAGTAGAACGTGGGCGGCGGGGGCGGCGGCGGCGGCTCCGGGGCGGCCTCAGCGCCCAGGCCGTCCAGCCCCATGGATAGGATGAAGTCCAGCACGCTGTTGAGGTCGTCGTCGGTGCCGCCTGCCTCGGGCTCTGCGCGCGGCCAGCGCTGCGGGTGACAAGGCGATAGGGCGCGGGCGTGAGCGCGCGGCGGGGTCCGGGGATCGCCGCCCGCCGCCTGCGTTCTACAACTCCGAGCCCGCCGGCCCCGCTGCCTGCGTTCTACTACCCCGCAGCCCACGTTCTGCTACCCGGAGCCAGCGCCCCCGCCGCCCGCGGTCCCTGCCGCCCTCACCTCCTGCAGGCCGCGCTCACGGCACGGGCTGGCGAAAGTGGAGAAGGACGGCAGGATGGGCTCGCTCAGCGCCATGGCCGGGACCCGGGGCCGACGCGGATTCGAGACACTGGCGAGCGGCTGCCCGGAGCAGGGCTGGTCGGGGCGCGGGCGGGCGGGGACGGCTCTGCGGGCCGCGGCCGGGCCCGCCCAAGCCTTATAGGCGCGGCGCGCGCGGGGGCCGGGCCAAGGCGGCAGCGGCGGAAACGCGTCCCGGATGGGGACGAGCTCCGGGCGCAGCCTAAATTTAGCCGCGGTATATAAGCCGGCGGGCGGCGGCGGCCGTGGCCACTGCGGCCGCCAGGGCTCTGCGCCGCGAGGCCGGCCCCTAGCGCGCCGCCAGGCCGCGCCCCCTACCCGGGCCCGCCCCCGCGCGTCTCCCCGGCGACGGCGTCAACACGCGCGCCACAACACTGCGTGACGCCCCGGGATCCCCGGGGCCCCGCCGCTCCCGCCTGCGCGAGCACAGGGAGGACCTGGAGGGGGGGCGGCATCCGGGGCCCGGGCCTCTGAGCTGAACGTGGGCTCCCAGATCCCTGAGGGGTGGGGAGCGTGGCCACCAGCACCTCAGAGGGGTCCCCGGAACCCCTGATGGATGGGGAGTTGGCCCCACAGCCCCAGCGTGGTCCCCAGAATACTGGATGGATGGGGAGACTGTGTCCCTCGCGACCTAGGGTGGGGTTCCCCCGAAACCCTGATGGATGGCGAGATTGGGGTCCCCAGGACTCATGATGGGTGGAGAGACTTGGCCCCTCATTTTCTGGGGGCCACCTAGCCTGAGCCACTGTTGTGCCCATCACCCCGTAGAAAGCATTGCACGAGGCCATCAAGAAATGTTAAGTCTGAGATACTGTGCCTCAAGGAAGCCGTCAGGGAGGGAAACTGAGGCTCATGAGGCGCTGGGAGAGGCTCGAGGTCCTCCAGCTGCCGACAGGCCTGTGCCTTTACTGACATGCGTCAGTGAGGAGACTCAAGACAACAATGACGTCTCTCCTCCAGCGCACACCAGCCCTGGGGGCCTCTGGAAAACAGCTGCCCTGTGGGCATCTCCAGTGCACCGCCTGGGGCCACGCGCCACAGCCCTGCCAGCAAGGGACTGTCACTCACGTTGTGACTGTGTGCTGGCCCTGGGCGGACACTGGGAACACAGCAGCCAACAGGCAGGCAAATCAATCCCCTTGCACTTGGGGGCTTCCACTCTAGTGAGGGGGTGTAAAATAAACAAGGATATGGGGTAGGGGCCTTTTGGGAGAATAACGCAGAAGGGGCATAGAAAGTGAGTGTGGGGGGGGGGAGGGAGGATGGTGAAATTGTGAACCTCACCCGGGAGGTGCTGTGTGAGTCAGGACCTGAAGAAAGCGGGGGTCAAGTAGGCGTTTGAGGGAGAGCATCTCATGGTGTCACCTGGAGTTGGCACCCGGCTTCGGTCTCTTGACTCCAGGACCCACTTTCTGGGCCTGGAGGCGACCATCGTTGGCTGCAGACCCGGGGCCGGTGGTGAGGGGCGCAGGCAACTCCTGACCCGGCTGCCTTTCCTGGGGCCAGGCGGGGTTTGCAGTGACAGCAGCTGGACCCTCACAGCCCAGGTCTGCTGCAGGCGCCACACAGGCGCCAGGGGAGCCCTTTGGCGTCCACAAGCCTGAACCCTCCAAGCTGGATGGAGCCTCAGAAGTGCGCCACCTCACGCCATTCATCCGACTGTGGATTTGGCAGACGCTCATTGGTGAGCCCTGTTTGCCAAGCCCTGGGACCCAGAGGTGCTTCAGTGCCGGGCTCAGTGGCTGCAGCGGGCAGGAATCCCCTCTGCAGCTTTATTGGGCCGCTGGAGACTGCAAGTTGAGCAGATGTGCTTCCTGCAGCTGCCACTGTGATGGTGGAGAATCACCCTTGGCCATTGGCTACACGCTGTGTGACCTTGAGCAAGTGGCTTTGCCTCTCTGGGCTCCCTTCCTCATCTGTGAAATGCAGATAATGATAATAGCTTACCCCAAAGGAATAGTGTGAGAATCACGTGGGCTCTCTTCTTTTGTTGACGGTGCAGATGACATCCTGGGGGAAATCTACAAGTGCTGGTTCAACAGCCACCTGTGGGCCTTTGGGAACTCACTGCTTTTCTGTGGGCCTCAGTCTCCCTGTATGCCAGATAAGGAGGGACAGATTAAGGGGATTGAATTTGTTCCCCAGCCATGTGATTCTCAGGCCGTTGCAGGCCTCTCCGGCCGGCCCCTCAGGCTCCCCTTGCAGCGCTCTCCAGACCCTCTCTCCTGCGTCCTCTCGCAGTTTCCTTGTAGGTCACATCCCTGCTCCAGGCCCTTGAGCATGCTGTGCCCTCCACCAAGCATCCCTTCCTCTCATTTTCCGCTTGCTTGGCTCCAGCTCGTCTTCCGTCCCCTTTAACTAATGAATTTATGTTTTTTTAGAGGCGTGTCAACTTCACAGAGTAAGTGAGCAGAAAGCACAGAGGGTTCCCATCCCCCATTTCCCCCCCATTTCCCGTGCTGACATCTTGCCTTGACTGAGCCTTGATGAGCCTGTTCCATACGTTGGTATTAACTCAAGTCAGCAGGTTCCGTTAGGGTTCCCTCTTGGTGTTGTACATTCTCTGGGTTTCAACAAATGCGTAATGACCTGTCTGCCCTTACGGTATCATACAGGATAGTCCCACTGCTCTAAAGACCTGGCTGCTGCCTCTCTGTCCCCAACCCCCGTTAGGGCCTTGCCTTTCCCAGAATGTCAGAGTTGGAATCATGCAGTTGTGATAGGCACTTCAGGTTCCTCCGTGTCTTTTCATGGCTTGACAGCTCATTTCTTTTCAGTGCTGAATAATATTCCGTTGTCTGAATGGACCACAGTTATCCATTCACCTCCTGAAGGACTTCTTGGTTGCTTCCAGTTTGGGGCCATAAAGTCGTGCATCAAAGAACGACATTTTGGTCAGTGGTGGACCACACAGAGGACGGTGGTCCCATAAGATCAGGACTGCAGAGCCTGGGTGTGGAGCAGGCCGGACCACGTAGGCCGTGTAAGTATGCTCTGTAGTGTTCACACGATGCAGTCGCCCACCGACGCACTTCTCAGAACATGTCCCTGTGGTCCAGAGGCGCCTGGCCGGACAGTGGCTGGGGTGAGTATCTGTGGAACAGGGCTGCTAGAAACGTCCACGGGCAGGCTTCACCTGAACGTAAGTTTTCAAATTAATTGGATAAATACCTAGAAATGCAATTGATGGGTTGTGGGATAAGACTGTCAGTAGCTGCCCCGTTTGTATCCCTGCCGGCCGCGAGCGAGCGAGACTTCCTGTCGCTCCGCACCCTCGCCGACATGGGATCCATCACTTTTTTGTATTTTAGCCATTTTCTTAGGTGTGTGGTGGTATCTCGTTGTTTTAATTTGCATTCCCCTGATGATGGATGACGTGGAGCATCTTTTCACGTGCTGCTTTGCCATCTGAATATCTTTTTTGGTGTGGGGTCTGTTCCGATCTTTGGCTAAGTTTATAACTGAGTCGTTTCTATTCTTGTTGAGTTTTCAGAGTTCTTTATATATTTTGGACACCGGTGTTATATCACAGAGGTGTTTTGTGAAGATTCTCTCCCAGTCTGTGGCTTGTCTTGATTCTCTTAACGGTGCCTTTTGCGCAGCAGACGTTTTTCATTTTAATGAAGTCCAGCTTATCAATTTTTCTTTTCATGGATTGTGCTTTTGGGGTTGTATCTAAAAAGTCATTGCCAAACCCAAGGTCATCTTGATTTTCCCCTATGTTATTGTCTATAAGGTTTATAGTTTGGCATTTTGCATTTAAGTGAATGCTCCATTTTGAGTTAATTTTTCTTTTGCCTGTGTTTGTTTGTTTGTTTTTCTTTTTGCCTTTTTTTTGCACGTGGATACCCAGTGGTTCCAGGACCATTTGTCGACCTTCCAGGCCGTGCTCAGCTCCTCTTCTGTGCGTTTCTGCAGAAATGGGCTTCCCAGGTCCCCCTGCGCCCTGTGCTCTGGCCAGCCCCTCCCTAGGCTGTAGAGTTCCTTTCTCCACCCCTTTTTAATTTGTTCCACAGCACTTTTCACCATTACTGATTATTTTTATCGACTTGTTTGCTTTTTAGCTGTCTCCCCCATCAGTAGAGTGTGAACCCCAGGGAGGGTAGGACCTGGATCTATATTGCATCCATCCTGTTCTTTAAGCCCAGCACAGCACACAGTAGGCGCTCAATAAACATTCACTGGAACATTCTCTGGATGGATGAAGGAGCCAATGAATTGATACATCTCTTGAAGCCCCTCAGAGGAGTTTCTCCAGGTGCCTTTCCAGTCCTGCAGAATCATCCGCGTTCTCCTCCTCGGCTCGGCTTCCTGTGACCTTCCTTGTCACCATGGGTCGTGGGTTGAACCTGTCCCCAGAAGATAGTCCTAACCTAACCCCTGGTTTCTGTGGGTGTGACCTTATTTGGAAAGACCTTACTTTGTCGATGTGATGAAGGGTCTCGAGATGAGACCATGCTTGATTAGGATGGCCCTAAGTGCAATGACAAGTGTCCTTACAAGAGAGAGGACGCCAAGACACAGACACGAGGAGGAAGGCCATGTGAAGATGGGCGCAGACACTGGAGCGATGTAGCTACAGGCCAAGAAGCAGCGAAGACCGCCTGGAGCCCCTGGGAGCCAGGGGAGAGGCCGGCACAGAGTCTCCCCAGACCGCGTCAGAAGGAACTGATGCCCTCGACACTCTGATTTCAGACTTCTGGCCCCCAGAGCTGTTAGAGAGTCCACTGCTGCTCTTTTAAGCTGCACAGTTCTGTCAATTTGTTGTGGCAGCCACAGGACACTCATACATCATGGTGACCAGCTGTTCTCTGTCCTGGCTTCCTCTCCAGGCAGGGAGCCCCTCAAAGGCAGGGGCCTCCCTTGATTCATCTCTGTGTTCCCCAGGCCCAGCTGTGGACCTAGTGTTGAAACAAACATGACGAGAGGATGCTGGCCACCCACCGAGGGCCTCCCAGGGCAGCGTGAGGCACTCCAGCAGAGCGCCCGGTGAGCGGAACCAACAGACGGAGCAGCCGACTCGGGGAAAGAATGTGGACTTGAGCCGCCACTTTCACTGTGTGATCTTGGGCATGTCACTTAACCTCTCTGAGGCTGTTTCATTGCAAGATGTGAGGGGGCGTGTGTGGATGCTCAGGAGTGCCGGCTGCCTGATTCAGGGCACGAGCGAAGGAGCCGGATGGGGCAGCCAGGCAGAGAGGGGCTTGGAGCGTGGCCCTCGCATTCTGCTGTCCCGTCATCTGCTGTCCAAGCCGTGCCGGCCAGGCTGTGTCTGGTGACATCTCGGGATGGTGCTGTTGGAGGAAGAGCTCTGGACTTGAAGTCAGGTTCCTGGCGCCGCCTCTTCCTAGCTGGGTGACTTACCCTTGGCAGAGCTTCGCGGCCTCTGAGTGGCCTGCCTGTCAGCTGCCAAGTGGGATGGAACAGGTGCATCTCCGCGGCCACATGGTCAGTGAGTGAGCACGGGTGCTACGGCACACGGGGCTGCTGAGGGAGCTGCCTTCTCCCTCGTGTCATTGGCAAGTTCCAAAAGCGCTGGGACTGGCCCTACGTCTGTGCCCTGCTGTCCCCCTGTCACAGTTGCGAACTTTATGCCTGTTGATGGTGACGTCCTTGTCCTCATCTCTTTCCCAAGGGCTCCCATCCTCTCCTCAGAACCCAATATTAATAGTTTAAGCCAAGGAAGCAGATCGCTTCCCTCTGAGCCATTGATAATGTTTGGAGCACTCTGCTGGCAGAGATGCGGAGGGCGCATCGAGGCTCAGTGCTGGGAAGCAGTGCTGTGATTGATTGGTGATGTCTGCCACTGGTGGAGGCTTGCATGAGTGGTACACATGCAGCTTCGCATTTACCATCTCCTGCCAGGCTGTCTTTAAGGGCTGAGGAAACTTGCAAATCAGTAGTTTTTGGTCTGAGCAACAAATAAATGTTGAGCTCCCTCTCCACGCTCTGGTGGACACGGAGAGGAAGCTAAAGAAGTACACGGCCCGTTTCTGCCCACAGAGAGCTCACAGACTCCTTTAACTGGGTCCTGGCCCTTTCTAGTATCCTTTACTTCTTTCCACTTTTCTTCTGGAATCTAGACCGCCTCTCCCTCTACCAGCTGTTCCACCCCAAATAGCTATTGTGTGGACCTGGCTCAGCTCCCGAAAGCAAGTGCTCAGGAATTCTACCGAAATCACGTCACCTACAGTACAGCTGGCTTCCCAGGCCAGCGCCTGGTGCTCTGGAGGAGTCATGGCCGCATGACAGCAGCCGCTGGACGGGGATTCCAGCCGGGGCCACTGGGGGGTTTCTGCTCAGGTTTGCACAACTCTTTCTCAGCATCTTGCCAAGCTCAGCTCCCCGAGTTGCAAAGATGTTGGCAGCTGGCCCTTTCTCGAGAGTGGGCAGGGATGTGGGCAGGGCCCCACCCCCCCAACTGGGCTTCTTGGTGCCATCACCACCTGGCTGTGCTGCGCCTGGAGCCGAGGCCCAGTGAGCACGGGCGGCCTCCAGCCCCCTCGCCCGTGGCCCCTGGGGCTTTCTCACTGCTGCTGAGCGGTCAGCGGCCGGTGTGTGGGGAAGGTGCAGAGTTTCATCCAGCCCGTGACTGGTGATTCCTGGGAGAACCTCTCAGCGTCTCCTGGGCAGCCAGGCCCCGATCGTTTCAGTCTCGTTGGTGCAGAAGACGGGAGAGGGGGAAGGAGCAACACTGATTAAGCACCTACTGTATGCCAAGCCCTGCACGGCAGAGCTGCATGCGTCTTCTCACTGAATCTTTACTGCGGGCCTGCTCAGCATGGTGAGTGAGGGGCTGAGCAGGGTGCTCAGCCAGAGCCCTGGGTCCCTTCCTACTCTGGGGCTCCCGGCCCAGAGGCCCAGTCAGATCCTGGCATCGGCACCTGCAGTTCAGCCACCTTGGGCGAGTGGCCATCTCCTTCTGAATGGTAGTCCCTCGTCCAGCAAAGAGGTCGTGAGCACCTGCCTGCTCGTGTCACTGACAGTGGAGACCCCACACATAAGGGGCTGTTCCTAGAGCGGCCCTCTGTTCCTGGTAGCTGTTTCTGCTGGGTTTTTTTGGTGAGGAAGATTGGCCCTGAGCTACCATCTGTTGCCAATCTTCCTCTTTTTCTTTCTCTCCCCAAAGCCCCAGCACATAGCTGTGTATCCTAGTTGTAGGTCCTTCTTGTTCTTCTGTGTGGGACGCCACCACAGCATGGCCTGATGAGCAGTGTGTAGAGCCGTGCCCAGGATCTGAACTGGCAAACCCTGGGCCACTGAAGTAGAGTGCGTGAACTGAACCACTGTGCCACCGGGCTGGCCCCTGGTAGCTGTTTTTATTTACCTAAATCAAGGGCTGGCAAACCCTGGCTTGCAGCTTTTTTGGTAATATATCAAAATGTCAACAGTATTATTATTTATATTTCATGTATATTCTGATGTTAATTATATACATGTATATATGTATATATAATTTTTTACTGGGGTGAAATTCATCTAATATAAAATTCACCATTTTAAAGTGCACAATTCAGTGCCATTTAGGACATTCACAGGGTTGTGCAACCATCACCTCTATCTAATTCCAGAACATTCCGTTGCCCTAAAAGGAGACCCTGTCCCAATGAGCAGTTGCTCCCCACCCCTCTCCCCAGCCCCTGGTCATCACTCATCTGCTTTCTGTCTGTGGATTTGCCTGTTCTGGAAGTTTCCTATACATGGGATCACACACCGAGTGGCCTTCTGTGTCAGCTCCTCTCACTCAGCGTGAGTCCCGAGCTCCGTCTGCATCGTCGGCGTCTCAGGGCTTTGGTTGTGTTTAAGGCTGAGTGCTGTCCTCTCGTGTGGACGGACCGCGTTTGTTTTGTCCTCCGTCTGTTGGCGGACGTCGTTTTCTGGCTGTGGTGAATAGTGCGCCATGAGCAGGCGTGGGCCTCAGCGTGTGAACGCTCCTTTCAGTCATTTGGGGCGTATACTTTGCAGTGGAATTCCCGGGTCATGTGGTCATTCTGTGTTTAAACTTTTGAGGAACCACCAAAGCGGTTCCACCGCAACTGTATCATTCTCCCTTCCTGCCAGCAACGCGGGAGGATTGATTGCAGCCTCTCCACACGACTGACTGTGATTTTCTCTGTTTGGGGGGCCAATCTAATGGGTTCGATTTGCATCCCTTTTTACATCCGCTGCGTGTCCCGAGTGTGGGGTTCCTCTGGTCTGGAGGGGTTTGCAGTCTAGGGTGGCAGTTCTTGACGTGGGACAGTGGGAGTGTACGTAGCTTCACAAGGCCCGAAGGGGCATCCGGGAAGACTTCCCGGCGGGGGCATGGGTAGGAATTGGTTAGGCCAGGGGTGTCAGACTGCCACCCGTGTGCCAGCTGCATGCTTTTATAAATAAAGCTTTATTGGAACGCATGCATGCTCATTCCTGACCCGTTGTCTATGGCTGCTGTGCACTACAACAGCGAGATTGAGTCATCTTGACAGACTGTATGGCCCAGAAAGGTGAAAATATTTACTCTCAGGCTCTTTACAGAAAAGCCGAGAGGCTGGCCCCTAATACCTCGATGGCTCCCCGTTGGTTTTGGCCAGTGGGAGGCCCCGGAGGGAGGGCCAAGGTGGGAGGAAAGTGGCGTCGGGAGTTGATCCTCTGGGGTCCCTCCTGCCAGGTGGCTTCATCTGCTGAGGAAGGCCACACCCCTCTGCCCAGCATGCAGCCCATGCCCCCGCCGCCGCCGCCTTGGGGTGGTAACAGCTCGTGGCAGGTGCTCATCCTGGGCACTGCACCAGCCCCGCTGCCCTCCAGGCCCCGGCCCTTCGGCCAGTCTCCACCGTCACCAGGTGGGCTTGTCCGGCGGAGCTGTGTCCTGGAGGACGCAGTGATCCTCCTGGGAGGGTTTCTCCTTTTCTGTTTTAGCGGCTAAAACCAACAAAATGTATTTTTTGTGGACTGAATGTCTGTGTCCCCCCAAATTCGTATGTTGAAATCTTAACCCCCAAAGAGATGGTGTTGGAGGTGGAGTCTGTGGGAGGTTCCAAGGGTGGAGCCCTGATGGGGTCAGTGCCCTTGTTACAGGGCCCCCAGGGAGCTCCCGGCCGCCCTGCCACGCGAGGCCACAGAGATAAGGCGGTGCCACAGCCGTGTGCGGCAGGGGAGCAGGCTGGCGCCAGAAGCCGGCCACACGGGTGCCTCAGTGTCAGCCTTCCAGCCTGAGGCACTGCGAGGGAGCCCCACACGGCGCCCTGTGCCGGAGCCCGTGCAGCGTGGCCTTGATCGTCTCTCAGTTTTCATGGACCCCGCGTGGCGCGGCCCGTCCTCTGCCCACAGTCACACGAACCTCCGAGCAAAGTGTGGGCCGACGCCAGGGTCTCGTCTGAGGCCCAGTCTCCTCCACGCTCTCGGGGCGTCAGCAGAGCCCAGCTCCTTGAGGCTGTAGGACTGAGGCCCTGGCTCCTGGAGGCACCTGCTGCTCCCCTGCACGAGCTCACAGCGAGCTTCCTGGCGGCCACCGAGCCGGCTCTCTGCTGCTTCTGGGCTCTGACTTCAAGGCCCTCTGAACAGCATTTCCATCGCGTCTAACTTCTTTAACTTGGGCTATCCAATGTAATATTTTTAATTGTGGTAAAATATATATAACATAATATTTACCATTTTAACGCATTTGTAAGTATCCAGTTCAGGGGCATTAGGTCCATTCACATGGTTGCGCAGCCGTCCCCACCATCTCCAGAACTTGTTCATCATCCCAAACTGAAACTCTGTCCCATTAAACGCTAACTCCCCACCCCCTCCCCAGCCCCTGTCGCCCTCCTACTCTCTGTCTCTGTGAATCTGACTCCTCCAGGGGCCTCACATAAGTGGGATCACACAGTATTTGTCCTCCTGTAACTGGCTTATTTCCCTGAGCATAATGTGCTCATGGTTCATCCATGTTGTAGCATGTGTCAGAATTTCCTTCCTTTTTGTGACTGAATAATATTCCACTGTATGGATACACCACATTTTTTAATCCGTTCATCTGTTGATGGACACTTGGGTTGTTTCCACTATCCAACATAGTTTTTAAAAATATTTTTTAACTATAAAATATTGTGTTAAAAAACACATAACATAAAATTTACTTAGAGCCCCACCTGATTAGGTCAGGCCCACCCAGCATAACCTCCTTTGGATGAACTCAATATCAAATGATTTGGGACTTTAATTATATCTACAAAAATCTCTTCACCTTTGCCACATAATGTAACCTAATCAAGGGAGTGATATCCCACGGTTCACTGGTTCTGCGCAGACTGAAGGGATTATACCAAGCATGTACAGCAACAGACAGGGATTTCGGGAGCCTTCTAGAGTCTGCCTACCACGAGCCCACACCACATCCCCTGCCATTGCCCCTGGGCAGTTGTGAAAGGACCACTGGGGTGGCCTGTGGGTGGAGCTGGGGGCGGGCGTCCCTTGTTCCCCATGAGAAACATGGTGCCACCACCTGTCCTTGCAGACACAGATGATGTGTGCTCAGCGTGGGAAGGGCCTTTGTCCTCCAGGCTGTGGGCCTCAACACCCCAGATGACAGAAGCTGCCCAAGACAAGGGTGGGGCCCACAGTCATTTTGAGAGTCCTCTGTCCCCATGTGCACAGGAGACATCCGCCCACTTGGAGGTGCTGGGATGTGCCCTTGTCCTCATGGGTTCTGGAGGGGGCCACCTGGGAAGGTTTTCTGAGGGGCTGGTCACCGACTTCCCAGACATATTGATTTGTGGCCACAAATGGCTTCGTTGCAGGCACACAAGGGCCGTGTTGCCATGACACACGTGTCCTGGGCACCCAGAAGCTGTGTACTAAGGGTGGTGGCCATTGGGGGAGGCCACGTATGTGGGGACAGCTCCCAGACACACCTCATCTTGTGTGCAGAGTCACAGGAGCCGGTGGCAGTGGGGACACGCTGCTGTCTAGGGGCCAGCCCGGGGCCCCCACGTGGCCTGCTGGTTCCTTCAGGGACACCGTTCCAGTTCCGTCCAGTGTGGGGCTGTGGACAGTTGTGGAGCCTCGGGTCCACCCACGCCCAGTGTGGATGCGGGCGGGGGCGCCTGGGAGGAGCTCGGCCGGGCGGCACCTGAGCGGGGGCAGCGCTCCCTCACCCCTGACCCCTCCTCCCGGCCGGGCGTCAGGAGCGTGGCATCTTCCAGACCTTGTCCCTCCGCCACCTTGCCCTCCTCGCCTGCAGGACCAGGACAGAGCCTGGCCCTCCCGTCGGCCCCTCCACCCACAGAGGGTCAGAGCCGATTGCCTTTCCTCCCCAGGCAGAGCAGGGCTGGCAGCCCAAGTGGGCGAGAGGGGTGGGGTCTGCGTCCTGGCTGCCGCTTCGTGCATGCACTAGGGGCTCAATAAACGCCCCGTCCATCTTTTCAAATGAAGATAAAACTTGCCTGCAGCTGAGTCTGCTCCTCTGAGGAGTACTCTCTGGGTTCTGCTGCCTGAGCATCACCCGATTAAGATGCGGGAACCCCGCAGGCTCCCTCGGCTGGGGAGGGAAGCTGCCCTCACACCTCTGCCACCAGAGAGGAGTTTGGCCTGCTGTTGCTGTCGCCGACAGGGAACCACAGTCACACCCTCTCGCTCGTCTGGCTTCTTTGCTCAGTGTTGTGCCCACTGGGTTCTCCCACATTCTGTGTGCAGCAGGTACGTGTTCCTCTTCACGGGTGTATAATATTTCATTAAATGTATCCATTTGCTACAGTTCCTTCAGTGAAGACATTTGGGTTGTTTCCCTTTTTTGGCCATTATGAATAATGCGGCTACATTTCTTTTGTGCAGACATATCTTTAGGGCTGGGATTGCTGAGTCAGCTTTAGTAGATAGCGACAAATGGTTTTCCAGAGCGGTTGTACTGACTTACTGCTTTCACAAGCAAAGCGACCACGGAGGACGGAGCACACGGTGTGGCCCACAGTCTGCAAAAAACCTTGGAACCCTGAACACAAAACCTGAACTGCACCTGAGAGCATCTCCCAGCCACATTTGGGGCCCAGAGTGGAGGGCAGCGGGTGGGCACACAACGCTCAGGTTCATTTCCCGAAATGAGACGTCCCTGCCACTTGTGGGCTGGAGAACAGTTGTCACCCCCACTTCACAAATTCCTCAGATCCCAATTCCAACAATCGCCTCTCCCCCGGGCGGGGCGGATGGTCTTCACGGAAAATATTGGAAATATCGAACCCGGCCTGGCACAGATCCTGCTGTGGCTGCTGTGACTTTCCTGGGGGGTCGCCTGCCTTCTCTGTACCTTGGGCTTTGTCTTCTGTAAAACGGGAAAAGTGTTGGGGGGCAGGTGGAACCCCCAAGGGCGCTGGGAGGATGAAGAAGATGCCGGGGGGCCAGTGCCTGTGACATCCCGGCCCGCTGAGGGCGCCACAGGTGCGCCGGCTCCCTGCTGCTGGTGGCTGTTGCAGGAGGCATTGCTGCGGACGGTCTGCGGCTGTTTTCAAGAGCTGGGCCTCGCTGGCCTGTTCCGGGTGTGCACCAGGCCTGCTGTGGTCCCCACGGTCCCTGCACGTTCGGGGGGCGCGCCCCGGCCGCGTTGGCCCGAGCCTCCTGCAGCGGCTGCCCGTCCAGGGCCTGTTGCATAAACTCCGTGTTACGTAAATCCCGAGTCCAGTTTTGGAAACTCTCTCTCTTTTTTTCCTCCAGAAGATTTTCCAGTGTCACCCAAACACCCCGCCATGGGGAGGGCGCTTGTTTACGGCCTGGTCAGAACAGCGGGGGGAGGCCCGGTGAGCTTTGTGCCGGTGCTTTCGGTGGTGGAAAAACAAATGTGATTTGAGAGGGGAAAAAAAAGGAGAAGAAGAGGAAAAATGGAACGGAAAACAACGGCTCGCAGACTTGGAACTTTGAGGCACAGCCCCAACTGTGTGATTTCTGAAGACCCAAGGAAGAATGTTCCGGAATATTCTAGGAGGCTTCTTGTGCTCTTGGCAGGCTGACAACTCGTGCCCCTCACCCTCCACATCACATCACTGGGGCCGCGGAGGACAATCGGCTTCTTCTTTTCCTGGGGTTGCAGGCCCGTGTCCCCCAGCATTTAAAAATAGCCACAGGTTTATTGCAGGCCAGACTCTAACAATCAGGTTTTTCTTAAGATGTAAAAACTTTTCCACTGGAGGGGCAGTTTTTGAAAATATGTGTAGTAAGAAGAGTTTTCCTTCTTTTTTTTTTTCCATGAGTAGATGTGAAAGGTCTCGAGTCTAAAATAGCCAGCCTAATATTGTGTGTGTGTGAATTTTCAGAGGCTTAGGGCTGAGGGAGAGGAGAAGAAAACTAATGTGAAGACCTACTATGTGCCAGGCCCTGTGGAGATCGCCCTTAGTCCTCAGGACTCAGAGAGCCAGTAGTGTTTCCACCACTTCATAGTGAGAGGGGAAACTGAGGCACAACAGATCCGCGGCTGAACCAGGAGTTGGACTGTCTGATGTTGAAGCCTCTGATCCTGACCCAGCCTTGCTCCCCTGTATGAGCCTCGGAGGGTCCACGGAACCCCTGAGACTGAAACCAAGTTGCTGGCACATTTATCTACAATGAAGTGTCTACAACTTTCATCACACGGGGGCCCAGGACATCGAACAGATGTAGAGCCATTCCCCCTAAAAAGGTTTTTAGAGAAGCACAGCCTGGAGCTTGGTTAAGTTGCTTCTCGTTTCTGAGCCTCAGTTTTGTCATCTGAGAAATGGGCTGTGTCTCCTGGTAACTGCCGGATATGCGGTCCTGGTCCCTCCCGACGCTCCAGCAGATGTGGCGGAGCCGGGCCCGGCCGCCGGGGTCTTCGTGGGTGAGTCGGGGCTGCAGAGTGGCTTCCAGGCCGGCACACTTCCCGTAGCCTTAGGTTCCTGCCTGGCCGTGAGGCCCAACTGTCACAAAAAGACCAGGTTGCCAGATTTAGCCAATAAAACACAGGGTGCCCAGTCAAATTTGAATTTCAGATAAACAACACATTTTTTTTTAGTATAAATATTTGCCAAATATTGCATGGAATGGGACACACTTTTTCTGTTAAAAAAAAAGGATAAAATAATTTAATAGATTTTTGGAAGCCCTAAAACTTTAATTTCTTTCCCCCTGAGGTGAGAAAAATTTTAAATATATTTTTCTGCCCTAGAAAGCCTTTTTCCTTCTGATTTTAGACGAAGTTAAGAAATTGTGTGGGCTCCCAGCGGTCCTGGGGGCCCGGCCCCTGTCCCCGAGGTGTCGGCAGCCCTGGAGAAGGCGGTGTCGGGGCGGCCACGGCAGGGGTTTCCATGTGTGGCTCTGCCCGACACCTCCCGAGCCCGCTGTGCCGGGCCTGGACCGGGTTCTGGGCACAACCAGGGGGAGAAGAGTCCCCTGCTGGGCCACTGCCCCTCGCAGAGGAGCTTCCTGCCCTGGTGGCTGCGTCTGAATGAGAGGAAGCGTGAGTCAGATGGCCCGGGGGCCGGCCGGAGGAGGCGTCTTTTTGTGGGGCTGCCCTGTACTCACTGGCCTTCCGGTGGCCTGGGGTTGGGGACAAATTTAGATCACTTGTCATCTGACCAAAATGGGCCTTCAAAGGTTTCCCAGGGTCTCAACACATTCCTTGTCCCCAGGCCTGTCTGGGGATGCTGGGGCAAGTCGGAGAACCTTCTTGGTGGTTCGGGCCGTGCAGCTTTGCTGAAGCGAGCTGGGCGGGTCAGATGCCCAGGCGCGAAATGCCCAGAGCTGCCTTCAGTCTCTGCCAGTGCTGTGTGATCTCCGTGATTCCTGCCTGGCTGGGAGAAGCACCTGTCACAGAGGCTGGTCGTCAGATGTAGCTAATAAAATGCAGGACATTCAGATAAACAACAAATTCTGTAGCATAAGTATATCCCAAGTTTTCCACAGAATGGGATATACTTACACTGAAGTTCAAATTTCCCTGGGCATCCTGTGTTTTATCTGGAAACACTACACAGAGGAGAAGATGGCAAAGTCAAGGAGAAGTGGGGAGAGGGTGAGAGAGCAGGCCTCTGGGCTTGAGGTCCTGGTGGGTTCCAGGCTTTTCCCTGTGTCACCTCCTCAAATCATCACCATGGCCAAGGCACAGACAGGGAAGGTGAGGGCTGACAATGCCGAGGCAGAGCGAGGTCGCTCCTGGAGGGCAGCGTGGCGGTGCTGTAGACGGCAGGGGTGGCCAGGGGGGCATGGAGAATTCAGGCTGGACTCTGCCAGGGTCAAATGGAGGGAGATTCCTCAAAAAGTTAAACGTAGAATTACCATATGACACAGCGACTCCACTCCTGGGTCTCTCCCCAAAAGAACAGAAAACACGTGTTCAAAGCAACCCTTGTACACACTGCTCACAATTGCCGAAAGGGGAAACAGCCCCAGTGTCCGTCCACGGATGATGGATGAACAGAATGTGGTCCATGCACACAAGGGACCATTGCTCAGCCTTAGACAGCGCTGAAGCCCTGACACACGCTACACCGCGGATGAACCTCGAGAACCTCATGCTGAGTGACAGACGCCAGACTCAGAAGGCTGGGTGGTGCGACATCCCATGTACATGAAATATTCCGAACAGGCGAACCCAGAGCGACAGACAGCAGATTAGTGGTGGCCAAGGGCCCAGGGAGGGGGTTGAGGAGGGACTGCTCATGGGGATGGGGGTCTTCTTTTGGGGTGATGGAATGTTCTGGAACTAGATAGAGGTGATGGTTGCGCAACACTGCAAATGTACTAAATGCCACTGAATTGCACACTTGAAAATGATTAAAATGGCAAATTTTATGTTGTGTATTTTTTTACCACAATTGAAAAAATACATCAGGCAGAGACTGGCCAGGAGGAAGGTTGGGCCATCAGGCCTATGGCCAGAGTCGTGGAAGAGTCGAGAGCAGGGAGCAGGGAGCAGGGACCCCCTCTCCTTGGAGAGCTGCCAGGACCTGTGCTGGGTGCGTTTCAGATGCCAGGTCCCATGGAGTCCTGGGGAACAGACCACGGGTGTGCCCCTTTTACAGAAGTGGAAACTGAGGCTCCTAAGGGCAGGGAGCTTGCCTGGGACTCAGTGTGGTGGTCTGTGTGGCCCGAGCCCAGGGGTCGTTCCAGGGAAATGTCACCTACAGGCCAAGGGTGCTCAGGTCACAGCTGAGCGGCGGGCCCTGGGAGGCCACCGAGGGAGCAATCCCTGCTAGGGGGGCGGGTGTCAGGGAAGGAGGGGGCTTAGGCTGCTCCTCCACAGCCCCGGGGCAGGCAGCCGCACAGCCATGCCCCCACCTGGCAGGGCCCGGCCGCCAGCACACACTCAGCATGCGAGGGCCGGGGGACACCCGGAAAAGAGCTTGAGTCCGTGAGGGCCAGGGGACACCAGGAAAAGAGCTTGAGTCCTGATCGACAGTCAGGAGGCACTTTCAGAGCCCATTTCTTGAAGCCAGGCAGCCGCCTCTGTGGGGCTCAGAGAGGGGACTCCCCCTTCCTGGGCCTCAGTTTCTCTTCTGTACCTGCTCCAAGGAGTTCACGATTCCCCAGGACGTCTCAGCAGGAGTAGGACGCCCCTTCCCAGAGGGGCCTGGACATCTGCTTACTTGTTTACTGGAGAGACTCACATCACAGAGAGAACATGGCTCATTCTGAACTGTCTGAGCGGGGCAGGAGCCAGCTCCCCCTGCCGGAACGTGGGGAGGGGCGAGCCTGGACACGGTGCCATCTCGATCGGTGGCTTAGGAACAGTCCATCAGTCGATCAATCCATACTTTCTCTGAATAAAGAAAAGGAGACAGAGGAACTTGTTCTTGGAATAGGAAATGGTTCCCTGCTTAGCAGAGCCATGCAGAAACACACCCCACCCCGCGGAAGAGATGCTGAGACGGAGAGAGTTAGAGAGAGATGGAGAAAAAGAGAGAGAAAGAGACACAGAGACAGATAGATGGAGAGAGAGAGACAGACAGAAAGAAGGAAGAGACAGAGAGACCTGGAGAGAGAGACAGATGGATGGAAGGACAGACAGAGAGAGACCTAGTGAGGCAGAGAGACAGACAGGCAGAAACACAGAGGCAGCGAGAGGCAGCGGGAGCGGGGCCTCAGGCGGTGGTGAGATCGAGGTCTGGCCGTCGGGCCACTCTGCAGTAGAAGGTCCTGCTGGGACTCAGGCCTTCATTTGACAGAGTAGGAAACTGAGGCCTGGAGCCTCCACTGGGCGTCTCCATTCCCTGTCGCCCACGGGCGCTGTCCCATGTGGAGCCCCAGCCCCTCTCAGGCGTCTGTCCCCCAGCCCATCGCAAGCCCCCTTTGGCCAGTTGGGAATAGCTGGGGCGGCGCCAGCATTCCTGAAACGGGCCTCAGCCACCGCCGCCACGATGCGCTGACTGTGGCCGCGTTCGGGGTCCAAAGGCGCCTGCAGGGGCCCGGCCTGTGGGTCAGGTTTCGGGAGAGCAGCCAGCCCATTCGCTCCCGAGTGCGGCAGGGTCTGCGCTGACCGGAAGGGAAACACCCCGGCGGGAGGAGGGTCTGTGGGGCTGTGCTGGACAGCGCAGGTGGGGTCCGCAGCGCACCAGAGCCGCCTGCTCAGGACGACGTGGAAGTCTCCCCTCCGGTTTAGCGGAAGCGTCTGTGTAGACCCAGCCTTGCTTCTTCCCTAAATGCTGGGGGACCCGGCAGCGCCGCTGTAGGCCCTGGAGACCCCCTCTGGGACGGTTTCAGCCACGCCGCTGTCTTTCTTCTCCCGCAGACAGGGCGCTGGCCTGGGCTCTGGCTGTTTCTTCCTGAGTGATTTTTGGGGTCTGTGTCTTTCGAAGAATTTGTCCACATCATCTGAGCCACTGAACTGACTGGCATCCAGTTGTTCATAACGTGCCCTTGGGATCCGTTTAATGTGCGTGGGATCTGTCATGGGGTCACCTCTGTCCTTCCTGATAGAGGTCATTCGTGTCCCCTTTTATTTTCCTGAGCCGTGTGGCTCAGCCAGGATGAGAAGCCCCAAACCCTGGCATTGCGTTTGTCCCCAAATGCCGGCAGCGGCGGGCTGTGTTCCCCTCGCTGTCCCCATGGCGATGACAGTCCCTTAATGGAAGGCACTCCCGCCCGCCTCCCACTTGGCCCTCCTGACTCCCCAAGTTTGACATCTGAGGGTGGAGCAGAAAGAACGTGGGCTCCGAAGTCAGGAGGCCCTGGCTCAAATCCCTGTCACTCTTCTCCAGAGCCGGGATCAGCGAGGAGAGTGAGGCATCAGGACTCCATCGGAGGCCCCCCCGTGGAAGGTGAGGCAGGAAAGAACTCCCCAGTGGAGACGCTGCCACCGTGTGGCGGGGGTCCCTGTGATAGCGAGCAGCTCCCGGGAAGGGCGGGCGGGCGGATGCTGGAGGTGGTGCGTGTTAAATGAGATAATATAGCAAAGTCCCTCACCCGGGAACTAAAGGCCCCAGAAATAATGGTAAGAATTCATAGTAATTGCTCAGCCTGGTGTGGCACCCGCTGGAGCCTCTCTTCTAAGTGTTTACTGCCTACAACGATGGAGGAGCTATTGCTTGTCCCATTTTACAGAGGGGAAACTGAGACCCAGAGGAGGGTGGCAGAGTCAGGATTCGAACCCTGGCCGTCAGCTCCTCAGCCATCACTCGGCGCCCTGCTCAGGGGAATCGCAGCTGAGGTCTCTCTCCACTGAGAGCGCCAGGAGGCTGCACTCTCGGCTGGAGGAAAACGTTTTAAAACAGGAACACCCACGGTGGCCCTGACTCTGCATAAGCTCTGGAAGCCAGGCGACCTCGGGAATCTAAACTCCGTGACGTTTCCCGCAGCCCGGGGCCCGGGGATGGGGCCTGGCCCGCCTGAGGCCCCAGCCACCTGCTTGGCCCGGCGTCCAGCCGGCCTGCGCGCGAGTGAGGGAGCAGGGGACCCTCCGCTGTCTTTATATACCAGGGTTATTTTTAACCCGGCCTTCCAGAACATTACGGAGCTTCCTCTCTCCGACGCGCAGGAAGCCCTACTTGGCTGTGTTTCCTGCTAACACGCGGCCCGAGATTGCTGAGAACAACAGGCCCAAGACTGCTCGGCTCCGGGGAAAATCTGGCCCCCTGTCAAAGCCCTGACAGAGAGCCTTTCAGAGCCCTGCGCCCGCCTGCGGGGACAGCCCCCAGGGCGCCGGCAGACCGGCAGACCATGCCCAGGGCTCCCGGGCTGGGGCCCTGCTCCATCGTCCCTTCCCAAGGTGGAAAAAAAGTGTGAGCCTGCTCCCACTCCCAGCTGGATAGACAAATGCTTGCATTGGTGGATTTTTTATGCTTCTGTTTTTTATTTTTATCTATTTATTTTTATTGAGGTGAAATTCACATAACATAAAATTAGCCATTTTAAAGTGGAAAATTCAGGGGCGTTTAGTACATTCATAATGTTTTGCAACCATCCCCTCTATCTAGTTCCAAAACATTTCCATCTCTCCATCTCTCCAATTAAATCCCGTCCTGTGAGCAGTCGCTCCCCGTCCCCCCAGCCCCTGGCCACCACTCACCCACCTTCCGTCTCTGTGGACCTGCCTGTTCTGGACGTTTATAGAAACGGGATCACGCACTGTGTGGCTTCTGTGTCAGCTCCTCTCACTCAGCGTGAGGTTTTCGAGGTTCATCCACATTGCAGCACGTGTCAGCGCTTCAGTCCTCTTCATGGCTGAGTAATATTCCATTGTGTGTTACACTGCATTCTGTTCACCCATCTGTTGATGGATGAATTTTGTGTTTCAACATAATTTTAAGGCTTGAGTTTGGAAGAAATCATTTTTGTCAATGTCGTGTCATTTTCTTCTTGGGGACGTGGTCGCAGCACGGAGAGTTGCGCCCACTGTCTGCACTTTGGCGGAAGGCCCAGAGGACAGGTGCGCCGACACTGTGGTGGCTCGAGCATCTGCTCTGGGGTCCTCCGTGCACAGTGAGCGTTCTCACAGGGGAGGCAGTGGAGATCCGGGACCCAGTTCAGATCCGCCTCCTACTTACCAAAAATGCGGGAGGCTGGGCAAAGCCCCTTGGTTCTCTTAAGGCCTAAAATCTCTGTCCAACATCAGCCCCCAGTATCCAGAGGAACTTTGTGCACAGGAGGGCCGTCCCTTTTGCAGATGGGAAACTGAGGCTCAGAGAGGGCTGGTGGCTAGGCCTCTGATTCAGGGGGATGCAGCCCCAGCCCCACTTGGGTGGGCTGCTCTCCTCGGGGGAGATCCTGGCACCTCCCTCGTTGCTCCTGACCTGCTTCTTGGGCCACGAGCCCTTAGAGAAGCTTCTGCCCTTCCCTGAGCTGCTTGATGTTGCCTCCCGGGCCCGCTGTCCCGCCCTTCCTGCTTGTGGCTCTGTCTCGCATGGGATCCCGCCACACGTGGGCATTTGCCTGAGTCTGCGGTTCTTACCTGGGGAGGTTCTGCCACCAGGGGATGCTGGGCAACGTCTGGAGACGTTTCGGGTTGTCATAGCTCAGGGGTGGGGTGCTGCTGGCATCTGGTGGGTGGAGGCTGGGGACGCTGCCCCACAACCCACAGTGCCCAGGACGGCCCCCCACAGAGGGTGATGGCGCCCCAAGGGTCAGCAGTGCCGAGGGTGAGAAGCCTGCCCTAGCGTGCGAGAGACCGTGTCTGCTGTCCACTTATCTGTCTGTCTGTCAATGATCTGTCGCTTATTGGTAAACCATTTGTCATCTATCTGTGTGTCCTCTGTTGTCACTATCCATCACCAGTTATCTCTCTACCATCTATCAATCAATCATCATCTATGAATCTAACAATCATCTATCTATCTATCATTAAGAATGATCCAGCCCTGTAGCTCAGAAGCTGAGAAACCCCAGCCAAGTGAATGCTCAGATGTCTCCAACGGAAATGGCAGGGCTCCTTCATGGGCTGGGTCTTGCTCGCCTCCCACCACATGCCATCCTCTTGCACCCCATAAAGTGGCATCCATTATCCCCAGGTGAGGAAACTGGGACCCAGGAAGGTTGGGGGCCTCTTGTGAGAGGTGGAGTTCAGGCTCCATTCTGTGGGCAATAGGGAGCCATGAGAGGTGTTAGAGCAGGGGAGGGATCTGCTTGGGTTTGCAGGTTGGGAAGATGCCTCTGGGGCCAGGATCTGGGCTCAACCGAGACCAGAAGCCGGGAGAGGACCTCAGTGGGAGAGTTGGAGGACCCCCTGTGGGGCTCAGGAGAGCTCTGGGGGAGAGAGAGAAAGGCAAGGGAATCTCTGTAAAGCCAGCTGCAGACGTGGCTGTGGACAGGAGAGGCCCAGGGACTGGCCTGGCAGGGCTCCTCCGGGTGGCGATGGGGAGGAGGAATGGCCGTCTTCTGGGGGCCAGCCACGGCCTCTCCGACTGGTCCCTGGATACAGTTCATTGATGCCCTTGCTGGGCCAGACACTGTTCAGCGGTGACACAGGGAGACTTCAGGTGGGGAGCCGGCACGGGGGCCCCAGTCTGAAGAGACACAGCTGGACACAGATGCCCCCAGCCTGTGGGGTCGGGGCTGGCTGGAGGGAAGGCCCCCTTGCTGGGGGCGCCCAGGACAAATGGGTCCCTGGCTGGGGGCGGGGAGCGAGGCCAGGCCGCACGGGAAACGAAGGGCGACCCAGGCGAGGGCCCAAAGGTGACAGCGCAGCAAACCTGGGGAGCCAGAGGAGTTCAGCGTGTGGGAGGGAGACCTAGGGAGGCCAGGCCGATGACAGCAGGTGGGAAAGCGAGCCGGGGTGCTGCTTTGCATGGTGGGGAGGCCTCGGGTCCGCTCACCCCGACCGCAGCAGCCTTGGTTGGAGCCCCGTCTCAGTAGGAACCTTGGCTCAGGACTGGTTGCAAAGTTGTGTCTAATTTATACCCTGGGCAGCTTCCAGGCCTGCAGCGCTTTCTTGTCTCCCTCTTTTGCCTCTGCCGCCCTGGACACCTAACGCTCTGTAGCCAGCTGCACCAGCCCTGCCAGCCCCGCCGGCCCGGCACTCCTCTTCCTGGCCCTGAGCTTGGCCCTCTGGCCTTGCGCCTCCTGTGCCCAGCCCTGTGCCTTAACTGTGGGCCACTGCAGTCACTCAGAAATGCTTAGGCTTTGGGCCGTGTGAGGCTGGGGCCCTGGGAAGATGCAGCTCCATCTGGGTCACGCCTGAGGGGCCCTGAGTCTGGGGAGAAAGAGCAGGATGGGACATCCAGCCCGTGGGGTCAGGGCTGGGCCGAGGGAGGGACGGGTGTGGGGAGGCTGGAGTGGGGAGCTGAAGGTTCCCAAATGGAGTCTGACACGTGGAGTTGAGATGGGGGAGACAGAGGGCCAGTCCCTGCAGGGGAACAGCATGTGCGAAGAGCTGGACAGCCTGGGGCCAGCCAGGGGTGCAGACGGCAGGGCCAGCTCACGCAGGGCCGGGAGCCATGCCTGGGAATGGGGGGGGGCCTGGATGTGACCTGAGCGCAAGGGAGGGTCCTTGAAGGAGTTTAGCTGGGGAGTGGCTGGGTCACACCCGATTTGGGAAGATCCATGGGGAGGAGGCGGGGGCAGCCGAGCTGGAGGGGTCAGCTGCTGGGGCCCAGAGGAGCCGCAAGGATCTTCTGCTTTCTCTCCTCCATGGCCCCCAACAGCGGCTTGTCAGAATGTGGTGCATTTTATCACGTGGTAGATGCCAGCCATAGCCCATTCATCGCTGCACCTCGTCACCTGTTCCTTTATTCATCTCTCAGTCTTTCCTTCCCCGTCCTCTGGGCAGCCCGTGGACCCCAGGCTCCCCATTGCGGGAGCATCGTTTCCCTCCACAGAGCAGGCAGGTCTTCACCCAGGTTTGCCTTGTGAACAGATCCCTCTGGGGCCTGAGCTCCCCCGGCCACTCCGTCTGGGCGGCACACACGGTGGTTCCCAGCACCGACCTGCATGGGGCGGCCCGGGGTCCACACACTGTGGTCTGGGGGCCAAAGCTGACCCCCTGCCTGTTTTTGTACAGCCTGTGAGCTGAGAATGTTTGTTTTTTCTTTCTTTTTTAATCTTGGTAAAATAGGCGCGACGTAAAAGCTACCATGGTAGCCGCTTTGAAGCCCACGGTTCGGTGGTGCTGTGCCCACTCACGTGGTTGCGCGGCCGTCCCCCCAATCCGTCTCCAGAGCTTGTTCGTCGTCCCAAACTGAGACTCCGTCCCATTAAACGCTCACTCCTGCCGCCTCCCCCCGCCCCTGGCGCCCTCCGTCCTGCCTTCTGTCTCGGCGAGAGTGACTCCTCTGGGACCTCGTATGAGGGGAGTCACAGTGTTTGTCCTCTTGTGTCCGGCTCTTTCACTGAGTGTGATGTCCTTGCGGTTCACCCATGTGGCGGCGGGGTCAGAATGTCCTTCTTTTCGAGGCTGCTCTTCCACTGTGTGGCTGGCCGGGTTTCGGCCATCCATTCACCGTCGACAGACATTTGGGTTGCGTCCACCTTGGCTATTGTGCGTTTTCTCTTTATAACAGCTTTATTAAGATATAATTCAGATACCATACAATTCACTCATTTAAAGTGTACGATTTGATGACTTTTGATATGTTCACAGAGCTGTGCATCCGTCACCACAGTGAGTTTTAGGAACTTTTCATTACCTCAAGAGAACGCTACACCCCTTAGCTGTCACCTGCTGATAAGAATGTTGTTTACGCTTTTTAATAGTTGAAAAAATGTTAAAAGAAAAATAATATTTTGTGACATGTGAAAGTTCCAGGGAATTCAAATCCTGGCGTCCATAAATGAACTTCGCCGGCACGCACCCGCCCGTCGGTGCGCGTCTTGTCCGGCTGCTCTCACGCTCGGCGTTTGGCAGAGCCGTGCGGCCTGCCCATCGGCGCGCGGACTGTCTGGCCCTTGGCGGGGAGGCTGACCTTGCCCTTTTGGCCACTTCGCCGGCCTCCCAGGTCAGCTGAGCCACCTCCGTCTTGCCCAGGGACGCCAATGCCAGCCTCCTGCTTCCTCCCCTGCTGAATCATTCTGCCCTAAAGTGTGGCTGTCGATGGTGCCCCTGCCTGGTGGGGCCTGCAAATGTCACTCAGGGTGACGCGTTCAGATTTCAGCTCAAATGTCCCCTCCGATGGCTCCCTTAGTTTAGCAGTTCTCACTCTCAGCATTCTGACTTCTGGGGCCGGATCCTTCCTTGTAGGGTGTCGTGCAGCCTCCCTGGTCTCCGCCCACCGGGTGCCAATGGTACCCACTCCCAGGTGTGACAACCACAAATGTCTCCACATTGCCAAATGTCCCCTGTGGGCAAAATTGCCCCGGGTGAGATCTCCTGCTATGGAACCACGTTGGTTTTATAAAACAGTTTAGTATTTGATTTTATGAGTATCTGCACCATGTATTTGGCTGTCTCCCTCCTGCGCGGTGTCTCAGCTGCTTGCCGTTTCTCACCATCGTCGGGAACACCATACATCCTCGCACGTAACCCAGAATCATATTTTAAATTGCAAAGCCACCGGGATGAAAGTCGTCCAGATACAGGAGAGATACAGTGCGTGTCCACGGCCCGTTCTCAGCCGAGTGCTGGCGACATTTGGACTGCCACTACTCTTTGCCGTGGGGCCGTCCCGTGCACTGTGGGGTGTGGAGCAGCCTCCCTTGGCTCCACCCACCAGATGCCAGGAGCAGCACCCCAGTTCTTAGGACTAGAAATATTTCCAGACACTGCCCGGTGTCCTCCTCGCCCGACCCCCCGCCCCGTGCCCCGGCTTGGTGGGAGGCCCCCTCTCCTCACATAGACAGGCGGAACCTGAGGGCCGGCTCTGCCATGGGCTTTGCGCCCAGCACCGTGCCCATTTCTCACTGTCCTCCTGCGAGGTGTTAATTATCCGGCCCCTTAGCAGATGGGTAAACCGAGGCTCAGCGAGAGAAGCCAGCAATCTGTCCTCTGCCCCCTGCCCCCCGCCCCTGCCCCCGAGGTTTTCTCTGTGCGGCAGAAATTACAGCCCTCAGAGCCCAAAATAGCTCCTCTCTCTCTCTCCGAGGCGGCCGCTGAGCACACTGGGCCGTGGTGCAGCCTCCACAACAGCAGGGGTGAGATGAGAGAGGCGCCCCGTGCCCGGAGCTCAGCCCTGCACGGGAGGCACAGCGCTCTGGGCCCTGCTGACCGAGGC
Organism: Equus asinus; assembly: GCF_041296235.1. Classification (NCBI taxonomy): domain Eukaryota; kingdom Metazoa; phylum Chordata; class Mammalia; order Perissodactyla; family Equidae; genus Equus; species Equus asinus. The sequence continues at coordinate 52,852,749 of NC_091799.1, read as the reverse complement.
CTGAGTGGGTTGCCCGCTGCCCTGGGAAACTGCCACCAGTGTCTGACGGGGAGAGTCAAAATGAGCCCCTGAATGGGGCTGGTGAACCCCAGGGCTGTCCCCCTGGGTGAGCTTGAAAGGGGGGTCCTATACTCTATTTGGCAAAACCCTGGGACACTGGGATGGAACTGGGCACACATTCGCAGGCATGGCTTAGAGGTCACCTCCTCCAGGAAGCCCCCAGGAATGCATCCCATCTGCCCTCACACGGTCCTGTTTACCAGTCTCCTCTCAGTCAGGGGAGGGTCTGAGCTGTCCCTGGGCCCTGCTGGCTTCTCACCTCCTGGCCAGACAAGATGTCAGGGTGAAGGAGCCCCAGAATGGACAGAGAGACACAGGCTAGTGGAGGCTTGCAGTTCCTCTCCGGCTGTAGAAAAGAGAAGGCAACTTAAGTCTGTTGTTTCCAGCTCTGCCTGAACATTTGGGTGCCCCAGGGAGATTTTAAGACGTATGATTCCTCTACCTGAACCAAGTGAGCGCGGTTAACATCGCCAGCAACGGGACAAACCAACGTCAGGGGCCTCCCGACATGACGCGCCAGGGAGGAGCAGCATCGCCCCTGCGGACCCGCCCCAAGACGCACAGCCTGGACCTGGTCACGAGGAGCCAGCAGGCCTGCCGAGGTGGCGACCTGCAAAACAGCTGCCTGGACTCCAAAGACGGCAACACCGAGAAGGGCAGAAGGAAACAGCTTCTGATTCAGGCTAAAGAGACACACGAGGAAGAGAAGGTAGCATGTGCGTGGGTCTGCATGGGATCCTAAAGGAGAAAAGAGAAAGTTGCCACAAAGGAGGTTGTCGCAGTCCGTCTGGGCCGCGTAACAGATCACGGCCGCTGGGGCTCGGAGATGCCGATTTCTCCCCGTTCTGGGGGCCGGAAGTCCAGGTCAAGGCGCCAGCAGATTCGGTGCCTGGTGGGAACCATCTCCCTGGTTCATGGATGGCTGTGTCCTCACACGGCGGAAGGGACAAGGGAGCTCTCTGGGGAGCCTTTAGAAGGGCACTAATCCCATTCACGGGGGCTCCACCCTCACGACCTCTCACCTCCCAAGGGCCCCCCTGCTACACTGTCGCTTCGGACCAAGTTTCAGAGTATCAGTTCTCGGGGGACACAAACACTCAGACCAATGCAGGCATCACCGGGACCGCGGGGGAAATTTGATTACGGAATGCAGGTTACATCACGGGATTTCTCAAGGTGAAGTTTGGGAAATGTGACACTTGTCCTGGGGTCGGCTGCAGAATCCCCTCGTTCTTAGGAGGTGCAGGCAGCAGGACTTGGGGTCACAGGGCCTGAAGTCTGTGGGCACACTCCAATGGTGCAGTGACACGATAGGATACTGCTGTTGACGGGGTGTTCGTGTGCCCCGAACCTGATGTGTTGAATGCTATCTGCCCACCTCAGAATGTGGCTGTTCCCAGGCTTGGGCCTGGGCAGAGGGGTGAAGTGGAAGCGTGGCCGAGAGTGGGCCCTGCGCCAGCCGGCTGGCGTCCTGACGAGCAGAGGGATTTACGCTGAGACTGCAGGGATGGGCCTGCACTCAGAGAGGAGACCATTGGCAGAGGCAGCGAGAAGGTGGCCATCTGCTAGTCGAGGAGAGAAGCGGTGCTGCGGACGCCTTGACCTCAGACGTGTAGCCTCCAGAACTGTGAGAAAACGCGTGCCTATTGTTACAGCAGCCCTGGCTGCAGTGTTTCGTTATGGCCGCCCAAGCAGATTCAGACAATATATACAAACATATAAATCATGTATCTACACACCATTCGTATCACTTGTATATATATAAATCTGTAAATATGGATACATTTGTATTACTCGTGTATATATGTAGGCACATAGAGAGAATGTGGTAAGTCGCTAGCACTCTGTGAGTCTGGATGCGCAGGATGTGGATGTTCATTGTATTATTCTAGCAACGCTTCCATAGGTTGCACAGTTTTCAAAATAAAATGGTGCAAAGCACAACACAGAGGTCTCCCAGCCCAGTGAGCCCAGTTCGGTCAGACCTTGGGTGCGGGGCAGGCCCCAGAATTTTCGAGGACGGCACCCCGGCTTTGGAACAGGAGTTGGAGGAGAGGTGGACGTGTCCCCAGTTGCAGCAGGGGGCAAGGGTGGGGCTGGCCCAACTGGCGAGCTCACGTCCACTTGGCTGTCTGCGCTCTGGAGCAGCCCATTCTGCAGAAGTGGAAGGCGACAGGGCTGGCTGCCACCTAGAGGTCCGCGTGCGCGGAGGGTGGAGGGACCCCGCCAGTGGTCACTCCCCAGCCCCCTCCCTGCTCCCTGGCCACCACTGGTCTACCATTTACCTCGCTGGATTTGCTCTTCTGGACATTTCAGACAAATGCGAGCCCAGCACAGCCCCCCGTGGGCCCGGCTGCCTTCCCGCAGCGCACGATCCAGGTTCGCTGCTGCATAGTGAGCATTGGGCGTCCTTCCTGTTGATGGCTGACCAAGCACAATATTTTTTAAAGGCAAGGCTTTGCTTATAGAAATGCAAAATGCTATATTTGGCAAACACCAAATGATGTTTGGTTTTATTTTTTTTTATCCCCTCCACAAATAGCTCAAAATTGACTCAAGCTGCCAAACGCCACATGCTCCCGATGCTCAGCCGCAAGCCTGCGGGGCTCCCACCAAAGGGGTCCAAGGCCGGCGGCCCCGGACGGCCCCCCCGGGAATGAGGTTTTAATTGAAAGGTCGCACAATGACAGGCTCGAGATGTTGCTCCCGGGCCGGCAGGGCGCGGCCGTGCCTGGCTCTCCAGGCCGGCCTCCTCGGAGCCGCAGCGGCCGCAGACGTCCCCAGGCTGCGTCAGGAACAGCTCTGCCTTTTATTTGGAGAGAGAATGACAGGGCATCCGGCCCGGCCGGGCATGCTGCTTCGAAGCCGTATTTTTGAACAGGACCGTAACCGCACACTTGTTTTCGACCATCCGTGCCAGGCCAAACGCTGCCAGCTGCCTAGACGCTCGGCTCGCGCTCTAAACACAGGTTCTTTTTTATTCCTGTTTTAAAGTCTATCCGACTATTTCTGTGCAAAAACAGATTTAAAATCTTGCTGGCTCAGGAGTTGCTGGCAGCCGCGAGGGCTGCCCTCCTCTCTCCGCTCCCCGCAATCAGCTCTCGGTCGGCCTCGTCTGTGGAGGTTTCCCTGGTTGGAGGAGCTGTCTCTGGTTCCCCAGTTCCTTACCCAGCCCAGCCTGGGGCGTGTCGAGGATGACAGCTCACTGGCCAGGACAAGATGGGGGGGGGTCCTGGAAGGAGAACTGGGTGCTGCTACCAGGACAAGCAGGATGCGTGACAGGAAGGAAAAGGATCATGTGGTCACAGTGGTGGAGCAAAGATTTGAACTTGGGTCCTAGTTGGGTGAAAGTCACGAGGGTTAAAAAGTGTTGAGCCCTTGCTGGTGGGCATGTAATCCCGTGCTGTCGCGAAAGTTTGGCGTTCCTCAGAAGGTTAAACATACAATTATGATATGATCCAGCCATCCCATGCCTAGGAATACACCCCAAAGAATCGAAAACAGGTGTTCAAGTAAAAACTGGGACACGCACATTCATAGCAGCACTGTCACAACCACCAAAAGAGGCAAACAGCCCAAATGCCCGTCACCGGCTGGATGGAGGCACACGGCGAGGCCTGTCCACGCGGCGGACCGGGACTCGGTCCTAGAGAGGGACGAAGCTCTGACGCACCACGACACGGAGGGACCTTGGAAACCTTGTGCTGAGTGAGAGAAGCCGACCCTACAGGCCGCATGCGTGTGGTCCCATCTGTATGAAACGTGCGGAACAGGCAAACTGGTAGAGACAGAAAGGGGATTAGTGTTGCCAGGGGCTGGGGGAGTGGCTGGGGAAGGACTGCGCATGGGGACGGGGTCTCCTGTGGGGTGATGGGATGCTCTGGATCTAGACAGAGGTGACGGTTGTACAACATAGTGAATGCACCAAATGCCACAGAATTGTTTAATGTAAAATAGTACATTTTATGTTATGTGAATTTCACCACAGTTAAAAAAAAAGACACACAGCGCAGCCCCGCCCCTGGGTTCCAGGACAGGAAGTGTCCCGGAGCAGGTGGGGGTGACAATGCGCAGCGGCAGCACCTGTGGGGACGAGGCAGGGTTCCGTTGGGTGATATGACTCAGCAGGGCCTGCGGGCGGGGCTGGGATGCGGTGAATCTCTGCTGTGTCAACAGAGGTGTAGGGTCCAGAGAGAGGGCGGTGGGTGCCTCGGTCAGACCGCAGCCCAGGAGTTGGTCTCAAATCTGGGGAGGAAGGGCGAGGACAGAGGGGGGGTTTGTGGAGGGGTTCAGCAGGGCTGGGAAAATTTGACAGCCTGTCCCTTTGAGGAAAAATAGTGTAGCATGAACTCTAGAGCTGGGCTGACTGCTTCAAACCCCAGCTCTGCCACTTACTAGCTGTGTGACTTTGGGCAAGCCACCTAACCTCTCTGAGCCTCAGTTTCCTCATCTGTAAAATGGGCATAACAATGGTACCTGTACCTGTTCCATAGCATGGTTGTGAGAATTCAGTGCCTTGTAGTAAGTGCTACATGGGTAAAAACATCGTCTCAGAGAAGAGCAGGTTCGGACGGACCCAGATGATAAATAATGACTCAGAATGATTGGGCTGTGTCCGTGGGAGAGGTGCCGCACAGCGACATTGTGGGCAGCACGGGGGCAGGGACTGTGTTACCTTGGTTGATGCATGCCCTGTGTAAATGTGTGGAGAGTGAACAGATAAATGAAGGAGAACAAGCAGGTGTGACCTCACAGAGGAGGAGGTTTTGAACTGGGTTTTGACAGACGAGTAGGAGTTTTCTGTACTGACAGCAGAGCAGGTGAAGAGGAAGGTGCATTCTGGGCAGAGGGAAGTGCATGTACAAAGCCGTGGAGAGGTGAAGCAGTGGGGCAGAGGTGTGACTGACTAGGGAGCAGATGTGGAGGGAGCCTGGCCTCCACCGGGAGACACCTGCCCACAGTAGGCGATCAGACAGCAGGTGAGGAAGCAGCCTGCCTGCACTGGAGGGAAGCCGGCCACTGCGCTTCCCTTTGCTTCAGAGTGGCCCCAGGAGTTAAAAACACGTCTGAATCCAAAGATCGACAAATGGCCACGAAGCGCATGAGAAGATGCCCCACCTCACGGGTCAGCAGGGCAACGCACATCACGCGGCAGTGAGACCCGGCTTCACCCCGTCAGGAGGGCGGCTCTGAAAGAGCGGAGCCGGTGAGGCTGTGGCGAGAGGGAGCCGTGGGCACTGCTGGCGGGAACGTGAGCTGCGACAGCCGCTCTGGAGAACAGTGGGCGGGTCCTCAAAAGGTTTAAAATAGAACTGCCATCCGATCCAGCAAGTCCGTGTCTGGGTGAAGACTCGAAAGACTTGAAAGCAGGATCTTGCAGAGATGTTTGCACACCCGTGTTCACAGCAGCACTGGTCACAGTGGTCAAAAGGTGGAAGCAGCCCAAGTGTTGATCGATGGATGATGGATAAACACAGTGCGGTCCCTCCACACAGGGGGACGTCATTCAGCCTTCACAAGGAAGGAAACTCTGACACCCGCTACAGCGTGGAGGAACGTGAGGACATCGTGCCGAGTGAAATGTCACACACAAAAGGACAAACCCTGTGTGATCCCACTTCTACGAGGCCCCTAGAGGAGTCACACTCACCGAGACAGAACGTGGGACGGAGGGCGCCCGGGGCCGGGGACTGAGTGTTTAGTGGGACAGAGTTTCAGATTTTCCAGATGAACAAGTTCTAGAGATGGATGTGGGGACGGCTGCACAACAATGTGAATGTGCTTAACGCCGCTGAACTCACAAATGGTTGAGATGGTGAATTTTATCTTACGTATATTTTATCGCAATTTTTAAAATCCCAAAAAGTCGTGTTCTGAGTTGTGCCTGGAAGAGAACAGATAATTCATGTATACCCGGCGTGGGGCTCCCTCTGCCAGCCTGCTGATGATGCTGGGGGGTGAACATGTCTCCCTCTCTGTTCCTCAGTTTCCTCCAGTGCAAACTGGGGGTGTGAGGTCACCCTCTGACCTCATTGAGAAGGTCAAGATGCCGTATGGGGACGGGAAGGGGTCCCAGCCCATCTGCGTGCTCCACTTCGGAAATTACACCCTGTGTGCTCCATCGGGCCCAGGGAGCACCAAGCTGGCCCTTTATTCCACAGAAAGACGCCAAGGTCTCTGGGTGACCATAAGACCAGAACTTGCTGGGATTTGTGAGTTCCTGCCACGTGCCTGGCACGCTCTCGCACAAGGCCCATGCTGCACCCACCCATTTTACAAAAGATGAGCCTGAGGCACAGACAGGTGAAGTGCCTTGCTCAAGGTCACACAGGCAGGCTGTGGCTGGGGACCTAGGGGCCCCGACCTGCCGGACTCCAAGCTTCGAGTCACACGAGCATGAGGCTCAGGGCCGTGGAGGCCGGCACCTGAGATGCATCTCCTGGGAAGATGTGCTCCCGGTGGTTTAAAAACGCAGACAGCATTAGTCTCTTCGTTCTGACACGTGCACCGTGGTCGTGCAAAGTGTTCAAATCGGGGAAGCTGAGCGAAGGGGTTTCAGAACTGTCTGTTCTAGCTTTGCAACTCTTCTGTAAATGCAAAATTTACTGATTTTCTTGAACGTGGTGGGGAAGGGGGAGAAAATGCTGTTTAAAAAATTGCTGCCTAGAGGATCTGAACAGACCTTTCTCCAAAGAAGGTACACAGACAACTACCAGGCACGTGAGAAGACGCTCAACATCACTAATCATCAGGGAAATGCAAACCAAAACCACACTAAGATGTCACCTCACACCCATCAGAATGGCTATAATTAACAAGACCAAAAAAACCCCAGATGTTGGAGAGGATGTGGAGAAAAGGGAACCCTCATACACTGCTGGTGGAAATGCAAACTGGTGCAGCCACTATGGAAAACAGTGTGGAGATTCCTCAAAAAATTAAGGATAGATCTACCGTACGATCCAGCTATTCCACTGCTGGGTATTTATCCAAAGAACATGAAAACACAAATGCGTAAAGACACATGCACCCCTCTGTTCACTGCAGCATTATTCACAATAGCCAAGACTTGGAAGCAACCTAGGTGTCCATCAAGGGACAAATGGATAAAGATGTGGTATATATACACGATGGAATACTACTCAAACATAAAAAAATGATGAAATTGTGACAATATGCATGGTCCTTGAGGATATTATGCTCAGTGAAATAAGTCAGAGGGAGAAAGACAATTACTGTACGATTTCACTCATGTGGAAGATAAACACAGATACAGAGAACAGATTGGTGGTTACCAGAGGGCATGGAGGGGGGGTGAAAGGGGTAAAGGGGCACGTGTGTGGTGACAGATGGCAACTAGACTTTTGATCTACTGAACACGGTGCAGTCTATACATCAGTCGAAATATAATGATGTACATCTGAAACTTGTAGAATGTTATAAACCAGCGTGACCTCAAAAACAAAAATGCTGCCTAAATGCAGTGGGGTGTTCCAGATGAGATCCTGGAACAGCAAAACAAGACCTGGGAAATCTGAAGAAGGTGCGGGATTTGCGAACAGAGTCGTCCCAGGGTTGCTATCTCTGTCTGGACAGAGCGCCGTGTGAGGAATCGGCGCTGGGGAAGCCGAGGGAAGGAGGCGGGACCTCTCTGTTCCTTCGTGGCAACGTTTCTGCAAACGCAATCTGCACCATCCAACATGATTCACGATAAAAGCCTGTTTCCTACCAAACTGCTGTGGGTTAGGCCCGGACGGGGACGTGTCTGTGCAGGAGGCTTCTGCTTCTGGCCAGAGAGGACACAGTCCTCTGTCACCATCAGAGTCGGTGACCTTCAGTCACCCTGCCTTCGTTCGTTGGGACTTGGGGCTGTGGCCACCCTGGGGCCAAGCGGACTGGAGAGGAGCAGCCTCGTGGAGAGGCGGCCGGCCCTGCAGAGACGCGAGGGACAGGCGCCTGACCTCAGACAGCCCTATTGGCTCAGCCTCCAAAGCGTTTCCGGATTCTCCTCCTTCTGCTGCCTGCACTCTCCAGCCTCCACCACTTCTCCTTGCCGCCCTGCTGGCCCCCACCCTTGTCTCCACGTCTCCCTCGATCCCTCCGTTCCAGCCACAATGGCCACCCTGCCCAGGACTTTCCTGCCTCAGGGCCTTTGCACTGGCTGTTTCCTCTGCCCAGAACACCCTTCCCCCAGGACCCACGTGGCTCCTCCCTCACCTCCTTCAGATCTGTGCTCCACGGTCGCAGGGCCGCCCCCTCCACCCTGAATCTCACAGCGCCCTCTGTTAGCGCTCCTTCGCTGTGTCACCTCTCTGGTGGCCAGAACCCCAGTTCCGGGACGGCAGGGATGTTGGTTCTAGCTGGACTGCTGTTCGGTGGATGTGCGGAAGCTGCACTTAAAGCGTGCGATTGCATGAGGTTTGAAAGAACTGCACACCCATGAGGGGACTGGTGAACAGCTCACCCGCCAGTTTTCCGGGTCTCTCCGTAACCCCGCACACCCTTCCCAAGCCCACCCTCATCCCAGCGTCCACGGCCGGCTTCTGTCGCTGTAGATGAGAGTTTCTGTAGCGTTCTAGAATTTCACATATGGAGCCACGCGGGAGGGGCTCGTCGACCGGCTTCGTTCACTGAGGCCCCTCCCGGCTGTCACACGTGTCGGCGGTCGTCCTGGTCCGGGCTGAGGAGCGGCGGAGCGCGGGTGGACGCGGTTCCTCCCTTCACCCTCGGCTGGGCGTCTGCGTCGTCGCTGGTGGCCAGGATCGTGAGTAAGTCTGCTGCGAACATCCCTGCAGACACTTCTGTCCATCGCTCCTGCGTGAACACCTGGGCCTGGCACGGCGGTCAAGGCCAACCTTCTTGCCAACGGAGGTGAAAGTCGTGTGACATGAAACTAACCACTTTGAAGCAGAGAGCTGAGTGCATGTCGCTGTGCAACTAGCGCCTCCGTCTCAGTCCAGAACATTTCTGCCACCTCAAGACTGATAAATAAAAATGGCAAGCAATAGGATATATTGGAGTATATGAGGAAACCATTTGGTATAAACCTAATTCGGCCTGACTCTGTTTTTCCAAAAGGGCCTGACTGTGGCCATTGAGCATGCACTGTATATCTGCTTAGACATTTTGAGATAAAGGTGCAACTTCCCTCCCCCTCCCAACGTTGGCATCTCCTTAAAGATTAAGCATCTTTCTTTAGGCTGGGAACTGATTGCAGCGCTCGTCTGTGACCGCCCAGCTCGAGGCAACAGACCTGCCAACCTGCGGGGTTCACTGAGACAGCAGACCTATCTGCTGTTTCCATCAGTTGCTGTGCTGACAGAGCAGCCTCGTGACTATTGTAAAAGGGACATTTCAGTCATATGTGAAACATCCTCTTTGAGGGTATACAACCACCCTGTATACCCCCACTTCTTTGGAGTGCTCTGTTCCTTTGTGGAAAGATTCTCCCGGGTTATAATCCTCAGATTTAAGCTCAGAATAAACTCACCCAAATTTTCATTTATGGATTGGTTATGGATTATTTTCGTCGACAAGATGTTTAACTTTTTGAAGCTGCCAGGCTGTTTCCCAAAGTGGCAGTACCCTTTACCTTCCCTCGGAAACCCACGGCAGTCCCGGCTGCTCCGTGGCCCCGAGGGCAGGGGCCTGGCTCAACCAGGTGTGCAACAAATATTCGTTAAATACGTGAGTGAATGAATGACCACAATGACTCCTGGGGTCGCTTCTGGAATACGTGGATGGGGCCTGGACCAGATCTGCTGAGGCCTGAACCAGGAGACGACCCCTGAGTCTTGGAGACCCTGTGCAACAGAGCTCCACGTGCTGGCCACCGTTCACTGGCGGCACATGTCCCATTTTACAGAGGGGGAAACTGAGGCTCAGAGAATACCTGGAGGGTGTGGCATTAGCAAGGACCCTTCAAGGGCCCCAGGGATGAGGCAAGGAGTCTCGGCCCACAGAGGGGACAGATAAGAGCTGTTGGCTTGGTGACAGGGACCCGGGCTCGAACTGCAGCTCTGCTGCTGTTGCTGAGAGAGCAGGCAGGCCAGCCACCCTGGGCTCCTCTGTCCTCGGAGGAGGAGGAGGAGGGTTTCTTGAGGGTCTCGTGTGTGTGGAGATCACAGCTGTGACCAGGACACTTGGAGCCATCACGTCAGGTTCCAGGAGGTGAGACCAAAGAGGAGGGCCGAGCTGTGGTGCAGACAGCTGCTCATTCGTCTCTATTTTTTTAACCAGCAAATACCCAGTATCCCTGATTTCCCTCTCTATGTACTTACATAAATAGATATATGAGTAAAAGTATACTTATATGAATAAATATGTAAGTGGATATATTTATTTGTTTCAATAAATTATATATTTTAATATTTTATATAATTTTTATATTATATGCAAATATATGCAGTCAATCCTCATTGTTTGCAGATTCCGTATTTGCGAATTCTCCCATTCGCTAAAATTTATTTGTAATCTTCACAATCAGTTCACAGACAGGCAGAGAGGCGTCAACCCTGAGGGCCCCTGCGCCCTTCCTGGTGGAGGTGGGCCTGGGCCCTGCCCTCCCGTCCAGCTCTCGGGCTGCAAACCAGCGTCCTTCTCGTGGGTTTTAGGGCCACGTTTCGTGCATTTCTGTGCTTTTCCTTGGTGACTTCGCGTTTAGAAGGGCCCAGGGCAGTGCTGAGTGCTGTCTGGTGTCCCAGGCGAGGAGGCCGGGATGCACCCCAGGGAAAGCGCGCAGGGGTCAGGCCTGCCTCCTTCAGGCACCAGCCGCAGCGCCGGTGAACCGACAACACGCGTCAAACAAGGTGTCTGGAACGCCGCACGTGCAACATGGGTCATGTGCTGACCGACCCCACGGTGCGCGGAGGCCCGCAGGAACCTCTCCCAGTCCTTCCCTGGGGAGCAACATCCAGGACTGGGCGACTCAGGGTTTTCCGTGAATGATGAGAGCTGACTAGACACACACACATCTGCACGTTGTGTGCAAATACAGCACATATAAACAGACACATTTATGCAGCATTTTAGACACGCACATCATGTCTGTCTGCCTGCGCTTGGTCTGTCTGGATCCTGCTCCCAGCCAGTGTGTGGGTGCGATGCCGCTCACGTCTCTCAAGCATATTGCTTCTCCACTCTCTTCCTTTCTCCTCGCTCCTTCTTCGTTGAGGAACCGGGGTCCCTTGTCCTGTGGCTTCCCCAGAGCTGGGATCTTGCGTCTGGTGTCCCTGCGTGTTGCTCCCGTGCCCGCTCTGGGCCGGTTTCCAGGGTGCTGCCATAGGTTGACCTCCCGGGGATGCTCGGCGGGTCAGTGGGCTCCGGGCCAACTGCTGGGCCCGCGTCTCATCCCCGTCTCCGCGGGGCACCAGACTGCACGGGGCTGGGCTGGCAGCCACCGGCCGTCCCTCTAAACCTGTGCCCTGGGGCCGGGGCGAGGACAGTGAGGCGAGCCCGTGCTGGGTCTGCCTTCGACTTTGTTCTTTATGGGTGCTTTTGACTATTCTGATTTTCGAAAACACTGCATCACGTTATCACCCTGAACACGGAGGTTTGGAGTCTCTGGGCCTCCTCTCTCTGGGCCGCTGACCGTGTTCCTCGTCTACACGGGAGGATGATAGTAATCCCGCCCCTGCAGGGTCGGGCGAGGTGGGGGACCCCCAGGTGGAATGTTTTGGCTCCTCCCCCGGACGAGGTGGCCCTGGGAGGGAAGAGGCTCTGGGGGGGCTGAGAAAGAAGAGCGGCAGCCATGGGGGGGTACACAGAGGACGGGCATCTTCCTGCGTCCCTGGCTCCGTGGTGCATCTGTGCAGGAGGTGGCAGCCTTGTTCTTCTCCCTCAAGACCTTAGGCTCGCAAACCCCACGTGCTCTGGTCCTGAGTCCCTGAGCACCTACTGTGTGCCAGGCTCTGTCCCAGCCCTGGGGACACAGTGGGACACAGGACCCATCCAGTCCTGCCTCATGGAGCTGACAGTCCAGGGGGAGTGAGTCTGGCGGTTTGATTACAAGTTGTGATAGAGACGAGGAACTGCATAAATAGGGGTGTATAGAGGGGAACTGGGGGCTACCTTAGTCTCGGGCGGGTGCGAGGGGCCCTCTCTGAGGAGGTGACATTTCAGCTGAGACCTGAAGGAGATGAGGGAACACACTGTGTGAGGATCCGAGGGAAGGGTGCTCTGGGCAGAGGGAACAGCACATGCAAAGGCCCTGGGGTAGCGAACAAGGTGGGCTTCCAAGGAGCAGCAGGGCTGCAGAGTATATGGCCCAGGCAGAGATGGGGAGGCAGATGGTAGGGGAGGAGGTGGGAGCAGGGAGGTGAGTGGAGGTTTGCCAGAAACTTTGGGGAACCAGGAGATCGATTCAGAGGAGAAAATGCTAGACTGGCTTCCAGATGTAATTTCTCATAGCGTCTGCTTTTCTGGGGCCAGTCGGCCATCTTGTGCCTCTGAGCCTCCCCACCCCCCAAAAGAGAGCCAGCCTCCCTTGGAAGAGAGAGCATCTAACAGATAATACAAAGGTAACGATGATGCAAATGCACAGGCTGGGAGCAGAGGCGGGATTCGAACCCAGGCCTTGTCTGTCCGCCGAGCCCTCGCTCTTGACTATTCCTCAATCCTGTCCTCCGCGCCGCCTGCCCCAGCCCAGGCTCTTGTGCTGTCTCGGCCTAGACGGGGGAAATGGCCACACTACTGCCCACTGTGGGGTGTCTATTGAAACAGAATTGTCTCCCCGGCCTTGGAACCAGAGGTAAATGTGCAGGGGTGGGGCGAGGGAGGCAGGGAGCCCTATGCCACCTGGACGCCCAGGTTTCAGGTGTGGGGATGTTTGGGAACCTCAGGAGAGCTCCAGGGACCCAACCTGGCCCAGGATGGGCATGGGTAACCTGGAGGCCTTCTCGGAAGCAGCATCCAGACAGAGGCCTGACCCAAGCAACCCTCCTGGGCAGTCTTGCTGATTGCTCACTTGTGTCCCAGGCCCCTCCCTGGCGCTGCCCCCGGAGGCCTAGTGTGTTCCTATTTTCTCCTCCTCCTGCTCGTGAGCGACTTCTCCAACCAGGCCCTGCGTTCACTGGATGTCCCTGGGCCACCAGGAGCAGACTCCTGCCTGCAGTGCACGGGCCTGGAGGGAGGAGGCCTTTTCCATTCTCTTCTGGTTCCGGGACCCTCTGAAGGCAGAGGCAGCTGCTCAGACTGTGCCCCTGGGGGGAGGTGGGGCTGGACCCAGGCTGACCTCTCCCCAAGCAGAGAATTCCTCTGAGGTTTCAGGGCTCATTTTGAAAATCCAGGACACTTCTTCACTCAACGTCACGACATTTTCCCATTGAGTTGGCTGCGAAACGCCGTGAGCCCCTTGACGCTGTGGGTGCGGTTACCCCAACTCAGCCCTCAGTTGTCTGAGGACAGGCCCGAGCCCCTGCTGGGCGCCACGCATGCAGAGCCCTTCCCGCCGCGACCTGGGGACAGACGCAGAGGAGAACTCCCGGATGGAGGTGCCCGTGAGGAGGGGGAAGCCAGGTGGGGCGAGTGGCTGCCCTGAGTGAGTGGTGGCAGGGGGGCTCTCGCAGAGGGCGCAGTGAGCGGGAACGGTGTGCCCAGCAGAGGGAACAGCCAGCGCAAGGCCCGGCACCTCACAGCCGATCCCGCACAGTTGGCGGTTTCAGCCCCACTGCTCAGGTGAAGGAAGCGAGGCTCAGCTCTCCTGGGTCCCTGGGGCCGAGCTAGCACTGACTCTGGACCTCTCTTTCCAGGAGGGGCGGTGGACGGGGCCTCCCTCCGGAGCTGCCGCAGATGCCCGAGGGAGGCCGCCTCCAGGGCCGGCCACACGGAGGCCGTGGGGAGGATGCTGGCAGGCGAGCGAGCGAGGGCCATGCCGGGCGCCGGGCGAGCAGACAGACAGACGGACAGGCAGGCAGGCAGGCAGGCGGCAGCCCTCGGAGGAAGTGGCTTAGCAGGTAGACAGGTAACGAATGTGTGGAAACCCCAGGCTGGCTGGGCGGCGCGGGTGGGGGAAGCTGGCGCCCGTGCCGCATCTGAGGGGCAGCCCCTGGCACCCCTCCTGCCAGAGGAGGGGGAGGAACAGCCAGGGTGGTCGGGGTCCTGGTGGAGGCCCGCCTGGCCCCAGCTTGGGTGACGGGGAGGTCACTACCCCCCTCCTTCAGCAGCCCCAAACCCCTCCTCCGGGAGGGGATCCGAGCTGCCTCCTGCTCTTTGCAGCTTTCTTTTCCAGTTTTACTGAGAGATAAATGCACAGAGCACACAGCTCACCTGTGGAAAGTGTCTCATTCGGAGGTTTTGAGTGTGTCCCAGGCTCGTGCAGCCAGCACCCCAGCCTGTTTCGGAACAGTTTCACCGCCCAGGACGCCCCCCGATCAGCCGTCGCCTCCCGTTCCCACTCCAGCCACCACGCTCTGCTGTCAGCCCCTGTGGACGCCCCGACTCTCCACGGAGAGTCCAGCCCGCGTGGTCTCCTTGTCCTCGCCCCCGCATAGACGGCAGCACGGGGCTCAGGGCGCGGCGGCCGCGTGTCCGGCTGGGCTGGGCCAGGCGGCGCTGGGAGCTGGCCCTCAGCTTTGCTCTCGACCTCCCACTCCCAGCTCAGACGCTGCACAGTCCCCACTGACCTCAGAGGAGCCCAGCTCCTGAGGCCGAGATCGCCGGGTGGTCCTTGCCTCCCAGCCTTTGCCAGGCGGGTCCTTCTCCTGGAATGCTCTTCCCTCTCTCCTCACGGAACCCTCACCACCCCGCCAACCCCCTTCCATGCTCCTTCCTCCAGGAAGCCTTCCAGACCCCCGGCACAGCCCTGCCTCCCATCTCCCAAGCCCTGACCCCTCGGTTGTGAGACCGCACAAGGCTGTAAGCAGCAGGGGCGCGAGGCGGGGCGATAACCCGGCTGCTCCGTGCTGCCCACCCACCTGACCCCTCCCCACCCCCGGGGCTGACTGGTGGCTCTTCTGAGAAGCACCCACGTGGAGAGGCCCCCAACCGCCCGGCCTGCGGCGGCCGAGAGCAACTGACAGCCCCTGAGCTGTGGTTTTGCAGTGATGGCACTGTGGCACAGGTTGCGGAGCGGAGCGAGGTGTAAACAGTGCCCGGCCAGCCTGGGCGGGGGGGACAGCCGCGGGCGAGGGCCCAGCCTGGAGGAAAGCAGGGGGCTGGGATTACGCACAGTGGGGCTTTTTCCATCCACTTCAACAGATGGGGAAACTGAGGTCAGTTGGTTCCCATGCCCCATTTCCTGGGTCTGGTTTGGCCAAGTGGGAGTCCAGGTGGGTCTTACCCCTTGCTTCCCAGACAGGGTGCGGGAGTAGTGGGACGAACCCCGATCAGGCCTGGGGTGGTTCAGGGGAGATGTGTGGACTGTCTGGGGGCTGGCAGGAAGTGCCAGCGGCTCAGACCCCCTGGCCCTGCCCTGAGCATGCCTACAGGTGTGTTTGAAATAAGATCCAAACCCCTGGCTGAGGCCCATGAGGCCTGTGGTTTGGCACCCACTACCCTCTGACGCCATCTCCTCCCCTTCTCAATGCACCGGCCTCCCTCGTGTTTTGTGACCACACCGGGCATGCTCCTGCCTCAGGGCCTTTGCCCTGTCTGTTCCTTCTGCCGAGAATGCTGTTCCCGTGGCTCACTCCCTTGCCTCCCGCAGGTCCGAGCTCCAGCCAGGAGGCCCTCCTTGGCCTTCCCGCTAAAATAACCCGCTTAGTTGCACCCCCCTCCTTCTTCTAGTTAATGTTTCTGTATCACAAAGACTGTACCCGATGTCATGTTGCTCGTTCGTACAGTTCTTGTTTCTTCCCCGTTGGCAGGAACCTGTGTCTGGCTCACTGCTGTGCCCACTGCCCCAGACTGCGCCCCCCGTGGCTGCCTAATGACCAGTGTGAACAGACGTCCGGGGGCTTGTGGGGAGGCAGTCGACAAGGAGGCTGGGGCTGAAGAGCTGGCTCTGGGGGGCAGGGCGGCAGGAGCTGCAAGGTGAGGGTCACAGGTTCCAAGATGATTCTCTCTCTGCTCCCCCCGTGGGATTCTGGGGGTCCATGTGTGTCCATGTCCGGCTCTCTTTAGATAAACTTTCTATTTTGGAACAATTTTGGGCTTCCAGACAAGGCACACAGACAGCACCGGGAGCTGCATGGCCCTCCCGCAGTGTCCCCATCAAGGGCTGACATTTCCACGGGGCTTTTGCCAAATGGAAGGAGCCAGCCTGGTGTGTTTATGTCACCATTAACCCAACAGACACTTTATCCCAATGTCACCAGCTTCTCCACTTGTCTTTTTTTCTGATCCAGGATCCCATGTTGCAGTTACTCGCTTGGCTGTTTTTAAAATGTGGATTTTATGTATCAGAGACTTGGTTGCGAAGCTGGAGAAAGCTTGAGTCGGGGCTGGCCCTGAGCAGGGGGTTCCCAAGGTCAAGGGCAGGCGGGTGGGGAGTAGGGGAAAACTGCGGCTCCATCTGAGAAAGAAGCTCCTAACCCTGGGAGCTGTCTGGGGTGAGGGTCCCAACAGGCTGCCCTGTAGGTAGTGAGCTCCCCGTCACAGTAGAGTGCCCCCGTCACGAGGGCACATACGGAGGTTCCTTTTGGGTTCCTGGAGGAGATTCCACCGGGACCTTGGAGAGTTAGATGGGGCAAACTCGGGCCTGGAACTTCCCAGGTCTCTGACTCCTGTTTGAGGAGAATTCCTGAGAGCTCGCCTGCCCCATTCTCCCAGGGATCCAGCCAGTCTGCCTTCAAGACTGAGGAGCTGAGGCTTCACGCTGGGCAAGCGGGCCCCGTCTCTGAGCCTCAGTTTCTCCATCTGTGAGACAGAGCTTCCACTACGATGGCTATGATCAAAAAAACCCAAATGCGCAGCGTCAGGAGGATGTGGGGAAGCTGCCGGTAAGAAGGGGACATGGTTCGGTCACTGTAGAAAAGAGTTCGGTGGCACCTCAAAAGATCAAACACAGGGTCACCATACGACCCAGCAGTTCCACCCCTGGCTAGAGACACAGAGAAGTGAAAACGTGTGCAAAGACTCGTACACCGTGTTCACGGCAGCGCGTTCACAATCGCCCCAAGTGGAAACAACCCAGACGGCCAGCAACAGATGATGGAGGAACAGAACGCCCGTCCGCGCGGGGGACCAGCGCTCAGCCATAGAGACGGGCGAAGCCCTGACAGGCGCTACAGCAGGGACGGACCTGGGAAACCTGGCGCCAAGAGGAGAAAGCCACACACAGGGGGCCACAAGGTGTGCGATCCCATTTATGAAACATCTGGAACAGGCAAGTCCACGGAGACAGAGAGTGGCTGAGGGGTGGCCAGGGGCTGGGGAGGGGGATGGGGAGCCACTGCTCTTGGGACCGGGTCGCCTTCAGGGTGATGGAATGTTCTGGAACTAGACAGATGTGATGGTTGCACAACATTATGAACGTGCTGCAAACCACTGAACTGCACACTCGAAAATGGTTACAATGGTTTTATGTTATGTGAATTTTATCTCAATTAAAAAAACATCAAAGCCAGCCTCTGTGGTCGCCCCTGAAGCGGAGAGCCTGGGGTTCACACACGCGGCCGCGCCCCTCTCCCGGGCTCAGCGGCCAGGGCGGTTTGGGGGCCCGGACGCCCAGAGGGGCGCAGCGCAGCGCAGGGTGGGCGCCAGCGGGCGCCGGTGGGGGCGCCGGGTCCCCCGCCCCCGCCCCCGCCCCGCCCAGGTGGCCGCGTCCAGCCGGGGAAAGGGGGAAGTGGGGCCTCTAGTGGCCCCGGGCCCCGGATTTGCATCGGCCCCTTTTACATAAAAATCTTTCCAGGCCGTGCGCAGCGGGCCCTGAAGCCGGCGGGTCGGGCCTGCTGGGCGGCTCGCGAGGCTTCTGCAACACTGGCCCAGCCAGGGGTTCCTGTTTTGGGAGAATGTTGTCACCACCGCTTCTTAGAAAGAGCCTGAGGTGGGGAGCCCGCCAGCCCCCCGCCCGTCCTGCGGCGCCCCTGCCCTCTCATCCCCTTGGGGTGGGGACGCAGCTCCATCCAGGGTCAGCCGATGGGCGGGGCGGGAGCCCGGGGTGACAGGGACCGATCCTCGGGCGCTTCCCGCGTCCCCGGCTGGCTGTGTGCTGTGGTCATCTCCTGGGACCCCCGTAAGACGTGTCCCCCCCCCAGGCCCGCTGAGAACATTAGGGTTTCGCAGGAGCGTGGTGGCCGGACTGAAGCCCGCCCTGGGCAGACCTGGCGACAGGCTCCTGAGACAAGGTGGGCGGCCGGCCAGGTCACTGAGCCCGCGGCCGGGGGGAGGAAGCCGAAGGGCACGGTGACTCCACGGGCCACAGTGGGGTGACGGGGGTCCCAGGGCCGCAGTGAGGGGCCGAGCCAGGGTCGTAGCAGGGGCCTTTCTGCTCTGAGCGACCCCGCCCCTACCCCGGCCTCGCGCCCGGCCCCCATCCCCATCTCCTGCCCCGCCCCCGGCCCTGGCCCCGCCCCGGCCCCCATCCCCCATCCCCATCTCCTGCCCCGCCCCGGCCCCGACCCCGTCCCCCAGCCCCCTCCCCATGCCCCGTCTGGTCCCGTCCCCGCGGCCCGCGCGGCGGGCGCCGCCGCCCCCGCTGAGGATCTCCTCCTCGGCCGCCTGGAGGCCCCGTTGTGAAACGCCCTGGACTCAGCCCTCCCGCGCCCCCACGGACGGACCAGGACACCGAGGCCGAGAGCTCAGCCAGGAGCCCACGGGCGCCAGCTGCTTCTTGGGCACAGTGGCTCTTCCCGCCCTCGGCGCGCGGAGTCGGCCGGAAAAGAAGAGGCTCGGGTGTCACCTCCACCTTTGACATAGAGCCAAGCAGCCTGGCCTTGCTGTGCCTCACTTTCCGCCCCCCCTCCCCCAGCATGCGTCACTCACTCGTCTTAAACCTCCTGTTCGCCGCGTTGGTGGCCTTTGCATGTGTCCACCGTGCGTCCTCAGCCTCCGCTCAAACCTGTCCGTGGCATTGCCTTGGTCTCAGGTGACGTCCACACTCTTGGCGGTGACTTCCGAGGCTGTGGTGCCCAGGCCCTGCCCCCACCCCTGTCACGCAGGCCTCCCCAGGCCCTGGCCCGAGCTGTGCCCCTTTTGTACTGCCCTTCCCGGGTCCAGCCATGCCCTCGGCCTCTCCGTTAGTGCTTTCTCACCCCGGTCTGCCTCAGCCTCATGTTAACAGCTTTCTTTCCTTTTCTTCTTTATAAGCGTTTTATTCAAGAATAACACGCAGACGTTGAAGAGCCTGAATCCCGAGTGTGCAGCTCTCGATACATTTTCACAAAGTTAACACACCCACCTCTCCAGCACCCAGATCAAGAGGCAGGACATCGCAGCCCCTCTCTCCCAGTGGAGCTCGCTTGCAGGCTCAGCGTTTTGAATTGATGATTGATGATTACAGGATAGGCCCCCTGCCTGTCATGCAGCTGCTCAACAAGCTGCAGGGTCCATGGCTTGCATTAATAGAGGTGTAGACTCCAGGATGAAGGAGATGATTTCCCTCCTCATTCTGGGCTGGTCAGAGCAGGCAGGCAGCTCCCCCTGCCACTTTGCAACGGGGCAGGCAGATGGCAGAGGGTTCAGGGAGGATCACCGTGGTGTGTGTGTCTCTGTGTGTGTGCGTGTGCATGTGCACACTTCTGAGTGGTGCCCTGGGAGAAAGCACTGGAGGCTTTAGGCGTTTGACCTGGAGACGGACAGCCCCGGGTCCCTGTCACCTGCTCCGGTGGCTGGATGGCAGGGCAGGGTCTGAGGGAGGCACCGTCTCACCAGCCAGTTTCTAGGCTATGAGCAGGCTGCTTTGAATGGTACTGAGCATCCCGTCAGGACAGAGAGGCCAGCCCAGTGCCTCCTCGGCAGCAGGCTGGGCAGGACAGCGTGGTCCTGCCTCTTACCCGCCGCAGGCCTTGCAGAGAGGGACTGAGGAGAACTGCAGGGGACATGTGGCCACGCTGAGACCTTTCTCGGGGGGAGATGGAAGCCCAGAACTGGACAGTGACCTGCCCACGGTCATTTGTCCCAAGCTGGCTTTCCAGGCACAGGCCTGGCTTGGAGCTTGGGCTTTGGGTGGAGTTCAGGTTGGGTTATATCTGGCACGGCCGTTCCCTCTCGCCGGCTGCAGCTGCCTGGGGTGGGGACGGTGGGGCATGCTCCACCAGCCGCACTGGCAAGCGGCTGCAGGTGCTGGGCCGGCCATTTACATAGCCACGCTTGGCCTCCCCCGCCTGGCGGCCGGCCTGCCCCCTGGCCTCTCACCAGGAAAGGGCCAGGGCTTCTGAGCGCGGGAGCCAGCTCGGAGCCCCGTAAGCTTGGTGTAGTTTTATTTCACTTCTGCGTTTCACTTTTACTGGTCTCGGCTGAAGGATGCATGTTAGTCAGCCCCGAGAGAAGTTACTGTGTGCTGTGCCAGCTGGGGTGGGGGCGGGTGAGTGGGCAGACCCGGGTCTGAGTCCCAAGCCACTGCTGGGCGTGTGACCCCTGGAGCCACACTCCACCCCCTGAGCCTCCTGTGATGTGCACGGGGTGCGGGAGGAGACCCGGGGCCTCGGTTTTGATGCGGGCCTGCCTCTGTCCTGCTGTGTGGCCTCAGGCAAGTCCCTTCCCCTCTCTGGGCCTCAATTCTCTCCTCTGTAAAATGGAATAACCACAGTCACATCCTTGCAACGCTGTCTCTCTGATCCGACACTGGCGCAGGGTCTGGCTGAGTGCTTGTCCAGCGGGCTGTTTCGGGCTGTTTCGGGCTGGGCGAAGTGAGGAGGCCTGAGGGTGGAGGGGCTGGAGCAGTTGTATGTCCTTGATCTTGAGAAACCTGAGCTTGTGTAGGGATTTCATCATGAGGCTGGATGAAATGCAGATTCCTGGGCCTGCCCGGGCATCTGCGGGAGCCACGTCAGGCCCAGAAACTTCAGGGAAATCTCTGGGGCCCGTGGGTGCGTTTGGTGTCAAGTCTGTGTTTCTCAGGACACGACCAGGGAAGGGCTGTGGAGAGGGGGAAACTGAGGCACAGAGGTGCAGCCAGTTCCCAGGGGGGCTCAGCAAGCCAGTGCTGCGCCAGGATTGAGTGGGGTAGGCCCGATCCAGACCGGTGCCCCAGCACGCGGCGGCCCTCGGCGGCTCTGCCCAGAGCCCGGGTGCTGCCTCCCAGGGCCGCGGGCTCCCCCCGGGAGTGGCTCGGGGCTGAGCCGGGTTTATATAGGGCCTCCCAAAATATCTGGCCGCCCATAGGCCGAGGCTGGCGAGGGCGCGGCTGGCCAGCGCCGCGGCTTCCTGTCCTGCCAAGATGTTTCCTGCCGATAGCCGGGCCAGCGGCCTTATCTGTGACCTCGGGCCGCTGTGAGGACAGCCCCCCTGCCAAGGGACAGGCTGTTCTGGCCCAGGCAGGGGCTGCAGGGACCCTGGAGGGTCAGGGCGAGCAGCCCACTGGGGGTGGGGGTCATTTGGTCAACACATGACTTTTGGGAAGGAGCACTGTGCTCGGAGTCCAGCTGCCCCAGAGTTGAGCTGCGGCTCTGGGGCCAAATGGCTACCTGTCTCTGGGGAGCAGGGCCCCTCTCAAAGTGCCCCTTGCCCATCAAGTGGGGACAGTGGCATCTCCATTTTCCTTCAACTCTCCCCACCCCTAGCCCCTCAAGGAGCCCCAGTCTGCAGGAGACGAGCTGGCCACGCATGCCCCCAGCCCCGCAGCGCCAGGGCTCGGCTGGAGGGAAGGCAGAGGTGGGAGGAATCCAGGTGTCTGTATGGAGCAGCTGCCTGGAGAAGGGATGTCACAGCTGGGGTTTAATGGTTATGTAGGAGCTCACCAGGCAGAACTCATGGAGGGGATGGCCAGGCTGAGGGAACAGTGCCTGTGAATGCTTGGAGTCCAAGTGCCACTCTCATTTCACAGAGAAAGACACTGAGGTTTTCAGAGGAGGTGATGCCGTGGCTCTGAAACCTGGCTCTTTCTTCCCCTATACCCACTGACGGGGACCTGAGCTCCTGGAAGGGGACATGTACCCTCCGCATTGTGACCCTGGGATCTGGAGAACAATTTTAAATTTCAAAATTGCTTTTATTGCAGCCCAAACAGTGGAATTAACTCTACGTAATAATGAGGTGTGTGTGAGAGGTGTGTGCGCGTGTGGCCCTATAGATGCACACACAGTAATAACTCAGAGGGAATAAAATTTCTAGGAAATAAGGTTTATTTTGGCAGGTGGTATTAAAATTAAAGTTGCCGACATTGATAACTCAACGTCTTTAACTGGGCGTAAGTGTGACACGTTTTCCTGCCAGGTCACCGACCTCAACGGCTTCGCAATGAACCGCGACCCTGAGATGAGCTGTTCTCTTCCTGTGAGTGAAGCTCTGATTCCGGGGGTCCCCCCCCAGGGTCTCATCAGCTCCACGCCAGGGGCTGGGGGACCCTCGGGCACTGGGCCGGCTGGGGTGTAACCGGAGCTGGGGGCACGGGGCTGGGGGCGAAGGCCCTTCCCGGGGTCCCAGCGGGCGGGCGGCTGGGGCCGGGCGGCTTCAGGGAGGCTGTCCACGCCCGCCCTGCCCTCGAGGGGCCAGCGCCCCAGGACCGTCCACCCTGAGGACCAGCCCCGCTCACTCGCGCCGTCCCTCCCTCGCTGGCTCGGGTTTGGGGCTGTGTCCCCAACACAGGGAGGGTCAGTGGGGCAAGAGGTGAAGGGAGCGCTGGTTTGGGTTTCCTCTTTAACGTTTTTCAAGGGATGTGAGCAAACTGGAACTTTGTTAGTAGCTGAGCGCTGCCTCCGTGGCCCCGCGGTCGGAGGATGTGGCTGCGCGGCAGAGGGACTCGGAGGCACGCACCTCGGTGTCCGCAGCAGCATGACTCCCAGGAGCCGGAAAGCAGACACGGCCGGAGGGTCCGCTGACAGGTGATGGATAAACCAACTGTGGTCCATCCCGAGGGAATAGCACTCGGTCATAACAAAGACCAAAGCCCTGACACGCGCTTCACAGTGGACGAACCTCACGGCCTCACGCTGAGTGAGAGAAGCTGACACAGAAGGCCTCATGTGATCCCATAGGGGAAACGTCCAGAACAGGCAGATCCACAGACAGAGGCAGACGGGCGGTGGCCCGGGGCTGGGGAGGGGGCTGGGGAGGGGCTGCTCGTGGGGACGGGGTCTCCTTCTAGGGTGAAGGAATGTTCAGGAATTAGATACTGGTGGTGGTTGCATGTGCACTAAATGTCCCTGAATTGTGTACTTTAAGTTGGTTCATTTTGTTATGTGAATTTCACCTCAATTAAAAAAAAAAGATTTTGGGGCCGGCCTGGGGGTGCAGCAGTGAAGTGCGCACATTCCGCTTCCTTGGCCCGGGGTTCGCGGGTTTGGATCCTGGGTGTGGCCATGGCACCTCTTGGCACGCCATGCCGTGGCAGGCGTCCCACATATAAAGTAGAGGAAGATGGGCATGGATGTTAGCTCAGGGCCCGTCTTCCTCAAAAAAAAAAAGATTTCTAAAATGTGTAGCATTTTTTCAGAGGTGGCTTCTGGGTGGTTTCAAAAACTTTAGATGGTGAACCTTTGTGCTGTTTTCTGGTTTTCTTGCCCATGGATGGGACTGGCTCCCCCATGAAACGCAGTCAGTGCTTGACGGGAAGACCTGTTGCTGAAGCTGTAATGACGACGTGCTGGCGCCGATGTCTATGAAAGCTTTAGCTCTCCCGGCCTGCTGGACCCCGGCCTGCACGCGTCCCCTGAGGCCCCTCCCAGAATCCTCCCTAAGAGGCAGGGGCCATTGAGCCCGTTTCCCTGATGAGGAACTGAGGCTCAGATGCCCTTGGTCACCCAGCCGGCAAGCGGTCAAGCGCAGGTTGCACTCAGGTCTGGCTGGCTCCAGTGCTGTTTGCTCAGCATCTCCCAGGCCCCCTCTGTTGGGTCTGGGACCCGTGGCTCCTCCCTTCTGAGCAGTGGCGTGGTGGGGGCTGCAGTGTGACCGCACGCCTCCACACGCACACACACCCACTCACGTGGCCAGGCTCCCGCTGCCCAGGGCCTTCTGGGAAGTGGTGCCAGGTGCAACCTGTTTCTCTTGGAAGGGAGCAGAGCCAGAACGGGTGGGAAATGCTGTCAGCGTCGGAGCACAGGCGGCGGGGACAGGCTGTGCAGGAACTGCTGAGAGGCTGGGAACATTCTGGGCTTGGGGGGAGGGAGGCTCAGCCTGTGATCTCGGGAGCTGGGACGTGCCAGTCCCTGCTGGGTGACACTGGGCACGTCACTTCTGCTCTCCGACCTCAGTTTTCTTCTGTGACATGGGCTTTATAACAGTCACTGCCTTGCAGATCTGAGGAATGAATGAAAACGACTGAGAGGTCAGCCGAGGGGGCAGCCCACTGGTCAGACGGAAGTGGGGATGGGGGCTGCTTGGGGCCTAGCTAGGAAGACTGAGAGCCACGCTGGGTTTACCAGCAAACAGCCAACACTGTGGCAGTTCCTCAAAAAGTTGAGAATAGAATTGCAACAGATGAATGGATAAATGTAATGCGGTGCACAGGGGTGAGGGGACAGTGCGCAGCCTTCAAAAGGAGAGACATTCTGACCCTGCTACGGCAGGCATGGGCCACGAGGACATTATGCTCAGCAAGCTAAGTCACACACAAAAGGACAGATACTGTACGATCCCACGCATACGAGGCCCACAGAGGAGTCACACTCAGAGAGACAGAAGGTAGGACGGAGGGCGCCAGGGGCTGGAGGAGGGGAGTGAGTGTTTTATTGGGACAGAGTTTCAGTTTGGGACGACGAACAAGTTCTGGAGACAGATGGTGGGGACGGCTGTGCAACCATGTGAATGTGCCCAACACCCCTGAACTGGACACTTACAAATGGGTAAGACGGTGAACTTTATCTTATGTGTATTCCAGCAGAATTAAAAAGAAAGCAAGCAGTCTGATGATCCCTCCTGTGGGAGCTGCTCTGGGCTGACCCCACTAGAGGAAGTTACTCGGTGTTCCCCCATCCCCTCGGCAAGCTCCGGCTCATCCTACAAAACCTGGCTCTAATGCCCCCTCCTCCAGGCAGCCCTCCCTCATCTCCCGGGTAGACCCCAGCTCTGCCATTGACCCCCAGCCCATCCTCTGGCCCATCCCGAGCCCAGAGCTGGGGGGTGAGCATCCGGCTCCGTCACTGTCACAGGGTGAGGCTGAGCTGGGCTGAGGAGCAGGGAGTGGGGGGCCCTGCTTTGAGGGCGGGAGAGTGAGGGCAGCGGCAGGGGAAGGGACACTTAGGGGACGCAGGCCCCTGTGCTCAGTGGGCATTGTTGACCCCCAGCCCACAGCACCGAGGGCCCTGAGAAGCCCCCAGTGTGGGGGACAGAGTGGGAAACACATCTCGTGGTCAGCACTGAGTAGGTGCTGAAGGACACAGGACCCCGGTTGGGGGACGCTGGAACCTGGCCTGGCCCTGCGGGGTCTGGGGGCCTGGGGGGAGAACCAGGCCAGGAGCTGTCCCTCCACAGGCCACCCGAGGGCCGGCGTGTGTGGTTACGTGTCTGCGTGTCATAGGCGTGTCTGTATGTTGTGTGTCTCTGCTGTGCCGTGCGTGTGTGGTAGCTGTTGTGTGTGCATCTCTGCGTGTGTCTGTGCGCGATGCACCATGTGTGTGCACGCGAGTGTGTGGCATTTTTGGGGAACCGAATCCCCTGGCTGGGTGTGTCTGCTGCCCGGCGGTTGGGGAGCCCCCGCCCCCTCGCTGTCCCCAGGCCTTCCTGGCTCTCTCTGGCCGCAGCCCAGCTCCACCTCCTCTTTTTGTCCCCAATCCGGGGCCCAGCCTCCCCCTGGCCCTCCCCCTGCCAGCAGCCGCCTGGCAAGCTGTGACACCCGGAACCCTCCGGCTGGGCCTCTCCAGGGCTCCCAGGATTTGCGCCCTGCCTGGGCCAGGCCTCAGCCCCCGGCCCTGCCTCGCTGTCCCACCGGAGGGGCTTTGGCACCTGTTGCCTACCTGCGCGGAGCGCTGGGCGCTGGGCACAGTGGACGCTCAGGGGACACCTGATGGGGTGACAGGTGACAGGGTGACTGAGGCGGGCCCAGCTGGAGAGGTTGGGGGGGGGAGCCCTGTGGGCTTGCCGAGGGCCGCGGTGTAGGGCCAGGCGGGTGGCGTGGCGGGAAGCAGGGAGGGGAGATCTGCGGGGCACAAAGGGCGTCACTGACCCACCACTGACCAGGGCGCAGGCTGAGCCTCGGCGTCCGGCTGTGCCGTGGAATCGCTGGCCCGCTCCTGGAGCAGGGAGCCCCCAGGCGAGGAGCAGGGGCAGGGTGCTGGGGTCTGTTCTGGGGGACGCTTTACTCGGTGGCCGTTCCTGGGACGCAGGAGGACCTGGAGACTCCCTCATTTCAAGAATAAGCCGAGAAGGAGGATCCAGCTGAGGGCCAGAGACGGAGCAGCGGGAAGAGGACACAGAGGGAGACAGACGGTGGTCGGGGCCAAGATCAGAGGGGCGGCCCAGGAAGGTGGACATGGTCAACACCCCGCTGGACTCCTTCGGGCAGCCTGCGGTGGGCCCAGCGCCGGGACTGCAGTGGGTTGGAACGCGCGTGAACCGCAGCTGCACCGGCAGGGCTGAAATGGAAAAGTCTGGCAATGCTCAGTGCTGGGGAGGATGCAGGGCAGCCGGAACGCTCACCTGCCCCTGTGGGAGGTGAAATGGTGCAAGCACCTTAGAAGACTGGCAGTGTCTACCGAAGCCACACACAGGTCTCCCGCCCCTATAGCCCAGACAGCCCGCCCCTGGGTGTTCATCCACGAGACGAAAACATGCCTTGGCCACAAGACCTGGACGTGGGTGCTCGGCGCAGCTTTGTGCCTAATAGCTCTGGACACAACCCAAACGCCCGTCAACTGGAGGAGTGGGCAGACGAGTTTCACTGCAGGCACACTGTGGAATGGTATACAGCAAGGAAAAAGGATGAAGCCTGTGGGTGAATCTTCGAGGTACAATGCTGAGCAAAAGCAGCCAGCTCCCAGACAGGATGCCCCGTGTGACCGTTCATCTGACGTTCAAAAACAGGTGGAAGGAATACGTGGTGTTAGCCGACAGGCTCATGGTCCCCCTGAGAGGCACACGAGGGATGGGGGTGTTACGTGTTCATCTGAGCACACCCGGAGGGAAGGACACCTCAGGCTGCACACTTGAGATCTGCGTGTGCAACACACCGCATGCAGCCATGCACTGCTCAACGACAGGACACGTCCTGACAACTGTGTCGTTCGGCGATCCCGTTGTGCGAACCTCATAGCGTGCACTACACAAACCTGGATGATGTAGCCCGCTGCACACCTAGGCCCTGTGGCACGGGTCTCAGGGGACCACCGTCGTCTCTGCGTCTGCCCTTGACTGGGATATCGTTACGTGGTGCGTGGCTGTTTACACACTCACAAAAGCAAACAGTTGGGCAGCACTTTAATCTGTGAGCTACCAGTCATATTACAAGCGTGTGGGTGTGGGGCCGCCCCGTGGCTGAGTGGTTAAGTTCGCACACTCTGCTTCGGCGGCCAGGGGTTCACGGGTTCAGATCCCAGGCGTGGGTCTAGCACCACTCGTCAGGCCACGCTGTGACGGCGTCCCGCATAAAACAGAGGAAGATGGGCGCAGATGTCAGCTCAGCCACAGTCTTCCTCACACACACACACACACATGCACACGAACATGCAGTGAGGAGGGTGTGAGCGGAGTGCAGACGCTGCTCTGAAGTTGGGTGGGACAGGGAGGCTGGACGGGCTGGGGTCTCTGTGGGGAGGGGCTGTGGTCAGCCAGGGTGGAGCCGCTGCTGACGGGAGGGGCACGTTGGCGCAGAGGAAAGTGCTCATCGAAAAGAACTTGCCGGAAATTTCCAGGCATGGTATTCTCAGTTTGGTCAGGAACCATGGCTTTTTAGCCTTGTAAAAAACAGTGAAACTCCTCAAAAAGTTAAACATGGAATTACCATATGACCCAGCCGTTCCTCTCTGAGGTACAGACCCCAAAGGCTGAGGGCAGGGACTCCAAACAGATATTTCGACATCCACGTTCACTGCAGCGCTGCTCACAAGCACCAAAAGGTGGAACAAGCCGTGTCCATCAACTGATGACGGACGAGCAGAATGCGGTCCGTCCACGCGCCGGCCCGGTGCTCAGCCGCAGGCAGGACCCACGCGCGCCAGGGCGGAGGGACCTCGGAAACCTCACGCCGAGTGAGAAGCCGACACAGAGGTCTCACAGCGTGTGATCCCATTACAGGAAGTGTCTGGAACAGGCAAATCCACAGACCGACAGCAGATTAGCACTGCCAGGGGCTGGGGAGGGGGAGGGGAGTGACTGCTCATGGGGACAGGTTTCCTCTTGGGGTGATGAGACTGTTCTAGAATTAGATCATGATCATTGCACAACAGCGTGAATGCCCTAAATGCCATGAAATTCTCACTTTAAGAGTTAACTATATATGTTATGTGAATTTCACCTCAAATAGAAAAACTGGCAACAGTGAGTTGGTGACCCCAGAGTCTTTGCACCTTCTAGAAGGATCTTGGCCCCTAGAGAGGGCAACTGAGTAGTTCCCACTTGGTTGACAACAACCTAAAACTTCCTTCTTCAAGAGCCTCTTTCTTCCAACAGAGTGGCATGCAGAAGCCCCATGTGGACATGGAAACAGGCCCAGAGAGGGTAAGGACCTGCTCAAGGTCACACAGTGAAAGCAGCTGGTGTGTGGGGCTCAGCTTTGGACTGGGGCTTCCAGGTGGGCCTGGGTGGAGGATGGAGCCAGTCCCCGCCTGTTGAATAGGGAGCTGGGAGGAAGTGGGTGAGGGGCATCCTGTCTGCTCTCTCCACTAGGCCCCTAGTCCCACTCCAGAGGGCAGCTGGAGGGGATTCAGTGGGCAGCGCTGGGCGTGGGGGGCCTGCCGGGTCCTGGTTCCCTGAGGACTGTCTTTGGGCCTCAGTTTCCCCATGTATACGGTGGGGGCTGCAGGGCTCAGGCAGGGACTCGGCGGCCTGCCGTGAGCTGAGGTCCCCCGAGTTTGAGGGGTCAGCGTGACCCCTGGCTGGCCTTGACTCAGTCCTTCTGGCAGCACAGGCTGGTAGGGGCGCCTCCCGGTTCAGGGCCCCAGCACCCTTGCCCGTCCTTGTCCTCAGCCTGCCCAGTGGTGGTGGGGGCTGGGAGGGCACCTGGGCGACTAGGGGCTTCAGGGCCTCGGTTTCGTCTGTCTTGTCTGGCCGCAGTGAGAACCCAGAAGGGTTGCAGGGGCTGGGGTGTCCCCCGCCAGCCTGTCCTCACACCTCTTCCTGCGGCCCTGGCCTGGCAGGCGGTGGGTCCCCAAGTGTTGATTTTTGGCCTGGGGGCGCCCCCTGGTGGCCACGACCGGCAGCAGCTCATGGTTGTGTCCACAAACCCAGTCCCAGCCCAGCGCTGCCCTGGACCCTGGGGACACAGCAGTGACAAACCAGACAGGGGACTCTGCCCGTGGGGGGCTCCTAGGAAAACAGGGACACAGGAAGATGTGGAACAAATGATAACTGCTTGTAGAGACAAGCTGGGGTGTCCACAGGGAGGTGACATTTGAGTCGAGCCGTGAGTGTCAAGGAGGAGCACAGAGAAGGTGCCTCAGCGGGGCCCCGTGAGGGCAGAGGCACAGGGGCAAGAACAAGCTGGGGTGGGGCAGGTGGCGGGGCAGAGGGGAGGCGGGAGTGGAGGCCAGGGCGGCCAACCACAGGCGAGGAGTGAGGGTTTTCCTCTGGGGCGCTGGGGAGCCACAGGAGGATTTTGAGCAGGGGAGAAACGATCTGAATTTACTCTTCATTAAGAGTGGTCTTAGGCCATCGCAAAAACACTGGTGATTATTGAACAAATATCCACATATGCACAACTGACCAGGAGAAATGAGGCGGCAGATGCAGTTGAGGCCCGTGGTCCCAGCTCAGCATCTTTCCTCTCTCGCCCCAGAGGGTCTCACGACCTAGACCTTGGAGCTAGTCTTTCCTGTGGACGATTTCATAGTTTATTACATACTATGTGGCCATAAACAGCACGGAGTGTTTCACAGGACTTTAAACTTTGTATAAATTACGAGGACAACATCCACCTGCAGTTTGCTCAGCTCATTAATATCATTTATATTTTTTTAGCTATTAGTATTTTTATTTTTAAGCCTTGAAAACATGAGGTATAGCATCCACAAAGGGTGTGAGGTGCACGAGTCTTAAGTGTGCTGTTTGACGCATGTTGCCGACGTGCACATGCGTGTGAGCAGCACCCAGATCACAGTGGAGACCTTTCCCATCACTCGAGAAGGCTCCCCAGTCCATAGCCTCCTGCCTCAGCGGCGGCCACTCTCGCTCGTGCCTGCGATCTGTCTGTGGGGCATGGGCGGGTTTTGTTTTTTCCATCGCTGTATGCTGTTCTGTCGTGTGGCTCGCCCACCATTTGTGTTTCCAGTTTGGGGCCATCAGGAATGAGGCTGCTGTGAACATTTGCGTTTGTGTCTTTTGTGGACACACACGCTCAGTTCTCCAGGGCGGAGCCGCGGGGCTCAGGCTGGGTTCTCCTGGGTGGATGCCTGGGGCGGAACTTGGGGTCACAGGCCAGGCAAGTGTTCAGCTTTGGTGGAAACCACTGAGCATAGGGGTGAAAAGTGGCTGTGTTGGTACTCCCAGCCCTGGCCCATCTGCTGAGTGAGTAGAATATTCATCTGGAGGAGCTGCCTACTGTTCCACCCTCCTTCCACTGGCTGCCATTGGGTGGCTTCCCACTGTGAGCTCCTATCGAGCTGCAGCGAGTGTTCTTGGACACGTCTCTGTACACCTGCTAGGGGTGCATAGGACCTGGGGTGGAATTCTGGGCAGGGCAACGTGAAAACAGTGGCATCATTACTGTCATTAGCCTATAACTGAAATTTGGTGTCACCTGGTGATACCAGCTCAATGCAAGGTTGACATAAGGGAAGCCATATTGTAGAATTACAATATTACAATCTGATTAACTAACCAGACATGTTCTGTAGATTTTACGCCCCCTCCCAGCTGCTATGAGTTGGTAACTTTGTTCTTCTGAGTTTCTTAGGAATGTGATGACCCCAGGCAGAGAGTCTGTGCTGATGGCCGTCATCAATGACAACTGAAGGATCAGGTATAGTGCTCTGCTCCGTTTGCTGAGGCACATCCAGGAAAACAAAAGACTGTCAGGAACTGGGACCAGATATCTGCCCCACCTGGAGATCAGATGGAGGCCCCATTGGATCAGGACTATTTTTCAGGGACCGTGAAAATTTGGGTTGTCTACACTTCTTACCCTTGTGGTCGGATACTTGATTATAAAATGTGCCTTTAGATGTTGTTCCAAAATTGTTGAGCAAGGTGCAAAATTCTAATAATGCAAAATGTCAACCTGAAGCCAGGAACAAGAGAATATTTCCAAGTGAGTGCTAAAAGGGTTCATTCCTCTAACCCAGATCTATGCCCCCATTCAGCAGGAAGCAGCTAGATCGGTCATTGGCCCGAATCACTCAAGAATGAGGAATGATCAAGGAATAGGGGGACTGAAACCAGCAGACAGTTAGCCACTGATGGGTAAGCAGCTAGGGACTAAAGTTTTTTCCTTTTTGCAATTACTGATTATAGCTTTTAGCTGTTTAACCCACCCATTGTTAACTGTGCTGCTTAGGCAATATGCTGTCTGACTCCCACTAGGCTCCTACAGATATCTCCCCAGAGCCTGGGTCACCATGGTAATGGGCGTGTGAGCTGTTCTTCAGGAATTAGCACCCCTTGTCCAGTTCAGGCCAGTTGAGACCACTAACCCATCAACTGGGCCCATGGAGACGTCTGACAAGTGACATTGTGACGTCAAGAGGCTAAAAAATCCACCCTCAGGTCATGCTAATGCCCCCATTTTATGAACATGTGTCCTATGAAGAGGCATGGAGTCTGACTACACTTGTGCAGGTCATCAATGACCTCACCTCTCCTCACCTCCAATCACCTCTCCACATTTCAGACCACCTTGCCCCTCATCCCATAAATATCCCTGAGTCCCTATTTTCGGGGAAGTGAATTTGAGGCTCATGCTCTCCCTTCCTCACATGGCTGCCTTGTGAGTAAACTCTCTCTCTGCTGCGATCCCATCGTCTCGGTGTTTGGCTTTCTGGGTGGTGGGCAAAAACGAACCTGGTGTGGGAACACTGGCCAGGTCTGTGAAATCACAGGGGTTTGGGGGCATTAATTCCTGGCCCTTCCTGCTGCTGTGGCCATGTCAGAGACAGCCCTGGACAGAGCTCTCCCTCCGAGCAGACGCTTCCCCGTGCTTCTTGAAAGGGGACCGTCTGCAATGGGAGGTGGCTTCCTGCCCCCCCATCTTTAACTGGTTTTGATATTCAAGTGCTAGTGCTTAAAAGAATGAATTGGGGAGCTTTCTACTTCCTTGATTGCCTGGAATTGTTAAATAGCATCAGAGCCGTCTGATTTTTGATGCGTTAAATTTGGGGGAATTATACTCTAAAGCACGTAAAACATAAATGTACAGTAGTCGCCCCTTTTCCATGGTTTCAGTTACCCGTGATCAACCGTGGTTTGAAAATATTAAATGGAAAGTTCCAGAAATAAGCACTTCATAAGTTTTAAACTGCATGCTGTTCTGAGAAGCGTGATGAAATCTCGAGTTGTCCCACTCTGTCCTGCTTGTGGACTTGAATTGTCCCTTTGTCCAGCGTGTCCACGCTGCATATGCTGCCCGTCTGTCAGTCACTTAGCCGTCTCTGTTATCGGATCGACTGTGGTAGGATTGCAGTGCTCGTGTTCACGTCACCCTGATTTTACTTAATGGGCCCAATGCGCAAGAGTGGCGGTGCCAGCCATTCGGGTATGCCAAAGAGAAGCTATAAATTGCTTCCTTTAAGTGAAAAGGTAAAAGTTCTTGACTTAATAAGGAAAGGAAAAAAATCATATGCTGAGGTTGCTAAGGCCTGCGGTAACTTTCTTACAGCATATTGTTATAATTGTTCTATTTTGTTATTGTTGTTAATCTCTTACGGCGCCTAATTTATAAATTAAACTTTGTCATAGGTGTGTATATACAGGAAAAACACCGTCTATACAGGGTTCAGTACTAGCTGCAGGTTCAGGCATCCTCTGGGGGTCTTGCACTGTATCCCCTTGAGGATGAGAAGGACAGGAACTACTGTACAGTTTAATAAAATTATGAGGCAAACACCAGTATCACCACCACCCACTCAAGAAATAGAGTGCAGGGGACCGGCTCTGTGGCATAGTGGTTAAGTTTGTGTGCTCTGCTTCAGCAGCCTGGGGTTCATGGGTTTGGCACCTGGGCACGGACCTACATACCACTCATCAAGCTGTGCTGTAACAGTGTCCCACATACAAAATAGAGGAGGATTGGCAACAGATGTTAGCTCAGGGCCAATCTTCCTCACCAAAAAATAAAAGAAGAAGAAGAAGAAGAAGAAAAGAAAAGAAAAAAGTGTGGCCAGCACCCTGACACCTGGGCCTTTTTTCTTCCCCCGGAGGTAGCCCCGTTCTGACTAAATCTTCATCTCGCTCTTCTTTCAAGTTTCTCCCTTACTACAGAAGCATCCCTAAAGAATATAGTTTAGTTTAAGCCGTTTTTGAACTTCATTCCAAAGGAATGATACTGTACATGTTATTTTGTCTTAATCACTACTGACTAAGTAGGTCTTGATGCCCAGTCAAGCAAGTTATCCCAACTTAATCTTCTTCAAGATCCTAACTATTCTTGACCCTTTGACCTTCTGTGCAAATTTTAGAATTAGCTAAGTTAACTTTTGTCAAGTTCCACAAAAACCTGACTGGGATTCCGATTGAAATGCATTTCATCTGTGGATCAGTTTGCAGAGCGTACTAGTGTCTTATTGCCACTGTAACAAGTTACCACCACGTGGAAACAACACACGTCTATCAACTTCCCTGTTCTGGAGGGCAGAGCCCGGAGTGGGTCTCACTAGGCTAAACTTGAGAGTCCGCAGGGCGGCGCTCCTTCTGAGGCTTGGGGGCGTCTGTCTCCTCCCCTTCCCAGCCTCAGAGGCGGCCTGCATTCTCGGCTCAGGGCCCCTTCCTCCGTCTTCACAGCCAGCCCCAGTGGGCTGAGTCGGTGACACACTGCCACTTTCTGGTTCTCTCCTCTGCATCCTTCTTCTGCTTTTAAGGACCACTGAGATTACATCGAGCCCACCCAGGTCATTCAGGGTAATCTCCCCATTAAGGTCAGCTGATTGGCAAACATTAATTCCACCTGCAAACTGACAGCCCCTTGTCACATCCCAGGTACTGGGGATTAAACATGGCATCTTTGGAGGAAGCCGTTCTCCGCCTACCTCAAGGGGTCTTGGCATCTTCGCTGCTGAGACTCGGCCCTATGACTGGGGCGCCTCCATCTCCCCATTAGACGCTCTCTAACGACTCTCCACGCAGTTCCCACAGGGCCTTACAAATCTGTTTGTTTGAGTTGGTGCCGGGAACTTCATTTTTTGGATACCATTGTCAGTAGTCGCACTTTGCTTATGGGTTGTGTATGTTTCGGATCAGGAAGGAATGTTGAATTTTATCAAACGCTTTTCCTGAGCCTATTGAAAGGATCATGTGCTATTTTCAATGTAGTGGAGAGGACTAGCTGATTTTCCAGCGTTAAATCACTTTGCAGCCCCAAGATTTAACCCGACTTAGTCACAGTGTTATGTCCTTTTGATGCATGCCAACTCTCCCTCCCCCCAGATTTTATTTAGGATTTTCACACCTATGGTCCTCAGTGAGGTTAGTCTATAATTTTCCTGTCTCATATTTTAAGGATATGCTGGTCTCATAAAATGAGTTAGGGAATGTTTCCTATTTTTCTAATCTTTGGAAGAGTTTGTGAGTTTTTTTTCCCTGCTGAATGTTTGGTAGAACTTTCCTAATAAAAACGTCCAGACCTGGAGTTCTGACTGGTTCTGTTTCTTTGGTAGTTATAGGACTATTCAGACTTTTAATTTCTTTTTGAGTCAGTTTTCTTCCTCTAAGAATTTATGTAAGTCATCTAAAATTTCCAAGTTTGCTGGCATAAAGTTATTCTTAATATTCTTTTATTCAGGGCTCTTCTTGCCCATACGGTGTCTTCAGGTCACTTAGAAAAGGATGTTCCCTCCCGAGGAGGCAGCTCGGCCGGGCGCGCAGTGTGGTGGCAGGGTGTGGGCTGAGCACCGGGGAGTGGCGTCTGCCCTGCTGTGATCTTTCTCATGTTTTAAAAGCTATAGTGATGTCTTTTTTTTTTTTTCCACTTCCAGGAATAGCTATTTGTGCCTTCTTCTCATCTTGGTCAAATTTTCCAGCAGGTTTTCTATTTCATTCATCTTCTAAAATAACCAACTTGTGGTTTTGTTGATTCTTTTATTGAATGTTTGTTTTCCATTTCCTTTATATCTGCTCTCTATTATTTCCTTCTTTCTATGCTCTTAGGTTTATTTTGTTCTTTTTCTAACTTCTGGAGTCTTAACTCATTGTTTTCAGTCTTTCTTTTATATATAATATTATATGTTACATATATGCAACATATAATAGATTGCGTATATATGATATATTGCATATATGTAATAGATAATATATATAAACTTAAGGTTATATATTTCCTTCCAAATGTTACTTCAGTTGCATGGCACAAGTTTTAAAATACAGTATTTTCATTCTCTTTCAGTTCAAAATATTTTATATTTTTCCTAGAATTTCTTCTTTGACCAATGGGTTAATTAGAACTGGTTTCCAAACAAATGGAGATTTTTCTTGTTATTGTTTTTAAACTCATTCCTAACTAAACAGCATTTTGGTCAAGAGACTATTTCCTTCAGTCTTGCTTTATCACCCAGCGTGTAAGTGACAAGAAAGTGGGCTCTGTCATTGCTGAGTCCAACGTTTTACATTTACAGATCCCTTTCGTCAAATTCACTAATCATATTGTTCAAATATTCTATATCTTTACTGATTGTGTTTACTTGTGCTAAAAATTGCTGAGAGAGAAGAGTTTAAATCTCTCATTATGACTGTGGATTTGACTCTTTCTACTGGTAATTGTGTCAATTTTTGCTTTATGTATTTTGAGGCCATGTTATTAGGGTCACACAAATTTTGAAATTGGTCTCTTCTGGTGAAGTGAAGCTTTTGTCACTGTAACGTGTTCCTCTTCATCTCCATCAGTGATTTTCCTGAGAGCCCGTGTTGTCCAGTGTTAACATGACCATTCCCACTTTCTGTTGGCCAGTGTTAGGATGGCTTATTTTCCCCATCCTTTAATTTTTAATCTTCCTGAATTTTTACGTTGTTGATGCGTCTCATCAGAACACAGAGTCAGGATGTTAGACGTCCAGCTGGACAGACTGACGTTTAGTTGGAATGCTTGGTCCATTTGCATGTAGTGCGGTGACTGGTGCTGCCCTTGAGTCCAGCCTTAAACCTACCTGACCCTCGGTCCCTTTCACTCCCTCTCGGGAGTTTAGGTTGTGGCTTTTTAAAAAATCATTGTTTTCTCTTTGAACATCTGGAAGTCACAATTCTGCTTCTTTGATTTTCGTGGCTCCCTTCGAGACTGAACTGCACGCTGATGGAAATGCAGACGGCCTTCCCGTGTCTGCCTCCCCTCCAGTGGCGGCCTTGGAGCACCCTTACTCCAGCCGCTGCCAGAGGACCTGTTTCTTCTGTGGTACATTCTCATTCTATCACATCTTTTAACTTCAGAAAACATCATTACTGTTTTGTACAACGTATCTTTGTTTAGAGTTTTCCACGTATTTCCTCCTTCTTTGTTCTTCATTCCTTCTCGCATCTTGACTTTCCATCTGGGGTCACTTTCCTTTTGCTTGAAGTACATTGTCTACAATTTTCTCTAGTGTGAGTCTGCTGCTGGCAAATTCTTTCGGGTTTTGTCTGAAAAATGTTTTTATTTCAACCTCATTCTT
The DNA here is from genome assembly GCF_041296235.1 of Equus asinus. NCBI lineage: Eukaryota > Metazoa > Chordata > Mammalia > Perissodactyla > Equidae > Equus > Equus asinus. The sequence continues at coordinate 52,815,781 of NC_091799.1, read as the reverse complement.
GAAATACTTTTGTTGGGTCGGCAGTTTTCAGCATGCTGGAAACGTTATTTCACTGTCATCTGGCTTCCTTCATTGCTGCTGAAAAGCCAGCTGTTTGTCTAGTTGCCACACTTTTGAAGTTTTTTTTTTTTTTCTGCCTGCTTTAAAGATTCGTTGGGTCAGCCCCGTGGCCACATGGTTAAGTTCGTGCACTCTGCTTCGGCGGCCCAGGGTTTCGCCGGTTCAGATCCTGGGCGCATACAGGGCACCCTCATCAGGTGATGTTGAGGTGGTGTCCTGCACGGCACAACCAGAGGCACTCACAGCTAGAATACTCTACTACGTACTGGGGGCTTGGCGGGGGCGAGGGGGAGAGGAGGAGGAGGAGAAAAGAAGATTGGCAACAGATGTTAGCTCAGGGCCAATCTTTAAAAAAAAAAAAAACATACTTATCTTTCTTTTCCTTTAGAAATGTTTTACGGATGTGTAATACACATACAGATGGGTGAGCAAATCATAAGAGCTTGATGAATTTTCAAAAGTGAGCACATTCATGTGACCTGCATCCAGATGAAATACCAACATTCTCAAAAATCGCTAATTTCCCTTGACACATGGTAAAAACCTCTTATAGTTGGAAATGTTTTAACTTTCTGTGTTGTTGAATTCTAACTCCGTTCCCTTGAGAATCCTTTGGAGGAGGTGGGCTCTAATACTAAGAATTCTTGGGGCTTTGGGGAAACTTTATGAGGGTCTAGTACACTGATTTTTTTTTTTTTGCCTTAAATTCGATTTTGTCTGATACTAATATAACTGCCTGAGCTTTGTCATTTAGCATCTTTTTGCTTTGTGTTGTGTACTTCTGTTTTACTGTGTATTTTATAAACAGGATCTAGTTGGGTTTTGTATTCCACTTCAATCTGACAATATTTAAAACTAGCAGTTTTATTCATTTATATTATGATTGCTAATATTTGGATTTATTTCTGCAATCTTAATCTGTGGTTTCTATGGCACAAAATGAAAAGTCTTCGTGGTTTTAAGTGCTATTTATTATTAAAAGAATTTTAGGACACTATATATCCTGCTTTTTCTAAGCTTCTCTCTCCTTTTCTGTTGATTTGTTAAAGTTTTCTTTAAACCCTTTCCGACCCACGAGGTGGAGAGTTGTACACGAACATGTAGCTTTTAAAGACTTTATATTCCAGACGACGTGAGGCGTTGGAAGGCATTCCGCCTGCCGCCCGTCTCCTGTTTTGCAAGATGCTGTCCAGGACTTGAGCTGCATCTTCTGTCGCTCCTTCGGACATTGGTCACCACTCTTCCTGCTGTCTGTGTCAGCGCTGGCAGAGATGGCCCATGGGTCCCAGGGTCTCTCCGTGTCCCTCCTCCCGTCTCTTTCCCTCCCCTGGCACGGCAGCACCTTCCTCCTGACGTGCGCGAGTTGCTTCAGCGATGGGCTGCTTTGCAGTTTGTCCTTCTACAGCTGAGCTGGCACACGGGTCTCCACTGGCCGCCTTCTCTCAGCAGTTCAGGCTGTCCTTCGTCTTCTGACTTCTGTCCTCGTGGCTGGGAAGCCTGCTCTCAGCCCATTTTTATTTCTTTCATGTGTTTTCATCTTCTTCGCATTGCTTTTATGATCTTCCCAGAGTCTCTGATGGTCTGCATTTTGACTGTGATATTTTTGGTTACAGATTTAGGTTTATTTCTCCTGATTTGGGCTCACTGGGTTCCTGAATCTGAGAATTCCCTGGCTAACTGCCTCAGATGGCCTTCTAGGTCACCAGTTCTCTTCCGCTGTGTCTCATCTGGATTTTAATGTTCTCCATTCAAGTTGTTAACTTCTATGATCATTTTCATTTCTAGAAATTTGGTTTTTTCCCAAGCCTGCCTTGTCTTTTTAAAAATAAAGCAGTAGTCATGAACTACAAAAAGCATAAATTAAAAAATGCTGAGTACTACCAAGCTTCAGAAAATTACCAATGCAGCAGAGGCCCCAGAGGTGACCGGGGACTTTGATTTGTGATTCTTAAGCACCTCATTCGATTTTTGCCATATATATATATATATATATATATATATGGATTCCTAGGCATAGAACGTTAATCTTTTCAACTTTGTATTCATGGTACCATATCGTACATTTTCTCTGGTAACCTGCTTTTTCACTCAGTGTTGTGCAAGACTCACCATGAACCGTGCGACACTCAGCTCATCCCACGGCAGTCTCCTACCTTACGAGCAGGTCACCACGATCAGCTCTCTCGTGGAGGGGTTGGTGGTTTCCGATCTTTTGCTGTCGTGAACGACACTGCTGTGAGTGTTACTGTACCTGTGACAGTTCCTCAGACGTGGGTGGGGGTTCTGGCTTTTCCCAACTGTAATCCCATGGAAGAAGCCTGCCGTACAGAAAATTACTTCAGGCCTCAGGACATCAGGGCTGCGTCCCCTGCAGAACCCGCTGGAGACGGGTGGAGCATGTCCACGTGGGAACGAGGCCGCTGCTTTGTAGGTGAATGCGGCCTCGACTGTGCTCGTTGCGCCCTCTTAAGACAGGGACTCTGTCAGCTGACATAACTACCAGCACATGGGCGTGTTCCGTGGCTCCACTTGTTCACTGACACAGGCACCTCGCTGCTTTACTGCACCCTGCAAATATTGCGTTCTTCACAAGACCCTCTACCGGCCAAGGATTATAACTTGTGAAAGCTCAGAAGATGGTTAGCATTTTTTAGCAATAAAGTATTATTATTTTTTTTGAGGACGATCAGCCCTGAGCTAACATCTGCCACTAATCCTCTTTTTTTTTTGCTGAGGAAGACTGGCCCTGAGCCAACATCTGTGCCCATGTTCCTCTACTTTATATGTGGGATGCCTGCCACAGCATGGCTTGACAAGCGGTGTATAGGTCCACACCTGGGATCCGAAGCGGTGAACCCCGGGCTGCTGAAGCAGAACGTGCAAACTTAACCGCTGTGCCACCAGGGCAGCCCCCAGCAATAAAGTATTTTTTTAAATTTTTAAATTTGAGTTCATAATAGTTTTCATCATTGTGAAATTTCAGTTGTACGTTATTTCTTGTCTGTCACCACATAAATGCTCCCCTTCACCCCCTGTGCCCACCCCCCCATGCCCCTTCCCCTGGTAACCACTGAACTGTTGTCTTTGTCCATGTGCTTGTTTATATTCCACGTATGAGTGAAATCATCTGGTGTTCGTCCTTCCCAGTCTGGCTTATTTTGCTTAGCATAATTCCCTCTAGGTCCTTCCATGTGTTTGCATATGGGATGAATTTTTCTTTTTTCTGGCTGAGTAGTATTCCATGATACATACATACATACATATATATATATACCACATCTTCTTCATCTAATCATTGGTTGATGGGCACTTGGATTGTTTCCATGTCTTGGCTATTGTGAATAGTGCTGCAATGAACATAGGGGTGTGTGTTACTTTGGGTTGTTGATTTCAAGTCGCAAGCATAGATACCCAGTTGTGGGATAGCTGGGTTGTATGGTATTTCTATTTTTAGGTTTTTGAGGAATCTTCATACTGTTTTCCATAGTGGCTGCACCAGTTTGCATTCCCACCAGCAGTGTATGAGGGTTCCTTTTTCTCCGCAACCTCTCCAACATTTGTTGTTTTTAGCCTTAGTGATTATAGCCATTTTAACAGGAGTAAGGTGGTATCTTAGTGTAGTTTTGATTTGCATTTCCCTGGTGATTAGTGATGTTGAACATCTTTTCATGTGTTTATTGTCCATCTGCATATCTTCTGCGGAAAAATGTCTGTTCAGATCCTCTGCCCACTTTTTGATTGGGCTGTTTTTTTGTTGTTCAGTTGTGTGAGTTCTATATATTATGGAGATTAACCTCTTATTGGATATATGATTTGCAAATATTTTCTCCCAATTGGTGGGTTGTCTCTTTGTTTTGATTCTAGTTTCTTTTGCCTTGCAGAAGCTCTTTAGTCTGATGAAGTCCCACTTGTTTATTTTTGATTTTGTTTCCCTTGTCTGAGAAGACATGGTATTTGAAAAGATCCTTTTAAGTTCAATGTCACAGAGTGTACTGCCTATATTATGTTCCAGGAGTTTTACGGTTTCAGGGCTTATCAAGTCCTTGATCCATTTTGAGTTTATTTTTGTGTATGGCATGAGACAAGGGTCTACCTTCATTCTTTTGCCTGGGCCACTGCTTGTTTTTGTACAGCCCCCAAGCTAAGAATGGCCTTTACATTTTTAAGCTGTTGGAAAAAAATACCAAAAGAATATTTCATGACATGTGAAAATTATATGAAATTCAAATTTCAGCGCCCATAAATGGTTTTATTGGCACACAGCCATGTTCACGCATTTACATATTGTGTATGGTAGCTTTCCAGATACGATGGCAGAGTTAGTAGTTTCAACAGAGACTGTCTGTGTCTTTTTATTGGAGAATTCAATCCATTTATGTTTAGGGTGATTATCAATATATGAGGGCTTAATGCTGCCATTTTATCACTCGTTTTCCAGTTCTCCTGAATTTCCTTTGTTTCTCATCCTGTGTATTTCGGTCTACCAATTGAGTTATGTAGTTTTTTATGTGGTGTTTCTCTTATTCGTGTCTCTCTTCTGCTTTTTTTGTTTAGTGGTCACCCTGAGGTTTATACTCAAGATCTTGTGGATAATCCCTTTTCTGATGGCCTCTTATTTCCTTAGACGATACTGATTCAGTCCCTTTCCTCTTCCCCACCTAAGTTGTTTTTCTCACATCTTATTCCATCTTGTGTTATGAGTTTGTGGTTAAAATGACAAGATTATCTTCATTTTTGGTGTTTTCCTTCCCTTTGTCTTTAATCCTATACTTGGGTATTTGCTATCCTGCTCTGATTCTGTCTACCTATTTATCTGCTCACTCCGTGCTTTGTAACCCTTTTCTTCCCCCCTTTTTTTTTCAGGTATGAGGGCCTTCTTGAGGATTTCTTGTAGGGGGTGTCTTGTGGCTACGAACTCCCTTAGCTTTTGTTTATCTAGGAAAGTTTTTATTTCTCCATCATATCTGAAGGATATTTTTGCTGTATAAAGTATTCTTGGCTGAAAGGTTTTGTCCTTCAATGATTTGAATATGTCATTCCAGTCTCTCCTAGCCTGTAAGGTTTCCATGGAGAAATCTGCTGAAAGCCTGATGGGGGTTCCTTTGTAGGTTATTTTCTTCTAGCTTGCTGCCCTTAGTATTCTTTCTTTATCATTCACTTTTGCCAGGTTCACTACTATATGCCTTGCAGTAGGTCTTTTTACATTGACATATTTAGGAGATCTGGCAGCTTCTTCTGCATAGATTTCCAGCTCCTTCCCTCATTTTGGGAAGTTCTCTGTTATTTCTTTGAACAAGCTTTCTGCTCCCTTCTCCTTTTCTTCTCCTTCTTGAATACCTATAATTTTTATGTTGCATTTCCTAATTGAGTCAGCTATTTCTCAGAGACTTTCTTCATTTCTTTTTAGTCTTAGTTCTCTCTCCTCTTCTATCTGGAACATTTCAACATGTCTATCCTCGATTATGCTGATTCGCTCCTCTGCAATGTCCACTGAAGAATTCAGGGAATCCGTATTTTGTTTTATCTCTTCCACTGTATCTTTCATCTCTAATATTTCTGATTGATTCTTCTTTATAGTTTCAATCTCGCTTGTGAAGTAGCTCCTGAACTTGTTGAATTGTTTCTCCACATTCTCTTTTACCTCATTGAGTTTTTGATGATAGCTGTTTTGAATTCTTTGTCACTTAGATTACATATTTCTGCATCCTCAGGACTGATTTC